>NC_087437.1:27019032-28441532 GCF_036321535.1 Camelus dromedarius
AATGTTAACAATGAAGTTCATTTCTTTGAAAACAACAATTTTAGTATGGAAAGAGTTATGAAATAATTTTATTATTTACTATAAATATGTCCAGTTTTTATTGCTTTTTATGGCATCATATGGTTCTCCTAAATACTGTTAATATATTAATAATTGCTGTTACAATAATTCATTTAAGTAACTAAGTCTAAATGCTAGTAAAATATTGTAACACAAAGATTTTCTTTTATAATAACTGTTTGCTGTCTAATAACTACTGTTAAATTAAGACATTTGAATACCTCTTTCTGAGTTTAGTCTACTGAAATTCTGAGATACAAATTTTAAAATATTTTATTGTGTAGAATTTCAGACACAAAAGTACATACCTAGTCCCAATAATCATCAGCGCATTGCCAGTTCTACCTCATCCTCACATCTAGCCACCTACCATCTCTTCCCTGCTGAAGCAAATGATAGACATCATATAATTTTATCTGGAAATATTTCAGTATGTATCTCTGAAGGTTAGGGCTCTTAATTTAAAAAAAAACAAACTTGGCCACAATTCCATTATCACAGGTTATAAAATATCTGGTCAGTGTTCAAATTTCTAATAATTGCAGTTGTTACCTATATATATTTTTAAACTCAGGATCCAGATGAGGTCCTTCACGTTTTAATTGATTTATATATCTTTTAAGTTTCTTTAAGCTATAGATTTCCTCTCCATTTTTCCCCCTTTGCAATTTATTATTTAAGAGACAAGATTACTTGTCTTATATATTTTACCGTAGTTTGAATTTTGCTATTCTATAATTCTATCCCATTCTGTAATTTAACATGTTCATTTCCCTCCTATAAATAGCTCTTTGGATCTAGAGTTGGTCAGCTTTAAGGTTTTGTTTTGTTTTCTTTTTTGGCAGTGGTGGGGAGATGAGGAAGCACATAATTTCTATTATTTTTAATTTTATATGGCTAGCTGGCATTAATGTTTCATGCTTAGATCCATTATTTCATGAGTGTTGTAAATGGTGATTAACATAGTTTTCCTCCTCCTCCTCTCATTTATTAGCTCTGCTACCTCTACAGAGAGAAATTCCCGCATCTGCTATTTGGTTACCTAGTGATACCATTTATATGGGAAAGGCAAGATATTCTTCCCCTTTATCACTTTTAATAAAATGAATTCTTTCTCTAGCAATCTTTATTGCAAGTAATTAGTACCCCCCCAATCTTATGAACTATGAATTTAAACATACATGATGTGTTTCAATCCATTTTAATTATTACTCTTATTGATGCTTAAATTGTCCCATCATTGGTCAGTTAGTCTTTAGTGACTTCTTTGCCATATGGTAAAACAAGTTGTTCTAGCATTAGCTTGTATGTTTCTTGCTGTACACCTAGAATCAGCCAGTTCTTCAAAATACTCTGCTCCCTTTTAGTGGAAAATGGTATTTAGAGACCACATTCTGGGTGTAGGGGGTTCTCATTGCTACTGTTTTGATCAGGCCTTTTTTTTCCCCTTTCTTATCTTATATATTTGTATTGCCTTTTGCCAGCACCAAGAATCTGGTTTTCTGAGATACCAGGGGTGATAATTTGAGACCATCACATTCACATAATTACTCATTTACTTTGTTCTACATTGACCACATAGTATTCTTAGAATAGCAATACCAACAGTAACACCAATATCATGATTACTAAAAATAATTTAAAGAAGAAAGTTTTGCAGTTGCTTTTGTCCTTAGAGTATTTCATTAGTGACAGTACACTTTTCAGTTCAGATGGTCCCCAACTTAATGATGGTTAGACTTATGATTTTTCAACTTTATGGTGGTGTGAAATTGATAGGTATTCAGTACATACTGTACTTTGATTTTTGATGATTTCCTGGGCTAGGGACGTGCAGTATGATACACTTTTGTGATGCTGGCAGCAGCAGTGAGCCTCAGCTCCTAGTCAGTCATGTGATCACAAGGGTCAACAATTGATTTGCTTATAATCATTCTGGTCCCATAAAGCCATTATGTTTTTCAGTACAGTATTCAATAAATTACATGAGATACTCAACACTTTATTATAAAATAGGCTTTGTGTTAAGTAGTTTCGCTCAACTATAGACTAATGTAAATTTCCAGAGCCATTGAAGGTAGGCGAGGCTGAACAGTGATGTTCACTAGATTAGATGTATGAAACGCATTTTCAGCTTACAATATTTTCAACTTATTGGGATATAACCCCATCAATAAGCCGAGGAAGATCAGATTGGTAACTGTTCACACGTACCAAAGGTGGCATGCAGGCTGATTTTGAGCACCATCCAGACAATCATTATAGCTGTACACTACATTTTCATGCTTTTGAGACTTTTTTCTGCCCCACTGTTTTGGGGTCCTCGCTGGCTTTTCTTACTTGCCTCTTCATGAATATGCCAAAAGAAGGGGGCTGCCAGGTTGGCAGCTTGGCATATTATTTTTGAACAGCTGTTGATTTCTGAATTTGAACAAAGAGTAATTGTTGATCCCATTAACCAGGGGAGCAGAATTGTTCAAAACATGGGTTCTGATTGCCTGGCACAGAGTAAGCACTCGGTAAATATCACCCATTGTTACTATTGTTGTGATACCATTGTTATGGATCTATTTGTCACATTAGTTAATGGAATTTTCATACCCACATTCTACAGTAGCAGGCTAGGATCATCTGTCCCATCAAATGGGCTCTAAGACTATTTCAGAGATTGTAGGGAAGAGAAATGACATTTATTGAATACCTGCTGTGTGCCTGGTACTGTGCAATAGGAGTTAGGTATATAATGCCATTACTTGCCCAAGGTCACACAGTAGTTACTGAATAGGAGTTCAAGCATAAGTCTGTCTTGCTCCCACTCCATGCTTTTTCCACTATGTTGCTCTGCCTTACCTACATGGGACCATAATGAGCAGTATTCATGTATAGTTATATTAACCTTTTGTAATGCATTCAGAATTTTACATATTTCTATTAGAAATTATTGATAATAACAGTATTATTTCTATTATTAATTTAAAACCATTTTACTTTTTTTAGACACAATTGCAAATAAATTACATTTGAAAAAAATTAATGATTTTGTGTTATCACCTGGACCCCAGCCATACAAGGTAACTTGCTAGTGTTTTTGTTTCTGTGGATTATTATGATATCATGCTTTTTCCTAGTTTATAGTGACTCTAAAAATATGTCCCTCTTACTTTATATGCTTCAAAAAAACTAGTACTGATTCATGTCTGTGTGTCTCAGGTGGCTGTCTATGTTCCAGGAAGTAAGGGTGCACCATCATTTGTTAGATTATATCAGTACCCTAACTTTGACGGACCTCATGCAGCTTTGGCCAATAAAAGTTTCTTTAAGGCTGATAAGGTTACAATGCTGTGGAATAAAAAAGGTATGATAAATATATTTTATCTCCCACTTTGTTTATCAAGTATTAATTTAGATATATATTCCTGTATGTATAGAAAAAAGTGTCAATGCTTATTTAATGAAACTTCACATGTGCTTTGTTGCATTTTTAAATATTTTTCTCATCACCATGAGGTTAATTTGTGTTTTAAATCTAATTGAAGTTTTTACTCCTCCAGCTACTGCTGTGTTGGTAATAGCTAGTACAGATGTTGACAAGACAGGAGCTTCCTACTATGGGGAACAAACGCTGCACTACATCGCCACAAACGGAGAGAGTGCTGTGGTGCAATTACGTGAGTATTCCAGCGGTCTTTGGTGAAATCGATGTAGTAAGTAAGACTGCCATAAAGATGATACAGTCTAAATATTTGATCAGGTGATAGAACTCATCTATTTTAATCACCTTTAAAATAAAATCCCTCTTAATTAAGAAACTTAAAATCGTTCTAAACATCATACCATATTTTGACAGAATCCAATTAGTTGCATTTTTGCAGGGAACTTGCTAAGTGAGGTAATTCCATTGTAGTAGCTCTTTGGGGACTATTTAACTAATTATGACAGCAAATAGTTCTACTGAGTTTAGCACTATCTTCAAGACTGAGGAATGTTACCACTTCATCTTTTGTTTTGATGAATTAACTAAAATAATACAGTTTTAAAATTCTGGCAACTCCATAATTTTAAAATTTTGAATTGAATACATAAGTGTAAGATAACCCTTCTTTGAAAAACTGTGTATTCCCATCAGAAACAAAACAAGGATGACTCTGCATTCCACTATTTGATATTCTGAAAGACCTAGTCAATGTAACTGATCAAAAGAATACATATACCCTTTTGAAAGGAGAAAACAGAATCCCATCTCTGCTCATAAAGATGAAGTCATAGTATAAGCAGCCTCTTAAAAAGCATAATAGAAGGAAAGATCCCATATACAGCAGCAAAAACCAAGAAATATATATGGCTGATGGGTATATGACTGATGAGAAGAAAACTTTAAAACTTCTGAGGTGCAAACTATGACCTTTAATAAGAATTTTACAAAGATGTCATTTCTCTCCAAATTAATTTAAAAATTAAATTAAAATGCCAGGATATTTTCTTTTTTATAACTAGATAATCTAATCTGGTTTTAAGGTTGATATTGAAAAATAAACATGCCAAGTATGTTTTGAAAGCTTTGCAAAAAAAGAGTAAGGAAGAGGGAATTCTGATACTATTAAATATTAAAATATAAGGCAATTGTAATTAAGGTAATTTGGTTCTGGCTTATGGATATTCAGGTAAATTAGTGGAACACAACAGAATTCAGAAATAGATCCATACTTCCATAGCCATTGACATATAATAAAGTCAGCATTTGAATCAGTGGGGGAAAATAGTGATCATTTAATATATGATTTGAGGATAATTGGCTAGCTATTTGGAACAAAATGTTATTATTGCTATTTATTTACCAATTGGGCCAAAAATTATACCTAAAACTACAGAACTAGAAGAAAACATGAGAGAATATTTTTCTAAAGTAGGAAAAGACTTTCTAAACCAAGCAGAAGTCATAAAGGAAAAGAGGTCAATTTTAATATATACAGTTATAGATTTCTACACTGGAGGAAGAAAAGAGTCCATAAATTAATTTCCCCCCAATTGTTATTTAGCTTTTTTTAGACAGATGGGATGAGTATGAGTATATTCTGTTAATATACCAAGTGTATCAATAAAAGACTAATAACTAGAGAGAAAAATAGGTATGGGACAGTAAAAAATAGTGCACTGAAAAATAAATGAAATTATGTAAAAATATATTAAAAGGTGCTTAGCTTATAATAAAAGAAAACAAGGTACAAATTTTCACTTAGTAGATTGACAAAGATAAAAATATGAAACTATACAGTATGAGTGAGTGTGAGGGGAAAATCTGTGCTATCAAAAACTATTGGTAGTATAAATTGGCACAACTTCAAAGGGCATTTTGGTGGCACATTATCAAGTAATTGTATGTGCCCTTTGACCAGGCAGTGTTTCTCCTATAGATGTATTTGTGTACACTCAGCAGTGGAGAATAAGCGGCAAAGTTTGTAATGGAATGTGGTGCAACTGGAAAAGAATGAGGCAGAGCTCAATGTGCTTATGTGGAAAAATTTCCAAGATAGAGTATTAAATGAAACAAACAAGGTTTAGAACTTTGTTTTGTGTGTGTGTGTGTGTGTGTGTGTGTGTGTGTGTGTTTAAAAGGGAGATGCTTAATTTCAACAAAAATATTCTAAAAGGATATACAAAAAATATAACAGGGTTGCTTTTGTGTAGAGGGATTATTTTTGTGGCATGTTTTCCTATATAGTTTGTATTTTTATTATTATATGCATATATTAACTCTTCCAATAAAAAAATTTATTAATAATAATAACCTATGCTTCTATGAGCCCACATTGCCAAAATGTTTAAAAGAAATTAAGATTCATTAGGGATTCTTAAATAAATTTATGATTATACATTAATCCCCATAGTACCTCATGTACAAATATTTTAATTTTAACATACTTTGAAATTTTTGGGTTTTTTTTTTTTTTTTTTACTGTTTGACATGTTCAAGTGTTATATGATTATAACTTGTGCTGATAAATGTTATATTCCTATATGTAATTGTTTATTGCTAATTTGGATTTTATTTTTTTTTTCTAGCAAAAAATGGTCCCATTTATGATGTAGTTTGGAATTCTAGTTCCACTGAGTTTTGTGCTGTTTATGGTTTCATGCCTGCCAAAGCGACCATTTTCAACTTGAAGTGTGATCCTGTGTTTGACTTTGGAACTGGTCCTCGTAATGCAGCCTACTACAGCCCTCATGGACATATCTTAGTACTGGCTGGATTTGGAAATCTGAGGGGACAAATGGAAGTGTGGGATGTTAAAAACTACAAACTTATTTCTAAGCCAGTGGCCTCTGATTCTACTTATTTTGCTTGGTGCCCAGATGGCGAGCATATTTTAACAGCCACGTGTGCTCCCAGATTACGTGTTAATAACGGGTACAAGATTTGGCATTATACCGGCTCAATCTTGCACAAGTATGATGTGCCATCAAATGCAGAATTATGGCAGGTTTCTTGGCAGCCATTTTTAGATGGAACATTTCCAGCAAAAGCAATAACTTACCAAGCAGTTCCAAGTGACGTACCCAATGAAGAACCTAAAGTTGCAACAGCTTATAGACCCCCAGCTTTAAGAAATAAACCAGTCACCAATTCCAAACTGGTACGTAACGATTTACTACTTTGGTAGGAAAGGTGTTTCAATGTGTAGAGTTCTCTAGACCTTTTTCTCATGCATGTTCTTGTGTAACTTTGTATTTGATAGTATATAAACTGTAGAGTAGAAATCATGGAGGACCTACTGCTGAAGCTGATGAACGGCTCACAATGTTAAATTGACAAAGTAGTTAATGTAAAATCTCTGGGAAAGATAACTGGATATGACTTACTCGTTGTGGATTGTGGGCTGAAATTTAAATGCCTGTCAGGCTGGGCTGACAGTGTAAGGCAGTGGTGAGGAGGAGAGAATGGTGAAAGGAACAGAATGTGCCCTCTTTAAAGGCCGTAGCAACTACGCAGCAGTAGCTGATTATTTCCAAAGGAGATTTTAGGCCCAGTTTGGAAAAATGTTTGGTTTTTCAGGACTAAATAAGTCTGAATGCTTATGTTTTTAAAACACTGCTGGTCAAGCGGAAAACATTTGTTATCCTTCGGCCATCAGTTCCTCACCTCTATTGTAAAGTTATGACTAGAGTCTTGGTGAGATTCTAATCTGCTTTAAAATATTAGCATTTCAGAGCTTAGGGGAGAGCATTTATTAATGACCTGAGTTTCTGTGATGATGGTTAAGAATAAAGAAAGTTGCTCTAAGAATGAACAATATCCATGGTATTAATAGAAGGATGATCACACAATAGTTGTAAACTGGGACTGTTCCAAGTAAATGGGGACATATCATCACTTAATTATTAGGCACTCAGGGAAGTAGATATTTTTTCAAAGGATAGATATTCCTGTGCCTCCCTTGTGCCACTCTTAACCCTCTCAAAAACAGAAACAAAAGAGCACCTCTTCTTCCTCCACAGAATGTAGCATTTTGATTGCATTGATTTCATTGAAATGTTCTGTTTAAATATCTTTGTTGTTTTATATGCATTAAAAATATATAAAAGCTTATATAACAAATTAAGCTCTATTTATGATTTTTGTATTTAGATAAAAAATAAAGGATATTGTAGTTTTAGGATTTGTTCTATCTCTTTATTGAAATTTTCCTTACCTAAGATAAAACACAGAAGTGACCTTAACCCATTCTATTTTCCAAATCTGTGTAAGTTGGCACAAGAGGAAGACATTCTGAATTAGTGTGTATTTTTATTCTTTGATCCATACAACTAGTTTGTTTTGGTAGGAGGAGGAAACTAATATAGAAAGATAATATTTTGAAAATGGTGAAAAAACTAAGTAAGAACTTAAAACCAAAATTTTTCACCATTTAATATTGCCATAAATTTTTGCTTTTGTATGTAACATGGTGATTATGTGATTCTATCAAATCATTTTAGTTGGAGAAACTACATGCCTGTGAGTGAGAAAATTTTGTTCGTATCTAATTCCAGAAAAGAGCTAAATGGCAAAGAAAACAGTGTCAAGAAATTACTAGAAACAAAGATAGCCTGGTCGATAACTTCACAGATGAGTAGGGTTACATAGCAGAAGGAGGGATAAAAAAGATGCTTGTTTTTTTCCTCCTGGAGAAAAAACTTACTTTTTTTATAAGTAAAAAATGCATGTATAAATTATATTTTTAAAAGTATTTCTTGGCTTTCCAGAAAAACTTTACTTTTATAATGTGTTCATTAAAACAATCTCATAATAATTAATATAGTTGAAAAAACAAACTTTATTAAGAAGGATGAAATTGGGTACAGTAGACACATAGAACTGAGGCCAGAGAAGCTCAGATCCATGGTCGCTGTGTGGTTTTTTTCCATCTGAAGTGAAAGCTTGTCAGTGGCTACATGATGCTCATAGTGTAGAAGACACTTGTAACTCATCCTCTTTTGCATCATTCTTAATTGCTTTGTCATTTTTTCTTAAGTTCTCATGAGTAGAAACCTTTTCAGCCAAAGCAAAGTACTGTAGAAGAGCCCACTATTAAAAGAATTTTGATGTATAAAACAAATGTTCAGCAAATATTAGTATATCTTAACTAACATTGTGTGCAGTGAGGATAAAAAAGTGAAATAAGCTTGCCATCCAAATTTGTCTGTTCTACAGATGTGGGTTTCAAGTAGGGTATGTCCACATATAGAACTTGGATGCCTGCAATAGTTAATGCAGCTGCTAAGATAAAGTCATTTTATGGTTTCTTACTCCTCTATATCTTAAATGTTTGAGCCCTGCCCGTTTGACACTTATAAGTACAATACAGATCTGAGATCTAGAACTCAAGAAACTTCATGGAGATCTGGTCCTTCTGACGTGCTGAGTATCATAGTGTAAGACAATTAACATTAAGACAATAGCAATGTGAAGAGCAATAAATAAGTAAAGGAATCTGATAATAAGTTGTAGTGCCATTACTTATACTGTATGTTGTCTGGAAGTACCTTTTTTTTTTCAGCTTTATTGAAACATAATTGACATACAAAATTATAAAATATTTAAAGTGTACATCATGGTGATTTGACATATATATACATTGTAAAAAGGTTTCCCCTCATCTAGTTAATTAATACGTTCATCATCATATTTATTTATTTATTTTGGTAAGAACATTTAAATTCTACTCTCTCTTCAGTTATACAGTTTACAGTAGAGTGTTAATCAAATATAGTCACTGTGTTTTACATTAGATCCTTCTTGATCCCGTATGTAATTCACTCTCTTTCTGTTGTTGAATGTAGTTGATAGTTATATAAATATCCAATGATGAAATGATTGTCTGTTTTAATTGTATAGTCTGACAAGTCATTTAGTTTTTTGAAGGCCCCTTCATTATGTTAATTCTGGATTTATAACTATGTAGTTACTTCCTATTTGATTTATTTCCTCATTGTCTGTTTTTGTTTTTCCAGTTGCTTTTATTTTTAACCTTCTAATCTCTGATTTTGCAAGTAAGGATCTAGCAAATGATTCTTTGTGCAAAGAAAACAGATGAGGCAACTGGGTTTCTGTTGGCAGTAGTCCAAAAAGGATCCATAAAGACTGCAGAAGAAGCTATTGTTAATATTTAATTTCATAAGAATCATGTGTTAGTAGCAGCACCACAAAAATTCCACTGTTTAAACAAAACTAAAGTGAATTTTGCCAGCTCTTATATAACTGAAAGTTACCACATATCAACTAATAGGAAGATCCTTATTATATCCATCTTGACAGTTGAAGTGTGCCTACTATAAAAAGTTTTGAAATATTCTTTGCTGGTGAACTTAACATAAATTTAATGAAAGTTTATCCTGTACTAGCAAAATTGTGTAATTTATTGTATATGTTTTTAAAAACATGAATTCCATTTCAAAATCATTTATTGCATTTTCCATAGCATGAGGAGGAGCTACCTCAGAATATGAAACCACAACCAGGAAATGAGAAGCCGTTATCAAAAACAGCCCTTAAAAATCAAAGGAAGCATGAAGCTAAGAAAGCTGCAAAGCAGGTACTTGGGGCACTTCTTCAAAACAAAACAGACAAAACCAGTTAAATTAGTACTATGCCTTAAAGTTTAAAGAGTTGTAGTCCTAAAAACTTACTTGATTGTTATGTTATAAAATGTAGTTGGATTAGATTTAAATAGACAGAACATCTCTTTTGTATTTGCCTGTGAATTTCTAAGTAGTCCCATATATATAACATGGGACTTAGGAAAGTGGAACTGACCTTAAAACCTGAAACCCTAATGGGATTATGTAGTATGTTACTTGCAACAGACCCTTTTTGGGGAACCTGTGTGAAGCTGTATAGTTTGCTTTCTTGAAAGTATGTTATTTGTTAAGAGACCAGAAATTACATGACTGTAAAGCCATTTTACTAGAGGAAATTATTCAGCTGGGAATCTAAACACCAGAAGTACCCAAACAATGGAATTGTTCTAAAATAATTTTTTATATGATTTGGTAGTTGGTAAACTACACACCAGCATAATAATTGACAAGTGTTATGGTGTGTGGCTTATGGTGCTAGTGATACCAGCTAGGCTGGAAATACCTGGTTAGTAAAGTTGTGGTAACCACATTTTTGAGAGTCAGACAATTTGGTCTTGCCTGTTAATGCTTGAATTGTGACAGTTCTAGGTTACTTATGTGTTTTGGTAGGCAGTTACTATTTTAAGGTATAGAATTTCATTATGCAACCATATTCTGCTAAAATCTGGGCTTAAAAATCAGTGTGCTCTTCTGTAGTTAATATATCTCATCTCCAGAAATATCTTTAAATAGCCTAGGCCTAGGTCATTCCAGGTAAAATGATCCAGTCCGTGTATTAGACGTTATAGTATAAAAGCAGAAGCCTTTCATCAGAGTGAGTGGAGACCTCTGCTGGCCCTGAATATTACAGGTTGGTAGTATCCTTATAACTATTGGTAGCCAAGAGTCCTTTTTTTGTCGTCGTCGTTTTTTCAGCTAATAATTTCAGGTATAACTGACAAAAATTTTACAGTGTTCAACATGATATAATACAGGTATACATTGTGAAAGGATTCCTACAATCAAGTTAATTAACACATTCATCACCTTACCTATTTACTTTTGGGGATGAGAGCACTTAAAATTCTACTTTCTTAGCAAATTTCAGTTACTGTATTTAATACAATATAGTATTATCAACTATAGTCACCATGTTATACGTGAGATACTCAGACCTTATTCATCTTACAACTGAAAGTTTATACCATTTTACCAACCTCTCCCCCATTTTTCCCACCCTACTAGCTGCTGGTAGCCAGCATTCAACTCTGTTTCTATGAGTTTGATTTTGTTTGTTTGTTTGCTTCCACATATAAGTGATACCATGCAGTATTTATCTTTCTGGCTTATTTCACTTAGCATAATGCCCTCCAGTTTCACGCATCTTGTTGCAAATGGTAGGATTTACTTTTTCATGGCTAGATAATATTCTACACTGTGTGTATACATATGTATGTATATATATCACATTTTTCTATATCCATTCATTCATTAATGGACACTTAGGTTGTTTCCATATCTTGGCTACAATAAATAATGTCACAATTTACATGGGAGCACAGATACCTCTTTGGGATAATGATTTTATTTCCTTTGGATATATAACCAGAAGTGAGATTACTGGATCGTATGGTAGCTCTATTTTTAGTTTCTTGAGGAACCTCCATACTCTTTTATATACTGGCTGTATAAGTTTCTTTCTAATTGAGATTTAAAGGCCTTCTGAAACCCACTCAACTTAGAATCCTATTTTTATAAGTGATATTTCTTCCTCTTTATCAGAAGATATTTTTAATATGCCCATTACTGATACTGAGCTAAGATCGCTTTGTAATAAAATATTAGTTGTTTATTTTGTGTGTTTTTCTGGTATTTGAGCACATAAAATTTTGGGAGGAGGGTCATAGAATCAGTATATCTTATTGAGAAAAATCAATATTAAAATATTTTGACTTTCTTGAAGATAGCCCTCTAGCTCTTTTGAAAAGGCAATCAGTGCTATTAATGTAAAACATAATAATTAAAAAAACAACTCCCCTACCCTACCCCACCTCTTACGACCATATAATCACCCACAGGAGCATGTTATTTACTGAAGATGATAGCACTAATCTGTCATTATGGAGTTGCTCTTTGCGTGTTTCCCAGTGATGGCAAAGAGTTTTCTACTTGCAAGATAATCCTTTAAATTTGCATTTTTGAGACAGCTGGGTAGAGTTAGTATAAGTTATGACTGTGTGCTAGAACAAAGGTAAATAATCTATGACAGGATCTCACCTTGATCAGAGCTTCTTATCCCTGACTGTGAATTAAGGAACCAAAGATAAAGGAGTCGGATGTATATTACTTAACCAGGTACTTTTTAAAATGTGATGATTTTGTAAGCTTATCAACTTTACCAAAAATAATTGAAACAAAATTTAATCTTACCATATACGACCTTCCAGAGAATGACCAGAATTTAAGTATAATAACAGACATTTTAACTTATTCTTGGTTTTTTTAAATATGGAGGAAAATTATGTCATATTTCACTTAACTTTAATAGTTGTTCACATTTATGACATTAATCTTCCTAGAAAAATTAATATTCTCAGTTGGTTACAAACAACTAAATTTAAAAATTTTTTATCTGATGTCAAAAGTGAATTTTTTTTTTTGGGTAATCCTTTCTTTACATTTTATATAAAGATAAAATCATATTTTGGTTTCTGAATTTTGTATACCAAGGTTATGTTGGTTGAAATCCTTTGATGATTTCATTTTAGAAAATTTAATTTTTGAAAATATTTCCTGCAGGAAGCAAGAAATGACAAAAGTCCAGACATGGCACCTACTCCCGCCCCACAGAGCACACCACGAAATACTTTCTCTCAGTCAACTTCTGGAGACCCTGAGATAGACAAAAAAATCAAGAACCTAAAGAAGGTGGGAAGCTTAAGTGAAAAGCAGATGTGTTTACTGAGAGAAATACATGAGAATTACATAAAGAAAACAATGCCTAGCTGCCTAAAGATGGGAATCTGAGAAGTTTGTAGCAGTTCTCATGGTTGCTCTCTCACTGTGAAATACTGTAACAGCAATGGCACTGATTTTGGTTCTCTTCACAGATGGCTAAAGGATTTTAGAGTTTTTATATTGATTTTTGGAGTAATAAGAAATAATGTTACATTTGTACAGAAATATGCCAGCACTTTTATACTCACTATTTCATTAGACATTTGTGAGACAGATAGGGACAGATATTTATCCCAGTTTTAAAGATGAAGAAACAGAAACAAAAGGAATTTCAGTTGATTGTCAAATTGTAATTAGTTCATGATGGTAGCCTTGGAGGTAAAAATCTAGGTTTCTAGAGCCCTCTCCAGGCTTCATTATGGAGTTTCTCTTAAAGCCCAAAGACACCAGTCAGGTACAGTGAGATGGTGAAATTGGTGATATAGTTACATATATATATTCGTGTACATACACATAGATTTACATATATGATAATTAAAATCTTGAAAAATACTTTGCCAGAGTCCATGTTCTTAACATACCCAATTTTACGTTTAATTTTAAAACGTAGCTTTACCTTAGCATTTTAACAGTGTATTCTTGATACAAATGTAAGATAATTGATTTTCCTTATTCAGGTTTCACATTTATATGATTGAATTGTTATGTTAATAAGAAAATTTGCATTCTAAAATTACTTATTCTTCCTTCCTTTTGACTCATATTTGATGTTTGCAGAAACTGAAAGCAATCGAACAACTGAAAGAACAAGCAGCAACTGGAAAACAGCTAGAAAAAAATCAGGTCTTTTCTGCATTTTTTGTTTGGGCTCATGGTCACTACCACCTTTCCCCTTTTTATTATAAGCAATTGTTTAATCAGGTAAATAGCGTATTGATTTTAAAACTTCTTTTGAAGATCATACGCCATTTTTTTTTTTTTTTTTTTTAACATTTTTACTCTTAGCAGGGGAGGATGGGGAAGACATGATATGGGTCATGGTGAACAAGGGAGTGCCTATTTCCTGTGAGGCATACTAATGCCTTTGCTGCTGAAAATAAAGGCAGTTTATTATGATAGACAAATAGAAGATTCTCTTCCTGTATCTGGTTACACTGTCCTGTTTGCCCCTTTCCTGCCTCCTTTCCTCAGCACTTTGAAGCCCAAGTGTAGAGTGAAAAATTTATTAGACCTAAAGGGATGCATTAAGACAGCTCTGTTTTTTGCCCCCTGATTCATACCAAATAACAAATTAGAACTTGTTTGTAAACTGTATTTTTTTAATCTGTGTTTACCAGTAGATCTGATAAAGTCTCAGAAATACTTTCTCTAAATTTTTTTCTCCTTTGCTGTATAGCTATAGATCCAATAATTATTTCATTTCTTATTTAATAACTGTATTGTTTTAAACTTTTTTAGTTGGAGAAGATTCAGAAAGAGAAAGCCCTTCTCCAGGAGCTGGAAGATTTGGAACTGGGTATTTAAAGATTCACAGAAAGCAAGTTGGTTACCATAAATCAGTACAAACACATTTTCTGTTAAACTGGTGTACATGGAATATCCATGTGCTCACATTTAATGTTCATTTACAATTTTAACCATTTATCCAAGATTCTGCATATGTGTGAAATTATTTAATAATGTCTATTAAGTTGATTTTTACATCTTGCATTCTATATTATGTCAACCCATGATATAGAAAAGAGACACATGGTTTTTTTAGTTAAGCTTGACAGATTGAAAGACCAGTGTCACTGTTTTTTTGGTAAGGGACAGTATTTACCATATAAACAAATAAAGACATTTTGCATTTAGTCATTGTTGGCTTTGTTATAAGTTCCTAATTAACAAGTCCTTTATTAATTTATAAGGCATATTTGGGAAATTTTTCTTTTGAATATATAATATGGCTTCCTTGATTCTAAAACATTATATTGTCAAACTTTAAAGAAAAGCCTTAAAATCAGGTTGCACTAAATATATTGTTTATATTATTTGTAGTACTTGAAGTAAAGTTTTTCTAACTAGTTCTAAAGTAAATATAGACTTTAAAAATAGAAAATAGTAAAACATTTTATTTTGAGATTTCAAATAATAAACCTAATAATTTAATGTTGAACTATGCCTTTGCTGCTGAAAACGTGAACTATGATTATTTTGCTATAGTCGAGTCTTGATTGTTTTGCTTGTTCACTCATATGATTAAAAAAAGATGTACTGATGATCCAAGACACTCAGCTATCAAAACTAATTTATATTCGGTTTCAGAGTCTATTACAATTTTTTCATCAGTTTTACAGTTGAAGTTGTTTTTATTTCATTTTCATTGATACAGGTTTTCATTTTCCAGAGCTAATATTTAAACTGATAAGTAAAAGGAAAGAGCCTAGAAATACTTTGAGAGATAACCACAGATAGTTAAGTTTATTGATGCCCCAAAGCTGCTAATAATATTTGGTAAAGACTAAATAAATTAAGATTTTAATGATATTTTAAATGTTTTGTGTGTGGAGTAAGTGTGGACACACAGGCAGACACATACACACTCACACACACGCATGTACATAAAATTGCTTTCAACATTAATTAATTTCTGACAATAGAAACTTAGGCAGCTTGATTACTTTTATAATATATTACTTAAAAGATTGTTTTTCTAATAAAATGTTAAGTAATGCATCCTGAGACAGTGTAATGTTTTTTGGCCTGACAGCCAAAGAATTTTTTTTTAGATTAATTATCATTTATAGCACAGTTTACAGTAAACATATTAATCATTTAAAAAATGTTTGTCTCAGAGGTGGTATCATTGAACCTTTTGTTTTAGTCAGATGCTTTTTAATTGCTCCAAGGTGACTTTCTACCAAAACTCTTAGATTGCTTAGACTCATTTTTTAGAATTATTTTCATTTTTCTAATCATTTAATCCATTTAATTTTTTCCAAAGAAATGTTTTAATTCTGGTCAAATATCGATGCAAAAATTACTGAGGTGTTCTTTACATATTTTATTTGATTTTTATTTTAAATATGTTATTCTCTGGAAGTAAGAGAATGGCGATAGAAAAAAAAAGTGTAAAGTGATGAAAGTCTGCTTGAAAATGAAATTTTAAATACATTGCTGTATTCATTATAAAGGAAAACCTGTAAATCCTGGATTCTCATAAAAACCTCCTTTTCTTGGGGGATTGGGGGTGAGGGTATATAGCTCAGTGGCAGAGCGCATGCTTAGCATGCATGAGGTCCTGGGTTTTATCCCTAGTACCTCCACTTACAAGAAAAAAAGAAAAGTGCAATGTAAAAATCTTTCCTTAATCATGTCAGAAGTGTATTTGGCATTTGTCATAAGCGTCCGTGAATAACATCATATAAGCTTGTATAAGGCAAATCAGTAGGCACAAAGGCTCTTTCATGAGTTAAGCAAGGTTCTCAGGGAGGGAGGAGAAAAACAAAACCCAACTATCATACCCCCCAAAAAGGAAATTCTCTTAGAAAAGAAATAGAGGTATAATTTATGTCAAAACCTGCTTATATATGTTGCCAAATAAAATAATACAGCATATTTTCAAAACAATACTATATTTTTTTATGGAAACATTGAAGTCTGTAAACTTCCAGAAAAAAGTTTGATGAGGGTACACACTAAACTGATGGCACTGACTACTAGGGTTGAGAGTGGTCAAAAAGAACTTCAGGTTTATTTGTAATGTTTAACTTTTTTATATGTAAAGAAGAATAGTTTTGTACAGTTTAAAAATCATAATCTAGGCTTCAGAATAGGAAATTGTCTTCTTCCAGTTCAATTTTATATACCTCTAATATCTAAGGTAAGGACTTGATGTTATGGATATTGGGTGGAATTCATTTGCTCTTGGAAATACATCACCTAATAACTGAGGCAGCATGAGAGGTAGGTAAATGTCTGTAAAAATGCCTCTGATTTTTTTTTTCCTTTAAAGAATTTTTTTTTGGCCATTCTTTCTCTCTTTCATTCATTTACTTATTTATTTATTTATTATTTTTATTGAAGTATAGTCAGTTTACAGTGTGTCCATTTCTGGTGTACAGCACAACACTTCAGTCATATAGGAACATACATGTATTTGTTTTCATATTCTTTTTCACCATAAGTTACTACAAGATATTGAATATAGTTCCCTGTGCTTTACAGTATAAACTTGTTTATCTTTTAAGGAATTTTGACAAGTGGACTTGGAAAATCTGCTGTGTTCTCTTATAAATGCCTAGTAAGGGGATTCCATCTTTTATCCTGACCTATTACCTAATACAAAAACCCTACTTCACATACTAATTGATTCACTTACATTATTTTTATTATTAATGGGTATCTGTATGATCTTTCTATAATATATAATGTAATAATATATATGCCCCTAAGGCTATAGAATTAAGAAATTTGCCAACATTACAAAGCTAGGATGCGAGATTTGAACTGAGGCAGTTCCCAGAGGCCTCACTTCCAAACACTGTCAGACTGGGGACTAGGTTCAACATACGAATTTTTAAGGGACACACACATTCAGTCTATAGCACCTAGGCAAATAAATTATAAACAAGTGTTCAATGTATATTGACATAAAAAGATGGGTGATATTACTGTGGTTAAGAGTATTTATTGTTCTCACCTCCAGGTCATGTGGAAGAACTGCGCTTCCATATCTGCTTTCTGTTTATTCTAGAGTTTTTACGGTTTCTAGACCACTGCCTTCTTTCCAGTGTTGCCATGGGTTTATAGCTTGTACCACTCTACTGTCATTTCTCTGAGATCCTGAGAAAGGAGAGAGGCAAATGTGTATGCTTATTTTGCTGTGTTTAAGTGGAAGTCAGAAAAGCACACTTCTAAAGGGTTTTTATATTTTATAATATCATATCTTTATATTTTAAATGAATTTGAAAATTAAAAGCATTTTATATTCATTTCAACCAAAATGCAACTCCTGAGATGGCCGCTAGAGGGGTTCAAAGATCAGAGTACTGGGACATTAAGGAGATAGAAATTATAGAACATATCTGGAAAATATATTCACTCACTTAAAAGTTACAAATTTAATATCCTGGGTTGCTGCCCTTTCTTTTTATATTGCCAAGCTCCTTGGATTAATCCTCTGTCCTCTTACCATTAGACTTATTCCTGTTTTTCCCCTGAGTTCTCCCAGTGATCGCCTCTTGTAGCAAATCATGTCTCAAGAGTTTGTAGGTCAAATGTTTGCAAAATGGAATGTGTTTCTCCATAGAGGTAGTAATACAAGTGATTATGGGTGCTGAGGGGAGCCCATAAAAACCTTAAATGGAAGAACTGGGTATAGATTCACTAAAACAAGAAAAGCTTATTCTTATAGAATAAGAATTCATTTTGAAAGTTGGAATGCTAACTTTCTTTTTAATAAAGCAGATTTAGATGAAGGAAAAAGTAGAAGGTAATTTTGGGAGAGTCCTGCAGATGCTCTTGGTCATTTTTGTGTGCTTTAGTTACTGTTTTGGGGGGTTTTTTTGTTTTTTGTTTGTTTGTTTTTTGCTACATACATATAAACTTCTCTTTCCCTGGATACAAATTTTCACTATTACATTTAACCACAGTTGAGGTCATTTGGTGTATATAAATGAAATGAAGAGAGGGAAAGAAAGAAGAGAAATTTTCCTAAGATCACTAAACAAAAAACAGAAGCAGAAAGGAAAGAGAAAAAGGCATTACAGAGAAAAAGATATCCATGAGACAGACAGAGAAAGAGGGGAAGCAAGGGAGAAGTGAAGCAGAGAGACGCTGGAATTGGGGTGGAACGGTCACAGCCAGGTTGCCATCTCAGGTTATCACTTGAGCTGGGAGGGATGTGAGCACTCTTGGAAGAGGAAATAGGTACTGTGTAACCCAGGGGTAGTTGCAAATCGGGCACTGTGTGACTTGGGAATACCTCCACAAATCTCTTAGGAATTAAGTTCCTTCTAAAAGAAAAGTCAGCTGTATTTTTAAAGCTTTAAAATATCTGACAAAGCAGAACTTCTTGCATTCACATCCTCAGGCAAAATTACTTCTGGGCTCAGTTTTGGTTATTTGTCTTATGTTCAACTGAAGCTAAACAGGTGAAATCCTAGAATTGTGGTATCACCAGAGAGAACCTTTCATTGTGTCCAGCCTACTTTGTTTTTGTGTCCTCTTCCCCTCTTCTTCCCAGCAAGGACACTCTTTTAAGTTTCTGTCTTAGCACTTATTTTTTGATAGTTTGGTAATATTGACCAGAGCAGAGAAGTGATCAGCCTTGGGCATAGAAGCAGCTGGATCCAGGGCAAAATATGGAGTTCATTGTTCAAAAATTAAGAATTTCAAGGCAGTGACAGCAAGCATTAAACCAAGTGCAGGTGCTTTTAAGTGCTGGGCCCTGTACAACTGCACAGGTTCACACAGCCATGAAGCCAACCTGCACAGAAGATGCTAGAATCTGAACTCCCTCTGATCTGAAGGAAGAGTCTTTGTTTCTGGACATCCCCCTGTTCTCTGGAGGAGAAATAGATAGTGGTTGACCTAGTGATTGACTGCTGCAAAGGAAAGGAAGATTTTTTTTTTCCAGAGGAATTTTAGGTTCACAACAAAATTGAGCTGAAGATTTCCCATACACTCCCTTCTTCCACACATGCACAGCCTCTCTCATTATCAGCATCCCTCAGCAGAGTGGTACATTTGTTATAATTGGTGAACCTGCCTTGACGTATCCTAATCACCCAAAGTCCATAGTTTAACGTTCACTCTTGGTGGTGTACATTCTATGGGTTTGGACAAATGTATAATGACATATATCCACCATTATAGTATCAAATAGTAGTTTCACTGATCTGAAAATCTTCTGTATTCCTCCTATTCATCTCCCTACCTTTCCCCTGGCAACCACTGATCTTAACTGTTTCTATACTTTTGCCTTTTCCAGTATGTCATATAGTTGGAATTATACCATATGCAGCCTTTTCAGATTGGTTTTTTTTTTTCACTTAATAATATGCATTTAAATTTTCTTCATGTCTTTTCATGGCTGATGACTCATTTCTTTTTAGCACTGAATAGTGTTCCATTGTCTGGGTGGACCACATTTTATCTATTTACCTACTGAAAGACATCTTGGTTGCTTCCAAGTTTTGACAGTTTTGAATAAAGCTGCTGTAAATACCCACATGCAGGTTTTCATATGAACATAGTTTTTATCATAAGCCTTTAATCCTAAGCTTCTTGCTCCAGGTCCTTCCTGGCACTGAGGTCTGGCCTTGATTCTGAGCTTGCTAGCCTAAACAGCTTGCTGGCCAGGATTATCCCATCTGTGCCATGGCCTCCTAGACACTGACAATCTACTATCTGAACTTCCAAGTAGTGTCTGTCTATAATTCCATGTTTAATAGTTGGACATGGAGTGGTAACAGTTTAAAAGCCTAAGGTAGGCTTAAGGAAAGAAAGAAGATACATGGCTTTAAGTTAGGGTTCTTGGTTTGCAAGCAACAAAATGGAGTCTCTCTAACTTAAGGGGCAAAGAGTAGTGGCAAAATATGTTACAGCTCACAGATTCAAATGAAAAGATAAACAGTGAGGCCCTGGAGATGACAGGAGCCAGAGTAGTTTAGAGTCTAGAACACTCCTCAAGGTTTCTACCAGAATTAGTTGGCTTTAATAGTTTTTCACTTTGGACATAGGCACAGCTCTGGCTGGGAAAGATTTGGGCATCTTAATTGACAGTCCCACCAAGATTGTGTGCAATGAGTTCTGGCCAATCCTCCAAAGAGAAACTGAAGTGCTATCACCAGAAGAGGAGTCGTCAATGCTGGGGCACATTTTAACAATGCACACTTTATTAATATTATGAAGAAACCCCCACAAGATAACTTGCTGATCAATCAAATTTTGTACAGAGTTCTTAATTTCCTACTTACCTTTGATCTTGAAATGCATTCATTTGGTTGAAATAATGTTTTTCAATACAGGCTATGTCCTCCAGATCCTGCTTTTAAATTCCACTTAAGCTGATTATATTAATTTATTTTGTATTAGATGCTTCTGAGGCCTCAAGAATATTATGTGTTCACTATGTATGAATGTTCCTTCATAATTGTAGCCACCACATGCACTTAAATTATTCTCAAATACAGATGTGTACATTCTGTCTCCTTCTAGTACTGTATTACCAGTTATCTCCAGCATAAGTCTACTTGACTATCCAGTCAAAAGTTGAAATGTACCATTCACTGTAGTAAAAGTGCAAGTAACTTCCATGTTCATCCCAATTGGCTGGGTGCTCTGGAGATTTGAAGACAAATAAGACCTCAGTCTGTATCCTAAGAGACCTCAGATCTAGCGCACTAGACTTGGCTGCACAGTCTGAGGAAACAAATACATAGATGCCCAGACCCCGTCCTCTGCCTTAAATCAGAAGAACACCTGAGCAAGAGACAGGATTCTTGATTGTTTACAGTCTTAGCTCAGGCTGCTACAACGACGTACCATACACTGTGTGGCTTAGACATTTATTTCGCACAGTTCTGGGGGCTGGGGAGTGTAAGATCAAGGTGCTGGCCAGCTCGGTTCTTGGCGAGGGCTCTCTTCCTGGCTAGCAGATGGCTGCTGTCTTGATGTGTGTTCACGTGACCTTGTCTTTGTGAGCATGTGGGTCCCACCCTCATGACCAAATCTAAACCTAATCATCTCCCAAAGGCCCCACCTCCAAATCCCATCACACTGGAGGTCAGAGCTTCAATGTAGAAATTTGGGGAAGAACACAAACATTCACTCTATAGACCACCCATCAACAACCACCATGTTTCCTCTGGAAACATCTCTCTTAGCTTTGTCTCTTCCTTTTTCTTTACAGTTATCATCCCATACTACTTTAGACAAGCAATAATAACTGTCAGTTACTGAGGCACCAGGCTAAACTTTTTACATATGACATTTTTTGGTTCTAATCCTTGTTAAAACTCTGTGAGGAGACTCAGTTACACAGCTAGCAAGAGAGAAAAGGATCAGACTTTAAAACCAGTGATCATCACTCCTATGCTCTACTATCTCTATTGTCTCTTTTTTCCAGGCCATCTTGCACTCAGTCTCCAAAATCACCTTCCTCAGAAATCTGTAGCACTTTTTTCTCTGCTCAAGAACTTGTAGTGCCTGCCACTGCCCCTGTTACACCATAGGTCTGATGAGAGCTACCTCTGCGCTGTTGGATACCCGCCCTCTGCTGGCAACTAGGGTTGCTCCACTAGGCACTGGGATCTCTTTCAATATCTGGACACATTTAGTGTATCACGGTCCTGATGTGCTAGAGCATCACGCCATAATTTATGTCCGTGGATAAGATGGAGAATGTCTCTCTCCCCTTTGCATTGTATTCTTCAGGGGGAGAGTTGTTAAAAACTATACTTCTGGGGTTCCAATGTTGTGCTGAATTTTTAGACTTTTAGACCTGTCATTTTTTTAAATCTATTTGGGCTGGGATGGGGATACAATCTGAGTGACTGTCCTTATGCTGGTGTTGGAATCATCTTTCTCCCAGAGACCTGCGCTCCGTTGCTGCCTGGGCTCTTGTTGTTTGGCTCCTTCTTCTCTCAAAATGCACCATTTCCCAGAAGGATGCATTCCATGTCCCCCCACCCACATCCAGATACACATCTGTCTGTCTGCCAGCCAGACCCCCCACGTCTGAGCCCCAGCAGTGGAAACCTAGGATTAATGAGATTCTCCACTTGCCTACTTTTGCACATCTTATTGTTCCCAGTTGAGATATTTCTTACCCTGCAGTGATCTTCTTGAAGAAGACTTTCCTCAAAAACTCACCAAGTCTAATTATTCCTTGTGCCCTGTTTTGTGCTCCTGTCAGGTGGTTTGTAATGATTGTTCTGCAGTTACTGTCTCCTGTTATATATGACTTCCTACCTTGAGATACTCCTTACTTCAATCATTATGCACACAGTTACTGTATCAGTCTTCCTAAGACAAATGCTTTGATAAGGCTGCCAATCTTCAATAGCTCCCACTTTCTATAGGAAAAAGGTTTAAACTGCTTAGCCTGGCATTCAAGGTCTTCCACAATCTACCTCACTTACATTCCCCTGGTTTCCCATTCATCCCCTAGTGGAACTCCCCTTCAGCACAGCAGTCATGCAGTGACCCCTCTCTTGGCTTTTGTTTATTTTCTCTTTTCTTCTTCACTGTTTAAAATCTTAACCATCCATGACATGCACACATTCAAACATTATTTTCTCTGTGTTGGTAATTAATAAATTAACATAGGTAAAGCCCTTAATAGCACCTTGTATATAGTAGGCACTCGATAGACAGTAGCTGATACTATTTGTTCTCATCTTATTGTTATTATTTCAAGAAATCCATGATCACTGGGACTACAAGGAAGAATGACAGTCCTTGCCCTTGCCAGGCTCAGCTAAAAGGAGAAGAGTCTCACGTAGTAATAACTGATTACAACAAAATATAATAAGTAGGCGGTCAGTGCTGAGTGCTTCAGGGGCAGAGAGCAGGAAGCACTGAAGATAGACTTCACTGAACATACAGTGAGTTGGCTTTGAAGAATGGGTAGAGTTGAGCTGCTGAAACTTGTTCACTGAAACATTTTGACTTGCATTAATGCTTTATGTCCCCACATTTATATTAAAAATTCACACACAAATGAAAATGGAAAAACTGCCAATACCTGATTTCAGTCCCCATTTTTCCACCTGCAACCATATACTTAGGTACCTTTTGACCCCATTGGAAAAAAATATCTAACGTTCAGAACTACCAATAACAGGAAGAAGAGGTTTGTTTGTTTGATTGTTTTAAAGAATGAAATGTTTCCCATCATACTGGATTCTTAAGCACGTTCTCCACATATGTGGTGTGCTAGCTGGATGTCTTTTGTCATAATTGTTACACATTTGGCATGGATAGCACACAGGTTGGGGTCTTCAAAAAGGCTAACCAGATAGGCCTCACTTGCCTCCTGCAAAGCACCAATAGCTGCACTCTGGAAGCACAGATCTGTTTTGAAGTCCTGAGCAATTTCCCGCACCAGACGCTAGAAGGGAGGTTTGCGAATCAGAAGTTCAGCGGACTTCTGATAACGTCTAATTTCCCGGAGTGCCACGGTACCAGGCCTGTGACGATGCGGTTTCTTCACCCCTCCAGTAGAGGGAGCACTCTTGCGAGCCGCTTTTGTAGCCAGTTGCTTCCTCGGTGCTTTACCACCGGTCTATTTTCGGGCGGTCTGCTTTGTCTGAGCCACGGTATAGCGACCTCTTTACTTATTCCCCTTCTCCTTCGGCTGGAGCTCGGCAAGCTAGAGGCGGTCCTGGAGTTGGAGAGCGGTGGCGGCGCGGCGGCGGCTGCGAACACAAGGGGTACCTTCTTAAAAATTACATTTTTAAATTGTTGATAAAGGATAATTATTGATTTTTGTAAACTGTGATGTATCCAACAACCTTGCTATACTCAAAATTTCTCAATTGATTCTTTTTGGTTTTCTACGTATATAATCATATTGTTTGCAAACAGCTGTAGTTTTGTTTCTTTGTAGTACTTACCCATTTTAATTCTTCTTCATGTTTTACTAAATTCACTAGTGCACAGTTATACAATCTGGCACAATGCTGAATATGAGCAGTGAGAGTCAGAATGCTTAACTTGTTCCTGACTGAAACGGGAATTTCCTCAGAATTTAATGTTTCAAGTTAAATATGATGTTTGCACTTTTTGTTAGATGCCTTTTATCAGGTTAAAGAAATTTCCGTCTAAGTTTGTTGAGAAATTAATGAAGTAAATTGTATCAAATTCTATTGAAATAATCACATTTCTAATTCATTGTTGCAAAGAATTTCTAATAGTTTTTTTAATTAAAAAATGCTCTGTCATGATGTATTTTTTAATACACTAACTTAAAACTGTTTCCTTCTACTCCAAAAAGTTCCATTCCTATCGATGCCAATATAATCAATTATTTGCTTTATTTCACATTACATGCAACAGTCTTAGAGTATGTTACTGAGCCAAATTGGGTTCCACTAGCCCCATGCACAGCAAAGCCAACCCACTGACAACAGGTTGTGGTGATGGAAAGTACAGTGTGCACTGCAGGCCTCCAAGCAAGGAGAATAGGCAGCTAATGCTCAAAAAACCTGAACTCTCTGACAGCTTTCAGGAAAGGATTTTTAAAGGCAGCATTAGCCATGAGGGTTGCAGGGTGCGTCATCAGCTTGTGGACTTTCTTCTGGTTGGTTGGTTGTCAGGGTGATGTTTTGGGAATCTTAATCATCAACCTTCTGGTTCCAACCTGTCTGGGGTCCATGTACTAGTGATCAGCATGTAGTCACCGTCCTCCACCTGGTTGGGAGGGGTCTGAGTTTCTGCAGGATAACACAGAGATATACATCAGATTGTTATGTATGTCCCTTCAGGAAGAACTAGGAGTCCTGTGACTCTACAGTTTAAGGTATTATTTTTCTTGCTTGACTGATTTCCTTTGTTTCTGCATTCCCTCACTTCTCTAATTAGTAACTCCTTGAGTCTGCCCTTTGGAACTTGGGGAAGGCCTAGGAGACTAAAGCCTTTTTTCTACAAACAAGAAATAGTGTACATGGATGGGCTTTTGTACCTGGAAAGGCCCTGCAGGCTTCTGCTAAGTTTTAATTCCTGATTTTCTTTGATACTTCGCAATCCTCAAGGGTACAGGGGTGGAACAAGAAAGGGAATACAGTTTTGGATAGAGAGGTTACTCAGAACCTTGGCAGAAGAACTCAGTTTTTTAGGGGAATTTGTTTCAAATAATAATACAAACAAAATAAAAATCAATGTGACTACTGAAAACATTTTTAAGATTTTGGTTTTGCAGTTCTTCTGTCCTAAGATATAGATTTGTTTTAGTCACTTAAAGTTTAAGTGAGCTAAAAACTATTGTAAAATGTTCCTTAAATTAGGAAACAATTTGTGATCATGCACTGCACTCAAGCTATTGGGTATGAGGAACTATGGGCATACACACTTACTGAGAACTTCGTTTTCAAATGTTTCTTGAACTCATAGCTGAAGTATTTCATAATTGCAATACTTGTGTTCAGTGATCCAGAATGACCAATATTTATTAATTCTGAGGCTTTATTTTAAAAAATGGTTAAATTTTCCATTGCAACCCCCAATACTTTTCCCCAAATCATAAATCACTCAAGGCTCAGATACTATAATTACTGAGACTCCCACTGATTCCCTGTGGTCTGTGTTCTGCATAGCTGCAATAAATAATAAATGAAACTTTTTCAATTCCTATTATATTCTTGACCTTAAAGACATTGTTGGGACCTGAAAGACATATCAACCAATGGCAATGATTTAATTTTATTTTGGTCCTGATTTGGACAAATGAACAATACAAAAATATTTATTAAGACCAGAGAAATTTGAACACCAGATATTTCGGTATTAAGCAATAATTTTTTTTCAAGCGGGATAATGGCAAGGTCAGTTTTTCTTTCCCTCAAAGATTAGTTATTTTTTTAAAGCTACATGCTTAAAAATCTATAGATGAAGTGATACGTCTGACATTCTCTTCCCTGGGGGAGAAGTGATTAGAGCTTATACTATTTACGGTCAAGATTGTCAAAATACCAATACTTGTTAAAGGTCATTAATGAGTAAGGTCATTATTCCGTTCCTCTATATGATTGAAATTTTCCAAAAGGCTTTTAAAAAAATATTCTTTTAGGAGAGAGCACTATTGCAAGTTCAAAGAAAAGGCCAGAGCGCGCCCCTCCCAACAGTGAAGCATTACTGTTTGGAAGGCAGGGGCTTTCTCTTTTATCCCCACACCTGAATCAAAGCTGTTAAATAGGTATTCCTAAATGGCTCAAGGAGCTAAGTGTCTGAATTACATGAAATTGTATGTACAACCCAAGTGTACCAGGAGCTATAATTAACAGGCTCGTCTAACATCCCACCAGCTGTTTCGTTTCCTCCCTGCTCATCTCACTCCATCCCAGAGACTCCTCACACATCCAAGATGGTGGGTCAGGACCGCGTAACAGGGTCAGCTCTCCCGGAGCGTGCGCTGGCGCCGGGAAGCGCAGGCGCATTCCTGCTTCCCCGCCCGACCTTGGCAGATCGCGCCTGCGCGGTAGGGAGCGGCTCGCGGCTCCCATTCGGCCTTGGGCTGACTGCAGTCTCAGTGTGAGGGCGGCCGAAGTGGCTGGCTCGTTTAAGATGAGACTTCTGCTACTTCTCCTGGTGGCGGCGTCGGCGGTGGTCCGGAGCGATGCCTCGGCCAACCTGGGCGGCGTGCCTAGCAAGAGATTAAAGATGCAGTACGCCACGGGGCCGCTGCTCAAGTTCCAGATTTGGTAAGTATGTTCGCCGGGCCCGGGCCGCCCCACGGCGCCTCTCCTCGGCACCTCTCAGTACGCGAGGCCCTGGCTTCGCGGCCTAGAAGGCTGAACCTTCCTTGGCCCGGAAGAACGGTGTCCGCGGCCTTTTGCTGCCTGCCTTTTCCGCGGCTCTTCCCGGGGTCGGCCAGGCCGCCCTCCTTGCCTCCAAGCACAACCGCCCACATCTTTTTTGGTTCCTAGAATGGAGGGAATGGGGAAGGAGAGCAGGAGAAGGTTAATACTGAAAGGCGAAGACGTGGGGACACTTGTCAGTACGGAGGACCGGTCGGCGGCGGCACGCCATGGCCACCCGGCTGCCTGCGGAGGTGGGCATGAGTCGGCGCAGTGTCGGCGGAGGAGCCCCAGCGTTTGTCACTCAGTTCACTTTTCCTTCCGCCTTCCGCGGTTTATGCCCGGCGGCCTCGCTGGCGGGCTAGGTGGAGGTTAACTCGGGTCGTTGGAGGGCCGCGAAGGACAGACGCCTTTTTCTCCAGGACCTGCGGGGGTGACTGTTGAGTGAGGGAGTAGGGATTCTGATAGCTGATAGGCGTGGATAGGTCCGGGGAGGATGATTTTCCGTTTGCAATTTCCTAAATGTCTTTGAAAAGGAGCACATTGCTCTTCTGACAACCGTTCGCTCCCAGACGACTGATTCTTCTCCCCCATTACCCTTACACCCGCCTCCTTGGAGTTCCCTGTCCTGGCATCTCTTTCTGCCTTTCAACTCTCTTCTGCATTCAGAGAAGTAGAGAAAAACTATTACCCTTCCCCCTAAACCCGACAGTTTCCGACAATGTTCTGTAAGTGATTTTGTTGTTACCTAGTTAAGTGTTAGAAGCAGAGCAGTAAAGCCCCACAAGAAACCAAAATTGTAAAATTGTGGAAATTAGAATTCTGTATCTCGAAAGATGACGTTTGTTCAGGATAGGATGGTCAGATTAGTAAATCTTAAGAGTCCGGATACTTTGGAATATTGCTGTTCGCCATAATGCGTTTAAAATCAGCTTTTTCAAACTTCTTGTATTGCTATGTGTACTAAAGTTTAGATTTTTTTGCTTACTCAACCAGTTTTTTGCTTAATTCTTAAGGACTGAGCAAAGCTTTAAAATTAAATCAATTTAAGTAATGTTTAAAGAGAGTCAGAAAATAAGATGGCAAGTATTTGTTTTTGAGTAGAGAAAATAAAAACCTTGCAATTACTTTCTGATTAAAAAAAAAGCTCCCTGTACTGTTTGTGTGTGCCGGCATTATATCATGGTATGTCATCTTTCATATGATACTGTAAATGGAAGTTATAGCTTGACCATTCTGACTTTTTTCCCCATATATATATTTTTTCCATTAGAAAGTGACAGTCATTTTACCAACCTGTAAATAATGTTAGATTAAGTGTGATACTTTTGGGTTTAAATAGTTAAAAAAAAAAAAAAAGACTGCATTTCTCAAGTTATGTAATTTTCTATTTCCTATGGTTTCACTTGTGCTTTTCCAAAATATTCTTCTTTTACGGTTGCTTGTATTGGAATACTTGTCACTATAATGTAACAAATGTACCTTATCTGAGGTACATTAACAAAATTCAGAAAATGTGTTAACAGTTATAGGGAAAGGCATTCAGTCCTTCAAATAAAACTTTTGAAAAAGTCTTAAGTACGTCAGTTGAACTTTTTTGATACTTGGTTTTTGTTTTTTTTAAGTGCAAAAGTACAAACTTGTCCCAAAAGTCTTAAAAGTATTCTCTTTTAGTCACGCTGAGCATGTTACATACAAAAGTGCTTCACTGTTTTTTTTCCCTCTGTAGATGGGAAACATGCCCTATGCCCTACCAAATACAGGTACATTTAGCTTTTGTTTGTTGCTTTTCCCCCCAGAGATTAATTGGTACATAGTAAAGTGAATATTTGGTTTCTGGTTTTGGTAGAATCTCTTGGGCATTCATTTACAAGTTTGGGAAAGGAGAGGAAGCTAAGACAATTGAAGATAAATATGTGAAAACTCTTTTTATTCCATTTGAAATCTAAGTGCTTAAAAAATGCAACTTTTCTTTTAATTTTTTTTAATTTTGAGGGGGAGATAATTAGGTTTATTTATTTATTTTAATGGAGCTACTGGGGATTGAACCCAGGACCTTGTGCATCTTAAACATGTGCTCTACCACTAAGCTGTAGTAATCCTCCTGCGACTTTTCATTAACTACCAACGTTAACAAAGGAGAGAACTATTTTTACTTTCCTTTCAATTGCTTTTGTCCGTTATTATTTTGTATTTATTATGAGTAGTCTTTTTTTAACTTTATGTCAAGATATTATCTGTTAATTGTGCCACTTTTGTTATTGCTAATAAAATAAAATAACACAACACATATATGGAACTGAAGGGATAGAGATCAAGTATACAAAATAGAGTAAAACAAACTTTCCTATTCTGCATTCATGTATTTTTTCAGTAAATACTCACTCAATACCTGCTTGTGCCCAGAGCTAAAGATATCGTGGTAAAGGCGGCTCTCACTCCCTCGTCTTCACAGACGGCCCACACTCTGTCTATGGAGTGTGTATCTACTTTTACTTTAACCTGAGCACTCAAACCCCACACCTCGTGGCCTTTCTCTTGCCTTCTGAAACAGTCAGCACTCATATAGCCTTTACTCAAAAAAAATATTAAATTACCTTTGCTCAAAAAAAAAAAAAAAAAAAGATACCATGGTGAAGAAGACAGATACGGCTCCCCGCAAAGCCTACAGAGATGCACAGTATTACTTTATGTACCTGAGTGTTCAGTTTATTATGTCAGTTGATTGAGCAATTGAGTTAGATAAGTTTGACGATACTGATTGCATATTTGGGGGAAAGTTTATACTACTTATTTGGACGTTTAAGCATTGAGCATAAAAAATGAAGTTCTCTAATCAGATCTTAAAATAAAATTCACTTGTCACATTTTTCTTTCTTGTGATTTTTATGTGTAAATATATTCTGACAGATACTGTTTGACATATCTGTATGCATGATTTTCCCCATATATGTGATTTGACATGTAATCAGGCCTGTAGCATTTCATCATTTGTTGCAGTGTAAAGAGATTACTGGCTACAGCTCTTTATGATTAATACTTATTTGAACATTTGACAATTGATTTACTTAGAATAGTAGATTAAATAAAGTTAGGGTTTCAACATGTAAGCAGAGTATAGCAGGATTTTCCAATTTTTGCTAACTTAAGAATCCACTACTATAATCTTAGGACAACCAATTTCTAAATGCAGTTTTAAAAGGTAAATGAAGCAACTACTAGAAGAACAGATTTTTATTTAAATTTATACCAGTTTAGCCTTTACTTTCATGATATGGAGGCAAGAAAATAAAGATCTGGTACTGATCAGGATTAGTAAAATGTTGAATTGGAGAAATCCGAGAAATTGTAAGTTATAGAGATCATGTTAGTTACTTAGATAATATTTGTATATTCAACAAATTTTTGAGCACCAGCTCTGTGCAGGTGCTTTGCCTGGTGCTGGGAATTCAATTCAGTGCTCTCGTGGATGTTAAAGGCAAGAGTGGAAAGCAGTTGTTAATCCATGGACAACACATGAAATTACAGTTGTGTTTAGTGCTGTTGGAAAGTAATATGGCATGAGAGAGACCAAGTCAGGGGCTCAGGGATGGTTTCCTTGAGGAAATGAACTTTGAACTGAGATTTGAAGGATAAGATTTATTTAGTGGCCTTGTAGTAGGAGAGAGCATAATTTTTTGAGGCCAAGGCTTGCCCTCAAAGACCAAAGAGAAGGTGGCATAAAGCCTGGAAGGTGTGGCTGGCTATGTTAAGGAAAAATCAGTGTCACTGTGGAAAAGACATTACAGGGGACAAAGAATAGAAGTGGGGAGACCATTTAGGGGGACTCTTGGAATTGCCCAGGCAAGAGACAGTGGCACTTGGAATAGGAAGGTCGTGGCAGAAGTAAAAGGACAGGTTTAAGAGATCCTTAGGAGATAAATTTAGCTGTTTTTGTTGGTGATTACATATTTGAGGGGACAGAGAGGTGGTGTGGAGTGAGAGGTGTCAAAGATGACTTCTGAGTTCTGGAGCGGTACTGTACCTTTCACTGTAGTGGTAAAGAATTAAAGGAGACAATTTTTATTAATTTTTTTTTTTTTTTTTTTTGGTGAGAGGGAGGAGAAGGAATCCTGAATTTTTAAAACTGAAAACACAGCAGTCAGGGGAAAATCCTAGAAAGAGATTTTCATCTCCCCAAAATAGCCACAATAACTGTAACTAAAAACTTAAATAACAGTTCTATTTCTCCAAACCTAAGATATGATGGATTGTAAGATACACCATTATTTTATATACCACTCAGAAGGAAAAAAATAACAGCCATTTAATTTGTGATGCTAATAATTATAAGATAAATCGTGATTTTTTTTAAAAAAAGATGCTAAATAGGAAGAATGCACTTCTTGGAATCAGTGGAATAAAAGAGTAATAAGAAGTTGATCAGGTGGCAGAGTAGTAGTAGAGCGCTTTAGAGAACAAATAAAATGGTGGCTGCTGCCCCGCCATTGATAGATTTTTTAAGTTCTGTAATGTTTACATAGAATTTAGTCACCATTTAGTTTTTTTTTTAACCATTTTAAGCAATAAATAACTGCTGTATCTAACTGAATACTGTGCACATAAATAGTTTTTCTTCTTAATAATGAATGAAGTACTTTAGTCTAAAGCTTTTAGATGTAAGTAAAATATGAATGGTTTTAAAGGTTTATCCCTCTTATAGAAAACTGAAACATTGTTTCCTTACAGTTTGTCACTAAGATAAGTGGTGGAAATCAACTTTAATGTATCATTTAGAAACCTCATAAATCACCTCATAAATTTTGAATAGTATTGTTACTGGGAAGCTGAGCATTTACTGGTCTAGCAGTTTGGAGGCCTAGGTTCTTATTTGATCTGCCTTTTATCTTCTGAATGACTTTTGGGAAATTATTTAATCTTTTTAACTCTCAATTTTTTCATCTGTAAAATGAGGATGTTGGTTGCATTCTGATTACCTCTAATATTCTTGAAGCTTAAAATAAAAAAGTAAAAGCATGCGTGTGCGTTTCATTTCAATCTTTCTCACTTAAGAGTATCATTGGAGCCCTCTGGTTCATTTGATTGTCACCTTCCCTGCTTTCCAAAATGGGAAACCGTGTTTTCACATACTTTACCTTGATTGGCGCACAGCCTGGGATTGGTGAGGAAGAAATCTTGCCACATAGGTTTAGCAAGAACTGCCGATAATCAAGTCCTTGTTTTTTATGCCCCTTTTCTCCTGCTACTTGTTTTCCTGTTTTGTCCAATTCTTAGGAAGATATGAATTTGATTTTTACATTAACATTTGAAAACCAGTTGTCTGGTGAGAGAAACAGACTTGTAAACAGTATTACAGTAAAACATTCTATTTTGAGACCTCTAAAAGAGGTCTTAAAAACCCAGAGGAAAGAAAGATTACCTATTTGAGGGAGTTGGAAGGCTTTGCAGAGGAGGAAATGAAATTTTAAAGGGTATGGGGAACTCCATCAGGAGATACAAAGAGTGAGCTTTTCTAGCTAAAGGAAGAACATATGCAAATGCAGCCTGACTCAGCAGAGAGAGGGAGGAGACAGGAAATGAGGAGAGCTGGAGTTAGATAATCAGTTAAAACACCTAGCACAGTGTATCTGCTACTACCATTTATCAAGTGCTAGTTGTCGTAATTTATTATTTGTATTGTCTTTAATGCTGTAATAGGAACTTCAGTAAATAAACCTTTGAAAACTTTACTTACTGACTTTCAGTGTAAAAAAAATTAAAATAGCTTTCTGGCTATGAAATAACACGTTTGTTGTAAAAATAATAAAAAAAAATACATGGAAGAAAGTGAAAAATCCTTGGAACGTTCTAATAATATTTTGAAGAACTTCATTCAAGCTGACTCTTTACACAGATACATGCTATATTATATAATTTTATATTAATGAATTCATAGTTGTATGCTTTTTTTGAACAGGCATAGTTTTCTGTAAGATGTGTATTCTGCAGTTTACTTAAGCCACTAAATCTTTAGTTTGTTTAACATTTAGGTTGGTCATAATTTCTCATAAAATTACTTTAAGGTGACTGTGTATTTGTCCAGTTATTTCCAAAAATTAAATCCATAGATATAAAATATTATGATTATGTCAGTGGGTATCACATTTAAAATTTTGACGTAGTTAAACTGGTTAATACTCCTACTAGAAGATCTTGAAGTGTATTCGGTTTTAAAATTCTTTCAGTTTATTGCACTATAATTAGAGAATGTGTCATTAGCTGTTATGTTTTATTTGGTGAACGCACGGAGGACTTAAGCCTGGGAGACAGCCTCTCAACCCTGAGGGACTGTTACGAACAGGTAAGGGAGAAGCCAGGATATATAGGAGATTTTGCAAAAAAAACAGGTAGTAGGAACATCAGAAGATTACTGTTAATTAAAGAAAACCAGGCATCTCAAGGTAATGGATTTACAACTTTCCTAAGTATGGGAAGATGCAAGAGTCTGGGCTTATTGAAATCATTCTTTTGATAAGCATCTTAACTATCTAGGGCCAGTATCCTGTTTTTCTCGGTCTTGAATTCCCTCATGTTGCACATTTGTGGGTGTCTGCAGTAGTTGATGGCTGCAACATTCTTTGTTTACCTAGGTGGCAGGCAGTATTCTTCCTCCCCATACTGATTGGGCTTTCTTTGTGACCTGACATAGATGGTCAATTGTTGTAAATGTTCTGTGGTCTCAGAGTGTTTTCTATAGGGGAAAAAAAAAACCTGATGTATTTATGAAATCTTTAGTTAATGATACTATTCATATCTTCTGTCTTTTTTTTTTTATATATTTTTATTGAAGTATAGTCAGTTTTCAGTGTGTCAGTTTCTGTTGTACAGCACAATGCTTCAGTCATACAGGAACATAAATTTTTGTTTATTATTTATGTTCTATCACTGATTCATTTTTCCACCCATGAATTTTCTTCTTCAGGGCCTCAAGATATATTTTTTAATTCTGCATTTTGGTTTTGAGATTTCTTACAGTCTTCATCTCTTTTATAATTCTTTTCTTCTTCTTGCAGAATATTTTTGGATATAAGCTCTTATTTTGAATCATTTATTCACTGTTTCTGCTCTTTCAATTTGTTACATTTTTTTCTGTAGTCCCTCAAGTGTTTTTTCCCCCTATTTCTCAAGCAAAACAAGAGAAACGGCTTCAGATATTATCAATTGGTGAACTGTATCCTCTCCACTTGACTGTTAACCAGCTTACTCTCTTCCTCATTAGAATGTTGTCAGCACCGGAAACGCATAGATTTTTGTCTGTTTTGCTTACTGCTTTATCTCCAGAGCCTAAAACAGTACCTACCATCAGTCAATATTTATTGAAAAAATGAGTACAATCCTGTGGTAGTCCACTATGTTTGGCCTGGACATAACAAAATTCCTAATGGAATATAAATTGGTGTTTCCTGATACTCCTTTCAGACGAGTTTTTACCTGGTTGGCTTCTGCTTCCATTTGTTAGCTGTTAGGCATAGAATATGATACATGTAACACTTCAGTTTTTTTTTTTTTTTTAACTTTAAAAATAGAAGTATAATCAGTTTACAGTGTTGTGTCAATTTCTGGTATACAGCGTAATGTTTCAGTCATACACGTACATACATATGTAGCAATTCAGTTTTGAACATACTCTGCTCTCAGTGACCTTCTTGACTTGGCCTCCATCCCTACTGGTGAGGCTAAACTTTCAGAATTCATTGTATTATTCCCAGTCCTCTTCCTGCTGCTTTGATTCGCTGACACATGCTTAATACTCCTGTTGGTGGTTTTCTAAGATTCCTAGTTTTTTTTTATTGAGTTTATTCTAGTGTTGTGTGAAGTCAATCTACACACAACCAACAGGTAAAAGTATAAAGCAAACAAGAAAGCAGTAAAGCAGCCAAGAGACGTCTCTAGATTGGCTAGTGAATTAGTGTAGAATAGAATATGTTATACGTATATTTTTTTAATCACTCTCTAACAACTTTTAAAAGTGCACTGAGGATGACTTTTATGGAATGTGATTTATACCTCAATTTTTAAAAATGAATTGAAAATCGTAAAAACATGAAGTCATATAAAATATTTTAAGATGAGACAAAAATTCCTGCAGATTGCAGATAAGTCATCATTTGTTGGATGCTTTTATTAAGTCACTTTTACTGAGTGGCTACATACCTTATAAATCTGTTAATGAGAAATGCTTTCCAGAGTAAAGAGAGAAAATTCCTTTCTCAGGAAGAGCTGAGGAACTTACACAGTTTATAAATTCTTTGTGGAACAGTCTGCAGCAAAGATTTCCTAAAATGTTATGCCAAAGGTATACAGAAACTAGTGACCTCAAGAATATGACACAAAGAATGAAGAGAATAAAAACAGATCATTAATTGAATTTCAGGTTTATTAACTCTTTGGAATAAACTCAGTGAAGAAGCCGGGAATCTTACAAGCCGTGTTAGGCATATTTTCTGTACGTGTCTGTTTTCACTACAATGGCCACTGTAGTGCTCCAAGAGTGAGGCAGCTGGAATGGGAACTCACTTGATTTCATATAGTACAGTTCCTAAACCTGAGAATCTTACACCTGTTCAGAGCTGTTTTGCAACTTTAAAAACAGTTCTGGTCTGTATTTTGACCTTCATTGAAAGTGTGTGAACACTGTTTTAACTTTTTTAAAAAGCATTTATCGGATTAGTCTGTTCACTCTCTGAGTATCTTGTTCTTACGTGGTTTATAGAGCAACTTGTTCAGATTTCATTGCTTAAAACGCTTAGGGAGCAGGTGATGCACCAGACAAATGTCTGTTACTACCTCGTCTACTAAACAGAGCAAGAAAAAATAAAGATTGAAATACAGTTTTCAATGATCATTGAACTGTTGGAGTGGTTAGTGCTGTTGGCAGTTAGAAAGGTGTTTACAAAATATCTTCCTGATTAGGGGTACAGAAAGGGGGAACTATTAGTTGAAATTCTTAACATGCCTGTGGAGAAACCAGTTTGAACTGGTTTGAACAACACATTTGGAAATGCATTTATAATTACTAAAGGAATAGTATTATATTCCAAAGGAAGGAATGTAGCAGTGCCCCAAGATGGGCTGAAATAGAAAACTGGAAGATCTGAGAAGACTTCATTCACTTTTCCTCTTGCTCACATCTGTACTTTTCTCAGTAAAATGTATTTCAGTTTTTTTTTTCCTCTTTGGAGAGTGACTTCTGTCCTCTCCTCAGTCCCTTTGAAAGATTACCACTCTCCTCTACCCACAATAGCTCTGATTAAATGTTCATCTTTCTGGAGATCGTCTTTTTAAAATCCCAGTTCTTCATTTTTAAAGAAGGAGCTCAAACCTTCTTGTGACAGGTTTGCATTTCTGGAACATCAGATATTGGCAAGGGGTTGGGTCTTACTGTATAAACAGGATCCAATCCTATGTGTGGGTGAGAGGACAATTGGAGGGGCGGTTATTGTAAATTAAAAAGGAAGGTGAGTTCAAGGGATGCTAAAAATAGAAATCACAAATATTTATCTCATAACAGTAAACATCTGAGATTTTGCCCTGTTTTAATAAGGAGTTGTGAGAGGTTGAGGTTTGTGACAGGCTCAAGTTTGATGTAAGTAGGCATTTGAATACAATTAGGGGCAGATGTTAGTATAGAAAAGGGAAAAGTGCGATGGTTGGCACCATGAATTAGGAGACTGAAACATGATGGACTTGAAAAGACACAGAGTCTTTTTGAAATAGTTAACATGGACAAATTTCCTTTCTTTTCATTACAGAAAGTTGATCTCATTAGTATACAAGTTCTTTCTTTTAGAAAATTACTCTTAAAAAAGTATTGTGTGAAAATATTTAAATTGCAAAAGTTGACTCCATATAGTAAGATACTTTTGCATTACTAGAGATTTGCAAAGTGATTAGGATTTAAATTTAAGATTTCTTTTCAAAGTTTTGATTCACTCCTAAAGGACCTTTGATCCGGGGGCAGAAGAAACAGGCCGCTGCTACAGTGTAGTTTTAGCATGTTCACATATTTATTTTTTGGAGGTATACTGGAAGTCATAGTTTTACTTACTGACCCAGAAAGAATGGAAAAAGTTGGAAAAAAAAAAAGAAAAAGTTGAAAGAGCTGCGTGTGGTGGTAGAGGTGGGATGATGGCTGGCTCCTTACCATGTATGCCTTTAATTTAACATTTTGCCCACCTCGATAAGCACTAGGTATGTTTTATTTTGGAAAACATCTGTCAGCAGTAGTGATTGCTGTTTCAAAATAATGTGAACATTTGGGGAAGATTATTACATAGGAAAGAAGTTACTTGGTTTTTCTTCATAAGTCTGAAGGCAAATATAGGGAGGAAAAACTTATGTGTAAGTAAACTTATCTAAAAATATGTTGTGTCACTCTGGTAAACTTCATTTTTTCAGAGGTAAGAATTGTACTTTTTTTTTGAGGTATAACATTAGTTCCAGGTGTACAATGTAGTAATTTACTATTTGTATATATTGCAAAATGATTACCACATTAAGTCCAGTTAACATCTGTCACCATACATAGTTACATATTTTTTTTTCTTGTGATAAGAACTTTCAAGATCTGCTCTCCTAGCTACTTTCAAATATGAAATACAGTATTATTAACTACAGTCACCATGCTGTACATTATACACTCCCTCAACTTACTTATTTTATAACTGGAAATTTGAAGAAAGGTAGATTTGAAGTCTTTTTTAGATTTCAAGATTATGAGTTGATTTTATTTGGAGTTTGATGCAAAGGTCTGAGACTTAACTGAGGAATTGGAACCTGAAGAACTAAGGATAGAGGTAGGCTTCTGAGCACAGTAGCCAGGAAACTGGGTGACTAGGAGGAATCTGACCAATAGTGTTGCCTGTACATGGACATAGCTCTCTAGCTGGGCTTCTCGGGACTCCCCATGGTGAAGGGTGGGAACTCCCAGAGTAGATATGAAGACTTGAGGCCCACAGGCTTAGTTCTCCCTGAGGGAGAATATACATCTTCATCATGGAAGAACCTCAAGATATCTGCTACTATATGGGTACTTGATTGTGGCTTTGTGGACAAAGAGAACTTACTTCCTGGACACAGGGAAGGTTGCGTTTTACATCATCTATTTTATTGAGGTCTAATGGGAAGGGCCTAGGATCTTAAATCACAAAGTCTATATTCTAGTTTCAGCCCTGACTAAGGGCAGGGATCATATCTGCCACTCACTACTACGTAACTACTGCCTGATATAGTGCTTGACATGTAGTAGGCACTCGGTAAATATTTGAGTGAGTGAATTAATAATACCTGGATGTATAACCGTGGAAAAGTCCCTTTAGCTGTCTGGGTTTCAGTTTTTTTCCTTCACCTATAAAAAAGGAAGTTTCAATTCAAGTAGGTCTCCAGCGCTCAAATATTGCATTAAAAGTTAGATACTGTCGTTTTAGATAATCAACTCCATTGTAATCACCGATGCAAACTTAGGCATTGAAATCAGGTGGCATTTCTTGGTTTCAGGGTAGTTAGGCATATAGGTGCTGTACATAATTTTTGTAGTATCTCCAAAACAAAAGCAACATTAAACATTTCTTATAAAAAATTCTTATATAAAAAGCAGTTGTAGCAAAATACTAGTACTTAATGAATCTAACAACAGAAGGTGAATGTTTAGTAAAGAGGGATAAGGTGTCTGGAGATTCTTAAGTTCTTTTAAATATTTAGTTGATAGAGATTTGTCTCCCTTTGCAAAAATTTCATACTTTTTAGGGACTTAATCTTTTGTGAAATTTTCATTTTAAATGTATATTGGTATTTGTAAAGAAAGAGTGGTGAATTTCTCACTCCCTCTTTTTTTTTTTTTAAATGAGTTTTCTTACATTGAGATTTACTAATATTTGGACTGGTTCTCCCTGTCAGATATAAACTTGATGCTGTTCCCTTGGGGTGGTGGTGGTTGGTATTTTTTTCCTCAATGACACTGATTGGCAAAGCTGGCACCTCAGGTTTCCCTCTACTGTAACTTAATTACTGATAACTGCTATCTTCATACCAAGTGGTACCTTCGTCGTTTTATATTGTCTTTTTGATGATAGACATCCTAACAGGTATGAAGTGATAACTTGTTGTTTTGACTTGCATTTACCTGTTGATTAGTGATGCTGAGCGCCTTTTCATTTACCTGTTGGCCATTTGTATGTCGTCTTTGGAAAAGTGTTTATTAAAGTTCCTTTGCCCATTTAAAAATCAGATTATTAATTTTTTGGCTATGAGTTGTATGAGTTTCTTTTGTATTTTGGATATTAACTCCTTATCAGAGGTTATATTTGCAAATATTTTCTCCTGTTCTGTAGATTGCCTTTTCATTTTATTGATGTTTTCTTTTGCTGTGCAGAAGCTTTTTAGTTTGTTGTAGTCCCACTTCTTTATTTTTGCTTTTGATGCCTTTGTTTCTGGTGTCAAATCCAAAAACTCATTGCCAGAACCAATGTCAAGAAGCACCCCTTATGTTTTCTTATAGGAATTTTATGGTTTCAGGTCTTTTCAACTCTTTAGTCTGTTTTGAGTTGATTTTTGTGTATGGTCCAGTTTCATTCTTTGCATGTCCAATTTTCCCAGCACCATTTATTAAAGAGGCTGTCCTTTCCACATTGTATATTCTTGGCTCATTTTTTTGTAAATTAATTGACTATATTTATATGTGTGGGTTTATTTCTGAATTCTGTCCCATTGATCTATGTGTCTGTCTTTAAGCCACTACATACATACTGTTTTGATTACTGTATCTTTGTAATACAGTTTGAAATAAGGAAGCATGGTGCCTCCAGCTTTGTTCTTCTTTCTCAGGACTGCTTTGGCTATTCAGGGCCTTTTCTGGTTATATACACATTGTAGGATTATTTGTTCTATTTCTGTGAAAAATGTTATTGGAATTTTGACAGAGATTGCCTTGAATCTATAAATTACTTTGGGTAGTATGAACATTTAAACAATATAAATTCTTCTAATCCATGAACATAAGATGTTTTTATTTATTTGTGTCTTCAGTTTCTCTCATCAATGTCTTAAAGTTTTCAGTGCACTTTTTCTCCCTCTATAAATACACTGTGGTGGCATATCTCCCTTTTCTTGCTGGGGCAGCATGTATCATATATGCACAGTTTAGTTGTTCAGGGATTTTAATGGATATGGTTGGATGCTGTTGATTTAATTTCTGGAGTACTGACATAGATTACTGTCATACTGCTGAAAATTATCTTCCCAATCTTTGTTTCCTTTTGCAAGGTAGAATCAAATTTTAGAGTCAGAAAGCATCTAAGAATTTAAGTTTCTTTTACTGTGACAGAGCAGCATGTTTGCCCAGTTGAGGGCAGAGTGGAAATAAGAAGCAAAGTATCCTGTATCATGCCTTGGTACCTTTTTATGCTTCCTGTGCCCCAGTTATGAAAGTCCCTATTTCTGATAAGTAAGAGTTGTTTTCATTTCAGTATTTATACAATTGTTGATACCAAAAAAAAGGCAAATTGATTTGAGAGCTCAAAATATGAAGAGGTATTTCCTTTCTATCCAACAGTAATACAAATCTATAAAGTTTAATTTTCTAATAGAAGGATTTATTTGAAGGGAAGATAACTTCAATATGTGAAACTTGTGAAAAAACTTCCGTGTATCCAGCATCAATCATCATTAATTTGTGACTTTTCTCATTTTTACTCTTGTTAATAATTTTTAGGCTTTGTACAACTGCAAAACAAATCTAGGCATATTCTAAAACCACTTAATGGAAGCACTTTTATTTTTCGGCAGTGTTTCCTGAGGCTATAGGCGGGTGTTTGAGGAGTACATGCGGGTTATTAGCCAGCGGTACCCAGACATCCGCATTGAAGGAGAGAATTACCTCCCTCAACCAATATATAGGTAAGGAAATTTCAGTAACTTACCAAGAAATTTTTAAGTGAATTTTTTTCACTCTTGTGAATAAACTTGTGAAATGATTCAGTTAACTTTACTTGGTTACTATAATTCTTTAGTTAGTTTAATTTACAGTTGGTTATAATTTAAATAATGCTTATTTGCTCCAAATATGGAAGCATTTTTCTGTAAGAAGGAAAAGAGGAAGATCATTTCAGAGATGGTAACCCTTCTAAAGATGTGTTTTCTTATGTAATTTTTATTGTGGACATAGACTAAGAACTCCCATGTTTTTATAGAAAGTCAATTGTATAAAATTCTATACTCTTAAAATAATAGTATTTTCAAGGCCAATGCTGTATAAGTTTATAAATTAATTTTTGATTTAAAAATTGTTCAACATTTCTGTTTTAAAACTGCACAATAAACTTTAATAACTGTCTTTTCTCTAGTATAATTAGCAACTTTTAGATTTGGTGTTTGGAAAATGTCTATACACATACACTTGAGTTATGAAATTTTGAAATAGATGAGAAATTGCAGCTTCTGATGAATTTCTTTTCTTTTCATAGACACATAGCATCTTTCCTGTCAGTCTTCAAACTAGTATTAATAGGCTTAATAATTGTTGGCAAGGATCCTTTTGCTTTCTTCGGCATGCAAGCTCCTAGCATCTGGCAGTGGGGCCAAGAAAATAAGGTATGTAACTTAATAGCTTTGATAGCTGTAGGTATTTAGTTTGTCAATGAAATATTTTAATGAATTTTTCTTTTTTTTTTTTTTTAAGTACTTTTTGCTGTTTACACGTATTATTTCAACTTAAACCACTTTTTATCTTTGGGCAAAGCCCTTAACCTTTCTTGGTCTTATTCTCCATATTTATGTATCAAGAGTGGTTAGGTCTTATCTTTTTATTGTTTGAAGGATAGGGAAGTATTACTTTAGGTGTTATCTGGGCACAAAATAATTCAGTACCTAATTTTGATTATATAATTTGGGCCAAATCATATCTAGTAAAACATACATAATGCAGGCCTTTTGTACCAACTAATATGGGTATTAATGGCTTTATTCATATTAAAAATGAGATTTCCACTGGTTTATTTTTTATCAAAACTGTTTTTATTATTTGTTCTTTGAATCTTCCTGGGGGATCCAAAAAGCAAGTTACCTGAAATAATCCATATAAGTATACATAAGAGTCTCGTGCTATGTCTTTTTTCCTTTGTAGGGTCTTACTACAGCGCATGTTCTAGATCTCCCATCTATTTTACTTAAAATCATCTTTTCTGGAGGGTCTGCCTTTCTGCTTGAGAAATGGAACTAATTTTTATCTCTCTCTCGAGTGACATTGCCTAGATTTCCTTCTAAGAAGTATTCTCTCTTGGAGTCCTCTACCTGGTCTTGTCCTTCAGTTCTAGGCTGCGACTGTCTTCAGCTGACTCCTGACATAGCAGTACTTCTTTTTCTTAGGGAACCACTATTTCCAATAACAGGCAAGGGTTCTTAACGTAAACCTCCTCAGGTGCTACCTCTAATTGAAGTGTGTCTCTGCCCTGCTATTAACAAAATACTGATTTGCATAGGATTAAGAATTGCAAGTACCTATTGATGTTTTGTGCTACATTGGTTAATTCTGTTGATTCCAAATTATCTTTAGTGCATTTTACTTCTGTAGACATCTAACATTGTTGATCTACTGTGGAAGAGGATACTTTGAAAGCTGTAGCTTTCATGACACTTCCTTGTGTATTGTTCTCTTGAAAATAGACTTTTGTTCCCAAATGCTAGGATAACTTCTATGAAATCAGAGCCCACTTGACTCAAGTAGGGCCTGGGGAAAAGCTCCTTCTCATCTGCTGTGGGCCTTTTGATTTATTTTTCTGAAACAGCTTGTTGTGAATTGACATCCTAACTACATTCTGCTTTTTTAGTTAGGTTATTTTATTAAATTAAAAACTTTCTGTCCAACAAGAGCTTTCAGTCTCTTTTGGGAGGGTACAAATTTGCCTTCAAAAGGTAAATTAATATAACTTAATATGCTAGTGCTTTCTAAACTACTTTTTTTAAGTTTGGCTTAAAATGATTTGTTTGGAACATGGACAGGTTATACTGAACACATGGAGTTGCTGTTTATTGCATCACTAGTCTCTTGTGAATTCATACATTGTTATAAAAATGTGGAAATGAACCCTTTTTATGCTGGTATTCTTCTGTTTAACTTATTAAGGCTATTATGAGATCTCTAAAAAATTTATCTTTACATTAGGAATAACATATGTAAGTTCTTCAGAATGTGTATAAATGTGAATTAATCTTGTAATTTTCTTGTTCTGTGTACATTATCCAAACATATGGAATAGCAGTAGTAATTTGTATAGAAACTTAAGGTAGATTTAAAAAGAGCAATTACCAAATAAAAATGAGGCTATATATTTAAAAGAGTATTGTGTCTTGTCATGTTTTGATTTCAAACTGACTTTAACTGTTGCACTTAATTGCATTTTCTTTTAGGTCTATGCATGTATGATGGTCTTCTTCTTGAGCAACATGATTGAGAACCAGTGTATGTCAACGGGTGCATTTGAGATAACTTTGAATGGTGAGTTCTGAATAGTTTGCATTCTATGATAAATATTAAATGATTTACAATAAGCATCAGATGTTTCTGTTTTTCATAATTATGCTAAATTACCTCTTTCTATGGTCTTCACCTACTTCCATGGCTTTAGAATAACATCTGTATAATGATCCTTGAATGTATAGCTCTGGAGAGCTCTAGTCCTCTCTTCTAGGAGCTATACCCAGAAATCCTAAACAGTGTTTACTCCCAAACTGTTGATTATGTCAGCTTCCTGTAATTCTTTTATACTCCAGTTTGCTCCTTCCCTGGCATTTCTCAGTTGTTTAATGGCACTGTTAACATTCTACTCAGCTGCCCGTATCAGAAACCTAGGATAACGTCACTTTCCCTCTTACTCTCCATATCTAATAGATTACCAAATTCTCAGTTCTGCCTTTTACATTTCTGCGTCTATTTATCTCCATTGCTAACCACCCTAATCCAAGCCAGAATGATCTTGTTATGCTCAAATACATTGTCTAAACCAGAGATTGGCAAATACAGCCTATGAACTAACAGTGGCTTTTACATTTAATGGTTAAAAAAAGAAGAATATTTTGTGATATGGAAGTTATATGAAATCACAATGTCAGTATTTGTACCTAAAATTTTGAGTTTCATCAATGAAAAATTTGTGAAAATTTATCTCTCTAGTTATGTAAGTATCTATGTAATATTCTTGATTTTGCCTCTTGGTCCATAAGACCTTAAATATTTACCATCTGGCCTTTTACAGAAACATTTGCTAGCATCTGCTCCAAACAGTTGAATTATTTAAAATAAATTTTTTAAAATACACATTTCCTCTTATTGCTTTACTGCCTCAAATCTATTGAATGTCTTTACTTTGTTCTCAGGATAAGAACATGTAACATGGCCAAAAGGCCCTGCATGATGTAGCCTAGGCATGGGCAAACCATAGCCTCACGGACCATGTGCCCTGTTGCCTGCTTTGTAAATAAAGTTTTATTGGAACACAATCATTCACATTCATTTATGTATTGCCTGTTACCACTTTCAGGCTACAATGAGTGTTAAGTAGCCAGGACCCACTGTATGTCTTCCTGAGCTGAAAATGCTTACTCTCTGACCCTTTGTTTGTTGATCCCTGATCTAGTCACTGCCAACTTCTCCAGCCTCTCTTGTACTACTCTTCTGTATTTCAGCTTTCACATTAATAATCTCTCTCAATTTTAATATCTCTCAGTTTTAACAATAGTAAGTACAAAGGCTCCTTTCCAGCCTCTCATATGTCCCTCTCATAGCATCTTCTAGGTTTTATTCTTAGTATACAAATGTGATTTTGTAGCTATTTTTTATAGTTCTTTTTGTATTTCCCCCTACTAGAATGTAAACTTTGTAAGAGCAAGAAGCTTAATTCTTTTGCTCACTTTCATATCCCCAGCTGTGTGCATAGACATTTATAGAATGAATGTGTATTATAGAATCGTCTTTAATTTGGAGGGGGCGGTACCATTTATTTTTATAGATGTTCCTGTGTGGTCTAAGCTGGAATCTGGTCACCTTCCATCCATGCAACAGCTTGTTCAAATTCTTGACAATGAAATGAAGCTCAATGTGCATATGGATTCAATCCCACATCATCGATCATAGCCCCACCTATCAGCACTGAAAACTCTTTTGTAAGTAGCTTACATTGTTTCCTTTTGGAGGGGAATAGTAACTAGGTTTATTTATTTATTTTTTGATGGCGGCACTGGGGATTGAACCCAGGACCTCCTGCATACTAAGCATGTGCTCTACCACTGAGCTATCCCTTCCCCCTGTAAGTAGTTTTAAAATACAATAACTTTGTATAGGTATCAGTTAATTCTCATGAATCAACAGGATATTACATATATTAGCATAATATATATTATATTAATAATAGATATTACATGTTTGTCACTTGAGTTTCCAACTTAAGATTTAACAGACGGATATTTTCTTCATTAAAATTTATGGGGGGAAGGTATAGCTGAAGCAGTAGAGTGCATGCTTAGCCTGCACAAGGTCCTGGGTTCAATCCCCAGTACCTCCTCCAAAAGTAAATAAATAAACTCAGTTACCTCCCCCTCATAAAAAAAAAAAGAAAAAAACAAGAGGGAAAAAAAGAATTTATGAATGACCAAGAGAGAGTTTGGAGCTGCCAAAATAAAGTAAGGTTATGCTATTAATTTTAAGTTTAAAGCTTAATAATTGGGCCTATAACATCAGTTTTTTTGACTGTGAACTCCTGATGGCTAGAATTCATACATTATGCTTCCTACATACATACCCTCTCCTTACCTTCAATAACTAGTTCCTAAAACTATGCAAATCCTTTTCACATGTTCAGGATAGAAAATTTATAAGCAAATGTATATGAACACGGAGAGGTGAAAGTTAATTTTGTTTAGCAGAGATGTTCTCAGTTCTTTTCTGATCAATGAGTTGATTTTACAAGAGTGAATTTTGAAATAAAATATTCCTTTTTTCTGTGTATCTTTCAGACATTAAGGGATTTTTACAAGAGCAGCGTGACTGACATTATGAAGGCCTGTACTGAAGACAGCAAGCTGTTAGTACAGACCAGATGCTTTCTTGGCAGGCTCGTTGTACCTCTTGGAAAACCTCAATGCAAGACAGTCTTTCAGTGCTGGCACATTTTTGAATTCTGCACATTCGTGGAGTGCAATAATACTGTATAGCTTTTTTCTTCCCCAAATCTACTCAGTTAATAGTTTTTAAAAAAATGAAGACATTACCACTTGTACCTTTTTTTTCTTGGCCATATTTGAAAAAGTAGAAAATTGAGTTGCAATTTGATTTTTTTTCCAAAGATGTCTGTTAAATCTGTTGTGATTTTATATGAATTTTCCTTTTTTATAGTTTAAAATTGATCTTTTTAGGACTGTAGCTGAAGTTCCCAAATACTTTATAAGAGTTTATCAGACATCTCTAATTTGGTCATATCCAATTTATATAGTTTTCAAAATACTGCAGATTGTGAACAGGGCATCATATAAGATTATGGGGGTAAATCCTATATCCAGAGTACTCTACCAGTTTGTGTGTATGTGTGTGTGTGTGTGCGCGTGTGTGATTACCAGAGAACTACTAAAAGACCAACTGCTTTTTAAATCCTGTTACGTAGTTCAAGTGTCTTGCCTTGACCAATTTAATGAATTGATTAACTGGGCCTTTATACTTAACTCAATAAAAAACTAAGCAGATGTAAGCTAAATAAAAAGTCTGAATTTACTGCCCAGCGTACCTGTTAACATTATATTTAACAGTTGTCTGCCTAAGTTTTTGCTTTTGACTCACAGATAATTTCCTAGGGGATAAACTTTAGATTCACACACAAATAATAGATCATTTACCATTATTAGGATAATTAAAACTTGCCTCACTAAAGAAAGTTTAGTTGAACCTCTTTACAACATTAATATTAGGTGAATGGATATCACTTGTCTAATAATTTAACTTGTCTAACATCATATATCAGAATTTATTATATTTGAGAAACAAAATTGAAAAGTTTTTTATTCAGTGAATTTAATATCTTTCCAGAGTTCTAAAAAGATAGTTTTTTTTTTAAATTTAAATTGATAAAAACAGTAAGTTAGCAGAAATAGGACCATAATATAGAAAAATAGTCATACAGCAAGTCATAATGTACTTCAGCTTCCTTATAGGAATAAAAGTGGTAGGTCTAGATTTGTTAGTGGAAGTTAAGGGACTTGAGGAAAAGTTAGGAGACAATTTAACACTGGACTCACCAGACACTTAGCACAACCTTATACTTCATTTGTCTGTGAATATTTGTTGAAATGCATGTCTGATAATAATCATGATTGTGACAGCCTCAAGATGAAACATACTGTAGTCTCTAGCTGAAAAAGAAGTTAGTCTAATAATTCACTGCAGAAAATTGATTAAATGCTTTATCCTTTCAATTAAGGCTGCAGAACTATTAACCTAAGATCATACAGAGGCAAAAGTCAATACAATTTAAGCTGGAGGTTACTTAGAGGTTATTAGTCAAGTGTAATATTTTGTTATCTTTGACTAAGGCTTAAAACCTTGTTAACTTGATTTGTACCAGCTGAAACTTTTGCAAGTTGAACACACTACTGAGTGTGTGTAGGGTCTTTCTTCAGTGACAGACATTCCAGTAGTGACATTTAGACCTTCCAAACTTGAGCTTTGGATATTCCCATGCATCTGGCAGGCCAACCATGAGTCTCTAAGATTTAATTCTAACCTTTGCCATGTTTGCTTTGGGTGAATAACTTGTCTTTTGGAGAATAGTTTTAAGTGGCTTGGTCACTGATAAAACTCAACTATTTTGTTGACAACCATTTCAATATTATTTTATCTTTGGCCATATTTAAATCTAAGATTTAATAGAGTAGTGAAAAAATTAATAAGAAGTGTGAATATAAAAAAATATGAAAAAAGGGAAAGTTGGAATGTGGCTCCATTCCTAATATTTCAAAACTTATTACATAGTTGCTTACAAATTGGTGTGGTTGTGTCGTTTATAAATGTACTGTATTAGTTAGAGGACCACAGAACATGACAGCAGGTTGGCTAATGTTATTGGGGTTTTTACCATAGTTGCTATGAAAGACATTTGTTAGATTACTTTTAAAAATGGTGGCAAATATGGCTTTATACCTCATCAAAATGTGCAGGATAAATATACTTTCAAAATGTACATGCATTGTTTACTTATGGAACTAAGATTAATAACAACAGTTGATCAGCCTTTACCACTTTCAAAATATGACAGGATCCCAATGATGATTCTTATTTTGAATGTTATTAATTTGGGGACTTGATTGGTTGGCATTTTATCATTGTCATAATTTTAACTAATTTAGATTTTTAAAAATAGCGTACAAAATTTTAAAGCATGAGTTGATATTTAATATTGAGACTTAAAAAAAATCTATTGAGAGAAATATGAGGAATTGTAAAGTTTGGGAGCTTACCTCTATAGCTTTGTGAAAATAAACTTTTATTACACTGATGTGAAAGGAATGCCTCCTTTCTGGAATTAAATCTGTGCTAGAGCACTTTATATGGTAACTGTATTTAGGAATACAGATTTTACATTGAAAAAATTGTTGTCAGTAAGTAATTTTTCTAATGGCTTCTTAACCCAGTCAGTGCTAACAGCCCCTATCTCCCCCTCCCAGGCTGGCACTCAGATCTCTAAAGTCTCACCACTCTGGGACCTTAAACTACTTCTTGAGCCTTATGGTCCAGTTGCGTGTGCTTCATTGTTGCTGAATTACCCATAGCTCTGTGGTGTATTCTGCACCAGGGTGGAGCAGAGAGGAGCAGTTTACTCTGTTATCTATCTTTATTCCCACCCTCCAGAATCCCTGAAAAAATCATACTAACATCCCCAAATCTGGAGAGAAATAAAGTGAGAGCTTCTCTCTTGACTGATATAGACAGTTTAACAATCTCAGAAGAGAAAGCAAAGTTCAAATATTTTTAGAAAATTGAGCTGAGCCTTTTCCTTCACAGTCATTGGCTCTTTTTCGTAGGCTTTAGAAAAGCAAGTAGCAGCAGACCCAGATCTGAACTGTACCTTGAAGAGGAATAGGAACTGGTCTCAGGTACAGTGCGAAGAGTGTTAAGTCACCCATTCTCTTTCAAGTCTTGTAGAGATGTCTTCTGTTGCCTATGTTAAGCATGAGCAAAATAACAAACAACATGATAACTGGGCAAATGTGTTACAGCAGTGGTTTTAGAACTGTAGTGTGCCTAAGAATCATTGCGACAAGTTCCTAGATCCCATCTGTAGGGGTTTTGATTCAGTTGGTCTGAGAGGGGCCCCAATAATTTACACTTCAGCCAGGCTTCCAGATAATGACAAGCTGATGCTGTCAGTTTGTGGTCCACACTGAGGACCACAGGCAGAATGCAGAAGACCATGACAATCTGAAACAGCTCAAGGAACAGAAGAAAATTTTTGCTCATTTGCTTCACATTTATGGAATGACTTAAGAATGCGAAGTTTAGCAAAATGAGAACCTAAAAGAAGAGAGAAACAGCATGAGAGGGAGATTATGTTTCTAAGAAAACAAATTGAGGACTTAATTGTCCCAATTAATCTATTCGATCAGTGCAATGTATTTGTTATCCTTTGTTGGGTTAGTATTTTAAAACTTTGGATAGATGTTTTAAAAGGAAATGTTTAATCTTTGAGTATAAAATAACTGATTTGATTTGCTAGATTTTCTTAGAGCAGAGCAGCCAAAATGCCTGCATTATGCTTATATTTTATAGTGACAACTGATCTTGATTTTCACATAAAACAGGTTATTTAAATCCTTATCGTTCTGAGTAGAGAAAATGCGTACTTGTAGTTTTATTGTAGTCACCATAATAGAACTCTTTAAATCACTTGGGAAACCCAATCTGAACTTCATTAAGCGCCCTAAAAGTAGAGGATTTCCTTTAACATAACTGAAAAATCAAAATGTAGAGTTGGCCTCATTTCATCACGAGCCTCCACCATAATTGGGAAGAAGATTGTGTGGGGCTGGGGAGGATGTGAGGGGAATGAATATTGACAAAGCCCCAGAAAGCACTTTGGTATAACTTGGGTTACATTCCTATCTTTGGATTCTATTTCTCACTTAGTATTCACTAATAATTTTATCATCTGTTAACCGTTCCTTTTCTCTAGTGATTGACTTTACTCCTTCCATCCAACTTCCTTCCTGTTAAAGATCATAACTGTTTAAGACAGGTTTATGATTTTGTGATTTTAAGCTGCTTAGACCAAGTGTTTAGCTATTTGGGAATTATCTAGAATGCATGGAACCAGCATTGGGTTGCTTGGCTTGGTTAGTAAAGAGAAATGTTAGAACCTGGTCGGTAGGTTGCTGCCAACACTCCCTGGAGTCACTGGCTCTGCTCATTTACTTTGTGTACTAGCAACTCTTACTAGAGAAAAAAGCAATTACCACTCTTTTGTTTGTTGCTTCTTTTGAGTTGCTAAGAGCAGGTCTGTTTGCAGGGAAGCAGCTGATGACATTTTCCCATAAACATTTTTATTAATGTATTAGAAGATGCTGTGTTTCTTCTTTTAATAGTCCATAGGACCTACAGATGAGACACTATTTTTAAGGTATTAAAATACATAATGTATTTTAAACAATAGGTTACTTATCAGTGTGATTCTGCCAGTAAAGTTCGGTGATACACAGTTGTATGGAAATTTGGTGTGAAAGAGTTTGAGATCTACTTCAGTGCTCTAAAGAAAAGACCAAAAGAGATTAAGTATCTTGCCCTGATTCTATAGCTTTGTGGCAGTACAAAAACAATAAGAAAACCCTAAACCCTTCATGAGGCTTGGGGAAGGAGGAGCAAAAGCAAAGAGCTTTGTCAGAAATTATTCCACGTGGGAAAAGATGAGACAGTAACAAAGCAAACTTAAAAACGTAATCTCCATTTCACTTCACAACTGTTTTCCCACTTTAAGATGGACTGGAAATTTTCACATCAACTAAACCAAAAATAAAAGTTGAGGGAGTGCAGGAGACACCAGAAGAAGAGGAGGCAAGTTGACACAACAGATTCTTGTCCTAACATAACTTAACTTCAGGCTGCAGATTGACTCAGACCTGGAAAGACCCCTCCTCTAAAGTGGATTTAGGAAGTGCAGTTTTCCTGACCGATTGTGCTCCTTACTATTTCCATGATGAGAATTGCAAAACAGAGCGAGATGACCAGTTCTAGGCAAGGCAGTTTCCCCATCTGTAAGATGGGTTTAAAAACACCATACCTGCTTTCAAGCTGGTGTTTGGATCTTATGTCGTCTCAAAGTTCTGGCAATTTTAGTTCAGTGAAGATGCTCTGTACTGCTAAACTCGGGCTTCTCGTTTCTGCCGAAGCACAGGTCTGCCTGGGGCTATGGCCTGAGGAGACCCCTTGCAAAGCACAATTTTGCCAAAGGCTTATTTTATAATTCATTCAGAAAAACTACTCCATATTGTTCATGTTGCTTTTAACATAAAAAATGTTTTTTTGTTCTTAGTAACTCCTTAAATCTTCAAGCAAAATTCCCATTCCAGGAAACTTTCTCCAGAGGCTGTGTGTAACCCCTGCTCCACTGCATCTTATTTTCCTGGGGGTAGGGGTGTGTGTGTGTGTACATGCTTGTACAGACCATCCTAGGAAGCAAAGTGATCTACATTATAGTCATTTCCTTTAAATGTACATGAACTTCCTATATAATCTGCAGTAAAGCACTAAATTTAAGAATTATTACAGTAACTGAAGAGGATGTGTTCCAGGAAATTTGTATCCAGAAGACGCATTTGGAAAGATAATATGAGAAGTATAACTGAGTTCTAAAGTGTCACATAAGGAGAGTTACAACTCAAAAAACTAATTAAATACTGTCCAGAGTAAAGTAATGACAAACATGCTGAAAACATAAGCCTCTGGGAAGCTGTGATCAGAAGCAGCTTTGAAATAACTTTTTAAAAAGCTAGCGTTGGTGTAGGAGTGAGTATGTTTTTCCTCTTGAGACATTTGTATTAATGGGTTGGATGGTAAAAGGTGATTAACATTCCAGACTGGTAGAGTCCAGAGATGTCTTCCCACAATTAACATAACCTGTGTTTAAATCCGCCAGGCTTCTACCTTTCCTTAGGCTGACTGAGGGGAAAGGGAGGGGACAGAAATAGCTTTGGAGTATTCACTGAGGGACAAGCAAATCCACAACTTGAAAGTCAATCCTATTCTTGGGATATTACAACTTCAGAATAGTGTTTGCACTTAGTTTCTTAAAACAAGGGGTTTCTATGTGCTACATAACGTTGTGGATAACAGTTGTGAAGACGTATGATACAGTTCTGCATTCAGGGAGTTTAAACATTAAACAGCAAAACATGAGAAGTCCTGATAAAAAAAAAAGCCTAATCAGAGGGGCTACAGGCATGGAGGGATGGGGCATTGGATCTAAATCCTTAAAGACAAAGTTTTTGATGATGAGGGAGAGGAATTGGGGAGGCACAGAGGAACAGCATTTTAGAGATGGGAAAGCACAGAGGCACAGGGTCTTTGTGATAATTCCTGCAGGAGAGGTATCTGGGAGGGGGCAGAGGAAGAGGTGATCTGGTGGGAAATAGGCTGGAAAGGTAGGTTGGGGAAAGATGGTGGAGAGCACTGGGAGCTGAGGAGCTGGGCTTGTTCTGTGGTTGGATAGCCAAGGAAGGTTATGTACAGATGAGCAGTAGGATTAGATCTGGGTTTTGAGGTGATTTGGCTGTAGCGACGATATGGGAGTGTGGAGTGGAGGGGAGGCAGAGAGGGAGAAGGGATGGCAAGGCTCTAGCAATATTATTCTGGCATTCTCATAGCACCTCTTAGGTATTGGACCTTGGGTATATATAAATAAATTAGTTTTATTCAATTTTAAAAAGTCAATGTCAGCTTTTGTGGTCAGAGTCCCTTTATATTCTGGAGTTTTCCTTTACTTTAGAGTTCAGTTGATGCTAAAATTTATACTCCTTTAAAATTACCTTCCTTAAATCTAATGTCTCATCTTTACAATCCTTGGGTATCATTCAAACTGCTCTTTGTATCTATTTTTGCTCATTGGCTAAAGAACCTCCCTTCTTGCCCCGAGAGCATGAAATCTACTGTAATTAAAGTGTCTGGTGGTTTAGTATGGTTATTCTTTCTTGGTTTTTTGAGAATCCATCCTTGCCCTTTGTGACCCAGTCCAGAACATAATCTTGGCTTTAATCCCCAGAGACAACAATACTCTGTATGTCCTGTAAGTATTGATTTCATGAAGGACACAGCTAGATACTCATGCAGAGAGTGAATTTTTCTTACTCTGAAGGAAATTGTATGATGGAGATTAAACTGACTACTTTCTTGGACTGAATGAGAACTCCATGTCAATACAAGTATGAGTAGGACCTAAAAGTCTTGTCTTGCTGAAATCTGAAATCTTACCAGGCCTGTGCTGGGCTGCCAGGTGCATAGAGGATCCTCATTCCGACAGCAGTCAAGATGGCGTAATGCACTTGCTTGTCTCTGGGGAGTAATGAGCAGTGACTGAAGACTTCTCAGGGGTTCCTCATGGCGTTGTAACTCTCCATCTTTCACCTGTCTCAGAAATTCCTGAAAATCATTTAGTTAAAAGATAAAAAACATTCTGCGAGGGGAACTCATGCTTCTGGCCATGATGGAGTAACTGGAACCCACATAAACTTCCTGGATAGAAAACTAGAAGTAGACAAAATATATGAAACAACTACTTTCAGAAACTGGACAACAGGCAGTGCAGGACCCTAATCCCCAAGAGAAAGAAAAATGACAAGGAACCACATACAGTGAGTGGTTCAGGCTTTCTGCTGAGAGGCTATTTTAGCCTGGGCCGCCGTAACAAAATCCCACAGACTGGGTGGTTTGAACAACAGAAATTCATGTTCTCACAGTTCTAGAGACTAGGAGGCCACAATCAAGGTGCTGTCAATGTTGGTTTCTGGTGAGGCCTCTTCCTGGCTTGTGGATGGCTGTTTCCTCACTATATCCTTGTGTGACCTTTCTTCTGTGCCTATATGGAGAGAGAGATCTCTGGTGTCTCTTTGTAAAAGACACCAATCCTATGGGATTAGAGCTCTCCCTGTATGACCTCATTTAACTTTAATTACCTCCCTGAAAGTCCCTGGCTCCAAATACAGTCACACTGAGCGTTCAGCCTTCAGAATATGAATTTCAGGGGAACACAATTCAATCCATAACAGAAGTACTTTGCAGGCTAAGGTGCACAGAAGGGGGATCCCATTAAGCGCACCGTCATGTTACCAAGTTGAGAAGGCAGGTTGGAGTTCAAGGAGGCGGCTAGAATTTGTAGGGCAGACAACCGTAGAGGAGGGAGCTCCGCAAGAAAACAGCCACCGAAGTTTCCATAGTACGGAGTTTCCTTGAGTGTATTGCTGAGACCTCATAAAACTGCGCAAAGAATGAGGAATTGCAAGCTGAACAATTACCAGAGCTCAAAAGGAGTGGGAAACATTCATGTTCTGAGCTGCCAGAATGGGGAGTTATACATTTAGGGCATTCAGTAGAGACCCCAGAAGGGTCACACATTGGCAGTAGGGCTAATCTAGCCCAGAGTAAAGTTTACCCAAAAGCTTAATAACAAGCCTTGCAAGGCTCGACATAACCCCAAAGTCACCTAACTGCCTCACTGAACAGTCTTATATCCTTAGAAGGAAATAACAAAATTTGACACTCCCCCAATGTAGGGCTTGCTATGTCAATCCATTAAAAAAAGTTGATATACATAGAGGCAGGAAAATGTGAACCACAGTCAGGAGAAAAACCAATAAATAGGAAGCACCCAGAAATGACTAACGATGGGATTAGCAGGCAAAGATTTTTAAACAGTTTTTATACATATGCTCAAATATTTAAAGAAAAACATGAATACAACAATGAGAGAAACTGGAGGTATAAAAAGAGAACCAAATGGAACTTCTAGCAATGAAACAATACAATGTCTTATATGAAGATGGGCTTAAAAGATTAGGCACTCAGGAAGAGATCGGTAAACCTAAAGACATAAGCAAAAGAAACCAAACTGAAGAAAGAAAAATCCAGAGTAGCTGCACCATTTTACATTCTCACCAGCAGAGTATGTAGTGGTCCAATTTGTCTACATCTTCACTAGCACTTGTTATTTTATCTGACTTTGATTATAGTCAATCTAGTTGTTGTGGAGCAGTATTTCATTGTGGCTTTTAATCTGAATTTTTCTTGATAGCTAGTGATGGTGAGCATATTTTCATGTACTTATGGGCCATTTATATATCCTTCTTGGACAAACGCCTATTCTTTTGCCCATTTTTAACTGAGTTATTTGTCTTGTTACTTACTAAGTTATGAGTTCTTTATATATTCTGCATGCTAGACTTTTATCAGATGTATAATTTGCAAATATTTACTTTTTACGTTTGTCTTTTTACTTTCTTACTGGTGTCCTTCGATACACAAAAATTTTTATTGGTGAAATCTGATTTATCTTTGTTGTTGTTACTTTTGCTTTTGGTATCATATCTGAAAAACCATTGCCTAATTCAAAGTCATTAAGATTTATCCTTATGTTTTCTTGTAAGAGTTTTAGAGTTTCAGTTCTTACAGTTGGGTTTTTTGATCCACTTTGCATTAATTTTTGTATATAGTTTAAAGAGGACTCCAACTTTGTTTTTTGCGGAGTCCAGTTATCCCAGCACCATTTGTTGAAGACTTGTTTCCTCATTAAACTGTGTTGTCACTTTGGGAAAAATCAATTGACCATAAGTGTAAGGGTTTATGTCTGGATTCTCAATTCTAATCCTTTGTCTAGCCTGTGCCAGGAGGACACTATCTTGATTACTGTGGCTTTATAGTAAGTTTTGAAATAGGGATATATTAGTCCTCCTTTGTTCTTCTTTTTCAAGTCTGGGCTTTTCTGGGTCCCTTGCATTTCCTATGAGCTTTAGGATCAGCTTGTCAATTTCTGCAAAAAAGCTAGGCAAGATTTTAATAGAGATTATGTTAAATCTGTAGATCAGTTTGGATAGTATTGCCATCTTAACAATATTAAGTCCTCTGATCCAAGAACATGGGTCTAATTCCATTTATTTACATCTTTATTTTCTTTCAACAATGTTTTGTAGTTTTCCGTGTATAAGTCTTGACTTCTTTTGTTAAAGTTGTACCTGGACATTTTATTTTTTGATGCTATCATAAATAGAATTGTTTTCTTGATTTCATTCTTAGAATGGTCATTGCTAGTGTGTAGAAATACAATTTTTTATTGAAATATAGTCAACTTACAATATTGTGTTAATTTTTCTAGTGTACAGATAGTGATTCATTTATAAATATGAATATATTCCTTTTCATATTCTTTTTCATTATAAGCCATTATAAGGTATTTAATGTAGTTCCCTGTGCTATACAGTAGGACCTTGTTGTTTATTTTATATATAGTGATTAGTATCTGCAAATCTCAAACTCCCAACTTATCCCTCTCCACTCCCTTTCCCCGACTGGTAACCATAAGTTTGTTTTCTATATCTGTGAGTCTGTCTCTGTTTTGTAAGTTTATTTGTGTGTGTGTGTGTGTGTGTGTGTGTGTGTGTGTGTGTGTGTGTGTGTGTTTTAAGATTCCACATATATGTGATATGGTATTTTTCTTTCTCTTTCTGGCTTACATCACTTAGTATGATGATCTCCAGGTCCATCCAAGTTGCTGCAAATGGCATTATTTTATTCTTTTTTAGGCTGAGTAGTATTCCTTAGAAATACACTTTATTTTTGTATATTAATCTTGTATTCTATAATACAAGAACTGAACTCGTTTGCCGGTTCTAATATTTGTGTGTATGTGTGGATTACTTAGGGTTCTCTATGGTCATTCCATCTGCAAATAGAGATGGCTTTACTTCTTTTCCTTCCTGTCTAGATGCCCTTTATTTCTTCTTTTTTTTTTTTTTTTTTTTTGTCCTGACCAGAACCTCCAGTACAATGCTAAGTGGGAGTGGCTTTCATGTTTCTAATCTTGGTGGAAAGCATCCAGTCTTTCACCATTAAGTATGATATTACTTATAACTGTGAAGTTTTTGTAGATGTCCTTCATCAGGATGAGGAAGTTCCCTGCTTTTTCTGCATATATTTAAATCCTCATATTCCCTCCTCTCTTTATTCTGGAATATTGTCTATTACATTAATTAATTTCCAGATGTTAAACCAACCTCATGTTCCTGGGATAAATTTCATTTGGTCATGGTATATAATCTTTTTTATAGGTTGCTGGATTTGGTTTGCTAGTATTTGTTGAGAATTTTTACATCTACATTCATAAGCAATATAGATGTTTAGTTTCTTTCCTAGTGCTATCTTTGATTTGGTGTCAGGGTAATACTGGCCTCATAGGATGGGTTGGGAAGTGTCCACTCCTCTTCTATTTTTTGGAACAATTTGTGAAAATTTTCTATTAATTATTTTCTGAGTGTTTGGTAAAATTCACTAATGAAGCCATCTGGGCCTGGGCTTTTTTTTGTGGAAATCTTTAAATTACTAATTTGATCTCTTTATATATAGGTCGAGTCAAAATTTCCATTTCTTCTTATATCAGTTTCAATATTTTATGTATTCCTGGCAGTTTGTACATTTCATTTAAGTCCGTAATTTGTTAGCATACAGTTGTTCATAGTATTCCCTAATAATCCTTTTCATTTCTGTAAGTTACATAAATGTCCCCTCTTTTTTCCTGTTTTAAGATAGTTGAGGTTTTTTCTTTTTTCCCTTGGCCAGTCTAGCTAAAGTCTTGTCAATTTTGTTCTTTTCAAAGAAACAACTTTTGGTTTCATTGATTTTTTTTTTCTATTGTTTTCCTGTCTGCTGAAAACCAGTCATAAAGAGAAAAATCTTACAAAGCAGTCAGAGGAAAACAAGACACATTGCTTACTGAGGAAGAGGATGCCCTGCAGTGCAGAAGATAATGACACTACACAAAAATGGATGCATTGAACTGCTTTTAAAACTTGGGTTAAAAAAAAAAAGCATGTTTCCTGTAAGTCTGAAGACTGTCCGTTTGATCTCTGCATGAGCACTATGCTTTACCAGGAAGAACACTTTCCCTGTGCCCAAATTCCCAGACAGTAACATGTCCTAGAGTACTTCATGGTGGAGGTGATGGTTTCCCCTTCCAGCACAAAAGGAAAAAACAAAAAACAACAGGCCCCGCTGACAGTGCCCACAATGCACTGTGGTCTCACTGTAGGTGGGAGTCTGTGCTGATTATGATGCTTTTAGGGGATTTTTTTCCTCTTTTCTTTTTAGCCCTCATCCAGCCATTATCAGTCTCAACTGCACTTTAGAATCAGCTGGGGAACTCTGAAAAACTACTGAAGCTATCTCCATCCCAGCCCAGTGTAAATTTAGAATCAGAGGGTGGAACAAGGCCATCTGAGTGTGTGTGTATGTGTGTATAAATATAAAATAAATGTATGTGTATGTAAATATAAAATATATTTGTATTTTATATGCACATTGTGGGTTTTTCACTTACTACGTGAACACTTTAATATATATACCGAAGTGGAGAGCATAGTGATCTTTAAACTGGAGGTATAAGGACACCCAGAGGTGAAGGGTTCTCCAGGGGATCAGCTTTAGCTGAATATCCAGGATAGAGTTGATGCCTGAAATATACTTTGTCCAACTTCCCCACCATATGAGGTGCAAAATGGAGGTGGTTTTTGATCATGAAACAAATACCATTATGCACATACGCAGACACTTGGGAGGAAAATTTTTCCTCTTTCACCTTAGGTCCTAGTGGTTGGGGCCTGGGCAGTAATTGACAACCACCAATTTGAAGATCACTGTCAAGGGGTTTTCCACTAAAATTTTACTTTCCTTTTATCAAAATTTGTCCTGTTGTTTTGATCAATTATGTGCTACTAGTGATTGTAATGTTAACTCAATCAAAATGACTTTTTTGAACACTTGAAACCTTAAGGCCACAGGAAATAAAATTTAAAAATTTTAAAGATAAATATATACTGTCATGGTCAAGAAATATGAGCAGATGATCAGTTACAGATCTTCAAGCATAAAAATGTATCACAGTCCAATAAACTTCTTTGAAGGAAGTAGGGTAAAAGTGTAACTTCAAGAAGAAGAAGAGGAACATTAAAAAGAGTTCAGATTTTTTTTTAAGAGATAATTGCAGGTATCGTATTGCCATGGTATTTAGATTCCATTGGATTCATTTAAGAAAGTAGTGTGTTATTTCAAAATGTCAAGATTTACAATACATTGGAAACTAGATTCTTTGCAACTGCTTAAACTTTGGATGAGTCATGGATGTCAACAGAAAAATGTGCAAGGGAGAACATGCATTAACATTTTTTTGAGGGCTGGAGAAAGGAAAAGTGACGATCGCTGGTCTAGATGGATTGCTTTGTTTCCTTCTGGAGGGCCAAGGTCCATTCAATAGAATGTAGTCTATTTTAAACCTTGTCTTTGTAGTTTCATAAAGCAGAAATTTATGTATACTTTACAAATTCATCTGTTTTAGGACTGATAAATAGTAAACACTGCAAAAAAATGTGTGCTTATGGAAATTGTGTGAATGTATTTTGTGTAAGCACTTTCTATCCATTCTCTGTCCAGGAAGAAGAAACAAATATGTTTGTGTAGTACAGAGTTACTTCTGCTATTGTTGATCCTTATCAGTATAGCTTATTTCATAGCAATAATTAAGTCATTCTATTCTGGCATCAGTTTCCAGTTCCTGTTAATTTTTAACCTAATTAGCTAACCTTACTCTAGAATCTATTTCTAATTCTATTAATCCACAGAAGGAAGGTGAATTTGTTCCCTGGTTTGGTCAGAAGGACTGGGAGGTTCCTATAATAGTCCCAGTGGTTCCCACCAGCGAGCACAGCTTTCTGCAGGCGGTGGGCTGAATATACATTCTCTGTAGTGGCCACTACAACCGTGGGAAGTTGATATTCTTTTTTAGTTTCAAGCTGAGAGAACTGAGGCTCCTGGAGGTAAGTAGCCCAAAGGCACACAGCTGGCTGGTGGAGCGCTAGGCCATGGTCCTGGATTGTCTAACTGATGGCTTCTCCTTCAACACGCTACCCTCCAGGCTCTGGCCCTGGGCAGAGAGCACACAGGGGAGGAACAGAGAGGAGGACACTGGAGGGGGTCTGAAGACCTGGGCTCACTTTCTAACTCCCTGGTTAGCTGTGAGACCTGAGAAGTCACTTAACCATCTTTCAGTCTTAGTGTCATTGGAAATTTGCTGGTGATGTGAGATTTAAACTGCAAGCAATATATGCATCTGTAGGAGGATTATTTTCTCCTGTCTCCTGGCTCTTATTTTGCTATAGAATTAATGGAAAAGCATCATATCACCTTTTGGTCGCACAAGCATTCATAAAACATCATTTAATTTTGTGGAATTGGGGATTGGGTTAGGTTTTTCCATCTTTGTGGAATGCTACAGTGAATGAATTGTCAAAGCTTGGAAGTATATAGTATTACTGCCTGATTTGGGCATTTAGAAAAGAAGCCAGGTAATATGAACACAGGAAAATATAGTGCATATTTTTAGATAAATAAATATTACCTGTGTGCATTACAGATGTTGACCTGAAATAAATAGACTGCCAGATATTTCTCCAGGAAAGATGGGTTTATTTGGGATCAGTGAATAATTGCAGTTCAGGGTCTGCAAATGTGGTGAGCCATGTGCAAGCACCCCCCCCCCCCCAGCCCACCTCATACATGCAAGGGAAGGAGAACTTTTTTATAGAGAGGGAAAGGTTGGGAGGGTATAATAAATAAAGAGTCCATGGCTTTTCAGTGGCTGAGTCCTTGCCAGGAAAGAAGTCTCCTTGTTGGGCTCTGCTATGTTGCAGGGTGTGAGAACTCTCCCTTCTGGTCTCCCAACGCTATTGAGGTTTTTCTCACTGGGATATAAACCCCACGGGGCTATCCCCATGTATAATGGCTGCCATGTGCCAAATTTTTATTGAATGAATGAATGTACACCTGGATGCTTTCTCTACTCGGCAAACTTGTTACCCTTTTCTGTCACTTCTCTGATGTTCACCGTCCCACTGATGCACTATAGAAGCAGGTGAAAGTTGAGGACCTGGAGAGTATTCTGAATAGGTGCTCTGTGCAATGCTGTCTGTTCCCTTCTGAGATGTCCCAAGATCTCATGTACTAATTCCATCCACACTGAATCTTTCTCTTTGGATAGGAGCCCCTCTACCTTCAATGCCTGGAGTGAAACCTGTGACCCCTGCCCCTCTTTCTCCATGCTTCTGGAGGTCACTGTGGCTTCTGTAAGTGCTTGGTCAGGGGTAGGATTTGCTCAAGTCATCTCTGGTCCGTTCTTGCTAATCTGATGGTGTGGAAAGCTCCTTAAAGGGGCTGAGCGTATATTCATTTACTCATCATCTGGGCACCTGTGACTTTTGGGCTTCATTTGAATCACCTGTGATTCCTGCAGCCCGTGGACCTACTCAAGGATTACTAGTTGCTTTTAGGGGGAAATCCTGTGATTATTCTGAGCTTGGTCAGTTGACTTGCTCACTTTTGTGACTCCGCCTCCTCCCCTCACCCCACATGACATCTGGCTCCTGGGCTGGGATAGGTGCTCTATTTTTGGTGCTGCCTGTACTTCTTTCTACCTCTGCGTTTACCTCACTGGTCATGGTTTCTTTTTGTGTCTCCTTTTCTCTGAGGATAGGGAACTGTGATTTTTAGCTTTTCATCACTAGTGCTTGGCACAAAGTAGGCACTGAATAAATGTTTATTAAACAGATGAGCAAAAGAATGAATGGAGTGAACTCTAGATCTGGAATGAAAACTTGGTTTATTAACACATTCAATTTGGAGCGTGCCAGCTGCATTTTTGATAGAAGTTTGTAATCTGTGGCAGCTCAGCTCAAGAAAACCAGGTTTTCCACAAACTGATTGAAGCGGGATCTAGACTTTGAATTGAGTCAATTTTAGTCTATTTTCAAACTCAGCCATCAAGCACCAATAGAACAGCGGAGGGACACTGAGAATTTTGCTCCCTGGCCTTGTATATCATCCCTGGTAGAGATTTCATGTCATTCATTCATTCATTTAACATTCGTCAGGTGCTAATATGTTTTCATGTAAACAAGAAAACCAGAGGCTGATTACTTTTCCAGAGTGTTGTCACTTTGCTTAATAATTTGACACAGGAGAAGCCTCTGTGTTATCTGAAAAATGACTTGATAGGGCATCATCTCTGAAGAGTCTGGATGGATGTTACACTGTCGCTTTCATTTCCCAGTACTATGGAGCAAGCATGCAAAAAGTGGAGGCGAACAGAGGAGTTGTTTCCCTCCTAGACTCCTCTGTGCATTATTCAGTGTTGGGTCACCACAAGGTGTGACAGAGAAACTTCTGTGGGTCTCTTCCTGGCTCTGGACACGCATAAGCCTTTTTATCATCTGCTTTTGATTTTTCAGATTGGCTCAAACCAAGGTATTCCTAATTCCTGGATTTCACTCTGTGTCATGGAGGAAAAACTGACACAGAGCACTCCCTCCAAGGAAACATATAATTTAAGGAAGATCCACTAGCTTGTTGGTTATCTTTTCATTATAGGTTGTCTCAGGCCAACTTTAGTGAGGGGATTTAGGCTTTGTCAAAGTGATGCTTTTTGGAAAAAATTTTACTCCTCATTTCATATTATTTGCTTATTACCTCAACTATATTCACCTGTTTTAAAAGTACTTTCTTTTTCTATATTGGCTATATGCCTAAAAGATTCCTTACATTGTTTCTGGAATGAGTTGGAGCCTAAACAAAATCCATGACATTTGTTGTCTTCCAGGAAGAGGAGACAACAGAATCATCAGGACAAATAACTTGAAGTAAAATCTTTTTTTAAATTACCCTTTGTGTATTTTCTAACATAGTTGGGGAAAAAATGCATTTCCATGTTTTTAATAAATTACTATTAAAGTATATTTGCTTCTCGATGTGGTTGGCATCTCAAACGTTACCACTTTTATTTAGATACATCTATTAAAACAACTTAGACTCTAATAAAAGCTTTTGCTTATTTATTCATTCACTCATTTTTAATAAACTGGTAGTAAATTTACCAGTAAAAACGGAAATACCAACATTTCCATGAGAGATTTGTTTCCACTTTACGAACAAATACGGTGCATTTACTTAGCTTATTTTGTAGCTCTCTAATTTAATTTTCTACAGCTTTCTTTGGGGAGTAGAAATTCAGTTTTCTTCCTGTGTTTCAAAATTCTTATTGGCAATGACTAATTACCCTCTTCCCCTGCTTGAAAGGTTTTTTGTTGTTTTTTCCAAAACCACAACCATACACAAATATAGAAAAAGGACTGGAAAGAAGGCACAATATTAGAAATGGCTGTCTCCATCTGTGAAATTACGAATGCTTTTAAAATCATTATGCTTCAGTTGTGATCACTTTGTAATGCACAGAAATACCGAATCGTAGATAGTGCACCTGGAACTAACAGTGTTGCAGGTCAGTTATACTTAAATAAAATAAAATCTTTATACTTTACACAGTTGACCCTTGAGAACAGGGGTTTGAGCTGCGCAGATCCGCCTGTACTAGGATTTTTTTTCAACCATAGTACCACAGGCTACGCGATCCCCAGCGTGTTGAATCCGCGGATGCGGAACTGCGGATACAGAGGAACCGTGGCTACGGAGGAATGGCGGATGCCCAGGAACAGCAGGTAGGAACGGATGACTCTAAATGATTTGCAGGGGGGTTTGTTTTTGTTTTTAGTGTGCGGAGGATGTTGTTCAAGGGGCAACTGTGCTTTTCTGTAATCTTCCAGCATTTCTACAATGAGTCGGTATGGCTTTTGTTAGCAGGAAAAGTGTTTCCTGCTCGTGCACCATTGGAGCTGCGCGCAGGCCCACATGCTGGACGTGCCTCTCACGTCTCAACCCCGCAAGGCTTTGCCGGCTCACTTTGCTGCCAGCTTCACCTGGAGCAAAAGGTTTTCATTTCTTTACTCATCAGTTACTGTGAAGTGCAGACATGTACCTTCTCAGAGGTGACCGTTTTATCTGTCCAGAAGTGTATACATAACATTTAAAATATGCATAAACAGAAATGAAGGTCGTGTTGCTGAGATGAGGAATCAGAGACGAGGATTTGTAGTACTACTCTAGGCTCTAAGTACATCAGTAACTTCTTCAACATTTTCATCAGGAAAAACCTACACATTTAACGTTTTCTTCTCTGTCAATTTATGCAATATTGCTATATGACAGCTTTATGGCTTGAAGAGTTCAATTTTTTTTGAAGCAGTTTTTGTGAAAAATGGGGGGAACCCCCTAAATTAACAGAGTAGATTATTCAAAACTGATACTACCTGAAACAGGCATGTGGAAATGCAGATATATAAAATCTATGACATATTCCAGTGCAGTTTTGGTATATATAGATACTCAAAAAAAGATTTATTATTATTGTCATTTTTAACTGAATCTCTTAAATAAATATAACTGCCTTGAAATATAACCCTAATAGATAGTTATGGATATTAATGTTTTTCACTTGAAAACACTTTAATTTTTAATACATTTTTAAAGAAGCAACATAAATTCTCTTATTATACATAATAATCATTAAGATAATTTTAAATAACATTCTGTTGTTAAACTTTAAGCAACATTGGTAAAAGATGTCTCATTATCCTGCCAATCTCCAGTTAATCAAGGCCTTATCCAGTATCTACCAAGGGTCCAGCACCCCCAAAATAGTTTTTAATGATGTGATTGTTGTGACTGTTACTTGTCCTGAAGTATGCTGTTTGCTTAGAGCTGTACTGAAACATATTAGCTCAACTAATTAGATATTTCCTTCACCTGATAGAAAAATAAAATCTCACTTGTCAATGAAAAGGAAGAGGCAAAAGGCAAAGAGAGCGACCTAGCACTGATCAAGATAGGAGTCTAAGAACCTTTTTGTTTTTTAAACAAAGACAGCAGTGGAGATTAGCAAGAGTGGAAATGACAAAATAAGGCAGTCGAATCCTCAGTGTTAGAACAGTTCCTAAAAAGTAAGCTAATCAAAGGCAGCTTAAAATTTTAAAAAAGGTGGTGACTGGATTAGTACCAAGAACCAGCCTCCTGTCTCCCAGTAGCTTAGCTCCTTCCTGCTGCCTGGGGCTCAGCCCTCCATGGGTGGGATACCCCAGGCTTAGCCGCGCTGTCCGGTCCCTTCCCCGCACTTCCTCAGCAGGCTTTTAGTGGGAAAACAACATGATTTAGCACCTTGCACTGACTGGTGAATCACCGGTGGATGGGCATAATCCCTCTTGCTACACACTGGCACCAAGTTTGTTAATCACTTTAAGGGATGGCCCCTCCAACTACATTTCTCTCTCTTCTAGAGAACAGGGAGCCGAGAAGTTGGGGAGGCTCAAGAGAGGGCAGGGTGTGGTGCTTCAAGGACGTCTTTAGGGTTCTCCACGTCCACCTCTCAACTCCTTGTGCTCTAAGGCAACGTTATCATTGAGCAGAGGATGCTGTGCTGGGCTGTCATTGCAAATTCAGCAGCATCCCTCCTCCCACCCCTGGGAAGGGGAAACACATACTGTCCCATAATCCTTTCCCAGTGGGAGCCTGTTATGATTCCCCAGGGAGAGGCACCTGCCTGAGGTTTGGGAGGTGGAGAGGAGCAGCAGCCGTCGTCCACCAGCAGCGGGAAGGTGGACGTTCAGGGATGCAGTCGTTTGTTTGTTGCCTGCACTGAAATGTGAGGCTGCCGCTCCTCTGAGGAGCTCCTGCCACTGTCTCCCTTGATGGCCCTTCGTGGCTTCCTGAGATTCCCTCACTTCCAGTTTTCCTGGAAGCCAGCAGGGGTGTTCCTTGACCTTCACTTCCCCAGCCTTTGGGTGGAAGCACCTGGTACCTTCCGCTGTCTGTTTTCCTGACGGAACTCTGGCCGATGGGGACACTTCTGCTCACTTGCTCGTTCTCTGCTGCCCCGAAAGTGAGTTGTTTCATTTTCCAACTAAGAATGCAAACCAGTGAGGACTTGGGATGTGCTCTAAATTTGTAATACAGCACATTTCTTGGTATTTCCTAGTCATATACACTTTACTTGAAACCCGCCCCCCACACCCCCTGCTCCGAGAAAAACTCGACAAAACAAATGAAAGCACCATTATTCTTAGTTAAATGTTCTCATTTATCATAGCTGCTATTGTTTTTATTGTGTCTTGCTTTATACCAGAATTGTGACAAAGGGCAATTAGTTTTACAGAAAGTGAAGAAAGGTAGGAAGGTTGCTTTAATTTTTCCCAAACCTGGCTGGAGGGGAAATTCACACATCCTTCAAGTTTATGAAACAGGCGTCGGATCTTTATTAAACTGGCCAGCAGAAGAAGATCATCTCCATTCAGGTACCGGAGCGCTGGGATCTCCTCAGGGTTCTCTAGCTTTTCAGCAAAGAGAAAGAAAAGGAAACTCAGGGTCCAAGGGTGGAAATGTGACTGTGGAACCAGGAGATGGGAGGAGATGGAACCAGAGGCAGCACGAATTTGGGGTTGGATTCCTTCTTGAGTCTAATTATCTATAAACAGGGGCAGTACTGGAAATTCAAACCTGAATGGGTATGAGCTGAAATGCTGTGGAGATCTGAGAGACTAGGACAGGCCAGACCAAAAAGAATTTGGATAATTTCTTTCAAATGTGTAGTTTGTTCACGTCATTTAGCAGCATATGACGGGAACACAGAGATGCTGCAGGCAGGTCTCTGGGAAAGGCCCAATGTGGACAGCACGGTGCGTGTTGGCCTGGAGCTGGGAAGGCCCTGAGGGGCAGCCTTCCCCAGAGAGGCTAGCACCTGAGCTGGGCTTTTCAGAAGGACCAAAAGGACTAAAACACCGTTCTTCCTCCTAAAATGTGCCCCTTCTTCCAGGAGGCAGGTCCACATTAACCTCCCCAAGACCCTTCCTTGTCCTCTGCTCTCCCCACTCCCTCACAGCCTTCGGTGATTCAGGCCGATGCTGTCCCGTTGCAGCTGCAGGAAGGTGAAGGTCTGTTAGCCGGAGGTGTTTCCAGGCTGGGGCTTCAGGACCAGTCTCACTGGGGCACGTAGCCTCAGTGGGGCGGGCTAAATGCAAACCCAACTACTACCTCCTGCAAGCAGAGTGATCACTTACCTGCCAGAGATCCAAGAATTTGCAGTATCTTCCTGCATTTTCATCTCTCCCCACATTGGAAAGAAGGGAGGGAGGATGGGAGGGAGGGAGGAAGTGGGGAGAGGAGGATGAGATGGCTGAGTACTGAAAATGGATCACCATTTTTAGTTTTCCCTCAATCCCAAATCCCATAAAATGGCAGAAAGTGTTTTTAGAGAGTACATCGATAATAGTTCTAGAAAATAGGCAAGATACTCATCAACAGGAGTAATCTTAAGGAATTCCTGAAAATTGAGAAGCAGCTGGGACCACATCCATAGAGAGAGAAAGCACACACGTTCTGAGCTCAAAGTCAACAGCAGTGGAAGGAGGAGGGGCCCTAAGGAAGACCTGAGGATGGTCGGGTGGGAGGCAGCCCTTGCCCTGCCCTCTGTGTGAGCCACGGTGCCCCCAGGCTGAGGCTGGCTGCTGGGGCTCGCCTTCCACCCCTCAATGGCCCGTACCACTCTCCACAGCTGGCAGAATGTGGGAGAATGGGGATGCCCAACGAGAGGCACCAGGTTTATCTATCAGAGGTACTAATACTCAAAGAAACAGAGTTAGTAGCCAGAGAAAGGTCTTAGAATATATATATATATATAGTGTTATTATTTTCCTACGGATTTGAGAGAATTGTTGTTGTCAAGGAAAAGACATATCTGGAGGATTCAGATCTTAGCTCTATGCATACAGAAAAAAAGATATGTTAACAATGTTAGAATAACCATTAAAACACAACATATTAAAAGATTGAGTCTGTCAGGTTGAGGAAAGCAACAAAATCCAGTTATATGCTGTTTGCCAGAGACACATCTAAATCAAAGCTACATAAAACGGTTGAAAATCAAAGGATGAAAAAAATGTACAAAGCCAATGCTAACTGGAAGAGAGCATGTGTGGCAATTTTACATCATAGGAAATAGCATTTAAGGCAAAGACCATTATTTTAAAGGGAAATTGGAAATAATACTGATGATACTAAAATTTTTTCAGAATAACAAAACTCGCTGAGACACAGAGTCATGTAGTGGGCTCAGCTGCAGGGCAGCTAAGTGAGCTGGCCCAGGGATGAGGGCTGTACCTCACCACGAACACAGTCGACCCCTTTAATTTTCTAACCACAGAGCTTCAAGACATATAAAGCAAAACCTGATAGAAATAGTAGGAAACATGAACAGATTCACCATCATGTTGGGAGGCTTTTACACATCTCTCAGAAATAAACCAACAAGACAAAAAGAATAGAGAGAGAAGTGTGAATAGAACAATTAGACATATACAATTTTGTGCCAAAAAGTAATACACCTTTTGGAGGGTCAAATATACATGGAGCAGTCATAGATTATGTCATCAACCACCAAGAAAAAATGAATACATTTTAAATAGCAGAAAAAATTGTAAGCTATATTCCTTGACCATTTAGAAATTAACAAGAAAGGCGGTAGTAAACTTTAAGAAACTATTTGAAAATTTGATAACTACTGAGTTGAAGAAATCAAAATAGAAACTATAAACTAGGGGGGGAAAATGAAAGCATTACATATTAGAATTTGTGACATACATATGGCCAAAGAGGCACTCACAGAGTATCAGGGTGGAGGTGGGGGTAGGGGGGCTGCGAATTTACACAGGGTGTCAGGAAAGGACTTTGAAAACTGAAGGAAGTGTAGCAACTATGTGCTAAATGGGGCAGGGGGAACATTTTAAGTTGAGGGGATAGTAAGTGCAAAGGCCCTGTGGCAGGGACATGCCTAGTATTGTCTAGCACAGCAGAAAGGCTAGTGTGGTTGGAGTAGAGTGGGTAGGAAACAAGGGAATGTTAAAAGAAGAGAGTCCAGATCACATGTGGTATTGCAAGTCAGGATCTTGGCTTTTACCCTGAATAGGATTAGAAGTCACTAGATAGTTTTGACTAGACTTATGTTTTCAAAGTATCACTCCCACTTTCACGTTAGAATAGACTTTAGGAAGACTGGAAGGTGGGAAACTCAGTAAAAGGCTATTGTAATAATTCTAACAAGAGGCATATTGGGTACATGAGGCAGACAAAGGTGACAGTAGTGAAGGATGCAAGGAGTGCAGGAGTCTGGAGATATGTTGGAGTTTACAGGACTTGCAGATAAAAGATGTGGGGTTGTAAAACTGAGAGCAGGGTAACTACTCCAGAGTTTTGGATTTGAGCAACTGAAAGAATGCAGATGCCATTTTCTGAGATGGAGAAGGCAGAAAGTAGAGCGAGCTTTCAAATCTCATTTTGCTCTGTTAAGTTTCTAATGCCCTCCTGGACACCAAGTGGAGATGCAGGGTCAGAACCCAGCTCTCCTGACAGAGCCAGGAGAGAAAGCCAGGGGCTTTCTGCTAGAGCACACAGAAAACCCAACAAAACACAAAATCCTAAAACCAAATCCCCAAAGCTGCACTACTCAGTCACAGAGGGAACACTCATTAAATGTGTTATGAATCAAGTCTGAACTAAAAGGAATTTCTAAGGAAGAAGAAACTGTAAGGCTGCCTCAAATCCATATGAAACTTTCAGTATTTTTTCACTGAATTCCAGAATTCACAGTAGTGCACAGTAAATTACACACAAGTATAATCTATCAGTAATAACATAATTTTACTCTTATTATTCTAAATAGTTTAAACTGTTTTAAAAAAATGTACCTACCTTCACTTTGGTTCCGACACTGATTCTTGCCTGTTGGCCCATTGCTAGAAAAGTGATTGAAATCTTGTCTTGTTCTAAGATGCGGATTCCAACATAATGGTTCAAAGCCAGAAAGACAGGTTTAAATGAAACAAAGGGTGAGGAAGTGACAGAACTTGACCAATTCCAAGCCCTTATTCTGTTGCCAGCTTGATCTGAATATTGACCGCCCAAGATATTGATGTATACCCTGGGCAGAAAGGAAATTAAAAATCAGAAACAGTACCATTATAATTCAGCCGTGAAACTAGCCTTGTCATTTGCTAACCAAGGGGAGTAGCAGTTTATACTAGCCAATAGCATTATGAATAGTGGAGAACCTCAGGTAATCTTAGGAGTGATAACACTGTGGCCGAATTCTATATTAATTTGAAGTGCTGGATATAATTCAAGACCTGCTGATAAACCAAGATGGATCCAAAGGATGGAACCAGGATGGAAAATGATGTGCTGGGGAGGATGAAGAGGGGGCAGAAAGGTTGTCTGGATGAGAAGAAATACAGGAAAAGAGGCTCTTCCTGAAAGAGGGGAGAAGACCAGTGCTTAGACTGTGCCAAAATGAAGGCCAGTGGGAATAAGTCTGGGGAAGGCCGAACTGACCTCAGTACAGAGAGCAGTTTTCTAATAATACCCAACAACTGGGGGTGGGGAGGAGTCCTTCAGGAGGCCTCTCATCAGGACCAGGTGTGGGCAGGAGAGGCTCAGGGAACATCTCTGACATCACTGTTGTTCAGAAGAGCTCTGTAGTGGAGCAGAAGGGGGAACAGAGACCAAAGAGGCTTCCCCAATCTCTTAGAGTCGCTAATGCCACATTTTGCTACAGTACCTACAAATACAGCCCTGAGCTGTCAGATCTAGCAGCACTAGTGAGCGCCTTTCTACTCAGTTAGCTCCTTCTCACGCTCTCACCTTTTTCCATCTTGGATCACCATCTCTTTCTTGAGGAGAGCGAACAGGTATAGTAGTGGCTTAATTTGATAATAAATTATTTTTTTCAACAAGATGAATTGGCTTTGAGGGCCAGCTAGAGTAAGATAATTCACATCTTATTTTCTCAGTTTTGGTTAGTGGCAGTAATCTTATAGCAAAAGTACAAGTGAGAAATTGAGGTGATTAACTTAATTGTATCTGGGAAGAGGGAGATTTAGTTTTATCTTGCTATGTGGGTTAAAATAACATTGGGCTAAAATTATCTTGAGGAATTTTTTATTTAATAAACTTTCTTTGAGTCTATCCTGTGTACAGGTAACATGTTATGTAGTGGTAAAGATTCAGGGTGAACTTCAGTCCAGCAGGGGATGTGGGTTTGCTACATAAGGCAGCTAGAGGGGCTAAGAGAGCATCAGGGAGTCACATCAGAGGGCACAGGATTTCAGCTGGTGGGTCAGAGGGCTTCACTGGTAGGGGAAAAGTTCTAGAAGCCAGTGACCATCTGGTGACGATTAATATCATGCCCTACCACATGTAATATAGAATTGTTTTAATTGTATAGTCAGTTACAATGTGTCAGTTTCTGCTGTACAGCACAGTGTCCCAGTCATGCATATACATATATATTCATTTTCATATTCTTTTTCATTAAAGGTTATTATAAGATATTGAATATAGTTCCCTGTGCTATACAGAAGAAACTTGTTTGCTTATTTTAGTCTATTTTTATATATAGTGGCTAACATTTGCAAATCTAAAACTTGTAAATTTATCCCCTGGTAACCATAAGATTGTTTACTATGTCAGTGAGTCTGTTTCTATTTTGTAGATAAGTTCATAGTGACCTTTTATTTTTTTTGGTTCCACACACGAGTGATATCATATGGTGTTTTTCTTTCTCTTTCTGGCTTACTTCACTTAGAATGATGATCTCTGGGCCTGGGTCCATCCATGTTGCTGCAAATGGCATTATTTTATTCTTTTCTATGGCTGAGTAGTATTCCATTGTATAAATATACCACAACTTCTTTATCCAGTTATCTGTTGATGGACATTTAGGTTGTTTCCATGTCTTGGCTATTGTATATAGTGCTGCTATGAACATTGGGGTGCACATATCTTTTTGAATTAGAGTTCCCTCTGGAAATATGCCCAGGAGAGGGATTGCTGGATCATATGGTAAGTCTATTTTTAGTCTTTTGAGGAATCTCCATACTGTTTTCCATAATGGTTGCACCAAATTACATTCCCACCAGCAGTGTCGGAGGGTTCCGTTTTCTCCACACCCTCTCCAGCATTTATCATTCATGGACTTTTGAATGATGGCCATTCTGACTGGTGTGAGGTGATACCTTGTAGTTTTGATTTGCCTTTCTCTGATAATTAGCCATATAGAGTATTTTTTCATATGCCTATTGGCCATTTGTATGTCTTCATTGGAGAATTATTTGTTTAGGTCTTCTGCCCATTTTTGGATTGGGTTGTTTAGTTTTTTGTTATTACGTTGTATAAGCTGTTTATATATTCTGGAAATTAAGCCTTTGTCAGTCACATCATTTGCAAATATTTTCTCCCATTCTGTAGGTTGTCATTTTGTTTTGCTTATGGGTTTCTTTGGTGTGCAAAAGCTTGTAAGTTTAATCAGGTCCCATTTGTTAAGTTTTGCTTTTATTTCTATTGCTGGGTAGACTGCCCTAGGAGAACATTGCTAAGATTTATGTCAGAGAATCTTTTGCCTGTGTTTTCTTCTAGGTTTATCATGTCTGTATTATATTTAAGTTTTTAAGCCACTTTGAGTTTTATTTTTGTATATAGTGTGAGGGAGTATTGTAACTTCATTAATTTGCATGCTGCTATCCAGTTTTCCCAACACCACTTGTGGAAGAGACTGTCTTTTCTCCATTGTATATTCTTGCTTCTTTTGTCAAAGATTAATTGACCATAGGTCTTTGGGTTTATTTCTGGGCTCTCTATTCTGTTCCATTGATCCATATGTCTGTTTTTATGCCAGTACCATGCTGTTTTGATTACTATAGCTCTGTAGTATTATCTAAAGTCTGGGAGGGTTATTCCTCCAACTTCATTCTTTTTCTTCAATATTGGTTTGGCAATTCTGGGTCTTTTGTGATTCCATGTAAATTTTAGGATTATTTGTTCTAGTTCTGTGAAAAATGTCATGGGTAATTTGATAGGGATCGCATTAAATCTGTAGATTGCCTTGGGCAGTATGGCCATTTTAACAGTATTGATTCTTCAAATCCAAGAGCATTAGAATTGTTATTGACTCTGAAGAATAAGTAGAAATTCTCCAGTATACTTGAGGGTAATGGATTGACTTCTGTTTTGGACTAGAAGTACAAATACCTCTTTGTGTCTTAACTTTCTCGAGTACTGGCAGAGTGTTCAAACTCTGTCAGTTTTTGGCAGAGTTTCTCAAGATGAGATTGTTATACCTGTAAATAATTTAAAGGGAGAGAATCTCTTTCTGAAAAGCTTAAAAAGATTAAATTATATTTGAAGTTAGAATCCCAATTTCACTTTCTCAGGCTAAATGAAATAATATGAAGTCACAGAGTATATAAGTTAATAAATCAAAATGGGATCAGGATCTTAGTTTCTCTAGAGATTTTGTTTGTATGTTATTGGTGGTGGTGGCTATAGGAAGCTTGTTAGGAATATATCTCAAACAGTAACAACACAGTATAGTAGTTGTCCATTGCAAATTTTTTCCATAGATGTGGCAGTTTAACATTATCAAGGCATAGGCTCTAGAGAGGCTTAGGTTCATATCTCAAATTCCTAGGGTGACCATATAATTTATTTAGAGGTTTTTTCCTAATATTAAAATCATATAGTTAATATTTTCTTGCTGTTGGTATAAAAAAAATATGATGAGTTTTCTTTTACATAGTTGCCTAGGATTTTTCCCCTGAGAAGGATATGGAATGATATAAATCAAAAATTTCTCTGAGTTGAATATTACCATCTAAAGACCATTAATGTAAATAAATCTTCTTAAATATATTTTTGTCATTTAAAAGGGAAAAATAAAATTTTTACTTATAAAATGAATAAGTTCTGGGGATCTAATATATAGCATAATGATTATAGTTAATACTGTATTATATACTTGAAAGTTGTTGAGTGTATCTTTTTAAATTAAAGTATAATTTGCAATGTTGTGTTAATTTCTGGTGCACAACAAAGTGATTCAGTTATATATACATACATATATATTCTTTTTCATATTCTTTTTATTATAGCTTATTACAAGCTATTGAATATGGTTCCCTGTGCTATATATTAGGACCTTGTTGTTTATCTATTTTATATATAGTAGTTTGTATCTGCTAATCCCAGACTCCTAATTTATCCCTTCCCCTGCTTCCACCTTTGGTAACTATAAGTTGGTTTTCTATATCTGTGAGTCTATTTCTGTGTTGTAAATAAGTTCAATTGTGTCATTTTTAAGATTTAACATGTAAGTGGTATCATATGATATTTGTCTTTTCCTGACTTACTTCACCAAGTATGATAATCTCTTGGTCCAACCATGTTGCTGCAAATGGCATGATTTCATTCCATATTATGGCTCTGTAGTATTTCATCATATATATCTGTGTGTGTATATATATACATATACACACACACACATATATGCCACAACTTCTTTATCCAGTCATCTGTTGATGGACATTTAGATTGCTTCCATATCTTGCCTGTTATTAATAGTGCTGCTATGAATATTGGGATGCATGTATCTTAAATGTTCTTGACACAAAAAATAAATGGTAATTATGTGACATGATACATGTGTTAGCTATTTATGCTTTGGTGGTAATCATTTTGCACTATATAAGTGTATCAAATCAACATGTTGCACACTTTGAACTTACATGTTATATGCCAATTATATCTCAATAAAGTTGAAAAAAATAAAAGGGAAAAATAACATTTCACAAAATCCAAGAAACAAAATGGCAGCAGGAGGAACTTAGAAGCCTACCAGACATTTCCATTGGAATGATAGCAGGAACTTCTGCCAGAAGAATCTAGCACTGCCAGGATTGCAGGGTTAGTGGGTATGTCATCTTGGACTATACAAGTGAAGCCATTTGTCTTGTTGGGCACTCGGATGATGGCTAGGTTCCCAGATGGGTAGCTGAGATTAGATAAGGTCATTTGGGTTATTCTAAAGGTCTTTGACTATTCTGGAAATAAATTCAATTTATGAGAGAGCCCTTTGAGATGATAAAGCGGTCTAAAAATAAATGAATGAAATGTACTATGTTAATAGAATAAGAAGCAAAAAATAGATGATCATCTCAATAAACACAGAAAAAGCATTTGACAAAACCTTTTTATGATAAAGACTCAATGAACTAGGAATAGAAGGGAACCTCTTCAACCTGAAAAGAATGTCTAACAAAAATCCACAGCCAACATCATACTTAATGATGAAAGACTAGATGTTTTCTCCCTAAGATCAGGAACTAAACAAAAATGTCCCCTCTCCCTTCTTCCATTCAACATTGTACTGGATGTTCCAGTCAGGAAATTTTTATAAAAGAAAAAGAAATGAAGGCATCCAGATTGGAAATGGAAGAAGTAAAACTATCTCTACTTGCAGATGACATGCTCTTGTATTTAGAAAATCCTGAGGAATCCACAAAACAATGTATTAGAATTAACAAACAATTCTAACAGGCTAAAAGATCAATATGTAAAAATAAATTATATCTCTTTACACTGGCAGTGAACATTTTGAAAATGAAATTAAGAAAATAATTTGATTTACAATAGCATCAAAAAGAATAAAATATGCTGAGAATAATTCACTAACTGTTAATATTTAGTTCTGTCTAAGCTGATCAGAAATCCAGAGGTGAAGTAAACAACATTGATTCTGAATCATTTTGAAAATCAGTCATATTCTTCAAGGGAATGAAAAAGATTTAAAGCCAGGGCAGAAAATGACAACTAATAAAGTTATTTTTACAGCTTATTCCTGGGGCTTGACTAAACATCCAGGCAGCTATGACTAAAAGTGACTTTCTCTTAAAAAGTGAGGCCCTTAGTTCACCAAAAAAGTCCTCCTCATTTCATTATTTTGTTTTGTTTTACTTTCCTGTGTCCTTTATGTTGAAATAGCAAATGGCCCGGCCATCAGGCAGAAGTTCAACTGATCAATAGCTTAGTGTTCCACAAAATGGATATTGAATTTTTGCATTAAAAAATAACATGCTGCTCATGGATGTGTAAACTGGTACACATTTTCTGAGGGGCAAAATCTATTAAAACTTTAAAATGTCCATAATTTCTTACATAGAATTTCTATTCCTATGTATCCAATTCAAGGAAATATGTGCAAATTATGCACAAAGCTGTTCATTTATTTACCTGTTATATATAACAGCCCCAAATTGTGAAACCACCTTTGACCTGTATTAGGGGGTAGGTTAAATCAATTATAGTACCTCCCTATGATGGAATACCATGTGGTTATAAAAATGGTGTTGTATCTCTATATTTATTGCATATTAATACTCATAACTTTATTATTTATTGTATTTACTGTATAATATATCATATTATGTAAAAGGGCAAGTTACAAAATATGAAAAACTTGTTGAAAAATTAATTTTAAAGAACTATATAATTGCTTATAGGAAAAAGTAAAGAAAGATGTATAAAATGTTAACAGCTTTCCTCTGGGTGGTAGGATTTGGGGGTAATATCTATTTTTTTCTTTATATTTTTCTATCTATTTTTTGTCTTTTTCTTTTTATGAAGAAATAAAGCTAGTGCAAATAACTTGTTGAAAGAAAGGATACAATATTTGCGTTGTGCCATCTGGAAATGAAGTCAGAAACTTGCTTCCGTGTTTATAGTGCTTCTCGAAGAGCTCATTCCTCACGATCTGTACACCACGGAAAATAAAGGGACACTTAACTGTTTCAGGTACAACACATAGAGTGTGACAATAACAGACATCCTCCACTTGCTTGACAGCAATGCAAACCATTTCTTAGTTTAAATGTTTGGTTCTGTATCAGCAACAGGGAACAGTCTTTAGGAGTCATTGAAGATTGTCCCTAGCCCCTGCAGAAAACTTGATAAAACCCTTCTGGCAGGTGTCTGATGTTACATATCTGTTGGAAGGGTTTTTTGTTGTTTGTTTTTATTGAAACAAAATTTTTTTTAACTCAATAGGCAAGATAGATGACAGTAATTAGGCTTCAGTCAGGATTATATTTTAAGTCATCATCATAGCAAACACTTAAGAAGAGCTGATCATATGCGAGGTATTTTCTTTTTAAAATTAAGGTATAGTTGTTATTACAATATTATATAAGTTTTAGGTGAACAACAGTGATTTTACAATCTTTAATCACACATAGTAGTCTGTACTTCTTAATCCCCTCCTCTTACCTTGCCCCTCCCCCCCCTCCCCCCACTGGAAACCACTAGTTTGTTCTCTATATCTATCAATCTGTTTCTTTCTTTGTTATATTTACTAGTTTGTTTTATCTTTTAGATTTTACATGTAAGTGATATCATACAGTATTTGTCTTTGTCTGACTAATTTTGCTTAGTATAATGCCCTCAAGGACCATCCATCTTATTGCAGATGGCAACATTTCATTCTTTTTTATGGCTCAGTAGTATTCTGGTGTGTGTGTGTGTGTGTGTGTGTGTGTGTGTGTGTGTGTATTACATCTTCTTTATCCATTCATCTGTTGATGGACAGTTAGGTTGCTTCCACACCTTGGCAAGTGTAAATAATGCTGCTGTGAACATTGGGGTGCATCTATCTTTTTAAATTAGTGTTTTCATTTTTTTCAGATATATACCCAGGAGTGGAATTGCTAGGTCACATGGTAGTTCCATTTTTAGTTTTTTGAGAAACCTCCATACTATTTTCCACAGTGGCTGCACCATTTTACATTCCCACCAGCAGTGTACAAGGGTTCCCTTTTCTCCACATCCTCACCAACATTTGTTATTTGTGTTCTTTTTGATGATAGCCATTTTGACAGGTGTGAGGTGATATCTCATTGTGGTTTTAATTTGCATTTTCCTGATGATTAGCAATGTTGAGCATCTTTTCATGTGCCTATTGGCCATCTGTATGTCTTTGAAAAAATGTCTATTCAAGTCTTCTGCTCATTTTAAAATTCTGTTTATTTTTTATTTATTTACTTTTACCTTATCCACATATTACTATAAAAGCAAAAGAAGATTGAAAAAAATCCAGCTGTGGCATAATGTAGGTATTCTATATCCTAATTGTAGTGATTACATAACTGTCAAAATTCATAGAGCTGTACATCTAAAAATGTGAGCGTTACTGTAAATTATACTTCAATAAACTGTATACTCCAGAATAAGCTGCAGCATCTGGTGTATTCAAGGCTCCTCTTGAAATTCATTTGAGCAAAACACTAGTGGAGTCTGGGAAGATTACGAAAGGAGTACAAAGAGATGTTCCTTATTATATCTCCAAGTTTAACTGTTTTCTGTGTAAAATACTCAATATGGAAATGGATTTGTACTCAACAATGTTTTATAATAAACTAAAGATTCAGTTTAGTTCTATTTATTCCTAATTTTAAATTGTAATAAAACAGATACAAGAATTCCTAGGGCTAAACGATGCATTAAACAATTTAAATTTTCATGCAAATGTTGCCATTTATTTTGAAAGATAATACATTTTTCACTTTTATGAAATATGACATACATTCAGATCAGTGCTAAAATATGCTATTTTGTTAATGAGTAATTATGAAGTGAACACCCAAGTTATCACTATCTGGGTCAAGAAACAGAGCAGTGCTGATGCTCCAGAAGTGCCCCCGGTGTCTATCCCAAAGTCAGCGTTCTTCCTTCCTGGACGTAAGCACTAGTCTGATTCCATAGTAGTTGTTTTCACTTTTGTAATCTCTAAACAATAGTTTAATTTTTCCCATTTTGAATTTTACATAAATAGAATCATACATTGTGAATTTTAAAAATTTTCTTTTTGTCAACATTATGTTTGTAAGATTCATACATGTCCCGGTGTAGCTGTAGTCCAGTAACTTCTACTTGTGTATAGCATTCTGTTACATTACTTCATCACTATCTAATGACCCATTCTATTGTGAGTGGATATTTGAGTTGTTCCCTGGTTTTGGCTTACAAGCAATGAGACTCTGAACATTCTTATGCATGTGTGCTGGACCCAGAGGTAGAACTGCCGAATCCCAAGATGTGCCTGTGTTCCACTTGACTAGATATGATCTCCAAGTTGTTGTACCAACTTGTATTCCCACTAGAAGCAAATAATAGTGAGGGTGGTTCTGTATCCTTTCCAACACTTGATACTATCAGAGTTTACCTTTTTTTTTTTTTTTTTTTTTTTGCCAATAGTGTAGATACATAGTGATCTGTAATTGTAGTTTCAACTTTCCTTTCTCTCCCAGGTTACTAATGGGGTTGAGCACCTTTTCCTGTGTTCACTGACCATTTGAATTTTCTCCTTTGAGAATTGGTCAAGTTTTTTAGGGTTTTTTTAGCCGATTTTTCTATTAAGTAGACTTTTTTTGTGTTGATTTATAAAAATTCTTTATACATTTAGTTTATCCTTCGTATATCATATGTGCTGCGAAGTGTCTTGGCTTGTCTTTCAGATTTTAATTGCAATTTATCAAATCCTTTATGGATGCTGCTTTATTGAACTGGTTAGTAAACCTTTCCCTAACCTGAAGTAATAAAGCTATTCTCCTATATAAAAATAATCTTTTTAGTTTTGCATTTCCCATTTAGGTCTTTAATCCATTAGAACTGATTTTTACATGATGTAAGGTATGCTTCCAATTTCATTAAAAATATGGATATTCAATTGTCCCAGCACTCTACACTGAAAAGGTTTTCCTTTCACCATCACTGTGCAGCCATCACTGTCATAAATCAGGTGTCTGTGTGTGCATGAGTCTGATTCTGAACTCTTTATTCTGGATCATGGGTTTCTGTATTTATTCTGCCCCACACTACACTGTCTTAATTGCTGTATTTTGTAATAGATCTTAGTATCTGATAGAGCATGTTCCCCTCCCTCCCAGCCGACGTCTTCAAGAAAGTCTTGGCTATTCTAGGTTCTTTATATTTCCATGTAAATCCCAGCGTCAACTTGTCAAGACCTCCCTTCCCCGAAAACACAAATCTTGTTAGAATTTGAATTGCGGTTGCATCGGATCTATAGATCAATTTGGGAAGAATGCCATCCTTCAAATATTTAATCTTCCAATCCATGAACATTAGGTCAAATTTGTGAAATGGGTTGTTGAAATATTCTATTGTATTACTGCTTTTTCCGCCTCAGTCTAATAGTCCTCTCAATTATCAATTATTTGATAATTATCAAGTATCCCATTATGATTATGGATTAAATTTTTTTCCTTTTACTTCTGTGAAATTTTGTTTCATATTTTGAGGCTAGGTTAATATGGGAAATATTTTGTAACATTATACTTTCCTGGTGGATTAAAACTTCTGTCACTATGAAGTGGTGTTCTACCTCTGGTGTTGCTGTTTGGTATTTTTATGCTACATCATTTTTGTTTATTTATATTTAATCTTTTTGTATCTTGTATTTATTTTAGCTATGTCTCTCATAAACAGTATATGGTTGGAATTTTTCCTTTTATAAATTGTCTGACAGTCTTTGTTTTTTAACTGAAGTACTTACATATAACTACTGACATTCTGTTTGTCCCCTGTTATGTGTTTTTCCTTTTCCATCTCCTTTCTTGTTTCTTGACGGGTATTTAAAATAAGTTACTCTATTTTTTGCTCTACCTCCAATAGCTTGGAAGTTATACTCTTTGCTTCTCTTATTTTTCTGGCTACCCTAAAAATTTTATCAAGCAATCTTAACTTATCAAAGTCTGAAAGTTAAGCTATGTATTTGCCCTTCTCCTAAACCAAAGGCTTTAGAACACGGTAACTGCATTTAGCTGTCTTCCCAAATCACATACTATTTTTTCATGCATTTTTATTCTATACTGTTTCTTGAAACTCCATGAGCTGTTATTATTATTATTATTATCAGCCAGCTATTAGTTTTATCCATATATTCCATAAACACTTTCTTTACTCTTCATCTTTCTTGAATCTCAGACCATCCAACTACACAAAGAACATTCTTTAGAATTTCCTTTAGTGAGAAGCTACTAGTGACAAACTGTTTTGCTAGACCATTTCTATTTGGAGCACATTTTCTTGAAAGATATTTTAACTAGGCACAGCCTTCTAGATTGTTATTTTCTTTCAGCACACGGAAGACATTCTGCTCTGACTTCCATTGTTGCTTTGGGGAGGCTGATTTCTAACTGCTTTCTTTTAAATCTAAACAGAACCTTTTTCTTCCCTCTGCTGATTTTTAGGTTTTCTTTTTGTCTTTGGTGTTTTGCAGTTTTACTATGATGTGTCTAAGATTTTTTTTTTAATTCATCCTGCTTGGGATTCATGGGGATTCTTAAATCTGTAAATTGGTCTCTTTTATCAATTCTGGAAAATTATCATTCATTATCTCTTCAAACACTGCCTCTGCCTGATTATCTTTTCCTCTCCTTCTAGGATTTTGAACAAATACATTTTAGACCCTTCATTCTGTTTTCATATTATATACACTTTTATGTATTCCTTACCTTTTTTTTGTCCCCATGGTAAATTTTGATAGTTCTGTTTTGTTTGTTTGTTTAACTTTTCTTCCAGGTCATCAGTTTTCTCTTTAGTTGGGTCTAAACTGCATATAACTCTCATCTTTTAAGTTTTTAATTTCAGTTGTTGCCTTTTTCATTTCTATAAGGTTCATTTTCTTTTCAAACCTGTCTGTCACTTTATGGGTTTCTGTTCCCTCCATATATATCTTTAAGCTAATCTTCTGCTTTCATAAATAGAGTTAGATTACTTCAGTTTTTAAAGGCTTTGTAGGTCTTTTCTTATCAGATACATTTCCTCTGGGTTTTCAGTTGTGGTGTTGAGATTACTTGTGTTTTTAATTATTTTTCACTGTGTGCTGGTAATTAAATTTGAAAGGTAATTTGTAGGAGTAATTTGAGGTTTGGATAAGTGACCTTCCTTCAGGCAGGATTTGGATTTGATTCTGTTAGTCACCTCAGTTCACTGTCACCCCTTAAATTCTTTGTCGCCCAAAAGAAACAAAACTGGTCTCAGAAACTTAATTTCTAGGGATCTATTCGGAGGAGCTATACTTATATAAAAATAAATTTATTCACAAAGATATTCAAAGCAATGTTAGCATAGCAAAAGAATTAATAACCTTTATGTCCAATACCAGTGGAATGGTTAAATAAACTAGATGAAAAAGTACATAGATACTAAAATGATGTTAATGTAAGCTATATTATATCATGGAAAAATTCTTGATAATTAAGTTAAAAAGAGATAAAAATTACAATTATAATATAATTCCAAGTGTGTTAACAAAAACCTGTGCTTAAAAACTCTAGAACAGTGCTGTCTAATGGAACTTTTATTACCATAACATTTTTCTGTATCTGCCCTGCAATATGGTTGCCATTAGTCAAGCTGTTTAGCATTTGAAATGTGACTAGTGTGACTGAAGAATTACATTTTAATTTTAATTATTTTAAATTTAGATAGCCATGTGGAGTATTTGCTACCATACTTGGCAGTGCAGATCTAGGTAATATTGAAATATTAATAAATATTAATAATGATTTTTGGGATGTGGGTGAGACTTCTAGTGATTTTCTCCCATTCTTTTTAGTTTTTAAAGGCTTCCAAATTTCCTTACTATACAGCTATCACATTTTTAAGTAAAAGGCTTTAACTAAAATAAACCTTCATAAAATGTATGTAAAGCATTATTATAAAGTATAGTAGAAGTTAAAAGGCCAAGTCTGTACCAGTTCTTTTTGACAAATAGCTAAATGTGTCATGTAGCCAAGCTGCCTTATTCATCATGATAGCTTTCATACTTTTAGGTCAAACTGATTTTTAAAGAGTAGCGTATTAAAAATTACAAGCTAATTACCTTTCCACATGCTATCCTAGAATCACAACAAAAAATGGATATATTTTTTTTGTCTAGTTGAAAATGAGATGGCTCTTCCTCATCTGACTCTTTTTCTGGAATATCCATGGAAAGTTGGTAAGAAATTGTTTTAAAGTGCTTTGTATCTAATAGGAAAAGAATCACATGAAAGTACATACATGTTTTACATTGTCCAAAACCACTCTCCTAAAATGAAATTTCAAACTCTCTTACAAATGCATTGATTCATCTGACATTTTTTTTAATGGGAGAAAAATGAGAACCTTCATTAAATTAAATTGAGGGCTCTCTTTTGTTAAAAAAAGAGAACATTCCTTTGCTGAAAGAACAAAAATGATGATTTCCATTCCATTCTGGCCTTAGTTCTCATAGGAAACAGTTGAACACAAAGGAACTTTGCACTAGGGATTTAGTTTAAAAATACACACACACAATCTATCTATCTTCTCTAAGTATCTTTTCAATAGCTCTGAGTGGTAGAGGAGGAGCCCGTTGCTTAGAAAGATTAAATAATTGGGCAGCCTCTAAGGAGAAAAGCAGGGGTATAAATCCAGAACTTCTGATGCTAAAGTCGGGGCTCCTTCAATACCAACAGCACGACAGCTTTACTGGCCAGCCGACTGACAGGGCCGGGCCATCTGTAAGACAGGAATCTGATTTGTTTTTGGCAGATTTTCCATATCCCAGCTTGAAGACAAAAATGGAGTGTGTGCTGGATAAAACGAGAGACGGTGAACTCAGAAGCTCTTTACAGCTGTCTGTGAAGGGCTCTATGGATGTTGCTAATTTATTTCAATCAGTAACGACGGTGAGTTGAACGCTTAAAAATTTCAGCCAGATTTTCTGAGCCATTTCAACCAATGCATTGACTGAAGTGAAAGTTTTAAATATTGTTTTTTAAATATGCCAGTTTTAGCTCTTGATCAAGCATATGAGTTTTCTGAGGTATAACTGTATATAACATGCGCGTCAATGAACTTACCTTCTTCGGAGAAACTAGTCTGTTGTTTTAATACTGCATAGTGTTTGGCCATTTGTCGCTCCTGTTTTCTACAAAATCAAAAAATATGCATAAATCGGAAATGTGTTTGAAGCTTAAAACAGTATACTATAAATTTTTACTATTCAAATGCCATTTCTTACTATTTTTATGTTATTACTTATAAATACAGTCATTTAATCAGTGTGCGTATTTTTCTACTCTGTTTAGTGGACAGATTTCTCTAATGTGGGAATTCTGAATTGCCCTGGGAATTTGGGATTGGTAAATTTCTGCTGTAAGTCAGTGTGTTCACTGAGTTTCTGAAAGCTTCTGACTTTCATCACATCCACCAGGAACTGTAACAGGTTTGCTTTGACCAATTCTTACTTCTTCACTGGGACCACATCTTCAAAATTTATCTATTTTGAGAAAGCAAGGTTCATTTTACAAAAAGCTCTCTAATTAAGTAGGACAAAAAGCTCTTTAATTAAATGGGCCTCTCTGAGTTCAATATCAAAGGCTCATCATTACCTCCACAAAGCTTTTTCCTTTGCTTTGAGTCTGTCGACTTCACTGCCGTGAGCGGCATGCGGGTCAATACAGATTAATTCAGCTTTAGAGGTTTGGATTTTTTGTTTTTCCTCTGAGATGTAGTCAATCAGATTTTGGAAATAACTACAACAAGAGGTCTGAAAAACAAAGAGGTCATTTTCATCTTACCAGTACTGGATGAAGATAATTACAGGAGGGAAAAAAACCAAAAATTGGCTAATAGGGTTTTAGATAACAATCTATTGTAACATTTTTTGGTAACAGCTTTATTGAGATATAATTCACATACCATACAATTCATTTAAAGTGTACAATTCAATGGTTTCTAGTATATTTACTGAATTGTGCAACCATCACAAGAATCAATTTTAGAACATGAAACCTGTATCCATTAACAGTCCCTCCCTGTCTTCCTCTCCTCTCCGCCCCTGGCAACCACTCACCTACTTTCTGTCTCTATAAATTCACCTATTCTGTACAGTTCATGTAAATGGAATTATATGACATGTGGTTCTTCTTTCACTTAGCATAATGTTTTCAAGCATAATGTTTTTATTTATACTGTAGCATGTATAAGCACTTCATTCCTTTTTATGGCTGAGTAATAGTTCATTGTGTGGACCCTCCCCGTTTATCTACCCATTTATCTGTGGATGAACATCTGGGTGTTTTCACCTTTTGCCTGTTATGAATCATGCTGCTGTGAACATTTGTGTACCAGTTTCTGTGTGGACATATGCTGTCAATTTTCTTGGGTATTTATAATACCTAGGAATGGATTGTTTGTTGGGTTATATGGTAACTGTGTGTTAAACTTTTCAAGGAACTGCCAGACTGTTTTCCAAAGCGGCTGCACCATTTTCTGTTCCCCTTCAGCGGTGTATGAGGGTTCCAGTTTCTCTGTGTCCTTGCTAACACTTGTTATTATCTGTCTTTTTGGTTCTAGCCATCCGAGTGGGTGTGAAATGGGATCCCGTTGTGCGTATGAGTTGCAGTCCCCCGACCACTAACACATAACCCTTTTCAGGATGGCAACACGGGGAAAGATGCAGAAGAAAATACCACATCTATTTAAAAGCAGAGTTTAAAAATGACACTGTTTCCTCAGTAAACCCGCTTTAGAACTTACATGTTCTACTAGTTCAGAGCTATTGTAGTCAGAGGAAACATCCACACTGGAAAGAAATGTTCTTAGGTCGCTCCCGCAGAATTCACACTTGGGTGATACCTCCTCCTCTTCTTCCTTCAGAGAGGAGAAAAAAAAATGAAGACATGCCCACAAGGAGGCCCAGAACCTCTCAGAGCAGTAGCAGCCAGGGCCCTGGGCAGGGCCAGCGAGTGTCCGGTCCAACGACAGTGGGGTGAGGGCGGTACAGACCTACCTGAGAACTCTTGTCAGCCCATGAGGGCTCCCAGAAGCAGTCGGGAGGGAGCTTTCAGGGGCTGAGGTCCTCTGCTAGAAGGCACCAGACCAGCAAGATCTGTATATTCCAGTGATGAGACATCACTTCTAGTCAAGGGCTGGTAAGGACTGAGGAGGCCGAGGTGGTTTGGGGGCCCCTCTCCGGTGCAGCTCACCAGGGCCCCGCTGAGCCCCTAGGAGCTGCGTGAGTCCTTGGGCTGCCTCCTTGGTGTAAGAAGAATGTTGCAGAAATGACTTCACTGTTGACATCAGGGTCCCTTGTTGAGGGGGATGTACAGTGTGTGACCAGATGTGGGAGACAGAGGACAACACATACTTGACTTTGTGTAAATGGTCTCAGGTGTTTGAATACCATATACTCTTTCAAGAAGTGTCAGATAAGAAACAGTTGTGACATGACTATGTTGGCACTATTTACAATGGTCCACTTTCTAAAATAAACTAGAATCCTTTCTCAAGGGAGGCCCAGCTGAGTCACTGAATTCTCCTGGCTGTGCTGTGAAGGTAATCCAGGAGGGGGAAGGGAAGCCGAGGGAAGCAAGAGGAGACGGGGCATGAGGGGCACAGGTGACTCGGTGCGGGGTGGATGCACCACGGCCCTGTTAGTGATCTGAGGTCATGGCTGTGACTGCGGAGGCTCCTGGGCAGGTGAGCAGCCAAGCCTCGGCACAGGCCTCCAGGAGAAGACCCAGGACGTGACTTGCAGGTCATGAAATTACTAGGGCATCTATATTGCCATGGAAGCCATTCTCTGGGACTGGCAAAATGGCCACCTGGGGCCAAAGGGTGACTGAGATGGCCAGGAACCCCAGAGTAATGTCCAATATCTTTAGGTCACTGAAACCACCCAGTAGTAAGTACTGCACATCTCTGCAAACAGAACCCTTAGGGAGGAAAGCCTTGTAATATAGGGATGGTGGGGATGAATCTAGGATCTACCAAATGATGGAGCGGGCACACAGAACTTGGCAGTGCCTGGCCAGCTATAGCCTGTCCCACACCAGCGTCTTGGTGGTGAACTCCGTCCATGGTCCCTTTACCCCATCACATGGGGCAAAGCAAGTGGAGATACTTCAAAAAATCACTAGTGGGGCTGGAATCTGCACCTCAAGAGGGCGTGGCTGCTGCCACCCCTGAACTTGACCAGTGTCAAGGCCCATCTCAGAAGACCTGAAAGGTCTGTCCGGGATGTGGGCGGCGTCAGCCCTGCCCAGGGGCCAGTGCAGGGACGACTCAGGGCAAGAAAGGCCACAAGGCCTTCCTCGTATTCAGGCCCATCTCTGGGCATCAGGGGAAGAAAGCTCAAGAAACTTTCTGGATATAAGCCTTTGTGCTTCAGAAAAAGGAAGGTGTTGTGTTTGAAGAAAGAATTTCAGCCTGCAGTCTGGAAGGTGACCATAAAATTTAGAACCCTGGGCAAATATGAACAGTAAATGCTGACTCATCACGCAATGAGATGTATTTAATGTGTCACCACATGTTATAATTGCATAGTTCAGTGTGCTGCACAAAATGGCAATGAACAGCAACCACCTCGGGGCACCCCCACAGCATTCCCGTCAACTCCTGCACACACGTCTGTGACGCCCTGCCTCGAATGATTGGTGTCTGTTATTTTCAGTGAAGAAGCCTGCACCTGTAGGGGACCCCAGAGAGTAATCAAGGAGGTTCCCACCTGGGGGGTGTGCAGCTCTCTGCACATGGCCATGCTGTCCAAGTTTGGACGTAATCATACCATCAGTCAGTCCCTCGCCCTGCTGGAGAAGCAGGGCGATGTGCATCCTGTTGGAATGACTAAGGTGACCCCTCCCTCGCCCATGGAATGCAGATGTCAGTTGGTCACTTAGTGTGATCAAATACAGCTAATGTTCATGTACATGTCCAGGCTTTATGGCCACTCTTATGGGTTGAATTCCTAACCCCTGGAACTTGTGGCCTTATTAGAAAGGGGTCTCTGCAGATGTAAGATGAGGTCATGAGGGCAGGCACTAATCACCACTAATGTGGTATCGCTGGGGAAGAGGGACATTTGGACACAGACACACTGAGCCTGCTGGGACAACCGAGGCAGAGGCCCGAATGACTCAGCTGCAAGCCAAGGAAGCCAGGGATTGCCGGCTGCTACCGGACACCTGGGAGAGGCAAGGAGGATCTCTTCCCTCTAGGCTGGACTTGCTAACACCTTGATTTTGGACTTCCAGCCTTCGGAACTGTGAGACAATACTTTCCTATCACTGTAAGCCACATAGTTTGTGGTACTTTGTCACAGCAGCCCTAGGAAATGGATACAGCCACCCTGTGTAAGGGCCATTCCATGTACATGAGCTCTTTGGCTTTTTGGGGGGTGGGAGGAGATAATTAGGTTTATTTACTTATCATCATTTTTCAGTGGAAGTACTGGGGATTTAACCCATGACCTCATGCATGCTAAGCATGTGCTCTACCACTGAGCTATACCCACCCCCTTTGCCTTTTTTTTAAAGATACGTTCACTGTCTTTTGTGCAATTCATAATGTAACTTTTTACCATTAATTACAGTAAAAATTAAAAAAATAATAATATGAATGAAAATCACCTTGAACTTAATGCCTAAATTGGAACTCTCTTGCTTGAATGTCAAAATGGGTGGTGGCCCAACGCTGGGTAATGTTCTCAGAGAAGGCTCAAAGAGTTTTATGAAGTCTTCCTTAAACTAAATTTAAGAGAGAGAGAAAAAAAAAATTGAGTAAGTGATTTTTACTATGAGTACAGTGTACTAGATGGACTGATAAATATTTCTTACCTCCAGCTCACATAAAATACTTAGTTTTGGCTCTTCTGGATTAATTACCCATTTTGCTGAAGAAAAAAAGGATAGATTTAGAAGGAAAGTTTAAAACTGTTGTGCAGTGTGTTCCATTTTCTCTAGTTTGAAGATCCTAGCCCATCTCTCTCTCTCTCTCTCTCCCTCTCTCTCTCTCACAAACACACGCACGCACAGTCTAAATGCCCTGAAACCCTACCTTAACCACCTTCTTGTACGTATTCTGAGGGAAGCTCTTTTCTAAAGGGGCTGGGCACCATTCAAGTTAAGGCTGGCTCCCTCAGGGCAGGTTGCTGTTGCTAGCAGAAGGGATGATGCCAGACATCCAGTTACCTCTTAACTTAGAAGCTAGATTTTCAGGTTCATCTTCCTTCTTCACAGAGGGCATTTCCTTCTCTGCAAAAAGAGTGTACATTTGTCATCTCTCCTGACAAAGGAGGAAAGGAGCTTAATATAAAAGAATATATGCCTCTAGGAAAAATAAGTGACCTTGTTGTGTTTGTTTTATATTTTAATTTTTTTTTGTTGCCCCAAATAGCATTTTATCAACAGTAAGTAACAAACAGAGGAGACTCACCACTAATGTAGCACATTAAGAGATGTTTCCTTGCTGCTTTCTAGCCTTAGGATACTACACGAATGCATATTTTACTTGATTATAATCATAGTTTGCAGACCTTCTAGTTTTCTGCCTTTTAAAAGTACTATTCTATCTAGTTTATGACTATTATTCTGTAAAATATTTTTCAGGGAGAAGAATGCTGGAGCAGGGGTTGGCGGGGTCCAGTTTAAGACAGTGAACTAAACCATCTGGGTAATTCCCTCTGCAGATTCCAGGGCAATACTGGAAATGGGGAAGACAATCATCAAGACACAAGCCACTTTGAGTAATGTCTATCTAGAAGGTTAGACGCACAGGACTGGAATGATGCAAATCCAATCAGAACCACCTACAGTAGGCCAGGGGTAAAGGGAAGGGGTGGACCTGCACAGCCAGGGCTGGCGCTGGAGAAAGAAATGGGCTTCAGAAGATGACACACTTCCTATGTGAAGCAGCATCTGAAGAAATTTAAAATCATTTTAGGCATCTTGTCAGACAGAGATGCCAGCACAGGTATGAAAAATAAAGAATGAACAATGATTTTCATGAAGGCATCGTTCGTTATAGGGAAGAGGTCAAGACACCAAACCAAACCAAACAGCCCTGAAACATCTAACAATCAGATGTATTACATACGTCACTGTAACTGTATGTATATAAGGGGATACTGTGCAGTCATTTCAAAGAATTAGATCAATCTTTGCTGACGTGGATACTCTGCTAAGTAAAAAATTCAAAGAAGAGATAAAACTGCTGTTATTCACAGGAAATGTAGTTATCTAGTAGACTTTCAACTGATAAACTATTAGAATAGGAAGGTTCAGTAATGGGGATCAGAGACAAGATTAATACATTGAAATTAATAGTATTCCTATAAACTAACAATAACCAACTAGGAAATATAGGAAAAAAGATTCTAGTTGTTACATCAATAAAAAACTATAAAATACCTATGAATAAACTAATGAGAGTTGCATATGAGTCCTATATGAAAAAAGCACATAAAAGATAATCTGAAAAATGTGAAAAGGTACACCAGGTTCCTGCTGTCAAAGTAATCAAACGGGGAGGCCATTAGATGAGGTGGCCCTAATGCCTCGGCAGCCAAATTGGAAGCAAGGCAGAACCAAAGCCAGAGTCAGTTCCTCAAGGTTGAGGACAGCCAATCACAAACAGCCAACCGGGCTTTCCCCAAGCAATACATCCTTGAGCAATAGCCAATCAAATGCTTTCCCTGCTTTGCCCCCTTGTCTTCTCTATGGAAACCTCTCCTTAGCTCTTGTCTGTGGAGTGCTCCTAACCACTTCTGGTTTGTTGCTGCCCAACTCCAATCCATGTCTGCTCAAATGAACTCTTAAACATTTGAAAATGTCTCATTTCACCTTTTAACGCGACAAAGCAAGACCAAAGCCTCAACTTGTCAAATCCCACTGAAAAACTGTGTCACAATTATACTGACTATATAGGTTCATTTGGGAATAATTAAAATCTTAATATTAGGTTTAATATTATGGTAATATTTAATATTAATTGTACATCTTATGTTTAGTTTTTATGTTAGATCGCTTCACTCCTCTGTGGGAATGCTCCAGTGACTTCCCGTTTCATTTCCATTGAACAGGATTTGGCCCTCATTGTCTCTCTGACCTTATCCCCTAGGAGTCACCTCCTTATTTACTCCACTGCAGCCACACTGGCTGCCGCCTTGTTCTAGAAGGAAGCACTTGCTCTTCCCTGTGCCCGGAACACTCTTCCACCAGAGATCATCATGGCTCTCTCGCCTCCTTGAGGTCTTTACTTAAGTATTTCAGCTTCTCAGTGAGGATTTCCCTGAGTGTCCCATGTAAGCTTGCACCCATCTGCCCAGCATTTTCCATCCCTCTCCCTGGTTTATTTTTCCCCTTAGCACTACATCATCTAATGTTTTATATATTTACTTCTTTTGTGTATTATTTATCTCACTGTCACCTCCACCTCCCACACTTTTTATGGAAGATCACTGAGACGGGGGTTTGTCTGCTTTGTTCATTGCTGTTTCCCTAGAATAGGAAACTGACCTATGACAGGTGCTTGGCATGTGGTGTGTGCTCAGGAAACATCTGATGAATAAGTGACATAACATAAAACAAATATTAAAGGTGAAAGGAAAGGCTATTCATAATGATTACCTCTGAGGAATATATTGGGATCAGTTAAGATTTTAATGTTTACATTATATTTTTCTTTTTAAATAATTTTTATTTTATTTTTTAAAGGAATGTTTTTTCTCTTTTGGAGGGGGCAGGTAATTAGTTTTATTTATTCATTTACTTTTTTTTAATGGATGTCCTGGGGATTGAACCCAGAACCTCATGCATGCTAAGCATGAACTCTACCACTGAGCTATACACCCCCCCCCGATGGCAGATTACTTCTTGATGTGAACACAAATGCTACCATTTATTAAAATCTCAGTGCCAAGGAATTTAAATATTAACTCTTATTTTGATCTTCATAACAGCCCTGTGACAGAAGGATTATTATGGCAACAGATGAAGAAACAGAGGCAATGAGGTTAAGTGACTTGTCCAATGGTCACAGTGTTAGTTTGTGTCAGGACTGGGACTCAAACCTAGCTCTGATGGCTGCCTACACCAGGGCTCTTTCCAACGTGCAATCCCATCTCCCAAACCAAACTACTCACGCAGCTGCTCTGTGCTATACAATTCTTGAAGCCAACTTTCTTCTGTTTGTACTGACATTGGGTTTCTTAGATACAAACTGTGACGGGTAGTCCTGAAATTTAGAGAAGATGTTAGTTTTTGGTATACCTATACAGTTGTTAGCGGTTCTTCTAATTATAGTACATTTGACAATCAAATGACAGATGTTCATAGAAGATCCTGATTTCTTTTTTCTTTAAAATATTTTCTTCCATTCTTACGTCTTCAGTAAAATCAGGCACAATGTATTTGTGTCACATCTGTTCTTTGCATAATACTCCTTTTTTAAATCTTGGAGACTCCAAATACCATATTATTTCCCTCAGGGAGTAAATTACTACCCCTCTGTGTATGTCTGTTGGTGGTGGTGGTGGTGATGATGGTATGTATGTTTAAACAGTTACTTGAATTTAAATTAGAACATATTGTTCATTTAAAAATAGCTTTATAATAATCCAGGCTTTTTTTTAAAGGGCTGAAGTTAAATGCATTGTAATTAAGCAACCTGTATTTTTTCTGCAAGTAGTTTAATCAGTTATTTGAGTTACTGTGGCATGACAAGAAGCAGGAATGTTTTGACTTTTACTAGCTAAAATGACTATTACTGGTAACAAGTGAACAATAACTAATGCTTTTCAAGTGCCTTTGCCTCTTTGAATTTTAATTTTTTTGCCACAGTTTGCTGGCTCTTCTAAAATGATCAAACACAAATTTTCCAAATAATAGAGTCAACTTGAGGATTGTTACTTTTTCACCTTTCTTAGTTCTCTTAGTCTCCACCTTACGTTTTTGATGCTTTGTTCCTTGGCACATTGTGTGTTTTGTAGGGTGTTTTAATTCTGAAATGGCTGTGTCCTGTAATGGGTGGAGAACTCCTCTGCATAAGCCACTTGAGCAAGTGTTGGGGGGAGTCCTATTTCTCTGACCTCCCAGGGCAACAAGTTATGGGACCAAGAGTAAAGGAACACTGAAGATCAGTCCCTAGACAACATTTTATGTTTGAGTCTTTTCCCAATTCAATGGGTAACAAAATCAATACATTACTCATCTAGGTCTCTTTGCCTTCCTTAAACCAACACCATAGATTGTTTCTGAAATTCTATGTAAAAACAGCAGATAACTGAGGATAAGAACAAAATTAACATTTACGGAGAACTTACTGTGTAGTAGTAGATACAATAGTAGATACATGTGCTTTACTCACATTATTTCATTTATCTTTACAAAGATGAATTGAGGTGGGAATTAGTATTTCCTTCGCACAGACAAGGAAACTGGGGCTCTAGGGACCTCTTTCAAAATCAGGCATGGCTGATGCAGAAGGGCCCAGGCCTGTTTGATTCCAAAACCTGTGTTTTCTTTGCATTCATCTGCCTCCTAAAGTTTGCCCCATTTTTAATCAAAATAGTAATGGGGCAGTTAAAGGTAGAGGTTGAGCCAACATTGGTTGCATTTTTATGACTTTTTAGGAGGGATTTTCTTAAAAATAGAATCTCACCAAATTCACCAGAGAATGCTTTGAAATATAAAAGAAGTATCTTCTTAGGAATATTTATGAGGAGAAATTAAGAATTTGATCTAGGAAAGAGAGGTTCCCATGTAATAGGAAGTCCAGGTCAAGATGGCACCTGAGCACATAATTCTCCTGTTCCTTTCCAAGATCTTACTAACAAACACTTAAACACACACAAAGAGTAGCCCTGGAAAACAAGAAAGGGGTCATCAGTAGACAAGTAATACTGAAGAAGACCTTAAAAGGAAGAAAATAAGTGGCCTCAGGCTGATGGAAAACGAGAGCAGAGACCACCAGAGCTCAAGATAAGAGAGATAATAAGTGAAGTTCTTCCCAAGGGAACTTCGGAGGAGCTCCTAGCCTAGACAAGACCAAATGCAGAGAGAAGGAGGCTGCGGACTGTCATCAGAGTAGTTCAAGGAGTGAACATGGAACAGCTGGCGTTGGCAGCAGTTGTTTTTATTTCCAGATGAAGCCCACAGAACTGTTTTCTAAAAAGAGTGGGCAGTCTTTCTGGGGAGGTTTTAGGTCTGAAAGAGCAGCAGAGCACAGGATGAGGGGCTCAGAAACGGCCCAACAGGCTTGGGTGAGAAAGGAGGAAGGGGCAGTCCACCAGGAAAGAAATGCATAAGGAACTCCAACCACACAGTAAAGCGTCCGCAGGCTAACTCTAGTAGTACCGGGGGTTTTCTGCTTGCGGTGCCTCTGCCAACGCCCCCGCCCCGGAAGCCGCCGTGACGCGCCCCGCACCCCCTCCCCCCCACGCAGGACTCACGGACCACCCTCCCCTGCCAGCCCTTTAAGGAAACGGAACTGCTTAGCTGCAGAGGGTCCCCGTGTTAGCTACCTACCAGTCATTTATCGATAAATACAAATGGATGACCAAGGATTACCAGTGACTTAAAGACAATCAGTAGCACGAAGAAAGGGCAAGATAAACAGAACGACTGCTCCTGAAAGGAAAAAGAAGAAATTCAAAGAACAAAGGAGAATTTAAGTATAAGAGTACCCTCTAAAAAATTTAAACAATAAAAGAGTACCCCAGAAGAGATATTAAAACACGTACACACACAACTATTTTGAACAGCAATAATCAGAGAATAAGAACTGGTTCTTGGAAATTACAAGTATGAACCCCCAAATTAAAAATTCTGTACAAAGGCAGCAGAGTAGCATGTAAACACCAAAAATCTTGAAGATATCCAAGCGGTCCAACAGCTATCCAGCAGGCGTTCCGAAGGAAAGAATAGAGACAATGAAAGGGAGGAAATAGTGAAATATCAGAAGGGTGTGAGAAGCAGACTGATCAGTCGTACTGGATACTAGAAGGCAACGAAGCAGTCTTCAGAGTTCTGCAGGAAAATGGTTTTAAACCTATTCCTTTATGCCAGGTTATATTATTAATAAAATATGACAGCAAAAGGAAGAAATGTCAAGACAGGTAAGAACTCAGAAATTGACTACCCATGAGATTGATACGAAATAATAACCTGAGGAGTTTCTCCAGCTAAAAGAAAGAAATATGGAAATCAAGAATGTATGGCCAAACTGAGAGTTGAAAAGTTCTTTTAGGAACCAAATTTTACAGACATAGAATTGCATTTTCTTGTGCTTGAATGTAGTCACTTTGGTTCTTAGCATAAAATTATGAGTATTGGTTATTGGCTTTCAATTTTTAGATTCAATCTGTACACAAAGCACTAAGCTAATTATAATTACAAAACATACAAACATAATAAAACCGGGCAAAGTAACATGTCTTTACATGAATATATATTATACATTTTAATGAAGTTTGTTATACAATTTATTGTTAATTGGGAGAGAAAAGGGGAGAGGAGAGATAGAAGGAAGTTAATAGAAAGGCATTAAGGTGTTAATTTTTCAAAATAGAGTTAACAGTCACAAAAATTCATGAATCAAGAAGTAGAGGTTTAAATACTTTAAAGTCCTAAGGTTAGAAAAACTAAAAATAATCTACCTACCAAAACTGAAGAGGAGGGAAGTAGAATGAGTTACATTGATTAGCTTTCATGATGGGAAGTCAACAGTTATGTCAAAATAAATCAAGGAATGACAATATGCTATTTAAATTATACTAGAAACAAAGTTAACGGTGTGTTAACTGGAGTGAGTGGGAGTAGGGAGTGGAGAAGGGAATGGAGAGTTTAAATTTTATACCTTTGTATACTTTAATGTTTTAACCATCTATATAATCTTTTATTAAAATGTTGAATTTAAAGGATAAATAAAAACACATAAGTGGGACAGAACAATTCTCCTGCCTAAAAATTGCTTATAAAAGCAAAACTTAGGTGAATAATAACATGAGATTGTGGACTCATATTTGGCGTGAGATTTCAGGGAAGATTTATAAAGATGTTCCAAAAGGTGTTTCTCTTGTGTCTTCCTATTATGGTTAAAAGTGTTTGAAGGCTAATAGCAAGAACAACAAGAAAAAGAAAGGATCGTACTGTCCATTCTCCACAGGTGTCCCTGATCACTCTTGAATTTAGCCAATAGAGACTTAACATCCTAAAGTTTCATAGCACTTACATAGCATACCGTTATGATATGTTATACTAATCAATAGACATGTCATCTCTCCAGGTAGGAATTAAGCCAGAGATGGGTAGGGACTCTGTCTCCTCCAAAATGTCTACCAGTGTAGATTTAAAAACAAAACAAAACAAAACTTTTTGAATAAATTGGTTATAAATACTCTGGATGATTTTGCTCTACTTCCTGACATGTTTATCCAAAAAGTAAGCATCATCATTCAAAACATAATAATATAAAAATTGAAAACATTTTCTTACCTATCAAAATTCACTTCAGATATGTCTTTCCTAAATGTCTGAAATATTTTAGGAAAACCTGTTGAATGAAACATTAAACAATTTACCCATTCCCTTTAAATCAGTGGTTCTCTAAAGGACAGTTTTGCCACCGGTAGACATTTGGCAATGTCTAAAGGCATTTTTGAGTGTCACAAAGCCAGGCATGGCTAATGGCATAGTCAAAAGTAGACGCCAGGGATGTTGCTAAACATCCTACCCTGCGGACAGTTCCTCCCCCCACCCTCAACACATGCGCTCCTACAAAGAGTGATCCTGACCCAAATATCAGTACTGGAAGATTGACAAACCTATCAAAGTAACTGCTCTGCCTCACTTTTTTAAGAAAGTGGCTGGAGTGGTTTCAGCACAGGAAATTAAGCACAAAAGTGAATTGTTTTTTACAGGACTGTTTTAGTAGCACAATACCTTTAAGGCAATACTTCTACTGCAGGAGTGGCACGTGGGAGGAGGGGCAGAGAATGAGAGGACTCGATCACTGTATTAATGTAGACGTAAGTGTTATAAAATGAGCCCTCTGTACAGCACTGCCTGTTTCCAGTTTTATGAGGCGTTTCACCTTTATCCTAAATTGTGAACCATCATAACCACTCAGCAAAAGATTTCAGTGCCTTTGACAGAAGGGACTGAGATAGGAGTGTGTGTGAAGTGGTGTGGTGGAAATAGACACCCAGGTGTACGGGAGTAATTGGACCTAATTGGACCAGCTCTCCCCCAGGGACAGGGACGCCTTCCAGGACGGGGCGGGGTGGGGGGCGCTACTTTTCTGGGAGAAGATGGTGGAGGGCGTGCTCTCGCTGTCTGGCGGGGTCTGGCTCCACGTCAGGCTCTGCGTCGGGCTGAGCGTCGGCGGCGTCGGGCTCAGGCTGGGGCTGATGACGCTGGTTAAGCGGGGGCGAAAGGCTCTCTGGTCCTCCTCATTGCCTTCACCGAGTTCCAAAAACTTCCAGAACTCATCGCTGAGCTTCCCATGGACCTCCAGCTCCCCCTCCACGTCCGCAGCCTCCTTGTCCTCCTTCTCCTCTTCCTCCTCCTCCTCTTCCTCCTCCATCACCTCCTCCTCCTCCTCGTCCGTAACATCCTCGTCCTCGTTCTCCTCCTGGTCCTCGTCCTTCTCAGGCTTTCTGAAGCTGCCATGCGAGTACATGTTGGCCAAGGCGGGCGGGAAGCGGGATCACGGCTAGCGCGGCGGACACCGGCGGGTCCCAGCCTAGGGGAGCGCCGGCACCCTTTTGTGCGTCCGTCTCCCTGGGCGACCGCCTGCCGCTCGGCCCCCAGCCTCGAGATTAAAGCCGCAGAACCCCTGGGCGGGGAGAGGGGCGTAGGGGAGGAGGGGAAGAGAGCTGCCAGGCGAAGCTAGGACTCCTGCAAGCTTCATTCGCACTGCTCTCTTGAGTCTCAGAGAATCCTAGCAGTCTGCGGGGACTATCTATCTCCCCTTTCAATTTCTCTCGGTTCCTTTGGAGCCAGTCTTTTCAATTAAAAAAAAAAAAATCTTTTCTAAATTGAGATGTGGTTGATTCACAATATTATATTAGTTTCAGGTGTACAACATTGAAAATTTTTATAGGTCATACTCCATTTAAGTTTATTATAAACTATTGTAAAGCCAGTCTTTTTTTTTTTTTTTTTTTTTTTGGAGTTGGGTAGGGGAGTGGCTACTAGAGGTGGACACCCATAAGGCCACTTGGTGTTGCTGAGCTGGAGTTTGGTTTTGGAGTGGACAGATGCCTGTTGAAACTTATGATAAAACTTTATTTACAAAAACTGGCACCAGTCCTTGGTCGTAGTTTGTAAATTTGATTAAAAAAAAACTACTGCCTTAAATATTATTTATCTTGATTATGAGATTTTTGGCGCCCCCTTGCATTTTGCACCTGAGAGAAGTGCCTTAGTCTGGTCCAGGGCCTGCTTGATGCTTGTTTCATCCATCCGTCCTAAAGGTGGAGGAAGTCTGAGGCATCTGGCCACCACCTGCATCTTTCTGGGCCTTTGTTTTCAGCTCCTTGTACTTGTTACCCTCGAAAACTGGAAATAAACTCAGGTTGGGCTGCTGGCTCAGAAGCCAGTGTTTTGAGAGACAAGGGTTGGTGGAAAAAGAAGGATATTTTGTTCAGGAAGCTAACAACCTGGGGAGATGGCAAACTAGCATCCCCCAAACTATCTCCCAGTTGCCAGTCAGCGGGCAAGAGCTTTTAAAGGAAGGCTTTCAAGGATGTGCAGGCGGGGGCTACGTGCAGAACAGCATAGTCAGCTCCAATAGTCATCTTCAAACTGGTCATACTTTGTTCTGGTTAGTGCCATCTTGATTGTTTTAAGTGCAGTTAATCTCAGCTCCAGCGTTGGTTTAGTCCCAGTCCTTGAGGCCAGTACGTGGAATTGTGCTAGCCGTAGACTCAGTGCTGCTCAAGAGGGAGCAGTTTATGTCATAGCTACAGTCTGGTCAACACACAATTAGCTTTTTCCTTCTGGTGGCAGTTGTAGGATCTGCAAAACAACTCAAGAATATGTCTCAGATACTGTTACCTATGTCTTTCAAGGAGAAATGAAAGATTCTCTGACTGCTGTATGGCTGATTTCCTGTTTAAAGTGTTACCAACTGTCTAGACCTAACTGCTGTTTTTGTCACCACATGTCTCCATGCTTTCCATAGAGTTCTTGAGCCAGGCATTTGTGACTCAAGGAAGGCCCCTAGGAGATTGAAGCCTTTTTCTACAAACAAGACACAGAGGGCACAGAAGAGCTTTTGTACCTGGGAGGGCCCCGCAGGGTCCTGCATGGTTTAATACTTACTAAAATTTGTGTAAAATATTTGTATACACACAGAAAAGTATACAGAGTAATATATTGGACATCTGTTTATCTACTACTCAGACTGGGAGATGCAACTTCATTCTATAGTTCAGCTTCCTTTTAAAAGCCCCTCAAATCTGAGAAGTGTTCCTGGTGGAAGGGGTTGTGTCCTACTGTTTACTTCACCTCTAAGGTAAAGGAAGCCAACTGAGATTCTGTGTGGTTGAGTAGGACATCTGGGTGTTGTGAAAAGGATCTGGATTGACCGTAATATTAAATGACCAGGGTGAGACTTAGAAGTCCCCTTATATGATCTCTGCTAAATCACCTTACATCTTTCAGCCTCAGTTTCCCTGGGTATAAGCTGGAAATAATAATACTTACTACTTACTCCTAGGATGTTTGTGGATATCAATAACTGTGAAATGACTGCCTAAACTATCAGAGCATTTTGCCAAAGGCCACCAAGAATACATGTGTAGTTAAATAAGTTGGGTTTACAACTGTTACAGCAAGGTGTCTTAGTAAGAGGATGTTAGAAAGAAACTAACACAGGATTTACTCTTTGGTTGGATGAATTGGGAGAGGGTCTAAGAAGCAGGGTTTTGCTCTGAATTGGATGCTGTCAGAAAGTGGGTTATTCTGTGATGGGGTATTTTGTGGTGGAACAGTGACCTTAGTTTTGTTTGTGCTTAAACAAAATTATGAAGTGGCTTTGTTTTGTTTCATTTTATCATGGCATCACAGTAACCCTGTGCCTTACTTGGTTTGGGCTGCTGTAACAAAATACCATAGACCTGGCGCTTATAAACAACAGGAGTTTATTTCTCACAGTTCTGGAGGCTGGGGAATCCAAGATCGAGGCAATGGCAAGTCTGGTATCTGGTGAGAGCCCATTTCCTGGGTCATAGACCTCTGTCTTTTAGACATGTCCTCACATGGCAGAAGGAATGAGGGAACTCTCTTGAGCCTCTTTTATAAGGGCACTAATCCCATTCATGAGGGCTCTGTCCTTATGACCTAATCATTGCCCAAAGGCCCCACCTCCTAGAACCATCATATTGGAGATTACGTTTCAATGTATGAATTTTAAGGTGGCACAAACATTCTAGGCTGTAGCCCCTTATGTGAGGTTGCTATTTTTAGAGAATATTTCTATTCAACAGGAGAACTAAATGGCCTGACTGTAAGCATCAGACCGGCTTGAAATAATACTGAGGTCCACCTGTGAGGATCAGGTCATTTCCTGGCCTCAGAGACTTACAGCCTTGAGTTTTCCAGCCCAGGGACTTTTACAGGGCTCCCAAGGGAGCAGAAAGTGAGAAGTGAAGTGTCTAGGATCACTAAGCACTATTTTATGATTCTCAAATCAAACCAATGTTCATTGAGGACTGTGAGCCAGCCCTCTGCTGGGTGCTGGGCTCTGGCAGTGAGTAGGAGAGGCGTGGTCCCTGCCCTCACAACCCACCAACAGTACTTGTGCAGGGGCCAGAGTCCGGCAAGCTCTCAGGCACTGGGGCAGAACAAGGCAGGCAAGAGGCATGAAATTGCCCTGCACTCCAGGGAATCTGAGAAAAAAATCCATGGAATGTTGTTGGAAGAAGCGCTCTTGCAGGTTATCAGAGCAGTCAAGAGCACAGATGAGAGGACATTTGAGCTGCTTTGGAAGGAAGGGTAAAATGTGGGTGTTTGGAGAGGAGAGTGAAAAGCATTCAGAAGCATTCCAGCGTGCCCAGGGTAGGAAAGGGGCCGGCACCGGCCAGTGTGTGTGATGTCCAGGTACAAATAAGATCAATGGGTTAAAAAAATAGCCCAACCATTTTCTGGGCAATCAAAGCATTTTGATGCTGGGAAGGATCCTAGAGGTCATGACATTCAGCCGGCCACTTCTGCATATGGGAAGTGACTTGTTTGAGAAAAGGCAAGTTTGTTTGTTTCCAGGGTCCTCAGAGAGCAGAATGGGAGTCAGGATGTGGGCTGAAATGGGGGCTGGGAGAGAGCAAGGGAAAAAGTGCTTATTCTGAGCTGCCTGCCCCCAGCGCGGTTCTGTGACTCTCTGGCATTTTCTCAACTGTGTGGTGAATTAATTTTACAGTGTCCCTTATTTAGAGGTACTTTGTTAAGGCCTTCTTGAAAGTCTTAGGAATCTCTTTCCCTTGGGTCCACTTACTCTACAAAGAACAATTTTTTATTTCCCCATGATGGAATCACTCTCCTTTTTTGGTCATTCAGAGGCAAAATAATGCTGGGCCTTTTAATGTTTCCCCTTCCCTTATTCCCAGTGCCTCACTGGAGTTGGGGGCTTGGGATCTGAAAGCCAGGCACCACCCTCACTAACTGTGGAACTTTGACCTTGCTGAGCCTCAGTCCTGCATCTGAGACCCCTGATCTGCCTACTTCATGGGCTCTTTTGAGATAAAGTTCAGTTATTATTTTTATTACATTATAAATATATATATTTTAAGTTTCTTATTGAGAACTGATCTTGTATTTTATTTTTTAAGACCACATAGTTTTTTTTTTAAATTGAAGTATAGTTGATTTACAATATTGTTACTTTCAAATTGATTCAGTTTTTTGTATATATTTATATATATTCCTTTTTTCAGTTCTTTTCTATTCTAGATTATTAAAAGATATTGAATATAGTTCTCTATGCTATGCAACACATCCTTGCTATCTGTTTTATATGTGGTAGTATGTATCTATTAATCCTATTCTTCTAGTTTATCCCTTACCTCCTTTCCCTCTGGTAACCGTAAGTTTGTTTTCTATGTCTGTGAGACTGTTTCAGTCTTGTAAATAAGTTCATTTGTACTATTTCTTTAGATTACACATATAAGTGCTATCATATAATATTTGTCTTTCTCTGTCTGACTTACTTCACTTAGTGTGATAATCTCTAGGTCCATCCATGTTGCTGCAGATGGCATTACTTCCTTCTTTTTTATGGCTGAGTAATATTCCATTTATATATATACCACATCTTTATCCACTCCTATGTTGATGGACACGTAGGTTGTTTCCATATAAGAGCACATAGTTTTGTTTAGGAAATAATATTATTTCTATGATCTATAAAATAATGTTTTAGGTGCTTCCAGTGTAAGTAGATTTAAAACATTTTTTTCCTATCAAAAGTATATCATATTATATCATTACTCTCTGTTGTAATCATTTGGTATTTTGTCTCCCTTTCTATTTGCCATTTTCTCTCTGAAGACTGCCATGAATATGGCTACTTTGAGAAAGGCAAGAGTAAATTTTTGCCTGGTGCAGTCTTCTTATTTGTATGCAGAATATTTGAACCATGCTATAAGATACTGCTCTGTTTGGGAAGAAAGTGTAGGGTTTTCAGAGTGCTTTTGTTGCGCATTGTTCTCATTCAGAGTAGAAGAACAATAGCAAAAAACTGCAGTCTTGCTGAGGGCTGATGAAGACTGCCTGACTACATTAGTGTCTTAGTCCGTTCCGGCTGCTATAACAAAAATTCCATAGACAGGGCAGCTTATAAACAACAGGAATTTATTTCTTACAGTTCTGGAGGCTGGGAAGTCCAAGATCAAGGTGGTAGCAGATTTGGTGTCTGATGAGAGCCTGCTTCCTGGTTCATGGACCTCTGTGTTTCTACTCTGTCCTCACATGGTGGAAGGGGCTGGGGAGCACTGAGGGGTCTCTTTTATAAGAGAGTCTCTTTTATAAGAACACTGATCCCATTCATGAGGCTTCACCCTCGTGACCTAAGCATCTCCCAAAGGCCCCACCTCCTAATACCATCACACTGGGCATTAGGATTTCAACACATGACTTTTGGGGTGACACAAACATTTAGACAATAGCAGTTAGCTATGAGGGCATCTTTCTACCTGTCAGAACCCCCTCCTTTCCCACAAGCTCCTTTCAGAAGAAGGTTTCTCAAAGCATGTTAAATACCATTGCTATGCAATCAGCAGAGGCTGCCTTGAGGAAGGGGAGATATAGCAAACACTCTTCACCTCAAGTCCCTAAGTCCTCCTGCTTTCCCTTCCCTGACTTTATATCCTCTTATCCTCTTACTAGTTTTTTTTTTTTTACGGTTAAGTCCAGCTTCACTACCCTTTTGATTCCATTGCTTTCAGTCCATAAGCTTAACTGTATATCTTGTTCCTTGTCTCTGGACGGTCCCTGCAGTTACAAAGAAGTAATTGCCCTTTGTCCTTGCTGAAACGAACCACTCCAGGGCCATCCGTCCTCTTTCTGCCTCCTACAGGACCATCCATCCATCCATCCATCCATTCATTTAGTACACTTAATAGTCATTCATTAAAAAAAAATTTACTAAGCGGGCAGGGTATAGCTCAGTGGTAGAGTACATGCTTAGCATGCACAATGTCCTGGGTTTAATCCCCAGTACCTCCATTAAATAATTAAATAAACTTAATTACCTGCCTCCTCTCCCCAACAAACACAAAAATAGGTTTAAAAAATATTTTAAAAATATATTTACCAAGTGTGCAGGCATTGTTCCAGGCCCTGGGAAAGCAGTAGTACACAAGGCTTCTGTTCTCACTCATGGTGCTTACGTTGGGGGAGGACCACACAATAAACAGTAAGTCTGAAGGTCATAAGTTTCATGGAGAAACTTAAAGTGAGTATACGTGGGAGGGATGCAGAGTTGTGGGCAAGAATAGTTGCCTTTTGGAGAGGTGGGCACAGAACACCTCTCTAGGAGGGTAATACCTGAGCAAAGGCCTGAAGAAAGCACGGGAGCACCCATGGGGATCCTGAGAAGAGTGTTCCAGGCACACAAGGCCCAGCCAGTCTGGAACAGAGGAAGCAAGTGATCAATTGTTTGGGGTCTTGGCTTTTCCTCTGAGTAAGGCGGGGAGCCATTGGAGGGCTCTGAGCAAGGCCTGCTTTACGTTTTAAACTAGGCTCGACTCGACTCAACTAGATTAGTCTACTCAACTAGACTCTAGATTATGGGAGCACAAAGGCTTAAGGAGACCTGATCGAAGGCAACTGTAATGAGCAATATTTTTGACAGTGTGTTTGAGGTGCAGCTGCAAGGGCAGAAGAAATGCGTTGGCAACAGAGGTGAGTAAAGAAAGCCTGTTAGGACAAGAGAGGGTGTTTTAGGAGTCTGGGTCGTGTTCACTCTGTCCCATCAACGACTTGTATCAGTGACTAGGGCAGCCAGGGTTGGGGCATCAGCTGCTTTGATAAGCTGTGGCCCTCCTTCTCCAGCTGCGTCTCAATGTTACAGAAAAATGTGTTACAGCTCGGTGTTACAGCTTAGTTGCGACAGCAACCTGGATCCGGGCGAGAGACCAAGCAGCATTCGGAGAGTTGGAGAACTCAGGTTTATTAGTCAGCAAGCCCAGAAGAGTTAATACTCCAAGCTCTGGACCCCAGCTTAGGTTTACACAAGTTTTTATAGACTGCCAGTTTACACTTTGCAACATCATATGCAAATAAGGTATAACAAAAGTTGACTAATTAGGAACAAGCTTTGTAGAAATGGACCAATCAGGAGGGAGAGAAATAACCAATCAGGAGTGATCTCCATGCAAATGAAGTACTACAAATGGACCAACCGGGAGTTAGCTTAGGGAACGAATAGAATTTTAGGGGTAATTTCCACTTTCCTAGAAGCAAGCCATTTCAGAGACAAAAAGTGAGATAGAGCCGCTGGGCCAGGGAACCGGTTGGTACTGGCAGGAGAGTAGTGGCCCTGTCTAGGGGTCCTGCTGGTCTTTTTTATGTGGCTTCCCATCTCATCATAAGACTCTTACCTGCTCCTTCTGTGTTCAGGTCCTACTGAATGTCTTTGGGTTCCTTAAATCCACCATGTGTCTCTTCCCTCAGGACTTGTAGCATGTTCCTACTACCTTCAGGCTTTTCCCCTGGCCTCAGCTGGCTAACACCTACTCATCTTTCATGATTTCCAGGAGGTGCTCCCAACCCCCTCCTTCCCTTGTCCCTAATGCTACTCCCTTCAGAGAGCCCACAGATCACAGGCACTTCTTCTTGTGTATTTGTCTATTTGTACTTACTAGGTTTCGAGTCCTACCATGCCAGGAAATTTATCTACCTTATCCTCCACTGTGTCCCAAAGGCCTGTTAGATATTTAATAAAAGTAGACGGGTTTTAGTTATAAAATGACCCCTAACCTCACAGGTGAGCAGCTCTGGCTCAGACACTTGGTCTTAGCCCAGAACTAGTTAGAGGCAATGTGGGGACTAGAACTCAAATCACCTGGTTTCCTGGGCAGTGTTAACCTTCACAAACCCACAGAACCCCCACGTGTTCTTTGTACTATTACAGTCAATTTGGGGCAGTTTTTTTTAAAAGTGCAAACCTTTAAAATACCCAGGTGGAAAAGTGTACAATTCGAAACTTGGCAAATTTCATGAAGTAAAACATTAGTTTTAATAACTAAACATAACTAAAATACATATAATTAGTATAAACTTTTCCCTAAACTTGGTGTAAAAGTGGTCACACTCATTTTCCTTTCCCAGTGAATCACTTAAGCCCCTACCTGCCTAGTAGGCACAAACTCAACACACAGGCTGCTGTGCCGAGCTTTCCAAGATAATGCACATCCTGGTTGCTAAGTGCCCCTTGTTTGGATTCACAAAACAGCTCTTAGCCTGTTCTGTTTTCCTCATAGCTGCCCCAAACTGGCATCCACCACCTCTCAGACCCAGCACTACTACCGTCTGCCTTCCTCCCAGGCTCTGGCACTTGAGGGAGATTTTTCCCTTAAACACTCAGAACACAAAGAATCTGAAAAGGGGTGCACGTTTCCCCTAGACACTGTAGCTACCTGCCCTTCTGACCCGGTGATGTAGCTTCTAAGAGAGACAGCGCTAAGAATTCCCAGGTGCCCTAAACATGCCCTTAGGGAGTGTGGTCCTTTTAATAGCTGCCTGCAAATTCCTCCCCACACCCTCTTAATGTAACAGTAACTTTGCTACTTCTCCTCTCAAGAGGTGGAGTCCATTTCTCCACTCTTTGCAGTTGGTTGTGAGTCATGTGACTTGTTGTGACCAATGGGGCGTTAGCAAACACGTAAGACGCGGTACAAAAGCACTCGCACGTGGGGCGGCTTGCCTGCTGGGAACCCCGCGGTCGCCACGTGCGGAATCCTGGGCTAGTCCTCTGGCGGGTGCGAGGCCGCGTGGAGCCGGACGAGCCCGAGCAGCTGCAGCTGAAGGTCCTGCACCCGCCAGTCAGCCGACCCGCTGCGGGAGAGTGAGCGCGCAGCCTGCCCACCACCCACCGCCCTCAGGGCGGAACCCCGGCCCAGGACTGAGGACCCGCGCGCGCAGTGTAAGCGAAGTAAAATGGTGAGTGTTTTGTTTTACAAGTCACGAAGTTTGGGGGTGGTTTGTTACACGGCAATAGATGGCTGAGGTAAAAGTGACTTTCTTTTCTAACCTAGGTAGTGCAGTAGCTGGAACTTCTCTAAAGAAACGAATAATCACACGTTTGCTACCCCTCAGGTACAGCCAGCAGCACCCTAGAAACAGATGGAGATAAATACAGTGGTATACACAGACATGCCGGAGAGGGCTTTTTTTTTTTCTTTCTTTCTTTTTTTAACGTTAAAAACAAATTCCTCTATGGAGTGCGAATATATTGGGCGTAGGGGGAGTGAAGCCGTCCTTTAACTTTAGCTCTGTGTGCACCTGTATATAGATATTTTGCAACAAATACATATTGACGGTATTACCTGAGTTGTTTTTAAAGGTAAATAAATACCTATATATATCATGCTGAAGAGCTTTCATTATGTTCCCACCTTGTGGTCTGGAGGACTCAGTCCCTTTCCCTCAGCCGCAGCCCTGTGAGGTTTCCCTTCTGGAGGCGAGAGGAAATGTGCTTAAACGTGGCTCAACACGGGCTGCCTTGCAGCGGCTGGAAAACTCTCTGCTCCCCTTTCAGCTCCTGGGTCCCCTGGTAGGAGTAGGGTAAGCGGTGGGCGGGGGCGGCAGAGAGAAGGTGAGGAGAAAGGGATGAAGAAGGAGGAAGTAGAATGTGTTCTGCCCTATTCAGATGCTAAGAAATAATCTTAAATTTTCAGGGGCAGTGCCCAGGGGCTTGTTCTGGTCTGTGCCGTCATCCCATTTGCTGACCCAGAGCCCCTTTCAAACCTCACTGGATGACGCAGTGGGAAAGTTGCGGGAGCTTAGATCTCGAATGCAGAACAGCTGCAAGCTGACGGGGTCTGAGCTTCTAAAGACGAAAGAAAAAAGCAGGAGTTTGTGTAGGAAAAGACCATGGCTGAGCAGAGAGGAAAATCTAGGTGGCTCAATTTCTATACCAGGGATGAGTTTTATATGGAAACTTTATGAAAGTTCGTGTTTCTTCTCCTGGTTTAATTTTATGAGCTCTTCACTTTCCGGCCCAGGTACCAGTAGTTAGTTATAAAGCCCTATGATTGCTGAGATTTCTTTCTTTTCATTTCTTTGGAGAACCCATTTCGTGGCATTTCGCTCATACGGATGAGCTCTCAAAAACCTCTCTCCAAAATCAGGGGTTAGCACCTGGTTTCCTAATTCTAGAATTTCAACTGTGAAATTATATGGAATGTGGAATATACATAAACCATCTTCTCTGTCCTTTTTAATATTTCGGTATTTTTGAATTGAAATTTTCAGTCTGTTGTCTCTTTTAACATTGTAAGCATAGTTATTTTTAAGTCTATGCCTGATAACTCCAGTATCCAGTGTGTTTCTTTCATCTCTTTTTCTGCTTATTTGTTGTTGTTATTGCTCATGTAATCTTGTCACTTGGTTATTTTTTGTTGCATGCCAGGCATTATTTGAAAAACTTTGTGGAAGTAATTTGAGGTTTAGGATTATCTTTCTCTGGAGAGGAATTACATTTGCTGCAGGCAGGAATCTAGGAGAGGTGGTAATCCGGGATCACCTTAATCCAATTTCAGTGATTACCACGATTCAAAGCTAGATTACATCCCTACACGGGCTGTTCCACTTCACCCTGTTTAGAATGCAGCTTTCTGGGAACTGGTCTCAAGTGTGGGGGTTACCAGCACCTCTCCCCTGTACTTGGTGGGCTCTGAGTCTCATTCTTTTATTCCCTTAGCCAATTCAAGGCTGTCAGAAATCTTGCTCGGCTTCTCATTTGCCTCTTCTAGAATTGGTAAATGCCCAGGAACACAGCAAGTCCAAATGCACCTCTTTAGATTTTTACCTTCTCTGTTGTTTTAACTGCTTTGCCAGCTTAAATGCCTTTAAGTGGATTTTTAAAAACTAAGTTTTTGTAGAGGTCCTCAGTGGGAAAGTTCATCCAAATTACCTACCCATCATTACTGGGGGTAGGAGTCCTTCATGTAAAGTGGCAACAGTCTTGGATGGGAATATATAAAAGGTGGATTTATGGGAACAAACACATGAAATCTCAGCCTTAGGAGAGGAAATAAGATTTCAGCTCTAGGAAGGAAGCTGTAAAGAGTACACAGGCTAGGTTGTAACAAAGAGAAATACAATAATTCAAATAAAAATCACAGTGTGTTAATTTCTCCCACATGTAACAGTCCAGAAGAAGGTGGTTTAGGTTCTTGAGGCAGCTCTAATTCAGAAGCATCTGAAGACCCAGGTTCTGTCTGTTCTGTGGCTCCACCAGAGCAATGGGGTCCTCATCCTCACAACCAGGTACCGTATTAGCATTCCATCTGGGGAGGAGGGGAAGAAGAAGAGGAAGGCAACCAGGTTTTTTGAAAAAGATATAATCTGGAGATTGCATGCATCACTTCCATTCATGTACTCTTGGTCCAAACTGACTATTTGCAGAGCCATGTCTAGTTGCAAGAATGGATTGGGTATGTGGTTTCTCGCTTGTAAGGGTGGGATGGATCCTAAGGGACAGTGAATAGTCTGTCATGGGCCCTGGTTAAGAGTGGGTAGAGATGATATCTCATATCCAGGATGGGCTAATGGGACAAAGAGGAAAGACACCAGTTTGACTTCGCACAAAAATAGGGGCACCTGATGTTTCTGTGTAGTAGAGAGGATGAATTGGATGGAATGTGGCCTCTCTCTCTGAAAGAGGTTGCAGTTGTGTAAAAGGTCATCACATGTCTTCTTAGAGACATCAGGAAAGCCCCACATGGTGAACCTGAGGGGTTTGGGGCTGGGGGCCAAGGGGCATGACTGGGGTGGTATTGGAACTGAGCCTCTCATTTGGAAATGAAACTCTTCCCCACTGTCCACGGTCTCATGTGCATGGTGCCCCTCCCCACTTTCTCCCCATCTCTTGTCAGGCTCCCCAAAGGATTCTGACCCCCTTGCTCTGAAGCATCTTCACCACTGACCCACTAGACCCAGGCTGTCCACCCCGATGCTCTCGCTCAGCTGGGGATGCCAGAAGCCAAAACCCTTGACTAAATCCAGCTGTTCTACTTTATTTAGCCTTACCTCCCGTGAAAGTATTTGACTTGGCCTTCATTGAAGATTTTTTTTCCTGTTACATCAATGGCTTGAAAATTTTTTATTTAACTTCAGCAAATATTGGAAATAAAAAAACGAATTCTGCAGAATTTCACAAATAAATTTTTCAGTCTCTACTAACAAATGTTACCATTCAATGGCTAAGCAATTATAATGCTATAACATTCAGCATAATGAATGTGCTGAAATAGAAAACAGGCAAAAGGAGACATTAAAATATTACTTACAACAGCGTTGTTTTCTTTAAAATTCCAGCATGGATTTTTATCACTTTAGAAGATATGCAGCATTTCCATTATATTGTGCCAACTTAACCTTATACATCTTCTAAAATCTTGAAAAAATTTTAGGCAATCTAAAAAAGCACTTAGCAAAGTTGACAAGTCTACATAATGGAATCCTGTCCACTCCAGGATAGATTTTAGTCTTAGCAGAAGGTATAGCCACTCATCATCATACAACATGCATAGATTGTACTGACTGTGTGTGAGGGAAGATGAATTTGAGTGGTGGTTGTCAAACGTGAGCGTGCCTCAGAATTACCTAGAAGGCTAGTTAGGATACAGGTTGCCTGGCAGTGCCTCCCCAGAGTTTTGATTCTGTGGATCTGGGGTAGATCTGAGAATTTTCCTAACAGTAACCTGGATGATGTTGGTGTTACTGGTCCGGGGATCAAACTGAGAACACTCTCTGTTGTGCTGAACTAGCTTGAATTGTCTTTATTTCTAAGAGTTGACAAAAAGGGGTGCGAATAACAATAATAATATAAATGAACACTACATTTTTAGTTGTAAAGTTCTGGAATCCTTCACCATGGTATTGCCGAAGGGATTATTCAGTCTAGACTAGATAAACTCCTTAACATGGATGAGCATAATCACTTGACTTTTGATTTCCTAATACCCAGTTTCTCTCTCCCCACAAATTCCAACAGAATATCCTGGAAAGCCGCTTAAAGCTCTTCACTTGAAGCATATCTGATAAGCAGATTTCACTGTGTGTTTACTTCAAAAAGATAAAGGCAGTATATTATTTTTAAAGCTTTTTATTTCTATTTTAACGAGAATTTTTTGAGTATAGGTCTTCGTTCTTCAGGACAAAATAAAACATGATTTATTTAGTTGTTTCCTCCCCTCTAAACAAAATTAGGAAAGATTGAATTTACTAAGTGAGGTACTTGAATTTCCATATAGTGATTTGTAGAATGGAATTGAAAACAAGGATTGATCAATTTGAAAACAATTGTTTCCTGAGGAAATTACCAATAACTGGATGGAATGTGCAGACTTTATTTTTGATTATTGGTATCTACCACTTGGCTGAGCTTTGGATTGGTTTATTTCCAATTCCAAGTGGCATTTAGCAGGCAGGTGGGGAAAAGAGAGGTGCGATCTTTAACCCTGCAGCTGTATTGCAGTTGGCCCCAAGTGGAACACAACTGGGAAAAGGGGAAGGAGCTCAATTGTGAAGAGAAGAAATGTGGGACAAGCAGGGATGGCAAGGTCCAGGGAGGAGGCCGCCATTCAGGTCACCTGCCAGGAAGCACATGGCTCATCCGGTGTAGCTCCCATTATCTCAAATCTAATATGGTGGAAATCCAATATGATGGAAACAAGCTGGAGGTACTGTTTCAAAGAAAATTTGGTAACAATCTTTATATTAGGTTCAGAGCTAGGTTACTGCAGTCATTCAGAAATCCAGGTGAAGACCTCAAATGGAGAGAAAAATAAGAGTCAAGAGACCCATACAGGAGAAGATTAGGTAGGACTCTGGCCACCACCCAGCAGTGTCTCTGAAACATTCAGGGATGTAGGTGTCATGCGGAGAAGTAACTGTCAGTCGAAGCTCCACCAGTTGTCTGGGCAAGCATGTTGTGGAGAGGGTCAGCAGTTTCTCAGCAGTTAGATGCTGTTTCAGACACTGCCTGGGCTGACCAAGTGACTCTCCCTGGAGCTGAGTTTTTTTGGACACCAGATGCTTCCTAAAGCTGCCCACTCAGAATGTCTTAAGTAAATGGAAGACCTCAAATCCTAAGAAGACTTGAGAGTCTTTCCCTCTGAAAAGGGGTACCTCTTAAACAACTTTCATAGAGTCTAGGGTTACTGCCTTTGTAAGAACTATGCAAAAACCTGTTGTTGCTTTGCATCGCAGAATTTATGTATTTGCTTCACTGACCTGATAAAGGAACTTGAGAGATGGCTGTGGAGAGTATCAAACAATATTTTTTCCAAATATGTATGCTTTTTTTCCCCCATTTTTAATTGGGTTGCCTTTTTATTTATTTATTTATTTTTATAGGAACATATGTATATGTTCTTTATTGACTGTCTTAAAAAATTATTGTTAAAGTACATATTAGCACCTCCCCCAGGAAACTCCCCTTTTGTCCACCCCTCCCCCACTTCTAGCCACGCCCCCTGCACAAGGGGAATCCGTCTTAATATCTAACAGTATTGATTAGTTTTGTCTGTTTTTGTCCTTTATATAAGTAGACTCATACAACATACACTCTTTTGCATGTGGCTTCTTTCATTTTTATTGCTGTGTATAGTTGTAGATTGTGTATTCTTGTGGCTGTGTAGTATTCAGTGTCTGAATATACCAGTTGATTGATTATTTTGTTGATGGATTTGGGGGTAGCTTCCAATTTGGTACTATTAGGAGTCATGCTGCTGTGAGCTTTCTAGTTTATGATTTCTGGTGAGCCTACGTTCACATTCTGTTGGTACTTTATTTTTAATTGTAGGAATCCATCTCCACTATGCTCTCCGAGTCAGGAATTAATGGTCGTTGCTGTGAGAAATTAAAGGCGAGCAACTGAGTGTCTCTAATGACAAAGCTCAGGGAGGGCTGAAGATAGTTCACGTGGCTTTGGCATTTGGCATTGGCAAAGCGACTCTGTCCAAACCTCAGCCCTTCCCATGCATTCTCTTGTTTAGCCCTCCCCAGAGGAGCTCCATTTCCGTCCATTTTACAGATGAGACTGAGGCTTAGAGAGGACAAATGTCCTGCCCCAAACCCCATGGGCAGCAGGTGGAGGAACCAGAAGTGACCCCAGTGGTCTGGCCCAGGAGCCGAGCCCTTTGTCACTAGGCTTTGTTGCCTTTCCGTGTCTCCATCCTTCCGTCTCTACCGGTAGGGTGGATTCTTCTCATTTACATTCACATATGCCTCGTCTTGCCATCTTAAATTCAACTCTCCCTTGACCTCACACCTTCTTCCAGCCACTTCCCTCACTTCTGCTCTTTACCTCCTTAGTTCTTGAAGGAGTTGCCTACTTGCATCGTCTCCATCTCCCCCCCCCCCCACACCCTCTCAGCTCACTCCAGCCTGGCTTCAGCCCCTAGCACTCAACCATACGAGATCTTGCTGAGGTCACCAGTGACCTCTGTGGCTAAATCCAGTGGTTGTCACATGGCACATCTCGGCAGTTTCCAGTATTATTGATCACTCTCCTTGAAACTCTCTTATTTCTTGACCTAGTTAACTCTCCCATTTCTCATCATATCTGTTTAATTTCTTCTCAGCCTCTTCTGCTGGCGAATCCTCTTCTGTGTGACCTTTAAGTATTGCAGTGACGCATGCCTCGTCCCTGGCTCCCTTTTCTTCTAATCCATACCTTTCCCCTAAGTAAGATCTTCTCCACCCAAGACCACATTTACCGTCAACACCCTGAGCACCCCACACATATACCTCTAGGATCTTTCCTGTAATTCCAAACGTGTATAGCAAACTGCCGGCTCCACCTGGTATTTCCTGGGCATTTGACCTTAGCTTCTCGGGAATTAACTCATGACCTTCATCTGCAGCCTGCTCCTTCCCAGGGATTTCCACAGTCGAGTCTACGATACCATCATCCATCCAATGGCAGAATCATCCTTGATGTCTTCTACTTCCTGGCCCCCAGATCTAATCATTCCCTAAATTTCTTCAAAATTTCTCCTAATTATCTCTCAAATCTCACTACTGTTTCCAACCTTATACTTAAGTTACCTTCTCTCTGGCCTGGAATACTTTAAATTGCTCCCTGAAAGGTCCACTTTTATTTCCTCTTTGCAGTCTTCAAATGCCTCACAAGAGATGCCCTGCAGCTGCCCCGCCCACTTTTAGTCATCACATCTGCTTAGCCCCTACACTTTCACTTCAGCGCCTCCTCACACCACAGCCTGCCTTCTTCCGACTGTGAATCCATCCTGCAGATTGTGGCTCAAACTTCCCTTCCTCTGGGAATCCTTCTCTGAGCTCCCAGATGAAGTCAGGACCCTCTGTTACATGACTCACGGTCTCCGTCACTTCCCTTTCACAGAGCCTTTCATGATTAAGTATTGCATCATGTCAACAGCTGCCTAGTCAGCCTCCCCTGAAAGACTATTAAACTCCATGAGGACAGAAGCTGCCTCCCTGTGGCCATCTGCCCTTTCTCAGCACCCAGAACAGCCTCTTCCCTCTAACTGTGGCTCCAGTCAAAGAATGAATGAATGACTTGCCATCTTGAGAATTTTCAGGTCCATCACTTATAATTGTTCCTTACTCGTATCTTATCTGAGATGTTTAGACTGTTAGTAGAAGTAAGACGAGGTTATGTTAATTTGGCTTGTGTGGCTACTGTATTACTAGTATCAAGAAGAAATGGTTTTATACCTTTAACATTAGCTATCAGAGACATCCAAAACCAAGCCGCAGGGAGACACTACTGCATTCACGAAGATGGCTGTGTTGGGAAGAATGTGGAGAAATTGGAACTCTCATATGCACTGGGAATGCAAAATGGTGCAGGCACTTTGGAAAACAATCTGGCAGTTTCTTGATAGGTTAAACGTCAAGTCACCATGTGACCAGCAATTCCACGCTTAAGTTTTTGCCCAAGAGAAATGAAAACAGATGTCCACACAAAAACTTATACGTGAATGTTCATGTCAGCATTATTTATAGAAATCAAAAAGTGGAAACAACCTAAGTGTTCATAAACTGATAAATGGATAATTAAAATGTGGCATATCTACACAATGGAATATTCAGCAATAAGAAGAAATAGTTACTTATACAAGCTACAATATGGATGAACCTTGAAAACATTATGCTGAGTGAAAGAAGCCAGTCACAGAGCACCATGTGTTGTGTGATTCCATTTTTATGAAATGTAGAGTAGACAAGTCTGTAACACAGACAGACAGCAGACTAGTGGTTGTCTAGGGTCAACAGGGTTTGGGGAGTTGGGGAGTGACTGCTAGCAGGCATGTGAGTTCTTTAAGGAATAATGAAAATGATCTAGAGATGACTGTGTTGCACATCTCTGTGAACATACTAAAAATCACTGGATTATACCCTTTAAGTGGGTGAATTATATGGGATGTGAATTATATCTCAATAGACCTGCTTAAAAAAAAAGATATTGTACTTTTGAGGGTCAACTGAAAGCACACCACCGCGACATTATTAACAAGAACTAATGTAACAACAGTATGGAGTGCTGACCTGCTGTCTGCATGTGGGTCTCCACTCCAGAGTCCTCTCTCTCAGATCCTGTGCCCCTTTGCTTGGTTTCGATGAGACATGTTTATGTCTGTCTCCTCCCTTGAATTGTGAGGTCCTGCATGAGCTCAGAGCAGCTGGCTCTGATTAAATGGGTTAATATATGCAATGCACTTAGCATTGTGCCTGGCACGTTGGAAGTGTATAATGAATCCCATTATCCCAACTAAAAATTAGCAAATTTTATATGGTTACAGAAAATACAGAGCCATGGCTTATGTTTTGCAATTTAAGTGGTGATTATTTGAATACTTTCGACAGGTCTACTATATATCCAATACACTTATTTTTTCCTTCTGGGAAGTTGAGGGGCACAGACCTCCCTCCACTCCATCAGCATCCTATTACACCCATTGCAATAATATAGACGAACGCTAGAGGGCAACATGCAATTGCAGTTAAAAAAAATCACTTGAATACAATATCAAAGGAAAGTGAAATGTCTTCTATTAATATAGTGTCTTACAATATTCTTCTATAGGAGGGAAATATTACTGGATCAGAGGTGTTGCTTCTGGAAGGATGGCCTCAGGATTACTCAGATTCGCCCTACCTGTGCCTGCCTTGAGAACCATGTCCTCACACGCTGTGCGCTCAGTGTACCAGTCCTCATGGGAACACTTAGCCTCTCTTGGGAGTTGGTCCCTCTGATGGGAGGCGTTTGAGAGCCCCCATTACTATGGTGCTGCATTTCAAAGCACTTTAATATAATATCTTGTCTCTGGGAGGCCCATTGTGCTTCAAATCCTAGACTTCTCTGAGATCGCTGATGAGCTGCTGTTGAGGTTTACGTGTCCCCATTTGAAATGAGTCCCCCAAGGTCAGGGACCATATCCCATCTTCATTTTTGTGTCCCCAGAAGTTTGCCATGCTTGGCATGTCCCAGTGAAGCTGAATAAATGTCTACTGAATTAAACTGCTTTGTGAGCTGAAGTTGGAAAAAGAGGGAAATTAGGACCACCTTGTGCATGAGTAATGGGACTCCCCACAGTGAAGTTTCTTTAATTGTTTTTTCTATGCTGTAAAAGCAGTTCATGCTCATAATGGAAAAAGCAAGCAAAAAGAACATTTAAATTACTCATAATCCCATCTATCCAGATCTGGAGATGCCACAGCTCCTTATACCTTGTGTCAGAGCATAATCTATAAATATGTGTTACATGTGTGTACATATATGCAGTGTTTACATCGATGGCAGCATGGAACGTAGCATTCCATAACAGGATGGTATTATCTTTAGTTAACTAATCCTCCTCTTTTGGGAATTCAGCCTATTTCTAAATTTCAGAAATTAGAAATCGGTTAAAGAGCAGCCTGGTGAATAACCTTGTAACTAAGTCTTACCCACATTTTTTATTAATTCCTTAGGATAAATTCCCAGAAGCAGAATTGCTGGGTGATGGGTAATTTACATTGTCACCAACAATGACAGTGCCCTTGATCAGATGAAAAGTTTTAATGAAACATCACACAGAACTCTATAATCTCACCTCAGTAGTGTCATCACTACTCAAAACATTTAGTGAACTCTGTGTTTGGTGATCCAGGCTATGACTAACACTAGAAAATAAATCTTAATCTCTCATCTTGCCTTTGATCTTGGACTATTCAGAAAAATCTAATTTACCAGGAAAGGACAAAGAAAACAGCCGTGGAGGATATCCATGTAAATGTGCCACCAGGTGTCAGGAGGTAAGATAAACACTTCCCACAGTGGAGCAGGGGACACATCAGAGCACATGTTAGGGGCTCCACAGGCCAGCTGTCACTGTACGTGTCCTGATAGAATTAGTTAAAAAGTTGTTGCACCCCAGGTACTCTCCAGGTACATCCCTTTTGATGCTTTTCCAATCTGAACATTTTACTCCTTTCACCCATCATTTTTCCAAGTTTTTTTTTTGTTTTTTTTTTTTATTTAGATGGAATCACCTGCTTCCCCGTCATTTGAAGACCTCTCATGGGTTGCAGCAAGGAAGGCCCTCTTAACTGGTTTCTTCCTTAAAGGTTCCCGAGCTCCTCCTTCTTAAGATCTTAAAGATATACACAAAGAACTGAACATTTAAAAATATATTTATAGGGAGTTCTTCATGGAAGGGTAGGGAGAGACAACAGCACCCAGATGGGGCTCGGTGTTTCTGTGTGGAGGGCATTAGGCGTGGTTCTTGATTAAAGGCAGTGCGAATAGAGGAGTGCTGGTTTTTACTATGATTATATGTTTATTTGGAGAGATCTTGGTGAAGAGCTGATTATTTTATGGAGGGAAGGGGCTGAAAGTAACTCAAGCCTCCCACTGGGGCCCCCATTTCTATGACGTTATGCTTAGGAATCCTCAGTGCTCTTGGTAGCCTAGCAAATAAAGCCATGATGCTCGGACTGACATTCACGGCTCTCCACAGCGTAACTTTCCCCCTACTTCTCCAGCCTTAATGTCTCCTGCTCCTTACATAGACCTGTGTGGATGCTCTGCGTCTTTCGCCCCAGCCCCTTTCTCCAGCTGCTGCTGTGGCAGCTAGCTTTGCACCCGTGTGGCCCCCTGTCTCTCACTGTAGCTGCACAGAGAATCGTTGCTTTCTGCCTGACCTCTCCCTGACTCTCTAGTGTGAGTTGCTGACACTCTGTCCCCTGGTTGCGTTCTGGACGTGCGAGGGACGGACCACACTGTGAGGTGGCCTCTGACACATGGGGGATGGGACCCGGAGGGTGAAGACCCTCTCCTGTCCCTCAGTTGGGCCATTCTGAGGCCCTTGTACACAGCTCTACAGAAATCTCTGGTGGGACTGTACCCCAGACGCCTGCAGTGGAGACCAGCTGATCATGCATTCTCGTGCTGGCCTTCTTTCTTGCTTGTTCCCCCCTCCCCAGCCCCTCACCCCCGTCCTCTGGGGTCATTTCCCCAAATACCCAGCATCTAAGCCTCTTCTCATGCTGTACTTGCTTGGCGTGGGGCAGGGGAAGCCAACAGTCCCCATCCTATTTTCTGATTGGTTTCCTTGTTTGTCTCTTCATTTCTTCTTTTTTTTTTTATTAAAGTATAATTGATTTACAGTATTGTGTTAATTTCTGGTGTACAGGAAAGTGATTCAGTTATACATATGTGTATATATATACACATACTCTTTTTCATATTCTTTTCCATTATGGTTTATTACAGGATACTGAGTACAGTCCCCTGTGCTGTACAGTAGGACCTTGTTGTTTAGTCTTCATTTCCTGAATGCTCACTGGGGAACATCTAGCATGTTCCTCATCTGGGGAAGGGCCCCAAATATAAAAAGGAATCAGACCCAGGCGTTGCTCTTGAGGCGACAGGACAGCTGAGCTGGCTTGGTGTATCCCGGGAGGATTTCTCCAGCATGTCTTTTAAGGGATGAGTGGGGAATGATTTGCTGGAAGAAAGTGAAGGACTTTCTGGGCTGAGGGGATGGTTTGGGCAGAGACAGAGATGGTGAACACAGTAAGCTGGGGAACTGGGAGGTGCAGGGAGAATGGAGTGGGGGCAGGCTCCTCAGGCATATGAACAGAGGTGTCTGTCAAAATCCTTCTGGGTGCCGCCAGGCCCCAGAAGGTCAGAGAGGGCCCTGAGTGGCTGCTTCTTACATGTCTCCCACCTTCTGTACTAGGTGGCCCACCCGCCCTGGCTGAGGCTGCTGACCAGGGGTGGGTGCCAGCAGGGATGGACGTGGGACAGGCCTGAGGCCTGAGTCCGCTGCGGGGGCCCCTGGGTAGCTGAGCCTCCTCCCCAGTGCACCCTGCACCCGTGCCCTGCTCCCGGGAGAGCCAGCAGGCGGCCAGCCTCCGGAACAGTTGGGAAGGCTCGGGAGGGTCCATCCTTCACCCTCCACGAGAACGCCCCAGAGCAGGCTGTGCAGCCTCCTGCTTGTGTGTGTCTCTGTTCTCTTTGCCGTGAAACACTCCAGCCATGGGGCAGTGGGTGTCTCTCCATTGAGCCCATCCGTTGTGGTCACCATGCAACTCCTGACTCAGGGACAGGCCAGTGACTTTTAGAGTGGGGCAGATCGCTTGTGGCTGTCCAGTCAAGCAGACCCTTTCCTGGGGACTTTAAATAAAAGGACACCCAGAGAAGGCCCCAGACAGAAGCAATGAGGACGAGAGAAGGAGAGCAGAGGGAAGCGGGGTGCTGGTGGCAGGATGAGCAGAGAGCTTGTGACTGAGTCACACGGATGCAGCAACACCGGGAACTGTGGGACAGTGAGGAACCCTGGAGGCCTTTCTGTTTCTGATCTACACGCCAGACTTCAGAAACCTGCTTGTGTGGCTGGACCTGTGCTCCCAGGAGCAAAAACAGACATGCCCACTTCCCTGTTCCCTTACAGATCCTGACACAGAGCTGTCTGGAGCTCCCCTGCCTGGTTTGAATGCTGGCTTCGCCCCCTACTGCTGTGTGAAGTTGGGTGAGTACTTGACCTTTCTGTTCCTCACTTTCCTCGTTTGTAAACCTGGCTGATACTGCGGTCCACAACCTCACAGGGTTGTTGTGAGGACTGAGTGAGGTGATGGGTATGAAATGCAGAGAAGGGCCTGGCACATCTTAAGTGCTCTGTAACCACGTGGCAGTCTGGGTCTGGGCAGGACACCCAGTTGGGTAACTGAGGCTGGTGGACCACTTACAAAGGTGTGGTTACTGTGCAGGGACGCTAACAGGACGGTGGAGTACCCTGGGGCTGGTACTTGTAGGGCACCGGTTCCATTCCTGGGCCTGATGGGGCAAGGGGAGGGACAGTCACCAGCTACCCAGCAGTCTTGGGAGAGCATGGTGGGACGGGGACTGTGAGCTACAGCCAAGAGGGCAGCCAGGCTGAACTGCCCTATGGGCAGGAGCAGAGGGGATACCCACCCCCAAACCCCTCTGCTCCTTCACTCTGATCTCCTGCCCCTACCAGAGGCCAATCCGGTTGGAGGCCAAAGGGCAAAGCAGGTAGGTGGATGCAGAACCCAGAGGTCAGCCTGCCAGGGCCCAGAGCAGGTGGTGAAGGGTTGGGGGCAGAGGGGCAGCCCACCGAGCCTGTCCAGCACCAGGGCCGGCTAAAGTGGCTGTGGCTGTTGTGACAATAAATGTGTCACTTGAGGACTTGACTGAGCGCCCAGCTCACAAGCAGAGCCGCCCAGCACTGGGGAGAGAAATCAGAGTGCAGGTGTGAGGCGGGCAGGGTTGCCCCATCTCAGAAAGCGCTGCGCTGTGACAGCTGCTCTCCCTCCCTCTCTGCTCGGCCCTGTGCAGGAGGACGGAGGCCTTTCCTGCTTCCATCCTGAGTGCCCAGCACAGCGCCAGATCTGGGTCACTGAGGACTCCCTTGGGCCGTAGTTGAAGGAACCCAGGAAAAGCATCAGGCCTTTTTATTTACACTGTAAGCTGTTTGATTCACCCTGAAGCAATACAGAGGGATGAAGGCTCTCACAAGCCAATGTTTCACTGTGTTTATCTATGATAGCTTATTTTACCTACGCACAGAGTGCCCTTTGAGCCTCCCCAAGGGAAGATAAAAAAAAAAAAAGATAAAAAAGCAAAACTCATGTATGAGCCGTGGTGGTGGGATTTCTTTCTGCTCTGTGAGGTGCCCTCACAGCTAAAACTCCAGCGGACAGGAGCAGAAAAGCAGCTCTGGACTCAGAGTGCTGAGTCTTGGAGAGCTGGCTGCTGTGGGGAGGCGATTACCGAAGGGAAGATCCTGCGTTGGATGTATGTTTACATTTTACATGTGTGGGTGGGGGGACGGCGGGGGAGGAAGTCGAAGGCGTTCCCTGGTTTGGATCAGGGAGGAGGCCAGGCCCAGCCGAGGTTCCTCCCTGGGCAAGGCCTTCTTTACTCAGCTGTTGGGCTTCCCTGAGCTCACTGACTCGGTACAACACCCCTGCGATGTAGGTGTCGCCCCTGTGGTCCAGACAAGGACACTGGGGTTGTAAGTTCGCAAAGCCAGCGGTCATTAGCAATGTCTGCATCTGAGCGCAGGTGTCCACCTCCAGAGGCTGGGTTCTCCATCACAGAGTCGGTGTTTCTCAAAGTGTAGTCTTTCAGGCTGAATTTTTGCCACTTCTGTGTATCACCTGTATTATCATTTACTTAATATTTTTTTGAAAATGTCTTTTTTGGTACTGTAAGCAATTCTGTTTGAAAAGGAAACTGTGTCACTACCATGAATAGAGAGCTAGACCACTGGCCATAAATTTGGAATTCCTGGCTTCCAGCCTGGCTGACTCCAAATTCTAGGGCAGAATGATTTTGAATTATCTCCATCCCTTTCTATGAGTTGGCTGCTCTAAGAAGCCTCTCTCCCCTCTGTCTGGTCCCTAAGATCTGTAAAAGCTGATTTGAAATTGGATTGTGTGCTGGTAGCCAGTTAGGGTTTAGGCTTTCCAAAAATAAATGTATCGCGCACACACACATGTAGTATAAATCTTACTGATGTCAGTGACCTCTAAAGTGAGTAACTTACAAATTAAAAATTTACAAATAAAAAACCCCAGTACTCTCTATGGTATATCCTATATAGCCAGTAGATTCCTTCAGAATGTTTTCCTTGCTTTTTGCTGAACTCTTCCATCTGCAGCCAACCTGTGGTTGAAACTGACGGATGAGTGTGTTAAGACGTGGATATTGGTTGATATCAGCAAGGTTAAAGTGATGCAACAAAGACATTTGTCAAAATTTCACTAGTCTGTCCATGGTCATCAGGGATGTGAGTGATTTCTTTGCTGAATTGGGTAAGAGTTTTTTAATCCTGGGAAAATATTTCCACTTTTTTGGTTCTGTTTGCAACGTAATGGATCTCAGATGTGACACACTTTTAAATGAAGGCTGCACAATTAACTCTCTCAAGTCTAGACGACTGGACAATAAACCAAACCCCAGTTTGTAGCATTTGCTGATTTCTGTGGTGTAAATATTCCTACCAAGGGCTGTTTCAGATTACCCATGTCACGTCCCTGAGAGTGATACAGATTCGGGAAGAGAAACACAGTGCTTATCTTTCATGGTATTTCCACCCTGTGGATACAATAGACATAAGTAATAGTAACAGCCTAGATAGTAGCTAGATGTAGCAAAATAATTGGGAAGGTGTGAGTATTTAATTACTCTTGGTTTTAATGTAATTTATTTAATTATAAGTGCATATAACTTAATTTTTAAGAAAAGCTATGTTTATCAACTGGATTTCCCAATTCCTGAAAAATTCGCTCACCGCTAGTACGTGCCAGCTCCAGTACACCAGCAATTGTGACCTCAGTGGTTGCAGCCTTATTTTGGAACTAGAGAAGCTGCATATGCATCGTGCACGGAGCTGGTGTCCAGAATAATTTCTGCTATTTTTAGATGTACACACTCCACTGTGCTCTACTGCAGTGGCGTGGTGGAGTTTGTTTCTTCCCTTACTTCTCTAACTTCCTATCCTGTACTTCCCTTCTTACTGACTCTACTCCCTAGATATTCCTTGAACACACCTGGTATGTCTACCCCAGGACCTTGGCACTTGCTGTTTTCCATGCCTAGAATGTTCTTCTTCCAGATATCGGTGTGGTTCACTCCCTCACTGCTTTCAAATCTTTGCTCAAATGTCATGGTCTCAGTGAGGTTTCCCCGACCCACCTTATTTATAATGTCTCTGCTCTGTTTGCCTGCTGACCATCCCTCTTCCCTGCTTCATTTTGTCTCCATAGCATCAATTGCTTTCAGTGTATTACACTGTATAAAATCCTCCTACTTATTTTATTGCCTGTTTTCGTCCATCCAGACTGTAAGCAACTCAAAGGCTAGATTTTTTGCATGTTTTGCTGGATCCTCTGTATAGAACTGTACTGGCACAGGGTAGGTGGTCAGTGTATATTTGTTGAGTAAATAAATAATTGAACAGTGGCTGTCCAGTAAATATGTACTGCATATAACAGATGAATGAATGAATGAATGTTGCCTCAAGTTCTGGAGGCACCAGATCACCTGCAGGGAATATATGTGTGTGTGTATATGTATATGTATATATAATCTCAGCTTTATTTTTTAAAATTTAAAATTTACTTTTATTGAAATATAGTTGATTTACAATATTGTGTTAGTTTCAGGTTTATAGCAAAATGATTCAGTTATATATATATATATTTTTTTCAGATTCTTTCTATTGTCGGTTATTACAAGATACTGAATATAGTTCCCTGTGCTATGCAGTAAATCCTTGTGTATCTATTTTATATATAGTAATGTGTACCTGTTAACCCCATACTCCTAATTTATTCCTCCACTTCTCCTTTCCTCTCTGGTAAGCATGAGTTTGTTTTCTATATCTGTGAGTCTCTGTTTTCTAAGTAAGTTCATTTGTGTTATTTTTTAGAATCCACATATAACTGATGTATAATTGTCTTTGTCTGATTTACTTCACTTAGTATGATAATCTCTAGGTCCATCCATGTTGCTGCAAATGGCAGTATTTCATTCTTTTTTATGGCTGAATAACATCCCATTGTGTGTATATATAGATATCTATATATATCACATCTTCTTTATCCATTCATTTGTTGATGGACACTTAGGTTGCTTCCATGTCTTGGCTGTTGTGAACAGTGCTGCTATGAACATTGGGATGCATGTGTCTTTTTAAAAATTTTTTTATATACTTTTCTCTTTTTAATTTTTTTAATGATTTTTTTTTGTGGGGGGAGGCAATTAGGTTTATTTATTTGTTTTAATGGAGGTACTAGGGATTGAACCCAGGACCTTGTGCATGCTAGCCATGCACTCTACCACTGAGCTATACCCTCCTCCTGCATGTATCTTTTTGAGTTTTTGTTTTTGTCCAGACGGATGCCAGGAGTGGGATTGCTGGAGCATATGGTAACTCTATTTTTAGTTTTTTGAAGAACCTTCATACTGTCCTCCATAGTGGCTGCACCTAATTACATTCCCACACCAACAGTGTAGGAAGGTTCCCTTTGCTCCACACCCCTTCTAACATTTATTATTTGTAGACTTTTTGATGATGGCCATTCTGACCAGTGTGAGGTGATAGACCTTGTAGTTTTGATTTACATTTCTCTAATAATTAGCAGTGTTGAGTATTTCATGTGTCTGTTTGCCATCTGTATGTTCTCTTTGGAGAAATGTCTATTTAGGTCTTCTGCCCAGTTTTTTGATTGGTTGTTTGTTTGTTTGTTTTTGGTATTGAATTGTATCAGCTGTTTGTATATTTTGGAAATTAATCCCTTGTTGGTTGTATTGTTTGAAAGTATTTTCTGCCATTCCATAGGTTGTCTTTTTGTTTTGTTTATGGTTTTCTTAACTGTGCAAAAGCTTTTAAGTTTGATTAGTTCCTATTTGTTTATTACTACTTTTATTTTGCCTTAGGAGACTGATCTAAGAAAATATTCCTGTGATTTATGTCAGAATGCTTTGCCTATATTCTTCTCTAGGAATTTTATGGTATCATGTCTTATATTTAAGTCTTAAGCCATTTTGAGTTTATTTTTGTGTATGGCGTCAGGGACTGTTCTAGCTTCATTGATTTACATCATATATAGCAGCTCTATTGAGATATAACTCATACCATAAAATTTACCCACTTGAAGTATACAATTCAGTGGTTTTTAGTGTATTCAGAGTTGTGCAGTCATCACTAATATCAATTTTAGAACATTTTCATCAGTCCAAAAAGAGCCCCATGCCCACTAGCAGTCACTCTCCCTTGCCCCCTAGATCCCCCATCCCTAGGCAACCATTACTATACTTTATGTCTCTACAGATTTGCCTATTCTGTAAAGTTCATATAAATGGCATTACACAATATGTGACCTTTTATATCTGTCGTCTTTTACTTAGTATAATGTTTTCAAGGCTCATCTATGTTATGGCATGCGTTGCTATTTTACTTCTTTATATTGATGAATAATATTCCGTTACATGGATGTACCACATTTTATTTATTCATTCATCAGTTGGTGTACATTGGGTTGGTTCTGTTTTCTGGCTGTAACGAATAATGCTACTATGAACATTCATGTACAAGTCTTTGTGTGGGTATATGTTTTCATTTCTCTTGAGTATATACTTAGGAATAGAATTGTTGGGTCATATGATACCCTATGTGTAATATTTTGGAGAACTGCCAACCAGCAATGTATGAGATTTCCAATTTCTTCACCAATCCTCATCAATACTCATCAATGCTTATTAGTATCTGTTCTTTTTTATTATTGCTGTCTTAGGAGGTATGAAATAATATCTTTCTGTGAATTTGATTTGCATTTCTTTGATGGCTAATGAGTTCATGTACTTATTGGCCATTTGTATATCTTCTTTGGAGAAATGCCTGTTCAGGTCCTTTGCCCATTTTAATATTTGGGTTGTCTTTTTGTTGAGTTGTAAGAATTCTTTACATATTTTGCATACTAGACCCTTGTTAGACGTATGATTTGCAAAAAATTTTGTGGGCTCTGTTTCACTCTCTTGATGGTGTTCTTTGACGCACACACATTTAAAATTTTGATGAAGTCCAATTTACTTTAATTTTCTTTTGTTGCTTATACCTTGCTGTCATATCTAAGATAATCACCTAACCCAAGGTCGTAAAGATTTATGGCTAGGTTTTCTTCTAAGAGTTTTATAGTTACAGCTTTTATATTTAGGTCTTTGATCCATTTTGAGTTAACTTTCATACATAGTGTGAGGTAGTGATCCAACTTCATTCTTTTGCATGTAAATACCCAGTTGTCCTAGCACTGTTTGTTGAAAGGCTATTTTTCCCCCCATTGAATTGTCTTGGAACCTTTGTCTAAAACAGTGGGAGATTTTAAATCAGATTTGTGTGATTAGATTTGCTTCTTGCTGATTTATGTCAGTGGAAGCATTGAGAAGTCTAGTTAAAGTCGATTTAGGTATAAGGTAGGAAATCCATTTAGACTGGTTCAAGAATAAAGGAAATTCTCCTAAAGCTTAGAATGTGATTTTTAAAAAATTGAAGTATAATTACATATAGCATTGTATTAGTTTTGGGTATACAGTGTAGTGTTTTGATATTTTTGTATATTGCAAAATGATCACCACAATAAGTCTAGTTAAAATCCATCACCATACGTGATTACAGAAATTTTTTTTTCTTCTGAAGAGTACTTTTAAGATTTACTCTTAGTGACTTTCAAACATGCAGTAGTGTTGTTAACTATAGTCACTATGTTGTACGTTATATCCCATGACTTATTTTGTAACTACAAGTCTGTACCTTTTGACCCCTTCACCCATTCTGCCCACCCTCAGCCCCTGCCTCTGGCAACCATCAATCTGTTCTCTGTATCTATGAGCTTGTTGTTTTTGTTTTTAGATTTCACATAAGTGAGATCATATATTTGTCTTTCTCCACCTGACTTATTTCAGTTAGCATAATGCCCTCAAGGTCCATCCAGGTTGTTGCAAATAGCAAGATTTCATTGTTTTTATGGCTGAATTATATTTCACTGTGTGTGTGTGCACACACATGCATGCATGTGTATGATGTTTTCTTTATCCATTGATCCGTTGAGGGACATTTAGGTTGTTTCCATGTCTTGGCTGTTATAAATAATGCTGCAATAAACATTAGACTGTGATCTTGAATCATTATTTTCCTCTAAAAGAAACCAAGGTTCCTTGGAAACATGGTCGATTCTAGGTTGAAGGCAGGAAAAGCCTAGAACATCAAAAGGACCCAGGAAGCAAGCTGAATAAGCATTCACCAGGCCAACGTGGAATGGTATGATTATCAGTAAGGATAATAACTGGATTGAAATACATTAAAAAGTTTAAATCCATGGTTCATAATGATTTTTTTTGTATATATGTTTTTATTGACGTATAGTCAGTTTACAATGTTGTGTCAGTTTCTGGTGTACAGCATAATGCTTCAGTCATACATGAACATACATATATTCCTTTTCATCCTTTTACTATAAGTTACTACAAGATATTGAATATAGTTCCCTGTGCTATACAGTATGAACTTGTTGTTTATCAGATTTTGTGACAATCCTCCTATACTTTGAAGTGAGAGACACTTAGCCAGAATTCAGTGGGTGTTCTGTCTATTCAGTGGGTTTGTAGATGTAATTCTTGGTGTATTTGTGGGAGAGGATGAGCTGTGAGTCTCTACTCCGCCATCTTGGCTTCTCCCCATAATGACGTGTTAAAAAATGTTTCTTCACTGGTTAATTTTGGAGGATGCCAAGAAATTACTTCATTATTTTGTAAATTGACAAAGGAAAATAATCAAGTATTTATCTTAAGTGCCCCTTAGTGTAACCAAATAGTTGGAGAGGAAAGTTTCTTACTATAGAAGTTTTCTAGCTAATGAAGAAGGAATAATAGATTTGGATTATCATTCTATAATCCCAAATAAATGAATATGGGCCATCAGTGGCTGATAATATCACCAAAATAGAGAAACAGAGAGGGAGAAAGAGAAAGAGCGATTATTCTGCCCTTCCTGTTGTGGAAGTGCAAAATACCCCTACCACCTATGAAGCAGGCTTGTTAAAAAATAGGAAAAAAATTTCAGTATGAATCCGATCAAGCCTCCTGTCCTAACTACTAATTGAAAGGAAATACAGGGTGCAGAGGACTGTGTTAAATGATATCCTGGGGATGTGATGGAACACTACAAAACTATGCTGTAGGAAACCTGGGTCTTAAATAAGTAATTTCATGGAAAGAAGAGAGGTGGAGGGAGAATCTATAGATTAAAAGAGATGTAACCATGTTGTCAGCAGCAGTGTAAGGATCTTCCATGGATCCCAGTTCAAAGAAAGGATCCCAATTCAGACAAGCAGAGTATACATCAGCCTCAGAAACATGAACACTCACTGGCTATTTGATTATATTAAGGAGTTAAAACATTACTAATTTGTATAGGTGTGGTAACATTATTGTCATATACTTTAAAGTCATTGCCATATACTTTAAAGTCCTGATCGTTAGATATTCTATACTGAAATATATATAGAGTTGAAATGATATAATGCCTGGGATTCGATTTAAAAAATCCATGTAGAGAGGAGGGTATAGCTCGGTGGTACGGTGTGTGTTTAGCATGCACAAGGTCTTTGGTTCAGTCCCCAGCACCTCCATTAAAAAAAAAAATCCTAATTACCTCCCCTCCCCCCCCAAATTAAATAAAAATAAGAGTAATTTGCTTAAAAATTTTTTCAAAAAATCCACATGTGGACATCAGTGAGGGCATAGATGAAGCAATATTGGCCAAGAGTTGATAATTGTTAAAGTTGGTGACAGTACGTCACATTCATTATTCACCCTTCCTTCTTTTGAAAATGTACATTAAATTTTTTTTTTTTAAAAAATGGGTCCCTCTGCTTCTCGGGGCCTCTTGCTCCCACGTCTCTGTTTCCCTGGCTCCTGCCTGTTCCCTCAAGATTCACAGCCCCGAATGGGATCCCAGGGCTGTGCAGGTCCGGGGCTCACCACTGTCTCCCACCCTGTTGAGAATCTGGCTAGTGGCTGCTCGGCCAGTGAATGGGCCTTGGATCGGGTCATATTAGCCGTGGTCCACTTTGTGAGTTTGTGGTGTGTGTGAATGATTGGGGGTTTGAATAGAGTTTTTCAGGAACAGTGAGCCAGGCAGATTCTCCAGAAGGAGTAGTAGGTTTAACTGTGGGCATGGTTGGCCGTGAAACTTAGCTAGTGTGGAGACAGATTCGAGAAAGGGAGGGATTGGAATTAGCAGACCTGACAGGACACTGCTGAACTCAACAAATATTCATGAGGCGTCTTCTAGGTGTGTGGCCTCAGGTTAGGCCCTGAGGATGTGGGGCTAAAGGACGAGAAATGGAAGACCATGCAGAGAGGGTGGAGAGGTGGGCAAGGCTGGATGTAGGCACTGAGTGGATTGGGGTTGGTCAGGGAGAGGCCGGCCTTTCTCTTTGCACATCCTCCCAAAAGCGTCAGCCCTGCAAAATCCTGTCCAACTCTCGAGGCCCCTTGCACACACTGCCTCCTCCAAGAAGAATTTTCTGACCCCCCCACTTTTGGACTCTGTAGCAATTTGTATTCTCTAAATTTGCTTTGTAATGATAATTTATGTAGTTGTATATTTTGTGTTACTGTAATTTGCTTCTTCGTCTTAAGATTTCAGACTTCTGTTCGACTGCAGAGTTCATAACCAAGCCACACTGGCAGGCAGGCAGGACTGTTGGAAGGGCCACACTCCTGGGTTTGAATCCAATTTTCACTCCTTGCAAGCTGTGTGATTTGAGCAAGTTCCTTAGCCTCCCTGAGCCCCCCTTTCTTTATTTGTTAATGGGAATGAAAAGCATTTTGTGAGGATTAAATTCCATCAAAGATGTAGAAGCACAGGACCGAGCACATAGCAAATGATTGATGTGTATTGAATGAAGAAAAACAAGTTAGGCCTTGAAGGATGAGTGGCATTAGCATAGCTGCAAAGATGAGGCAGATAAGGGAAAGAAAAGTGCACCTCCAGTGGTATGCCCTCCCTCCAGGCCCTCAGGGGACAGGTGAGACGGTGGGTTGCCTCAGCAGAGGGACAGCAAGCGTGTCACACTCTGGACGGGACATGTCTTCACGTTGTCAGCAGAAGCCACTGTAATTCTAGCACTTGGGTGGCCCCACGCACTTGTCTGATGTAATGGAAACTCTGCCTCCTGAGTGGCAGACTGCCCCTATCACTGTCCCAGAACCAAAGTCAGTAAGGAGAGCAGCACGTGGGGCTCGGATCCCAGGGAGGTGGAGTCAGACAGTCTTCCCCCAGTGTTCAACAGCTGACTCGTCTGTTTGACTTGAACCCAGTATTTTCCTGAGGGGTTTGTGACACCACGTCTCGGATTTCTCCCCACTTTGACAGCCACTCCTTGAAGTCTCATTTCCAGGGCTCTGGTTCCTCACGTCACCTCTATAAGGTTGGCAGTCTGGGGACAGGGGCCTTAGTCTCTCTCTCTTTTCCATCCATATTATTACCCCGGGTCCTCCCACCCCTACCCCACAGCTTAAGTGCATACAGATGGTGATGGCCCCCAAATGGTACCTCCAGCCTGGGCTCCCTTAGAGCTCCAGACTCAAACAATGGTCTGGCTGCTGCCTTCAGCCCTGTGTCTCCCTGGGTTTCTCCCCTGAACTGGCTCTTTGCTTTGTCTCTAGTTACTCGGGGTAAAAACCCGAGAGTGATCACCTTTGGTCCTTCCCTGTTCCTTATTCCTAGAACCACCATTCCACCCTACCTCCCCGTCCAGTCCTTTAGCACCTCCTGTGAACTCTACCTTTACAACATAGCCCCCATCTGCCCACTTCTCTTTGGCCCTCCCTTCCTTGTCCAAGCCATAATCATGTTTCTCGTGGACTAAGGCACAGCTTCCTAAATGCTCCCATTCCTGCCCGCTGCACTCTTGTCTCTTCGCTGAGCAGCTAGATCAGGTTTAAAAATCTAAATCAGGTCGTTTACACTCCTTAAAATTCTCCAGTGGCTTCCTCTCGTACCTGGGAAGAAATCCAACCTCTTTGCTTTGGCCTCCAGGGGCAAGGATCTAGCTCCCTACTGACCTCCCTCAAACCATCTCCCCACGTCTATCGTGCTCTGGCCACGCTGGCTGGTCTTGCCTCTGGCCTTCTGCACCGGCCCTTCTCTTCTTGCTGCGATGCTTCTCTCCAGGTGGCTTAGCATTCACTTGCATTCCTCAGACTTCTCTGGCCAGTCAGTCTAAAGCAGCCATCCCACTCCTGGTCTCTGCAGAGCACTTCTGATATTTTCTTGTTTGTTTCCTTGTCTGCTGTTTGTCTCCCCCGGCTGCATGGACGTTCCACGAGGACAGGCACGAAGGCTGGTTTTGTGCACTGCTTTGGCCTCAACACCCAGCATGGGGCCCAGCAAACGTTGGGTGCTGTCAGGGCTGGAATTTGATTCTCCAGCTTACAAGCTAGCGAGTTAACTTTTTACTAGTCCATGGGACCTGGCAGGAGACAGGAGACTCCAAGGTCGGAAACAAAGGACTTGATGACTCCCAGGACAGCAAGCAGCATGTTTGCATCAGGTTTGCCTTGCCCCCTAGTTCTGTAAGGGAGACACGACCTGGGTCAGGTGGAGGTGGCATGTGCAGTGAGTTTGTGCTCTAGATGAGGGACCCTGAGTTTGGGGAATTCATGGCTTTAACAGTAAGCAGTCAGCAAGCCTGCTCTTTGTCCCCAAGGGAGGCATTACCTCATCTCTCAAGGTTGCTGGCTGATGACACAACCCTGAGAAATGGCCCCAGTAAAGAGCAGTCAGGCCTTGTATCCTTGGCACACCCAACTAGGTGTGTAGGTGCGTGGGAGTCCCATGGAGGAAGGTGGTAAATGTTTGTTGAATGAATGTATGAAAGAAACCTAGTCTAGTGACCAGGTACCAGGTATCTATGTCTGCAGATGGACTCACCTGAGGTCGGCACCTGCCTGGATCCCTGCATCTCACTTACTCTTGGATTCCCTTCTACCATTTTTCTTCTCTGCCCTTACCACACCTCACTCCCGCCTGCATTAACTGAGGCTGAATGTTTGCTGAAACTGTAGCATCTTTTGCTACCATCTGAGCCAGATATGATCTTCCTTTGGCTAGCTGGGCTACCCCCACTGTCTGTGGCTGAGCGTCCCCACAGAACCTGCCCCACCCCCACATGGCCTGCTGTGAAATGGCCCAAGATTGGCCCTGTCCCAGCATTGTGACACGAGGCATGTTAACGGTGGTGCTCCGATGGCATTTTCCGGTGCAGACCTGGTGTGGAAGAGCAGGGGCGTCTGCTGCAATTCTCCCCCTCCTCACCCTGGAATGTGCTCTGTGAAATGGCATTACATTGACCTCTCCCATAATGCAGAGTCATGGATTTGGAAAGTTCAGATTGTAAGTGTCCTGAGTTGACATAATTTAGTGAGGCTGACTGACTAGCAGAGCTCTCAGAGAATGAAGAAGTATTTGAAAAACCAATTAATTTAATTAGCAGAAAGGTCTGTCAGATAGTTGGAACATTTGTTGTAGTCTACCTGGAACATTCTTACCCTGCAAGCACATCCATGGGAAGTTAAATTCTATTGAGAAAGTGGCCTGGCAGGCACAGAGTTAGACCCCACACTACGAGGAGCTGGCTAGACCCCAGGAAGGGTTCATGGCCTCCTGCTTTGAAAGCTGATGCATCTGTCTTCGTATTAGAAACATTCCTGCCAGCTGGAGGCTTATTGTGTCCCCCAAGAGTTCTTGTTATGAGCCAGTGTTGCCTCTTGGATTCTCCTTTTGTAATATTTCTAGGGTTGACAATTTTCCCTTTTTATATATGTATATTTTTATTGAAGTATAGTCAGTTTACAGTGTGTCGGTTTCTGGTGTACAGCATAATGCTTCAGTCATACATACACATACGTATATCCGTTTTCATATTCAGTTCGCCCTTTTTGATCAACACGTTGTTTTCCTTTCTCTGGATTTTACTTGCAATTATTTTCTACTCTTTTACTATGTAACTGACACGTGAATACATTTTGTAAAAGATCCCGGCAAAACACAACGTCTAAGTTCTCTGCCACGTCTCTCTTGGCCCACTTTCAGTGGGACACCATGAAAGTACGTGTCCTGGAATATGGGAAGAACTGGACAAGAAGACCTTCATGTGTGCCGGTGACTATTTCTGGGAGAGGAGTTTCTTAGTGCTTTTTATTTTTTTCTTTACATTTTTCTGTTTTCTTAAAATAATAACTCATATGTTACTTCTAGAATAAGAAAAAAGTTTTCTTAAGAGAAAGGAAAAAGCATGGCCTTTGGAATCCCGCAGACATGGCTGTGAATGCTGGCTGTAGTCCTTTCTCTCTCTGGCTGTGCACAAACTATTTTACCCTCCCCGGCCTCAGTTTCCTCATCTGTAAAGAATGGGTATAATACCCCCTCCCTCCCTTACAGGGTTGTTATGGATAAAGTATGTGAAAGCACCTGACACATGATTGTCACTCACTAAATCAGTTTCCTCCCAAAGACAATAAAATACATGTTGCCCTGGGCCCCCTTTGCAGATTATCTCTAATTTTAAATATGAAACGTTCCAGAGCCACACAATTATGAAAATACTGTGTATGCCTACGTGTGGTGTAGAAAAGGAAGTATAAGGATAAAACTGGTGAAAGGATGCACAACTGTGCAAGCGTACTTAATACATGAATTGTACACTTAAAACACTATTCTAACCATTTTTATGTTAAGTAATTTTACCACTGCCCCCAAAAACCTGCTTAATAAAACTGCTAAAAGGAGGCTCACATGGGCACCTCTCGTGTGTGTTTGTGTGTGTGTGTGTGTGTGTGTGTGTTTGTGGCCTGCTGTTGTCTACGGCAGCAAACTTCTTTATCGTTAAAAAAAAAATGCTAAAAGGAGAGCGAGAAAACCTCTTTTCTTTCTCACTCCCTTTGAGCCCTGGGTTTTCTCAGATAAAGATGCTAAGTCACATTTTGTGTCTTACAGAGTTTCAGTCAAAGGGGCAATTTTATCCGTGTTGATTTCACTGGTCTAGTAAATACAGATCATACAGCATGAAAAGTATTTTTTGTTTGTATATTTCAAAAGAAAAAAATTACCCAACTCAGTGATTATGTATCTTCCACCCTTGGCACAAGCTGGTTCTAGGATCAAAGCAGCAAGCTGGGCAGTGGGGAACCGGGTTATGACACCGGGTTAGAGGCACTGGCTGGTGTGTGTGTGTGTGTAGGAGGGTGGGTTGCGGTGGGGGCATATGGAAAAGGAGACCGTCTTTGACTTCCTTCCCCTTAGACCTCAACCTGCTGCTTCTGCATCTTTTCATCATAGTCTTACCAAAAGTTCTATCAACACATTGGCTCCACACTTGGAGAATATGCTGGGGGAAGGAACTGCGACGCTTTGACTCTTTACTCCTCTCCTCCTGCCGGGAGTGATCTGACTTGGGCAGTCAGACGAGCTGCGATTTATCAGGGTCCCACTACGCCCAAGCGCAAACGTTCCCTCCGCCGTGCTTTGCCAGCTTCTCGTGGCCACCCTCCGAGGTGGGCATTATTATCTCCATTTTATAAATGTGGCGACTGAAGCCCAGTGAGGCTAGTGTTCCGCCTAAAGCCTCACTGCTTATAAGTGGCAGAATCAGGATCCAAATCTTGATCTATTTAATCTCTAAAGTCTGTGCTCTTTTCATCATGCTTGGTAGGTCACTTCACTTATTTTAACTGTAGTACAAAAACAAGGGGAAAAGGAAAGAAAAGGCAGTGGGGTAGGACTAGATCGGTGGTTCTCAAGTCTGGCTGCCTGTCGGGCTCTCCTGGGGAGCTTGAAAAAGGAGACATAAGTGCAGCCCTACCACCAGGGATTCCAACTCATGTCCTGGTATGCTTTAAAGTTCCCCAGGTGACTCTAAAGGGCAAGTGGCTAGAGAACCCCTGGTTTACACCAGTGCTTCTCCAACTTGAACTGCATCCAGACCACCTGGGATTGTGTAAAAATGCAGATTCTGGCGCAGTAGGCAGGGGTGAGTCCTGAGATGCTACAGTTCTAACAAGCTCCCAGGTGAGGCTGATGCCGCTGGTCTACGGACCACACTGTGAATAGTGAGGGTCTGAACCACGTCTAGGTTTCTGTCCCTTTCTAACATGCTATGACAGTGGCGAAAGCTGTTCTAAAGCACAGGTGTTCTGTATCCACCTGCATCTCTAGATCCTGTCATCCTTATCTGTTACAAATAAGCAGTCCTTCTGCTGGTGATCAGGGTACATGAAAGCCAAACACCAACACGATGGACCGTGGGACATGGTGAAGGGGCAGGGACTATGCAATGGGTTCATATCCCAGTTCTGTTGCTTACCAGCTGTGTGAGTTTAGGCAAGTTACTTAATCTTTCTGGGCCTTAATTGCCTCAACTCCAAATCGAGGATAATAACTCTTATTGCATTGGTAAGTGTGGAGGATTAAATGGTTAATAGAGACAAAACACCTTGTACCAGTAGGTGCCCAATAAATGGCAACCATTGTTACCTTGGCAGACTTTCCACCAAACTGATCTAATCTTGTTATATGGCTCCCTGCAGGTCAGAGGAACTTTGATCTGTGCCCTCTGCACAAAGCAGAGTCTGCCTTTGATCTGAATGTCAGGTGACACTATGACATAAGATATCTCAAGGCACAGGACCTTCGGACCAGTGTTTCTGTCCTTGCCTGGGGCAGAGAAACTATTTCCTCCCTTCTCTGGGTTGTAGATTATCTCCCCATCTCTGTTCTCTGCCTGCCTGTGGAAATTCCCCAATGATTTTTGGTATAAAAACAGAGACCATTAACACTTAAGGTGTTGGCTCAGTGCTGTTATCAGACTAATCATTGGAAGTAATTTACCCAGTCAGTATTAACTAGGTGCCCTGGTGCCAGGGATAGAAGAATGAACAAAAACTTCACAATCTCAAGTGCTGGAGAGGGTGTGGAGAAAAGGGAACCCTCCTATACTGTTGGTGGGACTGTAGTTTGGTGCAGCCACTATGGAAAACAGTGTGGAGATTCCTTAAAAAACTGAAAATAGACTTACCCTATGATCCAGCAATCCCTCTTCTGGGCATATATCTGGAAGAAACTAATTCAAAAAGATACATGCACCCCAATGTTCATAGCAGCACTATTTACAAAAGCAGGACATGGAAGCAACCTAAATGTCCATCACAGATGATTGGATAAAGAAGTTGTGTGTGTACACAGACATAGACATGCACGCACAATGGAATACTACTCAGCCATAAAAAGAATGACAGCAACATAGTTGGATGTGGAGATCATCCTAAGTGAAGTAAGCCAGAAAGAGAAAGAAAAATACCATATGTGGAGTCTTAAAAAAAAAAAAGGACACAAACTTATTTATGAAACAGAGACAGGCTCACAGACATAGAAACAAACTTACGGTTACCAGAGGGGAAAATGTGTGGGGAGGGATAAACTGGGAGTTCAGGATTTGCAGATACTATTGTATATAAAGTAGATAAGCAACAATGTCCTTCTGTATAGCACAGGGAACTATATTCAATACCTTGTGATAGTCTATAATGAAAAAGAATATATATGTATGTATAAATAAATCACTATGCTGTACACCAGAAATTAACAGATTTATAATAAATCAACTATAATTTCAGTTAAAAAAATAAACAAAAACTTCACAACCTCTTCACCCTGGAGTTTGTTGTGGGGAGGGGGCAGATGTTGAACAAAAAAAATACACAATTGCCACTGTGGAAAGTACTATGAAGGGAAAGAACAAGTTCTCCTGAAAGAAATACTGAAGCACTTGTGGTGCCATCAGTTTTCATTTAAAAAGAGCCTTCTGAATGCCTGTGTGCAGGCTGGCTTGGAGCAGGGCACGTGGGAGGAGGACAAGCAGTTAGGAGCTCTGACAGCAGTCCAGGCCCAGGTGGTGGCAGTAGAGCAGGTGAGTTGGTGGGACTCCTCAGTCAAGACTAGGAGCAAATTCCCTTCTTTTGTCTTAATTATCATAAAAATGTCACTTCCAGTGGTTTGAAAAGTTTTATAATTTTACCCCTTTTACTCGATACAGAAGACACCATGCCATCACAGGAAATTCTAACAAGTTGTGTGGTTTTAGGCCAGTGGCTTCCCCTCTGTATGTCTCCATCCATCCATCCACTCACCCACCCATTCATTCTCTAAAATAGTGGTAGTGGTAGCAGTCATTGGTATCAGCAGGGTCTAACATTCTTTTTTGCCCTGTTGTTGGGGATTCTAAGACAAATTAAACATTCACAAATAAGACATTTTAAGCTTCAAATTAGCAGCAGAAGCAGAAGGTTTAACACTGAGAGCGAGATTTCCTATTCTTTAAGAACTCTTGACTCCTTTTCTTCCAGGCCAGCACAGGTCAGTGAAATTATAATCATACTTCAAGCATAGAATGTATGAGTCAGGAAAGGTCAGGGTCATGGGCCTCTCAAGCCAGAACTACAAAGCAAAACTGCAAAGCACCATCCCTGGCTTGAAACTGTGGGAGTATGAGAGGCAGCCGGAGCGTGACTCACCTGCTAACTCCAAATGACACACGCTGGGTTGCAATTATTCCAGAACCACTGCATACAAAGCCCAGCTGGAATGATTTACACACCTTAACTTTAAATTTAAATAGCTCAGTTGTCTCAGGAAATTAGTACTATAGTAAAAACATTTAGAAAATAAAATTTCAAATGTTGCAGATTAGGAAATTTGGAACCAGGGAGGTCAAGTGATGGACCTAAGGTCATACTGCTGGCTACTTGACAAATCCCAAGAGCCTGAGGTTAGGGACAAGGAGAACTTCCTTGGGATGGAATCATAAGGGAGTTGCAGGATTCTGCCGCTAAGACAGAGACACCTCACCATTAGCTGGCACCTGATGGCAGTTTCAGATTCGGCTCAGGTGAGTTCCAAGGTGGTTGATGCCTCCATGGCCTCTCCTTTGAAGTTTTCCATAATTTGGGCTGGACAGTTCACTGTGAGGACTCCATCCTCTGAATCCTCTAAATCTTAAGGATTCAGGGAAACCAAGACCAGTTCCCCCTCACAGAAAAGTCGGGAACCACTGATCTTAAGACTGGTTAGTTTAAAACAATTTTTTAAAAAATATAGAATAATGTAAATACTAATATAACATACACCCAGGTTTCTGCAACCCAGAATTAATGATTATTGTCATTTTATTGAGGTTTTTTGAAAACCTTTTATTGTTTAGAATGGCTCAGTCATCATAAGACACAGGCTGAATCTACCATCTTGCTTGATCAGCCAGATTTCTATCAAATTAGAATATAGAATTAGGACATGAAAGAGAAAATTTTTTTTAAAAATATGGTACATAAGTGGACCATGTGATGAGTTTTGACAAATGCTTATCTCTGCATTTTAAGTTGCATTTGCAGTCAGAGCTACATAAAAGGAGATTTTATTTACATAACCTTTTTTGCTGTTTTTCACTTCCTCTTAAAAAAGGGAATAACCTGGGGATTTTTGTTTATTTTCTGGCAGAAGATGCTTAGTTTCCAAAAAGGAGAGTGAAAGTTAAGTTTACAGATTTCCAGTGACAGAAATTACACGGAGCTAGATAACAATGGAAAGTAAAAGTATAAAGTTTGGTTGCCTGAAACTTTATTCTCCTTTGTTAAGTTTCTAGAAACATGTCTGAATTGGGAGTTGGGAAGTCTTCATTCTAGAATCATTGCTGCCTGTAATGCTTAACTGTGTGACTGTTGACCCCTCACTTTCTCTCTTTGGACTGAAAAAAAAAAAACCTAACATTTTATGCTTGTGGAATAGCTTGATTCTACTGTCTGCACCTTTATGGTCTTTTAATTATAGCTTTACCCTTTGGTACCTTGTTGACCAGTTGTTCCTAATTTCTTCTGTCGTGTAACAAGGAGCGTTAGGTATGGCCACGAAGGGATGGTGACAAGCTAGGCTACTTTATGCACAGAACACGTTGCCTGGGTGTCTGCGTGCACTGGACAGCCACACCTGGACAGCTCTGTCCCGGAAGGTCAAAGTCCACCTGCTCCTGGATCCTAGTTTCACCTCCACAGATTCCTCCATAAACTGGCTTGAAGTGTGACTTTCCTAGTGACAAAAATTGTGGTTTTTATTCATTTACCAAACATGGTTTAAACATCTTCTTCTGTTCAAGGCACTGCTTCTTTACCTTTATATGAAGAATAGTCTTGAAGATAAGTTACTTTAGCTATTCCTTAACCATCAGAACTCTATCCTGGCTGAAAACTCAGCCCTGCTTCTCACCTAAAAAGCAGAAACTTCTCCAAAGCCATCACTCCCACCTGGTGCTTCTCTGATGCCATTGGGCCACTAATGTAAGCAGTCTTCAATCCTCACCGAGCATTCGGGGCTAAAATTGTGAACTCCTTTGAGAGTTTAGGGACAGGACTGATAGAGTGGGTCACCTTGGTTCAAACCCAGCACTCTGGACATCAGCTTTAGCCAAGCCTCTTCCTTCTGATTCTGTAAAACAGGAGAAATACTCTCCTTCCATCAGCGTTGGCACCAGCAGGCAGAAAGAGCCCCTCCAAGGAGACCTGGCACAACAGTGACACTCCATGGTTCAGAGAAGGGAGTCTGGATCCCCGTGCTGCCTCTGACCCGTGCCATGACCTTGGATGAATGACTGTGTCTTCCTGTGGAAACAGTGAGCGCTCCAAGCCCAGGGTAGTGTACCTGCACACAGTAGGTTTCCAATAAACACATATTGTATATTCCACTCAGAAGATGAAGCATGACAGTCATTTTTGGAAAATATTTATTAAAAAACTAAAGTGAATGTGGCAAAAAAACAAACAAAAAAACCAACCCAACACATACCTTTAAATAGCAAGCATATGACACTGGTTATAAAGCTTTTCCAACTCTACTGATCTAGTCTTTCTCACCAACTAAGTCCAGAAGGGCCTCCGAGGGAAGCCACGTGTAAACAGGTGATCTGCACTAGTGATGAGCAAAAACTGCGTGAGAACTATCGACGGCCATCTGACTTGCTTCCCTAGGCAACCCACCCCGAACACAAGAGAGTGACCAAATCTCAGGAGTGTGTTCACAGGGATCTGTAATTCTAGGTTTAATCTGGGGGGCGGGGGGGGGGGCAGGGCGGAGGAAATAGTAGAAAGACAGACAGTATCAGTAGAGGGCAATCTTAGAGCACCTTTAAAATCTGGACCCTTCTCCACAGTTTAACCCAGTGAGTCTCAAATGTGACTGTTGAGGAGAATCACCTGATGAGATTGTTAAATTTGCAGGTGCCCCCAAATGTATGTTGAAGCTGAGCACGCAAGTGATTCTACGCCTACTGGTTAGCCATCTGGTTTGAGAAACACTGTTTAAAATGTGTTAAAAACCATTCCTACCCCCTAAACATGAGATAAGAGTACAGTCAACGAATCTGGCGATAGTCACTGTGCTGTTGCCAGCTTGGAGGGACCAGGTACAGGGAGGCAGGCAGGAAGGAGCCTCCAACTCCTAACGTTCTGGTCTCTAGGGGCCTGAGCCACCGGTCAGGTGCGGGAAGTAAATAAAATGTAATTAATAAAGTCGATTTTGGATCACAGAGTGACCTCCAAATGACTAACCGGCCAATCCCATCCATCCCAGTTTAATGAACTTCGTTGGGCTGGTGCCAGATGGGACACTGCTGTTTAAACAGAACACGGGGTAACCGTGGGTCTTGACTGGTGAAGACATAGTGAATAAAACCTCTATAAAAACCTTTATTAACACATAAGAGTGCTACGCCCAGATAATTTCGGTGCATCACGGACAACACGTAGAAATAGTCACATTGATTCCAAGGTTCCCATTATCTGCAAAAAGATGGGCTATGGCCGTGTCAAAAACCAGGCAGTCGCTGTTCATGATGGCCGCGGACACGCCGTCATGGATGGACCGGGGCGTGGCCTCCCAGGTCAGTCTCCTCCGGTTCCCATTCAGCTCCAGTCTGTAGGCAAAGTTCTCCGCCTGCTTGCGGGTGCCGATGAGCAAAACGATGGCAAAGAACTGCTGGTGGCCCTCATACTTCTCTTGTTTCTCCAGAACCAGCATGAAGTGATGGCCGAAACATGACTGCATCATCACCCAGTCGACAGCCCCTGGCAGGTTAATGTCTGTGGCCAGAAAGACGATGTCTTCTCCCTGAAGGGTGGTAATGCTCTTGTGGGCGTGCATGAGATGGGACATCACGGCTTCCAGGGACCCCTGCCATTTGCAGGACGCACCGGGACAAGGGCATGAGTAGGGACGGTATTCACAGATGTCTTCATGCTCCGGCTTCTCCGTGTGGTGCAGGGTCAGAGAACAGCCCGTGGTGGCATACTGCGGGGACAGGAAGAAACACAGTGAGACCTGGGACCTTCTCCAAACCTCTGTGGGTGGGTGCAGACCGCTAAGAGTATCCACCCACCCAGGTCTCCGAGACTTAAACTTTATTCTCATTTCAATGACTTTTGCTCCAGATGAGTTAAGTATTGAAGACTGAAAGTCTCGGTGCTTGTTCATCATCCATACTGCCGTGCGCGACATCAGAGGCACATCCTAAACCAGGAGTGAACTGCATTCCTGCCCGCATTCCAGCACTCTTAAAAACACGAGAACTCAAGCATTCTTACTAGAAACGTCTCCAACAAAATTGTGGCACCGGCCCTAGAAAACCTGGCCTTTCCCTTATTTTCTGTGAATTTAAAGAATTTTAAAGGGAATTTAGATTTGCTAGGGGTAAGGCAAAGGATATATGGTATCTGGTTTTCGCCTATGGGCGGTTCTGCAGATAGTGTGACTCCTCTCCATCGCCCCCCTCTACTTCTTGGTTCAAATTGTGACCAGCAGGCAGGCTGTGGGAAGGCTGCCCTGGGGTCCCTGCTCTTGCTGCTAGAGTGACCGGCCCAGGTCAGGGGAGGGCTGGAGACCCCTCACACTGCTAGAAATATGACCTCCCCTTCCTTACCTTTTATCCTCCCTGACCCTGAGGGGTGGGGTGGCAAAGAACTGCTGGTGGCCCCAAATGTATGCTCTGAACGTACCCTTTGGGAGAAAGGAAATCACATCCAACAACTAGTTAACTTGGGAGACTGCTGATCCAGTGTGGTTCCAGTCATTGGAGGTAAAAATGAGAAGGGCCTCACCCTCCTCAAAGCCTGAGGGACTTCCCCCAGGCCCCTTCCTCAAGTCCACATGGACATCTCTTCATGACCAGGCACGTCAGGCCGTTGGGACAGGCCCAGGGGGAAGGAGAACTAAAGTGGGTCCTGGAGTGGGCACCTGTCCTAGATGGGTTTTCTGACAGTCTGTCCCTCAAATGCTGCCTTCATAGGGTGGGAACAAAATTTTTTTCTCCCTTGTGCTTAAGATGACATTCCTGATGGATAAATCACATCTGTCATGAGAAAAGACCGTACCAGAAGGAATTAGACTTCTGCACCCAACCTTCATGAGAATGACCATGTTAATTCCCAGACACCAGATGGAGAATCAGCCCACGAGTAGGCACTTGCCCAGAGTATTACGCTGTTGTTCTGCAAAGAATAAGGAAACCTAAATGACCTTTTCAGGTGAAACCAGAAGTTAACTTCATGCCCCTCGAGCCCAGAGTGGCAGGTACAGTTTGGGTTCCCCCACCCTCAGCTGAGACACAAAGACACCAGATGAGGGCAGGGCCATGTCATTTTTCTAAGATGCTGTGTCCAGTGCTAACACAACAAAACAAAAGAAAACCTCACAGCCGTTTTTGCTTCTCCCTACCCTGCCTTAGGGAATAAACCCCTTATAAACTTTAAGTAGGTCAAGTTCTAATCTTTCCAGCTGAATTCATCACTGGCAACGCGCAGGCACCGGGCACCTTCTCTTTATGAGACCCTAAGTTGTAGTCCCAGATAAGCTGTAGTCACGGAGCAGATACAGAGCAGAGATGGCAGTCAGCACCCTTAGGGAGCGGAGTCTCCCCTAGTAAGGAAGAAGAGGGTGGCTTAAAGAGAGAAATGCAGCTCCTCCCTCCTCAGTACCTCAACTGAATTATAATGGGCTTCAGTGGAAATTGGCAGAAATAGTTCACTGTTACTTACTTTGCCCATAGGAATTGCTGATTCATCTTTTAAAACCATGGACTAATTTGAAAAGCATGGGCATAAAAATGTAATCAGAAGGAGAAACAAATTTATTTATCCATATATATTTATAGTTTGTGTTCCTAACAGTGTAAGGCCCTGAAAGACAAATCTCTATTACCTGTGTTTTAAATCTAGGGTGAGGCTCGGAATACAGAGCCTTCTGAGGATGTTCTTCTGTGAGTGATGGGTGAGGCATTTCTGCGGAGTGTTTAAAACACTCATCCACACATAAATAGCAGGAATTAGTCCAGAGCCTGGCAGATTTCCTGGCTGAAACAAGCCCTTAATATTTGGATCTGCAGACCTTTCAGAATGGGCTGTTTACCACAGCTGCCCAGGAATAATTCCAGGAACGAGATGAACTTTGGCACAGAGCGTTCAGAAAAGTACCACCTGCACCTCCTCCCCAACCCAAAGCCCCAAACCAGTCCATGTTCACGAACTCAAATGTATGGCAAATATCATCTAGCAATCATTTTAGAACTTTCTTGTGTAACTCAGGTAGAAATATTTACGTTCAGAATTACTGGTTTGCCTTACAAGTCACACACGCTTCCTTCAGCCCAAATACCGAGAACAGGGGACCTCCCCAGATTACACAAATAGGAAAGGCATTACTTAGCATCTGTGTGGACAGTGACCTTATGAAAAGATCTTGCTACAGCCTTTATGAACTTAAACAAATAGAATTTTAAAGTGTGATGTGCTTACTCTGCTTTTTCTAAACAAGCTGAACTTTAATGCCAGTCTGTTCCTTCTCTTTTCCATCATGGGTGAGGGCGTGTCTTCATGACCACTGGCACCACTGTTATGACAACTGGATTAGAGACGATCTCTAAAAAGAAAAGATCTAAACTTTAAACATGCGTGTGCTCACACACACATACACATGCACTTGTGTACCACATGCCTCACACTTGTGACAACAGTCTTGCCATTGTTCTGGAATGATGTTCTTGTTACCTACATTAGGGGCACTCTTCCGGGGATCAGAGGGCAGGCTTCAGGGTGTATGAACTGACTAGGTACCTCTGAGCAGTAAACCCAAATCGTGCTGGTCCCTGGGCTTGTGTTCTCCTGGTGAGCAGTCGGGGTTTCTCAGGGCTGCCAACCTCTGCTGGAGGGAATCAGCTGCAGATGCCCATGTGGTGTTTGCTGTCGGGGTTGGGAGGACATACCATGCACCCATAAACAGCTCAAGTACATCAGAAACACAGGTGACTACGCAAAGGAAGACCAGGGGGTATGCCACAGGTGATTTCAAAGTAGGGACAGACTGAGGAAGCGGGAGTAAGGAAAGCTTCACTGTGGACAAAGTGGATTGTGGATGGAGTAGTTCCATCCGGCCTGAGCACAGGCTGAGTGGAGCAGACAGTGGTGATAAAACCTAAATGAGCAGGCGGGTCCAGGTTCCGTCGGGGCCTTCACCGACAATTTATTTTCAGGGTCTCTCTACAGCAGCACTGTTGATAAACAAAGACCAGCTAAGTCTTGGTGTGGGGGGTTCTGCCCTGCACTGGATGATGTTTACTAGAATCCCTGGCCTCTACCCACCAAATGCCAGCATCTTCTCCCCGCCCCCAACGCAGTGCAACCACACACGTCACGGGCACGGCCAAGGCCAAATGTCTCCCGGGTGGCAAAATCACCCCAGTTGAGAGCCGCTGATGTCAACGAATGACAAAACCTGGCTGGGCAGCGCACTTACAGCTTTGAAAAGGGGCCGCACGTCCTCTAGGAAGCAAGTCTGCTTGGTCACCACCCTGCCCCATGGGTGCTACCCAGGGTAGCTCAGGAACACAGCCCTGACACCCAGCCCTGATTGCACAGCACGGAGGGAGGCTGGGGCACTGGTTCCACCCGTTTCACAGACCCACTGACTCATCCCGGCCACGTGGTCATCCGTGGCCACACCAGGGTCAGAGCCCTGCGTTTCCTGATCCTCCGCTGCTATTTCTCTGCACAGGACAGTTTAGGAATCAAAGAACCAATCTTTCGAGAAAAAGAAACAATTTCCATCTGCCTTGACCATCCCTTTCCTGCCACACCCCCAACCCAACACACACAAAAACCCAGGGTCCGCAAATACACTGCTTCTGAAAGCGGGTTCGGTGATTAACTTTTTCCTTGGTTTGCAAGGGGAAAAACAGCCCTGGAAGCAGCCCTCCCTAAGGAGTGGGGCGGCAGTATCGCACAAACAAGTACCCAGTAATTGGGCCCTCCCAGCCTTCTCTGGCATCTGGCGAGGAAGTCCTGAGGTTTCACTTTTCACACTCTGGCTGGGGCCTGCCCACCAGACGGGAGGGTTCAGACTGGGATGCCTGTTTTCCTTCAGATGCCCGGGTTCTTCCCTGCGTACTCTTGTTCCCAAGGTAAAGCACCTGGGCCGCTTTGCAGAGGGCTGCCTGCGGCCTGGGACACGTCCATTGTTACAAACGAGATTTTTCCACCGGGAAATACCTGCTCGTTTCCCCCGGCGCTGGGGTGGGGTTTACTTTAAGCAGACCTCTCTTGGGGGGAGCCAGCCAAGACACGGCCACACACAGAAGCCCAAAGCTAGACAAGAACGTGGGGAGTGGGGAGATGGCCCAGCAGAGTGACAAACAAAACCATGTTGAAATAACCTCTCTGACTTCTTTTTAGAAACTTTTCACATTGCAGTGGCTCAAAAGTCCTGTGCAAACATGTTCTGCCGTAAAGAGTGTGTGACCTGGTGCATTTTGAAAGCTTTGCAGAAAGCAATAAATAGTGCCAATTCTTTTCCTGAACATGGGGTTTGAAGGTTGTTTTATTTAAGCTGGAATTTTGAAAAGGTTTTTCTCTTTTTGGCATTGAAACCCCTTTAAACACAAACACGACGTGGTACGTCAGAAACAGTCAAATACTAGACACCTGTTATTTGCCTAAGAAACAGACACATTGTATTTTTTTACATAATGAGTATATAAACAGAATTCTTAGCCTGGGTGCTAGTGAAGGTCATGGATCCTGTGACTGGTTTAGAATGAGTCTTTTAACCTCTTTAATTAAATATGAGTCCATGCAATTCAAGAACAATTTGGTGAACTCCAACAATCAACAGTCTAGGACAATGGAGGCGCCAGGAACAGAAGCATGTCCCTCACGAGGACTGTGCAGGAACCACCCTGCCTCCACCTGCCTACCTCCTAGGAAACGGGGACATTTATTAGCAAACTATCTGCCAGCACCTCAAATGAGAATGTCTCAGGGAAAACAAAGCACAATAGGTATTTTGTTGTTGATGCTTATAAACTTTTTTGAATTAAATACAAGAAATGACCTTGTCTTGGAGTAAGCCAAAGCAAACTGCACTTTCTTTCAATGTAAATAAGCAGTAATCATCACAGGATGCACACTGACGGCCAGATGCAATATATGACCCTGGACTGCAAAACCAGAATTGCTACAAAGGGCATTACTGGGGCAGCCACTGAAATTTGAATATGGATTGAAGATTAGATAGGAATATCTGCTGCATATCACATTTCCTGATTTTGGTAACTTACCATAATTACATAGGGAAGTGTCCTTTTGTTTTAAAAGAGAAACAGCGGCAAGAGAAACAGCGGCGTATGTATGGGTAAAAGGGCAGGATGCTTACAATTTCCACTCCATTTATACATTTATATGTATAAATGGAGAGAACACAAAAGATAAAGTGGGGCAAAAGGAAGCAACTGGTGAATCTGGATAAAGGGCATATGTGAATTTGTTGTACTATTACAAGTGTTGTATACATTTTTTTAAACTTTTTTTATTGAGTTATAGTCATTTTACAATGTGTCAAATTCCAGTGTAGAGCACAATTTTTCAGTTATACATGAATGTACATATATTCATTGTCACATTGTTTCGCTGTGAGCTACCACAAGATCTTGTATATATTTCCCTGTGCTATACAGTGTAATCTTGTTTATCTATTCTGCATATGCCTGTCAGTATACATTTTAAATCATGTAAAAAACACATTAAAGAATCCAAGGACTAAGCACACTTATCCTTCATGAGATAGAGATTCCTTTTGCAGAGCTGGTTGAATGAATTAAGTTTTACCATAATAGTGTTATTTTTTAAAAGAAAATATACTTTTAACGATATATTTACATGTAAATGCAACTAATAATAGAACCTCTTGGGGCTCATTTTAGTGAACCAATAAAATTTTGCAGTGTAGACATCAATTGTTATAATTATCAACACTTCTCAGACACCTATAGAAGACAAAACCTTCTCCATTCCTCCTTCTAAAGGTCTGTGGGGCACCTGAGCAATCTATAGCCCTGGACTACAGTTTCCAGTTTCATTATCCACCACTCTCAGTGGTCCAAGGGAAACTCCTATTTGATTCCAGATGACCTGAGAGAGGAGCTCTAGGAATGAACCTTACCCACACCTGCTTTTTTCCTGTACAGGTAAACCTCTTTTAGCACTGGGAAAGTGAATGGAGTCAGAGTTAGATGAGTTCAATGGGAAGGATGGATTCCTGGCAGTGTAGCTTATTACGTATGATCAGTAGATAATAAGAGGCTATTGGTTGAAGTTTCTATTTTCTCAACATCCTTTAGACTTGTTCAAATGGGATTTGTGCCTAAACCTAGTCTAGACCCATGTTGTGGTTAAAACTTACATTTTAGTCCATCAACAGATGAATGGATAAAGAAAATGGGGTGGAGAGATATACACACACACACACACACACACACACACACACACACACACACACACACACACACGATGGAATGCTACTTGGCCATAAAAAAGAATGAAATAATGCTATTTGCTGCAACATGGATGGACCTATAGATTATGAAGTATGAGTAAACTAAGTGAAGACAAAGACAAATATCATATGATATCACTTATATGTGGAAGCTAAAAATGATACAAATGAATTTATTTACAAAACAGAAACAGATTCACAGACATAGAAAACAAATTTATGGTTACCAAAGGAGAAAGGGTGGGCAGTGATAAATTAGGAGTTTGAGATTAGCAGATACAAACTACCCTATATAATAATAGGGTGGGGGAGGGTATAGCTCAAGTGGTAGAGTGCATGCTTAGCATGCATGAGGTCCTAGGTTTAATCCTCAGTACCTCCTCTAAAAATAAACAAACCTAATTACCTTCCAACCCCCGCCAAAATATTTAAATAATACAATAATAAATAAAACATTTAAAAAATATATAGTAGTAGATAAACAACAAAGTCCTACTGCATAGTACAGGGAACTATATTCAGTATCTTGTAATAACATATAATGCAAAAGAATATGAAAAAGTATATATGTATATGCATCACTGAATCACTATGCTGTACACCAGAAACTAATACAACATTGCAAATCAACTATACTTCAATTAAAAAAAATGTACATTTTAAACTAGTAGTTACACTTAAGTTTTACCACTTTCTAAAGCGACTTTTAACAATCCAAGCTAGCTCTTTTGTGACTAAAAATGTTTTTAATCTATTCCCAAAATATCACTGAATGATTATAGGTTATTTTCCGATTAATTTATGGATCTATTAACTTTGTTCATTCACTTACTGATTTATTGCCTGCTTCCTGCCCATCCAGTATTTGTTGGTACATGAATAAATACTAGGTTTATCTGCAGAGGATGGCTGTTCTCCACCATGTTAATTTTACTTTAATTAAAAGTCTTACTGTGGAACTGTGGATTAAAAAAAAATTCAATAGACCCTGAGATCATCTAAGGAAAAACATGTATTTTAGACTTCAGTCACTCTAGGTTTGTTTTGTGATTTTTGATAAAGGCATTTCCCATACTTTATTTACATGAACTATCTGGGTAGGGGTGTTTAGAGCTTTTCTGAAAACTTACATAGATGGGGAAACAAGGATGCTGTTGTCATTTTGATGGCTGTAGTCTCTCTTGTTTAAAAATGTGTTTACAGTCACGGGTAGAGTAGCTGTGATTAGAACTCAAGTGCCCAGTGTCCTGTGTGACCTTGGATTGAGCCTACCAACCACGTACTGGACCTCTGAGTGGGTCTATAAAACTATAACTCAGCCCTTCACTGTCATTAACAGTGGATAAATTCAGACTTGGGCAACAGGAGAAAGTGAAGTGTCTTCTTGTGACTTAATTATAATATTCAACCTGCATCTGTGTCTAGCATCCTTCCTCTAAGAACCTTTGCGGATTTTCACTTCACTCAAATGGTAAATTCCTCACCTCTGCTATGAGGTAGTGCAGAGTCATAATTAGCGGCTCATAGTACAGTAAGAGTTTCACAGATAATAATATGAGAAGACAGTGTCTCTCTACCTAAATTGTCACACAGTGGTCAGACTAAGAAAATATTGGTATTTGACTTCATAAACTTTCTCCTGGAAAAGGCAATGCTAGTTGAAATCTGGGGCTCAAAAATTCCTCGTTTGTGTATGAAAAGTCGACAAGCCCCATGTGACAGAGAGCTTTCTTACTAAAGGTGTTTTGGTGGAGGCCTTGTCATATTATCGCTGTCATCTGAGAACATCCTGCTATTGGGGAGGGGAGCATGTGTGCATCTGGCCTTACAAAGACTCTTTGGGCTGGCAGGGGTTTATTTTTAATCTTAGAAATGTTAAACAAAAGTTGACTTTTGACCAAGTGTACTTTCTCATCTGACCATAGCCAGAGCTAGCAGGCAACCCCACATTGTCTTGGAGAACCAGTTTTGTCAGGTCCCTTCCAAGTCTCTGTTCAAGCAAACAAAAGCACTTTAAAGTCGGAGCCAGAGTCAGAGGCTTTATGCTGGGCTAGCAGTGCTTTGCCCAGCCTTTTTCCATACACCCTTACTGTTCTGTGCCAGGCTCCCACCTACATAATCACAGTAACTGCCCTGCCTACCTTTCAAACACTGCTACATCCCTCAAGACTCTATTTCTCAACAAAAGCAACTTAATTCACAAGATGACTGAAATGGAAGGGTTGCCAGATTTAGCAAATGAAAACACAAGCAGCCCAGTATATCCCAGGCAACATTTGGGTTATACTTACACCCTCAAAGATACTTATCTGAAATTCAAATTTAACTGAGCATCCTGTATTTTACCTGGCAGCTCTAGTAAGAGGCCCCTTCTGGTACCACTGCCATCCCTCCAGAAGCCATGATGTAAGCCTGGACTGGGAAGGAGGATCTGTTCCTCAGCAGGGTGGAGTGGGCAGCAGAAAAGGCAAGAGGTTGAGATGGAAAAGACACCATCTGGAGATTCTGCTCCCTAGACTTACAAACTTTGGGCAAATCTCTTAGGGGGAATGCTAACCATGTCCTGTTTCCTTTACAAAGCACCTAGGAGGATAATATGAGATTATATACCCAGTTCAGACCAGGTGAACAACATTTTCTACCAGCACTGGCCACCCACATAACCCCATCAGGATCTCCCATCCCTTCCTTCTCCGTGGGCATGCTGCTGCTCGGCCTTCTTAATGCAGCTCTGACACCACCACTAGGGAGGCCTCCAGACTCCTCTGCTCCTACAGCTTCAGAAGGGATCTGCTGGCACATCTCTCTCCACAGTTAGAGTTTTAGAAGGACGAGATAGGAGGGAAGGCGATGCTGGCTAGGTTGATGGTTTGCAGCAAGAGGGCTTGGAGCTGCAGGAGATTCCAAGGCAAGGATGAGTCTGAAGAAAAGTTGGTGGGTCATCAGGATAGGCCAACTCTGGTCCAATGTACCATCAGAGAGAAAAAGCAGGTAGGAGTGTTAAGAAAAGCAAAAGGGTAACACCTACTGCTGGTGATGCTCCCTTCCTCCTTTTTCTCCCTGATGGAGCATCAGGCCAGAGTTGGCGCCTCCTGATGTCCCACTAACTTTTCTTCAGACCCACCCTTGCCTTGGAATCTCCTGCAGCAGACTTGATGAAATTCTGCTAGAGACTTTTCAGTATCTCTCCTAAGCCTTAAGTACACTCAGTAATACAAAAACATACTTGATCAGGAAAGCTTTTTAGCTTTGTTTTCCTTCTCAGGATGTCTGTCCAGAGAGGAAGCACATTCTAATGCCCCAGGTGTGAGCACACGCCCCACGACTCAGCGGCAACACCCAGGGACCCTGAATGCTGGCGTTCACTTTGGCAAACGCGAACCTCCTACGTGCCCCTCTCAAGGAGTGAGTGTGAATGGGAAATGCCACTGTTTACAAATTTTTTTGGGTGTACAAATGTGGCTCTTAAGGTATTTTACACCGAAGGTCTTACGAGAGTCATAGGGATATAGCACTTTCTGTGGAGCTTCAAAACCGGGCAAATTTAATCCAGTCCTAGGCTGGGGACTCCGTAGGCCAGACTTGCTGTCCCTCTCGGTTCTCCTCCATTCCGACTGTTCTAGAGATCAACTTAAAGTTAAAAATGATCTGCTCTGGTTCCAGGCAGTGGTGACCTGTGAAAATCTGTGGCCAATTCTGTGTAGAAGCAGCATTCAGCTTTAGTACGCTTTCCTAGCATTCCAGTGCTTCTGTTCTTGATTTTCCTCTCAAAAGCTGTCAGTTTGGTTCTTTCAAATCTTGAGCCTCACTGGAAATGCACGTGGACCCCGGTGTTTGCCAGTACATGCTTTTTTGAGCCAACTTGGTCAACTTCAGCTAGCAGTGAGGGCAGCAGGGACAATTTCCAAACGATTTTGTCTTCTGGGAAGTTTTAAAGTTAAGAAGAGATCTTTGAAGTGGTTTTGGCAAATCGGCTTATCCCCTCAGACTTTTGGTGATAGATCACCCATCACCTAGCAGCCACTCTAATCCCACCCATCTTCCATCTGATTTGGTGAAGGAGAAGCCCTCTCCAGCACTTGTAATCCGATCTCAGAGCACCCACCAGCTAGGGGTTATCTCTGTTCTCTGCAACTGATGAACAAACAGGCCCAAGGATGTGGTAACTGGACTGAGGTCATACAAAGCCAGGATAGGAACCTAGTTCTGTCTCCTGCCCAGTGCCTGTTTTCCTTGGACAGCTTACTAGTTTCCAAAATTTCAGGGCAAAAAAAAAAAAAAAAAAAAATCCTTGGTAAAATCATTTAATCCAACTCTTTCTCTTAAAAACACTCTGGTGCAAAGAAATAGACTGACTTATACGTCAAATGTCTCGTCACTAGAACAACAGTTCCTGTCTCCTAGAGTCCTAAATGTTGGCATTTTCTCTCGGCAAAATAGAGATGAAAAGAGAACATCCCCTACAGCTGGGGGCTATCAGAGTTCCAAAGTTCACATATGCTCAGAGTTCAATGAGAACTTCCAGGCTTTTTAAAAGAGATCTAGATCAGAGGCTGCACACTAGCAGTTGGAATTTGATCTGCAGACACAGTTGGTTTGGCCTGCAAGTGCTGGCTTTAAATTTGAATTTGGCCAATGTCAAAAAACAAACAAACAAACAAACAAACAAAGATATTTAACATTCAAAAAATTCAGAGTTCTGGCTTTTCTTGAAAAAATCCAAAGGTCTGGCATGGCTGCATCCACATTCCCACCCCTGCCAGTGAGCCAAGGCTGGGCAGAAGTTGCTCTCTTTGGAGGTGGCAGGTGCTGTCCGGCTCCCAGCCATCTCCACTTCCCCTGAGGTCACCTGAACCCTGAGGGTCACGTGTCAGATGCAGCTGCCTCCCTCCCTTACATGACCTTTCCCTGCCAGTATTTAAATGTATTCTTTTTTTAAATTTAATTTTTAAATTTTTCTAATGAAGGTACTGGGGATTGAACCCAGGACCTCGTGAATGCTAAGCATGTGTTCTACCATTCAGCTGTACCCACCCCACCCCCCTGCTGGTACTTATAGTTTTCCTCCACTGGAGTAAATGAGTCCACACTGAGGAGCTTTTAACTTTCAATGGGGTTCTCTGATTTGACCTTTTTTTTTTTTAAAGGAACACAGCACTGTCAAAATCCAGCAGTAGGTAAGACTTGTCTGGCCGAGGCTTTCTAGTTTCTAGTTCAGTAATTATTTGGAGATAAGGCTGCTAGAAACTTGTAGAGGAGGGCAAAGAAAAAGTGGAAAGAAAATGTCCCATAGTGTAAGCAGGCTGGAGTGGTTTAGCATTTCCCACAGTTGTGGAGAAAAATACTGGGCTGGTATTAAAACACATTGTTAAGTGGTAGCACAAACGTGTCAGCCTTCACTTCTGCCCCTGTACCCACGCTCCCTTGAGGTGTGGGTTTGAGATAAGGGAACAGGATGTCAAACCTTCTCAGGCGTGGCACAGGCCATTGGATGGACTAAAAATACCACAAGTGGAGAAGAGCCACACTCTGACAGAGATCCTTTTTTTAACAGGAGACCTGAGCTAATAGTGCATGTGGTGCCCTCTATCAAAGGTGCTGGCAGGACTCTAGCCTTTCATTAAGTGACTCCACACCTCCGTGAGGAAGCTATGTGGCAACACATCCGTTTTGGGGCCAACCGAAGCATGAGCTCTTCAGAGCTGTGATGAAATCTCCCCAAATATTAAGTTAATATTACGTTTGTAGGCTCTTTCCCCCAACCCCCAGCCCGATCTTCCCACCCCACAAACCCTACAAAATTTCTGCCAATGAATTTTATAGTCAGCATGCATGTTGTCTCACTGGGATGTGTCCATCTGGTGAACTCATCTAGGTCAGGTGATTCTGTTACTGGTGTCAACCTCAAGTTATGATGTGGAGCCTTGGAGTATAACCTCAGATTCAAAATCCCTATATAGTGAGTAGTACAAAGGTACACCCATGTGCCTTCAGGATGCAAGTTTATGGGCTGGTTCACTGTGTGATCTTTGTTAAGTCATTTAACCTCTCTACAGGCATGTGTTTTGTCACCTGAGAAAAAGAAAGGCAGACTCATAAAAGGTGACCCACGCAAAGAAGCTGGCATGCACAGGTCCTCCCTTCTTGTCATGGAATGCTGGAAGCTACAGGTCCTTGGAAGTTGAGCAGTCCCATCTCTTCATGACAGTTGAGGACATCAAGGCCCCCAGAGGTGGTCTCTCAGGCAAACAATGGCAGTGCCAGGCAACTCCTGAGACCTGGGTTCTGGTATTTTACCCAGCATTGGTTTTCTCACATGAGCCAGCCCATGAGAGAGACTCAGCAGGTAGGGACAGTGACAAGGCAGTCCCTATGATTTCTAGTGCGAGCTGAAGGGCTAGCTATGCAGACCTCCATTTTGCTAAAGTTCTCCATAGGCCTCACCACTCCCTATCGCTCTCAGCCATCTTGGTTGCTTGCTGGGCCTCTGTATACATCCAGGTTGGGTTCAGCCAAACTCACTGGCTGAGTTGCCCTGTCAGTAGTCTGGATTACTGATCAACCAAAGTTGAGGCATGCAAACGCCAGCTTTATAAATCTCACAGACAGGCATACACACAAAAGTGGCCCTCCAGATCACTTTCTAAGCTTCGTTTCTGGTCCATAGGCAGATGGTTGACCCTGTTTAATTCCGGCTTGCAAAGTGATGGCTTTGTCCATCTACAGTCTTACAGAATGGGAACTTTAAAAATCACTGGCATGTATAGAAATGCCGGGCACCCCTGGTTACCAGTAGAACTCTTCAAGAAAGACTTCACTAGCATGTGACGCATTAGGAGAGAACATACGATTCAACAGGAACGAGAATTCTGAATCCTGAAAGTGAAACTTCACATTTCATACAGCTTGTTATGACTTCCCTTTCTCTATGGAGCCACACAATGTGCTTATGATACTACTTTTTAAAAATAAATTACGGATAGCTGACTGATAGCAAATGCTCATTTGTGAACTGTAATTCATTTAAAGTCATGTCTTCTGTTAGCCTCTGAAGGTCTGGGGGAAAGTGAAAGGCTGAGAAGACAGCACCCCAGAAATCCTGAGGGGCATTCCCCACCCCCTCACCCAGCCCCCACAATAGATCTCAAACCTCAAATATCCACTCTTATGGCAACTATCACCAAATCTTCTCTTGATGACTAAGCTGCCACTTTCATGACCCTAAGAAAATTTTGGAAATAGTTTGTCTGCATTTTGTGACAAACTCCTACTGGGCTGGGTGGATTAGTAAGGCTTGTATGAGGAGTGGCTGAAAGCAGAGTAATTTATTAAGGTTGACTGGAAACCCGCAGCCCAAACACAGCTTCAAACCCTTATTTGAGTATGCTATTTTAAACCTGATTTGTGGCAGGGCACAGACCAAATTAAATCACTCATTTTACTGACTTGAGTCCCAAGCTTCAGTTCTCTGGTGGATTATTTTTAATTTAAAAATAAGCTCTTGCCCTATAAAAGCAGGCAGCACCAAGGAGAAACAAGACAGCCTAAGTGGCCCAAGAGACAGAGCAGTTGCTTTTATAAAAAAGCTCAAAAGTGTTAATGACATTATTTCTAAGTTTAGGAAATGAATTTTATGGTAAATTTCTAGGTTATAATGAGGTAATAGAGATAGGTATGTCTCTGAAACTGCTCCTAAAGATTTTGAAATGACACATGTAGGTAAACAGATGTTACAATATGACCATACAATGCAATACTATGCAGCCATTTAAAATACAGTGAAGCAGAGCTAGGTTTCAGACACAGAAAAATATGTGCCATAAAAATTTTACAGCAAGTGGCAGACACCATTTTTGGAGAAAAACTTGTGTCTATGTGTGTGCATATAAACACCTTTCTGACACTTGCATCTATATTCAGCTATATTCAATTATATTCAGCTGCAGAGAGTATATTTATATATGGTTAGGAAAAAACCCTATGAAAATGCACGCTAAACCTAATATTGGTGGTAAAGGAGGCGAGTGGTCTTGGTTTTTAACTTGACTTTTCTTACCTTAGTGGTTTGCATTTTTTTTTGCAAGAGCATTTATAACTTTTTTAACTAAATGAAAAATTAAGTGATGGGCTTTAAATAACTGTAACAACAGCTCCTGCCTGCCCTTCCTATCAAATTCCTGATCAACTCTTGTTTCCACCCCCACTTAGTTAAAAAACACAATTCCCCAGGACATGGAAGGCTAGGGGAGGGAAAGGCGTGGCTTCCAGGGTTTTCTAGTTGCTAGAGGAAAGAAAATAGGCTGTAGGCGCGCCCCCCCCCCTTTTAAGCTACACTCCCGAGGGCTCCCACGTGTCAGGGGTGAGCAGAAGGGAGGCGCAGGATGTAGGAGGAACCCAGTACCAATGCTTCCAAGCCCAGTGCTGGTAAAAGGTGCTTTTAGTTCGCCCTTTCCCGCCCCCCCCGCCAAATCCCCCAAAGATTAGTCAGCCTCCTGGTCCAAGTTTTACTTGAGCGGCCCAGCCTTACCCAGCACACCCACGCCTGCAGAGTACGCAGGCTCCAAGTGGGGTGAGCTGTGATGTGTTCTAACAGCGATCGTGTGCCAGTTAGGCTGGGGTCAGTGCTCGGGCAACTATCAGCCCAGAGCTACTTCCAAAGTGGACAGGTGGGCATAGGGGAGGGTGGACAAAATGTAATTTTTTGCTTAATAAGAGAGATGCCACCTGCCTCTCAGCGCCTGCGAGTGGGCTGGAGGAATCCGGATGGTCGCCGGGTGGAGGTGCGCGGCTGGCACCTGGGCTTACCTTGCAGGGAAACAGAACTGCCGAGGCCACCTTCTCCATAGCCAGATTCCTGATGCTGGGCGTCAGGGCGCCCCTGCACGTCGGGCAGCAGCTCAACTTCTGGCGGCATTGGTTACACACCAGGTGCCCGGCCTGGCACTGCAGGATTGGGGGCAGGACATAGTCAAAGCAGACCGGGCACTCGAAGAGCGAGGTCAGCTCGTGGTGCTGCGGGGACACCGGGCCAGCCCCGCCGCCGCCGCCGGCGCCCGAGATCACCGCCGCCGCGGCGGGCACCGCGGACGAGCCGGGGCCCGCAGCCGAGATGGTGGCGGCGGCCGGGGGCGCAGCCGGGGACGGAGCGTGCTGGGGCTGCGGCGGCGGCTGCTTGCTGCAGGGTTTGTTAGCGCTGGGGCCGGTGGAGGACGGGCGGCTCATCGCGCTCCGAACCAACCATGGAACTGCGGGCGCCTGCCTGCCGCGGGGACGCCGGAGTCAAGGCGGTGCGCGCCCCGCGGGCGGCGGGCTCCGGGGCAACGCCACCGCGCCCAGCCCAGGACCAAACAACAGAGACGGCCCGCGCTGGCGGGCGAGGGAGCTGGACCGCGCTGACGATCTCCGCGGCCCTCGGCGTTCCGAACACCCCTCCGCGCCCTCCCGGCGGCGTCGCGGCCCCGAAGCCGAGCGGTGCGCAGAACTCCGGCCCAGCTGCTCCTGGAACGGCAGCTGACGCAAGCCCCGGGGGCGCGCGCGGACGTGACGCCTGGACACGTGTGCGGCCGCCCAAGCGCGCGGGGACTGGCAGAGCCACCCTGCGCTGGGGCGCCGGCTCCGCCCGACTCCAGCTGGCACGCCGGGGGCCGCCTAGCGCGGGCGCTTCCTGCCGGAGCTGCGGGCCCGGCCCGCGCCAGTGAGCATGCCCGGCGCCCCGCGGCCGCGCGGGGTCTGCTTTTCCGGGTTGCGGAGGGGGCCGCCCTTCGGGAAGGCGTAGCCGAAGTCTTCTAGCCACACCCCGGGGAGCCACGCCGACGCGTCCCGCGGGCGCAAACCAGAAGGACAACTTTAGGCGGGGCGGGGGCTTGTATGGTGGGCGGGGCGGGACGCGGGCACCCTTAGACCGGTCGGAAAAAACCCAGAGGTTTCTCTTCCCTTGGTTGAGTCAGCAGCGTGGGGGAGGCGTGCGGCGGGGCCAGCGCGGTTCTTAGTGTGGAGTGCGGGGTCCGGATCCGGAGCTTTGGGCGAGAGAAGGGCAAGGGGCTCGGGTGGAGTCTGAAGCCGGCGCAGAACCTAGTGCTGGGCTGTTAAGGGTGTTTGTTTGGACCAGTTCGTGGTCCTGCTTCCCAGGGTGGGGAGAAGGTGAGCTCTTTATTATCCGACCTGCCGATGCCCTCTTTGAACTGAGCGCCTCTGACTTGCTAGCAGGCCCAGAAGGGAGTTTGTGGGCAGCGTTGGCTAAAAGGAGAGTTCGAGATCACCAGAATCTAGAAATGCCAGAAATGCGGCTTGGGTCCTGAAGCCCCCGGAAAACAGTGGGTGACCCTCCAATGCAACGCATCCTCCTCTTTGAGATCCCGCTGAAGGCCAAGACTTTGATGCAAGCTGTTGGCGCTTACCCTGCAAGCCCAGCCGAAGTCCTAGAGAGGGCATGACGGCCCAGAGGGAACCACAAGTTAACGTGTACTGTGCGCTCTGAGTTAAATTGCTTTTCTGCATACTTTGAGCCACTGACAGGGGAATTAGGGGAAAGAGCTGCACAGCTGTGAATCGGATGATTCTTTGTAAGAAAAACAGTGGGAAGGAAGAACGGTCAGGACTGGGTGAAGAACGGTGCCCTCCACTTACCGTCTGTGTGACTTTGGACAAGGTCTTTCGTTTCTCTGTGCCTCAATTTCCTCATTTGAACAAGTGGACTAAAAACACTACCTATCTTATAGGTGGGATAATGAGGATTAAATGAGTTTGATATATGCCAAGAACCTGGCCCATCATAGTCACTGCTTAAATGTTAGGTATTATTTTTAAAAATAGTATTAGTTAATGTTTAATATTAATTAATATTGGTGAATAAAATCTGTCCAAGAAATATACTGTTAGAGCCTGGAAGAAAGAAAGTCTAATCTTGTACAGGGCAGCTAGAAAGACTACATGCATGGAATTGGTGGAATTTAATCTAAATCTGAAGAAGGTTAATAGATGTGATGTCATTCATACATTCAGTAAATGTTTCCTGAGCATTTATTATGTACCAGCCACTGTTTGGGCTCTGAGAATGGTTCCGATTTAGTCTCCTTTTAGTAAGAGAGCAATGCCAATAACCAAAACACTCATGGAAGAGGATTTCAGTTGACTAGGTATGGTGAGGGTAGGGGTGAAGACATCGTAGCAGCAGCTAAAGCACAGTGAGAGATGCGATGGGACTTGGGGTTAGGGTGGGGAGGTGCATGACCGCCTCAGTTGGCCTGATAAGACCTTTACCTCAGTGACAAAGAGTAATCCCTGTAGGCTTTTGAAAGGTGCTATAACATGGCTGAATCTCAGTTTTTGAAACGGTGCTCTGCAGAATACAAAATGATGATAACTGATCTTTATTGAGCGTCTACTATGTGCTGGGCATGGATGGTTCTAAGGACTTTGAAACAATCCTGCAGGATGGCTACTATTGTCATCATCTCCATTTTACAGTTGAGGAGACTGAGACACATGGAAATGAATTTGCTCAGGATCACTGAGCTGATCTTATTGGAACAGCTCCAGAGCCCTCCTTCTTAGCTACTAATCTATATCCCTTTCAATTATACCCGACTCCTACTTATAGTCTTGTTAAGGAGTTAAGATTAGCACACTCAGCACAGTTAGAAAACAGTTACACAGCCAGTAATAAAGCATTGAATTTCGTGGGCCCACTTTACATAAATTCTTTCCTTAGCTGGCCTTGAGAGGAAAAAATGTAATCATACTCTGTTTATTCCATTTTTGCCTTTTTATAGCATAGAGAACACAGTAGTGACAACAGGAAAAAAAATCACCCAGCGTTTCACTTTTAATTGGAGAAAATATAATACTTTCCACTTTTAATTTAACACCCAAGCAAGTAGAATTTATTAGCAGAATTAATTTTCTTTCCCTCCAGCACTGGCCTCTCAGCACCGCTGCCCCCCATTCCCAGGTCTTACTAGCTCTCACTGGAGAAGCAGGGTCCTCACCCTTGCCATGTTCACATGAGTTCCAGACAGCTAGGCCCTGGTTGTTTAAGAAGCAGTTTAATTTTGGAGGTGTTGAAACAAAGAACAGGAAAAGCAATTCTCTGCAGAGAGAATTTGGTTTATTTAAAAAAAAAATACAACTAACTCTTCCACTCTTACCCTGACAGATGCCTCCTGTGGTATGGAGACATTTCTTCTTGTTTCTTCCTTTACATCATTGCACTTCCGGTTAAGTTGATAAGAGTGATTTAAAAAAATCTTCCTCTGGGCAGTTGCTGAAGGTAAGTGGGGTGAGAGCAGACAGGCCTGCTGGTTGACCCACATCAGTGACCTCTTCAGGCTGCCAGGCTGGCCTTTCAAGTCCTCTTTCCTTCTTCCTCCTTCCTTGGGGCTTTTGAATCAGACAAAGGTGGCCTTTGCACACTGGGCATCGTGAGCCAGGACACATTCTCAGTAGGGCATGTGTGCTGAGCTGAGTTGTGTTTATTTGCCCTTGGGAGTTGCTGCTGTTGCTGAGTGACTTTGTGGCCTGGGGAGAGCAGCGGGGAGGGTCCAGCTTTTCGTTATCTCCTGATTCATGACGCGTTTACCACATCTGCTGGACAACGGGTTGGCTTTCTTCCCCCACCGAGTCCCGGATTGCACAAAGGGGACGTGTGAAGCAGGACACTGCTCCTTAACCCATCTCCCCCTGTGCTACCCTTTGAAGACTAGAGATACACTGAGGAGTCCTTCTTTCCTTAAAATATCAGGGTGGGTCTTGTTTTAAAAAACTCACACGTGACCCCTAATCTCACCTAAACTGCTGAGCTCAATGAGAAATAACTTAAGCTAGGCAGGTGAACTCTTGCTGGTCTTTCTGTAACTTATAAATTGTGTGGTTTTGCAAATTGGGCAACTTCTGCAATCAGGCAAATGGTGTGCATTTTCAGAGCGAAGTGTGGTCGGCTTTTTCTGTTTAGATTTAGAGATGACTCAGGAGGGCATTGGAGCTGGCTGCATGGAAATTTCTGATAAGGGGAAAGCTTGTGGGAAATTTGGAGGTGACTGTGAGGCCCCTTGGTAATTATGGTAGGAACTTTTACCTTTAGAAAGTACTTTAGTTTCTGGGGTAATTTCCCTGTGCTCAAACATCTTTTGAGTAATGAGGGGGCATTTAAGGCAAGTCTTTCCTGAACAACCACCATGAACTTAGTACTGTGCATTGCACGGAGTAAGTATATGCCTTTGCATTATTATAATTAAAAAAAATTTTTTTTTGGTTGGGGGGAGGTAATTTGGTTTGTTTGTTTGTTTATTTAATGGAGGTACTGGGGATGGAATCCAGGACCTCGTACATGCTAAGCATTCACTCTACCACTGAGCTATACCTCCCCTCTTTGCATTTTTTTTGTATCCATACTTAGGTCATATTGCTCTAGTGTTCACCATATGCTATAGGTACTGTTCTCAGCACTTTACATATTTTAATTCTTTTAATCCCCACAATGTCTCCTATAAGGTAGATGTTTATAGATGACAAAACTGAAGTATGGAGAAGCCAAGTCGCTTGTAGTAAGCAGCCTTTAAGATGGCTCCAGTGAGCTCCCCTCCTGGTGTCTGCCCTCTGTATGATTCCCTCCCTTCAGGTGAGAGCCAGAGTGCTCACTTTAAATGAATAGATAAGGTCAAAGTGATAGAATGCCGCTTCTGAGGTTACGTTAGAAAAGACTAAGACTTCTGTTTAGCTCTTTCTCTCCGTCTCCTTCTTTGAGCCCTCTCTGTGGGCGAAGCCCACTGTCGCATTACGAGTAGCCCTATGAAAAGCCTCACACCACAAGGAACTGATGTGGCTGGTCAACAGCCAGCAAACGCTCCAGGCCTGGCTGACAGTTCGAGTGCACTTGTGAGACTCAGAGCCAGAGGATCTAGCTGAGCTGATGCACAGAAGCTGTGAGATAGTAAATGCCTGTGGTTGTTAGGTTTTAAGTTTTTAACTAAGTTTGGGGCAGTTTGTTATATAGCAACAATATACAACTGATGCACTGGTCTGAGGTCCAAAAGCTTGTATGTAAAAAGACATGCAAAGTATAGACCCTCTGTGGAGAAAAGGGAACTTTCCTACACTTGGTAGTACTGCAGTTAGGTGCAGCCATTACGGAAAACAGTATGGAGATTCCTTAAAAAGCTTAAAATAGACTTACCCTATGATACACCACTCCCACTCCTGAGCATGTATCTGGAGGGCACTCTAATTTGAAAAGTATTCCAGTATTCATAGCAGCACTGTTTACAATAGCCAAGATATGGAAACAACCTAAATGTTCATTGACAGATGACTGGATAAAGAAGTTGTGGTATACTTATACAGAGGAATACTACTCAGCCATAAAAAGAATGAAATAAGGCCATTTGCAGCAACATGGATGGACCTGGAGATCATTCTAAGTGAAGTAAGCCAGAAAGAGAAAGAAAAATACCATGTGATATCACTTATATGTGGAATCTTAAAAAAAAGAGATACAAATTGAACTTATTTACAAAACAGAAACAGACTCACAGACATAGAAAACAAACTTACGGTTACCAGGGGAGAAAATGGGGAATGGAGGAATATACCGGGAGTTTGGGATTTGCAGATACACACTACTATATATAAAATAGATAAACAATAAGGTTCTACTGTATAGCACAGGGAACTATATTCAATATCTTGTAGTAACTTATAATTGAAAAGAATCTGAAAAAGAATATACATATAAATGTATATAACTGAAACACTATGCTGTACACCAGAAATTAACACAACATTGTAAACCAACTATACTTCAGTTAAAAAAAAAAAACAGCAAACACAAAGTATAGCCCCTCTACTTTGTTTCTTTTAAATTGTTTTTATTATAATGCTACTTAGGTACATAGAAACAAATCTAGGAATAAGATTTTTATGATTATTGTTATATACGGCAAAAATAGTTAAAAAATGGAATAGTAAAAAATCTGAATTAACGTTTTATTTTGATTTAAATTCATGTTTTTAAATGATAATTTCATGTGATGGGAGATGTGCTAAAATGAAATCATCATTTAGTTTAGAAACAACCTCAATATTCATCAACACAGAAACGAACTATGTAAAGCCATCCTCCAGCATCCTCTACAATTTGGAAAAGGTCTCCAAGATAAATTACTATATGGAAAAAGCAAGCTGCAACCAAGAAAACCCCAAATGATCCCACTGATATAGAAAGAACCAAGCAAAACAAAATTACGTTTCTTCATGTGTGCGAAAGGGCATAGAAAGTTCTGGAAGGAGTGAACTGATGACAGTGATGGTTTCTGGGGAAAGAGTGAATGGATGTGGGGGAGCTTTGCTTTGTATTTTCCATATTTCTGTAATTTCTCTTTTTTCTTTTCTTTCTCTATTTTTTCCTTTTTTTTTTTTGCAATGAGAATTTATTTATGTGTTTCATATGTAATTAAAAAAAAAGTGTTGTCCTTGTCTTTCTAGGACTAATTTAGTGTAGAATTTATTTAGCTGTAGGGTCAGTGCCAAAATGTGAGAGTGAGACATGAAAGATCAGCCAGCCAGAGGAGGTGGTCCCTGCACTGCTGTGGAAAGGACCAGGAACTTCAGTCAGGGTTTGGGTCTCAGAAATGATTTACTGAAGCTGGTATTTTAATAAGAGTAATTGAAAAGCAGTGTGTGTGTAGAACTTGGAGACCATGGAGAGAAGGAAATAGACAGGCTGGGGGGCCCAGAGCTTTAAAGGAGGCTTCCTGGGACAAGCAGAAATTCAATCCTGGGGCAGAGATGAGGGTGGAGCTGTGAGCCAAGTAGTTGTGGCCATCAGTCAGCTAACCAAGTCAATAGTGTCATGTTTGGAGGCCAGGGATAAAATCAAACCCAGGCTTGACTTCTTGGGGAGTTAGTAGCCCAGAGGGGAGCAATATTAATGATGGCTCATTCTTAACACAGCGCTTACTCTGCGTCCGAAGCCCTTTTAAGCACCTGACGTCTAATCCTCATAAGAACCTTACGAGGAATGTACTATTATCCTGTTTCATAGATGAAGAAAGTACGGATTTTGGAGGTTTAATGTCTTGGCTTCGTCGTACAGCTGGTACATGGCAGAACCAGGATTTGGATCCAGGTGGTTTTAACTCCAGTATCTGTGCTCTTCACTACCAGAAATTCTTTGGAAACTCTAGTACAGTGTGGTAAATGCCATAATAGAATTGGGAAAGGAGAGGAGGATGAAATTGGTGCTTCTTGGACAAGCATGAGGGTGATACTAAGAAAAAAGGACATTATTTGGGTCTTGAAGTAAGAGTGTGACAAGCAAAGATGGGGGTGAAGAATGCAGCCCAGAGGGAGGGACAGTATACGTGAAGGTGTGAGCTCTTAAAACTTACTTCCCCGTGGATCTCCTGTCCCGTCTCCTTTATACATGCCCTAATCAGACCCCTGCTTGCCTCCTCTTTCTGAACTGTTGAGGTGGAGTTGCATGTCAGGCTGCTCTCCTAGGGCTGTTTTTCTTAGATCTCTCCCTTCATGAGACAAACAACATTTAGTCCTTAGTGGGACGTGAAGAAAGGCAGAGGGGAAAGAAGCCCCAATACTTCCCCGCTTCTTCTTGCATCCCTAGGCCTGATCTGGGATTCCCCAGAGAGCCCCATCCATGTGGGGCCCAACGCGGAATGTGCATCATTGAGAGCCAGCAAAACTGACAGAACCTCGAGGCCTCAAATAATACATTCCTCTCCCTCAACATCAATTTCGTCAGATTAAAAATCCAATAACAGGCTATCACTGAGTCTGAGAAAAGAGATGGTCATAAAAAGGAGAATCTGATTCCATAATGGAAAGCAGGTGATTTTTAAAATTGGTTTCTCCAGCTGTCTGTGCGACTGAAATTCAGAAAAGGTAGAAAAACATGTGCATGTATCTTTCTTCTCAGTTCTCCTGACTTCTCCCACCTACTGTCCTTCCCCTTCTGTTTTCTTGGAGTTTGGTGCCTGGCCTCATTATTGCGCCCGTTTGCCTGGCTGGGACTCAGGGAGTCATCCTCACTTCTCCCTCCTACCAGCCCAGCCTAGTCCTCTCCTCAGCATCCCACGACCTGCCCTCCACACCATCCCTGCTGCCCTGCGTAAGTCATCTGGGCACTCTGCCTCCTGCCACCCTGTCACTGGTCTCCATCTTCCAGCACCTTTTTTGCCACCTCTAAAGCACAAGTATAAATAACCTGTAAAATCAATGGCTGGATACCATGTAATAACATGTAAATTATTTGTTTACCTTATCGCTGCATTCACCAAGTATAAAAGTAAGCGCTTCCTGTGTCCCCTGCCTTGGGTTAAGTCTGCCTAGGCTCTTTTGATCGCATGGAACTTATTTCAGACGAATGCAGGGGGCCGCACATGGAAAACAAGGGTATGCAGTGCTAGCAGGCCTTGACATTGGAATTAGAAACTGGAAAGCCTCCAGGAAAAGGCAGCTTGTGCTCTCCACTTCTTCCTCATAAAAAGTCTATTTGTTTTTCTTCCTCTTTCTACAAACTGGCTCTCGCTGCTTCCCGAAGCACAGAGTCAAAGGTAGTCAGCCTGCACATTTTGAGTTTATGGTCCTCCTAGTCCAGTTCCCTCCGCTGAAGGATCCCACACTGCAAGATCTCAGCTTCGAGCCCAGGTCTCAGGAGAGGATCTGACTGGTTCAGCTTCATTCAGCTGACCTTTCCCTGTCCAATCAGCAGCCATGCTCAATGCAGACATGGCCACTAGTTGCTCACCTATGTCTGGAGGAAAGAATTCTGAGAAGGGGAGTTTGAGGCTGGCCAGATGCTCCAAAAGGTATCTGTTAGGTTGTCTATTGTCTGTAGGGAAGGACATGATCTATAGCTTCTCAGCACTTAGGCCCCATTGGAGAAATTGAGAGGTGAATTGGGGTTGCTTAAAACAAATGTAAAAATCTTTGATTTTATGGAAAGAACTTGGAGTTGATGATGGAAGTCTTGACTTTAAGGAGGCACACACAAGTCTTTTGAGTTTTGGACAAAATTTTTTTTTCAAATAAGAATAGAAGTTTCATCAGTTCCTAACAGGAAGGAGTGAGGGCAGTAAAGACTTCTTCCTAGGGTAGATTCAATTTTCAGTGGTGAGAGTCGAGATTAAGTGTGTAAAGTGGAAACATTCACTGGAAGGATTTGAATACCAGATAAACAAGCTTAGACTTACCTCATTAAGGACAGTGAATTGGGGTAGTTAAATAGAAACTGAGTGTGTTCTGGAATCAGACACCTGTGCATTTGAGTCTGTCTCTTCTTGTAGTTCATGTGATTTGAGCAAGTTCCTTACTACAGAATCTCAGTATCCTCATCTAGAAAATAAAGATAATAGTGCCAGCCTGTAGTGGGCATCTGTTGTTTTTGTATGCCCAGCATCCATCCCCACTCCTGACAGAACTGCAGAACCACCCTGTGGTTTGTGTAGAATTGACCCTGAACTCCCAGCTTGGGATTGAAGCAATGATTCTGGCCAGGGCTACCCATTTAGCACCTTCCTCAAGACACTTTACTTCTATCTGTTGGAAATTGTTGTAATTCATATACTACAGATCTATGATATCTGGTATGAATGGTACCTCCTACATGTAGTGCTTTATGTGCTACATAACCTGACTAACTGTACAAAGTTGCTCTGATTCTGACCTACTAAAGCAGTCTGATCCTGGTCATAGATCAGGAAAAAGAGGGTGACCCAAGCCTGGCCAGTGGGAGGTAACTGAACCACATAATGAGTCTATCTGAGAATAATGCCAGCACAGCAGAGAAGAGAGCTGAGAGATAAGCATAAATGTATCATGTGAGCTCCTTGATCCAGCTATGCCTGAAGCTATAGAGTTACTACTGGATTTTGTCAGTTCCATTATCTAATAATTGTTCAGAGAGACAGTTCTCCATGGGTCCCTCTTGCTCCTAACATATTACTAAGTGTGGTAAGAACCCAAGGCCCTGACCACTCTTTGCTGGACCATTTTTCAGAGTTATCTTTACAAAGAACAGCTTGAATGATGAAGTGATGTCTGCCTCCAGGACAAATAGCAGGCTTTCTTATTGCTTGCGAGGAAAGTGATAGATTTCCCAAGCTCAGTGTTCCTCAGCTGTGATGCAAACCTACTGTGTGCAGAGGATCCATCTGAGCCAAATTACGTCACCTCCAAAGGACTCAGAGGTCAAGGGGACCAAAGTAAATATGCTGAGGTATGTGCTGTTTGTTGTGCCATGAGTAGTAAAGTCCTTTGTCTCTGACCCAGGGGTTTTGTGTCTTCTGCTAGTGTCTATGGAATAGTAACAGGCTAACTTATTAGCTTGTAAATAGGGTAAAAATTAAATACCAGACCTCCTTACTTTTTTTTTAAGCAAAAAAGAATTGAGATTTTGTCATTTGCAACAAAAAGTTCTAACAAATTGTCTCCTACATCAATTGAGAAAACTTTTAATTTATACTGGGCTCCCAGGTACGTGTAGTCCTATGATAGATTGTTTTACTAAACAACTTCATTGAAGTTTAATTGACATACAATAAGCCACACATATTTAAAGTATATAATTTGATAAGTTTTGACCTATATATGCAGCAGTGAAACTTCACCACAATTAGGGTAATAAAGCTAAAGATAGACCATTTTTCCTCTTAGCATGCTCATTTTTAACATTTTATTATGAAAATATTAAAACATACACAATGGTAGAGAAAACAGTATAATAAACACTAGGTACTCATCACTCATCATAACAACATTCTGCTATTTTTGTTTCATTGACCTCTCTCCTACTTTTATTTCCTGGAATATTTTAAAGAAAATTCCAGATATACTATTTTACACATCAGTAGTTCAGAAAGCATCTTTAATAGATGAGAACTTCTTTTCTTCACTATAACCACTGTAGTATTATCACAGCCAAAAAAATTAACAGTAATTTTTTCATATTATCCAAAAGACAGTTGCTGGTATTCAGTTTCCCCAAGTGACTACAAAAATGTCTTTATGTAGGTTGATTTTTGAAATCAAAATTCAAACGAGGTCCAAAGATTGCATTTATGCAGAATAATATGTCCCTTAAGAATCCTTTATAAAAACTTCTCCTCCCCTTTTTTTCCCCTTATCACTTATTTGTTGAAGAAACTGAATCCTTCACCAATTCTATATGAGGTTAATCGTATTCTTTGATGGGGACAGGTGTTCCTCTGTTTCCCTCATTTCCACAAAACTGGGAGTTGTGTTGAGAGCTGCACTGTCCATGTGGCAACACTAGCCATTTGTGGTGATTAGGCATTTTCAACATGCTTAATCTGAACTGAAATGTGCTATGGGTGTAAGATACACACTTTCAAAAGTTACGAAGACTTACTATGAAAACAGAAAATGTAGAACAATTTATTAATTTATTAATATTTTTATTCTGATTATGTATTAAAATGATAATATTTTGGATATATTAGCCAAATAAAACATACAAAAATTAATTTGACCTCTTTATTGTTGTTTTCAAAAAATGCGGTTACTAGAAAATTTTAAATCACGCATATATAACTTGTATTCTTTCCACGGACAGTGCTGGCCTGGAGGCTTAATTTGATTCAGATTCTTTTTTTTTTTTTTTTCCTTTTTCTTTTTTGACAAGAGTACTCCCAATGTGGTGATGTGGTGTACTTCTTCTTGCACCACATCTGGAGACACATATAATCCAGCTGCCCTTTTTTTTTTTAATGATGTTAAGATTGATCAATGGTGAGAAAGCGAGAAGCCGGTCCTGATGGGAGTGGGCCTGGCATTCACTGCTAAAACGTTGGTGTTCTGTTGAGCATCACAAATTTCACAGAACGTCAACAGCATGCAAGATTGCTCTGTGACTGTAATGGAGCAAGAGAAAAATATAACGATTCCATAATCATGTCTGAGCATATGTGACAAGAACATTGGCCAAACCGCAAAATTCCCTTCCTTATAGGCTAATATGAGTGACTGTTGCTTCTTGACAAATTACAGCTTTAGCTTCACATTGTTCTCCTGCCTTTTAGATGAAAATTATTAAAATACACTATAATAGAATCACCTTGCTCCTGACAGCATCCAATTAAGAGAAAAGCCCTGTTTCCTTGAACTATCCCTCAAACCATCACCAAGTCCAAATCTTATCAGTCCTTTCTGACATCCTTTTATTGAGACCTCCGTGGCTCCCTTTGGTGTGAGTTCTCCCTTGTTGCAGTGAGACAGTAGACACAACCTTGTTTGAATACAGGTGTGTTTCTGGTAGACTGTGGCTAGAGAGCATTGATGGTTTAGGAAGTGATGGTGGGTTTATCAAGTTTGATTGTTAGATTTTTAAGCAAGGGTGCAACTTAATGCAATTAGATGTTTTGGGAATTACAGTTAGTAGCTATTGGTAACCTTTGTGATACTGGACTTATCAGTCTTAAACAATTATTGAAGCCTTTTTACAAACAGACCTAAGCCTATCTGGCCATTGCGTTAGTGTACTAGGGCTGCTGTAAAAAAAAGTACCATACACCAGGTCCTTAAATAACAGTCTCACAGTTGTCTCGCAGTTCTGGAAGGTGGAAGTCCAAGATCAAGGTATTGGCAGGGCTGGTTCCTTCTGAGGGCTGAGACAGATCTGTTCCATGCCTCTCCCCTGGCGTCTGGTGGTTTGATGGCAATCCTTGTGTTCCTTGGTTTATAGACACATTACCCTCATCTTTGCATTTCATGTGGGTTCTTTCTGTGTCTCTATCTCCAAATATCCCCCTTTTTATAAGGACATCAGTCATATTGGATGAGAGCCCTTCCTAATTTCATTTTAACTTAATTACCTTTGTGAAGATTCTGTCTCCAAATAAGGTCACATTCTGAGGAACTGAGGGTTAGGACTTCAACATACGCATTTTTCAAGGATACAATTCAACTCATGATAGTCATTCGTAACTATTAGATCCTCTCGGGTTGGCATCGATAGCCACCAATCTTAGAGGTAGGTGACAGTGGGTACTTCTGACAATCTCATTGTAACTAGTTTATATTTGAAGTGAGTGAATTCTTTAACCAAATTCTATACATATATGGACATTTATTTAATAAACATTTATTAATAGATAGGCTCAGGAACAGTTCACACAACCTGTTCTACAATCTAGGAAGTCTCAGTTCTCTTCACTTTTGGGGCTCTAATCATATCTTGTATGAAGGATTTATCTGAGACAGATGCCCCAGCTAGAGGCAGGATTCAGTTAACCTTATAGTGGTATCAGCCAACCAGAATCCTCTGAAATCAGGGCTGGACATTGGATCATTTCTGATTCTAGCTCTGGGTGTCATCCTTATGGGCAAAGGTGAGGAGTGTCTCTGAAACATTTTATCTTGAACAGCACCCATGTCACCAACGGCAGTCCATTCATAGTATCCATTATGCTACTAAACGAGTCACTAATTTCACCAATGAAAGCCTGTTAATGACATTTATCGTAATTAGCAAAGCCTCTGGTGCTGATTGAAGGTAGCTGAAGCCTTGTGATACTCTTCTCTGGTGTGTGGCATTTTGATTAAATGCCAGCTGTGAATTCTTGATTAGAGCAACCAATTGTCCCAAGAGTGTACCTGGAGACTAACAAACACACACAGTCTGAGCTGAAGTGTTTAAAGTAAATTACACACATCATAACCTGGCCACACCATTTTCAGAGTGTGCTTGGGAGGGTGCAGGATAAATGAATACATGCTGGAGTGTAAAGACCATGGAACCCGGTCAAGTGTGCCCTGGATCAGCAGTCTTTGTGACCTTGAGCAAATCATTTACATTTGCTGGGTTGCAGTTTCTTTATCTAGAAATGAATGAGAAGCCTGAATGAAGTGATCCTTTAACTTCCCTTTGGCGCTTAAATTCTACAGTTCAATTCCAAGAGCTAATAATTCAACAGATATAAAATAATATAATACAAACTGAATACACAGCTGCTCAGAGGAAATGGCATAAAGGTGAGATTGGATTAGTCAAGGAAGACTTTTGGGGAAAGTAAGGCAAAACTAGTTCCTAGTGAATTATTTCATTTGACAACGTATGTGAGCTTGCTTACTTGCTTTCTCTTTCTCTTTCTCTTTCTCTTTCTCTTTCCCTTTCCCTTTCTCTTTCCCTTTCCCTTTCTCTTTCTCTTTATCTTTCTTTCTTTCCTTTCTTTTAAACCTATAATAAACCCATTGACCTGTGTAGGTCAAAATGATTCTTGGCACTCTTAAGACTCATACTTAGGTTTATTAGATACCATTTAAGGTGACTTTTAGCTTTTAGAGTTTGTGGTTGGTGAGGAGGCAGAGTGTTGGTTTTGCTTGCTTGAAGTTGACAGGCGCTTCCACTGCGAATCTGTGTGCTGGCTTCAACTCAAAAAAGTCACGTGTCCTGCTAAGCTCTGCGCCTTCATTAGTGATATCTGGAGTAAAATGGCTATTTACATGACTAAAGTCTGAACAAAGACACACATTCCTTTCTGGTCAGTAAGAAAAGGGAAGAGCATTCTGATTTCATATACCTTGATTAAAGCATTCAAGTCCTAAACATGGCCACAGGCATGCAATTCAGATGAACCCCACAGGCGAATCAGCTGTACTTCCTTCAGCCGGCTGTGCTTCACAGTACTTCCCAGACTTCCTGCGCAGGGATGCTCGAGGAGGATGGAGCTGCTTCCCTTTTTCTGGGATGGACAGAAAGGAGGATGGGACAAACTGCAGTGTCCACAAGGGCCAGGCAGGTAAAGTCAGCAAATGAAGCTGGCTGATATGAATCAGTGGGATATGAAGGGGCAGTCCTGGCCCCATCAAAGAGTAAGGCTACCAGCCAGCCCTTGTGGGCAGTGCCAGCGGCAACTGTACATCCAAGGTTGCCAGATGTTCCGGCATCTCCAGGGTTGCCAGATACTGAAATATTTTGTCCTTCCCTAAAGCTGGAAATCCAGATTTTTATGTAACAGTTCTTGATTGTTGAATATTTATAGTGAATTCAACCTTTTTAAAGCTTCATAGGCTGAACAAAACATCTATCTGTTCAATGTGAACATTTAAGCCATTTGTTTTTCGTGGGGAACAAAAGGGCTTTAGATGCACCTGGGAACAAAGTTCAGCAAAAACACTTGGCTACATAATGTTGGGTAGATATTTAAGATATCTGAGCCTTATTTTTCTTGGTGTAGATGAGGGTATTTCCCCCTATTTAGTAGGGTTACTGTGAATATTGCATGAGAAAGGGTATTTGACAAGGCATGCGAATACACCTAGGATTTAGTTCAATAAGTGAGGTACTTGTGTTTGTTCTTTTCAGACACCTGTTAAGCCAATGGATATAGATTGGGTGCTCATTGGTCAAATCCAGCCCACAAATCCTTTTTAAAAAAATGAATATATAATTAACATATAACATTATATTCATTTCAGGTATATAACCTAATGATTTGGTATTTGCATATATTGTGAAATGATCACCACAATAACCCTCGTTAACACCTATCGCCCCATGTAGTTTCACATTTATTTTCTTATGAGGAGAACTTTTTAAGACACAAATCCTGTACAAAATTTTTTTTTGTGATTTCTGTTTTCTCCTGGATTTCATTATGCCTGCCACCATTCTGCTTACCCTCAAGACTGAGCATAAACAGGGTAGTTTACCCAGAGGAATGTCCATCTTCTCTTCTTTGCTCACCATGATCTGGCTGTTTCTCAGGTTGTCAGTTCATTGTTACTCTAGCCAGTAATGTACCATTTGAATGAAGTAATAATAATAGACTGAAATAATAAAAATAATAGACATGAAACTGCATACAGCTCCTATGATAAACCTAAAATACAAACATTGCCATCGGGCCGTTATTTTAATCCTGTTGTCAGTGTATCGAAGACTTTGCTCCCTGTCTCTGTGGCTGCAGTGGGTGTGCTAACACTTCTAACTTTCTTAATTTTTTTGTTTGTTTGTTTTGTTACGTCAAAGTCACAGAGTATCTTCTGTTTAAAGAGCAGAATCCCCTGGCAACTTTTATCTCTGCATTACAAAATAATTACATTGAGGGCACGTAAACTTTGCTGTTAAATGTGAGACTAGACAGTTTATAGTAACCCATCCTTTTCAAGGTTTTACAAGCATGTTTCAATATTCCAATCTTATTTGAACTTCAAAGCAACTCTGTTTCTATCCCCATTTCACATTGCCCGGGGTTACAAAGCTCACAAATCCCTTTTTAGGGCAGCCTCCAGTTGTCCAGAGTGGCAGTCTCCTCCCTTGAGATGAGGTGTGACTTCTTCAGTTGGTCACTGTCCCCACCAATCTGCTAGTTTCAGTTTTGCTACATGCCTGATCCCTTAGCCATCTGGGTTTGTGACCCCAGCATATAGAATATACATCTGACCCTGAATGGCTTATAGTGACCCTGGCAACCGTGTTTCCAATCCCTACTGCATCAAACTCTGTTCAGTGATAAGAAGCTTGATAATGCTGACTGTGGAGAATCAACAGAGACATCATTACCTATATAGAGACTGACCAGTGCAATCAAAATAATAGTAAATTCAAACTAGTGGTTTTATATGGCTTTAGTTAGCCATGGCACCATAGCATAAATGCTCATTTCCCCAGAACAGCATGATATAAAATCTAGCAAATAGTGTTTCCTCTAGCAAATAATAATTAGCAGATACATGCTACTATATATAGAATAGATAAACAACCAGTATATATATAGCACATATTCAATATCTTGTAGTAGCCTATAAAAAGAATATGAAAAAGAATAGGTATGTGTGTGTGTGTATATATATATGTATATGTATATGTACATATATATATACACACACACATATATATATAACTGAATCATTATGCTGTACACCAGAAACTAATACAACATTGTAAATGAACTATACTTCAATTTAAAAAAAAAAGAGTTTTATCTCAGGGGTTTGGGAAATATCATGGCTTCCCCGAGAAACGGTTGTGGAAAGACTTCCCCCTGTGGCTTGATAGTAGGCAGTATGGAAGTGAACGCAGCAGCCATGAAAATATGCACAAGTCCCAGATCCTGGGCCTCAGTGAAATATAATGGGTGTCTGGTGGATCTTAACATTTTCAAGCCTGGAAAATTGTGATTCGGGGAGTTGTAAGCAGTTTATGCTTCCTAGGGTGGAGTTTGCAATTTGCCTTTGGGGCTATATCAATTAGAGTCATTTGGTGTAAGCAACAGAAACAGACTTCGGCTGATTTTAGCAAAAGGGGTTTTATTGGGAGGCTATGGGGTAGCTTAGAGAACAGGAATGAAAGTGGGTGAACTGTGGTCTTTGATAGAATAGGAAACAGGTGGCAAGAGCTTCCACGCAATCTCTTTGGAACTGCTCGTAGGGTGAGTGATCATTCATCTTTAGCCTCAGAGTCACTCAGCTCAAAGTTTGGATTGAAGGTAAGAATATTTGATTTTCTACTGGGTCTCCCACGCGTACATGGAAGGAAGTGCTCTTTGATTGGCACTCTCACCATGACTGCCTGCCACGGAGCTGCATAGTCAATTTCTGATGCTAATTCCAGAAGATGAGGGCACAATCCCAAGAAGGCATCTTCCCTTTGTTCCAGGAGGGACTACTTCCCCAGACCTATTGGTTAAACAACGAAGGCAAATATCTACTCTTTTAGGGTATGGGATTCAACTAGACATGAGTCAGAGTCCTAGGGAAGAACATCAGACTGTCTTAAGATTGGGTCAGGTGTCCTCACTTGCTACAAGGTTACTGTTGTAAGCAGCTTGTTACCTTAAGAGGTAAACTGAGTGATTAAAAAGCTTTGAGCAAGGTTTTGTATATTCAAATTAACTGAGAGGATGTTCAATACTGGCAGGAACCCTAATTCACTCCAGGGGAGAAAAAAATGAATTCTGACTGTTGAGACTGAGAAGGGGTGGGGCATGCAGAGTTCAGCCTCCTTTTCTCTCTGGAAGCCAGTTGGCAGACAGGAAGCTGAGGTGAATCGGGCAGTGCACTCTAGTGTGGAGGTTCTTAAAGAAGTGTCCTTAGAACACAGGGCGTCCTTGGGACTCTCTCTGGGGGAGGGGTCAGCCAGATCAGAAGTGTTCTCATAACAATGTAAGATGTTGTTTGCCTTTTCCACTGTGTTGACATTTGCACTGATGGTGCAAACACAAAGGGGGGTGATACTGCTTGTGCCTTAGCATCAGTCAGGACACCAAACTGTCCTAGTAGTCACTGTGTTTTTTCTTGCCACACCCAGGAGAAGGGGGGGAAAACCCAAAGGGTTTCATTTAAAAATAACTTTGGTGAACATTGTTAATATTCTTACACCAATGGTTGAGTGTACTTCTGCTGCATCCTGGAACGCAGTGGTTGTCTAGAGGAAAAGCATTTGTGTTCTTGTCTGAGATGGGAGCTGAATGATATTCAGAACATCATTTTACTTGCTATTCATTACTGATAAGCAAACTAGGATTATTCAGACTTGGGCATTTGGGAAACATTTTTCTCTTATGAAGTGACTGTCGCTTCAAGGTAACTGAGAGTATTTGTTGCTAATGATGAAACTGTGTTTACAAGCAAAAATTAGAATTTTAGAAAACTTGTATCTGCCGCTGGAGGCTTGACAGGATTTTAGTACTTAAAAGATTTTTCTGATAGTACTGGTGGTGATATTAATGAATATGATTTTTGGATACTGTCAATGAAATGAGGCAGCATTTGGAAGATAAGCTTGATTCAGTGAAACAAAACTTAAAAATATTTATTGCAAATGTTCCAAAGATTCCTTCAAACTGCAAGATAGGTCAGAGAATTTTAATGTAACAGTTTGTAAAGTTCATTGATTTAGTTTTATATTCCACATTGCAGTTAACCTTTAAGAAACAACTACTTGTTGAGTTTTGGTGTAGTATCAAAGCAGAATATCCACAAATATCTTAAAATATTAAAATACTCTTTTCCAACTAGGAATCTTTCTTTGTGAGGTTAGATTTTCTTGATACACTTCAACCAAAACATATTATAAAACAAAGTCAATGCAGAAGTCGCTGTGAGAATCTAGCTGTCTTCTGTTAAGCCAGACATCAAGGTTGTAAAAATATGTAACAATTATACTTATTTTAAAAAAGTTCTTTTTGGAAATACAATTATTTTTATAAGTGTGTTATTTATGTTAAATTTAATGGATTTATTATTGTTATTTAAAAGTGAATTAGTACATAAATATTTAAAATTTCATCAGTTTTAACTTCTAGTGTGGTAAATAGCCATAGATTTGATCCAGATAAACAAAAGCTTTTTAAATTCCTCAGTAATTTTTAAGAATTTAAAGGGGTCCTGAGGCCAAAAAGCTTGAGACAACTGTTGTAGTTGAATTCTTTTCTCATGGAAGGAATTATCAGGAGTAGGAAGAAAGATTTCTCTCTTTAACAAGTGAGGAGCCTGTCTCCTTGGAAGACATTGTTGCTTGGCCACCGAGAGTTATTCGCATCTGACAATAGAGGCTGAAAAACCAAATATTTTCTTTCTAAACATCCATACTTTCCATCTACCCATCCATACCCAGTGGCAGCCATGTGACCTAGTTTTAGACCTAAGATTGTAGAAGACGCTTTGGTGGCCTGTCCAGCTCTCCTTTACTGGGACAACATACCTGTCCCCCAGCTGCTATGAACTGCCCTCAGCCAACGGGAGCCTCCCATCTAGGAAATGACTAGGAGATTATGTCACATACCCTCGTCAGCCTACAGCCAATGGCTGACTAACACGGCAATTTGAAAGCCAAAACTCCTTGCCTCAATATGAGATGACTCTGTGGTAGGATCAGGCTGAGGTGAGATTTCAGCTGAACCCACATCCTTGCCTAGCTTCTTCCCTCTGCTTTCTTGACTTCCTTAAGAGTTTTACTGAAAACACTCATACAATAAGTTACTTGCACAAGAACCCACATTTCAGCTTCTAGAGAAACCAGACAGACATAAGAAGAAGTCAGTGGGAGTACCTTTCTGGGAATGCATTTACTTTCTTGATTAAAAAAACAGAATGGAGAACATATGCAGTAGGCATGGCCCCTCCCCCTTCTTATTGCCTTGAACATCGCTGTGATGTCTGGAGCTAGAACTCCCATCTTGTGTCTAAGAGGCAATAGACATGAAGGAAAGGCTGAGAGAGTCCTAGCTCTGGTGCTAGCAGCTCCTACTTCCAAACTTCTATATGTGAGAAAATAAATCATATTTGCTTAGGTGACTTTAAATTAGTATTTCTGTTGTTTGCAGTTGAATGCATTACTATCTGACAGTTATTGTGAGAATGTAATGAGAAAATAAAGGGCTTCACGTATCACAAACATGCAAAAGATAGTAATTTTCTTTTCCCCCATCTCTTCCCAAATTAGTTTTCCTGGTTGGAGTTTATGGAAGCCCAAATGAGATTACACAATACCTTTGTATATTATACGTCAAAGTTCGCCCTTTCTGAGCAACTCATATTTTTGAACCAATACCCTGATTAAGAGAGGGATAACTCAATAATAGGAAGTAGTCACAAATTTTGTCTTTCCTCCCTTACATTTCAGCTGTGGATGGTCTTGTGTGTTGGGAGGGTTGATCTACCTCATTGCTTTACTATCTCCTAAAGACTCAAGGAAAAATACTTTTACATTTTAAAAAAAGTGTTATCATTTTGGGCTCATATTGGCTAACTCTTCAAGTTTATAATAATAGCACCAATATTTATACCAAAGTAGAAGACTACGTTTGGGTGGCTCTGGCACCAGGGACAGTAGAGCCTCTGTTTGGATTGTGATCCCATGTATGTATCACAGCACCTCCTTGTTTTGGGGCCACCATTCTTGTTCTGTGCACATGCGTCTTATTATTTATGGAAATAAAGCTTGTCCTCAGAGTAATGAATCTGCTAATGACAGGAACATATTGTTTGAAATGCACTGAGTGCCTCAGGTTTACATGCTATTAAATAATGTAATTCAACATGATTTAGCAAATTTTTATTGAGCGCCCACTGTGTGCTAGACACAGGGAGGCCTGTGGCCATGAATCAGCTGTGGCCTACCTTTCCAGAACCAAGATCTGTGGGGTGGTAGACGTATATACACAGGTCACTTGGATACAGGATTGATGCTACAATAAAGATGCTAACAAAGTTCTTGAGACTTTTGAGTAGGGGGGAAGAAGAGATTCATTTCACTTTAGGGGTTAATAAAGACATCCAGTCATCAGGGAGAAAAGCAAATGATCTCCATTTGGGCTTATTTTTCTGTCACCTAGTTATGTCTCGTGATTGTTAAAGTATAAAATCCTTTCATGTAGTGTAACTTAAATGAATCCTCACAACACCACCACGGAGTGTGTTTGTTGTGTAAATTTATACGTAATGGGGTAAACCAAGGCTTGCAAAATTTAAAGTACTCATGGACTTTGAATGACAGAGGATCTAGGTATTCTAAGTCCAGATTTAGTTCTTTCTCTGTAGACCAGTGGTTTTTAGAGAGCACACTACTGCTTCTCAAGGGAGGCTGCACGTTAGAACCTACTGGGAGGATTTAAAAATGCCCATGCCCAGACTGTACTCCAGACCAGTTACATCAGGCTTTCCATGGCTGGGACCCTGGCAGCAGTGTTTTGTTTTTTGTTTTTTTTTTTAATCAATTAATTACCTAATTATTTTTAAATTGTGGTGAAATACAGATAACATAAATCTTACCCTCTTAACCACTTTTGAGTCTAATGTTCAGTGGCATAAAGTACATGGACACTGTGATGCCACCATCACCACCATTTGTCCATTGACCTCTTCATCTTGCAAAATCAAAGTTCTGTACCCATTAAACAGTAACCCCCATTACCTCCTTCCCCCAGCCCCTTGCAACCATCATTCTACTTTCTTTATGAATTTGATGACTTTAGGTACCTTATATAATTAGAGTCACATACAGTGTTTGTCTTTTTGTCACTGGCTTATTTGACTTCAGTAAGGTTCATCCATGTTGTCCCCGGGTGTCCAAATTGCCTTCCTTTTTAAGAGCAAATGAGAGCCCCTTATCTTTTTACACCATATTTTGTTTATCCATTCATTGTTAACGGACAGTTGGTTTGTTTCCACCTTGTGGCTATTGTGAATGATGCTGCTATGAACATGGGTGACCCTGCTTTAAATTCTTTTAGGTATGTATCTAGAAACGGAATTACTGGATCATGTGGTAATTGTTTTTAATTTGTTGAGGAACCACCAGATGGTTTTCTATAGTAGTTGCACCATTTTACATTCCCACCAACAGTGTGTCTTTTTTTTTTTTAAAGCTCCCTACCGATTTCAGTAGACAATCAAGGTTGAGAACCCCTGTGATAGACTGAATTCCTCAAGGCCAAGGCTCTATTTTATTCACCTTTGTATCCACGGCACTCTGCACCAAGCCTGGCAAATTGCATCATGGCCCTCGTGTTGAATGGACTTCCTCCATGTTGTGTTCATTTTATTTCTACATAACTTTTGTGATCCTATAGCTAGACCAATTTTACCTATAAGACAAATGTATTGACAGACCTCTGGAGTTTTCCTCTGTTCTGAGCATATCTTCCTGCCCTAGGCACATGTGTTCTTTGGTATTGCAGACACCAAGCATACTAGGAGGAGTTGCTTCTGAACCAAATGAAAAGGCAGGGGGTATAGCTCAGTGGTAGAGTTCATGCCTAGCATGCACAAGGTCCTGGGTCCAATCCCTAGTACCTCCTCTAAAAATAAATAAATAAAAACCTAATTACCTCCCCCATAAAAAATTAAATAAAAATAAACCAAATGAAAGACGAGAAATAAAACAAGAGAAAGGCAGGCTGCCAGATTTTCGTCAGGTCTGAAGCATATGCACCCACAATTTTCTGTCACTAACTGAAGATCTTCTAGATATGGCTTCTTGATTAAATTTCTTCACCAGCCTCTCCCCCATCCTAGTTCTTGCAAACCAGGAAGGAGCTTTTACTGCTTAAAACAAATTGTATTTTCCTTGTTGGAAATAAATAACAATCTCCTCAAACTAAGAGAAGGTTTGGGGACTTGATCCATAATCATCTTCACCAGAGAGAACCCCCCCGTCCCCCCCGACAACCACCCCGGCCACACACACATCTTATTAAGAATGAGAGTCTGTGAGTTTGTGTCAGGCGGGTGATAGAGGAAGAGAGAGAAACATTATCAGGAAGGGAGGCCAAAAGTCATTGTATTCAGTGTCTCTGTTTTCTCTTTGGGTTGTTGTCAAGAATGATTTATTTAATCATCTTGATTTAGAAGACTTTTAGTGTCAGGGAACCGTCTTTTTTATTGCTTCTGTCTCCTGCTGGCCTTTCCTGGGCCTCTTAGATTTCCATCAAGCTATTGGCATTCTGTCTGAATCAGTAGCAGGCAAAGGTCTTTTTCTTAGATGTGCAGCACGGTGTATTCTACCTGGGGTCAGAGATGAAGAGTTACAGTTGTTTAGAATTAAGAGAGACTTTGAGAGATGAGCTTCTAGCCCAACCTTATTTGGCTTTCAGACACTGTGATGTAGCTGGTTAGTGGCAAAGTTGAGACAAGGACCCAAGTCTTCTCTCACTGAGTCCATTACTTTTGCTGTATCTATGCTTGCATTCACTGATTTTTTCATTCAGTATTTATTGAGTATCTATTATATTTTAGGTACAGTACTGGGCATTGGGGGAAGAGCAACGCAGACATGTTTCCTATTCTTCTGATCTCTGGTGGAAGACAGAGCTAATTAATCATGCAGTGCAGTACAAAGGGAGGCACCCAACCCCCTTTGTGGGGGAGATCAGGGGGTACTTCTTGGAGGAAGTGACGTTTAATCTAAAACCTGATGAGCAGATACGAGCTTGCTAAGGGAAAGATAGAGGGTGTCCCAGGAAGAACAAAGAATACACGCAAAGGCCCCAGACAGAAAAGAGTGGTGCATTTGAAGAACTGAAAGAAATTCAGAGTTGGAGAGGCAAGCCAGGCCTAGATCAGGTAAGTTCTTGTAGGCCATCCTGAAGACTGTGAACTTCATTCTGAAAGCAGTGGGGATCTGTGCAGAGGTGTAAGCAGGATTTTTAGAAGATCAGAATTGCATTCAGAAGGTTCATTCTCACTGCCACATGGAGAATGGGTCGGGGATAGGCCAGACCAGAGAAAGAGAGACCAATTAGGAGACCCTTGTGAGAATCCAAATGAGAGAAGATGATGGCTTGGACCAAGTTTGTTGCTGAGGGGGTAGAAAGAAGTGAGCAGATTTCAGAGGTATGCCTGTGGTGGCTTGACCATGGGAGGTGCTGAGCCAAATGGGTGCGGTATCCTGGGAAGGACTCAGAGGCAGAGGATGAGGTCTGAGGGGTAAAGATGGAGACAGTGATGGATGCTGATGCTGAAATGACTTTTGGACTTACTCACACATCTTTTAAAAGATTGATTGATTGATTCATTGAAGTATGGTTGACTTAAAATGTTGTGTTAGTTTCTGGTGTACAGCATAGTGATTCAGTTATACATATATATATTCTTTTTCATTATAGGTTATTTAGAGATATTGAATATAGTTCCCTGTACTATATAGTAGGTCCTTGTTGTTTATCTATTTTATATGTAGTAGTTTGTATCTGCTATCCCAAACTCATAATTTATCCCTCCCTCCACACACATCTTAAGTTGACATAACAAATACTTGCCTGTGTGGGGCTGAACTGCATTCCCCTCAAATTCATTTGCTGAAGCCCTAACCCTCCAGTACCTCAGAGTGTTACTGTATTTGAAGACAGGGCCTTTAAAGAGGTAATTAAGTTAAAGTGAGGCTGTTAAGGGTGGGACCTAATCCAACCTGTGTCCTTACAAGAAGAGGAAATCTGGACACACAAAGAGACACCAGGGATGTGCACACAGAGGACACAGTGGAAAGGCCGCCACCTGCAAGTCAAAGAGAGAGGCATCTGAAGAAGCCAAACCTGCCAACACCTTGATCTTGGACTTCCAGCTTCCAGAACCATGAGAAATAAATTTCCACTGTTCAAGCCATCGAGTCTGTGATATTTTGTTATGGCAGCCTGAGCAGACTAATACGATGCCATAGACAAGTAAGTAATTTCTCTCTCCTTCCAGGGAATTCTCTTTAAATGAAGATATCTGTAGTTGGATATAAGGGTCTGCAGAGAGCTTTGAAGTCCTCAGCATTTGGATGTAATGGAATCTACAAGAGGATGGAGTGACCCACAGTGTGTGGGTAGAGAAGAGAGGGGGGCAGGCCTAGGCCTGAATGAGAAGTGGGGGGAATCCAGATCCCCAGAGCCAAGGGAGCTCAGGAAGGGTGTGATCAAGGTGTCAGAAGCAAGTGAGTTGTAGCTTGGAGAGCACTTTCAGGGGTGCAATGGGAGGAAGGCAGGCTGTGGGGGCTGAGGAACAGGAGATAAGGAGCTCAAGATGGTGAGATAGATGTGCTTACAAGCAGATTGGCTTGGTGAGAAGACTGATGTTCAGAGCAGAACCTGGAGTGGGGCCAAGGAAGAATCTTTAAAAAAAATGAAGACCCCCAAAAACATGAGACACTTGAGCAAGCCTAAGAGCAAGTTAGAAAGGGGCCGATCAGAAAGTGAGAGGGAAGACTCAGTAGAGCCCAGTCTCCAAGGTCAGCACTGAGGGCTCTGCCACCCTGAGTCATAAGGTGGGCCTTGTCCAGGAGGAGGGAAGGAGAGCAGGTGCAGATGCCCGGGGCTGAGGGGGCTGCCTTCTGGCTACTTCCTTCCTCTCTGAGAGGAGGGGAGACCATCTGCAGAGAGCAGGGACATGCCAGTGGGGGGAACATCCTGTCACAGACTGGAGGAGTGTAGAGACACTCTGCCCAGGTAACGGAGGCTCTGAGGGAATGCGGACCCCGCTATGAGCAGACTACTGCAGGTGTTTCACAAACAGTATTGAAAATAATCTGATGGATAAAATTATCTTTATTTTACAGACAAGAAATTAGGGGCTCTAGAGGTCAAGATCCTGCTCAAAGTTACATAATTTGTAAGTGCCCCAGGCAGGATTTAAACTCTGAGTCCTTAAAGCATAGGCCCTATGCCTTCAGCACAGCGCCCTCCCTGCTCCAGACTGGATCAGACTAGTGGAGGTCCTGGCAGGCTGATAATTTGTTTACTCTTCAAACGTATATGTGTTTGAAATTTATTCCATGTTTATCTGGAGGAAGGGCTGAGCTCTGCATGCAGGAAGGGCAGAGAGGAAAGTCTCAGTTGTCCCAAACCTGCGGTCATCTCTGCAAATAAAGGCCTTGGGTTCATTGGACCCGTTCTTCTTGAGAATGCAGTTCACAGGCTCACCTCTGGAATTTGATGCCTGGCTGGGATGGGGGATCGGGGTGGATTTGGGGAGTGGGAGGAAGTAGGGGAGCTCCACACCTTCCCAACCTCATGGCTTATCAAATTGCAGGTGCTTCTTCATTTACAGTGGTTTAGATTTGAAAGATAGTTCCTAAATCCACTTGTGTGTAAATCCAACTAGACGTTTGTTAGACACACCCCCACCACACCATCACTGGGGTCTTTCCTCTGATGTGCAGCTTTGTTTCTGTCTAGCTAGGAAAAAAAGTAGAAGTGAGTAATGTATTTCTTCCAGCCATGTATACTGACCTCCCTAAAAGGAGTTCTGGAAAATCTCATTTTTTTCCCACCTTGTTATAGTTCCAGTGGCATTTTAGTACCTTCATGATATTTAGCACTATAGATATGTCCTGCACGGTTGTCCAGTTGAACCACCCCCAGGCCAGCTCTGACCAAACTGTGCCTCAATTTCTCATAGCGTGTCACATAATAGACCTGACTTGTTTTGCACGTTTAGGTGATTCATCGCTGAAATTGTGTCTCATGCTGTAAGAACCCATCAGAGCCATAACCGTGTTTCTATGAATTACTCATGATTTATCAAGCCACAGGACGTTGAGCATGGAAACTGTTGAGGTGCTAGCTTGATTATGTCTGAGAAAGTTTTCTTTTCTCACTGTGGCTATTTCCACTGAAGTAAAATCCTTACTGTTTGTGCCTTGCTGTTTTTCAGGTCAGTTATGGGAAGTAGCAAGTGTTCCAGGCCTAAAAGCATTTAGGCCACAAATAACAAAACCTCAGGAAAGGAAAGCTGGCGCAGTTTATTAATGCATTCTCAGTGCCCCACAGGGATCTGTGTTGTGGAGCGGCTGGAGCACCCCAGGGTGACCAACTCCCTAATTTTGCCCTGACTGAGGGGTTTCCAGGGGTGCCAGGCTTCCAGTGCTAAAACCGGGGAAGTCCTGGGCCAACCAGCATGAGTTGCTCATCTACTTTTTTTTTAAATTTTTTTTTTTAATTATGGAAAAATTTTAAATTTAAAGAAAATTGCAAAGATAGAAGAGATTTATCATATACCCTAAATCCAGTTTCCTGTACGATCAATATATTAATATGAAGCATATTTGTCACAATTAGTGGACCGATATTAACACATTATTATTAATTTAAAGTCTATGTTTTTATCTAATGTCCTTTTTTCTGTTCCTGGATTTTGTCAGGGAGACCGCATGACCATTAGCTGTCATGCCTCCCTAGGCTCCTCCAGGCCATGATAGTCTCTCAAACTTCCCTTGTTTTTGATCATTTGACAAGTTTGGGTCAGGATTTCTCCAGAATGTCCCTCAACTGGGATTTGTCTGATGTTTTGCTCATGGTTAGACTGGGCTTATGGGTTTGGGGAGGAAGGTCACAGAGGTGAAGTGCCATTTGCATCACCTCCTATCGAGGGTACATACTATCTACGTGACTTGTCATCACAGATGCTAACCTCCATCACTTGCTTTTGATAGGATTGTCAGGTTTCTCCACTGTAACGTTACACATCCTGTCTCTTCCTTTCCCTACTGTGCTCTTAGGAAGGAATTCACTACATGCAGCCCACGCTTTAGGAGTGGGAAGCTGTTGGGAACTATATTCGATATCCTGTAATAAGCCATAATGGAAAAGAATATGAAAAAGAATATATATACATAACTGAATCATTTTGCTGTACACCTAAAACTAATGCAACATTGTGAATCAACTATATATCAATACAAAAAAAAAAAAGGAGTGAGAAATTGTGTTCTGCCTCCTTGACCAGGGAATATTTACATAGATTATTTGGGATTCTTCATCTATTCTTCCTAATTTATTTGCTCCACTACTTATTTATATCAATGTGGACTCATGGATATTTACTTTATACTGGGGGATACGGTCCAATACTACTTTATTTATTATGTTGCCATTCCCTAATGATAAATGGTATTGAGCATCTTTTCATACACTTATTTGCCACCCACATACTGTCTTTGGTCAGATGTCAGTCCAGATCTTTTGCCCTTTTTTTGAAATGGAGTCATCCTCCTTTTGAGAACAATTTGGGACTTGAGTCCAGTTGTGTGTGTGTGTGAGTGTGTGAAGACTGGGGAACCCTGCCGTGCCTAGATTTCTTCCTCTGCCGCTTCTGGGACTCTTCTACTGGAGGCTCAGCCCATCCCATCCTGAGTCAGATCTGACCAGAGCAGGGTGCAGTCTGGGGATAGAGACTCTGGAGCAGACCTCAGTGTGGTTCAGTCACAACAGTTTGCCTTAGTTTTCAGTTTCTTTCCACCCCTTGCCAAGTGCTTCATGACATAGGCTAGGAACTAAAATATTTCACAACCCCACAAACTCCCATTGCATTTCCCCACCGTCTAGAACTAATTTAGCATCAGCCACAAGACACACCCGCTCTTCAGGACTGAAAATATCCTGGTTTCTTGGGGTTCTTATTTCCCCAAGCCTCAGCAAGGTGGGTTCAGATGTCTGTGTGGACACGTGGACACTTCCTTATGTTGGATGCAATTCTGTACTCCTTTTTTAAAAGGCAGACTTCAAAGCTTTGGAACCTGAGTTTTCTACGGTCACGGAGAAAATCGATTCAAGAGAAATGCCATGTAGTGTTGTCGCAGTCAAAGGATTGCTTGTGTTCTTTGATGTTTAGGCCTCTCTGGTAATTTCTCTGAAGTTTACTTGTTTTGACACCCTTCTTAAAGTCGGGGACCCATGACTGTGGTAATTTACAAACATCAGTGTTTTCAAAGGAAATGCCGCTTACCTTTCGGCAAATTAGAATTTTGACTAGCCATCAAATAAAGACAGCTCATCTGGTGTGGCTGAAGGCCGTGTGGCCACTAGGGGTCAGGCGGCGCCCTGATCAGAGAGGCAGTTCTCGGGAGAAGGAGAAGAGGCTGGGGGAGGAGAGGTGCCTGGTCAGCTGGAGTTTTCCAAGAGAGAAAGATGTTCACCGTTCCTGGAGGGACCTGAAATACAGCTATGCTAAACTTAAAAGTTTTTTTTTTCTTCCTGGTTTGAAAGCAGATTCTCTGAAGAGAACCATAGATTTTATGTCTGTCATTCTGCCTACAATTTCTCTTCTGTGCAGATTTTTGAGTATCATTTAATTTCCCCCTTACCAGCCCTGTCTGGCCATTCCTGGTGGATTTAGGGTGCAGAAAATGGCCACATTCTCTCCACTTCCCACAACATTTTTATTCAGGTGACTTCTGGATAAAATAAGAAAGAGTCAAGGAAGAGGAGGGCTGGCAGGAAAGGAGTGGGATTACGCTGACCCCTGCAGCGCCTGTGTGGTTTAATTTGGGTTTTGCTCTGCTTTCTTTAGGTTAAACTTAACTTGAGGACCCTTTTGAATAGTTCATCATTTAATCAGGGAGAGATTGAGGAGGAGGGACCAGGCAGCTGGTGATGAGGGTGCCGTCTTTCCTGCGACCCAGATCAAAGCGCTCCGGTCACCTGTGAGCCCCAGGCGCCAGTGCCACGCCCTCCCACTTGGGGACAGCACCAGGGCTCCCCACCAGGGAGGGACACGGCCCTTCTAGGTTGTGGTACACATGGCACATGTTGTTCGGTGTTCTCCTGGGCCTCCATTGGCCTCGTAATGCTTCTCAGTCCAGCGCTTCAAGTAGTCACTGTCACCTTTGCCTCCGTTCTGGTCTGGCAATGCCTAGGTGTCAAAAACAAGTTTCTGTTGAACTTGGCAGTCACCTCTTCCGGCCCTGTGGTGGTGGTGTTTGCAGTTTAGATGTCTCTGCCAATTTTTCCAGAGTCTTCCTTCAAGTGTGGTCAAGGTCTGATTGCACAGTGGCCAAACCTTGAACTGGCTTCAGGCACTGATTGGTTTCTGGCTAAAATGGTGCTCCAGACAACTATTACATGTTATATTGCTAGAGATTTAGTCCAGTGCCTCTAGTTTTTTCATGAGCATATTGTCTGTTCACAGTAAAAGTCTGAGCTGTGTACTAAAGTTTACTGACAAGTGAGGTGAATCCCCTTAGCAGCATTCAGAAATGCAAATTAAGCAACATGAGACACCGTGTTTTCCTCATCAAGTGGCAAAAATGAAAAAGGCTAATAACTTTCATTGCTGGTGGGGAGGGAAAACCAGGCTTCCTCATCTATTGCAGCTAGGAATACGTATTGTTACTATCTTTGGGAAGGTGGTATAATAATACCTATTAAAAGAAGAAATGCATATTGTTGCCTCAGATCTCATTTTGGGGACTGTAGTCTTCAGATATGAAAGCGGGAGAATGTCACAAATAATCAGGGGTGCTTATTGCCCACTTTTTAGTGGCAAAACAAAACGTAATTGAATGTCAGTAGAATATATTTTGGCATAAATATAATTTGGTATATTCATAATTTCAATTGAAGTAAGTGTAAATGATTGAATTAGATTTGTGTGAGTTGTTCTAGAGGATATCTGTGATAAATTGAGTGAAAAAAGGAAATTGTAGAGTCTTGAACATAGCAGAATTCAGTTTTATGAGAACAAAAAATTCAAACTCTCTCTGTAGGAATAAATGTTTGTACACAAGCATGATGAAAGATATGGGAGGGTACCCATGAGGCTTTTGACCTTTGGGGGTGGGATAGAGGAGGGGTGTGTGTGCATGCATGGGTTGGGAGTATTATGAATTTTTTCTTTAACACATATTACAAATAGGGTACATATAAATACATTTAGAATTTTTTAAAAAAATCAGATGAGGAAACACGGTCCCTAAAAAGTTAAGGCCATTGACTAAAGTCTTAACAACTGGTTAACAGCCAAGCAGGTCTGCTGAGCCCAGATTCCCTGTATTCAATCCCCTGTACAGGTTGCTATTTAAAAAGATGTGGCTGACAAAACTCCTTACTGCTTCTTTTATTTGATGTTTTCACCCCTCCCCTCCTTCTCTGTTGAGTAGCTGAGCCTAGAAGGAGCAAATGCTTTTAATTGTAGCCAGACCCTCTGCTGATCATCGTCAGACAGACACTTTCCTTTTGACTGGATGAGTTCATTTCCATGACTGGGTTAGCTATTGAATGACAGTCCCCAGAGTTAAAAGGATTGAGGAGGTGACTGAAGAGTTATATATTTTCTCATTGTCCGGTCAAGACGTTCTCCTTGATCTGACAATTTTCCCGAAGCCAGCATTTTATTTCATTTCCAGCTTGACATAAAAGTGATTGTGTCCTTGGGGTTATAAGAAATATAATCTCACCTGCAACCTCTCTTTCATACTGTCAGCTCTCCAAAGACTTCAAGGAAACCTGTGCAGTTTAATTTGGGTTTTGCTTAGCTTTCTTTTGGTTAAAGACAACCTGTGGACCCTTTTTGTTCGTCATTTAATCCAGGGAGAGATTGTTACCCATCAAATAGAACATATTGCTGTGTTCACTTTATTTTTCCTTTTTATTCCTGGGGAATCCTTTTTTTTTTTTTTTCCCCTAACGTTCTTGACTTCTATGTACAGTTTGGAAATATGCAGCCACAAAGTGTGAATCTGGGCCTGAGGAAATGATGAGGCGGTCTTGTAGGCAGAATAATGTCCTTCCAAAGTGCTCCACATCCAGACACTGGAATCTGTGTCTATATTATCTTACGTGGCAAAAGTGATTCAGTTAAGGGTTTTGAGAAGGGTAGATTACCCATCATGAAGGTGGGCCTAATATAATGACATGGGTCTTTAAAAGTAGATACTCTTTCCTGGCTGTAGTCAGATGTGACTATGGAAAATGGTCAGAGAGATACAACATTGCTGGCTTTGAGGATGGAGGAGAGGGCTGTGAGCCAAGGAATGCAGGAAGCTTCTAGAAGCTGGAAGAGAAAATAATTCTCCTCTAGAATCCCCAGAAGGAACGCAGCCCTACTGATATCTTGATCTTAGCCCAGTGAGACCCATGTCAGACTTGGGGAGGCATGGTTAACCTGATGTGCTACAGCTGAGGGTTCCGCCTTTATTTCCCACTTCTCTCTCCACTTCTCCCTCCTCCATGTGGAAATGACCTCAGGATAACTTTCTCCCGTGGTTGCAAGTGACAGTCAGCAACGACTGGTCAATAATCTTCCTTGTTCACATCCATGGATAGGGAAGGAAAACCTCTCCCTCAAGCATGAAATAGGGTATTCCCTGCAGTCTAGTTGGCCATTAGAATCATAGGCCCACCCCTGGACCAGCCTGGGGAGTGACAGTTACTGATGGGTTAAGCCTGGGTTCCTAAAGCAGTCTTGGGCAGGGGGTATAAGGCCGCTGTGACAGACATCAACATCGATGAGGGAAGAGCCAAGGGAAGAGTGGGAAGTAGAGCTAGACTCTTCCCTGTAGCACATCTGGCTCAGCCCGCCTCTCAAAGTCTCGTCAGGTGGAACTGTATTCACAAACTGTCGTCTCGGACGGTTCCGCATCATTCAGGCCGGCTGAGCTGGGTTTCTCTGTTTGCTGCCAGAAATCTCCTATTTGCCATGTGCTCTCCACACACACAGGCACAGGCCCCTCCTGCTTGCATTTTTCTTTCCTGGTACCTGCTTGGCTCCTGCAGGCCTTTCAGTTTATGACTTTCTGAACCTGACCACATCTGGTACAACACGGCTTTCCTCCCGAGAGCTGGCTTCCAGGCCCAGGGCCAGCAGGGCGCTGTGTGCCCAGCGCCTCCTGCCAGTTGCCCTGATGGCTGGCATTGCTAATCGATCCCGGCACTCCTTCCTGCTGAGCCCGCATGTGGGCTCACGATGTTCAACACGGCGCTCCAGGCAGCCACGCCTGGCTGATTGGAGCTGGCGCAGGGGATGGACCCCATTTGGCACGTTGGCGTAACTACACATCGTCTATTTTTTCCTTTTAAGTACTTTCTTTGCCTTGTCAGTTCCTATTGAGATAACGACCAATTACAGCTCCCAGGCCTCCTTCACTTGTCTGTCTCCGTATTTCCCTAAGCCCCAGCTTGGCGCAACCTCTAGGTAGCCAGGTAGAGATACCAGGACCTATATGGTTAGTGCAATATCTTGAACCACTCCAGCTCTGCCATTGGAGTTTAAAATATTCTATAGGGTCAATTTCCCTCCTCCTAGCCTCTTAAATACTTTCTATTCTTGCAGTATCCTTTACATGTTATAAAGGAAGTCTAATTTACTAGAATTCCAGATTGGGGGTGTGTTGCTCCTTTTAAGAAAAATGATCAGAACAGGGGACATGTGGCAGGTCTCAGGGGAAGAGTGGTCAGTTGGCAAGCTGTATGGCTTTTCGCAGGAGGCCGTGCATGGGCAGTGTACCTCAGGAAAGGAGGAAACAGGAGAGCGGCCTGGTGTTATGGGGGCCACGTGGAGGATAGTGATGGAATTTCTAACAACTGCTCAGAGGTGGGCTGTTGAGCAATGAAATGCATCCAGAAAGGGCTTTTAGAGACTCGTCCTGCTGGCCAGTGCACTGTCATTCATCCTCACAGCACTGTCATTCATCCCCACACGCTTTCAGCAATGACTTCTATTTTTTTCTTATTCCATCTACTGGCAAACTTGGGTTTCTTTTGGGAGCAACTCCACGCTGTTCAACCCTAAGGTCAGAGGCTGAAATTTATTCAGATTACAGTTTATTTCATGGTGTTATCTTTTACATACTTGATCCCTCTTCTTCTGTGTCTTAACAGTCATGACTGCTTTTGAAGGGTACCAGAACACACTACACCAAAATAGGCCACTTTGGTATAAAGATTATTTTGAGCTGAAGACAATTGAGAAGAAGCAAGTATAAGAAAAGCTCTCTGCCCTCCCACTGTTTCCCTAAAAGCAGGAGATACATCTGTAAAGGTGTCCCCTCTCCTTTCTCTACCACGAAGAACAGAAGTTACTCACCAGAGACAACGCTAGACACTGAGCAGCCCAGAGGCAGCACCAGAGGAAGCTGTACAACAGACCTTACTAACTGGTCCTTATCTCCGTTAGTTTCCCCATCTGCTTACCCTCCCACAATTTGCTGCCCTAGAAGCTCAAAGTCTTTTCCCTTTGTCTTGTCATTTCTCTAAAAATACACTGTTCTTTTGTTCAGATGTTATGTAAGTCCAAGGTCTAACCACCATTTCCAGTTACTTATCACTGAATACTCCCATGTGTACGTATAGTGCACGTGTTCATAAACTTCCCTTTGTTTTTCTCTTGTTCATCTGTCTTGTCAGAGACTTGTTTGCAGGGCTTACCCAGAGAACCTAGGAAGACGGAGGAAAAACATTTTTCCTCCCCTACACTTTTCTTTTTTTATGTGACTTTCTTTTAGTTCACATTGACATTTTTCTTAGCTTAAATTTATTTAATCTCATTTTCTCTCATTGCTTTTATTTTTTGTTTTCCCCCTCCATTATTTATGTATGTATGTATGTATGCATTTATAAGTATGGTTGATTTACAATGTTGTGTTAGCTTCTGGTGTACAGCATAGTGATTCAGTCATATATACATATTCTTTTTCATTATAGTTTATTTCAAGATACTGAATATAGTTCCCTGTGCTATACCATAGGTCCCCCTCCATTATCTTATAGTTTTTTTTTCCTTTTTATGATTTTTAAACTATCTTTTAAATTTCTCTTATTTACTTCTTTTTTATTGTTGAGTTTCAACTCTCTTGGCTTTCTCAGTGGCAGGCAGGAAGCGGTGGCACTAAGGCATCTTGACCCTGGAGAATCCTTGAATTCCTCTTGGCAGTCTTCACATTTTCTCCACTGGTCCCATTTACACTTTTTTTTTAAAATTGAAGTATGGTCAGTCTACAGTGTTGTGTCAATTTCCGGTGCACAGCACAATACTTCAGTCATATAGGAACATACATATATTCTTTTTCATATTCTCCTTTACCATAGGGACCCATACTTTGATCTAAGAATTCAGAAAATTCACTAACTCCTCCCCAAACCCAAGAATGAAGATTGGTATAAATGTGTATCAAATTCTGGAATGGAATTTCCTTCTCAGATCAGCACCCTGCTATCCCTTTATGTGGGATTAACTTGGGTATTTGGGAGAAAGTTGTAGTCCCAGGTGGGAATTTGAATCATAAGTAAGGAAACAAAGGAAAATGTTGGGGTTGTGGAACTGGCCAGCTCACAGGGGCGGGGTTGGGGGGTGGTGGTGGGGAAACAGCTGGAACTTTCACCTGGGCCCAGGGCACATTCTGGCAATAACAGACAGCTTTACAACCCTGACCATGGGTCAGTGTACCTGGAGCTGCTGGCTGTTTCTCCAGACATGGATTGGCCCAGGATCTGGGCCTGTTTTAGCCTGTGGATAAAGGAGCCAACAGAGGGAGAGACACTTACCCCTTCCTATGAGACAGGAGTCAGGGGGGCAGGGCACAACGATTAAAAGAATGACACAGCCCTTGAGGATAGGACAAATACTGGTTAGAGCCAACTAGGCTCAAGAAAGCAGAAGGTTCAACTCCCAGAAGACCTTGCGCCTCATTATGTGCTCATTTTAATACATTTGCATGCTAAATGGCACACCCGCAGGTGATATGACGGTTCCCAGGCTGACCATAAAAGGCCCAAAAGTGGGCAATGGCCCAATTCCTGGAAATCCCCGCCCCCTTCTCCAAAACAGTTGGAATAATCCTCCCACTTGTTAGCCTATGAAGTTACCCAGCCCATAAAAACTAACCACCCCCTAACCCTGGGGCCACTGTCCCTTTTGAGACAGACTGCATTCCATCTGTGGAGTGTGTATCTCTCTAAATAAACTTGCTTTCACTTTACTGTGGCTCAGTCTTGAATTCTTTCCTGTGTAAAGCCAAGGACTCTCACTTGGCGGGGCGCGTCCTAGGGACTCGCCCGGGACCTGGGACATGATCATCCTCTCATGCCCCATTTTCCTGCAACACCTGCTCAGAGAGGGGCACGATTCCAGGGGATGATTCTGCCCTGCTCTTTCCTGCCTTGTCACGGGCAGTGACTTCCTGCTGCACAAGACGGGTGTTAGGCTCTTGCAAGTTAGGCTTTGTAACTGGGTAGAATTCCTATATGTAAGACACTGTTCTCTTATAGGGACTTAATGAAATTGAAAGTAAGGGGAAAATAATCCTTCCTTGAGAATGTGCTACTTTGGTTGAAAAACCTTTAAAAAAGTTTATCTGCTCTCTGTAACCTTGACTGACATCACTCTGCACCTTCCAACTTGGTTAGTTAACAACTGCTCCCCTCTTTCCCACTGTTGATAACACACATTTCTGTTACATTCTACTTTATAATCTCGGCAAGTAGGAATGCTGGCTGAAGGACTAGCTTATTGTTCAGCTTTTTAGGCCAAATATGTATTAAAAAGGGCTGTGATCAAAATTACATGCAAAACCTTATTGTACTTCTTTGTCTCCATACTTGCCTCCATCAAGACGGCTCAATTTCAGTTACTCTGCTTAAGCCACTAACAGTGAAACTTGCAGACACTCCCTTCGTCCTTGTCTTTAAGAGGTTTGAAACATATTGTAAATACCTTGGGCCACGGTGAACTAAAGAGAATGAAACTCTGGAACCACTACTGGGTTGTTGGCTATTTCCCATCACAATCAGATGTCTTTCAAAATAGGCATTCACTTGGGTCTCATTTAAAGCCAGCTGCCTCCATTCCTTCTGTTGTCACTGCTACCAGATTTATGGAGCTAGAAAGATGCGTTTAATGCAGTGACTCTTGGTCATTTTGAGTGTATAATGCACTTTTTAAGGATTTGATGAGAATAGTCTTTCCCCAGAAAAGTTCACAAAATGTATGAACATTCCAAATTTTTCCTACAGTCTCAGGCTCTTCCCTGATTCTTAAATTCTTAAATCCTATGACCTCAGGTTAAGAATCATTAATAAAGAATGAGACTATGGGCATAATGTTAATTTTCTTAGTTTATGTGTCAGTTGGGGTTAATTAGACAGAAGAGTGGGAGCTTCACATTAAGACATTTATTACACAGAATTGGCTTATGTGATTGTGGGGCTAGTAAGGCAAGTGTTATCAACCGAATGTGAGTGTCCCTCCAAAGCATATGTTGAAACCTACAAGGTGATGATGGTATTTGGAGGAGGGGCCTTTGGGAGGTGATGAGGTCATGAGAGCGCAGCCCTCAGGAATGGGATTAAAGCCCTCATAAGAGAGACCCCAGGGATCTCTCTTGCCCATGCGAGGACACAGCAAGAAGATGATTGTCTATGAACCAGGAAGCGAGCTCTCACCAGAAACCAAATCTACTGGCACTTTGATCTTAGACTTCCCAGCCTCCAGAACTGTGAGAAATAAATGTCTGTTTAAGCCACCCAGTTTGTGGTATTTTTGCTACAGCAGCCTAAAAAGACAAAGACAGCAATTCTGAAATGTCAGGGCAGGCGGAAACTCTCGGGCACAGGGTAAGACATGCCTACAGGTGGAATATCTTCTCCCAGGAAGCCTTAGCTGTGTTTCTTAAGGGTTTTCAACTGATTGAATCAGACCCACCATATCTAGGATGTTCTCTCTCGTGCTTAAAATAACTGACCATGGATTTTAATCATACCTGCAAACTGTCTTCACAGTAGCACCTGTATTAGTGTTTTATCGAGTAGCTAGGGACTGTGGCCAAGTTGACACATAAAACTGACGGTCACAAGTATGAGTTATTAAGGGTGTGTACCAAAACATCTTTGTTCTTAGAAGATAACATGTTGAAATATTTAAGGTGAAGTATCATGATGTCTGCAATTTATGCTCACTTAGTTTACAAAATATATATGTGGAGAGAGCAGGTGGCACAAGGTTAATACTTGTGCAGTGAAGATGGAGGGGATAGGAGGGTTCACTCTATCATTCTTTCAACTTTTCTGTTCGCCTGAAAGTTTTCATAGTTAAGTTTGTGAACTAAAGTAAGCCCCGAATTCCTGCCTGGCACAGGGTCTGCTGACTCATAGCACACATTCGGTGAGTGTTGCATGAATTAAATTGAATGGAGGGCAGCATTTCATTCATAGCCAAAGTTGTCGGCAAGATAATGTGATCAGGTTATAGTACTAAGAATCTTCTCCTGATCTTCCTCTATCCTTGTTCAGACAATTCCATGGGTAAATAACTAATTGCTAAGCCTGTCTTGAGGTGAGTGGAGGCTGCAGGATATAGCAGAGGAAATACTAAGATAGGAGTCAGGAGTTCTGTGTTTGGCTTTTAACTGCAGGCTGGGTGACTTAGGGCAAACTGCTTACCTACTCTGAACCTATTTCTTCAACTGAAAATGGAGATTATTATCTCTGCTTTTTTTCAGGATTGTTCTGAGGAAGAAATTTAATAACAACTGTAAAAGTGCCCTGTAATCAGGAGAGCTTCAGAGTGGTCCCCTCTCCTGCCCCGCCCCACTGTTGTGTGCAGGACCTAGACCCACATCTTATCACATTTAGCATCTCTGGCTTGTGAAGTGTCTTATAATCAATGGTGCATCACAGTTTAATTAGCAGCATTTTTTTCATCCTTAGTGGTATTTAAAATAACATGGCACCTTAGATTTGATGAAATACTGTGGCTGAGTGGTCTCAGGCAATGATTTGATCCTTTTAAAGCTCATCTCTTTTCCTCTTTGCTTTAGGGACAAAAGTACTTTATATGGTTGTTATGAAGATTAAATAAGGTCAAATATGCAAAGCCCTTAGTAAGTGCTCAATAAACAGCAGTACAATGTAGTATTATTGCACAAGTATGTTATTAGTACAGAATGTACCTGTAGAATCCACCTTTGCCACCCCAGTTTTGAAAAAGAAAAGAAATACAACCATATCAAGTTTACTTTGGGAAAAAATTGACCTCACATTAAATCTAGACGATTGCTTTAAGTATTCCAGAAGAATTCTCCAAAGAAATAGATCTGAATACACGGTGTCAGGGTAGCAAACTCTTTTTTACTTTCGATTCCTAATGTCTAGATACTGGCACTATTTTCACAGTCACACTTCTGGGGACTCCCTTAGACTCTCAGACTAGGACCTGGGGTAGTGCAACCTCTGTGCACACAGAATATGTGAGAATGTTGAGATCAGCCCTACCTTGGGGGAGCTGCACTACCTTGGGTGAGTTTTCTCCCATTAACTTCCCAGGGGCTCCTCCCGCACTGCTGTAGTCAGGCTCTGAGGCCTCTGGTGTCCAGGAACCGGGTTGGCAAACATGTCACCTGCAGTAAAGGCTTTTATTTTTGTTGACCCACAGTGTAAAGATTTTAATTTGTGTGATCCCTCCTGCCAGCCGTGGCAGCCTGTGTTAAGTTCTTCCAACCAAAAGGCACAAACATCCTGCTGCAAAGGCTCCAGCCTTATGTTCTGAAACAGCCCCCCTTGCACAGCTCGGGCAGCAACTGGGCATAAGGATTTCAGCATATGAATTTGGAGTGAGATACTTTTAGACCACAGTGGTGGATATACCTCAGTTTACTTAACCAGCTCCCTATTAATGGATGCTACTATTTGGCAGTGTTTTTTTGACTACTTGCAGTGGAATATATCCTAAGTGATACGCTAGTCAGTAAAGGGCAGAGGGTGAGGGTGAGGCCCTGGGAAACCACTTTAGTGGTAGAATGAATTTCCGCAAGCACACACATCACATAGCTTTGGGTAATCTTGGTTCTAATTGCTGAATTGAACTACTGTGGGCTGGATGTGAGGTGAAGCAAGGTACCAGGAGCACAAAGGGAAACCAGACCTTGTTGTTAATCCTTTAGAATCTGATTACAAGGAATGAGTTAACACGCTGCGCTGTAATAGGCACTTTAATTCTTCCTCATAATGAAGGATCCTAAATTCGTATAAAGGCGCCAGATACGGAGTGAGGGAAGTGGGATCTAACCCTGCAGAACATCAGATTTCTCAGAGGAAAGTGCTGTGGCCCCTACGGCTTCAGGATCAGACCCCCAAACTAACAAGATACTGAGTGGGACTTTTTCTTAGCCTGGGAGTTGATGGCCAGGGCCAAAGCCGAAAACATAGGAGCCTTGTGCTCCCCACATTCTACAGAAAGGTGCCAAGGAGCCTCTAAAAATTGGGGCCAATCACCGGCCAACCCCAGCCATCACCTCAGTGCTCCCCCCCATCTATAGGCTAAAGACTGCTGCTGGGGGTAGGAGTGAGGGTGAGAGGTGGGCAGCCAGCGCAGAAAGCCAAGTTGTGAACCATCAGTTTATGGGGATGGGAGGTTGTTGTGTAACTTTACAGTCAAGAGAAGGGATCGCAAGGGGGTCACTTGTAAAGACAGGTCCTGCAGGAAGGGGTGGGTGGTCACTGTATTAGTTTTCTATTACTGGCATAACAAATTACTACAAATGAGTAGCTTAAAGCAGTGCAGGTTTATGCTTTAACAGCTTTGGAAGTCTGAGATCAGTCTCTGAGGCTTAAGTCAAGGTGTTGGCGTGTTCTTCTCTCACCCTGGTTCCATCACCGCGTGGTCTTCTCCTGATTTTGATCCTCCTCCCTCATTAGGATCCACGTGATTACATTGGAGCTACCTGGATAATCCAGGGTAATCTCCCCATCTCAGGATCCTTCACCGAACTCTAACTGCAAAGTCAAAGAGACTTACCTACCATGTAAGGTAACATATTCACTGGTTCCATAAATTAGAACATGGACATCTTGGGAGGCCATTATTCAGCCAATCACAGTCATAGTTCTTGACTGGACATCAACTTTGGCCCAGGACTGGTTGAACTGCCCTCCACCTACCTGAGCAAGGCAAAAAAAGAGATGGAGAGGGATGTGGAGGTCAAGAGAGGTGTGGCCATGGGGCAGAGGTCTAGTGGTGTAGACAAGGATGTGAGAGTTCCCCGGGGCATTCAGAGAGCTGCCCACTTGGTGAAGGGGATCTAGAAAGTAAGAATTTCTGGGCAGGACTTCCAGGGGCAGGAAGTAAGGGACTGGATGAAGTGGGCTGGGAGCCAGATCTCCCAACTCTACATGGGAGCAGGAGAGAGAGCAGACTCCCAACTCTTCCCACGTCAGCCCCTGGAGTCACAGCCTGATCAGTTGTTTGGAAGAGAGAGCTTGGCATCAAACATAGTAAGACAGGGAGGTATACACTGCATGGACTTGCAAATAACTTTTGATAACTAGAAAGCTAGGTCTGCCCAAGATGTCATGCTAGCTAGTAGGGACAGAGGTGTCCACATTTGACAGTTGGTGTTCAGTGATGAAAAAAAGAAAAACCACAACTATTTCATGTTTGTGTTACTAGCAAGGGTAGGCTCCTCAGTAAACTGGTTATATTTCTTCATATCAGGGCTGGGACTCCAATGAAAGTGAAGAATCTTAAAAGATGAAGTCACGGCAGCTATCTTTGCTTAAGTGACAATTGCAACACCTCAAGAATTAGCGTTTCCCCTCTAGGGCCACTTGCCATGGTTCTGTGTGGTTATCTGTGTTGCTGAACAGTGTGGAGGCCCACTTCTAGCTGAGTTAGGGGAAAGGAATTTCAATTTAGCAATACTTGGTTAAACTTCTTGAACGGTTGCTTTTCTGGAGCAAACCTCAACTGAGCCTGAAACTTGCCTGGAAGGAGGCATTTGAAGATTACATATCAGCCATCTAGCACCATGAACTCCTACTCCATTCCTGCAACCGTGAGTTCCGTGGGAGGCAGTGGAGCAGGGCGGTTAGGAGGGCAGACAAGCCCAGGTTCTGATCTGGGTTTCTGAACCTTTTCTGCCAACATACCTAACCCAGGTGGGCAAAGCACAAAGTTCTTTTGGTGGATGGCGGGCACTCTTTGATATTTGGAGTGGGGGGGACCATGTTATGTGAACTACTGCAACCCCTCTAGGGGAAAAGAGGTCTCAGGCTGACTTCTGCTACACGTGGACATTTACTAACAAGTATGTGCGAAATGTGCGTACTCCCTGTTCAGTAAGGTTGTTGGAATCCTAGCTCTTGATTCCCAGTTGTGCTCCTTACATGAAAGTCACATCTGAGGTAAACGCAGCTGTAGTCTAGTGGCAGGATTCTGTGAGTTCTTTTGTTGGAGTCAGGCAACCCAGAATCCTCTGGAATCAGCAGGTGCACACAGGACCTTTTATAAGGCTTGATCAGCCCTGGGGGGGGGGGGGGTCATTGAAAAGAGTTAAGTTTCTTATCTGCCATTCATGCCAGTGGATTCTTTAGATTATTTTATTCATCTACATATGCTGAACAAACTGTTAATTTTACCAATGGAAACTCGTTTTAAATATCCATTATGCTAATGAAAAAACTTCAAGTGCTGGTGAGAGATAAAAATAGCTGGGCTTATAGCAGCCCCCTCTGGAGTGGGGCCTTCTGATTAAATGCCAACAAACCACCCCTGGAGTGTATATTCCTGATTAGGGCATGACTGTCACAAGGGTATAGCCCAAACTGACTAATACATATATTTATAGCACACTGAGTATGTGGAAATATTTTAAAGCAAACTACAGATGACATGAGACCTCTCACACCCTGGCTTCCTCTTCTGTAGGATAATAATACCTACCTCACACGGCTGTCACCAGACTATTAAATTACAAGAAAGCTTAGTATAGTGTCTGGTAAGTAGTAGCAGCTCAGAAGGTGTTAGCTGATAATGCCATTTTTTTGCTGAGATACACCCAAGCAAACTTTTTTGAGAAATTATGTACCGATTGAACACTTTGAAGTTGACATCTGAAAATTTTCTTCACAGATTCATATAATAACAAAGGATTTAATGTCTTGGCATGTAGTAATTATTAACATTTAAAGTTAAAACTGATGTATCGATCTTTTAAATATATCCAGTGGGATCTAAATACAACAACGATTGGGTGCTTGCTCTCCTTTTTTAAAAAAACACATGAACAAGCTTCTCTTTCCTATAAAAGCACTTCTGTGATATTTAAAGTAGGACGTTTTATTTCTTTACTTTTTCTCCTTGAACCTGCATTTCCATTTCCCTTACCCTACAAAATTTTATTCTAACATAATATATTTTCATGCTGGAGAGTCTTTTATTGATTGCCCTATTATATTTTCTGCAACAAATGTATGTATGTAAATAAAAGTTTTATAATTCAGTTTATTCTCTAAGGCTCTAAATGTTAAAATCATTATTCAGATTGGGTTATCATTAGAGTTATTTTCTTGATCAAAATAACATAAACATATTATACATTTTGATAAATGTGCCAAAGAAAATTTAAACGTGACTTAGAAATAAACAATGATTTTTTTCAATTAATTCATGTATCTGGATGAATATTGTTTATTTCTAGAATGAGACAAGGTTTAGCGTCAAATACTTTCCCTTTTAAATTTTTATTGATATGAGAAATGAGAACATTTATTCATGTATATAAGAAGATGGGAGTGGAAGGAGTCTCTCTATAGCAACGACATTCAGTTCTTTGAATTCTGTACACTTTAAGGTATGTTACAAGAGCCGCTGAGAGATAACTCGCAAGGTAGACTGTGAAAGCAGTGATGTGATTGTTTAAATCACATAAACCTGGTGGAATTGATTTCTCCACCCAACCCGGGCAAGGAACCATTATTAGCTGGGGTGTTTGCTGAGAGCACTGGGAATGTGAAAGGTAAGAACTATAAGCTCAGTTGCAAAAATGTAATAATTACGTGTGTTTCTTATTTTTGATATATATCAACCAAATATTTTTGGTTTTCTTCCCTTCTTATTCTTTTGTCGTCTACCCTAAAATGTGTCCATAGTATTTAACTTTATATCTTAGTATGTAAGTTACAGGAGAGCCAAAGGGGCATTGAATCAGCTGGAAGAATGAACATCACCCAGGAACAAAAAAGGGGACTTTGCATCCCTTCCTGGGGAAAGGATTGGTGAAGTTTTGGTTGTGTGCGGGATAGTCGTAAGACATTAGGCGAACGTATGACTTTGCTTTTGTCTTTGGAGGTTGAGTATGGTTAAGGATACATGCGCGAGTGCCAAGCTGACAAAAAGTAGACTGTGTGGCTTTGAAACGTGTCATATTGGCTAGGCCGAAATACATTGCCTACAATTCCGTTTCCTGCATTGGGGTGCACCCCCAGGGAGATTCTCGGTGGATATGGAGGGTGATCATCAGGCAGCTGCCAGTTTGTCGCTCGTACAGGTTATCATTTATCTGCTGCTTCACTTCATTGGCAAGAGGCAGCAGCTGGGTCTACTTTAGCTTTTCTGACTGCTGGGCAGGGACGTGTGTTCGGCTGCACAAGGAAAACTTTGGCTTCTGCAGGATGCCATTAAGGTCAGAGGCAACACCAGCTGATGTAGGTTTTGGTCTGTCTTTGTGGGATCCAACATGTTCCTGCTCTCCCCGGCTTTACATCCATCCTGACTGCCTGTCCGGCATCAGTCAGGAAGACAAATCCTTATTGCGATAGTTAATTTTGTGTGTCAATTTAGCTCCGTTAAGGGATGACCAGATAACTGGGAAAACATTATTGCCCAAGGGGTGGGGGTCTACCAGGGTGCTTCTGGGAGGATTAGCTCTCAAACTGGGAACTGAGTAAAGCAGATGGTCGTCCCCAGTGTGGGTGAGCCTCATCCAGTGGACTGAGGGCCTGAACAGAACAAAAAGGCGGCAGGAGGGAGAATTCACTCTTCTTTGCTTGAGCTAAGATGTTCACTTTCTCCTGCTCTGGGAATTTGGTGCTCCTGGTTCGTAGGTTTTTGGCCTTAGAGTAGGATTTACACCATTAGCCCTTGATTCTCAGGACTTTGGACTCAGACCGAATTACACCACCAGCTTTCCTGGGTGTCCAGTTTGCAGATGGTAGTTGTGGGACTGATTTCTCAGCCTGGGTAACTGCATGAGGCAATTCCTATAATAAATCTCTTACCTATGTGAATTGCTATCTACATCTATATCTAGCCTAGCAGTTCTGCTTCTCTGGAGAACCCTGTCTAATACATTTACAGAGACTACTCAACCAACTCCCAAAATTGCATGGGGTCCAATTTCTATAAGAAACCCCATCTTAGTGGTCCTGTTTCTTTGCTAGAACCCTGATTGATATAGTAAGTTATAAAAATAAATTAGAATCAATATGCTATTTTCAAAAATTTTGCAATAATGCAGTTTGTGGTTTACATCATAATTTATTTTATTGTTGAAGCCAGTACATAGTTTGATAAAGGCAGGGTATTTCTCCTGTAATGAGTGTGGGAGCACATAGGAACACCAGTGTTCTGCCTTAGAGAATAATTATGGTGGAATTTAGCATAATAATCTGAAATAACTTTGGTAATTTTTGAACACTATAATCAGACTTTTCCAGTTTAGTTTATTTTATTTCATTTTAATTTTTTTTAATGAAGGGAGGTAATTAGGTTTATTTATTTAGTAGAGGTACTGAGAATTGAACCCCGGACTTCATGCATGCTAGGCATGCACTCTACCACTGAGCTATCCCCTCCCCCTCCAGTTTATTTTATGAAAGAGAAAGGCAAATAATACTAAAACCTAATTGGTCCAGGAGCTAGCATATAATTTTATTTCTTACTAATAGGAGTTTTAAAATATTAAACATTTTATAAAATGAAATAATGAGATTTTACTCTAATTAAACTAAACATTTCATGATATATAGTAAAATATGTTTTAAGTAGACTGTTAACAATATACGTTGAATCTGAGAAAATGTTACCCATAGGTTAATTCCAAAGTGTCTTGAAAAACTGACAAATCTGGAGAATATTCACCATCAGTAATCGCTACTGTTTTGGCTGCTCAAAGTTGCTTTTCTTTCCAACTAATGACAAGTTCTAGGCATGAGTATTGAGAATAGCAGAAAATATTTGCTTGTGTTTAAATACATGAAAAAAAGTTATTTTTAGCATTCAGGATTTCTAATTGATGCTCTCTTTGCTTTGCTGTCATGAAATTCTCCCTTGGATGATTCATCCTTTGAAAATAGGCTGGGAAAAAAATGACAAAAGATCTGAACAAACAGTCCACAGAAAAAAGGGTTGCAGATTGCTTCTAGTCATAAGGAAAAATGCTTAGTTTTATCCAAAATAAGAGAAATGCAAGGTAAAACTGCACCAAGAGGGATCAAACTCCTGGAGAGGTGAGGTGGAGAGACCTGGCATGTGGGCTGGGTGAGTAGGTGATGAGATTCAGAGCTGGGGATTCAGGGAAGCGGGAGGAACACTGGCCTCAACGTGGCAACGATGTGTAGAGAGGACATCTCCTCCAAATGTTAGTGATGTGGGGGTTTAAGATAGCCACCTCTTGAGATGGCTGAAGACAAAACTCAAGACAGAAAAAAATAAAAACAAAAACCATTCTATACACACTACTATGCACAAAATAAATAGAAAACCAGAACCTACTGTATAGCACAGGGAACTATATTCAATATCTTGTAATAATGTATAATGAAAAATAATCTTAAAAAGAATATATGTATGTATAACTGAATCACTTTGCTGTATACTTGAAACTAAAACAACATTGTAAATCAACTATACCTCAGTTAAATAAATAAATAAATAACAAAACCCATTCTGCCAAGATGCAAAATTAACAAAAATTTTTTTCAAAGTGTGACAATTCTGTTGACAAGGCTATGGGAACAGAAACTCTTACATTGCTGGGGTAGAAATACAAAATGACACAACCCCTATGGAGAGGAGTTGACAGAATCTTAAAACATATGCATTTACCTACTATCCCAGAAATCCACTTTAACGGGTCACCTGCAAAAATACGAAGTGATAAATACACAAAAACTTTTGCCGCGCTAAACTGTTAAGTGCAAATGGAGAGAATGCAAATGTCAAAAATAAAAGACTAGTTGAATAACTATGGTACCCATGCGATGGAATACTATATAGTTATAAAAAGGAAGAGAATTCTATGGGAAAAATAGTCCATTTCTTTCAGTAAGTGTCAGAGGGGAAAAACGAGAAATGGAAACTTATAGATTAAAATAGGTTGAATGCAGTCAAATGCAATGCATGAATTTTGTTTGGATCTTAACTCCAACAAATCACCTAGAAAAAAAGACACTTTTGAGATGAGGATAATTAGGAAAATTTAAATCTGGCCTAGGTATTAAATGATATTAAAGAATCATTATAATAGGGAATTATTATCATGATCATGACATTGTGGTTATATTTACAGAAAGGTATAGAAAGATGTATCTGCTGAGAATATGTACAGAAAAAGCTACAGGTAATATGATACGTAAAGTATAGTGTTTGCTTTAAATACTCCTTCCCCACCAAGAGTAAAGTGTGTGTGTGTGTTTGTGTGTATGTCTGTGTACATGTGTGTAGGAAAATGAATGAAACAAGGGTGGAAAGATGCTGACTGTTATGGAAGCTGGGTAATGGGTACTTGGTTTATCACACTATTCTCTATTTTTGTATATGTTTGGAAATTTCCATAATAAAAAGTTTAGTGTTTTCAAATTAAAAGAAAAGAGATTGTTAAATAAAAATGATTATTCCCACATTCCATTCTACTATATACCTTAATCCATAACATCCCAACACAAGCCAAAATACTCAGTTACATTTCAAAATTATGGTTCTATGTAACAGAATCCCGAATCCACTGGCTTTCACTGTTCTGAATTTGGGGCAGCCCAATACCAGCTGGCCAATACCAGGCAGCTGGCTGAGCTTCACCTTTGACCTTAGAAGTGTATAACACAGAGAAAGGCAGGAAGGGTGATGGGGTTCTGATTAATTAATTAATTAAGACACCCCTTTTATATCTTCAGAGGTCCTTTTGTATCCTAGGGCAATGCACTGTCAGCTTTGGAATGGGTGAGGGCCAGTGTGGGAGAGGGGCTGCTGTGATGTAGAACCCCCTACCCCTCACCCCACCCCAGGGTGGATGGGTTTCAGCAGAGCACAGAAGCAAGCATAGGCTCTAGAAACCAGGTGCCCTAAAATGACCCCTGCTCTAGTTTCCCAGGGAGGGTCTTTGTTTATCTGTAAAGGTCCACACGCTGCTGCAAAGACTGCTCATCTGCAGCTGGGCATCGGTCCTCAGCATCTCCTGATGTCCTGATCTCTGGCCAGGTCTACAGCAGACTGTACAGGGCAATCTGTGCCGTGTACAGAGGTGCCAGGTGTGAGAGTAGGGAGGACATCCACCCCAGGCTCGCCAAGCCTGCAGCCTGGCAAGGAAGGGCCTTCATGTAACTCGTCTTCGGGGGCGGTTTCTGTCATTTGCACAGAGGTGGCATCCATGCTAGCGGAGGCCCAGGCCCTGGGTGTCCGTTCCTAGCATTCTTCCAGTTCCATCACCTTCCCAGGATCAGAGCTTTAGGCCTCTGCTAGGTAGGAACCCAGACGCATCTGCAGTTTGGTGCTTCAACGGCTTTGTGTTAATTGTAGAATTGGGGGTTCTTTCTAAAATCATCTGGTCAGTCATGTTCAGAGGGCAGCAAATCCTGGAGTCTCAGGGGAGCACAGACTGTAATGTAATCTTCATCCTATTCTCCTTTCCTCCTTTAAACCCTTGCGCCCTCAGTGCAAACTCAGATGTGTTCAGTATCTTGAAAATGATAACGCAGATCTTTTTAACGATTGTTACAGAAATATTTTTAGAATAACATTTTCCTAATTATAAAAATTATACATGTTCACTGTGAAAAAAGAAACTTGGAAATTTTGTGAATAATGGCAAAAAATTCTTCTACTCAGAAAGTATTAACACTGGGTGTTTTCTAATTATCTACTTATCATGCGTGGATCTCTATGTAGCTGTATTTGACAATACTGGGAATAACCTGTACTGACAGTTTTATATCTTGCTTTTGTCATTAAGTCTTTGAACAGTTTTTTTTTAATAGAGTGTAATTGGAAAGGCACTGTGCTGGGCTGTGGGGTATACAATGTATGTGTGTGTGAATGTGTGTGTGTGTTTGTATGTGCATGCACGTGTGTAAATTTGGGTGTGCATGATTCTATTTTCCAGCTTGTTCTCCAAAGTAAAGAAGCAATAGATGTTATCTCTGCCCTCCCAGACTTTCCAATCTAGCAGAAGAAATAATACATGTACATAATTAACTTCAGTATGGTGGCAGCATATAATAAATCATGAATTCCTCAGAGATAACTTGGAGATGGGATGAATCTACATATGCATATTCTGGGCATTTTCCTGTTCTAGTAACTGACATTGAAGAACTATAACCAGAGTCTCGAAGCTTCCCCCAATCTGTGAGTGAACAATTTCTGCTTTTCAAATGCAGAAATCATTGAAAAGTTTGGTAAGCTCATGCCAAAGGGATGTTGTAACCAACCGAATTTGTCTCGTTTTCCTGGTCCCCCACCTCTGAAAGGTCACGCTGCCAATGCTCTGTTTTGTCAGAGGTAGAGTCCTGGGCAGCGACGCCACCTATCTCTGGTATGTTCTGAGGGTAAGGAATAGATGAGACATTCAAAGAATAAAAAGAGGTTTCGCTCCTTCCTCCTTGGTGTGCCATGGGAAAACACTCATTTAGAATAATTAGAGCTAAGTAATGGAGAAGCTGTAATGGGACGTTAGCCAGGCGTGTGACACGACAGGAGATTGCCCCACTAATGAGGAGAGAAGACCCAGTCTCCAGTAATTCAGACCCTTCACAGTGAATTCCCGTATGAAAAGTGAGACTTTCACCTAGGCAGGGACTGGGAGATCAGCAGGGAGCCTATGACGGGTGAATGTACCCTTTTCAGAGGCAGAGAATTCCTGGTGTGCCTCCTGGTGCGTTTTAAGCGATTTTCTTCTCCATCAGTGCCCGATCACCATTATTTATAAAAGGTATAATCAGAAACCAGGGGCTCCCTGTGCCTTTGTAGCTGAGGCTCTGCCCACCTAACTGGTGCCTGGGCAGACGATGGAGGTGCTCTCCTAGTGCTTCCTGTTGTCTTCCTGGGGCAGCTTCCAGGGCTCAGGTGAATTTGCTTATACTCACTACTCGTGGAAAAATCCCAATAAATCTTGGTTCAGGGCGATTTTATTTTATTTGGGAAAGAAAGCTCTGCCCCCACCTTCCAGCAAGGATTTGCGTGTGTTGTTTATTCCCCCTTAGTGCAGATGTACAGAAACTTTAGAGGACAGTGTGCAGACCTTGTTTGGTGTTCTCTACCTAAGGAAAAGAATCACAGTTTTATTGGTATTCACTATTTCTGCAGGGACGAAAGTCATTACCTGACGGGCTGGGCGGTCCAACACCAGGTGGAGATATTTCCCAGTAGCCCCTCACAGGAGAGCTCTGCTCCCAGAGTGCTGACCAGTACTCTTGGGTTTTCTGAAGGATGTAAACAAAAGGGCCAAGTCCTGAGTATTTATTTGATATGCTTGCATGGAAAAATCAGACTAAAAAAGTACGTCAGATTCCATCTTGAGAAGCATATCGGTGAATTTACCTCTGCCTACGAGAGAGCCCTCTGTAGTGGCTTAACCCCATTCAGGTGGAAAATGATATTCTTGGTCATCTGACCATGGAGATTTTTCTTAGCAAGACAGGAAGTGGGAATTTAGGCTGTTACAGAATAAGAATGGCAAAAGCAATAGAAGTTTTCCTTTTAGACAGAGATGAGGCAGTGAGGCCCTGCCAGAAGGTGTGGTGAATTGTCATTACCAGGTTGGTCATCTGTTTATAGTACTCAGTCCACCCATTTGCACCATCTACAATACATAAAAAATATTTGCCTGGGGGTGCGATGTGTGGAGCAATGCTTTTCTTTCTGCAAAGCTGAGATTCATTTAGAAAGAAGGCCTGACCCCTTGTGGCTCCTGGGTCACTCTGCTGTCAAACTGAGCTCTTTGAAGGCAGAAATCTTCCTGACCATGTGAGCTTCCTGCTTAAAATCTTTTAGGCTTCCTGATGACATCCGAACTCTGATGATCTGGTCACAGATGGTCCCTTTAGCCTCTCCTCTGATAAATCTTCACTTTGCCCACTGGAGCCCTCCCCACTGGGCTCCAGTGATACCTAACCAGTTTTTTCTTTTTTTCAGCTTATATTTACTGAGCTTGTTTTGTACTCCTAAGTCAAACACTGTGCAAAGGATTTTTACATGGGTTATCTCACTTAGTCCTGAGGACAATTCTAGGAGGTAGACACACAGAGGGTACGTCACTCACCTAAGGTCCTGTAGCTAATAAGTGCTCAACCAGGATCTGAACCTGCGCGGTCTGACCACCAAGCCCATGCCCGTCACTGCTGGGCTGCACTGCCTTCTCACCTAAAGGCACCTTGCTCTCTCTTGCTTCATTGTCTTTGTTTATGCTGCTCCTTTTTCTCTTCATTCCCCATGGGCTCCTCTCCTTGTTTAGAAATCAGTATCGATGTCACCTCCTTCAGGAAGCCCTCTCACACGGAATCTCCTAGCACCTGTATCTAATTGTCACAGTACTTGTCACACTTGTGTGTGGATGTATGTGTGTGTAATATTTTTCATAGTCTCCCTCCTCACTAGGCTAACAACTTCTTTTAGGTAAGGATGACTTCTTTTATCTCCATAGCCCTACCTCCCAGAACTTAGGCAGTCCTAAGTATATAGTGAGACAGCCAATACAGTTTTTCCTTTTAGGCAATGGACGCATGATGTGTGGCTTTTGCTCACCCAGTGGTCCAGGGCTGGGATAGCAGCACCAGGGTGAAGGGCCCCAGTCTCCTATCTTTTTGACCCACCATCCTGAAGGTGCTGCTCTTGTCCATGTGGGCCTAGATGGACCATCTCCACAGTGTCCATCCACAGTCAAACCAGTGGGAAGGGAGGAGAGAATAAGGGTCCCCTCAAGGACTCAGCTTGGTGTTTGCATTGCTCACTTCTGCTCATATACCATTGGCTGGAACTGTGTCACGTGGCTATGCCTTGCTGCAAGGGAGCCTGGGAAATATCTTCTGGGGACCATCTGCCCAGATAAAAACTATTAGTGTAACTGTATTACTGTAGGAGGGAAGTGAATATTTCGGGACAACTACCAATTTCTGCCACGATGAATGAGAATTTTAAAATCACTGGAGAGTCTGGGGGAGGGTGTAGCTTAAGTGGTAGAACGTATGCTTAGCATTCACAAGATCCTGGGTTCAATCCCCAGTACCTCTTCTAAAAATAAGTAAATCAATAACCTAATTATCTTCCTCCTCAAAAAAAATTAGAGAAAAAGTCACTGGAGAGTCTGTCTTGGGCATATTAAGTTAAAACAACGTGTGGAGTGCTGAAGTTTTAGTTTACTAAATAGTCATTTATTTTATAGGCTCTAAAGCCTTTAATAATTTTCTGGCTGGAATCGTTTGTCAGTGTATGTATTATTAAGTGAATCGATCTAGTAGAACCATGGAGGAGGGGCCTGTCAGAGGAGGTTTCCTGGATTAGATTGTATCTGACCTGATATTTGAGGCATGTGCAGGGTCGAGCCAGGTAACGACCAACCCACATCTCCAGCTCCAGTGGCTACAGTGGTGACCAGCTGCGCCTGCGCCTCGGATCTCTTGCCTTCTGTCCTGGGGCTTCCCTGTTGACGCTGAGGCATGGGAAGTTACGGAAGCCCCCCTTGGTGCCCACACGTACACAACCGGAAGTCCAGGGCAGGTAACACCCTCTGGGGTGGACCTTCACTCTGAGACGGGGGCTGCTGGATACATTTTTGTCCCTTTGTCACCCAGGTGGAGGTTCTGAGGTGCATTTTCAATGGCTTCTCAGGGGAGTGGCCAGAGGTCAAGCATCTTGTGTCCTCCACGTGTCTCATCCTCCTTCCCTGCCTCCCTCCCCGTGTCCCTCCCTCCTGCTCCATGGGAGTTGCCACCCCTAAATAAAGGAGAAATACAGAAGCCTTCGCCTCTCAGACCCTGCTTTCTGGGGAACACCTTGTTTCCTCAGATCCCATTTCCCCTTCCACCAGTGGCATAAATCCATTCTCCTCTGCTGTCTCTGTGAAAAGGGCGAGGTGCACATAGCCATCCGCATGAGTGCTCCCCCCTCCCCCCTCTTTCCCTGGAGGAGGTTTTAACTTCTGCAAAGACTTAGAGGCACAGGACATTTTCAGAAAGCCATTCAACCACACATTTCAATTTAGATCTCATTGATCCCATGTTAGCATGTAGAGAGAGAGTTATTAAAGTCTGCGGTTCAGTGGTTCCTGCCCTGGCCTCCGTCTCTCACAGAGGAGCTGTCATTGGCATGGGCGGGGGTGGGGGCAGGCAGGGAGGTGGGGCTGCGGGCATCGAGCTTTCTCACGGCTTTCAGGAGTTGGTGACACGTCTCTCTAGAGTCAGGTTAATGTTAGGATGAAAGTCCCTCTCCCCCACCTCAAACCCACAAAAATTCTCCCCCAGAGACTCAGCAAGGCACAAGCATCTCATCTCGACGGTGGAGTCCCTACTATAAATAGAACTCAGAAGAGATCTTATTACGGTTAACCTGTTGGCCAGTCTTGGTTTCTGCCTTTTATTCATTTAATTGTGACAACATGACATTAAAGAAAATTTAAGAGAAAGATAAAAAGATCAGCTGTAGTCCCACTCACCAAATTCAGTGCTGAGAACTTGCCGGGAGCAGCTGGCGTAGGTGACCTTTGTGGTGTTGCCTGGGTCTAGGAGTCTGTGGCTCTTGGCTGCTATTGTGCTTCTCTTCCCTGTCCTGCTGAGGCTGGTGACAGCCCATCACCTTCCCAAGCCCCATGGTCGGCCCCCACGGTCAGCCGCTTGCTGAGCCTGCACGCTGCCCTGAGTGGAGCGGATCCTGGAGGGAGCAGTCTACGTGGTTCCCTTATTAGCCCTAAAGGGGCAACCCTCTGGGTGTGGGAGCATCTTCCTGCCATTAGGAGGAGCTTGAATGTTTTTGATACAATAGCAAAACACAGCGGCTCAAGATTTACTTTTTTTGAGGGGGGAAGGTAATTTGGTTTAGTTATTTATTCTTAGAGGAGGTGCTGGGGATTGAACCCAGGACCTTGTGCATGCTAAGCATGCGCTCCACCACTTGAGCTCCCCCCAGGACTTACTTACCTTATAGAACTGTAAAAAACAAAGTGTAAAGGAAATCATCCACCGTACCGTCATCTCACGATATTCATTCTTACTACTTGAGTGTGTTTTCTTCTGTATGTACATATGACATGTTCTCTGCTGATCACATGATTGCTTGAGCACCCGTACTGCCTTGTGAGCAAGCAGCCCAGAACCTCCCCCTGGAATTCTGTTCCGTAGGATGCCGCACTCCCCACTCTTATTTGCGGAAAAACTCCGGGAGCTTGCTTGGGATAGGGTGGCTCAGTTCTGTTGTCAGATGCCAGGCATGATAACACCAGAATCTGTGATCATTCCTCTTTCGCTCATTGCATCACAGAATTGCTCTTGAAGACTGCCTCTGTACTTTTGGATGGGTGACCTCGGTGCTCTCTGAAGCCTTACAGAAGTGCTTCACATGTTAGCTTCAGGTTCACAGTCATGAAGTCCCAAAGTTTGAAACAGCTGAGGAACGGCACAGCTGGGAAGTCTGTAACCCATCCCAAACCCTCGAATCCTTTGTGTTGAGTCTGGACCAGCTCTAAACTAGCCTCTTTTTCTCAGGGTAATTTTATACCATAACCTCATTGCCCTTTGCTCATAGTACCAAGTCTTGCTTGGGATCACACCATGATTCTTCTAACAAATCTCTCTACGTTGAAATTCAGCAAGCAGGGGTGGGACATTACAGTACCTTCTTACCCAGAAGGAGCTTGGATACTCTATATTCATAGATCTACTCATCCCCACAGTCCTCTGTCCTACCTACTAGGGGAAGGGGGAGGTTTTGCCAAGCTCCAAGAAAGGTAGGGACCAATTATACCTTTTTCTCCAGGGGCATGGATGGCCCCTGCCTACATTTCTGTTGTTAACAGGGCCCCTCGGGCAGTAGTCCATTGGCAAATGTTTAACTAACAGATCTCTGAATAAATAAGAAGCCCTGATTTTTTGTTTGCTAATTTCTGTGACGGAAACACTCTCACCAATTTCAGTCTCTCCAGATGATGCCACTGCTGGGAGTTAGGGGCAGACACACACAATTGGCAGCCTCTGCAGTGGGAGTCCAGCCAGCTGCAGGACAGCAGTGCCTCAAGTGACCAGGGGTGACAGAGATCTGCTCTGAGGGCACCTCCTATCTTTGCCTACAGAGAACTTCTGGGAGCATTTTCTAAGTCAGTAGTAGATAAGTAACTGAAGTACGCCCCATTACACACTTAAAACTGAGATCATACCAAGCAATATGTTCTCTAAACGTTACTGAATAAGGCTTCTGGTATCCAGGTTTTTCGCACTTGTGAAAATTCTTAGAGAACCAGGTTGATTTGGGGGGGTTTAATTATAAGGTAAAAAAACTGTGCTCATTAATTAAGCCACTGCTTCTTCCTCCCTCTCCTCCTGCCCCTTAATCTGGGCCCCTAGTGCCAAGAGCGCCCCCTTCTGGGGAAGCTCCCTCCCACCACGTTTCCCTTTTCTGGGGATTTTGCCCATGGCCTTAATACATGTGGTGGTGAGATATAATTTGGTAAAAATAGGCACAGGTTATAGGATCCCTATATTTATTCAACATTTTTTTAATCAGGGCTTATGATGTGCCAGGCACTGTTTTAAGTGCTGAGATTAACCTGTGAACAAAATAGAGAAAATTCCTGTTCTCACAGAGCTTACATCCTAGTGAGGAAGGGCAGACAATAAATGAATGAATGAATGAGTGCTGTGCAAACAAGGACCAGTGGCCACTGGGTCAGCATTCACTTTTTGCTGGGGAAAACAGAGGAGTCCTGGTGTCTTTCAGAAAGATTCCAAAAGTTGATTATCCTGCTATGGACTCTTTAAGGGCACTGTTTGGGGTCAGAACTGCATTCAACTTTGAAGTCCCCCTTCCCATCAACCCTCAAGACTCAGACTCTGATTCAGGAGCTGTGCCAGGCACTCTGGTCAAAGGGCCTTTAGAAAAGATGTGCTGGCCTCGCTCCTCCACCCCTTCTTCCCTGGTGAACCATGTACCTTCCACTGATGTAGCACATACAGGGGGCAGAAGGTGGGGGCAGCGTGGGGGAAGAATTCCGGAGGCCAACCAGAAGCTTCAAGTCCTGGCCTTGCCATTTACCAGATGTGAGACTTCAGGCAGCTTGCTTACCTTCTCTGAATCCGTTTCCTCACCTGGAAAACTGGTTACTAAATCTAAACTCAAGATTGTTGTGAAGCTTACAATAGCTGATACATGGGAAAGCATGTTGCAAACCTAACAAAATTTAAATGCCATCTATTCCATTTCATTTTGATTATGAAAACTGTAGTGACAGAGGTGTGTCAGTCCAGAGATCCGTCATGTGCTTTGTTTGTGATTCTTTCTCTTGCTATGTAAACAGCATTTCCAATACAACACTGGATTCTGAAGCTGTTTTCAAGTGGGGATTTAAACCCCAGATTAAAGAAGCACGTATGGTAGCTGGTAGAAGTGTGAGACTTCTGATTAAGTGTGAACACCCTCTGTGGTAGCTGAGGGCTCCTGGGATTTGACCTAATAGGAAGGTTGCAATGGATGCTTCCCTGTTCCTGGTTGCTGGAAGGAAGGGGTGAGAGGTTCCCAGGGTGTTGTGGGGCTCAGGTGGAGGTCGGGGTGGGCCGGCTGGCAGACTGTTCAGGTGCAGGAGTGTTGAGGGAAAGACCCAGTCAGTGTGGACAGTGGCCTTTGTATAAGTCTCAATCTCTCTGCCGTCTTGCTTTCAGTTCCATTCCATGGAGTCTAAGTGAAAAGCCGTTTCCTATAGTTGTAACTTGCACACACAGGGTGCCCTTTGTTGTAACTTAATAACAAACTTAATTTTGAGTCATTATGTGCCTGATAACACAATCCTACTATCATTTCATAGGCAGCCTTTTTGGGTCACACTCAGAATGTTTACTGATGCTCTAAAAACATTCAATTTATGTCAAGGCCATTTGCATGAATGAAATGATCACTTTTAAAATTTGGTAAGTAGAAAATCTTCATACTTGGCGAAGCAGGGGTGGGAAGGAGAGAGAAAACAATTGGCAGAGTGTGGACCTAAGTCCACGTTAGTAAACGTCATCTATCATCTTTATTACCAAGTCTTTAAAATGCATGGACACGTGGTGTTTGAAACCATGCCAAGTTCTTAACTGTTAACTTGCCGCTAAAGCATGAATCCTTTTTTCCCCTTCCCTTGATGATTGTTTCACTGTTGTCTGAAGGAGCCTAAAGTAGTTGCTGTAATTGCTGTCATCCTACTAGTTCTGGGTGTTCCTGGTGGGTTGTCATTATTAAAAGTGAGAAAACTGAAGCTCAAGGAGGAAATGCTGTTTTCTTCCGGTACCAAACGTCAAGCCAGACTCATGACAAGAAGTCAGCTTTTCTGTCCAAGCAGGTATCTGTTACGTCTTTCTAGGAAACATGTGCACAATTACTGAGCTGTGCTGTTCTCTTTCTTCTCGGCTTAACTCTCTGGGCGGCTTGCCCCTTACCAGACTATCTTGAGATACTCTGGAGGTTCGTTCTTTCTGTCTGTCTTTATCTCTCACACACATCCATAGCGTCACCCTTGCTTCATTCCCTATTATTTTCATGAAAAAAAGGAACTGGTTTGATTAGATCACAAAAGGATACCTTTCCAGCCACATCAAATGACTAGTTAGTATTTAATATCTCTAGTTAGACATTCAGTATCTCTCACACCAAAGGATGACTCAAAGGAGGTGCAGAGAAGAACGGAAGGGACTCCACGGCTTTAAGAGTTAGTTACTCAGCAGCAGACTCCATGTAAACCAAACTCTCAAAAAGCTCTCTGAGGATTTGGGGGGAGTAAAAACTGGGGGAAAACAAAACAAAAAAAACAGTCCAGGTGTGGCCTGGGCTGTTGTTCACACAGATTTCTTTGGCTGTTCCTGAAGAGGGGTACCACATTGAGGGGGAGAACAAGGAGGTCTGTCACACCTTATGTCCTTGGATCTATTAAATCCTTGGGTAACGATTTCTTCCTTTCTACTATGCTAGCAGCCTCAACCTGGGTATGCAGGGCACAGTGACCTAGATCATCGCAAGGAGCAAAGGATTTTCTGTGGTGTATCATTCCTTTTTTGAAATGGGAAATCTCATGGTAAAGAAAAGCCTCCAAATTGGCTTTTCATTTTATATGCCAATAGCCGGGGCAGCTGCAAACGACTTTAAGCAGTGATTACTGCTATGGGCACCTAACAACTTTGTGCCTTTTTATTACCCAGGAAATTCAGGCTCTGGAGTACATCTGATGTTACTGTGAGCGGGATTCACAAGTCGGAAATGACTCAGAGTGCGCCTGCTCGCATCCAGTCAGTGATCCGGAACTGTTTGTGTTCTGAGACTGTCCTGTAAACCACCCAGTAGTCAGGGGCTATTTTTACTTTCTACAGTGATGGGTCGAGTTCACTTAGCCAACTCATTTGCACACCTCTTTCCTCCCCTTTGGATTTAAATTGCTTGGTTAGTGAATCTGTCTTTCTTTTAAGTAGCAATCAAGCAGGTTGCTCACCTGCCACTTTTGTTTTGCCTGTCAGCGCTCCCCTGTCTTTCTGCCTGGTCAAGTCTGATTAGTTCTTGCACAATGTGGCTTCCTGGGCTGCTCCTGTGCGTTGAGATCCCGCAGCACATCTCATGCAGATGGTGGTCATCCATTCAAGCACCAAGGGGAGGAGGGGGAAAGAGTGCAGTGAGCCTGGGGTCTTCTGGGAGAGGAAGGGGCCAGTTGCATCCTTCCCCTGGGGCTGTAATCTCATGCAAAACAAAGGCTAATTAGAGGTGAAAGGGGCTTAATCAAGTAGGGGAGGGTCTGACTGCAGGGTGTGAAATGGGCCAAAATACCAGTTTCTTTTTAGGGAGCTGTGTTGATTATGTTGGAGAGAGGGAAGGTGATGAAATTTTCCCACAGTAATGCCTCTCAAAGCCTGTTGGTCAGAGGCAAAGACTTTTTGTCTCTGGAAATCTATCAGATCGTTATTATTTTCCTATGGCCCCTTTCAAATGACTGGTGTTATTACCCCCTTATATATAGCTATTTTTTCATAGACAGCTTTATTAAGATACAACTTCCATTCCATAAATTTACTTATTCACATGTTCTTCAGTGTGTATCCAACACTATGATCTAATTTTACAACATTTTCCTCATCCCCCAAAGAAACCTTGTACCCATTAGCAGTCACTCTCCACCCATGTTCCTTAAGTATGCTTTCCTTCTCCCTGCCCTAGGCAGCCACTAATCTACTTTCTGCTTCTATTGATTTGCTTCTTCTGGTCTTTTTATATAAATGGGTTCATACAACATGTAGTCTTTTGTGACTAACTTCTTTTCACTTTGCATAACTTTTTGAAGTTCATCTCTGTTATAGGCAACTATGATGTACTATATATGCCACTCCTTTTCATGGCTGAATAATATTCCATTGTATGAATATATGATATTTTGTTTATCCATTTATCGGTTGATGGACCTTTGGGTTGTTTCCACTTTTCGACTATCATAAATAATGTTGATATAAATATTTGTTTGGAAGTTTTTGTGTGGACATAGGTTTTTGCTTTTCTGGGGTATATATGTAGAAGAGGAATTGCTGGATGATGTTTGTACTTTGTATTTAACATTTTGAGGAGCTACCAAACTGTTTTCCAAAGTGGTTGCACCATTTTACATTTACACCAGCAATGTAATAAGCAATCAGCAGCCTCACCAACACTTGTTTTTTAATTATAGCCATCCTAGTGGGTGAGAAGTAGTATCTCTTGTGGTGTTGCTTTGCATTTCCCTAATGGCTAATGATATTGAAGATCTTTTTGTGTGCTGGTTTAGCTGTTTGTATACATTCTTTGGAGAAATCTCTATTCAGATCACTTGCACATTTAAAGCTGGGTTGTCTTCTTATTTTTGAGTTATATGAGTTCTTTATATATTCTGGGTACAAGTCTCTTATCAGATGCATAACTCACACATACTTTCTCCCAGTCTGTGGTTATCTTTTCTTGATGGTGTTCTTTGAAGAACAAATGTTTTTAATTTTGAGAAGTCCTACTTTTCTTTTATTGCCTGTGCTTTTGGTATTGTACCTAAGATGTCATTACCTAATACACAATCACAGATTTATTCATATGTTTTCTTCTATGAGTGTTATAGTTTTTAGCTTTCACATTTGAATCTGTGACCCATTTTGAGTTAAATTTTTTGTACGGTGTGAGATAGGGGTCCAACTTCATCTGTTGCATGTGGATATCCAGTTGTCCCACCACTATTTATTGAAAAGACTTCTTTCTCCCATTTAATTGTTTTGGCCTCTTTGTCAAAAATCAATTGACCATGAACTTTAGAGCTTACTTCTGGACTCAGCAGTTCCCTTCTATTGATTAATATGTCTATCCTCAAATGTCCTATTTCAGAAAAATATTTTTATTAACTGTAAAATACATATATAAAAGAGCATAGATTTAAATGTATAATTTTAATTAATTTTTGCATGTTAGCACAGCTGTGTAGCCAGCACCCAGAAATATAACATTACTAGCACCCCTCAGTCCCCTTGTACCCCTCCTAGTTGCTGCACCCAAAGGTAACCACTCTCTGATCTTTATCACCACAGATTAGTTTTATCTGTTTTGAATTATATGTAATGGAACCATGTAGCATGTGCCATTTCCTGTCTGGCTTCTTTCCTTCAACATTATGTTTATGAGCTCCTTCTGTATTGTTGCATGTAGCAACAGTTCATTAGTAACTAATGTGAGTTTTTGATATGGCGTTAGAAAATATGACAGTGCTTAATGATCTTCAGAATTCAACAAACCAATATTTTCCAAATGACTAATGCCCAGAAAAGGTGCATTAGAAGTGAAAGATACACCAATGGATTTTAGTATATCAGAGTTCAAAAAGCTCATTGATACTGTTTCACTTTCCACATTGCAACTAACCTTTAAGAAATAACTACTTGTAGAGTTTTGGTGTAGTATCAAAGAAGGATAGCCACGAAGCCATTACATTTCTCCTTTGTTTTCCAGCTAAATATCTAAATACCATATTTTCTTAATGTATTTCAGCCTAAAAGCATATCACAACAGATTGAAATCAGAGGAAGATATGAGAGTATAGCCATCTCATATTAAATTGGCCATTAAACACATTTACAGAAATATAAAATAATGCCACTGCTTTCACTAATTTTTTTCCTTTGGAAAATATAGTTGTTTTTCATAAAATATTTTAGGTGAACATGTAATAGGTTAATTATTGCTATTTTAAATGAATGAATAAATATTTAAAATTTCAGCTTTAATTTCTAACAGGATAAATATTAATAGAACAACCCAGGTAAAAGCTCTTTGGGGTCACTGATAACTTTTTGGAGCATAAAGGGGTCCTGAGACCAAGAAGTTTGAGAACCATTGGTCTAGTGGGTAGTTAGGCATTTAACACATAAGCATACAAATAAGTATGTAATTATAAACCACCATGGTGGGAGATGTATAAGAGAACAGGTGCTAAGAGAGACAAACCAGGGAGTCATATTAGATGGGCCATGGTGTCAGAGAAGGCTTCTCTGATCTGAAGAATGAGACGGGATGAAGGGTATTGCGGGTTGAAGGAACAGCATGTGCAAAGGCTCTCAAGTGGGGATGAGCTTGGCTTAGGTGGGGCATGGTGATGAAGAGCGTGGTATGAGGTAAATCAGGAGCTAAATCCCACAGACTCTTGGAGATCATGTTAAGATTTTGGCATTTTGTTCTAAGTACATAAAAATGACATTTCTATAATATGATCAGATTCAGAATTTTAAAAGATAACTGTTGTGTTGAAAAAGAATTAGAAGGGAACGAGAGAGGAGGTGAGGGGGAGCACTTGGGCAGCTATTTTAATAGTCCAGCTGAGAAATAATGGTGTTTGTACCAGGACGGTGGTGGTACAAATGGAGCTATTTTAGAGCTAACATTTATAGTTCTTGCTGCCCCCCCCTCCACTGGAGTGGAAGGGAGAGGAAGGCTTCTAGTTTAGAGCAATACTACCCATCAAGCTTAGTGACACCAATCCTAGGTATCACAAAGGTGAAATATCCATTACATCAATTTTATAATTACTTGCTATTTTTTGTGTGTGACTCAACTGACCACATTTACTTTGATAATTACTTTTGATAATGAAGTTGAAAAAGTCACTCTCATAGCACCACCTTGTGGACAGTAATGAGAAGTTTTTAATCATTGGGTTAACTACTGGGTGGGGGAGGGGAGGAAGACACACGAAGTTCTCTAGAATATTTACCAGTTACCCGCCATGCCAAGTCTTTCTTGGAAAGAGATGGGTTATGAATACATTCAACAGAATTAATTGCAGGCTATCCTGAAAATAACGGGCTGTACTTATTCAAACGATTCCTTCTGGTTGAGTTTTGACGTAGAGTCATTGACTGAAAATATCTTTTGTTTAGATACCATTTGACAGCCACCTGCTATATCTCTGGCTGCTTCTTCTCTGCGTCCTTTCCAGGGTTATAGTACCTTAGTTGACCACTAATGATGGATGGAAGTCCTTGGGGCTCAAATTTGGGCCCAGCTCTCTTACTTCATACTCTCCTCAGGCAAATTTATTTCTGACCATCATGTTACCATCAGTGCCTCCCAAATGGATTTATGTGGTCCAAGCCTCTCTGAGTTTCAGATTCTCATTTCTAATCCACTAGTATACCTCTCCATGTGAAAGTTTCACATCCAAGACAGAGTTTGGAGCATCATCCCCTCCAAACCTGCTGTTCTTTAGGGTTTTTAAATTTAATGAAGGCACAAACTTTCATCTAACTTTCAAACTAGAAATTTACAAGTCATTCCTGGTACCTCTTCCCTCATCTCCCACCCCCAGCAATCAATCTCTTGGCCTTGTCTACTTTCCCTATCGAGTAATATCTCCCAAGTGGCCCACTTCAGTTTACCTTTATTGCCACTGCTCTGTTCTGGTCATCTTTGTCTTGATCCCTGCTATAGCCTTCTAACTAGTCTCTGTGTCCACCTGGGCTCTCTGCAATCCATTCTCCACACTGAGGCATTATCTCAAAGTGCAGACCCTCCCCAGCCACTTATAACCTTCCAAGGTAGCCCATGCCCCCTAGTCCACAGCTCCTTGTGGTGGGTCCTTACCAGCCCCTCCAGCTGCTTCTCAGCAGCTCCCCACCGGCGCTCTGCACCGGAGCCCCGCAGGTTCTCTCCTCCTCAAGCGCATTCACCACATCACGTCCCTCCGCTCCCCTCCTACTTAGGTCCACTCAGTCTATCTACCTCAGCCTAACCATCTATTCCTTAGAGAGGCCTTTTCTTGAACTTCCAGGCCTTTAATTTAAGCTGTTACACATGAGAAATCCCTTCTGTCTGAACACTCATCTCAGTTTTCAAGTTTATATTCATTAAAGTGATTTTTTGATGAATACCTTTGCCTTGGAAGAGCTCCAAGAGAGAAGAGGGGCTGTGGCTCATTTTGCTCACTTTCTCCAGCACCCAGCCGAGTGCCTGGCACATAGGAGGTGTTTAGAAAGTTCCCTGAATGAATGAGTGAACAGTTGTGTCTCAAAAGCCCTGAGACAGCAATTACAACAGTCATCAGTCCAGGTGTGACTGAAAGTTGTGTTACGAAGGCAAGTTTGTGTGCCCACGGCACCATGAGGCCAAAACAAACTGAAACATCGAAGTATGGAGCAGAGAAAGGTTGATTGCAGGGCCAAGCAAGGAGGATGGGGTGGCTCATGCCCAAGAAAACTCTGAACTCCCCGAAGGGTTTCAGCAAAGCTGAAATACTATTATCTGGGTACTTCAGAGAGGAGCTGCAGCAGGAGACATGGGGGAGGGGGTCTGACCTTGGAAGGCCCCACAGGTCCTGCTCGGTTACAGTTGCATGTAACCTAGAGATACCAGGTCGAGCCAGGAAACCCTGGCCTGGGTCTTATGACATTGGTGAGCATATTCTTGACAAGGCAATATACACATATTTGCTAAGAACAAACAATAATGTTGAAGGACTTCCCAAAAGTATTTGCCATCTTCTCAGAGGCATGGTCCCACTAAAGGCACAGTCAGCTTAGGTAGCTCTTCAGAAAAATTACCTCTGTCTTCAAGGAAGTAGCTTTCTCCTGCTTTATGTTTCAAAAGCTGACAGGACAATTAAAGTCATTTATCTCAAAACAAAGAAAGTTCAAAGGTGAACTGATGGTCCTAGGAGGACCTAGAGAAAATTTCTAGCTAATTTAAAATAACACGTTTCTTCCTTACCCGCCGCCAAAAATCAAATATTATTGGGTGCCCTGTTTATAAGATGAAATGAAAACTCATTTTCACTGAACATCGCCATACAAAGTGATTAATACCTTTATATTTCAAAATTATTATACATCTCTATATAAAACATGTTCTGAATCTTTCTTCTATTATTTCTACTTATTAATAGATTTGTTCTCGGAATAAGCAAAATAACATACATTACAAGTAAATAGTAAACATTCAAAAGAAAAGCAGGGTAGAGATAGAAAATAGATTCAGAAATGAGGCCAATTAAAAAATGCCTTTTGTGAGGACTCACACACTGCCAGGCAGGCAGCCACACAACTGTGGTTGTCTACACAGCAGTCATCCTGCCCTTCTTCCTTCTACAGAGCCCCAGTTTTGTGCTGCTATCAAGTGTCCTATGCTCAGTTCATCAGGAGGATGAACCGTAGTTGATCTAAGAGAGTCATGGACTCCTGGCTGAACCATTCTTGTTGGAAGGAATGTCCTTACTGTGTGCAACACATGTGGTGAGATCGCTTATTTGTGATTGTGAGCTTTCTCACCAGTGCTGTTGCTGTGGTTCTCATTAGGCTGTAAGCTTCCCAGCAGTCCACACCAAAAGGGAGATTTAGTTAGAAATAAGTCAGTGTCCATAAAACAAAAGCAGGCCTGCACCTCAGGAAAAGCCCAATATTGCTAAGACTAAGACCAAGTATGAAGAGGGTCTGCAGGGATCCACTTGTTGGTCCGATGTATTTAAAATCCTGAATAAAGGCATCAGTGATAAGGATGCCGTAATCATCCATCCAAGCCAAACTGGCTTTCTCTGTTGACATAATTTATTATTCACCTTGAAGTTTCATTTTCTACATGCTCCTTAAGTTAAAACATTATTCTTTGAGCCAAATGAAAATGCATTTAACAAACTAATTTGGACAACGGGTGCAGAAAAGTTGTTCTTTGCAAACTAACCTTTGGCTTGTGAGTACAAATCCCTAAGTCTATGAGTCGGCAAACCAGTGGGGTGGGTAGGAAAAAGGTCTAGATGGTTCTCCTGTGCTTCTATTAGAAAGAATACGTATCTTACTCTGGTATTTCTTCAAGAAAAGTGTAAGCATTCAGCAGGACAGGAAAAGATCATATTCTGGAAAGAATTATTTTCCCCTTTGAACAACGACATAAGAAGAGATTTTATTTTTATATACAATTTTATTTTGTCTAGGAATCAGACTTCTTTCTCAGTGTGTCTGTTTGTCCATCTGTGTATTTATATCCAGCTTGTAAAGAAACAAAGCAAACATAGCACTGATAGAAAGAATGTCTCCTGTGTTCTCTCCCTGATGGCTTGAACCCACAGCCAACTGCAATAGCCGGCCTACCAGGAATAGCCACCCACCTCCCCCCACTTCAAGCCTGTTTTCTATTTTAATGACAAGAACTTGCTAATGTGGGCACTTGAAATGTAACCTTGGAAAGGAGTGCTCTTCATACCAGGAAATCTTTGAGAAGGCTTGAGTTCCTGCCATAACTGAAAATCTGATGATGTATTACCTATGACTTCATCCCCAAATGAAAGCTAGCTCCCTGCTTCCATAATCCTCGGGGGGAATTACACCAAGAAGAGACAACTTTGGAAATAACGTGAAGGAGAGACTTCAGTTTCTCTCTCTTTTTTTTTTTTTTTTCTTTTTATTGAGTTATAGTCAGTTTACAATGTTGTGTCAATTTCTGGTGTACAGCACAATTTTTCAATCATACATGAATATACATATATTCATTTTTATATTCTTTTTCACCATGAGCTACTATAAGATCTTGAATATATTTCACTGTGCTATACAGTATAAACTTCTTTATCTATTCTGTATATACCTGTCAGTATCTACAAGTCTCGAACTCCCAGTCTGTCCCTTCCCACCCTTGCTCCTGCCCAGGCAACCACAATTTTGTAGTCTATGTCTGTGAGTCTGTTTCTGTTTTATATTTAAATTCATTTGTCTTCTTCTTTTTTTTAGATTCCACATATGAGTGATACATGATATTTTTCTGTTTCTGGCTTACTTCACTTAGAATGATGTCCTTCAGGTCCACCCATCTTGTTGTAAATGGCATTGTTTTTATGGCTGAGTAGTATTCCATTGTATAAATATACCACAACTTCTTTATCCAGTCATTTGTTGATGGACATTTAGGTTGCTTCGTGTCTTGGCTATTGTAAATAGTGCTGCTATGAACATTGGGGTGCAGGTCTTTTTGAATTAGGGTTCCTTCTGGATATATGCCCAGGAGTGGGATTGCTGGGTCATATGGTAAGTTTATTTTTACTCTTTTGAGGAATCTCCATACTGTTTTCCACAATGGCTGCACCAAACTGCATTCCCACCAACAGTGTAGGAGGGTTCCCTTTTCTCCACAGCCTCTCCAGCATTTGCCATTTGTGGACTTTTGAGTGATGACCATTCAGTTTCTCTTTTGAATGCAGTGAAGGAACCAATCTATGTGAATGTAGAGGAGATACCTTCCAGACCCTGCTGTAAGTGGCCTGTGTTCTTCCTACAACACTGGTAGCAACTGCAGAGAGTTAATAGAGACAAAAGGAAGACAAAATTGCTCATGGAGGACTTTTGGCCAGGGGAGGGGGAGGACTTATGCATATGGAATGTGGACCTGAAATGGTCTTTCCCCAAATTGAGCTTGCTTGCTTGCTTGCTTGCTTGCTTGCTTTTTCTTTCTTTTTCTTTCTCTCTTTCTTTCTCTCTTTCTCTTTCTTTATTTCTTTATTTATTTTTAATGGAAGTACTGGGGATTGAGCCCAGGCCCTCATGCATGCTAAGCACAGCTCTATCTGACTCCCCAAATTGGGCTTTGTATCCCAGCAGTGCTGTCAGTTCAGGCTTCATTGCACATCTTGGCTTTCTTTTTAGAAAAAGGGCACACTTCCATTCCAGTTGATGGTGGCCTCTCTCCACTTGGTTCTGATGACCATCTCCACTGGAGAAAACCTTCTTCCTGGTCTGTGTTCATCTTCATGTTGGACCCTTTCCCAGTGATGGGAGTGAGTATCTGAGGGAGGAACAGCCAGCATTCAAACCCCAGCCTGTGTACACGATTTCAGAGGAAGTGAGGAAGGAAGGGAAAAAGTATGGGTGTGCAGGTATTGGGCTCAGCAAGCTGTGTTCCTAGAACTGGTTAAGTGGAGGGGGATTCCAGCGGCTGGTGTGTAGACATGCCTCCCACACAACGCATCCATAGCACCCTGGGTTGCTGTGGATTTTGAAACCCGAATATTGATGTCACGTAATGGCATGGCCCAGTGTCATGATGTGACACAGAGAACTAGGGGGGTGTAGGTCACCGGATGTTGTCAGGGAAAACAAGAAAAGGGAGGGCTTACCACCTCATAATGCTTCTAAGAGTACCTTTGCATTTTGGGGTAAAGGGCAAAATATTCTAATGAGGTAGTCACGAACTGGGTTCAAGGCCCAGGTTTGTCTCAAATGACATTTGAGAAGGTACTTAACATCGCTCAGCCTCATTTATTCAATTAGGAATCATGTTTTGGCCACTTCCTCTATGTTTCCTCAATGTTTTGGCCAGTTTCCTCTATGGAAAACAGATATCATGGTATCTACCTCATATGACTGTTGGGAGAATTTAATGGGATAATATATGTAAGGCTTTCAACACAGTGCCCGGAAGAGAATGCTTGTGAGGCCTGTGAGCCAATAAAAAAAAAAACAAAAACAAAAACGATGCTTTCCTCGAAGAAGAGACTAAAGTGGAAACAATAATATATTTTAAGAAACATTGTTAGTGTTCCACTAAATGAAATGGGTTTGTGTGTGTGTGTGTGTGTGTGTGTGTGTGTATTTCTCATAACTGAAGAAAAATAATTGGGAGCTGCCCAGATAAAACAGTCACTAAGATACTTCTCCAAGTTTAGTTGTAATAATGAAAAGTTGCCTAACGCCAGGCCTGTGATGCTAAATGCAAAGAGTTGGATATTAAATCAACAGGGTTCCATCCATGGTGCCAAGGTACCAGATACAGACTCTCAGTCTCATCACATTTATTCCCTTGTCCAAAGGGCTACTATTAAAAGACATCTTAAGGTTAGTCTTTTTGCCTCATGTGTTTAAAAAACATGGTTGTAATTGAAATGAAATGATTCGTGAGGTCACCTGCTTCTCCCCTTGGACTGGAACCTCAGAGGTTTGCTGGGGCTGTGCCTTAGTTACAATTGCTTTCCTAAGGTCTCCTCTAAAGATAAATAAATAAACCTAATTGCCTATCCCCACCAAAAAGAAAAAAGAGAGAGAGAGAGAGAAGACTCTGGAGAAGACTTTTTTGGAAATTTGACTCCACCTTTTGATTTTTCCTCTTACCTAAAAGCTGTTGGTTCCCCTGTGCTACTTCGAGATCCCCTGCTCTTATTTAAAGCAGGCTTAGAATTCCCAGGTTACAATGCTTAGGTTTAGGTCCATGGGATTCATGCATAGGTGTCATTTCAGAAATCAAGCCTCCACATTTTCCCGCAGAGCTAGCGTGAATAGCCACGCAGCTGTGAAACGTGGCGGCCGCGCCTCTTCAAGCACATTAAAGCACAGGGCACTTGGAGTCTGGGCTGCTCACCTATTGTAAGATGCACAGGCTTGTTCTGCGAGGGCTGGCCACTGTAAAAGTACAAATCAAAGAGACGCTCCATCTTCCAGTCTGATAAGAGCTGCCTGTTTGTGCTAAAAAGGATGCTGTAATTTCCGTTGGTGTTACACAGCCAAATAGGTAACCTGGGAGTCTTCAGCCTGCTGCCTACCTGCAAGGGGAGAGGGGAACGCAGGTGCAAATATAGATCTTGCCACATGGTGACAGATGCTGATACATCGTCAGGATCAAAAAGCAGCTCTGAGGCTCGGGTTGCACTTGTAACTGGGCAGGGCACTGTGTGTGGAGGCAGACTGGAAGGAAGCCTTCCTCATGGATGAATTTGCATTGATGAGTGGTCTGGTGTGGTGGTGATGCTGCAGGCTTTCTCTTAATGGGTTTTATTCGAAAAGATTTTGAGGGTGGGCTCATGAAGGAGGTGGAACCATCTCAGTTTGGTTTTGAAGTGAGGTGGAGAATAAATAGTTAAACTGAAATAGATGCATAAGGGTGGAATAGGAGAACTTCAATTAGTCTCTATTGTCCCAAGATAGGACAATATTTTCATTCAGCTGGTGAGACTTTTGGCAACACTGACCATTTAGAATATAGGAAAAAGAATATTTAGAATTGGTGATAGAGAATATTTTGAATATAGACAAAAAGCTGGGAAATGAGGGAAACATGCACACACACACACACACTCACACTCACAGATACACACATATCTGCGCGTCAACATGTAGATCAACTGTGAAGATATTCTTAGAGCTGATTGAGCTGGTTTACTATTACATCTAACATTAAGTTCACTGTTTTAATCAGCCCATTATCTGGTTTTTCCTAGCTGTGAATTAGATTCACAAAAACACCACTCTGGGAGGCCCCAGAGTAAAGGGTTTGGCACACTTCAGTAGCCCCTGAGAATATCACAATATTATAGTGTATTTTTATTAATGATGTCTCCCATTTTGTTTAAAGAGGCAGGGAACACACTTTTTAAAAATGCCATTGAATGACTGTCGTCATTCCCACGAGATGCCCGGGAGGGCTCTTGGACCCTCGGTTCTAGTGGGTCTTTCCATAATGCAAGGATCCAAGTCTGTTTCTTTTCTTCTCAGTCCTCAGAGTTGTACTGTGTGTTCAGGACCAAATTCTGTTTTATGGAAAATCCGGCTTTGGAAAATGACCACGTGTTTTGTAAACCCAAGTATTAAAGGCTAATAACTTGACATTTTGATTTCTCAATAGTTCTATTCAAAACTCTTCCTTTTTTCTAGAGCTTAAGTTCTTCAGTTGTGGGTGAGTGGGTGAATCAGCGGTGCTTTTGTCTTTAAGCTTTTTTGCTTTAGCCCCCAGAGAAAAATTATATGACTGTGTTTAAAAGAAACGACCTCAGTTTTAGTTGATGTTTAAAAGTGGGGTGCAAGCTCAGCACCCCAATCTGGATATGCTCATAGTGGGCCCAGGGTTTGCTCAGCTGCTCACACTAGCACTGGCCCCTCCGGGCTGAGGATAACGTAGCCTCTGACACACCACATATGGGGCAAGTTGGCCACTGGCTACATCGGAAGTAAAACACAGAGGGTGTGCTTGAAGCAGCCCCGTGTGTTTTCATTCCAGAATCCGCCCCCAAATTCCAAAGAACATTGTGGCTATTCATTAGGTATAAAATAAGCTCTTTCTTTCTTAGGCCTTCTCGTGATGGTACCTTTTGTCCTAAGGTTATGTGTAATCAAAATATGATCTGCATGACTTGGAATTATTAAAGTTGGAAAATATGGATAAACTAATTGGGAAACTGAGGGCTGTTTGTAATAAATGTCACTCCATTTGAACTTCAGATGGATGTTCTGGCTGGTTTTATACCAATGAAAATTCCTGTAAATTATGTGTGGGTGGATGTAATCGCTTAGAGACATGTATGATATTGTTTCACAGAATTTTTGTAACATAGGCAAAATTCATCTGGCACGCAGATACATACTCTGCAAGGGGCTGACACCACACTGTTGTGACTTTGTGCAACCATGCAACAGCTTTCTTTCCTGAACCTCAAAGCTGCTCGCGCTTGTGATTTTATTCGAGTAGGAGGAAAACGAAGTAGTCACAACTATAACAATCTCCAGCACCCAAAGTGCATCCAGAGACCCCACACTGAGCAGGCAGCGCCTCACCTGCCTCGAGAGATTCTGATCGACAGGAAAACGTTGAGCGTGACTGTCCTGGCACTTTGGGTTTTAACTCTATGAGGCAAGCCTTTAGATTCCAGCTGAGAACACACCTGGTTTAAAGTGAGTCCTGCAAAACCACAACCCAACACCTCCCAACTGAACCTGGCCTAATATTCCGCCCCCTTCTTTCCTCAGCACACCACGTGATCTGTTTGCCTGGAATGTTCAGTTAAGAATTTGTATTGCTTTTTGGGCAGACACAATTTATCAGCTAACCTCCCCCCAAAGAGGATTCTAAATATGTTTTATTGGTGAGATTCCACCAATGCAGAACTTGTTCATGTTGCCTCCTGTTGCCATGGTAAAAAGGAAATTAAATTGTGATCCAGTGGTGCTATAAATAAAATACCTTTCTCCTTAAATTCACTCATTGTGTAATAAGCCCAGTAGGTTCAGTTTCACGTGCAACAGTCAAGCCTTCCAGAACATGTATCATTTAAGGTAAAATTATGAAGCTAGGTAGAATGATGGACACATTCTAAACACTGACTAGAGGGCGAGGATGGAGTCCATGTCATTCTTTCTTCTGCCCTCTAGAACAATGGCGCTTAGAGTGTGCCTTTGCATAATGAGCTTGATGTTGACTCCCAAGGCCCCCATCAGGTGATCTGAGAAAGGTGTTGGAAACGTTGTGCTTTCTTTGCAGATTCCTGGTGACGGTTCGCGTGCCTAATTGTCAGTGGTCTGGCTCGCGTCTCTGTCACCTGGAACACGACTTGAGTTGATGTAACTTCTCTCAGCGAGTTTGCAGGGATGTTGTCGAGTTTACAGGGATGTTGTCGTGTTTGCAAGGCACCACCTCAGCGACTCAGTGGTAGAATCCAGTGGATGGAGCTTCATCTGGTACTTTTAGGGTTGGATTTCTTCCTGCCAGTCTCTTGAAAGGGAAAATGTAAAGAGGGAAGAGGGTACGACTCGGATGGTGGTGTGCTCTGCCAAGGCTCCTGGGGGAATAATTCCAGCAAGACCTAAATGGCTTCAGTCCCTTCTAAACATCAGAGTTGATTTTTCTTCTCGGCGGCAGGTGCGAAGATAATGTGAACCTCCTAAGGCTTTCCAGATGGTGTTAGACTCAAACTGCTTTATGTTCTCACTTAGGTATTGGAAACTCACACTCAAACCTGTACCTTCAAATAGAAAAGTGACGGGAGGCTTCAAAACAGTGCCTCATCTTGCGGGGAGCTGGCTGTGTTCTGCAGGAACCGTCAGTCTGATGGGCTCTGGGGGGCTTGTCATGTCATCTAATGAGAGCTCCCTTTTCTTTTTTTTTAATCTCACCCACTGGGCTGTGACATTGGGACTGAAAGACGCATGTTTTTGCAATCTCTGCAATTTTATCGTAGAGTAAGAAGAGATTCACTTTGGGAAGACAGATGCAGTGTTGCAGGATGGGTTTCACTTCCACAGCAGAATCTGACTGTTAGGTAGCACGCTGGTTTTCTTTTGACTCAGAAACCTTTCTTAGATTAGGTTTCTATTACCAGCACATCCGTATAATCTTCCGATTTACGGCACCCACCCAGGCGGGAGTCCCTAAATACCCATAAAATGCTATTTGGTTTATTCATGGATCCCATACAGAGTCACCATGCCTCGGGGCAGAAAGGAGAGGCAGTGACTTTGGGGTCCTTGATCCAGTGATACTTAGTGTGCTGTCCTAGAACCACATCTGGTTCTTTCTCGAGCAAACTGCTTTTCTGTAAGATGTTCTGTGATAAAATATGGTAAAACATTAGACATATTAGTCGGATGGGGCTCCTGGTTAGCACGTCTCTGAGCGCCGCTGGGTCCGTCCTCCGAGCACATGTGTGGCAGACATGTCTGCCGAACCAGCAGACGAAGGGTGCAGTGTGTCACAGTCACAGTCAGTTCAAACTCACCACTGTTTTAAGCTCGAAGTCAGTGGATAAAGTTCTAGATGTTGAGCACCACTGTCACGCGTTATAAAACCTAGCCATGATTTTACCACCATCGGACTATTGCAGTCCAACATCAGTGTACCTATAATAGATGTTATAGATTATATTATACAAACCTACGTCTCTGTAAAGACATAGATGTGACAGATTATAAAATGCTTATGCTAGAGTATAATTCCAAGAACTGGCATTTTGTATTTACCACTTTATCAGAAAAGAAGCAAAGATGATACTGACAGGCATCTCGGCACAGTGGGCGGGCAGAAGGTGGCCTTTGAATCTAGATGGATCTGGGGTCGTAACCCTGGCTCTGACGCTTACTTAGCTGGTGGCCTACGGCCACTTCCTACACCTCTCTCAGTCTGGACTTCCTCATCTCTAAAGTGAGTGACCAAACAGCAGACCCTGCACTGAACTAACATTGGTTATAACCTTAAGTGGACGTGAGGATTGAATGAAGTAAGATATCGTTGCAAGTTGCTCAGAGAGAGCCCAGCATATTGGATGTGCTCTACACAAGTGGCTGTTAGTGCTGTAATAACTAAATGAGCTTCATATATACCTTCTTTAATTGTCATCTTCAGGGATGGTGAAAAATGGAAAATTCTTACACATATAAAATCATTATCTATATAAAGTTATTTTAATAGTAATTGATGAGTTATGGATTGCTTTTATCCCAGCATAATGAGCTGCTAGAGAAAGAATAAAAAAGCACCTTCAGATAAAATAAACTTTAGATGTCCACATGTAGACACCTGACATAGTCATATATCTCAGCAGTTCAAGTACAAAAGCGACCTGCCAGCCTTTATTTGCTCTTTAATACATTTGTTCTGAAACCAAACTTCAAGTGCATGTCAGAGACAACATAATAAACATCCTGGGTTTCAAGCCATTAGTGTACAATTTCAGGCAATTTTCACCGAGGGCAGGATTCATAGGTGTCTCCCTGGGGAGAGAACACTGACTCTAAGGAGGAAGGATGAAAAGCCACATTAGTCACTTTTCGAAAAGATGGGAGCTTTGTAGATTTGATTTCTATGTAGATTTTAAAGCTAACCCTGGCGGTCGCCGTCCTTTGCCCTACTTCCAATTTGTGAGCAGGCGTTTGGATGGTGGTCCTGGGGTCGGGAACATTTTGCCCTCTCCCCAGCAGGAAAGCTCTTAGTTTTTATCTTTGGCCTCGACCTTCTTGACTGACTTTAAGGTCTCAACAAACATGGACTTTATTATTGGAGGATATTTTAGGCTCTGCAGGTAATTTTCTTTAGAGCATGATTTAGTAGCACTGTGGGTCTGAGCAGACTTGTGTCGAAAGAAATGCGATCCAGGGAAAATGTAGCACTGGATGACTGTGAATTCTTGACTCTTTGAGGCTTGCTCTCTCTCTCTCTCTCTCAAGCTCTCTCTCTTGTGGGGGGCATAGCCTTTGATACAGTCCCTTTCCTCAGAGCAACTTAGGAGCTATTTAGCTGTTTAATTTTAATTTAAGATAAGGTTTGAAACTGTCCCTAAAGCCTTGCAAATGTTACAAAGGAATAAAAAACTTTCAACCTTCCTTATACTGGTTGAAAGAAGATATTCTTTCTTGTAATTTCAGTTGCAATAGCTAGTTTTCCAATTCTATGCACCATGGATTTAATCAGCGAAGACTAACAAGATTTTTTTTCCTCTTCCTTTAGAGTGATGGTTCAGTCGGGCATTTTGTCCCCCAGGGGACATCTGGCAATGTCTGGAGACATTTTGGGTTGTCACACTGGGGGGCAGTGTTACTGACATTTAATGGGTAGAGGCCAGGATGCTGCTAAACATCACACAATGCACAGGACAGCCCCACCACAAAGAGTTATCAAGTCCAGAATGTCAGTCATGCTGAGGTTTGTCAGCCCTGCTCTAGAACAGAGGTATCTAACCCTGGATGCACGTTAGAATCACCTGAGGGCTTTACGAAATTCTCAGGCCCAGGTGCTCTCTAGGTCACTGTGTAGGACCAGCTGTACAATTGGTGGGGCCTGATGCAAGATGAGAAAGTAGGGGCCCTTGTCTAAAAAGTGTTAAGAATTTTAAGGCAGTAACAGCAGAGCATTAAATCAATGCAGAGCCTTCTAAGTGTGGGGCTGTGTGTGATGACACAGGTCCTACACACATGCCACTGATGCTGTTCTGGAGGAGGATCTGGACACTGATAGTTTTAGAAGCTCTCCAAGTGGACCAAAGACTAACAGACACCTCAACAAAGAAGACAGAGAGATGGCAAACAAGCATCTGCAAAGATCTTCCACATCATATGTCATTCTATTACCAAGCAATGCAAATTAAAACAACGAGATACAACTACACACCTCTGAGAATGGCAGAAATCCAGAACACTGACAACACCAAATGCGGGCAAGGATGTGGAGCAACAGGAACGCTCATCCATTGCTTGTGGGAATGGAAAATGGTACAGGCACTTCAGAAGGCAGCTTGGTAGTTTCTTGGAAAACTAAACATACCATATGATTCCAACTGTATGACATTCTGGAAAGGGCAAAAACTATGGCGATAGTAAAAAAAAAAAATCAATGGTTTCTGGGGTTGCAGGGGATGGAGGGTGGAATAGGTGGAGCACAGAGGATTTTTAGGGCAGCAAAACTACTCTGCATGATGCTGGAATGGTAGATACATGTCATTATATGTTTGTCCAAACCCCTAGAATATAAACACCAAGAATGAACCTACGGACTTTGGGTGATAATGATATGTCAATGTAGGTTTAGCAGTTGTAACAAATGCACACTCTGGTTGGGGATAATGGGGAGGCTGTGCATGTGTAGGGATGGAGGATATATGGAAATCTTGGTACTTTCCACTCAGTTTTTCTGTGAGCCTCAAACTGCTCTAAAAAGTAAAGTCAATGAAAAGAACAAAACTCTCCAGGTGATTTCAATGTGCAGCCACTGGCAAGATCACTATGCTTCAGCTTTATTGTCCATATCCTTCCTACAGCTATCAGTGTGTGTGTATGTGTTGACCCACCTATAATGCTATCTTTGTATCGGACACAGAGTCTCACAGTCAGTGGATGCTGAATGAAACATCTACTGTAATTCCTCATCATCTATTATAAAGCCCCATACATGTAGAGGTCATTCTGGCTTTCCAGTGAGCTTCAGCATTGATGATTTTCTTTGCGCTTCCCATCTGTCACTTGTTAGGACTGGCAAGGGCGAGCATTAGGGTATTAGTCTGTGAATGAGGAAGCAGTCTTAGGGAGTGTAAGTGACTGGCCCAAGCCACACTCCTGTGAGTAACAGGGCGAGGCCTCTAACCAAGTCTCCTGGTTTCTAGGACAGGGCTGTTGCCCACGTGCTGCAGGAAATTCTTCACTTTTACAACAGGTTTTTAAAGTATGGTGCACGTGCCCCTGGGTGACGTGTGGCATGAAAGTCAGTGGCCCAAGGGAGGAACCTCAAAAAAAACATGTTTACTTATTTACTTAAATATGTATTAGAAATAGCATGTCAAGCCCATGGCTTATATTGCTGCTGATGAAATGGTTGGATTCAAATTTTAAAAGCGAGTTAATTTAAAGAAAAATAGATCCAGCAAATAATAGTGGATGTTCTGCAGAGATATGACAAAGCTTGTGAATTACCTACCCAAATGATGCAAATATGAGAAACTCTGCTTTAAATCTTTGTGGTTTATGATGACGATATAGTGAAATAATATTGTGAAAGAGCTTTGAAATAATAGACAAAGCACTAAAATTATTGTTATGGTTTTTGCATCCTTACTCCTTGAAACTTGCCCCTAGGGTATCCTACCAGACTGAGTCTTGGCATATTACTGGGCTCTGATACAGAGTGCTTGACGGTGGACCTCAAGTGACCATGCATGATTAAAAGAAAAGAAAACATGTAAAATGAAATCTACAAGCCCCCTATTTCCAGCTTAGTTTTCCTTGTCATTATATAGATTAAATTCTAAGATGAATTTCCAAATTATCTACAGCATGTGATTAGGAACTTTATAATAATAACAAATCTATTCTCTGTTTAGGACGTATTCAAAGTACAGTCTTCCACATTCATACAGTGGCATTCTTTGCATCCATTAAGTATGACAGACATCTATTCACTGAATATAAGGATGTTTGTGTTAAATGAGAAAAGCAGGGTTCAGAAGAGTAGAATTGAATATATTTATATGAGAAACAGAAAGAGAAGGAACCATTTCTGAGAGGATTGAGCCTGAGTGACGGGATTGGGTTCATTTCTTTTACTTTTAGCTTGTCCGTCACTTCTCATTTTTCTATGATGGACCTAGATTTCAAACTCAAGGAATACTGAACAAACTTTAAAAACACACTTGTACACAGAATATACTAATTCTGTGATAGTCAGAGACTACTTTCCTGATGCCATCAGACACCTGACTTGTGTGTTGTGAGGTGCTGATTTCATGAATAGCACGTTGTAGCTGGAGCCAACAGTAGGAGGTAAGACAGATGAAGCTATGGATATAAAAGGACCTTATAAAGTATGAAGCCCTGGACGTATGAAAGGGATTTTGAACCAGAACCGGGAGAGTGGAGGACAGGACAGGCTCTGAGCAGCGGGGCCTCACTTGGCAGCTGGTGGATGTGAGCCGGGGGAGGTTCTGTCATCATCATACTGAAGTCCGTCCTGGCTAGTTTCAGGGCTGCTCCAGAGAAGCGGAGCTTTTCACTGAACCTGTCTTGCCTTCCCTGGGTTTTAGGATGAAACTTTTGTGCAAATATCACAGAAGCATCTTTGATTTGTGGTATGGGTGGGTGGACTTGCTTCCTCATTCTCTCTCTTGCCTGTTTTTTGCAGAACCATATCTTACTTAAGCCTCTGGTTGTGCTTTTCAACAGCACAGTCTACTGCTTGGTTGTCAGAGGCTGTAAATCCCCTGAGCGAAAAAGCTTTTTGAGAGACATTTCATAAGCATTTCATAAGTGAGCCCCCTTTTTTTCAGTGATATTTTTCAAGCTTTGAACAATAGAATCTATGCATTCACATTTGCATATATAAAGGATTGGGAAGCTGCCCATCAGCTGCTGATTTCTGATGAGGGGGGTGCCAGGGGACTTTCCTTTATTTGTGTATTTCAAGTGTTTTTTTTTAAAAGAAATTATTTGCATATGACTTGGATTACCTATACTCAATACACAGAAAAGTATATAAAGTAAAATATGAAGCAAATTGACTTGAATATTTTCATTTAGACCCTGAAAAATCTCTGTGTGTGTGTGTGTGTATGTGTGGTGGGTGGGAGGCCTGCAGGAACGTAGTAAAGGAAAAAGTCTGCTCACATTTGGATTGCCTTAATATAGAGGCTTCACAAAATGCTAATGTATTGACACACCGGCGGTGTGGCTAAGAACTGGAACACACTCACCTGTGAAAGTCTGTCATCCTCTGAGGTGTCCTTACCCCACTGCAGATAGCCGGTGTCACTGCGGGTCAGGACGCCGTGTAACATTTCCTGAGACTCTCCTTTCTGACAGCCGTTAAAGACGTGTGGACTTGCTCTTCCAGTTAAAATCATGTTCAAAGTTGCCTAGGTGACATATTTTACAAATATTTACATTTCAGGTAGCATTGACATAAGGATTTAATTTCTCTTTGCTTTTAATTATCATAAAACTACCATTTTTACTGGAAAGAATGCAATCACACAATGTATAACTCTGGAAAACCATGTCATAAATGTTTGGTAGAGTTGAAAGAGGAGTTTATTGATTCTTTTCTTGAGCCATGCCTCGTAACTCCCCATGTGCCCTTCCTCCCTTGGTATTTCTTTTAAACTTTGGTTTCCATGGTTGTGATTTAAGATGCATGGAGCTAAGATGTTTTTACGGCACTTTTCTTTCAGTTATTAGGGATTCCTGGTGGGTCTTGCCAAGATACTTGCTAATGTTTCTAGAATCTCAGGGATGTTGGGCTCTCAGAGCCCTTACTAGAAAGGGCTGTAATGGAAACTGGAAAGCAGAATCTGATAACAAACTCAGGGGCATCTTCTTAGTCTTTCAAAGGTAATTTGATCATTCTTCACTTGTGGAGAGAATATGCTTAATTAAAAAAAAAAAAAGCCTAATACAAATTCTACAATCAAAAGGCAAAGTCTTCCAACCCACCTGCCCGCACAGGAAGCCTCCCGCATTTGGTTGTAGCAGCTGACTGGTGGAGACGTCTAGGTCCTTCTGAAGCCTGCAGAGCGGGAGGAGCCATCAGCACAATATCAGAAACTATGGCTTCTCCAGGAACTTGCAGCTTCTCCTTCTACTCCCACCCCGCCCCACCCCACCACACACACACAGAGAACAGCAGTAACAGGGGCTCGTCTGGTCACTGCCTTCCTGTGTGCCTGGCATGTTTTCATGTCGCTGGGAAAGCTTCTTGGACTGGGGCTGCAGATGTGATGGGAAAGCTCTAAATGCAGTTGGGGGAAGCCAGTGATAAATGGTGAGACCACACATGTTAGAATCCCTGGGTGTGGGCTGTGTGTGGATGCTGGGCTCAGTAGAGAAACTGTTGGCTCTGAGTGCCGAGGGACTCTTGGCTTAGGGTGGTGACACGTGACCACTCCGGAGAGTGCTGGCCCAAGGCAGAGTTGAACAGACTGTTCCGGGAAACACCAGCTTGGGAGTTAAGCCTCTTTCTTGGCTGCAGCCTCTATAGTTTCATTAGGGACCAGGGGTCAGGATTCTACCCAGGACAATATAATACAAAGGTGGAAAGTGGCTCCTGCTGTTACCCAGGGGGAGTACTCAGTATGTGAGCTGCATGTGTTCTTGAACGAACCTATTACAGGACTGGGAGGTCATGTACTTCTGTGAATAAGACCTAAAGATGTGGTGATATGCAAAAGATAAGTTTCAGGAACACTGCTTCTAAGCTTGAGATTCATCCTTTCTGGGGCCCTCTGTCTCTCTCTCTCTGACTCTCAAAAGCTTACTCTTTTTCCAGGGCCCAGAAGAAAAAATCTGCTTCTTCCAAGAAGCACTCCTTGAGTACCCTATCTGTTGGGGCCCCTTCCTTCTCTGGAATCCACTAAGATTCACTGTCTTTGCACCTCATTTGGCACATCAGGTACCACCTGGGACTTGCCAAGTCTCTCTGTATGTACCCTTGGCTTTCCCAGACTGGAACCTGCAGGAGGCCAGGGCCATGTCTTCTTTTATTTGTATTTCCCACAGTGCCAAGACAGGGCTTTGCCTATCATAGTGATAAAATAAATATTTGTGGATATATATTTTATTGTGCATAGAGATAACAAAATATTCTCATTTATGAAAATTGTACAAATAAGCTTGGTTGTTGTCCCAATATTTATAACCACAAGAAGAAGGAACCTACTACTGTGCTAAAAAAGTAGATTTAAACTCTTCTAGTGACATCCACTCTCCCATTAATACAGGCCAAACCGACTACAGGAAAGGACGCATCAACAGAAGAACATCCATTGGAAAAAAAAATTGTACTCATGTTTCCAGTAAGGCATGAAAATATTTTCCAACACAAGAGGACATTGTTTATGTGACCCCAGAGCTATAGGAAATCCCTGTGTAAACATTTGTAGAATTTACCTTTCAAATGTTCTGGAGAAGATCAGGCTGTAAAGAAACAAGATGACACCATGGCTTCCTTCCCCTTTGAACTATTTGGAAAACAGAGGAAAAGCATGTTTGCCTAAAAGCAATGCAGCTCTGTGGATTTATGGGCCTGAGTTCAAGGATTTACAGCCTGAGAAATTTTTTTTTTCTAGCTACCAAAAGGGCAGAAGGAGCTCCCTCTGCTTCCCAAGGTCATCTTCACTCTCAAATGCAGCCTCCTTCCTTGCTTCAGGCCTGCCAGTGGCACCACCATTCCCTTGGTTTCCAACCCATCTATCTTTCCACCACTTCTATCATGTGATTCTCTTTAAATCCTGGCCCAGATGTAGTCTGTCTTTTCTCTCCACTTTTCTGGTCCATCCTAGCCCAGGCCATCAGCATTGCTCTGGCCCTTATCCAGCCTCCCTCAGTCAGTGCGTCCCTCCTTGTCACCCCATTATACTCAAGGGGATCAGAGAGGCTTTCTAGAAATAGCTTTGGAGTTCTGCAAACCTAGGTTCAAACCAATGTACTCCAACTTACTTCTTTGAGTTTTAATCTCATCTGCAACTGCAGAATAAAAAAACCCTTTTTCCTTAGGATTGTTGCAAAAGTTAAATAAAAGGATGCACAGTACCTACTTTAGTTCTTAGAACATGCCAGAACCACGGTAAAATTAGTATCTGTTCTGCTCTAAGGCACTTCTCCCTGTCTCTTTTCTTGGCCAGGTTACTTTTCTGCTCCAAGCTTTCCAAAGGTGCCCTGTGAGCTCCAGGATAAAATCCATCCACATTCAGGGCCTCCCATTGGTTGGCCTTATCTTAGCTTAATGTCAATACTCTACCTGCTCAAGATGCCCCTTGGCTGGCTTTCGGGGTGCTCAGGGTTAAAAAGCCTCTTCTTTACAGGCATTGTATCAGGAAGGCTTCTGCTAAAATGCATGTGCTTTTCTTTTAATTTGTCCCCTTCACTATCTGTGACCTGGCAGGGGCTAGGCCCTCAGGCAGGAGAACAAATTTCAGTGCCACAGGAGCCAGATGGGAACCACCTGAGTAGGTCTGTACTGCAGGGTGTGAGGGAAAGGGGGAGGGGTGGGGTCTGAGGCATAGGAGGGCACTTGTGAGTTTCCTGTTGCTGCCCTAACAGATTACCAGGGACCTGGGGCTTAAAACAACAGGAATCCATGATGTTACAGCTCTGGAGAGTAGACGTCCAGCCCTGGCATCACTGGGCTTGATTCAAACTGCTGATTGGCCTGTGTTCCCTCTGGAGGCTTTCTGGGAGATCATGTTTCCTAACCCTTATTCCATATCACATAGCCTCTTCTCCCCTGCCGTCCTCTTCCCCTTCTAAGACCCTTATGATTAATTGGGCCCACCAGGAAAATTCATAATAATCTCCCCATCTGAGATCTTGAACTTAATCATATCTGCAGAGACCTTTTTACCAGTTAGGTGACGTCATTCAGTCTATCACCACTTGTCTAATGGGAATCACCGTCCCTTAGCTCAGCTAATTGAGGACATGCAACAATATAGGCATAGTACAGCCAGATTTTCTGATTTTGCTGGGGAAAGCTAAGCATTTAGATTTTTATGTGGAATTTTCTGATTATTTTTGATGTTCACTGACGCAAATTTTAAAAAATACAACACCTTGTAAGCTAATACTGTAGATCATATGTGACAGATGTATTGGTTTCCTAGGATTGCTGTACAAATGGCCAGGAATTTGAATGGCTTGAAACAGTAGGAATTTATTCTTTCACAGTTGTGGGGGATAGAAGTCTGAAATTGAGGTGTCAGAGGAGGGCCATGCTCTCTCTGAAGGCCCTAGGGGAGGATCCTCCCTTGCATCTTTGCAAGATGTCAGCAGCCCTGCTTTCCTTCTGGAGACTCTAGGGGAGAGTGTTTCCTTGCCCTTTCCAGCTTCTAGCAGCCTGGCCCACATTCCTTGGTTCATGGCCCCCACCTTCCACCTTCAAAGCCAGCAACAGTGGGTGACACTCTTCTCATATCACATCACTCTTCCCTTCTCTTCTGCCTTCCTTATCCGCAGTTAAGGACCCTTCACATTACATTGGGCCCATCTGGGTAATCCAGGATAATCTCCCTATTTTAGAGTCAGCTGATTAGCAACCTAAATTTCCCCTTGCCATGTAACAAAACATTCATGGGTTCTAGGGGGCAGGGTATGGACATCTTTCGTCTTTCATCATCAAATTTCTTTCTCCACAGAGGAGTCTTAAAAAAGCACCTTCCATTTCCCACCATCACTGTCCCTGACTTTGCCTCCTTCCCACGCAGCAGGTGGGGAAGATTTCATTGCAGGGGAGGGCGTCGTGTGGAAGGTGCCGATAGAAGAGCTGAAAGGGGGCCACCTTTTTTAGACTGGAAGTCATTTTTCTGAGCCAGTGTGCACGGCCATTTTGGCAATTCAGCCTACCATTTTTGTGTTTTATCCCTTAGATCAGACAAGACTGGCATAACACTTTCTCTATCACAAAAGCAATCTTGCCATATATGCCCTCTATAGTATTATTCTCTGGGTTTGATTAGCCAGGGAGAAAGAGGCATTTGTGAGTGGGCCTGTGTGTGATCTGGCTCCTTTCTAGATTGTGGGGAGGGAGAGGCGGGCTTCTCTTTCTCTCATTCCGCCCTCTCTTAGTCCCCAAAATGACCTGGTTTTCTTAACAAGCATCATTAGAAATACACTTTATAAAAGGAAGAAGATTCCTGTAAGATCAGTTCAACATAAAGGAATCATCTCAACACTTGAACACTTACACATTGTAAATGATCATAGATGAATTTCTCAGTGGCTTCTTTCTCTACAAGTTCAAACAGCTGGAGCTATAAATCAGGCACAGAAGATAAAAACGGAAAGGAGGATGAAAGTGACATCTAGAAGATGTCAACTCACTGTCATTACCTCAAAGGAGTCCTTTGTTTCATTGCAAAATCACATTGTTAAAAACCGACATATTATCTTGCACAAGGCCGTGTAAAACCTGCACGGTAAAGTTGGGTGGCCGTTGGCCTCACTTCCACTTTCCTCAGTTTTAAACCAATACGATAGCTTGCGTAGTAAAACCATAAACAGAATTTTTTTCCTAATAGGTAGAATTTAGCTATGTTTAAAAGAATGGTTATGGAAATGGCAGTTTATGATGATTTCAGGTATGCATATTCTTTTTTAAAAATTTTTTTTTGTTGAAATATAGAGGATGTACAATGTCATTAACTTCCAGGTATACAATATAGTGATTTATAATTTTTAAACGTAACACTCCTTCTATAGTTATTACAAAATATTAGTTATATTTCCTATGTTGTGTAATATATCCTTGTAGCTTATTTTATACATAATAGTTTGTACCTCTTAATCCCCTACCCCTGTATTCCCCCTCCTCCTTCCCTCTCCCCACCGGTAACCACTAGTTTGTTCTCTGTATCTGTGAGTCTGCTGCTTTTTTGTTGGGTATTGGATATTCTTGATCGTGAATTCTGGAAGGAGAAATTTACAGCAGGCATCTTCATTTTGGCTGCTTGGATTACTTATGCCCTTGATCCTGGCCTCTTTGGCAGGTGCCTTTGGCCACATCAGACACATCACGAAGGTCCGCCCGGGGGCACCAGTGGGGCTTCTACTTCCACAGTGAGTCCAGTACTCACCCAGGCCTAATGGCCCTTTATCTGGCAGGACAGGCAGGGGTCCACTCACCCGTTCAGTGAAGCCATCCCCAGAGTAGTCAGGAGTCAGGGCGACATAAGTCTCCTCAGTGACAAGGCAGACGGTGGCTTTCTGAGCTGCTCCTGCCGCCCACAGGACACCGGCGAGCGCGGCAGCCAGGGCGTGCTCCTGTTCCTGCTTGCTTATTGCACACAAACTACAGCGCAGAAGGAAGGTAGGAGCGCACTACAGTGAACGTGACCGGGGCCAGGCCTCCACTTTCATGGACCTTCTGAGTGCAGCATGGGTCTGTTTGGTTCTTTCGTCAACCTACACAGTGAGGATGTCAGGGAGCGCCCCGTCCTCTCTGCTGGCACTGGAACTGGTCCTCACCCAGCATGTCTTTCCCCTGGGTTCTCGGCCCACCTCACCCTGTGCATTACCATCCCCACTGAATCCAGACACTGTCCTCTTTCCTGAACTCCAGCAGGGCTCTGCCCAAACTCCTTAACCCAACAACACAGGCCCTTCCCAAGCACAACTCTAGACAATCAGGTTTCCATTTTGCAGACCATCTGCCCCAGAGGGACCCGTCCCCTGAACATATTTTCCGCATTCCACGCCCATGCTTTTAGTCTTGCACTTGTCTGTCTTTAATATGCATGTCATGTCCATCCTTTCTGCCGGTCACACCCCGCGCATCATTTGAGGCCTCCCTCAGGTTCCCCTTAGTCACCTGCAGCTTATACTCACCCGGCACTCACTATGCCCAGCATCGTTGTAAGCGCCTAACACACAGCACCTCATTTAATCCACAGCAACCTTTGCAGTGGGTACTAGTGTTGCTCCCGTTTTAGCAGTGAGGAAAGTAAGAGAGGTTGAGTAATTTGCCCCTGGTCACTCACCCTTGGAGTGCTAGAGCAGGGGTTTGAATGCAGACAGTCTGCCTCCTGACTGTTCTTAACCCCTAGATCCCACTGAATAATCCCTGGTGGTCAGACTTCCCCACAAATGGGAGCCAATCTTCACATCACAGACCTCTCCTAGGCTCATTTTCTAAGTGTTTCACATTGACAACTGTTGTCATGAGACACATGATAGAGGTTAATGAACTCAGCAATGACTTACAGACTCCACCTAGCTCTGCGGTGGTACAGAGATGAGTAATGAGAGCCTCCTACTCCAAAACCCTAGTACAAGGTAGGATGAGACTAAAACAAAGTGCTGTGAGACCACAGATGAAGGAGAGAGAGCTTGTGACCTGGAAGGTTCAGGAAGGCTTCATGGAGCAGGTGGATAGTAGCAGTGACTTATTGCCGTTGATTTAGTACTTGCCATGTGCCAGCTACTGTGCTGAATGCTTCATATTTGTGTGGCAAGTGTTGTGTCTGTTCCATCTAGGTTCCCTGGGACCCCTTTTCCCCAGTTGGTGGACATGTCCTCCCTCTGCCTTACGTCCTGCTGCTAGTGGCTCCAACTTTTCCACTTTCTCCGAAAAACTGGAGCCACGTTACCTGGAAGTGACTGGGAGTTATTCCCATAGGATGGCCCACAGCGGATGCCTGACTGGGGTGGGAGGTGAAAAGGCCCCGCCCTCTTATCTGCAGCTGGGGCAAGTACCCCCAGAGGTCCTATGGACCAGGACGAGACTAGACATCACAGGCAACCACATTCTTCCTTCCTAGCCTGCTTCCCTCTCTCTCTTACAGGTTTCTCCTGAGGGCATTCATTCCCTTAATAAATCACTTGCATAAAGAATTCCCATCTCTGGCTCTGCTCCTAAAGGAACCCGGGAATTCGTGATCTTAGAATAGATTAGACACTTAGTTTCTGTTTTGGGTGAGAACTTATCCTGCCTGAGGGAGGTAGATGCCTTTTAATTATCTGTTTCCTCTAATATCGAGCATAGAGCCTTGTGCATTGAGGGGTATGTTAACTTCCAAGAACAAAATAATTTGAGCTGATTTTTTAAATAGGAAGCTACCACTGTACTTTGTCAGCCTCATTAAATAGGAGGATGACTCCTTCTTACCTGAGCAAGTTACTGTCTTTTCCCTTCCTTGTAAACAACAAGTACCTAATGATGGATCCTTGTATGGCCATCTGAATGCTACGGGCACCTCCCTGGAATGGAGAGGGTGAACAGTGAGGCGTGACAATTGTACTGGGACCCTCGGGACCCATATTACCAAAGAGAACTCTTGGAAATGGGTGTCATTATTTATTCTTCTCTGCAGCCTTTTCCCTGTGGGATACAGCCTCCCCAAGGCTGGGTGAGGGACCCCGTACTCTACATGGGTCTCCTTCCCCGTGGGCTGGGGCCGGGGGTCATGACCAGGCCAGAATTAGCAATTACTAGCTTCTTGGTGGAGCCTTGTAGATGGGCACCCGGGGAAATCTGTCGTCCTCTACCCTACCCTCCCTGGGCCCCGGCCTCACATCCCACTTTTAGATTTGCAGGAGGTAAGGAACTAGTTGGCTGGCTCTTGACATTCTGTGTGACTGGTGATCAGTGCTATGAATGATTGAGATTTTAGACAAATGAGAAGGAAATTCCTAGATCTCTTCCTGCTCCTAAATTCTTAGGGATGCTTAGGACTTGGAGAGAATAACCAGGAAAACCCAGAATTTGGAAGAGGGTGGAGAGGAGTTCGAGACTTTGTTACATCCTAGATAGTATGCTATAATTATAAATAGCCCATTACCGTTTAAGATTAAATTTTAAAGATGTTTCCACATGTGATTATAATGAAAACATGCATTCATAGGGGGAGGATGGAAGGAAACAGAGAGTGTGGGGTGAGGATTTTAAAAAATTATCACTTGCTATTACCTTTCCCACTTCCAAAGCGAAAGCCAGGTCAGAAAAAGGATCATGAAACCTGAAATAGGCCTTTGTCCAGTCACAGCTGAAAACCTGGACTGTGTTTCCAAAGAGGCTCTGGCGCAGTTTCTGAAAAGAGGGGAAATAAATGGTTCAGACAAAGATAAATCTTCCTAGACACAGTCTTCATCAAACAGCCTTAAGCAAGGTGGTGAGCTCCTGGAGGTGGGCCTGTCCCCTTCCTCGGGCCAGGTTTGCATATTACTCTGTCCCCAGTTATAACCATCCAGTCCTGTGCAAGAGATTCGCATCAGGTTCTCTTAGGACATTGTATCCTGAAGGCTCAGAGTGTCAACCCTGCACCCTGTTGTCCCCATCTGGGTTTTGTCCCCGTGTCTGTCTCACCTTCTATTGCCATCCCCCTTCCCCGTTCCCCCTGGCCGTCCACGAGGGGCTGCTGCTGTGTCCTTAGGCCTCTCGGCCCTTTGGCCATGACTCTGTCACCTCTATGCTCCCAGCTTTAGGTCTGTCTTTCTTGCTCCAGAAAAAAGGAAGAGGCAGGACTCTGTGACTCTAGCCTGAGTGCCATCGGGGGTGTAAACAATATCAAACAAGCCTTTCTGCCCTTTGCCCTAGAGTCTCTACAGCATGTTGAGATTGGAGAGGATCTTTTAGAAATATCAGGAAACTGGATACAAGCATTTGTAAACCAAACACGTGACAGAAAGGGAATCCCTTTATGATCAGAGACGTAGTAGTGATGGCATATGCTAGGTCTGTGTGGGGGTACAGATATGGAAAGCGTCTAATACCTCACAACTGTGTACAAGACAGGACTAGAAATGCCAGAAGAAGTGCCATGAGAGAAGAGAGGAAGGAGAGAGAACTTCTGACCGAAGGAGTCAGGAAGTTTTCCTGGAAGAGGTGGCATTTGAACTAGGCTGGCAAATGGCTTCTCACATTTATTGAGCATTTTCAACACACCAGGCACTGGGCTAAGTGCTTTGTATTCAGTGTGTTAATTTAAGTGTTTGAGGAAATACTGTTACTATCCTCCTTTTACAGGAAAGTGTTTTCCTAAGGAGAAGCAGAGCTGGGAATTGCACCCATTCTAACACCACTCCCCCCGCCTCCTCAACTTTAATCCTGTATGTGCTGCTCTCATTTTTGTGTGCTGATCATCACTGAATTAATATTTCTCATTGGCTTGGGCCACTCTTTTATAATTTCGAAAACATGTATTTATAACACTTATTTGAAAGGACACCTTACATCACATCCTTAAATGGGAATCAAAATCACTTGTCATACATGATCCAGAAACACACAATGGAAATAAAATGATGTTACTGAATTACGATAGAAACCATTGCCTAGGAAAGCTCGGACTGAGCCCTGCACTCCTTTGAATTGAAAAGAGAGGAAGGAGTGTTAAAGAGGCGTGAACATGTGCTGCCCCTCACCTGCTCTTCCCCCCGGCCTGCCAGAGTGGAGAAGGGGGTAACTTTCCCACGAGGTAACTCAGTGTCATTTAATGTTACTGTCTTATCTCCCAAAGCACCCCGTGCTCCAGCACAGGCACACATCCCACACTGGGATAGACCACACAGTGGCCTATTGCCTGTAAGGAGTGGAGGCTGGACAGAGAGGAAGATCTACAAGCAGACACATACAATACTGGGTATCCAGGGACGGTGAGTAGTTCAGCAGGACTACTCGTGTGTGTGTGTGTGTGTGTGTGTGCACGCGCGCGCACGTGCTGGGGCCACAGGGCAGAAAGTAAGTGGCAACTAAGACTGGAAAGTCCCTTAGGTCTGATCCTGGAGGCTCTGAATATCACATTCAGGCATTTAGAGCCAGTTGAAGAGTGTGGACAAGAGAAACATGGGACCCAACTGGTCCAGAGCCAGGGTACCTCTTCCCAGCTGTGCACCAAACTGGCTCTAATGGTTTCTGAGAAGGACAGATGAAGGAGAAGCACACATCTGGAACAGTCTTCTCCATGTCAGACCAGGGTCTGATTCTATGGCTGGAGTTTATTTCCCAGCCACCTCTGCTCTCACCCTCAAAAGAAAAAGTTGTCTCTACAGAGAAATAGAGGCAGGAGTATTTCAGAGTGAGTCAGAGCCCAGAATTGCACTTAAAAAATGATCTGTCCTGGGTCTATCAAGGAGAGGGAGCAGAAGGCACAAAGACTGCTCTTGGAAGACACAGACTCGGTGTGCACATAACCACAGAGGGCCACCAGCCCAGGACATCCCCAGCAGAGATCGAATGTGAATGGATAGTGTTTCCCTGACGTCAAGACTGCACAGCACAGAAGAAAGACTGTTCACTCCCAACTCCAGGGTTGAGAAGCCCCCATTCTGCACCCTACGGACCAGATGAACTGGGGCAGATTGCCAAACCTCTCGAAAACTTTATTTTGGCTCATCCACAAATGGTGATAACCCTCGCTTAGTCCCCATCACAGCTATCACTGAGAGAGAAATATGGAAAAGACTTTGGGAACCGGAAGTCCTGAGCAAATGCAGTGCTATTACCTTTGTGACAACCCAGCCTGTCTGCGCTGGAACATCTCACACCAAATGAAAGGAAGTCCCAGAACAGATGGAAAAAGACCAGAGACTGGCAGAAATAAGGGAGGAGAAGCTGTGTATAATGTGAGAGATTAAGACTGTTGTGACTAAGAAATCTTCGAACTCATCTGCAAGTCAAACCAAACTCCTGTTTCTCTTGCTGGCTGCCACCTCCAACTTAGGGGGCATTGCCTTCAAGATGCACCTCAGGGTAGCCTATAACAGAGGGGCCGCGAGCCTCTCTGGCCAGCGGGACAACAAAGATGACTCATCTTATACCTACGTAATATTGATTTTCATATCGATATAATTTATAGCAGGATGAACCTGACACACAGTCAGTGATACACTAGCTGGTAACTAGACACAAATGGTAAATGGTCCTAATAAACGATGGTAATGATCATTAGTATTTAACACAAGCAAGCACAGTTTGTAGTTGTCTCTCTTCACTTTGTCAGTTTTCCAGGATTTGTAACAAATACCTCTCCTTCCTGATTGCTGTGATGATGATAATGGTGATAACCATTCTCTCTCTCTTTCACATACATACATGTACATACACACCCAGGTCCTGGATCATTCTTTTTTTTTTAATTTTAATTTTCAAATTTTAATTAAAAATTTTTTGGAGAGGGAGGTAATTAGGTTTATTTGTTTATTTGTTTTTTTTAATGGAGGTACTGGGCGATTGAACCAAGGACCTCAGGCATGCTAAGCATGTCACCCCCAAAAGGTAAAGACCTGTGTTTTTGTCACACCCGAAAAATAAGTTTACACTTGGGACATGGTACGTTGTGTATGAAAAGATTTTTAAGTATTTATTTATAAAGAAAGGAAAAGTACACCCCCAAGAACAGGAGGCGGGCTGATCCCAGAGAGGAAAAGTGGTGGTTTTTGTCTCCCCTTTCACTTACACCCTCCCTTAGAGGTGGTCTTTTGATTGACAGCTCTTGTCCCTGGAATGCTTAGTCATGTTTGGCCCCTTTGCGCTTGTCCTTACCCATGGTGTATGCAGAAAAACCCATGGCTGGGTGGGGACCTAAACTGCAATGTTAATTATCATACAATGAACAATGGGTCATGTCTGGTTAAGTTGTGGCTGTCAGGTTCTAACCGGTTTCTTGGTGGTACTCATTTAGAAGAAGTAAAGACCCTTTGTGCTGGAGGCAGGTATAATGTCATCTCCCAGACCATCCTCCCTCTTTTCCACCTATCTGCCCAGTGCTCCCACTTATCTAGCCACCTAATAGGCATGGACTCTCACACTGAGCTATACCCTCCCCCCAGGTCCTGGGTCATTCTTCCCAGCAAGTTTAATTTCCTTACCCTGACTGCCTTGTCCCTTGTCCCTGGGCTTAGAGTTTCCTTGTGACCCCCGCACCTCCCCGCCCCATCCAGTCCTCTCTCACATGCTCTCTCCCCGCCAACCAGAGGTAGAATAATTCTCTTTGAAGCTCCTTCCCCACATCTTTTCCTGCTTAGAAATGACTGGACCATCATGGAATCAGAGATGTGAGAATTAGTGAGGCCTGAGAAGAGATTTCTCTCCTAGCCCATCAGGTAAAGCGGCCGTCTCTTGGCTCGATCATGTTCAGATTTCTCAGAATCTGGTACAGTATCTGATACACAGTAGGCCTGCAAGAAGTATTTGTTGAATTTAAAAAAAATCTAATTCAGCCCCTTCATTTTACAGTTCAAGGACTTGATACGTATTCAGTAAATGGTAGTGCCGGGACCCAAAAGCAAGCCATTCAGCAGGTCCCCACAGGAAACAGATGGCACTCAAGTCAGGATAATTCACTGGAGGAAAGTTTAATTCAGGGACTATTTACAAGGATATGGGCTGTATGTGGCTACTGCAGGGTCCCAGGGCTAGCGAGAGTGAGAAGTCGTAGCATCCGGTGGACCTGGGGAGCCAGGGGAAGGAGAGAGAGGCCTGGGGCGAGGACTGCCATCCAGGGAGACGATTCGGGCAGCTTTGCACCACCTGACTTCATTCCCTTCCTTCCCTCCAGTCTCCCTCCGGGGCTCCCACTGGTCAAACACAACAGGGAGTCAGAGGAGGGAGCCCTGTTGTTGGAGGGACCACAAGTCAGTCTGCCGGGCAGAAAGCTGGGTGGAGAGGGTAGCAAGTGCTTTTGCAGGGGCACTCGGGTGATACCCACTACCTCGTACAGAGATGCCTTTCTCGGGGATTGTCCAGAGGCAGTGAATTAATTAATTAAACGTCCACCGAGGCCCATCTGTCAGTCACACCCTATGCTGGGGGCACCAGGCCATACTTCCTGCTCCCTCAAAGCCACCCCGCTGCCTGCTATCCTCTATTAGAGCTTCGTTCACCTGGGTGTCCCCCAGAGTACTTTGATCTCCTAGTATTGCAGTTCTAATGTGATCCTACTGGGTTGTATTGCAACTATACTGGAGGTTTGTTTATTGGCTGCTGATAAAAGAGGCTACAGGAATGTGTTCCAGGCTGGGTCCTGGAGAAGGGCCTGGTTGTGGAGGAGGAAGGGGAATTGCCACTGGGGTGAAGAATGGCAGCTGGGGGCGTGGGGCTGTGGGAGAGTCCAGAGGAGGATGCTCACCTTCTCTGCAACCTCCCCTGGGCTGGCAGCCTTGGCCGTCATTCATGACACCACACACACTGTAAGATGGGAGGCTGTGGTATTAGAAATAGGGCAACCAAAGGTGAGAAACAGGAGAGCTGGGGAGAGCAAAGTGGCACGCGGTGCTTCACCCAACCTCTACTTTCTCAGCAGATTTCAAGCAAAGAATGTGTGCCAATGTCAGAAAATCCCACGCATCCCAGTCTCAAATGGAGGTGGGAAATGAAAACAGTAGAATGCAACAAAAGGCATTCTCATATGAGTATTAGGATCTGATCGCTCCAGGCGGCTACACTGCCCAGATGTCAGTTAGAATTGGTCAAGCTTCTAAACCACCTCCCTGAACATACGGATTCAGAATCCCAAGGCTGATCATCTTAAAATCCCAGGGTGTGTTTAATTAATGCTACTGCTATTTAAAAGACACACTATCATCTGGTTTTCTCAAAATGGGAATACACCCAAATTAGTTTTTTTAAAAAGAAAAATCAATTCTGTCTACTTCTGGGACTTCCTTAACACTCCATCAAGTCTGATTCTTTTGTCTTCCAGCCTTTTCCGAAGGGAGAGGATTACCCTGGAAAGTCACTAAGGTGGTCAACAGTGGCCTCACATCTGTGTTTGCAGACAAGTGAGAGAATTCAGACCCAGACTCTCCTGCCTCCACAATATAGAGTGAAACTAGAAGACTTTGGAAACACTGGTGAGTGCTTTCTCCTCCCCTATTTTTAAAATGTGTAATGGTGTTTTTGAAAATAGATTGTTCATTCACATGGTTCAAAATCCAAAGGGCACAAAAAGCTATGTTGAGAAGACTCCTTCCCACCCAGGTCTCTTGCCCCTGCCCCTCCCCTCACTGTGACAGCTTAGGACGTCTTCTGGAATTTCTGCATGCATGCACAGGCAAATACAGTACCAATGTGGAATCACAGTTTTCTCTATTTTTCATAAAAAAGGTAGCCTATTTCCTGGTATGTGCATATTTTAAAATGACATTCTCCATAGAAATTCATTTGTGACCAGTAATACTTTTTAACTAAAGATTGTTCATTAAAAATCATATCCTGCACGGTAAAATACAGATGTAGTTGGCCCCCTATACCTGTGGATACGGACGGCTGGTGGTACTAGGCCATTTTATATAAGAGAATTGAGCCTTGGTAGATTTTGATTTCCACTGGGGTTTCCTGAAACCAATCCCCTGTGGATATTGAGGGATGATTGTAGTCGCCCTAATTTCTGTTTCTGTAGCACAGTGTAGGCAGATCAGCCTGAGAGTAGAGGCTCTAACAGGACTATTCATTAGCTGTCTCCGTTACCCAAAAGGAGAGCGATGACACGGTATGTAAGACACAAGTTAAGGCACCGTGCAGGGTACAATGCAGCAGCTTGTGAGAGCCCTGCCGACCTGTCTTCCTGTGACATCTGGCATTTGAGCAAAAGAGGGAAGGTAGATTGAGGCAGAAAGTTCTGTGATGACGAGAAAGAGCAAGTGAGCCTCCCAGCACATCTGAATTGCAACCGTGACCGTGGAGAGAGTTGCTCCGCGAGGCCTGTGAGGCTCTGCGTGAAGTATGAGGGCTGTAATCCCTATATGTGATGGAGTCCCACCTGGGGAGCCCAAAGAATGCTGTACTGAGGGTTGCAATACCACAGTCAGAGCCAGTCTGGCCTCTGAGCTAGAAAAGCAGATGGAGACTGTGAGGTTTCCCCGGAAGGAGGTCCAGACCCCACCCTTCATCTCCCCAGGGACCCTGTGTGCCGGGCGCAGACCGCAGGATTTCACATCCCCGGCGGGCCTGACTGCAGGCTGAGCCCAGGTGCCCAGGCTGGTCCTGGGTGGTTTCTGCAAGCAGCCCCATGAGTAGGGCAGCACGTCCTCAGGAAGGAAGTGCTTCTTCCAACTTTTGTTCTTACGGCCTTGAGTAGAGGTCTCTGCCTAAGGCTCTAGAATGGGGGGATGGGGTGAACGTGGGGAAATTGTTCTGAGAAGCTCTGATTTTTCACTACGATTGAAAGGGCTGTGTTGGAAGACAATCCAATTGTAAGGATCTCTCAGCCTAGCTGGTACTTTTTCCCTGGCTCAGCTTCCTTGGTTCCCAGTCCCACCTCTTTGACCATGACAGCTGGTCCTTTGGATGTTTGCCAAGGCATTGCCCCCAGGCCAGGTCAAGTTTCAAACTGAGGAAGTGGGCCCTGGGAACAGGACCTTCCAGATCCACTTGGATTCTCACATATCATGTTCTTTTCAAATCTGCATATTAGTTGGCAGCCCCAGAAAACATTTCTTTCTTGAGATCATCTCTTTGCCCCAGGACTGGGCCTGGCACAGCTCCCCCAACCTCTCTCCCTCCCGCCCACACAGGATGGAGTCCTGTGTCCACGTCTACTTGGTCTTACACTCCCTGTCTGCCTGTCGACCTTTTATGGTGAATGATTTCAATTTAACTCCCTCTCTCTCTCAAATTTAACTGTCAAACTGAAGAAGCAAATAGAGACTCTCAGAGTTTGGGAAGAAATGACTGTAGTATCGCCCGTGTCCTTGAAAAATACCATCAATAAGTCATTTTAATTATATTCTCCTTTTACCAGTAACAATCGTCTGTGGTCTTATCTTCCATAATACTCTCACATGACAGCAGATAAGATTCCCCAGCCTTGTTGTTTGGGGAAGATTACGTTTCGTTTCATGTTTAATTGACAAGCTATACTTACCGTGGCCATTGCTTGGGAGATAGGAAGGCCGCCCGATTTTGAAGAGATGATGGAGGGTTTGGGAATAGAACAAAGGCTACTTGATGGCAAATGTCCTTGTCCTTTTGGCTGAGGTAGTCCTGTTCCGCCTTCGGTTTCACCGGCAGATATATGGCTGCCTTCCTGATGTTGTGTAAAATGCCACCACCGAAAAACAAAGCCAACAGACCTGGTGATGACCTTTTTTTCTCTTTTCTCTCTGAATTATCAGTGTTCAGAAAATGTTGCCTCCCTTTTAAAGATGTCTGAAAATTGTCATAAATAGCAATAAAAGAGGCAAAAGAATCCCAGGGTCTGTGTCAAAGGGGTATGTGACTCGGAGAGGTTCACTGTAGCTATGGAAACATAATTAATGCTATCAAGACCTTGACTTGAAATTATGTTTATAGAAGAATGTAAATGTCACTGTCTCTTGTTTTGAGAAGACAACGTTTTATAAACAATGAATGAATCTTTCCAGTTTATGCGAAGCATTTCTCATTTTGTCAACTGGCCGATAAAGTCAGGTTACCACTTTTTAATTCCTTCTTATTCCTGTTCCCCAACAAATGAGAATAATAATTTTCTTCTTTAAAAAAAATCCACCCTCTACCTTTAAGAAGAAAATCAATTTTTACTTTTCTTAACTGATTCTTACAGCATTTAAATATAAGTCAGCATCAATTCTCCCAATTTGCTTAATTTCTATCCTAATGTCATGAAACAAACCTGCCCTATTGGTAGCTGAAACATGAAGGAAACTGCCTTCTTTCTTGTTCTGTATTCATAGAGGCTAAAATGCTTTCTTATCTCAGAAACACAGCATCCGAGTCACAGACTACTGATGGGATAAGATGCGTTTTGTAAATTACGTGGAAAATCTTTACATTTGTGGCAGTGAGTTCCCCCCACCTTGTGTAAAGCATAACTTGACATTTATTCTTTTCCTTGCAAAGGCTGTTTTATCTTTTGACTATTTCTATTCCCCTAAATGGTAGCTAGGTCCACTGAATACTTCCAGGACTAAAATAGAAGTATTATCTCCCTGATTCTAATGTAGACTGGCTAGGAGAGTTTCAGCAGAAATAATAAGGCTTTTGATCACAGGTTACTTGGAGCAAGATGCTTTAGTGTTATAGTTAAAATATGCATAATTCAATTGTTTGATCATATCATATATTAGTACCAGGAAAATCACCTTAATATTTTGTGCTGTTTGTTCAGTGATTGAATTGATATCTGAAATAGAAAGTCCATTACCTTCTAACCTTTTCAGGCTACATGAGAGAAAAACACCTTTCATCTTAATGTTGTATGACAGATTTTGCAATACCTTTTAACATTTGAATTCAGTCATCTTTCCCTTATTTGAAGATGGTGAAGGTAAACAGTTTTTCGGAAGCTGAATCTAGATGATATCTCTGTTCAGAACTACTTTTCTCGGGATCATTGAAACATTTGGAGGTCAGAATCTAGTGTTATCTCAGGGGTGTAGGGACTCTAGATTCTCATGTTACTTTTATTTCTAAAATAATAACCATATGGTACTTTTAATGATGAAAAGTAGCTCTTAAAAGTAGGCAGAGATTTTTATGAAGAAAGCAAGCACAAGAAAAGATCTTCAACAGGCTTTCTAGTTTTATGTTTTCACATATTAAATGCTGGGTGCCTGAGTGACATTATGTGCACAGAAAAAATGCAGATCATGCCCTTAATGTGGTTGTTTGAAGAAGCAGCTAGAGGAAAACACGCAGGCTTTGAGAAAAGTAATTACCTGAGAAGTTGTGTTATTGGCTCCCAACCTGGAAATGAAAGAGAAAACATCAAGAAAACGACTCACTCTGTTCAACCCTTATATCCTCAGACCTCCTCAGCCTCAGCCTTCCTAGGGATGTCTCTTTCTGCAAATAGTTATACCTGAAGCATTTTAAATGTAAATCTATCTTGGAAACTTCTCGTGCGGCCAGCGTAAAAGCTGACTACTTCCACACCTGAAATCCCTCAGGTTCTAGAGAAATGAGACAATGAGAGCATCTTACCGGAGACAGCTAAAGATTTCCGTCCATTTGTCAAGAAATGAAATCTTCTTGGTTATCTCCTCTAAATCCAGCTCTTGGGAGCTTTGTTCTCGGTCCGAGGGCTCCATGGCCATTTAGATAATGTAAGGAATTGGATGAAGGAAGTTGTTAAGATGGGAGAGAGGGGTCTGCGGTGAAGTGAGATGGTTGGCACCGATGCCCAGGTGAAGCCTGCAGCTCCTACTCTTGACCAGCAAGGAGATTGGAGATCACACCACACAGCTGCCGCTCTGGGCTCTCTGTAAGTCCCTGTGATCGGATCATGATTAAACTTTCAAAAGAGGTGGAATACGTTCTATTTTTCTTCACCGTATAGATGCCATGAATGTTTAATCAAAGACACAGATTTATAAACAAAGGGACTGCAATTACTTACCTGTATCAAATCGACTGGGATAATTTAATTGATGAGAGATACCACGCTGGTGGAATGTGATAGCACCTTATGCTGTGGTGTCTCCTTGGAAATACGTAGTCAGAGGACGAAAGCCATTATGTTGATATCAAAAAACAATACTGACTCCTGTTGGGTAGGATGTAGGCCAAGGAAGAAACTGGCCAACAGATATTTGATATAGATTTCAGTACACAGAAATCTTATGCAATTTGAAAGGGGATTGGTTTAATTTGGTTCAGGGAGAAATTTAAAAGTATGTCTCTGCCTATTAGCTGAATGAATGGTAGCCATACTAACTGGCATAATAAAGAATATTGATAGTTATGAAGGTTAATTTTATGTGTCAACTTGCTAGGCTATGGTACCCAGTTTTTGATCAAATAGCAGCCTAGATATTGCTGTGAAAGTATTTTTTAGATGTGATTAACATTTAAATAGTAGATTTTGAGTAGAGCAGATTATTCCTCATAATGTGAGTGAGCCTCATCCAATCAGTTGCATAACTTAAGAGAAAAGACTCAGGTCCCACAAGGAAAAGGAAATTGGCCTCCAAACAGCCTTCTGACTCGAGTCTACAACATTAACTCCTCCCTGGGTCTCTAGCCTGCCAGCCTGCCTTGCATTTTTCAGACCTCCCAGCTACTACTGTCATGTGGCCAATTCCTTAAAATAAATCTCTCTTTATATACATATATATAGAGAGAGAGCTCCCTATCCTGTTGGTTCTGTTTCTCTGGAGAACCCTGAGTGGTATCATGGTGTTTATCAAAAACAATTACTGCTTACCAGTAGAAGTGTTCCTGTCTCCTCTGACTTGGTTGAATAGTGAAATTGGACCTCTTCAGCAGGAAGTCACTTTGTCTATGACATTTCTGATCATGAGTTTTGTAAAATCCTGGGAAAACTAAGAGGTCAAGGCAAAGATTTATGTGGATTTATTTTGACTAGCATGGTCATGGCTGAGGGGACTGGTTATATATATTATTATGAAGACCTTGAAACACACAGCAAGTCACCACATCAAACAGAGGTGGATTTAGAAGTGTCCGCAGTTTAGCTTGGGAATGCTCTACCTCCAGTTTCTTAAATTTATTTTTGGTGATTGTTTAACCATTTCATGTTCACAAGTCCTATAAACTTCCACCAAGTTCAGTATTTTTATTGTAGACATAAAAAGCGTGAAGAAATCCTTTCTTATTTTCCTCCTCTAACCATAAATCCTCCTTTAAAAAAAGCTTTACTCTGCTTTCCTCTTTATAATTTTATAGTTTAAATGTTGGCATCACTATTTAATATTTTGGGGCACCCCAATCCCCAGTATAGAAAAAAAAATTAAAAATTCCTTGATCTTTGCTCTCAAATAATCTAAAAGTGATAAATGTTTTGGAATTTCCTATGTAGAAAGCCATATTAAAAAATTAATTCTGGATCTGCCATTTAAATAATTTAACAACCCAAAACCAAGAAAAGGGAGTAGCTAAGAAAACTATTTATCTTAAGGATCATTATTAAATCTGTATATTTGGGGCAATGTTTGTGTCCTGATTTACAGAAAATTCTGTAGAGGTAGAAGCATATGCCCCAGCGACCAGACAACTTATCAATACACCCTTTTGTTGGGTTCAGTAAAAATATTTTGAGTATTTCCTGTGGGTCAGGCACCTGGAGATGTCAAGGTGAATAAGATGTAGTTCCTGCTCTCTCCAGTGGAGGAAACAGACACACAGGGAGCGGAAAATGCTGGGGGACAGTGGCTCATGGGGCTGTGGGAGCACAGGGGACACATAGGAGAACAGAGTGGTAAGGAGCATCGCCTCTAGGCCCCTGCTGCTTTAGTTTTGAATCATAGTTTGACCTCTTACTAGCTGTATGGCCTTGGACAAGTTATTTAACCTCTCTGTGCCTCAGTTTATTCATCTGTGAAATGGAGATAGTATCATATCTTTCCCATATTGAGACTTCTAAACTATGAAAATGGTGTATCACTCTACTTATGTAGACCTTTTTTTCTTCTCTTGTTTAATCCTTAAAAGTAGAATCAAATGATACGGTTATTTTATAAACTTCTGCTACATATTGCCAAATTTTATTATTGTTTGTGAACATCCTTTGCCTAGCCTTTCTGACCCCTTTTATTCCTAAGTTGGAATTCATGGTCCCATTCTTTTCAATAAAGAAAGTGCTGTCTTTACTGTCTCTCTCTTTTCAGTTAGATGTTGATAAGGGTTCTATAAATGGAAAGGGCTGGTTTCTGGAATACACCAGGAGTTGAGAATGTGATTCAGCAACCACCACTCTCCTGGGCATTTTGTCAACAGACTTAAAAGCAGGAGCCTGAATATAAGACGTAGGGTGGAAAGAAAAGGTGGGATTGGAGGACCCTGGGCCAGATCTGGAGAGATAGGGCAGGGGAGGGGTACAGAAATGCAGAATCTGGGGTTGTACTCTTCACTTTTTAATACCTTTGCTCCCACCCTATGGCACATGAAGTCACCTAAAACTCCTGTCCAAAGACTACCCCTGATGCATCAAAAAGTTGGGACTGAACACGGGGTCTCTTGAAGCAATGGGTCTGCAGCAGCAAAAAGAAAGAGTAAGTACGAAGCAGGGGCCATGGGGGAAGAAGGAAGTTTTGCAGCCATGCAGTGGGGCAGGGGGCGACGGGGCAGAGCCTGAAATCATTTACCTATAAAGGAAATGCACTACATAAGTGCAAAAGCCTGTGCCTGACTCCACTTACTTTCTTTATTGATAACTAAAAATAAAAATTATACCAATGATTTAATAAGAAAAGCTAGTTTGAATTCAAAACTTGGAAATTAACATGCAAGCCTTTATTGTTATTACCATTTGCTCTAGTTTCCCAGAAAACTATGACTGATCTTTACAGTCATTTACTTAATTGAGCCTTAGAGTCAACTTTGGCTTGCAGGCATTTTGACCAGCTTGCAGAATTATCCCCAACCTTTCTTCTTGCTTTTTTCACATGACACCAAACAGAAATCTGGAAGCAGAATTTTAGAGCCTTTTGATTTTTCTTCTTAAACCAAATCTCGTTAGTGTTTAATTAACCTTACCCCTGGAAAGCTCTTCCTTAGGATTAAATTAAATCCTTTATGCTTTAATTATCATTCATTTTCTTTACTTCTTCTTTCTGTGAAGATGGAAATTTCCTGATGATAGTCCTTCCTTAAAGAATTCTACCAATCCATTGGAAACTAGAAGATAGCTAACATATTCCCCTTTTGTTCTTTGGTGGTGTGGTAAGGAAGAGAAAGAGGGCGTCAGGCCCAGGCTCAGATCCCAGGGCTTCCCCCATGGCTGTCACCTTGGACAAGTTATTTAGTTTCTCTGAGCTTTACTTTCTGTATTTCCTTTGACTTACATCATAGAATCATAATGAATATTTCTTATGTGAAAACTTCTAACCTTTAACCAGTGTTTTGCCTCTTACATATTAAAAATTCTCCTCCGAAAGTTTTACCTTTTCCTGCCTTTCTGTATTTTAGGGGTGGCAACACAGGCCAGGGATAAGCTAGAAGTCAAAAGTCCTAAAGGTTGGTCCTGACTCAGTCCCTCAGTCCCTGGCCATGTGGTCTTTGGTTGGTCACTTGGTCACTGGTGTGGGCCCCAGTCATCATCTGAAAGGCCTTAAAGACCAGTGTAGTATAATGGGAAATACATATCTGATCTTTGTCCCCAGCTCCTGGCACAGAATTCCTAAAACCCTTGAAATTTCCTGAGTGATGAGGGCGATAGGACCATCTTTTGTTCTACTGAGGCTTCGCTGGGCCCCTAGATGGCTTCAGAATGGGGGCTGGTCACCAGAAAAACCAACCTTTGATGAGAAGCCTAGAACTTTCAGTCCTACCCTCTGATCTCCAGGGAAGGGAGGCAGGCTAGAGATCAAGCTACTCACCTGTAGCCAATGATTAATCAACCATGCCTACGTCATGAAACCTACAGGAAAACCCCTAAACAGTGGGGCTTGTGGAGCTTCCAAGCTGGCAAACATGTCTATGTGCCAGGAGGGTGGCACACCCCAACTCTACTGGGGTCAGAGACTCCTGCGCTCAGGACCCTCCTGTCGCCCTGTGTACCTCTTCATCTGACTATTTGTATCCTTTACAATAAACTGGTAAGCATAAGTGAAGTATCTTTCTCAGTCCGTGAGCCATTCTAACAAATTGCTGAACCTGTGGAGGGGGTTGTGGGAGCCCTCAATTTATAGCTGGTGGCTCTAAAGTATGGATGACCTGATACTTGCTACTGGTGCCTGAAGTGAGAGCAGTCTGGTGAAACTGACAGCCCTTATACCTGTGAAGTCTAATTCCAGGCAGCAAAGAACTGAGTTTAATTGCAGGACACCTAGTTGATGTTAGAGAAATAGAAGATTGTTTGGTGTGGGTAGCAAAAACCTCTCATTTGGTGTCAGAAAGAAACTGAGAACCAGCATTCAAAGCACATGTCCTGGAGTCAGATTGGGTGGGAATCTTTGCTTCTCTACTATATTGGTTATCTACTGCTGCATAACAGATTACCACAGACTTAGCTGCTTAAAACAACACCTATTCATTATCTCCCAGTTTCTGCCAGGCAGGAGTCCAGGCTTGGTGGGTCATCCTCTGCTCAGGGTCTCACAAGGCTGCAGTCAAGGTGTTGGCCAGGCCCTGAGTTCTCATCTAGGCTCAGGATCCTCTTCTAAGCTTATAGAGTTGTTGGCAGAATTCATTTCCTTGTGGCTACAGAAGCTGTTTCTTTAAAACCAATGGGAAAAGGGCAGTCTCTGCTGCTTTAAGTCTCTGATCTTGGGGGGAAAGCTAAGCTATTTTAGGAAGGACTAACTTGATTAGGTCAGACCCACCCAGAATAATCTCATTTTTGATTAACTGTAAGCCAAACTGATTAGGGACCTTAATTACATCTGCAGAATTCTTTCACCTTTGCCATGTAAGGCAACATAATCATGGGAGTGATATCCCACCACTTTTGCCATAGTCTGTTGGCTTTTTCAGATGCTCTCTTTCTTGTGTGAGTTTTGGCAGTTTATGTCTTTCAAGGAATTGGTTAACTTTGTTATCAAATATGTGAGCATTGAGTTGTTTATAGTATTCCTTTATTAGCCTTTTATTTTAATTTTATTTTACTTTTAAATTTATTGAAATATAGTTGATTTATAATATTGTGTTAGTTTCAGGTGTAAGCAGAGTGATTCAGTTATATATATACATATATATATTCTTTTCCAGATTCTGTTCCATTATAGGTGATTACAAGATATTGAATATAGTTCCCTATGCTATACAGTTGGTCCTTGTTGTTTATCTGTTCTGTATATAGTAGTTAGTATCTGCACATCCCAAACTCCCAGTTCATCCCTCCACACCCTTCTTTCCCCACTAGTAACCATAAGTTTGTTTTCTATGTCAGTGAATCTGTTTCTGCTTTGTAAATAAGTTCATTTGTGTCTTTTTTGTTTTTTGTTTTTTTTTTTAGATTCCACATATAAATGATATTACGTGGTATTTTCCTTTCTCTTTCTGACTTACTTCACTTAGTGTGACAATCTCCAGGCCCATCCATGTTGCTGCAAATGACATTATTTTATTCTTTTTTATGGCTGAATAGTATTCCTTTGTATAAATATACCACAATTTCTTTATCCAGTCATCTGTCAATGGACATTTAGGTTGGTTCCATGTCTTGGCTATTGTCAATAGTGCTGCTATGAACATTGAGGTGCATGTATCGTTTTTGCATTAGAGTTCCCTCTGGATATATACCCAGAAGTGGGATTGCTGGATCATATGGTAAGTCTGTTTTTAGTTTTTTGCAGAATCTCTATACTGTTTCCCCCCTCTTTCATTTTTGATGTTAGTCATTAGCAGCCTCTCTTTTTTCTTAGCCTGGCTAGAGGCTTTATTGATTTTATTGATCTCTTCAAAGAACCAGCTTTTTGTTTCATAGATTTTCTCTATTGATTTCCTGTTCTTAATTTCATTGATTTCTGCTCTAATTTTAGTTATTTATTTTCTTCACCTTACTTTGGATTTGAATTGCTCTTCTTTTTCTAGTTACCTAAGGTGGAAATTCAGATAAATTGATTTCAGATCTTCCTTACTAATACATATATATATATTTTTTTTCAATGCTGTAAATTTCCCCCTAAGCACTGCTTTTGCTGCATTCCACAAATTTTGATAAGTTGTGTTTTATTTTCATTTAGTTTAAAATATTTAACTTTTATCTTGAGATTTCTTCTTTGACCCATGTACTATGTAGAAGTATGTTATTTGATCTCCACATATTTGGGGATTTCCCAGTTATCATTTTATTATTGATTTCTGGTTTAATTCCATTGTAGTCTAAGAGTAGACATTGTATAATTTCTATTCTTTTAAATTTTGTAACAACCCTAAGAGTTCAGTTGGTCAACCAGGCAGGTGTGTTTTATGGCCCAGAATGTGGCCTATCTTGGTGAATGTTCTGTGTGAGCTTGAGAAGAATATATATTCTACTTGCAGTTGGATGAGATATTCTATATGTCAGTTATATCCAGCTGATTGATGGCATTGTCATGACTGATTTTCCATGTACTGGACCTGCCATTTCTGAGACATGGGTGTTGAAGTCTCCAGCTATAATAGTGGATTCATCTGTCTTTCCTTGCAGTTCTATCAGTTTTTACCTCATGAAGTTTGATGCTCTGTTGTTAGGCACATACAGGTTAAGAATTGTTATGTGTTCCTGGAGAATTGACCCTTTTATAATTATGTAATATCATTCTTTATCGCATATTCTGTTGAAAAGAAGCAAGCCACAAGTCTGCCAACACTCAAGGGGAGGGTATTATACAGAAGTGTGACTTGTTGAGGGATGACCGTGGGGTGTGTCCATCATATCTAGATACTGGCAGTGATCTTGAGCCAATCATTTCACCTTGAAAAATGGGGATAATAATTTTAATCACCACTTTGCGTGACTATGAGGATTTATTAATTAATACCCAAGAAACATTTAAAACAGTGGCACATAGCAGGTGTTTATAACTTTTAGCAGCTTCCCTTCAAAATAGGGACAACAATTCCTGCCTGGTTGACCTCTTAGAGTTGTTACAAAGCTTAGCAAGAATACAAATCTATGTTAACTGAAAAGCACCACACAAATGGGGGTGGGTTATTGTTTCAGAGTTTGCCTTCTTCATTCTTTTAATAAATGTCATTTTTTGACTACTTACCTATGATTGCACAATGACATAACTGTCTGTTTACATTTGTTGATGGAAGGAAGTGAAGGCTCTGCATCTATTCATCACGTTGGTGCTGTACCTCTGCCTGCTGAAATATTTTCTGCCTTGTTTTAGAGGCTGCTTAGGCAATAGAAAGGTCATGGGGCAGCAAGTTATGAGATATGAATTCACTTAATCTGCTGTGTGATCTTATAAAAGTCACTTACCCTCTCTGAGCCTGCAGAAATAAAATAAGGGGTTGGACAGCACTAGGTAATGTCTAGATAACCCGGTCAGTGCAAACCTTCTCTGATGTTGGCCTAACTTGTCAGTTCTGCCCAGTTCCACCTGCAATCTCTTGACTGATCCATAAACTCTCTTCTGTTTAAAGGCTTTTTCTGTTTTGTAATGCTTTGTGCTCTTTTTCTGGACTTCAGATCATCTAGTTTTCTCTGGAACCAAGAAAGCACCTTCTGAGACAGCAGAATTCATTCTCAGGAGCATAATTCTAGGAGCCAGCAGCAAAGTAATGCTAACAAAGTCAAAAGGCAGGCAAAATTAACAGATGCTTCCGGTAATGAACAAGGTGCAGAAAGGTTTTTCATAATGACTGCCTCCATAGAGTATAAATAGGAATGCATCCTTCCCTCCCGTCTCCCCTCGCACCATCTGTTATTTGTGTCAGGCAGTCAGTAATTGCTGTATGTGACCCTTGTTGTTGGTAACAGGGACAACACTGTACATTGCAGCTTTCTTTGCTTTCTCCCATCTCCTGGCAGCTGTGGCTATAAGGTTTGTGTCTATCCTAAGATGGTAGATCAGGATTTCCCTGGCTCTTGAAACTAAATATAAATAAATCACTCACCCTCCCTATTGGGAAATAAGTTATAAATAACAAGTGGAAGCAATCTTTCATCAGAGAGGCTGTGGTTACTAGGAAACGGGCACTGCAGTCAGGCTGTCTATTGTCATTATGTATCCATATGGCGTTGAGTGTAAGCTCTGGTTCTCTGTCTTTGGCCTTACAAATAGTTCTTGAGTATCCTGTTCTTGCATATTAGAGTATCCTACTCTTTGGTGCGTTTCAGGTGCTAATTTGGCCTCTATCATAAACTTGCTGTGTGACTTTGGATGAATTAATTCACCTCTCTGGTCCTCAGCTTAATTCTCAGTAAAAGAGATGAGAAGGCTGGGCTAGATGAGGGCTTGGCAAATTGCAGCCCACAAACCAACAAATCTGGTCTGCCATCTGTTTATGTATGGCCAGCAAGCTAAAAATGGTTTTTACATTTTTAAATGGTTGAAAACAAATTAAAAGAATAACACTATTTCATGGCACAAAATATTATACTCTTTCATAGTATACTTTAACAATACGTAATTATATAACATGTAATAATGTACATCATAACATTTGTGAAAGTTATACAAAGTCCAAATTTGTGTCCATAAATAAAACTTTCCTGGAACATGGCCACACTTATTCGTCAGACGTACAAAGTGATTCATTCTCATCATAGTGCCTTCTCAACCTGGGAAAGAAATTCAGGCTTTAGGTGAGCCAGGCCTGGGCTGCTGCTTGGAGGAAATCTGGTACTTCCAGTAAGTCCTAATTGCTGCCCTGGCTGATGCATGACCTGAAAAGGACTAGAAACATCTCTGCACAAGACAGGATTGGGTGCCAGACTCTGCCCCTGCCCCTGTCTGGGTCAGCCAAGGCCTGAGGACAAGGGTAATGAGCCACATGCTTGCCCTGAGAACTGGGGCCTCCAGTGGTTCTGGGCTGAGGCCTCTGCAGGTCTGGTGGAGAGGTGGGGTGTTAGGATGTCCTTGCTGTGACAGAGACTCCAAATAACAGTGGCTTAAACAAGTTAAAAGATCATCAGTCTGTCCCATAAAGGTCCAGGTAACCTATACACTAAAAGAGATGTATCAACTGATTGCAATGTATGGAATTTATTTGGATCCTGCATAAAAGTTTGTGAGATGACTGGGAAAATTTAAACACTGTATGTTTGATAATAACAAAGGATGGTATTGTGATCATGTTTTTTTAAAAGAGTTCTTATCCTAAGATATATACTAAAATATTTATAGATGAAATGATATGATGTCTGGGATTTGCCTCAAAATAAACCTCCTGGGGAGGGTTAGAAGTGGATGAGACCATATAGATGAAACAAAATTCGTCAGGAGTTAGTAGTTGAAGATCTGTAATAGGTATATAGGGGTTCATTATATTATTTTCTCTAATCATTTATATATTTGAAATTTTCTATAATAAAAAGTTAAAAAATAATGTTCATAACTAGTGATTTAAAAAATTTTTTTAAGAATTTAGTCTATGAAAAATCTCACACAAGAGCCAAAAATATATAATTACAGTCACTGTGGCTGTGTTTTTGATAGAAAATTTTGGTAAAAAGTTTATGAGAAAAAAAATTCCTTGGAGAAGAATAATTGTGTTATAAATTGTAAGCATTTAAAAAGTTCAATTACTGGAATACAGTTTATAAGTAATTTCACTATTGATATATAATCATCTAAAATTTTGAAGTAGATAAATAAAGAAGACATAGAAATTACCACTAATTCCCTAGCCAAAATACACCAACTTTTTTTTTAACCTGCATATGAATCATGGAAATATTTAGCATTTACCAGTGCCTACTATAATACCGCATGATGCATGGCATTTTATTATTTCTCCAATATAACTGTAATAAAATTATTTCTTGGACTTGAAAATAAGTCTGGGTTGGCAGTGATTGGTATGGTGGTTTCATCAAGAACCCAGGCTTTATCCATTTTGAGTCTCTGCCATCCTCATACTTGGCTTGCACCTCATGGTCCAATATGGCTGCTTCACCTCCTGCCATTAACTCTGCATTCCAGACCATAGAAAGGGGAAAGGAATGAAGGACTTGTCCTTTAAGCACACGACAAGGAATTTGCACATGTCATTTTTGCTCATACTCCATAGGCCAGAATCATGTGGCCGCTACTTGGAAGGGAGGTTGGAAGTGTAACCCTTAGCTGGGCAAATATTCATTTTACTAGGAATGTTTTTACTATCTTGTAAAGGGAGAATAGCCATTGTGGGGGACAATGAATAACCTCTGCCATTGATACCTTATAGATATATTTATGTGCAGATTCCAGAGGTCTCCCTCTGGATCTGTTTCTTGCCTTTCTCTTTCCTTCATCTGTACTCTGGTCCCTCCTCCCATTTTCCCTGACCTCTTGTAAACAGCTTAGTTTGAAAGCACAGGTGAGCACATTCCTTCAGCTCTGGTGGCTCTCATCCAGACACCCGTCATGCGTTCCTACCCACGTAGTCACACATATTTGGTTTTGCAGCTCAGGACACATAGGTTTAACTCTTGCCTCTGCTACTTAGTCTTGTGACCTAGAGTACGTCAACTAAGCTTTGTAAACATCACTTTCCTCACCTGGAAGAAAGCATCATTGCATCATGTGAAAAAGTCTCTGCTTCGCCTAGTTACGTGATAACTGTGAGGACCAGAATAGTTCTGGGGAAGTGCTTGGGCTTTATAAAGGGTAAAGAGCCACCCAGCTGGGAAGTAATGCAAAGAGGAAGCCCAGGTGTGCCGCACCTTCCCTGAATCTGATCACACTGCCTTTTTCACAGAGGGGGTGCCTCGGAGCCATGCGTCTGCACATGACTCCATCTCTCTAAGTGCCTGGGAGGTATTTCGGGAGCAAGAAGGAATAGCCAGGGAAACAGATGATAAAGCCAGGTCTTCTGCTGGTTGGCCAACCAGTCATAGCTAGTCGAATGAGGCATAGAATCTTGTCTTGAACAGGCTTGGTTGTTTATCTTGGGAATATGCATTTGGACTTGAAAATCATCTAAATGTGAGAGAATCCTGTCAGTGGTTGGAGTCTATAGGGACCCCAGTCACAAAGGCTGGGATCCTGGAGTCTTTCCTGGGTCCTGGAGCTCAGCAAGTCCTTGTATTCTGTGAGATGCTTTATTCCTTCAATAAATTCCATTTCTTTGTTTCAGTTTGTTGGAGTGGTTTCTTTTTCTTACAAGAACCTCAGCAAAGCAACTCTATTATTGGCAAATTTGGCAAAATTTAACATTTGGTGCCCTCAGCTTATAAATCTGAGCTCTTTCACCCTCTCAGAGTGAACGGTGCGTTGTGAGTTCTTCAGTTTCCATCCTCCTTCCCAATCAAAACAGGCCACTAGAAAAGGCTCCAATAGCAATTGTTGACACGGTAAAAAAGGTGAATTTGTAGACATGCATCTCTCCCAGGGTGACCATATACACCTTAATTCTAGCTCACTGATCTGTTCTTCTGCCTCACTTAGTCTTTTCTTGGTTCCTTCTACTGTGTTATTCATTTCAGTAATTGTATTCTTCAACTCTGGGTATTCTTTATATTTTCCAACTCTTTGCTAAAAACTTCCCCCTGTGCATCCATACTCCTCTTGAGTTCTCTGAACATCTTCACCATCATTACTTTAAACTCTTTCTAAGATAAATTGCTTGTCTCCTCATCACTTGTTTCTTCTGGGATTTCATCTTGTGCCTTGGCCTGGGAGATATTCCTCTGCTGCCTGGAAGATTTTCCTCTGCTGCCTCATAGTGTCTATCTTTCTATTTGTGTTTTTAGGTAGGTTAGTTATGTTTCTCGACCTTGGAGAAGTGGCCCTCTGTGGAGACATCTTATGCGTCCCAGCAGTACACTCCTCTCTTGTCACCCAAGGGCCAGGGTCCAGCTGGTCCCAGGATAGAATCTGGCTTGTGTTTTTGGATTCCTTCCACAGGCTTTGGGATTGTTTTTTCTTATTTCTAGTATCTGCCTCTGGTGGATGAGGCTGGACTAGAGGCTTATGCAGTTTTCTTGGCAGGAGGAGCCTGTGCCTGCCCGTGTCATTTTTGCTCACACTCCATAGGCCAGAATCATGTGGCCACTACTTGGAAGGGAGGTTGGAAGTGTAACCCTTAGGTGGGCGAAGCTTGATCCTGCTGGGTGAAGCTTGGTCCTGCACCTCTGTTGGGTTGGGCCATGTCTAGAGGCGTTTGTGGCTCAGGAAGTCTGCTGATGGGTGGCACTGTGTTCCCACCCTGTATGTTGTTTGGCCTGAGGCTTCCCAGCACTTAAGCCTGCAAGCTGTTGGGTGGGGCTAGGTCTTGGTGCTGATGATCCATTTAAGATGTCAACCTCCAGGAAAGCTCATGTAGATAAACACTCCAGGAATGTCTGCTACCAGCTTTTTTGTCCCCTGGGTGAGCCACAGTCATCCCCTGCCTCCCTAGGAGAACTTCCAAAGCCAGCAGGCAGGTCTGGCCCAGGTTCCTAAGAAATAACTGCCTCTTCCCTTGGACCTGGAGCACGCTTCCCAAGAGAATGAGGTCTCTGTTTCCCCCAGTCCCCTGGAGGTCCTGGTGTTAAGTCCCGCTGGGCTTCAAAAGCAGATGTCTTGGGGTCTCCTTCTCTCCCCAGGGCCAGAACCCCGGGCTGGGGAGCCTGACATGGGGCTTAGAGGTCTCACTCCTGTTGGGGGGGCCTCTGCCACTTATGTATTCTTCAGCTTGTGGGTCCACTCCGGGGATATGGGGCCTGATTACATCATGTGCACGCCCCTCCACGCCTGTGGTTCCCTCTTTATGTTTCTAGTTGCAGAAGATCTTTTTTGCTAGGTTCTAGTCCTTTTTCTTTTTGCTGGTCATTTAGCAGTCATTTGTGGTTTTGTTGTAGTCGTGAGGAGAGCTGAGCTCATGGTCCTACTGCTCTGCCATCTTGACCAAGCGTTAATTCTAATTACATAATAAAACATATTTTTTCCTAATAAAAGAATTTCATGTGTCAGAAAAGAAATGAGAGGGTGGACTTCCTGGAGAAAGGGAAGAGCTTTCAATCATGTCCACCTCCAGTTAACGCTGGCCCACACAGGGGCTACCCAGTCTGCCTGTTTGTGTGCCCACGTGTGCATTTCCACACGTGCACACATCCACACCACACTCTGTGTAGTCACGAGCAAGCTTAGCTCTACTGGATTTGAAGGCAGAAGACCTGGCTTCTCATCTGTTTCCCTGGCTATTCCTTCTTGCCTCCGAGACACCTGCCAGGCACTTGGACATCCTGCGTGGCTCCTCTGACTGCCCTCACTGCCCCACCTCTGAGGCTCTAGCCCTGCATTCTGTCTTCTCACTCCTCACCCACTTCACAATATTTGGGTGGCTTGTATGTGGTATAATAGAAAAAAAATTTCACCAGACACTGGTTAAAAATGGCAAGAGATTTTATTCAAGTTACTGCAGTAGGGGAGAGAGACCTCGGTATAAAACTGAACTGAACTCTGAATACAGCAAAGATGGCCTGTTCCTTACTCTGCACATTTAATCAATCATCAGACCCTGACTATTTAGCCTCCTAAACTTTTCTGCATCCTTCCGCTGCCTGAGTCTTGACTCTCATCACCTCCTGGGTGAGTTTCTGTAAAATGTCCTTGATGGTTGCCCAGTCTCTGTTCCTATCACTCCTCAACAGGCCCCAGCATGTCCTGCTGTGACGTAAATCCAACCATGCCATTTCCCTTCAGTGATCTGCTGGGAAACTCCCAGCTCACAAGATCCCCTCCCTGGGATGGGTGCTTTCTTCCTCCTGCTGCCCCCACGGAGTTGACCTCCCCAGGTCCCTGAGCGTCTCTCCACGGCCAGCCCAGAGACCTAAAACAGCATCGCATTGGCCACCTTCTGGCTCTGTGACCTTGCTGAGCCAACAGTCCTCCTCTCCTTTAATGGGTGGAGAGGTGGCTCAGATGATACCTCAGCTGAAGGCATTGATTAGCTTGACTTGGAATCTAGAGTATTTGTAATTCAAAAGGTGCTGAAGATACAGCTTTGAACTTTCAGAGCAGGGAGCAGACTTGGAAAGCCCCCGAAGCTGCCCTGTGCAGAAGCTTACAATTTCCAAAGTTAGCCATTTAAAAAATAAGGATATAAACCTTTTACTGCTTAAAGAAAAACGGGTAGTAATAGTATAACCGAGGAAGAAAGAGAAAGAAGAAGCCTTAGAACTAGATGAATAGGTGCACTGAGGGCTGAAATACCTGCCTGCCTTCTTTCTTGGCTCTTTGGTCTGCGTGGCAGGACCCTGTACAGAACAGACTCGCGGGTACCCGTGATGTGGGACCACTGGGTTAGGGCAGGTCCTGGTGCCCTCTGCTCACCCCTGCACCGCCAAGGTCACGGCTCCCAGTGACGTGCCACACTGCCCGGCCCTGCCGTGCCCCCCAGGAGGCGCTGTGTTCCTCCAAATCATTCGTTGCTTTAGTCGAGAGGGACTGTAGGGATTTTTTGAGTGGATTGTCTTTCCACCCTAAAGACAGCAGCTTTGGATCCAATCCTAAATCTACAGGTCGTGGGCTAGGACCCTTCTAGATGTATTAATAATAAGACATTCTAAGTGAAGTAAGCCAGAAAGAGAAAGAAAAATATCATATGATATCACTTATGTGTGGAATCTAAAAAACAAAACAAAACCAAATGAACTTATTTACAAAACAAACAGACTCAGAGACACAGAAAAAACTTACGGTTACCAGGGGAAAGGAAGTGGAAAGAGATAAATTGGGAGTTTAAGACTTGCAGATACTGACAATTGTATATAAAATAGATAAACAACAAGTTTATACTGTATAGCACAGGGAACTATATTCAATATCTTATAGTTGCGTATAATGAAAAAGAATATGAAAAGGAATATCTGTATGAATATGTAGGACTGAAACATCATGCTGCACACCAGAAACTGACACAACATTGTAAACTGACTGTACTTCAACTAAAAAAAAAAAAGACATTGACCAAGAGCCAATAAGCATGACCTTTGGGGTCAGAGAAGGAACTTTTGTAGCTGGGTGCCTGAAGAGGAGAGAAGAGGGACTTGTGGCGGGAGAGAATGCCGTCACACGTGTGGCATTTGGGTCGTGCTCAGCTTGTGGGTCTGGTTTTGGGCTTTCTTGAGAGATATGTGACACCCCAGACACAAACAAGTCTAGTTGGGGGCACAGATGACAGAGTGTGCTCTTCTCCAGCCATGCCCGCCCTCTGTCATAGACTCCGTGCATTCTAGAATCCTAGGGGTGCAGAGCATCCCTGAGGACCACTTCCTTTGCCTGGGGAAAGCAGTCTTCTCCCAGAGGCTTCGGAGGCAGGTAGGCTTGAGCTACCTTGGTGTGGGAGCTGGAATAGCAGACTTGCTCCTGAGGAGACAGGAGGACTTAGAAACTTCCAGAATGAAGTAGGAGGGACTTGGGTGAGAGGGCAGAGCAGGGAGCAATGCCTTGGTTGTCTTATTGTCAGAGGGCTGACTATTAAGAGCCATCAAGATATGGAAATTACATCTAGTATGATTGTTATTTATGTTCACCCACTGGGGATGTCTGGGGACATTTAGATTGGTTTCAGGTAAGTAGACAAATCAGGAAAAGTCAGGTGATGCCATGACATTTCAGAACTGATGAAAGCCAAAAAAAAAAGTAAAAGAGCCGGTGAGAGCAGGAGTCTGGGCTTCAACCAAGTCTCTTTCCCACTTCAACAAGCTGGTTCAACTGGAACTTGTGTATTGAGAAAATGATCTGTACTTTAGTGACAGCACAGTTTCAGTGATTTTAGGAAACTGATTTAAATTCTAAGAGCAGTGGCCAATGCTCAGTATGTCTTTCCTCCAGGGCACAAGGTTGAAGCTTAATCAATATCTTATGAGTCATTTAATTCATTCACTTCAGCCAGCATCAGCATCTGCTCTCGAGCGAAGAACTGGGAAGATGCGGCAGCGCAGTGGACCTTCTATCTCAGCATCACCACCGCCTCCAAAATGAAGGCGGGAAAGCCCTGTTAGATTTATGGTCAGATGCAAAACAGGGAGGAGAGTCCATGCAGGATGACAGGAAGGGGACTGAGTTTTGGAACTTCAGTGAGGACGCGAAGTGCTCGGGTCTCTGGGACAGAAAGAAGTGTTGAAGATTGGCCATAGTCATTCAGCAAAGATTTACTGAGCACGTGTCAGGCATTGTTCTAGGGACCAGGGATTCGGCAGTGGACAAAACAGAACTGATTTACAGTGAAAACATTTTGAGGATTGGGTTATATTTCCTTTACATCTCTCCTTACACCCTTGTAGTCCAAGGATGATGGAAAGACTTGGATTTGTAAAATTTATATCCTACCTTGTTCAAAAAAACTTCAAGCAACTTCTAAGGTTGTATACAATGCATGAAAACATTATAAAATAGAAATAGAAACAATAGATAAATAAGTTGAAAGAATTTACAAATCATTGGAACCCAAACCCATCCAGGAATAAGGCTAGTTACTAGGACACATCCTTGAAATCCTAGACGCTGCAAGTGACCCACAGATGTGGCTTTAGGTTTTTCGGTGACTAAACTGCAGACGGGCTGGGTAGGGAGGGGATTGAGACAAATAACCACAATTCTTTGGAAGAAGAGCAGTGAATCTAATACCAGGATCAGAAGGAAATTTCTTTAAGAATCCTTCCAAAATAGGCCGCTCTGTGGATGTGCTGGAGGACTGCGTCCCAGGCAAAAGGCTGGGAGAGCTGCCGCCTTGAATCCAGTGGCCGGGTCTCGGTGAGTTCATGGTGCATCTCCTGCAACAACTCGGGGCAGGCGTGCCCAGAGTCATCCCTACCGTTCTCTTCAGCAGACCTTAAACCCACGGAAAAGTGTGGCTATTGATCCTGCATGTGTTTCATGAGATAAAGAAGTTTAATGTGATTCACAGACTTGCTGGAAAGAAGGCAGGAGGGAGATAAGAAGGTTTGATATGAGCTTCTTGCAGAGAAATGTAAACACGGTCAGCAATCTCTGCTCAGGCCATTTTGCTCACCCAGCTTTTTATATACGTGTGGGTTTGGCCAAAGGTGTAATGTGATGTGGGTGAGGAGGGCCAGAGAAAGGACAGAAATAGTCTATCACGTTAAAATAGAAAGAATAAATCGAGAAATGAAACCGATTTGCCTATTCTGTAGAAATCATCTAGAGTGGCTTTTTTTTTTTAAAGGAAGTACTTTCTGTTCAGTCAACTGGGATATCTATGAATGAGATAGAGAAGAAGTTAAGCCATGTCTCCATGTCTTTCTCTCAATGTGTCTCAAAGTCTTTCTCCCTCTGATTTTAGAAAACAATAAAATAGGTAAGAAATTGCAAAGGAAATTTCATCAGTCATTACAAGGCAAGAAATGATGCTAAAAGATCCCTCAGGGTGAAGATTAATGTATGGGGTACAAAATCACCTAACCAACCATGATAGGTCATTTTGGGGTAACTGCCAAACTCACATCCTCCTCTGGGAGACCTCACACACACACACACGCGCACACACACACACACACACACACACATATTTGTCCTCTGTACCCTGCCCCTCCCTGCAGTTGTGACTCATCCTGACTTCAAGTTTGTGGAGCAAAGGATGGGCACCTGATCAAGGGCATCTGATGCAGAGGCTGGGCTGCATCATTCTAGTATTTGTAATCTCTCTCTCTCTTTCTCCCCCATCTCTCCATCCCTCCTGTACCACACTGTGCGCCCCCCACCCCCCACGCAGCCTCTCTCATTGGCCCTGGATCTTGGGGATAATGTAGATCCTTTAGATAATGTAGAGCTGGAGTTTTCTCCCTCATGCTGTGAGAAAACAAAGAAATCTAGTGTGCAGAGAGAGAGGAAAATGAATTAGAGGCATAGGGAGAAACAGGAGCCAGAGGCATGTGGCCTTAGACACACACACGCGCACACACACACACACACACACACAGAGGAGAGGGTAGGAGAGAAGGGAGGGGAAGGGCAACCTTGGCGTTGCAGGCTTTCCACCTGATCCACCTCTCCCTGGGGCCCGAGTGCACGTGCCGCCCTGCCCTCGTGCACTCATGTGATGGAGGCAAAGGTGTGTCTTTCACGTGGCTCTCTCTCTCTCTCCCCCCTCCCTGTCTCCACCAGGCATTCTTGTTCTCACTCTCTTGCTCTTGGCTTAAGATGTCTTAAGTGGGGTTTTGTTTCTCATGTTAAATGCTCCCTGACCCAGATATTAAGTAAAATTAGGAAGATTTCTTTCCTTTGAGAAAAAGAGTAGAGGATTGATATGGCATGAATATGTTTTATGTTTTTATATATTTATATATTTTAAAGAGGAAATAGCATATTGGCAGAAGTGGGCGGGCTGCTATGAAGTTTGCTAAAATGTGAAAAAAAATACGAAGCCAAGAGCTCCCAGTTTCATGTTAGTGTGTGTGTGTGTGTGTGTGTGTGTGTGTGTGTGTGTGTGTGTGTGTGCACGTTGAGGGTGGGCAGTGTTTCCCTGGTTCTGTTGGCTTTTCTGCTCTCGTGTGCCTGTGTCACGCTTTCACTTCTGTACTGCAGACACCTCTGCCCAGCCCATGTAGCTGCACGTAAACTCTGGGGACTAAGGTGAACTTAAAAAGTGATGTTAAGTTCAATAGTCACTAGTTCGAGGGTGAAACAGAGTCAGAGACATTCATGCAGAGTAAGTTTGCTTTTGAATCCAAACTAGCTGGAAAATTCCTAGGGCTGGGGCTGGGCAGGAAGAGGAGAGACACCTAGATTCAACCTAGAATCTCTGCTGGAGGAAGTACCATCTTTTTCAGCACTGTCTCATTGGGGAAACTGAGGCAGTCATCCTCACTGCTGTCCAAGAGAAGCCTCAGCTAACCACAGGGAGCACGTTTCCTGTCAGTGGACTTGGCCCCAAGGCTTTGCTCAGGACTCACCTGACCCAGGACTGTGGAAGAGCCCTCCTCCAAGTGCCCTGACCCCTCAGGAGGGGCAGTGAGGGCAGGTAGTGCCGTGGAGGGGAAATGGCTGCCTGCCCAAGCACGACCCACGTGACACCCCAACCTGGACAGGGATGGGAGCCCCCCTTTCCTGGCTCTTTCAGATACGTTAAAAAAAAACTTTAGTTTTTAACTAACAGTAAGTACACAAGTCTTACACCATTTTGTGAGAAATGAAACTCTAGGTCAATTGTTGATTTGGAGGCAATTTATATAGTTCAGGAATTTCATCGGATTAGGTTTTTTACCACAAATTTTTAAAGCTCTGTCTTTAATAATAAATTGAAGCTTTAAAAAGAAAATAAGGATGGAGAGGCTTGAAAGACATTTTTCTCTGCTCTCAAGTGAAGATCAAGAAAACATGTTTTTCTCACGCCCTCCATCCCCCCTCCGTCTTCAGTGCCTCACGCACAGCTAGATCCACTGTAGACACAAGATAAAACCTCTCTGAATGAATGAAAAGGGGTTGATTCATTGTCATTTGGAAAGAATCCTGAAGGACACCAGCATAAGCAAAAGTATTTATTTACTCTTTAGATATTTATGCAGAAAATTCACTCTCTGATCTTCATTTCAGTGGGTGAGGAGTGATGTGGCTACAGGGCTGTGGCTTCGGGAAGGGCGGTGGCACAGACAGCCACTCAGGGCTGGTGGTGGAGGGCGTCCCTCGCCTCAGGTTATATTTCAAGAGACTTAGTGTCTCACTGGCATGGAGCGGAACTTTACTGGAGAACAGGGCTTTGTTGGCGAGGCTAAGATAGGATCAAATAACCACCCAAACTCAGTGGCTTGACAGGAAGTTTATTTACCACTCTCATCACCCTCCAGGGCAGGTCATGAAGCCTGCCTCTGTTTTGCAGCCTCGCCACCTGGATGCCGTGGCTTCCAAGGCTGCAGTACCAGGGGAAGATAGAGCTAGAGGATTGCATGGGAGGGTCTTCATCGCCAGGCCTGGAAGTGGCATGGGTCCCTTCAGCCTGCCTCCTGTCTGTCCAGACTCATTCCCATGGCACCAGCTGCAAAAGAGCCAGGAAATGTGGCTTAGCTGCGTGCCACTGAGGAACGTGGTGGGAAGCACACGGCATTGTCTGCCACAGAGCTGGCGAGGAAAGGGGGACAGCAAAGGAGCAGGGCAAAGGAAGCGCCTGTGTGGCAGCACGTGAAGGTCTACGCCAGCTTCTCTAGGGGTGTCTGGCGAAGATGTGCATCAGACCCTGTCCTTCCTGTGTGAAGGGACACTCTTCATTTTCCTTGGCTACATGGAAGGATAGCAATTTAAGGGCAAATCTGTGAGCTGTGGCATCCTGGAATGTGTACCTGTGAATTAGGTGTGATACCCTTTTTTGTACTAGGTAAAGTCCATGCCGAATTGGAACCCGAGGAGGCTGCAATGATAGGGCGGGTGGCTCCTGTGCCCTGAGACGGTGTGTCTCTGGTGGGGCATGGGCTTGAATTACTCGAGGGGCCCAGCCACCTCCTTGGTGCCCCCCTTACAAACAGCCTGGAGGAGAGAGGGAACAGAGGCTAGCAGAGCTCCCGCGGCTCTCACTCTCCTCCCGAATTAGACTGATGGCCACAGGGGGCAGAGGGGACTTGTGCTCATTGAAGGACACAGCCAATTTGCAACTCATTTTTTTTCCTTCCAGGTGAGCCTAAGTCCCTCAGACTAAGATTGTAGTAAAGAAACACGTTCCTTCAAGACATGTGCCTTTTAATTGCTGGGTGGCTTCCAGAGCACTGTAGCTATCCCCTGGGGTCTCTGCAACCATCGTCTGAGACTGTGTTTTAGGGCTTGCAGGGGACACTTTCTGGAGGTTTCTGACAGGGACAGCCAGTCGGCTTCGGGCTTATTCAGACATTTCAAATAGACCAGTGAGCCCCAGCTCTGGGTGTGACACGGCAGGTATGTCTGGGCATCTAAGGGGGTGTGGGGGGAAATCACAAAGTCTGTAAATCAAAGTATATGTTTATTGAGTTTGCATTAGCATTTTTATCAGCAAGAGGGTGTTCCCCTGCGGGGGAATTTCATCGTGGATGCCAGGGCCCCACACCTACCCAGTCTTTCTCTGTTTCAAGGAGCAGGTATCTATTCTCTAAACTGACCAGGCTCTGTCCCTTGTCACTTGGAGGAGGGAGATTAGCTGCTGAACCAGCCTTTGGCCCTGAGCCGTGAACCATGATGAATGGGGGCTGAGCCCCAGCATATCACCAGATCACACCCTGAGCGCCCAAACAGCACAGGCTTTTAGGATCTAAACAGAAGGGATCAGGGGCAGCGAGGCAGTGAGAAGAACAGTGTGGATGGCTTGGGACCCGTCTTGAAGCGTTTCTGTGACAGCCACCCTTTTTACCTCTACTGGGTCTTACTGGAAGGGGAAAGGCTGAGGAAAATTGAGAGAGAGGTTAAGCTCCCTTCTCTCCACCCAGAGTCTCTCCCTGGCTACTTGTTCAGGTTTCCATAGGTGGATGACTGGGCCCAGTGTCCATTCTAATGGCAGGCCAGGGTCTCTCCCAGCTGGTGCACCCTGACGCTGCCAGTGTGGGCCCCTCCTCCGTCCACCAGAACGGGGAGGGGCAGTCTCCCCGCCTGGCCTCTCTCTCTGCAAATGGGCCGCGGGAGAGGCGAGGGATTACCTTCGGGTTGTGCAATCTGTGAGCCACCAGCCAGACTGATGAGCCTTGGATGCTTGTCAAGTGACATGAGAGCAGCTGCTCTGAAGGAGCAGATGAGACCACAAGAGCAAAAGACCTTTGTAAATTGTAAAGTGCGCGCAGAGGGAAGGCGCCCTGCGCGCTCCCCAACCCGCGCGTGCCCCGTCTGCGCGTCCACTGCCGCAGGCTGTGTCCCGAAAGGCCTGACTTTCAGGGCTTCTTGCCGTTCTTTCCCACGGCAAAATAAGCTCTGATGCTCTGGGGGTGAAGGGGTGTGCCCACACCGGAAACGAGCACCCGCCCGCCCAGTCGTTGTGTTGCCGCCCCAGAGCCAGCAGGGGGCCCTGCGTCCACATGAGAACCTGAGACCGGGGCTGCCACCTGGGGCGATGACTGTCATTCCAGAGCCTCTGGTCCCCACAGAGAGAGCCACGGAGAGAGTCCTGGCCACATCCTTCTTGGAAGGGTTACTCGCAGGCCACGTGGGACAAAGGGTTTCATCCAGAGGAGAGGGGGCAGCTTAAGTGCTCTCCTCTGAGGGCCCAGAGGGTATCTTGTCTTATTTGTGTGTATGTGAGCCAATTTGCAGGGACCAGCGTCCCTGCCTCTACTTCCCACCAGTTTGCCCATTAGGCTGTCGTTGGATGTTCAGCTGCTGCTCTGAGTTTTCTCTTTGTACGGAACGGAGAATAGTCAGGGAGTTGTTTTCTAAAGAAGAAAGCTTGGTGTTAGATGTTTTTCAAAACTTTGAGGAGAGAGAGAGGTGGGGGGTGGGTCAAATGGGACTGTAGGGGCCTTCCGGGATCTCAGGCCGGTTACCTGTGGTGGTGATGCTCCTTGTGCTTTCCTGCCTTTCCTAGAAGGAGCAGACAGGACCACGAGATGCTTCTGTACTGAACTGTTTCGTGAAGACTTCCAGAACTGGGCTCCACTAGACCTTTACTGGAACGAGCATCCTCTTTATCATTGGACTGACTTGTGGTCTTCTAGAAATTCTCCAGCTGTAATATCTTGATTGAAGGTGGAGAGACTAACATCCGAAAACAAAGAGTGTGTTCTGATGTCAGCCTGTGGGCCACAGATCACCTTTAGGGCATGTTATTTCTCGGGTATACAGTCATTTGCTTCTTGTAAATTGTTTCAATAAAGAAAAAGAATTTTTTTTTAACACTAGCACTTGCCAAACCTCTCATATGGGGGCTAAGTTCTGGACAGCTGTGGAGAGGGACCTGGTATGGTGGTTTGTTCTCAGCCATTCCCTGCCTCTTCCTGACTGCTTACTTGACGGCAGCAGATGGAGGACAGAGGAAGGGTGAGTTCCAGATTCAGTTGTGGCCTTTGGTCAGCTGCAGATCAATTTCATGGGTAATTCAGGGGAAAAAAAGCTACTTGGGTCATGCTTTGTGATAGACTAAAACCCAAGATGACACAGTGATACCATCGTAATCCCAGAATGTAAAATAATTTTCATAATTGGGAATTAGTGCTCGAAGGCACTAAAGTTAGAAGCAACAGCCCCAATGAGTCATTTTGCATCCAGTTTACTAGAAAGAATCATTTTTCATGATTTCTCAGTGGTCTCGGCAATTATGTCTGTTAAAAGCACTGTGTTTCTTCTTTTTTCCTTTTAGAGGTTTACAGATTTTGCAGATCCATCCAACAGGTATGAAGAATAAGACAGTGCTTTAAATGACTTTTTCAAAAGTACGTTGCTATATTTTAATCAATGCTCATTTAATGCACTATCATTTTAGGAAAGTGATTCCAGCTCTGTTTTCCGATATCTGTGGCAACAAATGTGTGGATATATCAGAAATAGTATTTATTTGTATTAAAAATATATTTCCCCATGCCTTTCAGTCCCTCCCTGATGGAGAAGGCATTTTGCGCTGTGGTGTAGATATGAAGTAACAGTTTGTCCATTCTAGTCAAATGACTTGAGTACCCAGGCAAAGCAATTTCCTACCAGGTCAAACAACCTTCCAGAGCCTTCCTTCTGCTCCCCTTACTTTCCAACCTGTACCCTTAAAACATAGTTTATAAATATTATCACAGAGAGTGGGGTGCTTTAATTTGTGAATCTAAAAGGATGGAGAGATTTAACCACATCCAGGTGACCAAAGCCATTCTACTCCCTTACTGTGAAAATCACAGAAATGTTTGCCTTTCAGTACATTAGATCCGCAGCTACATTAGTTGTCTCTGTGTCTTTAGATTTTGCAAAAGGAAACTGAAATCCAGCAAGTCGTATTAGAAGCCCATTCAAAAAATGAACAAAAAAGCAAATGAAAACCACCCAGAACGAGGTGGTGTATTTTTCACTTTGCGTTTTGTAGACATACGTTCCTTCTTTATAATTTGCAATTTTTTCTGAGAGGTGGTGGATTTTCACTTCAGAGGCAAACAGTATCATGACAAGACAGCCGCAGGAGCCTGCAACAGAAGGAACAAACAACATGTTGGGACAAATATTTTCTGATTGTAAGGGGCAGGGAAGAGGGTTTACATGCAAACTAAAGAAAACCTTTTCCTGTCACCCTCATTTGCATTCTTCTGCAAAAATAGATTTCAAGTTTGTAATCATGAGCCTAATTCTCCAACCAATGGGTGGTAGTGCCTGGGTTATGGCTCTGAGTAAGAAGACTCATTGGGGGGTAGAAGCAAGCTGATCTTACAAAGACTGGGAGATGCTCCACTTTGCATGATGAGAAGGCTGAATTGCTGGGCACCTTAAAAGCACAGTGGTGGAATCAGGCTACAAAGCAGCCACTGCTATGATGTGGCTTCAAGAGAACCAATTTCTCTGTACTTCACAGGTCATGCAGGAGAAATGCCAGTCATCCAGCCCCCTTGTGAAACACCCTCGGGCTTCCTTCAGAAGGTTGCATGACTCCTCCCCCTCCTCCAGCTCCCACCTGGCCACAGCAGCCCAGAAGTGTCCCTGAGCAAAGGTGGCGTCGGATAAGGGGTTGAGGGGGAGAGTGTCTGTTCTTGTTTATACCAGAACTCGGTTTTTACCTGGGTGTGTTTCTGCTTTGAACAAAGTCTGTCTACACTGGTTGATTGAGAGGGCCTGGGATGTAGGGGCAGGAAACTTTCCTTAAAGTATGCAGTTTTAGGGGCCTGCACTGTCTTTTCCCCATCCTCCCTCCTGTGGCTGATATATGGATGCAATGGCTGGAGCTCCAGCAGACATTTTTGGACCAGGTGGCCTTAGAAATGGAAGCCGTGTATTATAGAAAAAGAGGAATCTTGGATATCAGACACCTGGAGCCACTAAACCAGCTCTGGACTTCACCCTCTAGGTTCTTATGTGAGAGAATAGTAAACACCTATTTAATTTAAGCTATTATTGTTATTTCCCCCTCATTTATCACTTGCTGGTAGCCTAATCTAATCTTAACTGGCGTGGCCGTGGTCTGGGGAGATCTCTGCACGACAGGGTCATGCTGTACTGAGTGGGGCCTGGAAACTCTGCTAGTCCCTCTCTCCCTGAGGACGGAGAAGGGGAGCCCCCCAGGTGGGTGGGTGGCACGAGGGGCAGAAGCAGGTGGCCAGAGGGGCAGAGGCAGGCGCACCGTGGGTAGCCAGGACCCCAAGGGCTTCCACAGCTACGGTTGCATCCCAGGATGCCACCATGGGGTGCTAGTTAGTAGGAGACTTGCTGAGATGGTTTTCTGACCTTGGTCAAACCAATTTGGGTTCAAACCCTGGTTCCTCCACTTGCTATGTGAAAGTAGGCAATCTTAACCTGCAAGTCTCAATTTCCTTGTGTATAAAATGTGGATAATAAAGATGATTCAAGATTTACATTTATGAGAATGGGCACATATAAATGCTTATTAACTGGTAGCTTTCCCTATGGTTTTTAAGTTTTCTTTTCATCTTGCAAGTCCTTATCCTCATCCCTTACTTCACCCCACCTCACACCAAGGAGAGCCTGGACTACCTCGGGTAGGCTGCCCGCAAAGAACTTACTACAGAGCCTGGTTCCTCCACATGCTCTCCCATTAGGTTTATGACTCCTTGAGGAGGGGTAAGTGCTTTTGCCGTCAATTACGGTTAATTCAAATACCCTGGGAGCCATGACATAGTGGCTTAAGTTCCCATGCATTAATTCAGTCATTCATTTATTCAGTCATTCATTTATTCAATTAGACTTATTAAGGGCCAAGCATGGGAATAGTGGTGCAGATTTCAACATTAGAGAAAAGGCATATGGTTTCTGCTCTAACAGAGAGTATAATCAGGCAGGGAAATCAGATGAGACAATTACAAACCAACCGCAGTGAGTGTAACAGTCAGGGGGGTGTAGGTAGCTATTACTGAGAGGGTGGGCAGCATCATAGAAGGTTCCTTGAAAGCAGCTGAAGGAAAAGTTAGCAGAGGGGGGCTGGATTGTGTGGGGAGTGCATTCCAGACACGAGGCAAGTGACAGCCCCCATTCCTTTCCCAAAGGCTGGCTTTGGGTTGGGGTAGAGACTGGATCAGGTAGGGCAGGGGGTGGGGCGGGGGGAGCAGGAAAGGTGAAATTCCACTTCTTCCAGTAGAATCTCACCTAGGACTGGCCCACCAGCTTGTTCCTCATCATCACCCACCTCTGAGTAATCAAATGATACAATATTCTTGAAACTTCACTTCTCAGCAGTCTCAGAGAATGTTCCTTAATTTGTCTGCCTAGTTTTGTATTCTGAGCTTAAAACCAGAGCTCTCCCCTGGCAAAACCGTATTATTCCTTTATTGTTAGAGCCAACAAAAAGGCTGCGATGCTGTTTTCTCTTTATCCTTTATTTGAAAATTGTGGAGAAAATGCCATTGCTTTTACTATAAGAACCTTCTTTGTGTGAGGAGATGGCGAATTTTAGACAGAAGCAAAATACTGTATTTCCTTCGTGCTTGATAGGGAAATTCGAACTCGGTTTCCTTTTTCAAGTTGTTAAATATTTTAAAGGTACGACTTTGTTAAGGAGACAGCGTCATAGTGAGACTTCATTTCAAATTCTTAAAAGTCAGAGTTGCTGGGGTAGTAACTTAAGGCCAGTAGCGCTTTGCTGGTGCTAATATTGCAAGCGTGCAGACTCCCCGAAACAGCACACGATCTAGCGGTTGAGAGAACGGGCTGTGATTCCTCTCTGGATCCTGGGGTTGTCCCAGAGGTCACCTTGGTCATTTCAGAGTCAGAGCATGGAAACCCAGCCCGCGTCTCTGCCAACCCCTCAGGGACTGCTAAGAGATGTGAGGGGAAACAACTCCGTGACTTTAGAATGTTTTTGCTTCTGCCTGTCTGTGGCTCTAAAAGAAATGAGGGACTACAGGTAACTCTTTATGGCTTATGGGCCAAAAGATACCCAGGAAGGGCCTCTCTTTTTGGCCTGACTGCTGGGGACGTGGAGAGAGGTGTGTAAGGGATGTGAGTGATGGTGAGAACAGGGCTCAGCCCGTTTCCAGTGTAGCCCTTAGACCCCAGTAAGGGGGACTCCTGCTATGAGTCCCAGATTTAGAGGGTCCTGCCCTCTCTCTCCTGTTGACACCTCTCCCCATGGGATGAGGAATCCTTGAAGTCAGTGGCATGAGTCCATCTGAAGTCCCCAACCCACACTCTAGTCTTTACTCCCAGGACCCAGGAGTTTCCTCCCCACACAACCCTGAGCACATTTCCTGGGTTGGCACAGGCATCTCCCTGGGTTGGTCTACCCAGGGATGGATTTGGATCTGGTGTTGCCCAGCCCTGAGGCCAGAGGGTGGTCAAGGAACCACTGTTTGAAGGGCACGGTCAGAGCTCGGATATGCAGTGGAGCGTCCACACGTGTGTGCCTGGGGCCCTTTGCGGTGTGGGCGGAACCAGGCACGGGAAGAGAAGTGAACAGGCAGGGGCCGCTTCTCCTCCCATCAGCACATTTGGGTGTGGAATTCCCAGGGCTCAAAATTCTAAATTTGAATCTGGCCTTCCAGATCCTTACAGAGAGATGTTTATCAAAGGAAAAGGATCAAACAAGTTTTATTGAATAGCTTATAACTTTTAAATCTTTTGACACGTGGCACGTGGGCTTTCATTCGTGCTCTTTCTTGCCCGAGGCCTCAAAGATGTTAGGATCGGGTCTGCATGCTGCCTTCCTTGGCCCAGTTATCCATGTCCACCAGGAGCCCAAACTCAGCCGGGGCCTCTTGGACAGATTCCCCACATACCTGACCAGCACTGCTGCAGCTCCCAAGAAAGGTTTGAGTACAGCAGATTTAAGAGAGCCTGCCAAGCCTTGTTCAAGCTAGAATTTGGTATGTAACCAGCACCGGACCCAGCTTTTGCTGCTGGGCGTCTTATTCAAAGACGAGCCACTTTCCTTTCTCTTGTTTGATGTCCCCACCATCTGGCTGGTACTGTAGTGGGTTTGTTTTTTTTTTTTTCCTTTTCTTTTTAATGACTTTGATGACTGAGTTAATTTCTGTCTGAATAGGAGAGCTGAGTTATAGGGCTGTCACACCATGAATTATCAGTCAATTAACAAACATATGTAGTGTGCTAGACACTGCACACTCAGGATTCTCCTCTGGCAGCTGTCTGGGACTGCAGAATTGGGCACCTCTCCCCTCCAGTCCTTACAGCATAGGGAAGGAAGGTCACAGCCAGCAAGAAAGCTGCTTCTTCATTCCTTGGTGACTCCTGAGGGTGACTATGCTTTTGTGAGTGGGAACATCCTGCCAGGATCCGTAGAAGTCCAGGGTACCATAGGTTTTGGTAGAAATGTGTCCTCAAAGGTGAAAAAAAAAATCTGGAGTATTCTCCTATTATCACTAAGATAGCATTTGGGAAATAATGAATTCGAATTTCAATTTCACTTAAATGAATGGCCAAGATTTCCAGAAAGCTAACATGTCATCTTTAAACTCTCTTAGAGAGGGTGAGGGGGGAGCAGAATTTGCCACCCCAAAATATACCACTTCAACATATTGATTATTTAGAAGTAAAGTTACTTAAGAAACAGCTAGTGCAAGAAGGACAGTCTGACCCTCTTCTGTCTCCCTGAAAGCAGGAAATAAATTCCCCGTGTGGAGGGTACCCTCCCCGCACCTGGAGGGTGGAAGGCATCCTTATCACCAGAGATAAGGCATTCATGACCGAGATGGCTGTATAAACAAACCTTGTTACTTCTTCACTAATTTACTACCCAAAGCCCAAAACACTTTGTCTTGTCAATTTTTCACAAATTTATTATTTCTTTGTCTGAAAGGGATAAAAATTACCTGCTTGGGTCAATTCTTGGAGTCTCATATTTTATGAGCTCCTGTACACGTATGAAATTAAATTTGTTTTTCTCCTGTTAATTTGTCTTAATGTCAAGTTAATTATGAGGCCAGCCAAAGAACCTGGAAGGGAAGTGGGAAGTTTTCCTCTCCTACAGTGACAACTATTGGAGGCATTCTGTTTCCTCTGCAGAATGATCAATTGATCAATTTTGTTCTTTAAGGAGTCTTGAGAGATGACAAATGGGGTCGGAAAAGCCACAATTTTTCAGATGTAGATGCTAATTTTGTGTGAAATTGTGTAAATCTCACTAGAAAGTTCGTTATTATTGGTCAGGTCTCCAGCAATGATTTCTTCTTCAACTGGAAGCTACACCAGTTCCAAACTGCTTTAGAGACCAGTGGCTACCATGTAGACAAGTAAAGCAAGCTAATACCTAAGAGTAAATGTTGAGGTCGTCACGGAGATGATTTGGTCACGTGTTTCCAAAGAGCAGGTGCGGATGAAGTAGACATCAGCTGGATTCAGCTTTCCCACTTCCTTGTCTGTAATGGGAGAGCTGAGGGGCCCACATCTTGCGAGTTTTGCAAATGTCATTTTAGTGAGAAGGGTGATTTGTGCACAGAAGATATGCTCTTAAAGCGTGATCTTTTTCTAATTTGAATTGGTTTTCAGAAAAGGAGACTGTGACTTGTTTCTAGAAAATACGTAGAGCTGCTTCTGTTTTATTCCTTTACTCAACAAAGACTTCTTGTGCGCTTACTGCACTGTCCTGGCCACTGGGGATACAGCAGTGAACAAAGCAGCCAGAAATCCCTATCGTCATGGAGCTCCCAGTGGTACAGACAGTGGTGAGAGAGGCAATAACAAAATAAATACATTCTGTCGTCTATCAGGGCATGAGATATATTCAGGAGAATAAAATAAAGCAGGGAAGGGGGTGGCCAGGGGAGGCCTTGGGGAGAAGGTGACACTTTAGCGTCTCTTGAAGAAGTCAGGGAGTGAGAAGGGAGATATTTGAGGGGAAAAGCATTTCCCACTGAGGGAACAGCGAGTGCAAAGGAATCGGGGGGGTTAAGTGGAGAGAAGAAGAGAACCAGGCAGAAGTGAGGCGTGTTTGTGCGGGTTTCTGGAGTGGGCTTTGGAGGAGGTAGCAAGCACTTGGGTTGTGGCACTAAATGAAACAGAGGCAAGACACATGTGCACATTCTGAACAGGACAGGATCTCTCTGCAGTTGTGATAGGACGACATTGAGCATCTCCTGGTTTGTACCAGGTCATGCACGGCTGCGCCTTGGGCAAAGCGGGGTAAACAGTCCCGCTGCGTCCTTGCCTGAATGCCCTGGGGTGCACTCCGGTCACTACGGCTCTGCCGCTTTGGATGCTGCCCTACGTATCAAAATTCCTCGCCTGTTACCATCATGAGCTGGCTAATGTTGCTCCTCTTTCTTCTGTGGCCGTCTTTCTAAAGTTTGCACTGAGAAACCGGTCAAGTATTTCCGTTGGTGACTTTTCCCACCCCCAATCCTCCCCTTCCTCAGGCTCTGTGGCTCTAATGCCTGCATGTTCCTGTATGTCTTTCTCAGACTCTGAACAACAGCTCCTCCATAAGGACTGAAGTGGAAATAAGTTGCAGACTGGTTTTCACTACCAGTTGCAGAATAATATGCCCTCGACTTATTACAGAGGCCAGAATATTATTAAACATGTTTCATTAAAATATGAAACTGCTCTGTGACGTAAGCATTCTTTTGTTTCTTACTGCTCTTTATTCTCCTGTCTTCCTCTTTCACGTATGACTGTGCTTATTTATGTTCCATGCCATAGTTGTAATTAGCATAATTAATTATGTTCCTATTAGGAACATCCCCTTCTTAAAGAAAGGCAGTCATTTTCTTTGCTTGTTTTGCTTGGTATAATTCAAACATGATGCTATATTATAAGAGAAGAAATTTTCACTAAGTCCACATTTTGGTGGTTTTCATCACCTCCAAAAGGCCTGAACCAATACATCTCATAGCCTCCTCTGAGCATATACACTGAGCTGTCTCGGATATGCTACCATCGGTCCCTGGCAAGTCTTCCATGTAACCTGCTCTCTGATGTGCGCACCTGGGTGAGAGTCTGTGAAACTTCTCGCATGGAAGGTATAAAAGGCATACCCTCATACATCAGTGCTCCAGTGGGAAACCAGGGGTCTAGTTGCTTCTACCCTCAGCTCCTCTATTTTGGCTCCCTCTCTTTCTCTACCTCCTTAATCTGAGTATGTCTCCCTTGCTCTCCTACTGTATTATAAACCTGGAGGGAAGTTTTTTTCACCCTGTTTTCCATTCTGCCTTCCCCTGCGCCCCTCCCCTCCCTCTCGTTTACTCTCACAGGTGGCTTCCTTTTCACAAGGCTCACTGTTGACCTGTACTCTTTAAATGTCCCCCTCTTGTAGCCTCTGGGACACCACATCTCACTGATTTTCCTTCTTCCTCTCTGGACATGCCAAGTCAGGGTCTTTTGCTGGCTCCTCCACCCAAAAATTAACTGATGGTGTTTTTCAGGGATTGGTCCTAGGCCAGTTTTTCTCTACATTCTCTTCTTAGATGATCTCATCCATTCTCATTGCTTTGAATAATATCTGTATGCTGACAACTCCTAAATTTATGTCTTTTGTCTAGACCTCTTCTCTGAGCTCCAGACTCATCTATCTGACTGTCTACTTGACATCTTCTCTGGAACATCTCATAGGATCTCAAACTTGACATGCCCTAAATAGAACACTTGATTTCTAATGCTAAGCTCCTCTCCCCACCTCTTTTTTGCCCTGAACTCTAAGCCTGTTTCTTCCCTGTCTTATTCATCCTGGTTAATGCCACCACTGTCTACTCATTGCTTAAGGTACCTGCAAAACTTTTTGGATCCACTTTCAAAATGTTTTTAGCATCCATTCATCTCTCTTCATCTCCAGTGCAATAGCCTAGTCTTTCACCAAATATTTCTTAAAAGGTAAATCAGTTATCAGACCTCTCCTTAAGGTCTTTCAAAAGCTTCTCATTGCAATTAGAGTCAATTCTAAAAGACTTACCATGGCTTTTGAGGTCTGGCATTAACTGACGTCAACTGATCACTCTAATTTTTGCAGGATGGGGTGGGATGAGGACCGCGTACCCTCCAGCCACACAGGCCTTCTTTCTGTCCCTACAGCAAGCTGGCTTTTTTCTCAAGCATCCCCACGTGTGTTTTCTTCTCTCCTTGGGAAGTTCCCTGAGGGTCCTCAGCTCCTTTGTATCTTTAGAACTCAGCTACGTGGCGTAGCCTTCACTGACTACCATATGGAGACCTGATCTCCCCTCTCCTTCATTCTGTATCACAGTAGCCTATTTATCACACTTACTGAGATTATTGTGAGCTCGAATCACTTATGTACACTTCTGTAGACTCTCTTACTAGAGTGTAGGCTCCACGAAGTCAGGACAGTGTCCTGTTTTGGTTGTGGTATCACCAGTACTTCTCATAATGGCTGGCACCTGGTGGCACTCAGTCAGGATTTGTTGAATAAATGAAACACGTGCACCCAGATCAGTGGTTCTCGACACTGGTCACACAGAGACTCCAATTTAATTAGGATGGGGTGGGACCTGGCCTCAGGATGTTTAGAACTTTCTTCCAGTGATTCTAATGCACAGTCTGGGAAAAGAATCACTGTCCAAAATGAGCTAGGAGAGACCATTAGGATGTTACTAAAATCCGAACTCGGGGGAAAGACTTCTCAGACGTAGTTTATAATTGGCAAGAGGAGAAAGAGCAAATTAACAGGCTTGAGTGGGTTTCGTGGAACAATGATGCAGCAGAAAAGTTACATGACGAAGGCGGAGGGATATGGACCAAAGTGGAGGCCGTATGAAGTGCAAGGAGCTTCTGGTCCAGGAGGGAGGGCAAGTGGATACTGGGCAGTAAGGACAAGCAGGCTGTGATGACCGAAACCATTGCTGGCCTCATCCAGAGGGTGGCTTCCTTTCCGTTCCTCCCCAGGGTCTGGCCTGCAGCACACTAGGAAAGACAAGGAGATGCTCCCAGCGCTGTTGCTGTGGGCAGCGTGGAAGATCCCTGGTGGACAAGCAGGAAGAGTTTTTTCCCTTTCCTTCCCACCATCTTCATGTCCCAGGATGCCATGCCTTGGGTCCCCATCTAGCAGGGAGGTAGACAGCCGAAGAAATGGCCCTGGAATGGTATCAGTGCAAGGAAAGGGGGCATCGTGGGGAACCCAGGGGTGAGTGTAAGGAGAAGAAATAGGAGGAAGGAGTTTTTCTCTGCTGATTGTGCGGGAGGCCACCTGGGCAGAGAAATAGGGGAGGAAACTCAGTGGAAGAGAGCTTCTGGTGGGGGGTGGTCTCTAATGTAATGTGATTTAGGGGGACACTAAAGGAACCCCTAATATAGGCCTCTGAGCGTGTGATTCATTGGCTTATGTTCAGAGTGTGATAAGGGCTGTGAAACCCCCGCCCTCCCAAAAGTGGGGTTTAGAGCTGGGGTCTCCTTGAATATCACAACTCTAGGTAAACATTTCCAAACCTCCAGGGGCTTCTGGGCACTGTGTGTGGATTGAAGGGAGATGAGGTAGTTTGTGATTTAGGAGTGACCTGCTACCCCTGGAGGTCACAGTCAGTCCTTCTGACCCGCAAAGATGTTTTGTCATGCAGTTTTAAAAAAATTGTTGAAATTTTGGTATTTAAAAATAAGAATTTAGGGCTTAAAAAACAAAACAAAAACAAAACACAGATGATCTGGAAACACCAGGCCTTTATCCTCTGCAGGACACAGATCTAGAACTGGTTCTTCCTTTCCTTCCTTCATCCACAAACCTTCACTGAGCACCTGCTTCTGCAACAAGTTCAAAGATAAAAGAGCGACAGTGTAAGCACAGAGCCTGTGTGTTCCCGCATCTATTTCTGTGCTCAGGTTTTCTTTGCCTTAGCCTTGGCCAAAGGCTGAGATAAGATCTGGGACTTGGATTAAATTCTGTATCCTCTGAGTCATCTCCCTTTTCAAATAGCGTTAGTTGGGTCGTCCGTTAGAACTGTCAAATCATTTGTCTTCCAAATGGGCTGTTCTCAGTTTCCTGCAGGAGCCGGAGTGTGAGATGGCCGTGCCGGTTAATAAGCTGTTGTGTCTCAGCGTCATGCCGGCTCTTCTTTTCCCTACTTGGCGATGCTGGGTCCAGGCTCCCCACACCCTGGCTCTGCCTGGTCAGCTGCTTCCTGGGAGGCTCTGCCAGTGGAGTGCACCTGGTGAGCGAGGACCCCCAGGCAGGGGAGGAGGGTTTGACTGGCTTTGCCTCAGGGTACCACCATTCCTGGCAGCAGCAGCTGGGGGGTTCCTGAGCCCTTTCCACACTCCCAGAACTGCCTCGTGGTGTCATGTGACAGCGCTGTCTCCTCAGGGTACAGTGCCACCTTCTCTTAGCCCTAAGGATGGTGGCTGCTTTCTCACATTGCCAAATCTGAGTTGCCCCAGGGTCTCCTTTTTGTCTCCAATGCCTGTTTAATCAACCCTCTATAGCAGGGAGTTCTCAAACCTGAGCTTATATTGGAATCACCTGGAGGGCTTGGTAAACCCCAGATTGTAGGGCCCTACTCTGGAATTTCTGGTTCGGAAAGTCTGAGAATTTGCTCATCTATCAAGATCCCAGGTGAGGCAGATGCTGCTGGTCTGGGGACTCCAGTAGAAGGACCACTGGTGGACATTGCGTTCCCTCTGTTAAGGCAGCACGGATTCTGTGGTCTGGCTGGTCCCTGGTTGATTCAGGGGCCTTCAGGAAAACAGCACACCACCCAGGGCCACCAGGTTGGTTTGGTCTGCTGGGTGGGGGTGAAGTAATCCCCGTACCCACTTCGAACCTGACCTTCCCGTGAAACTGAATCACCATCCTGGTCTGTCTGTCGGCATCCTGTGTCTGTGCTCTTGCCCCTCTGCCCTGATTGCAAAGCCCCTGGCCTTCCTTTATCTTACTCTCTCTGGCTGAGTGCTGCCGTCTCTGTGGGCCTGCCCTGCTAGTTCCATCCCATCCGAATTTTGATTTTCTATACTATGTTATATAAGCAAGCAAGTCAACATCTCCTTCTGGCCCTGAGTTTTCAAGTCAGCGAACACATATTGCACTGTGTACTGTGTACTGTGTACAGAGCCTCATGCTGGATGATTTTGCTAGAGATAGAAAGATGAGAAAGATTTAGACTCTGACCCCCTGTGGTCATCATTTTTGCACCATTGAAAACTATTATTTGCTTGTGAGAGATACAGAGAAAATCAGCAGAACCTGCACTAGAGGGAGAACTGCTTTAGTTGGGGAAATAATCTGATTAGCAAGATGTAGGTGGGGTGAGACCCCAAGAAGTGTGCTCTAGTGATAATGGATGGAGGCCAGTACACTGCCTTCTAAGACTAGTGAGCGCCCATTAACTACAAAGGGGCTTTGTTTTATAGAGAGGGAGCTATGCAAGTTTGTGGCTAGAGTTGAATTGTGCAGGGGGAAGGGAGGGGTGCAAAGAGAGAGGAGGGGCCTGGGGCCTGGCAGCCAAAGGGCAGCTGCTGAGTAAAAGGAAAGAGTCTAATATGGATTTGCAATCCACTGTTGGCTGGTGTGAGTTGTATTCTCTCTCCTCTCTCCATGAAATCATTAATAAAATTACTTGCTTCCCAGGAATAGGACAAAAGCATTGAGTCTTTTTGCACATTTTGGAGTAGGGTGAAATCAATGACCTCCCGTCGAAGAATGGCTACATTTGAGTTGTGTAGACACTTTTGATTTTCTCATCTTTCTTTTTCTCCTCCTTGTAAATATGTGCTAAGCACCCTGTGGCACTGACTGGATTTTAAATGCTTTTCCATCAGCCCTGGTTAGTGAGTAGGATGTGTTTATTGATGCGCTTAGAGTTTTCCTTGTCCAGATACACCTACCGTTAGGTTACACAAAATCTCTGCAAGCTCGAATATGGCAACTCATGTGTGGGTGGGACACTGGCCCTTTACTCTTGTTTGATGGCTTTTATTCATTTTTTGGATTATGAATAAATAAATGCATATTATGGAACATTTGGAAATACTAAAAAGTTTGAGAAAAAATGAAAATCACCCATAATTTTCCTTCTCAGAAATAACTACTACCAACAAAATAGACTCTTTCTCTGCATATATATATGTATTTTTGTATATATGGAGGCTCTCTCTATATATATGGAGAGTATAGAATATATATATTTATATATAAAATCAAATTGGATTCATCTTTATAAAATCTTACATACTGCTTTTTTCACTTACCTTTTTGATACAAGCATGTATCCTTTTGATTACATCTTCCAAAATATTAATTTAATGCCAGCATTGTGTTCATTTGAATAAACTACCCTAATACATTTACTGAATTCCCTATTGTTGGATAATTATATTTCTCTCCACTTTTTGCTCTTGTAAATAATGCCACAGTGACCATCCATGTATATGTATTTTCGCTTTACATTTGGGTAGGCTGATAATCTTTTACCCATTGAAAAACCCATTTGGCTTCAGAGGTAGAATTTTATACTCACCTGAAATGAAGCTCAAAAGATACAACCCCAGTGGACCATGCAGCGTTTCAAAGGGCTTGCCGAAAGCATTGTACATGAAGAAGGCTGTCCCCACCAGGGTTGAAACGATAAGGATCACGGAGAAGAGAACTACGTTGACGTGGATGCTCACTGGGATCGCTTTGAGCAAATCTGGGAAAACTGAAGATAAAACAAAGATTAGAAGAAATTTCATCAGCGGTCATCTGCAAGTGTAATTTAAAAAATTAAATCCCTTTTATTCTAACTTCAAAAGCCACTAAAATCCTTCTGATGAATACATTCTCACTTACTCATTTACAAAGGATTTACAAAAAGGTTTAAACATGAGATTATTTTATAAAACTCACCAGTAAAAACTAGCAAAGGGGGAGATTTGAAGGAATTTTTCTTTTTGCCCTCGGTCATATGTAATTACTTAAATAAACAAGTACTGTCCTTAAAACCCAGAACTCTACATTTTGATCACCAAACTTTTAATGACATTTCTCAGTAGTCTTTTTTTTTTTTAATCTATTTTAACTTGTAATGACATTTTCAGTTTGGGGCTATCTGGAGGAGTTCAAATAACAGGAGGTTTTTGTATTTCCTTTGTGACAAAAAAAAAAAAAAGTTTCTAGTCCACACCAAGATTAAGAATGGGGTATTTTCAGTCAACTTCAATATTTTGATGTAGCACAAGCTGTGGGAAAATAATTTCTGGTGATACAAGAAATTTTTTCCGTTTAGAAAACATGCTAAATCTCTCTCTAAATTTTGTGTTCAGGGCAAGTTTTTCTTGCTTGCAGTGGAAATGAAATATTTTAGAAATGTGGTATTTCTCTTATCTGGTGAGGCATCAGTATGCTTAGCATCAGCAAACCTGGCCAAACCAATCTGGAGAAATTTACTTCAGTCCACTTTAGTTTGCCAAACTTTATTGAGCACCTACTGTGTGCCAGACATTGTTCCTGGTGCTAGAAAAGAACCATAAAGTAAGATAGACAAGGTGCCTATTGTCTTGTGGAGCTTATAACCTAACAGGAGTTGACAGACAAATAACAAGTGAACAGATGAATGTGATGTTTTACAGACAAAAGTGGCCATGGTCAATTTCTTGCCTCCTTTTACATACATGTCACTTCCCCTTTAAGAGGTAGGATTTATTCCTCAATTTCCTGGAACCTGGGCTGGCCTATGACTGCTCTGACCAGTGAATATGGCAATAGAAGTACATCGTACCCATTTTAGGCTATAAAAGGCCCAGCCATTTCCACTTCTTCTCTCTTGGAGGCTTGAGCTGCCCGGGAGGATGTCCAGTTGTCTGCTGGAGAAGGAGGCCACCAGCAGGAGCACCGGGGCACCAGACTTGGGAGGGAAGAATCTTAGAAGTCTGGCCCAGAAAAGCCTCCAGGTGACTCCAACCCCAGCTGCCATTCAGCCGTAACAGTAGAAGAGATCCAATTGAGAACCGTCCAGCTGAACTAATGAGTTTTTGTTTTAAGCCCCTGAGCTTTGAGGGGCTGTTGCACAGTGATAAGACACTTTCATGTAGTCATAATGCTATGGAGAAATAAAACAGGGAAGTGGGACTTTGAGTGATTGGGTGAGTGGACAGAAGTGGTCAGGAAAGTGACACCTGAGCTGACACCTGAATGTTGAGCAGGAAGTGGCTGTATAAAGATCTGCGGAAGAGCAGTCCAGGGAAAAGGAACACAGCCTGGGCAGGAGTGAGCCCGTGCGGGCGGCAGTTCCTGGTGACAAGGCAGAGGTGGAAGTCGGGATGCTGGGCTGGGGTCAGATTGTTGCACCTGCTGGATCCTGATCTGTCGACCACAGTAAGGGGTCTGCTTTTATTCTAAATTCATTTGGAAGCTACTGGAGGGTTTTAAGTAGGAGAGTGACACGATCTCCTTCATGATATAAAAAGATCACTCTGGCCACTGACTAATGAGTATAAAGGGGTGGAGAGAGGAGGGAAGCTGGGAAACCTGGTGGGGCGGTCAGGGGATATTTACAGAGGTAAGATATGGGGATGTGGTCTAAGGTGGTAGCAGTAGAGGTGGTGAGAGGTTGTCAGATTTGGAACATATTTTGGAGATGGAAGATAGAGCTTATTGAAAGAAATCACGGATAACTCCTAGAGTAACTGAGTAAATGGTGATGCTGTTAAGTTAGATAGACGAGTGGGAGGAGCAGGTTGGGCATGGGAGTGGGAAGTGATGCAGGAGCTGTGTTTTAGGTATTTGAAGTTTGAGTTGTGTAAGATATCCAGGTGGAGATGACATGTAGGACTTACGTGTCTGGAGGTCCAGGGAGAAGGCGGAGGTATCTAAGGAGGTGAAACTAGGGTCAGGAAAGTAAGGCACCTAAAGCAGATAGGGGAATTTAAGGAGACAGTCACTCTCTGGGGCCCTAGAGTGAATGTCTCTTTAAATTTTATGTCCTAGGTCCCTGAATGGCCTCACTCTAGTCTGATCCTGGTATTTAAAGCCAAGGGAATGGCTATCACTTATGGAAAAGCTGTAGCGAGAGGTGAGAAGGGAGAAGAGAAAGAGAGCTTGTGAGTTGGGAGCAAATCCATGTCCAGGGCCACAACACTGTACTCCTGGCCGTGTGTCAGAAAGCAACCAGGTGAGGGAGTTGCACCGAACAAGGGCTCAGAACAAACCCTTCACCACTGCTAGATACAACTAACTATGTACGTACATACGTAAAACATGCTCAGTGCAGGCGGATAGGGAGCGTCCTCTTCACAAATACAGACAAGGTCATTTGTACCCCACCATGTCATGTGCAGATCATTTGACTACTGAGGTTTAACTCGCACTGTATTTCCTTTATCTTCTCATAATAAGAGAAATGCACATGAAATCTATGAGATAGCATTTTCCACAAATCATATTTACAAAGATCAAAACATGTAAAGATACCCTGCGTTAGCTAAGTTGTTGGGAAGTGGGGACCCTTGTGGACTTTTCTTGGGAGTGTGAATTGGTGCAGCTTCCTTCGGAGAAGTTGGGCACTGCCTAGAAAGTATTAAAAAGCACGTATCCTTTAGCTCAGCAATTTTACTTCCAGAAGTTTATCCTGTGGATATTTGTGCACATGAATCCAATGAAATATTACTAGGATATTCATGGCAGCATTTTTTTTTTTTTGGCAAAAAAAAAAAAAGGTAGGAAATAACTCCCATGTCTATCAGTCTGGCATCTGCACAAGTCAATGATTTCAAACAATGAAGCGACTCTTTAAGAACAGGTATGGAATTATCAAAATGTGATGTTAGATGAAAAAACACACAACAAACAAAGAAAAAAGTGCATCATTCTATCATTTGGGAAAAAGCCAAAGGAGAATGTATGTAATAACAAGTAGTTTTTAAATACTTTATTTATCTGATTCAATTCTCTCAACAATTCCATGAGATAGGTACTATTATTAGATCTATTTACCAGAGGAAAAAGCGGGCTCAGAGGTGATGTAACGTGCCCAAAATTTGTATTTAGTAAGTGGCAGAGATTTGAACTCGGGTCCTCATTCTTATACACCAAGCAGCCTCGGGGGTGGGCATGCTCGTCTAGGCAGACACCATTTCTAGAAGATTACACATGAAACCGGTAACATCACTTCCAGGGGAGGGAGACAGGGATACCTCATTATGTACCTTTTAGTGTGGTCGGAAAAAAAATTTTTTACTACCCCACAAACATTATCTAGTTAATGAATACATAAATGCTTTTAAAAAACAATTGAAAGGATAAATGAAGACATAAAAATTCCTTTGACTGTTCTAGATTAAAAGAGATTTAGGAGACATACTAACAAATGCAATGTATGGATATTATTTGTGATTTGAACAAAACTTTATAAAAAAAATGTTTTTGAGATAGCCAAGGAAAATTGAACATGGACTGAGTTTTAGATGCTATTACATAACTATTATTGATTTTGTTGGCTATGTTAATGGTATTGTGGTTGTGTTTTGAAAAGCCCTTATTGATTAGAAATTGGATGGATGGGTGGTTGGATGGATAAATAGATAGATCAAGATAAATTAAGATAAAATGGGAAGACGCGTCAACTTTGTTTGGAAGAGGCAAACTGGGTGTTGAAGTTCGCAGGTGCTGAGCCTCTGTTGTCAGTGATTGCACTGGTCCTCACTGCCCTGTGTTCTCGGGGTGCAGAGCGAACCAATTAGTCTATGATCGTCCACCCTCCCGAGCTTCCAACTGCTGAGGCAGTTCAATCAATGCAACTTGCTATTCTTGCACTTGGTTAGCTATTGACTTGGTTTTGACTAACTGTTATCAAAAACCCTGCTTCCTTCCATCTCCCCACCTGAGGAAGAGGCGGCCACCTCTTTGTCTCTGAGAGGACAGCTAGGTGAAGCCTGTCTGAAAATTGACAGTTGTTACCTACCTAAAACGAAGGCAGAAGTTGCACTGATTTGCCTCCTGGAAAGAAAAGCCAGAAGCTAAAATAAATTGTCATGTGGAGCATATTAATTCTTCTGAAGTCTCTTAAAATCCCCACTTTTGCAAGAAAGTCACCCAGTAGGATACTAATCCCTACATGTTATATTTTATGAGGTTTCTTTGATGAAAATTCTCCAAATCTGTAATGACCAATCAGAGCTCTGATAATAACCCTTCATTTTCCAACCAACACTGATACGAGTTTTCCTTCACGGAAGGTGAGAGCAGACCCTTCGAGTAAATACTGGAAGGTGTCACTTTAATGATATTGGAGATCTGCTTGGTCTTTCCCTTCTTTGAGGTGTAGGATTACAACACAGAAAAAGGATTTGAACATTTTGATCTGCAGAGGGGCTGTCAAGAATTCAGCAAGTCACTTCAGGCCTCCAGGAATTACTTGATTAGCTGTTGCCAAGTGAAAGGGAGTTATTTATGAAACCGAAGGCACAGAGAAGTTAAGTAATTTGCCTGAAGTCTCACAGTGGCATCGCTGCCTTTGCTTTTACTCCCGCCCCCCCCCCCTTTTTAAATTAACACTGTAACTATTTCTCTTTTTTTGGTGTACTGTTCTGTGCGTTTTGACAAACGCTTATCATCACGTAACCACTGCCACAATCAAGATATAGAACTGTTCCACAGCTCCTAAAGCTTCCTTTTTCCCCTTTGGAGACAACCTGTCCTCCACTCCCAGCTCCTGTATGTGTGACTTTATAAAAAACTGCCAAGGGTTTTCCGCAGTGGCTGTACCATTTCACCTTCCCACCAGCAATGTATGAGAGTCTCAGTTGTTCTGTATTCTTGCTGGTACTTGGCAATCTTTAAAAATTGTAGTCATTTCATAGATGTGTAGTTTATTTTGTAGTTTTAATTTGCATTTGCCAAGTGACTAATGATGTTGAGCATCCTTTTGTGAGTTTATTCTCCTCCCATACATCTTTTTTGGTAAAGTGTCTGCTCATATCTTTTGTGCATTTTTTTATTGAATTGTTCATTACTACTATTATTGAGTTTTGAGAATTCTTTATGCATGCTGGATATGAGCCCTTTATCAGATAAGTAATTCACAAATATTTTCTCCGAGTTTGTGGCTTGTCTTTTCATTCTCTTATCAGTGCCTTTTGAAGAACTGTCCTTATGTTTATGAATTCCAATTTATCAAATTTTTTACTTTTGTGTATCATGTTTTGAATGTCAAATCTAAGAAATCTTTCCCTAATGCAAGGTCACAAATAATTTCGCCTATGTTTTTCTTCCAGAATTTTTTTAGTTTTAGGTTTACATTGAAGTCTATGGTCCATTTTGAGTTATTTCTTACATATGGCCAGGGTTAAATTCTTTTAGCACATGACTATCCAATTGTTTCTGTACTTAAAAAGCTGACCATGGACTTAATATATGACCCAGCAATCCCATTCCTAGATATTTGCCTAATAGAATTAAAAATATACGTCCGTACAAAAATCTGTATGTGTATGTTTACAGTGGCTTTACTTGTATTTGCTAAAAACTGGAAGCACCTTAAATATCCATCAACTGGTAAATGGACAAACCATCCATAAAATAAAATACAACTCTGCAATACAAAGGAACAGACTGTTGGTGCACACAATAGCATGGATGGATCTGAAATGCATTTTGCTGACTGAAAGTAACTGAATTCAAAAGGCTGCATATTGTATGATTCTGTATGTGTGACATTCTGGAAAAAGCACAGTGATAAGGACAGAAAACAGATCAGTGGTGGCCCAGGGTTGGGGGTGGGGGAGGACACTGACCACAGAGGGGCACAAGGGAGATTTTGGGGGTGATGAAAGTGTTCTAATCTTGATTGTGGTGGTATTTACATGCCTCTAGGCAACAGTCAAAATTCATAGACCTGTCCACCTGAAAAGGGTGAGTTGTACTGCATGTAGTTATAAACCTCACTAAAAACAACCAGGAGTAGGAGGAACAAGAGCTGGAGTGAGCAGCGTCCTCCAGGTGTGAGCAGTAGTCCCTGCAAAGGTGCCCATTTGGCCTGGTGGGAGGAGGAGCTCGGTTAGAGAGAAGGAAAGGGGCACTGGACCAAGAGTCAGGCCCCCAGGTTCCGGCCCTCTGCAGGGCCTTGAGCAGGCTGATCTGTCCCTCTTTCTCTCTGTAAAGTGAGGGTATCCCGTGGGGCAGCCTGGGAAAGGATCAGGCATTTGAAATTAGGCAAAAGAAGCTAGTATTTTAGCTTCTTTTCTAATTCCGTGAAGTCCTTAAACCTTGATTTTCTTTTCTGAAAACTGAGACTGATCCTACTTCCCTCTCACGTCTGTGAGGGTCCAGTGGCATCAGCGTGTGGAGTACCCAGTGCGCGGTAGGTGTTCAGCACGGGTGTGCTGTGGTGCGCCCCTGTCTGACGCCAATCCCACCGCTGCTCACAGGCCACCCCCTCTCACCTCCTCAAGGACACTGCTGAGGGATTCTATCCTCTCTCTACCACATAATCAGTTCCCCTCTATTGGATCAGGCCCATCAGCACACAAACATGCTGTCATTTTCTCATCTTTAAAAAAATAATCTCACTTAAGTCCTCCTCCAGCTGTTAAACCCTTTCTCTCTTTCCCTTACAGCCAAGTCTCTCAGGGAGTTGTCTCTACTCTCAGCATCTCGGTCCTTTCTCCACTTTCTCTCTTGAACCCACTGCACTATTACTATGTTTCCCAGAGTGTCAAGCAGCTTCTGGGTGCCAAACCCAATGGTCAACCTTTATCCTCATCTTACCTGGTTTCTGGCTTCTAGACACTGCCCTCGCCTGGCTTGGCTGCCTCACTGGTTACCATCTTGATGCACTTTGTTGGTTGATCCTCACCTCTTCTCTTCTCCGTCTTCATGCGCTCCCACTAGTGCTTTATGCAGTATCATGGCTTTGACTAGAAGTACTCTCGAGCAGATGTTTCCAGCCTGGACTTCTCCCTGCGTCCCACACTTGTGTGTCCTCCAATTACTTACTGAATATCCTGACTGGGATATTGAGTAGGCATCTCAGTGTGTCCCTGACCAAACCCGCGGTCTTCTCTTCCACACCCTTGCTTTCTTTAGCCGCCTTCTTCTTGGTTGCAGGCAGTTCTGTTCTTCCTTGGCCTCATCCTTGATTCTTCTCTTACTCTCACATTTCATGTTGAACCCATCAGGAAAAGCTACTGGCACTACCTTCAGAGTCTAACCCCGTCTCCCCGTCTCTGCTGCTGCACCTGCTGCGCGTCACCACCGTCTCACTCAGATGACCGCGAGGGCTTCCTAACCAGTCTCCCTGCTTCCGCACCCCCATCCTGCAGTCTGTTTTCAATGCAACAGCTGGTGGGATCTTTTAAAAATGAATTGGTTTAGGGGGGGAGGATATAGCTCAAGTGGTAGAGCAGATGCTTAGCATGCACAAGGTCCTAGGTTCAATCCCCAGCACTCCCCCTAAACATCCATAAATTAATTACTTTCAAAAATAAAAATAAAAAACCCCAACTAGTTACATTAAAAAAAGAATTTGTTTTTATCAGTCCCCTGTTGAAACCCTTCTGGTGGATTCCAATCTCACCCAGAGTGTGCCGAGTCATTACAGTGGCCTACTAGGCTGTACGTGACTGGACTCCTCTGACTTCATCTCTTCCTGTTTCCTTGTGCAGTTTGGCACAGTGTGCTCCAGCCACTGGCTTCCTAACTGCACTTCAGATGTGCCAGGAACACTCCTACCTCAGGGCCTTTGCACTTACTGTTTCCTTTCCCTGTAAATTCCCCTAGAGATCCCCATGGCTTGCTCCTTCACTTCCATGTCTTTATTTAAATACCACTTTCTCAGGGAAGCCTTTATTACTTGGATTTGCAAACTTCTGCCCAATCACCCCTATTCAATTCCCCCACCCGTTTCCTTTCTCTTCTTTTTCTCCATAGCAATTATCATCATCTGATAAATTGTCCATTTTTAATTATCTGTTTGTTTGTTTCCCCCATAACATGAGGGCAGGTGCCTTGGTCTGTTTTATTCACTGCTATTTTCCTAGTATCTAAGAATGCTGGCACAATGTAGAACAGTATTTCTCAAAAAAAATTTTTTTTCACTGTTGCACTTCATCCCAGGAGTCTTATTAGATATTCCTCCTAACCACCCTCCACCCATGGAATTTTGGTACCACTGATATATTGTATATTGGTGTCTATATTGTATTTATATGTGTGCTTTGTATACATATACACTTTTCAAAGAGTAAGGGTTTTCTTGCCACCAAGAACCAATTTTCACCTCCTTAGGGGGTCACTGATGCTGTGAAGAATGCACGATGTAGCTGGTGGACATGGGTATGCTGGGTGAGTACATTTTACCTGGAGTAGGATGCAGGGATGGAGTCCTGTGTGGCTAGCAGATTTGGAGTTTCTTGGTGGAAGCCAGTGATGCATACTGAAGGGAGTTAGTGTTGTATAGGTGAGGAGGGAAGGAAGAAGGGGAGAGGACAGTCCAGTTAGCAACCCCAGGGCCCAAGGAGAGGAAGAAAGGGGGTTGGTAGTATTAGGTGTGATGGAGTTTCTGATTGAGAACCGAAATTTGTCCTTTGAGTCAGAAAGTCACTGTTGACCTTGATATAAGCTGTTTCTGGGGCTGGTGGTTATAGAAGCTGAAGGGAGGGAATTTGGGGCAATGGAGATAGAATAGTTGCCAAAGGGATGATAGGAGCCCATGTGGGTTTTTGGATTTTTTTTTTTTAAGAAGTTGAAAGACCTGGTTGGCAACTGGAATGGAATTTCAAATCTCTTTATTAAAAGAAAAATTTTAATCCAGCATACTTCGGGGATTGTCAACATATGAGATGGAAACTGATGGCTGTTTAATAACAAGGTTTAAAGTTTAGGATTTGTGAAAGAATCCATCTCCAACTTGAACATGAAACAGCTCTTTTTTGTTAGCAGGGCAGGAGGGAGGGGAAGCAGGGACTTGCTTTCTCCATGTTTCTGTCAGTTTGTCCAAAGGTCCAACTGTTTATGGAGGGTCTTTCTTACAAATGAACAACATTATAACAGTGAAATGGGAATTACGGTACAGATTTACCCACAATCCCACCAATATAAAAAGCAAGACTTCCCTTTTTTTGTTCCTTTCAAATTTTTGTCTATCTTAATATACATTTCACATATTACTATAATCGTTACGAATTTTTGAGGTCACATTCTGTTCTTTTTACTCAGAAGATAAGCATTTCCCGCGTCATACAGGTTGTCTTTATAAATGTCATTTAGAAAACTACATGGGTTTTCCATCAAACTGATGCACTGCTGTCCATTAGGTTTGCCTTCCATTATTTTAGTATTACAGCTAATGCTTCCACGAACAAATTTCAAGCCCGTACCTTTTTCTTTCTTATTATGGGGGTGTGTGATGAACAGGAATAACCTTTTTGGATGAATTCCCAGGAAAGGAATTACTTGGGCCAGAGCAGTGCGTTCTAAAAGAATACTCTCTAAATACGTAAAGATACAAGGTAACCTGGAGCTGGTGAGTTGTATTTTGTAACTTACGTATTAAACTCCTGGTTCAAAGCTCTATTTCCTTTCTGTGAAGTCCAGAAAGCAGAGACTTTTGACAAGACTTGGAGTCAGAAACAGAGCTAGAAGAGGCTAGTCATCGAGTTCACTCTCCCAATAGAGCAGAAGGCAGCCAAGTCACAGGAGGGAGAGGGGAAAAGAAAAGCCACATTGCATAACTCTCAGCGCGTGGAGAAAGGCTGTCATCCCCTCGTTACTACAATCTGCTGTTATGAAACAGAGCTGAGTAAGCTGTGAGTTAATGACTTGAGTGGAAACGCAGGCACAGGGGTGCTCTCCGTAGGAAAATCCCCCTCCTGCCATCATTTGGTGGGAGGCTCCACTCCTTGGGGGATGTGTCTTGCCTCTGGACCCCACTCTCCCGAGCTTCTGATCTGTAGCACACCCCCCCCCCCGCTTTTCTGCAAAGCCTTTTCTAGTCTTTCCCTCTCTGTCCCTTGTCAGATATTCCAAACCTCCCCCACTCTGAAGCACCGTCACACCCCCGCTCCATTTCCCTTAGTCTCTTGTGCCTGGTTTACAAAAGACTTGAAAATATCTAGTGAACCGCTCTCTTCCACTTCACAGAGAACACAGGCTTTCGGGGGGATTCCCGCAACTTTTCTGTCCCCTAGTGCCACCCTTCTTTTTGCTCCATGCCCAATCTTTCCTCCTTTCTTAGTGAAAAAAATTTTTTTTCTCCTGTTCAAGACTTGGCTTCCTCCCTGTGCTCTGGGCCTTTCTCACCTTCACAGGGTCTTTTCTAAATCCATTAGTTACCTCCCTCTCCTTCCTGTCTTCAGCCTCCTCCTCCCTCCTGCTCTGTCCCCTCAGCATAGAATCATACTCAAGAACCACCCCCCACCCCCGTTGTAAACACCCCTAGCCTGGCCTTAGGACTCTTCTAGCTACTCCCCGACCTCAGTCTTTCCCTGGGTCCTCACCTCTCCATTCCCTCCTCAGCTCCTACAAGGACCTCCCTTCCCCACCACTCCCTCAAGACTGCTTTGGCAAAGGTCCCCTGTGCCCTTACGATGGAAGATTCAGAGGGCTACTTTCGTTGTCTCTCATTGGACAGCCCTGTGGTGGTCACGACTGTGGACTGGTACTTCCTTGTTGAAGGTTGCTCCCCCATGGTACCCCCCCCCACGCTGGTTTCCTTCCAGCTCACTGGCCATCCCCTCTCATTCTTCTTTGGAAATCCCTCCTCCTCTACCCATAAATATTGGTGTTTTCTAGGCCACATCTTTGTTTACCTTCTCATTCAGTTCCCCTCTCTGGGAAACTTCATCTTCAGGTGTGGCTCCAACTACCACTTCTAATCTGCCGAATCTCACCTGTCCACCTCTACCCCAGGCCTCACTCATGACCTCCAAATCTGCAGAACTGATGGTGTCTCTAGTTGCTGGCCTGTAAGTGAACCTCATTAAACATGACCCAGAAGAATTTCATCTTCTCTCTAAACTTTCCCCCTCTGTATATCTTGGTAAATTATCACAACCATCCATCCAGCAGAAATCTGAGGTTCATCCTCTGTCCCCAGGTTCTGTTGATTGTTTCATCTGTTTATTTTGGAAATACCCCCCCCCCCCCCACTTTCCAGCCCTCTGACAGTGCTTTGGTCTGGACCTCCAATACTGGAGTCAGAAGTCAGCCTTCTGACTATCCTCCCTGCCTCTCTATTAGTCTTCTTCTAATCCATCTCTGTGCTGACACATACATGCTTAACATCTTAAATGGTATCCCATTGCCTAAAGATAAAATTAGCTGCCTCCATACAGCAAACAAAGGTCCTCACATCCTGGTCCCGGCTTCCTCCTCCCTCTCACGCATCCTTTGCACTCTGGCCACCGTAGGCTCCTCGTACATTTGCTCATGTTGATCCTTTGCTCAGAATGGCTTCATCAATGCCATCTAGTGATTGCTAACTCTAATCCTTCCTTTCCTCTGATTTCCCTGTGCCTTGCCCTGACAGAGAGTAATTCTTCTTGGAGCTTTCTGAACAAAAATCAGTCATTGTGGTAGTCACTAGTGCTAACCCACCGTGTGTAGTTCTGGTTCTTCCCCATTCGGAGCTCACGATAGGATTGCACATTTTGGCCCCTTGGAAGGTATATGTGGCTATGTAACAACCTTGGCCAATAAAATATAAATGGAAGTGGCATGGGTCTGTTCCGGGTCAGAGAATTTAGTTGCCCGTGTGAGAGCCTCCACAGCTCTTTCACAGCTGGTGACAATCCAGATGGTGGCTATGTCCTGGGATGGACCTACAGCTAATCTCTGACGAACATGTACTGTGAGCAAGAAATCAATCTTTGCTGATTTAAACCTATGATGTTTGGACTTCTTATTAAAACGTAACCTTTCCCGTCTTGACTGGTGTGCCTGTACAGCTCTTACAAATGGCCAGCTATTTAAAAGCACTTCTTCTAGATTATTAGTTGTTTGTGAACAAGTTCCCTCTCTCATTCCCACTGTGTCCTCAGAGTCTAGAAGAATGCTTGGGCACATAAGCAACCAATGATCTTTTTCTTGGTGAGGGGGTGTTGAGCTGAGGATGCATAAACTCTAACTTACAAAGAATTTGAGTCTTACATGTCAAGTCATACGGTTTTCAATAGATCATTGGAAGGTAATAAGAATAAGATTTAAAAAGTATTTGTTTTTACTAACTGCTAAGTAGGTTCCTTTATTACTTGCCATTAATCCATGTTTTATTTGATCTTTCTAAATGCATGGCATTCATTTCAGTTGCCTTAAAATTTATTTTATCTCTGTCTCCTGAGTTCTTCTGTTATATTTTATCCTGAAACTTTTTATCTATTACTGATTCTGGTCTAATTGTCATATCTTTTAATCCTACAATTCTTTGGGGGGGGTAATTAGGCTTATTTATTTATTTTTAATGGAGGTACTGGGGAATGAACCCAGGACCTCATGCATGCTAGGCATGTGCTCTGCCACTGTGCTCTACCTCTCCCCCTTAATCCTACAATTCTTAAAACAAGAATCAGTAAATCCAGTCTGAACCTAGGCATTTAGGCATTAACCAAGAGTACTGGGTGGTTAGACTATCACACGCCACCAAAGCAAGAAAGGCAGGGAGCTGGTGGGAAGCGAGAATAGCCAGGCATTCACTGAAAGACAACACAGCAAGTTGGGGAAAGCGTAGCTTTTGGAATGAGGAAAGTTTGGGATTAATCTGGTTTTGCCATTTACTGCTCGTGTGGGCCTCTGATACCTTGGCTGCCTTATCTGTAAATGTGCGTGGTAATAGAAATAAGTCAGAACTTTTGAGAGACACTGTGAGATTCTTTATGTGGAAACTCTTTGTAAATTTTCTTGTAATCACTTAAATATTTTTTTAACATGACGAGAACAGCAGAAAAATTATCTTTCCACCCAGAGTGGGAGACTTAAGAACTCAGGGTCGATGGCTGGGGGCGGGTGGGAGTTATTTGGCCCACAGGTGTTAGAGCACATATCTGCATGTTGGGAACTGAGATTCTCCCATAGAAGTCCTTAGATTCCATGGAATTCAGGTGAGCTTTCTATCTTGTAGCTCAGTTGTTTTTTTTCATGACCAAGTGGGTGACTATTGCTGTACATAATCCAGGAACTTTGGATTTGTAGTTAATGACTTACTTGCTACCTGTCACACACTTTCCTCAGTGTCCGATGTATTGTTCCCCTTCCTGTTTCTATTTCCTTTGTGCAATTTCTTGCACCTGCTCTGTATTGGCTTGTCTCAAACGATGTTTGGGCTGATGGCACACCTCCAAAGAGGACCCCTGAGAGTCTCCTTAGAAGAAGCAGAGCTCTTCCACAGGAGGTGGGCAGACAGAGGTGGAAATACTAGCTTTATTTCTGATAAAGTGTTGGAGTCTGTGGTTTAGATCATCCACCAAGGTCCACTGAATTCGTCAGCCTCACCCACTCAGTCACAGGCAGGGCTGGACAGCTGAGCACCTCCCTATCCAGGGCAGGGCTGGCCCCCTGACCGAGTGAGAAGGGAACTCCTGTAACTGGTGGGCATGTTTAGAAAGAGAGGAAGCCTCTGGGGCTGGGAGCCAAGTTTGCTCACTTTCCTTCTTCTTTTTTTTTTTTTTTTTTTTAATGGCAGTACTGGGGATTGAACCCAGACACTCATGTATGTCAAGCACGTGCTCTACCACTGAGCTATTTCCATCTTCACTGCTCAGTTTCTTTCTGCAAACTCATCCATCAGATCTCTCATCCCATCTGAGGCCAGGTGGGTGTGGATGAAGTATGAGACCCTTCCAAGAAATACACAGCTAAAGGCATGAAAGCCAAACATTCCAGCTTGAGTTTGACCAGAAAACCTCCCAGCTGTGTGGAAACAATACTAAATACTACTTCTCCCTTCCCCTTTCCTTCTGATGACCTCTCCCACCCCTAACAAGGAGGGCATCTGACTCTTGGCCTCACCTGATTCCACCTGCCTTGGCTAGCATCCACCTCGGTAGTTCTCAACCCTGGCAGCACATAGAATCACTCGGGGAGTTTGAAAATCATGCCAGTGCTCAGGCCCCACCTCCAGAGGTCCTGACTCAGTTCGTCTGGGACGGAGCCTTGGCATCAAGAGTTTTCAAGGCTCCCCGGGTGATGCTAAAGCACAGCCAGGCTTCCAGACCACTGATCTAATGGTTGAGGTCTCATCAACCCTATTTGTCTTCATCTGGCCAGATGTGAAATGCAGGTGACCCCATCTGTGAAGCTCTCAGAACGAAGTGGCCTCTGATGATGATGGCAGCCATGGGGCCGCCACTTCTTCCGAGATTAAAGCCGTGATGGTAGCTTCAGAGATCCTGTTTTTCTTCTCAACTTGTCCTTCACATAAAAGATACATTGAAAAAAAGTTGCATTTGGCCCAGTGGTGCTCAGCTATTCATTTTCTTTAAAGAGACTTAAGGGGGGAGATTTCTTTCTTCTTACAGAAATGCTCTTGATCTGACTTTCCCCTCCGCTCAGCCCATCTGCAGCCAGTCATGATGAAAATCCAGTAAAAGACATTCCCTGACATAAGCTCGATGCATTCATTGCCTTTAATATCACCCCTAATCTCACACCCAGGTATCGAGGCGGGCTTCTGATGGCTACGTGGTCAGGGAGAATGAAATCCATGACCCTGGCACTTAAAAGGAGGAGACTTGATGATATGATAGAACCGTTTAAAATACAATTTTCTCGGTACTGCGCCTGAATTTCTCTCAGTTGAGCTGTATCTACCTGACTCCAGCCTATCGCAGGCAGCCCCATCAGTGAGTCTTAATCACCCTCGGTGGCTGAGGGGCGGCAGCTGCTTTGGTGCATATGTGTCTCTGATAACAGAACCCATTTAACGGCTCCGAATCCACAGGGTATGATTATGTCGGGGTAATAACTCCGGAGAATGGCTTTGCCACAGTTACATCACGCAGAGAGGGAGCGAGATACGAATCCTGCATAAATTAGTCTGCCAGGTACAGTTAGCGATTAGTCAGCGCTAGCCTACCTGTAATAAAAGTGTGTCACACCGCAGCCAGTCTAGGGGTTTAGCTGCACGGCTCCGTGAAAGGCAGATCTGCCATTGTTTAATTTAAATGAGTTTTGTGTTTTAAAAATGACGCCTTTAGCTCTATGAAATCCCTGGTATAGCTCAGAAATAAAAATAAGCTTTTATTTTTTCATGTTTTGAAAAAAAAGAGATTTTAATTTATGCTCTAATTCTATCCCATTGACTTAATAAAGCATCCGTTTTTGAAGTGAATCAAATGCTATGTACCTGCTTGCTTTTTTTTTTTTTTTTGTCCCTGTTTCTGTTTTGAAACTGTTCATGTCACCTCAGGAAGGAGCCTGCCGTTCTGGTCCTTGCTGTGGTGAAATAATTGTTGTCGTCAAAGCAACTAACTTTGAAGATTATATGGTGAATGTTTTCACTGGCAGAGATTTTAAGTCAGCTAACCATGTGTGTAATCAGATAACTTTGTCTTCAATACAAAACTGTCAACATCAAGGTATTATAATTCTGTAACCCAAAGATTAGCCATAAGCATGTGACTTGCTCAGCCTAGATTATTAAGCAGACTTGGCTTAAGTATTTTACTTTCCAAAGGTCAAAGATTGGGGCTGAGGTATCAGGGCCATTGAAATGTGAAATAAAAAGGCAATGAATGAGTTCAAGTCTTAAGGCCAAGTACCATCACACGGTTATATAAGAACTAGCTCTTGTGAGGTACCAACAGAATTTTTTCATCTTTGAGCTTTTTTTTTTTAAACTGAAGTATAGTTGACTTTCAATATTGTATTAGTTTCAGGTGTACAATATTGTAATGCAGTCTTTTTATAGATTATACTCCATACAAAGTTATTATGAAATACTGACTATGTTCCCTGTGCTGTACATTACACACCTGTAAGTATTTTATAGCTGATAGTTTGTATCTCTTAATCCCTTTTACCTATTTTGCCTCCCGTTCCTCTCCCCTCTGGTAACCACTAGTTTGTTTTCTGTGTCTGTGAGTCTGTTTCTGTTTTGTTCTATTTGTTCATTTTGCATTTTAGATTCCACATATAGTTGAAAACATAGTATTTGTCTTTCTCTTTGTAACTTATTTCACTAAGTATAACACCCTCCAGGTCCATCCACGTTGTCACAAATGGCAAGATTTCTTTCTTTTTATGGCTGAGTAATATTCCATTGTGTGTGTGTGTGTGTGTGTGTATATATTACACATATATATTTTATATATATTACATTGTATGTGTGTGTGTATACACACACACACACACACACACACACATCTCATCTTCTTTATCCAGTCATCTGTTGATGGACATTTAGGTTGTTTCTATATCTTGGCTATCATAAATAATGCTGCTATGAACAGTGGGGTGCATGTATCTTTTCAAATTAATGTTTTTGCTTTCTTTGGATAAATATCCAGGTATGGAATTGCTTGATCATGTGATAGTTCTGTTTTTAAATGTTTGAGGAACCTCCATATTGTTTTCCACAGTGGCTGCACATATTTACATTCCTACTAACAGTGCTATAAGGTTCCCTTTTCTCCACATCCTCACCAATTCAGTACAGTATTTTAAATAGATGGTGAAACTGAGGTCTACTCTTATATTTTCTTCATCTCTTTGCATCCTTTTTGCATATTGTAAGGAGACAGAACGTGGCAGAGGAATGAGCAAATCCATCACAGGCGTCTGAATTTCAGTCCTAGGTCTGCTACCTCCTAGGTCTGTGACTCTTGGAGTTTCCAGTTTCCATGTTTGTTCAATAGGAGTGGCCTCATAACGCCTCCCATATAAGGGTTGAAGATAATGTATACAGAGTGCCTGGCACCGAGGAAGCATCCAGTAAATGAGTGGTTTTTTTCTTCTGGATTGTCTGAAAGTCCCTGGGGAAGATGACTCACCCTCAGAGATTAAATGAGAAAGCAGAGCAGCAAATTGTGAGAACAATTTAAGAGTCATCCTCCAGCAGATAAAGTTCACACACCAGAGTTAAGTTCCAGAAGTTTCACTTAGGTAGGACCTGGCATGCAGAACTTCAGAGCAGCCTTGTCAGCCTCTCTTTTATCTCTCAGGTAAGCCCAGGTCAATAAATTTACTGGCTGTTTAGGGTGTAGGGTAATTTAAAGGGAAGGAGGTATGTTGGGGGTGGTGTGTGTGTGTACACATATATGCAAAATTATAGTCCTCAAATAAGACTAATATTGTGGATTTTTTTCTGGTAAGGGTGTTGCAGGTAGTTGTCAGGGAGGAGGACGAAATAAATGTCTTTGTCCTGCACTAACCAAGAAGAATCAGAAGTTCCTTTTCTCAAAAGCGTCTTTCCTACATTGCTCTCTAATTCGAGGATAATTTCTGCTGAAGTTCTGCCTTTGGGTAAAGAATACCCTTGGAGTGTTAAGTATGCTAGTCATTCCTCATTTCTTGCTATTACCAGTTTATGAAATCTGATCCAGCAAAGAGGAGTTTTTCAGTGAGGATGGAAGAGGAGTTTCTAGAGAAAAAAAAAAAAAAAATGGAAGGAAATAGGGCAGCCTCTCCCTGTCTTTTGATCTCCTTTTTTTGCTTTCTCAATAATTCTCTTTTAATTATTTGTGTGTTTGTGGCTGCTCCTGCTCTTCAGAACCCACTGCCCCATCTCCCTAGAACTCCAAAACATCCCATCCCATTTTTCATTTTCTCCTTCTTTCACTTGCAATTTTCTACACAAAAAGTAAAAGGTTATGACAGGGAAAAAAGGAGTCTTCACTTTGATAATGAAATTCCTCTGGGTCCTAATAAATGGCAGGTATTTCAGAATACTTTACTTTAAAAATCATGAGCTTTGAGAACCAAAGAGCAAAGGCACACAGAACTCACCACTGCTAATAATGGTGGCTAAAATCCGTCAGTGGAGGCTTCAAGCGACTGAAACTAGAAGGGTCATGCAAATTTAAAGCTGAAAGAACCTTGTCAAGAACAGTCAGCTCCTCATTATATAGATCACAGAGTGTTTGAAATGGAAGAGATGTTAGAGATCACCTGTTTCACCTCCCATTTTATAGATGCAAGGGCTGAAAACCAATAAAGTGACATAATTTGTTGAAAGTCTAATCTCCAGTGAGTGGCAGAGCCCTGCTCCCACCCCAAATTGCTCCATCTCAATAGTGTCAGTTTACTAAACATTAGGTACCTCTGCGCCAGGCACTGTGCCAGGTCCAGGTTTGAGGGAGGAACGGGATGAATGACCCACAGCCCCTGCTTTCTTGGGGCTCACAGTCTCCTCGCAGAGAAGCACACATTCTCAAATACTCACCATACAAGGTGATAAGGCGTAATAGTGTGAACATCACGCTTTGGGAAGGACAGAGGAGGAAAACAGTTATTTGGCTGTGAGAAGTCAGTTTGCCCCTTCACACTGGTGCTTCCTAAACACTGCTGTCTTCCGTCCCACTAATCGCATTATTTTCGCAATGGGAGGAAAACATCTCTATTGGCTGGAGGTTTTTTTCTTTTTTTTTTTTTTTGGTATGTATGTATTTTTATTGAAGTATAGTCAGTTTACAGTGTGTCAATTTCTGGTGTACAGCATAACGCTTCAGTCATACATGAACATACATATATTCATTTTCATATTCTTTTTCACAAGTTACTACAAGATATTGAATATAGTTCCCTGTGCTATACAGTATGAACATTTTGTTTACCTATTTTATATATGTTAGTTTGGCTGGACTATTTTGATGTGTGAGAGTAGACAGTAGGGCCCTGAGCTAAAAGGATGGAGGGGCCATGCATGCTGAGTGAAATGGCACAAGTGACTTCCTTGCTCCTTCCCTCTTATCAGGTCATGACTTCCCCAAACTCATTAGGTGTCCCTCCCACCCCCCACCATGCCTGCTTCGACCCAGACGGCATGCTTAGGAAGGGGGGAGAGACAGGCAGTGTTACTAGAAGGACGTGCATCAAAGACCTTTGCAGCTCTGCCGTGTGTAGGCAGGGTGATGGGAGAGAGGCAGGGTGTACAGGATGGTGACCATAGGTCACCTGGAACAGGTGGGATCAGTGGGAGACAGGAGGAAACCACGGGATGGAGCGCCAGCTCTCAGCAAGGGTCACAGAGATCTTGAGTCACAACTATTGTACCCCAAATATGTTTGAGGAGCCACCTGCTTGTTCACAGAGGTAGTTTCAACCTTCCCCCTGCAATCCGGGTTGTATGCCTCATTTGGTCAAAAGAAACTCTGCTTTTCTAGTATACAAAGTAAGCTCAATCGCTGTTAAGCTTTTTACAAGTTTTCAATGATAAGGTCCAAATTAAAATGCTTTTTAAAGCATGACTAAGTTGCAAGCTGTGATCTGTGATTAAATTTTCTCTTTTACCTTTCAAACAAAAAATATTCCATATGTTTCCCCCAGCTTGTTGAACTGTCTTGGCAATGAAGAGCCCAGCATACCTAGGAATGATCTAGACCATATGACTCTCGGGGATCCTATTTTGATGATGCTTTGCAGAGTTTCAAACCGAAACAGAAACCCACCCACACACCCTGAGCTCAAAACCGGCATTTTTTGTCTTGATGGCTACATTTAGAATTTAAACATCATCATTAAAATTTTACAGGTGACGTAGCAGGAAGAATTAAGCCGACCAGTTGTGTTGCCTTGAAAGGAAAACAATCCTTCATTATAATGAATGAAATTGTGTGCTAAGTATGAATGCTAGTGACCTCTAGAAAATGAACCGCTGACCCGTAAACGGATGAGAATCAGCCCAAGTAAACGAGGCAGAAGTTTTCCCAGCATAATTGTGCACACTGGCAGGGAAGAATTTTGTTATAATTAAAAGAGATAGAGTGGTCAATCGGGAACATTTAATAGGAACAACGGAACATCGCCTGACTCTTTCTTGTCCATTCTTCATCTTCACGTTATACTGTATATCTGGGTTTTAAAAGTGATACCTACATTGCACATAAAAATAACACACATAAACTGTACAGCAGAACCAGGAAAAATTCACTGAGAATATGGCACTGCCAATGGACAATTTATTCAAAGCAAATCTCCAACTAGATTTGTCTGTCTAATGTAAGATTTTCCTCACTAGGCTGGGGAAAATGATCAGAGTATCCAGGGGACGAATGCAGTTCTGTGGGATAGGCAAGGGGCTTGTTTAAACCCCACCAGCTCTATGAGTCTTCACTGAAAGCAAAGGGACACCTGATTAGAACAACTTCATAGACGGGACCAGTGTAGGACACCGTCATTGAAAACTCCCTTATTGAACCAAACACAGGGGAATGTGGCGTGTAAGGATTAAATGAGACGAAATGTGCATACTGCTTACTGTGTAATAAGTGTTTAGAAAACATATTATTGTTCTTAAACATGTCCTGTGGTATAAGTTTATCTTCATTTCACTGTACAAAATGCAAAGGCTCCAGAAAATTCCCTGTAGAGGAATTTTGCTTTTGTCTAAATTCTTTTGTGAGAAGCTTTACTCATACTTTAGCTGCCAATGACTCATGGTTAAATCATTTCACTCATCTTTTTCCCTTTTTTGTTTTTTAATACAGTTGCAAATCGTGTGACATTCTGCTTTGTTCTCTTTTCTCCCCCCTAAGGAAAGCTAAGCAACTCTAACAGCACCGTTACCTTAATGAACTAAAGCCATTCAGTGAAAAGGGTGGCTATTCACTTTGGCAAACCTAGTTGATAATTTCTTAAAAAGCTAAAGACTAATTCTTGGGGATTTTCTGGAGCCCTTTGCAAATTCCTATCACTTAATAACCTATATGAAAAAAAATAACCTATGTGATTTAAAGGTTGGTGTCCAATGACTGCTAAGAAGTTATAAGGAATGTTGCAGAAATATAAATAGACCAGAATTGAAATTTAATTAGACACTGCATATGTTAATAATAAATTCAATTAATTTAGCTTTCTACCTATGCTAGGAGAAAAAAAAACATCCAGGCGAAGTAATCATTCATTTTAAATACCTCAATTGGTAACCCCCTTTCCTGAAGAGTGATTTATGCAGTAATTTACTGGCTGTGTCTTCATAAGATTGTTCCAAACCAGCCCGTTTGAAATAATAATAATTTCTGAATGTGTGCTGGGAGAGATACAACAAATGACTTCTTATTAATTTTCATTTAATGAGTTGCCTAGTCACATGGTAATTTTTTTTAAAATTCTGAACTTCTTAAGATAAACAGGTTGTAAATATTGTGGGTAACACTTCCAGCTCACAAATATCGTGACAGGAAAATCAGTCTCGTATTCTCTACATGATTTGAAGGTCAATCAGTGGCCAATTTTCTATACTAAATAGGCATCTAATTCTTTCCCAGTTAGGACAGCATATCATTTTAAATTTTTGTAGTCAAGTGATCCAAATTGGTTAAGGTAAAAAAAGAATATTTATCAACAGCAAAGGGCCTAGCAGGGAAAATAGGGGTGTAGACAGGAAACAAAAGTTATGTGCAAGGGGAAGAAGCAGCCAGAGTTATCGAAGCAGCCCGTGACACTGGTTCTTTATTAAAGAACGAAATAGAAATCATCTCTTACAGCTTTTCTATTTCCCCAAGTTCACCCCTTTTTAAAAAAAAGATCCCATCATTTCTTACATAAATATTAATATTTAAGAAGAATTTTAATTGCTTATCTTTTCAAAAAGTTTAACTCTGTAGCAACACATTAACTATATGTTGTCAATAAAAATAGAAAGAATGGAATAATTAATAAAATTTCAAAAAAGACTAAAAACTAGGAAGAAGAAACTGCTAGGTATTTCGAATCGTTCACACCTGTTTGAAAAGTTCTGCAACAGACAGGGCAAGGCTCTTAAAAATAATTTCTTTCAACATTTGGAAGAGCATGCCTAAAGTATTAAATAATTCTAATGCAATTGTTACTTACATGAGATCCGAAAGGGCCTGGCTCCCAACCCACACTGCCTCACGCCCTCTCCACGGAAAAGCCCGTACTGCATCTCGCCCATGAACTTGTCCAGCTCCTGCCCTGAGGCGTTGACCAGCAGAGCTCCAGTTTTGCAGAGGAAGGTGGCTTTAATCCACAAAGGTGTCCCCAGGGCTGTCACGACTCCGAGGGCACACACGAAGCTTAATGCCCCAGCCATGCAAAAAATGACCTTCTTCTGTTGGTTTGGCATGATGAGAAGTGGCTTTTGTGAGGATGAGGTTCAAAAACAAGACCTTTGTGACTGATGAGAAGTGCCTGCCCCTTTAACTGCATTTATTATGGAAGCTGAGCGGACAGATCCCAGCTAGAACAGGCGACTTAACCATGGACGGTGTTTCTCCACAGGCTCAATGTCAGAATGTCAGGATGAAGGTGGTGTCATCACGCTTGCTTGTTTTTCTCTCCTTTTCTGCTGCTGCTTCTCTCTAATTTGAAATCTTTGGACTTAGAACCTGTAAAATAAAACTCTTTCCAACTGCCTTCAAGTATCTCCTCTTGTGTCCCTTGGTAACAGAAGTCTAAGATAACAGATGGAGTCCTCCGTGTAACTTGATAAATCCCTCCCCTTCCTCTGCCTTTTGTCCAATTGGGTGAGTTGAAACTTTCAGAAACAGGCTTGGCTCCTATGGTAAATTTTTAGCAACTTGAGAAGTTCATTTATTGGTGTGGTTTTGTTTTTGGTGGGGAGAGAAGACGAGTTTTGGCAGAGGTAGGAAGGACATGTATATATTGGTAATTAATTGATTTTGAAAAATGTTCACTCTAGCAGCATGAAATATTGGGCTGGACTGGATCTGCATGGACACGAAGCTCCGTGGACCAACTGCTGGGGCTTGCCCTCCCTAACTTCTTTTCTCCCAGATCCGTGATTTAGAACCAGTGTATCAGTAGAGAGTATGATTTAAATTTTTCCTGGCACACACAACTATGGGAATACAGATGTAAATATCTAGATTTCTATATGCTTTCCTTTAAAACATTTGGTTGCTTTGGGACAATGGCAAGGGAATGTGGTTCTGGATCTGAGAAATACCAGAGTCTCTCAAGATGACAAAGGCATTCTCATGGGAATAACGGATCATGGTCAGACAGAAGGCACTAAGAATTCGTCACTGAAAAGCAAGGGTCCCAGCAGAGGTAATGGGTCAGGGAGACAAGAGACAAAGGCATGAGCAAGATTAAGTAGCAAAGTGAATTGAGTCAAACTTTCAAGATTTGAAAACTAGAGTTGAGAATTCAGTGACAGCTTTCTAACTCTGCATTTCCAGTGAGCTTCCTCTTTCTGCAGACAGATATAGGACTCGTGTGTGTGTGTACACCGAGTGTCTATTTATGCCGCATCCTTGTGCTAGGCCCTGACCTACAAAGTGAACTTTTAGTAAGAACTTAGTACATCTGGCACCTTGCTAAGTGTTTTACTTAAATTATTTAATTCTCACAGTTACCATATAAAGTGATGAAGAAGAAGAAGATGCTGCTGTCCCCATTTCATAGGTAAGGAAACTGAGGCTCAGAAAGAACAAACACTTGCCCAAGAGAGTAGTGGAACTGGATTCAAATCAGGTCTTCTAATTCTGAGGTTTATGTGCTTTTCTTAGCAGCCGTTGACTTTGAAGAGATGACAGGCTCTTCAGTGAGGGTTGGGTTGGGCTGAGAGTAACAAGGGCAGAGTGGCCCATCATTAGTTATACATCTTGGGTGCTTAGAGAACTTTTCCAGTTGGTTGAAAGTATGTGTTTTTGCTAGCTTCTGTCCTCTTGATCCACCTCTAAGTGGGGCAGCTTGGAAGAAATTAATAAGTGAAGATTCTATACCATTGTTGGCATGAATGAGTGTCTAGGTTAATAGTGCTTTGAGGAGAACCTTGAGGTATAGTCTTGGACTTCTTGGCACAGCTATCCTCTTTTGGTAGTTGCCAGAGGCTGTCTTGGTGAAGACAGACAACTAAGTATAGAACCAGTTCAAGCATGCCAATGTCCCTTCAGGGGAGGAGGCAGCAACATACGCCACGGCCACAGAAGGACAGGATATACACCGGATTCCAAAGAGGCATTCAAAAGTAGTTTCACAACGTAAGTCTGTTTCATGTAACCTGACACACGGAATATTCAGCTCATCACAGGTGGTTTGGCTTCCCAGTGAATTCTCCACGGGATTTAGGGTAATTTCCATTATTGTGCACTAGCAAAACAAAATGGTGCCAGTGCCCCCAGTAAGCGGTTATGTGGGGGTACATGTGTCACACCCAGTCCAGAAACTTTTAGGTGTCTAAGGAGAGTTAAGCTAATTAAATCAACATATTCTGTAATTGGAGGAGACAGAACATTTCAAAGCCTGGGAGCAGAAATTACCTACAACTTAACCAATACAATTAATACCTCTACAGAAAGGACATGGTAAGAGAGGGGTAGTTAGCATAGGACATTGGCTTAATGAACAAAACCCAGCCAAGTGTATCTAAAGTTGTCTAAGAAGAAAAGCCCTGACCCCTGACTACGTGTGTGAACTGCAGTTAGATCATGCCAGTTCTTAACTTTGCATCAGTTTATTGTGAAGTTTTCCAGTATGGAGATTTCTTTAAAAACTGAAAATATAGTTACCATATGATCCAGCAATCCCACTCCTGGGCAAATATCCAAAGGAAACTCTAATTCGAAAAGATACACTCATCCTAATGTTTATAGCAGCACTATTTTCAATAGCCAAGACATGGAAGCAACCTAAATGTCCATTGACAGATGGTTGGAAAAAGAAGTTGTGTGTATGTATATGTGTGTGTATATATATGTATACACACACACACACACATACAATGGAATATATATTACTCAGCCATAAAAAAGAATGAAACAATGCCATTTACAGCAACATGGATGGACCTGGAGATTTTCATACTAAGTGAAATAAGTCTGGCAGAGAAAGACAAATAGCATATGTTATCATTTATATGCAGAATCTGAAAAAATGACACAAATGAACTTATTTACAAAACAGAAACAGACTCACAGGCATAGAAAACAAACTTATTGTTACCTGGGGTGGGGAAAGGGCAGGAAGAGGGATAAATTAGGAGTTTCGGATTAGCAGATCCAAACTACTATATATAAAATAGGTAAACAACAAGGGTCCTTCTGTATAGCACAGGTAACTATATTCAATATCTTGTAATAACATATAATGCAAAAGAATATGAAAAAGTATATATGTATATGTATCACTGAATCACTATGCTGTACACCAGAAACTAACACAACATTGTAAACCGACTATACTCCAATAAAAAAAAAATACAGGTGAAGTTTTCCCTGATCTATAGAAACATGAGAAAAATGAATATAACATAGTACATCTTTTATTCTGAAATTGTGTCCTTCCTAATTTTTGTTAAGATTTTCTTTCTTTAGTGAAATAATGGTAGGTGAATTTTTAATGTCCTTATTTGTCAAGTTAAAAAATTGGCAAACCTATGTCTGCTCCCAGTTTAAAAAAAAATCTCCTGGTCTGTGACATATAGACTGTGGATCCCCATGAGGGAAGAATGAGGCCTAAAGCCTCACAGTGGCCTGGATGACCTCTTGGCTCTAAGCCAGTGGTTCTTAGTTGCTCACTGAAATCACTTGAGGAGATTTTAAAAAATACTGATGTCTGGGTCCTAATCCCTGAGATTCAGATTTTTTGATTTTAGAGTATGAATTTAGTGTCGAATCACCCCAGGTGACTGCACTGTGCAGTCAAGGTTGAGAACCGGGGCTCTGACCCCATTCTACCCAGCTGCCTTCTGATTACTATTGGGCTTTGCAGGTATCTCGGTGCTGGACTGTATCAGACATGGCCATCTGGTCACTAGGGAGAAAGGTTCTCATTATAAATTAATAAACTGGCACTGCCATTTATAGCTCAGACCTCCCTGAATTCTGTTCAGTGTGGAGAGCCTGATCTTGTCAAATTGTCCTGATGAGGTCAAGTTTCAGCATATCCAAGACTAAAGCCCGGGCTGTGGATCATAGCTTTACCCCAGGTCGCCATGTGAATGTCAGCGGTGGTTTCTCTTGGTTGTGAAGAGCCCCCCTGGGGTCCTGCGCCCACCTCACCTCCTCTCTGTGCAGCTCCCTTTCAAACCTCAACATCAGCCACCCACAGGCTGCATCGTAGTGTGTGTGATCCACCCTCTGAGGATGATATAATAGAACCTGGCAGTCATTATGCCTGACAGCCTTCTTTTGAAATTTCATCTTAAATGTCTTGAATGACAGTGATGACACCATTTTCCTTGCAGTCTTTCTGAGAATTTGAATCATTAATGTCAGCAAGTTTTCACCAAGTATCCTACTGAAATCTTGGCTTCTCTCAGTCTTAATAGCAATACATTTGGTGACATAAGAAAAAAGAACTAGACCTCTCCACGCTCCCCTAGGACCTTTTTTCCGGTGCTGGATGATGACATAATTCCTCAGTGTGACTAGAAACATTACCGAGAAAGGAGTACAATTGCAAATGATGTTTCTGCTTCCAATACAGCATTTATGTCTCTTCTCACACTAACTTGGTTTCATTGGTTTTTCCTTATGGTTGTTCAAAAAAAAAAAAAAAAAAAGGGCTCCCATCCAAAGGCATGGGGATTCTCACCAGATTTGCTGCCTAAGAGTAGGAGGCAGCGTGGCATGGTGGGGTGTGGAAAGAATGCCAGGGAGAAAGGTGTGATCTAGGGTCTGGCTCCAGGTGCATCACTAAGTTAAGAATTCTTTCATTTCTCTGGCATTTGTCTTAGTCATTTATGAAGAGTGGTCTCAGCTATACATATAGGCGATTCTCAGATTATTTTTAACTAGAGAAACCATTTCCTTAACTGAACTCTTGGGTGTAAGAAGAGATACAAATTGAGCTTTTATCCTAGGAGAGGTGGGGCTCTAGGCGCTTTGCCTCTGGGTCCCTCACTCCTTATTTCCTAACTTGTATCCCTAAAGTCAGCCCTGAGAAGCCCAGGGATAAGCACGCATCAGATGACCCTTAATTCCCTTCTAACTAAAACCTTTTTTTTTTTTTTGCAAGTTATAAAATTAAAATGTGTCCATTTGCTAGATCATTTCTCTTTTTCCCTTTGCTGCACTAACCTGTTAGGTATTATAACGGTGCATTGCCTAGAAACACTGGATGGTTGATTATTCCAATTATTAATTTTTAGATTCTTTAGTGAATTTCTGGGTTTTGGCTGATTTGTCACTAGTAATAGTGATTTTGATTTTCTTCCAAATGGATCATTATCCTCCAAGGCCTCTCTCAGAGAGATTCAACAAGGGTTTATCAAGCTTCCTATTCGAAGACAAGAGGCCTTTGTGAATCTGTCCCATTTCCCTCATCTTTAAAGCAAAATCTGGCAAATTTGATTGACGTTCCTTGACTAATTCAAGTTGCTGGTGATCTTGCAGTAGCATTGTCATTCTCTAATGACTGTAAGGGGAGAGGAAAAAAAAAAAAAACTCCACAGAAAGAATTGATTGATTTATTAGGGGGAAAATTACCACATGTGCTAGACCTTGATTGCAGCTAATATTTGTAGAGCTAATTGCTTGAACTAGAGGATTAAAAGGGTTGAGGGAAAGGAAGAAAAAGAAAACAAAGTTCTCTTGGAATACAGATGAGGCCTCCATGGACCGGGAGGGAGGATTCAGTGCGGGGGTTTTCAGGGTTGGTGATGATTGTGGGGGCATTTAGAGGAAGTGCAAGAGACGGGCTTCCTACCCGGAGCAGCCACAGAGAGACAGATGAAAGTGGAGGAAGATGCTGCCCACGGCAAATAAGATGTGTGACGTCCCCGATTTTTCTGGGTTTCTTGTTGGTATCAGAAGACTATGTTAATACTTAAACCTCAACCCCGCAGGGTGCCTGAGCTGTTGCAGAAGGAAGACACAGTCTGAGATCCCTCCTTTAATAAAAATTGATGAACCAGAGTTCTAGTGTAGGGAGATAGCAATCATTTTCCTCATTGGTATAACCTGGAATAGATGTGTCGCGATGGTAAGCTATGGAGTAGCTAATGAGTCTGTCATTACCAACTATTATTATTGTATAAATGTTTTCCTTTATGTGGGTGTGTGATACTTAAAATACTGACAATTTCCATGATGATTTGCATCAAAATAATGTAGCAATATTAATAAAAATGTGATACGTAGAGGGGCTTACTCTGTTTCAGCTCTATTCTAAGTGCTTCTCATTTATTAATTCATTTCTTTTCAGACACAGTGGGGCAATTATTAGATTTCCTACTCCTTCTCTGTTAAGATGTTCCAGGTAGTAGGATAGCTTAATTTTTATTTGGACAGATCACAAAGCCTCCTAAAATATTCTCAAGGTGAAGAATTGAAGAATAGTACAATTAGATGGATTTATATCTTGTCAAATCTCTAGAAACAAGGAGTGTTGACTTACAGAGCTATGCTAGCTAGAGAGATCTTTAGACTAATTCAGTCATATTTTTTTATCAGTGACTTGCATAAAAACATAGACTCTCTTCCAAAATTTTGGCATCATACCAATAAAATAAAATAAAATAAAATAAAAATAAATAAATGAAAATAGGACTTCAAGAATCTTACCCCACTGCCCTGATGGTAGCCAGAAGCTTAAAAGAGAAAGCAACAAGCAGTCTTATGTATAGTAAGAAAATTTTCTTAGCTATAATCTGATGATTTTGTTCCTTATTTTTCAACATTATAGTCATTGCCATTTAGCTTCATTTACTTTGGAACTTTGGGTGAGAATATTTAAGGAATGAACTCAAACATTTGTGGTAAAAAAAAATTTAGCTTCATAGCAAACCTTTATTTGAGTACTGACTGGGGAGAGATAGCTAACAATAACAAAAATGGAGATTCGAGATTATCTTAATAGTTTCTAAGGATGGGATGAAAGCCCCAAGATGTCTTCAGGTTTGAAAATGTAGTTGCCTAGGGAAATTGGGGTTGGCAAGGCTTCACGTGAAAAGACAATTAGCCAGACAATGAGCTCAACAGGAGTTAACAGTGTGAAATGACTATTGCAGGTGCTACTATGGTGTAACACGTACACCTTCGGGGCGTCTGCCCAGCCCTCAGCCCTTCCTTTGAGAAATTCCTCAACACCCACAGATATCAACTCTGTGGCTGCCACGTTTGTACTATGTGACCCACCCTTTCTCACCTACATTGATTAGGAATAGACATCTGGACCAGTCAGAATCGGCTTCCTGGAAATTTCCAAGTGGTGTTGAGAGGCACAAGGTCAAAGCCATGCAAGCCAGTCTGCAGAGAGAGAGGAGGAAGCAGAGTCTTGCCCCACAAAGAAAGCCTTGTGTTGCCCTCCACTGCTCTAGCTGATTGCTCAGTTTTTCTACCAGCTGTCACCCGTCTCCTTCCTGGAAGTCAAATGTAGGTCTCTGCTTTCAAAGTTTTCTTAATCTTTTGCCTGTTTGCCTTCCGAAGAAAGCTCCTGGGAAGCACTGATTTAAGCCCTTCCCACCTTCTGGTTCTTGGTGTGTTGTGCCAGGTGAAACTGACTGGGACGGTCACGTGAGTGAAGGATGTGTGGTGTCAGCCATGAACCCCACGTGTGGCCCACGTGCCCACGTGTGTCAGTGCCACCCGTCTCAGTCACAGGACCTCTGTGTCCCACACGGCTCTAGCTCATGGGAGCTTTGGCTCAGGCTGGTCTTGTCTGGTCCAGGCACGAGCACTTCCCTTTCATGCTTGCTACGCCTACAGGTGTCAAGGGCCCCACCCTCCAGTACTGGAGGGACCACAGAGGTCCTGGACTGCTGATCTTCCTGGGATTGGCTTTATGGAAAGGAACAGAAGAGGGTACAGAGGGCTGAACTGAGTCCTGGGGCACAGACAGGCAACCCTCCTGCGGGTCTGCTGCTGGTGAGGTGCTGGCTGCATCCAGTGGTGGGTCTCCCTAGCTGGCTGAGAGGATGGGATAACAGTACAGTTAGGTACAGTGATCTGGAACTTGACATCCACCCTGGCCCTAGCTCAAGTCCGTCTCCCTATTCACCCTCTCCTGAATACCAGGTCCCTTCCTCTTCTTCACCTTCCCAGCTACAGTGTCCTTTAGCAAATCTGCAAGCAGCAAGGCATGCCCTACTCAGGTCTGATTCTTTCTGTCCAGCCCCAGGGTAGAGCACACATGAATGAATCTTTCCCATGTCTTTCCTTCTACCATAACCATTCTCTCCCCGCCTCCCACCCCTCTTTTTCTCAGTTTAATTAGAAAAATAAATATTTTGTTCACCCGTGAGATCTTGAAAAAAGTGGATATTTTTCACCTTAGCAAAACAGTCCTGTCCCCTTGGATGGTAAAGCATAGACTAGTCATTAGGGCATTAAAGTGTTAAGACTAAACACTTTAAGCCTGGTGGCCAGGAGTTTCATTAAGCTTTTGTAAAGCAAGGCAAAATTTCCAGGTTAAGAGTCTCTTTCCAGGAAATTCAGATTGAAATGAATATAAGATCTTTATTAATTTTCTGACTTCTCTGTGCATCGTCCTTATTTGAAAAATGAATCAAGGCAGATTGTAGACAAAGCAACCAAGAGGGCTATGAATGCCTTATCTTTAAGATTTTTTCCAAGATGAGCAGCCACAGATGGATTAAGGGGTGGTGAGTGCTGGGAAAGCCAAGCTGGACTGGGAACAGTCTGTGGAATTACCATACTTAGGAGACAAAGCACTTTGACTTGTCTTGTGCTGAACATCACCAGCAAGCCAGATCAGACATGACACTGTGTCTTCAAATGATGTAAAAATGCCTGGGCACTGAGCCATGGGCACTACGGGGACTAGATGTAAATTCGATGAACCTGGGATCCTTGTGAAGGCAAACCAAGCTTCCCTTTCTGCCTTCATTTCTATTGGAATGAAAGGTAGGCTAGCCAATGACGTTTTCATATTAATGACACAAGAAATGTTTTGTCATTATGACATTACTCTAACAAAGGTATTTTAAAAGAAGACCCATACCCTATTAAAAATTAATTAGAAATGAGTTATAGATCTAAATGTAGAGTCTAAAATGTAAAACTAGGAGAAAATCTTCGTAACGTCAGATCAGGTAATGATTTCTTAGACAAAAGAATGAATAAATTAAAAATTTCTATTCTTTGAAAGACATTGTAAAAAATGAAAAGATAAGCCACAGACTGGGAGAAAATGTATGAAAAATACGTATCTGATAAAGGACTTGTATACAGAATATTTAAAGAACTCAGTAATAAGAAAACAAACATCCTATTAAAAAAAGGGGGCAAAATATTTTAAGATACTTCATCAAAGAAGAGATGTGAGTGGCAAATAAGCCTGTGAACAGAAGCTCAGTATCTTTAGTCAAAATGAAACCACAATGGGATACCACAATCCACTCATTAAAATAAGTACAATTTAAAAAAAAAAACCTGACAATACCAAGTCCCGACAAGGATGCAGAGCAAGTGGAACTCCAATGCATGTTTGTGAGGAGGCAAAATGGCGCAGGCACTTTGGGAAAAAGTTCAGCAGTTCCTTGAAAAGTTAAACATACACTTTCAATATGTCCCAGTCATCTACTCCAAATATTTACCAAAGAGAAATGAAAGCCTACGGCTGCATAAAATCCTGCACTCAGATGTTCATAGTGGTTTAATTTATAATTGCCCCCAAATAGAAACAACTCAAATGTCCACCAGTTTGTGAATGGATAAGGAAACTGTGGTACATCTGCACAATGATGTGGTTCATCTGCACAATGAAACATCACTCAGGCGCAAAGTAGAACAAACCACTGACACATACACCAAAATGGATGAATCTCAAATGATTTTTTTTTTTTTTTTGCCAAGTGAAACAAGTCAGATTCCATTGTAAGATTTCACTTATATGACATCCGGAAAAGGCAAAACTATTGGGACTAAAACTACATCGGTGATTGTCAGGAGCTGGAGGTGGGGGTATCAACTATTGAGGGGCAGGAGGGAACTTTGGGTGGTGATTGTGGTGGGGTTGCATTCCTGAAAATTTTTCTCAAGATTTCTAGAACCATACACCTAAAAGGGAGAATTCTACTATATTGAAATTATACCTTAGAATATTTTGAAATTCCACCACTCAGCATATAGCTCTGCATATATTTTCTTATGCAAGAAATTAAACATGAATTAACCTCTTTCTTAGACTACAAAAACAGGAAATACTAGTCCATTCAATGTTTTGTTTAACAGGAATCGTTGCTTCTAAAAGAATTGTAATTCAAGGGAGGAGGGTATAACTCAAGTAGTAGAATGCATGCTTAGCATGTATGAGGTCCTGGGTTCAATCCCCAGTACTTCCTCTAAGAATAAATAAGTAAGTAAACCTAATTGCCTCCCCCCACCAAAAAGAAAAAAAAAACATTTAAAAAAATTAAAAAAAAAAAGAATTATAATTCAAGAGCGATTTCTTTCAAAATTTGTTCTATAAACATTCAATGTGTTTTAGAGGAAGTGGCAGAGTCAGGAGACCTGGGTTTGACTAGTGGTTTTGACACAAACATATCCAGTGACCATGGACGAGAAATTTTCCTCTTTGACTTTTTTTTTCCCTACTTCACGCTAGTAAATTTAATATGATTCATAGTTCTCAACCTTTTTTCTACCTATACAGATGCAGATCAGGTCCGCTGTCACTGGGGAGAGCTTTTATCACAGATGGTGGTTTTCAGTGGGTTGGAAAGCAGCCAAGGGAGAAAATAATCCTCAAGGGATCCTTGTAGTACCTTTGGGGGTGACGAGGCATTTTAAAAGCTCTCATGCATCTGAAATTCCTGAGGGAGTCACCTTCCACTTGTTTGAAAAATTATTGGGTTAAATAATCTCCATGCATTTTAGTTCATTTTGGGATTCTGCTGAGAGCATAGTATGGGTAAGGCAGCGTCTACCTAACAGTAAGCTGATGTTGCACATAAATTCATCTTTCTGTGATGATTCAGAAGACATGTTAATACTCTGCAGTGTCCCAGGGTCATCACCACGGCCACTTAGACCATCAGCTCCCATCAGGCAGAGCAGAGGGTATAGATGCTACAGACGATTAGGCTGAAACCATATTGACCCTATGGCATCCTGAAAGTTCTGTATTGAATAATTCCACTTGGGTTTATTTGCCGTGTGTTTCTTTTTCATAGAAACAGAAGGAAGGAAAAAAAGTCCAATTATTTGTGTTTTCTGGTTCCTTATATTATGGTGGGGGGAAAGGAGGAAACAAGGAATTCCAAGAATAAGAATGTAAGCCAAGTCTCCCCCAGAACTCTGAGAGGTGAACCATCATATGATGGTGATTGGATGAATCATGGACAAAACCAAAACAAAACTCCTCATCCCCATCTCCCTAATCCTGATCCTTTCCCATCTTGTTAATGGCATCCCTGTCCCCCCTCAGCTCAGGCCAAAACCCAGAGTTGTTCTTGGTTTTTGCCACCACCTTCTACTCTGCAACTTTCAATCTATCAATACGTTCTTCCAGGTCCACCTCCAAGTTACATCCTGATCCTGACCACGCATTGCTATCTGGTCTGCTGTCACCCTAGTCTTAATCACCATCGGTTCTGGCTTGGGTTCTTGCAATTACCTCTTAAGTTCTTTCCCTTGTACAACTGAGTCTCAGTTCAGCCGACACAGTGATTATAAATGTAACTGTAAATCAGATGCTATCACACTCCTGATGGGTGCTTCCTGGTGATTTCTCATTGCACTTATAGTGTAATCTGGACTCGACTCTGACCTACCAGCTCTTCTGGGGTCTGACCCATCTACCCCATGACATGTCTTCTTACCACTCTCTCCTTGGCTTCAGCACCTGCCTCTTTCTGTTCCTGGGACACTCAGTGCTTGTGTGGACCCAGGGACTTTGCCCTTGCCCTTCCCTGTGCTAGGAATGGTTATTGGGGAATAATCATGCCTAGCACACAGACTCCTTCCAGTAGCTGGTCCCATCTTTCTTGCAGATATCAGTTCAAACATTACCCTCTCAGGGTAATCCTGGCTCTCCCTACCTAAGCAGCACCCCTTAAGCAGCCACTCTACCCCATTGCCTTGTTTTACTTTCTTCATATCGCCATCTAGAATTGTATTATATGATTTATTTGTTGGTCAACCTGGCTATTGTCTGTTTCTACCACTAGAATGAGAATTCTACAAGGACAGGGAAATTTTCTTGTTTTCCACTGTATCTCCAGGGAATGGAACATGTATCTCCTGACACAAGGTGGACCCGCGAGAAATACCATTACCTGAGTAAATGGGTGCATGTGTATGCAACGTGAAACCCTATAGGAAAATGTTTCTCCAAATCAGAAGTCAGTGAGGGGTGGGGAGGGTATAGCTCAGTGGTAGAGCCCATGCTTAGCATGCAAGAGGTCCTGGGTTCAATCCTCAGCACCTCCACCAAAAATAAATAAATAAACCTAATTACCTCCCTGTCCCTCAAAAAAGAAGTAGGAAGAAAAAGCAAAAACTAACTATAATAGCCTGTCTAAAATCTTTTCAGAATAAATGGTATTAGCATGACTAAAGAGAAAATGAGTCAATCAGAAGGATCAGAAAAGAAAATACAAAAGGGAATGTCAGAGAGAGAAAAAAGTTAGCAATGTGCTTTCAACTGCTGGGAGAGGGAGATTTTGGCCTTTAAACCTTATATGTTGGTTCCCTGATACAAAGACATTTCCGAAACAGAGATGGATACAAAAAGATGATGACAGCTTGATCCTTTAAACATGGGTCTCACTGAACTCCACTGCTCTGACCCCAGCTGTCTGCTTCTGGGGGGTGGGAGTAGGGATGAGGGGTAATCTGGCTTTACCCATGGATTTCTCTGCTGGGAGGAAGGTGCTGTCCAGCGCAGATGAACAACTGGTCCCTTTGGAAGTTCTAGTTTTTGCCTTAAATAAGGAAACTGGTGTTCTGATTTATTCTTCAGTCTTTTGTGACTTTAGTTAGTGGGAGTCTACCCCCAGGAAGAGAACCATTCGCAGAGTCCTAGCAAAATCAAGTGAATGCATCTGCATTGCTGAGGTCCAGACTCTGGAGTGTTGTTCTCTGGTTAAGTGACACCTCTAGACCATCCCCTTTCAGATGTATTTTCTTTCTAGTTCCTTCTTTCCTCCCTCCCTTCCTCTCTCCCTTCTTCCCTCCCTTCCTTCCTTTTATCTATCTTTTAGGGTTCCATCAGGAACCTTTGGGTCACTCAAATATGGTCATCTAAGCAGGAGAGTTTAATAAAGGGATATTTTACAGAGGTGTGGGCAGAGTTTAGGGAAATCACAAGGGATGACGCAGTCCTCCATGAGAAGTAGGGGGACAGGGGAGGGCAGTGTTCTCAGAATCTGTTCCTTCTGGAGTCCACCATGACCCTATAGGGAGCAAGATGACCTCACTCTCCTTTCCTCTCCTCTCATCTGCTACTGGTGCTCCTATTGGCCAAACCCAAGTGGAAACCAAAGTTCAGCCTCTCAGGGCATCGGGCAGGGTGGAGAAGAGTGGAAGATGAATATGAAGGGGAAATTGATATAAAAGGGCAAATGTAAGAAATTTTTCTATCAATAACCATCCATCTATCCATCCATCCATCCATCTATCCATCCATCCATCCATCCATCCATCCATCCATCTGTCCAACCATCCACCCATCTGTTGTCTATCTAAGTGAAATAGTAATGCATATACATGGTTTACAAGATGAGAAATAATAAAAAGGTGAACAGGGCAAACCAAGTCTTCTCCTATCCCTGAGGTTCAGTCTCCCAGGCTCTCTCCTCTGAGGTAATTTCTTGTGAAACTTTCCTGTTATATTCACTGACCACTTTAGCATAGATGTAAATACATCATCTTTCCACCACCTGCTTTCTAAACAAATGATAATATACCATGCAGACTCTTCTACATCTGGGTTTTCCATTTAATGAAATGTCTTTGTGAGCATTCTAATGGGAACATATATATATATGATTGTTTTGGTCGTTTGGTCTGTCTGATTGTTTTGATGGCAACAAATTCAACTTTTAACTCTGGAGTGGGATCTCATTGATGATGTGTGTACCCTTGACCATGCACGTATCCACAGCTACTCACTGCAACTTCGCAGGAGTGTACACACTCTCTCCTTAATTTGAGATCTGGAAGCAGTTCTTCTCTGCCATGCTGGACACCGTCCTGGCAACCTCTAGTCTCAGATGCAAAAGGTTATTGTTTCCAAGTTCGGACTCTGTGTACAAGGGGGGAAACCAAGATCTCAAGTTCTATTTGGTTCTCTGACCACTCTGGGCAGTTAACTCTCAGCCGTGAAGCAGCTTCAAGTATCTGATTTGGGCAAGGCTCCCTTGCCCAGATGTTTGATACCATTGAATGTTTTGTCATCCCAAAACAGTACCCTGATTAATCAGCCCTTGCGTCTATAGTACCCAGTACTAGAAGTTAGGAATGGTCGTATTTCTAAAATGAGGGATAATGATGGATTGCAAGGACGAATGGAATAATGATATAAACACCTTCAAATAGTGCCTGGCACATAAAAAATGCTCAATGAATATCTTCTATTTATTACAATTATTGTTCATATTATAATTAATTCATGAACTGAGGAGTTCAACACTGGAAATAGTTAAAATATGAAGCACATTTTAAGAAAACCAATGAACCAAGAATGAACACTTGCTACATATTAGTTTCTATTTTTACATCAAGTTAGAAATATTAAACACGAGCCTTAAGTTTCTGACAAATTTAGACTCGACTTTTTTCTTGCCCAACACCAAAGTGTGCTTAGTTACTATTCTAATATATCTTTTGTTACAGGTTATCTCTGTACCTTTAGAAAGATTTAGAGCCCTTAAATGGGGCTACTTTATTCCATTTTAGCTCTTGATAACACCTCCCAGCCTGTGAATTCCCTATAGGAACATGTGCAATTTAGTGTGTGCAATATGATTTATTTTAGCTCCATTAAAAAAAGGTAGGCTTTGTTTTTCCTCTGAAAATTTGAGCAACTTTTATGTATTGTGTGTCTGTGAGAGAGATCCCATGCCGCTGCAGTTGCATATGCCTCAAAATCATCTCTTCACATCCCTATGACATTTGCCTTATTTTTAATTTGTAGAAGTAATATTATGTAGGTCACAGGGGAAAGAAAAATTTCCAAAGCTGATTTTCCAATTGAAGGCTGATGTACATACAAACAATCCTGCTGACATTTCCAGGGCATTAAATACAAAGAGAATATATTTTTATATTTAACTGTGGAGATGAACGTACCTATATTGTAGGAGAATTGTTAATAAAAAAAGGTTTATCAATTTCATTACTGATTCATTATACCCGGGTGTTGTGCAGCAATTTTTTTTGTCCTCTGACTGTGGTGTAACAAGGAGTGAATCTGTGACATAGCCTCAAATGAACTCCCAAGTGATGTGGTTCCTAAAAGAAATATCATCACTGAAGTGGTGCCCCTTCCTGAACTTTTGCCCAACACTGTGATGGGTATAGTTGATTGCAAACATTCTCTCTAGAAATTTCAATAATTTGGCAAGATATCTTTTAGCAGAATCGTTCTTTGTGTTTAAAAAATTAACTGAGTTCAGCATGGGTATAGAGAAACATCTGAAGGAAAGCACCAAGTTAGTACTGACAATCGTGGCTCTGCCTGGGGGAGTGGCACTGGGGCTGAAGCAGGAAGAGGAGAAGGAAACTGTTACTTGCTAGTCTTTCCAGGTCTGCATCAGTGAATTGGTTACAGCCTGCAATGATTAGTGCAGAAAAGAAGTGGGCAGCCTTACCATCTACTCCGTCTCCCAGCTCAGAAACCAGGAAGGCAGATGTGCCTTTTTCTCTTTCACAACCCACACCCCATACTTGATGTGCCAAGTAACCAAGCCCTGTGAGTTTACTTCCTAGAGCTCTCATCTGTCTAATGCAATGGCCTCTGAACCCGACCCCCTGTAACCGCATCCATTCTCCCTACTCCTCAGAAGCATCCCATCCCGCCCGCACCCAAGAGCAGATCTAACCAGGTCACTTCCATGTTTGAAATCCCCCACCCAGCATGCCTAGCCAGCTCTAACCCCTTCTCCACAGACATAAATTTTTGATCTGTTTCCAATTGCAAATGTGACCAAGAACACTCACTATCCCCTGAAAGAGTCCATCCTCAGCCTGCCATAAGAATTCTCACCACCCAATCTGCCCATCTTCTCAGCCTCACCATCAGCAATGAGGCCCCTGCAGTTCTGCAGACACTTCACCTGCTGTCTCACGCCCTGTCTCCTGGCCTCTGCAGTTTCCTCTCCCGGATTGCCCTTCCCTGCCTTGACTTCCTTTGAAAGCTCCTGCTCTTTCTCTCCTGTGATGTTTTCCTGGTACCTCCAGGCAGAGCTGGCTCCTCCCTCTCTAAGTAGCTGATGTTACACTTTTGATGTCACACATTTCCCCCAACACTATTGTTTCTTTGAGAGCAAAGAGCTTATTTATTTATTTTGCTCATATGTTTATATTTTTTATTTTGGCATCCCCAACATTTTCCATGCGCAGTAAATGAGTATTTTCTATGGAATGTTTATGCTGAATGAATGAGTGAGTGAATGAACGAATGCAGAGAGCCAGACTGGGAAGTACCAGCTTTGTGGTCTAGTTTTATTGCTGATATTTGGGCTGGATCTCATTTTTCTTGCATTTTAATGGCACATTGGACACTCCTGATTTATCTGATTCTAAAATAATCTTTTTTTTTCCATTCACAATTTCACTAGATTCCAGGTTGTGAATCCTGGGCGTCCTTGGAGGAGCCCTGGAGGCCAGCTCCACCTGGTGTCTCTTAATAGTTTTTTGCTCCATAGTTTTCTTCAAATAGTAACTGCCACTTTGAACAAGTTGCTTAGCATCCCTGCACCTTAATTTCCTCAGCTGCAATATGTGATTCATCACGTGGTTACCTCATAGAGTGCCAGTGAGGATTAGATCAGATAATGTGTGTAAAGTTCTTAGAACAATGCCTAGCATACAGAATATGTAATAAGTGTTCAATGAGTATTGATGATGGTGATGTTTCCTTGATGTCTTTGAGGGCACTTTGCACTTTTCTGCATAGAAGGAGTGTAAACTATGAGCCTACTGTGCATTGCTGTATTCTATAATGATTAAAAAAGTACTGTATCACTGTGTTAAATGATCAATATAGAGCTATATAGACATAGACAAATGCATTTGTCTGTAATGAGTTAGGCTTCAAAGATGGTACAGTGAACCAAGGCAATTTAAAATTTTATAGAAGTGACTACTCTCATGCTAAAAAATTCCATCACTAGAAATTTTGTTATTGGGATATTTTGTTCCCTTTTGAAATGTAGATATTCTAACAAGTAGGAACATATGAGTCATGTAAACCTTAGTGTGAATGAATGAATGAAATCTTTCCCTGAGAGCAGTGTTGATGGGAAGAATAGGTTGGTGCTGGGAGCCAGAGGAAGGGAAGGGGAGAAAGGGAATAGTAACTGCAAGAATCTGTCAGATGTGATGGGCTTGGGGGCTGTGGTGGTTTTTGCAAGGTTGGCAACCTGGGACACTTTTTTGAATTGCAGACTGGCCTCAACCAGGAATCAGGTACTGTTCAGGGGCAGCATAGTTCTGGTTGCTGGAAGCTCATGGCCAGGACTGCTGGCCTGGGTTCTGGCTTCCTGGTCACCCACTCTTTGACTAACTATCTTGTGCTCTAAATCAGCATAAAGAACTCCTCCAACTCAAAAACAACAACAGAAAATCAATTAACCTGATTAAAAATTAGCTGAAGGACTTGGATAGATATTTCTCCAAAGATGATATTCAAATGGGCAACAGGCCTATGAAAAGAGGTTCAATATCACTAGTCATCAGGGAAATTCAGATCAAAATCGCAATGAGATATCACCATCATTCCTCATGCCCATTAGGATTGCTATTATAAAGCAGACAAACAAGCAAACAAACACAAAATAGCAAATGTTGGCAAAGATGTAAAGAAATTAGAACCTTTGTGCACTGTTGATGGGAATGTAAAATGGTGCAGCTACCATGGAAAACTGTATGGTGGTTTCCCAAAAAGTTAAAAATAGAACTGTCATATGATCTAGTAATCCCACTTCTAGATATAAATCCAAAAGAATCCAAAGCAGGGTCTTGAAGAGATATTTGCACACCCATATTCACAAGCAGCATTATTCACAGTAGCCAAGAGGTGGAAGCAAACCAAATATCCATCAAGAGATGAATAAACAAGATGTGGTATAAACATGCAATGGAAGATTATTCAGCCTTAAAAAAAAAAAAAAAGAAAGAAACCTGTAACAACGTGGACAAAACTTGCGGGCATTATACTAAGTGAAATATGTCAGTCACAAAAAGACAAATAATGCATGATTCCACTTAAATGAAATATCTTAAGTAATCAAATTCATTGAGACAGAAAGTGGTAATGGTGGTAACCAGGGTCTGGAGGGAGGGGGAAAAAGGAGTTGATGTTTAGTGCTAATGTTCAGTTGATGTTTAATCTGACTTGCAAGATGAAAAACAACTGGTGATCTCTTTCACAACAATGTGAATATACTTAACACTTCTGAATTTGTACAGTTAAAAATGGTGATGATGGACATTTTATGTGTTTTTTACCACAGTTAAAAAAAAATACCCAACCTAAGTCCCAACCAAATCAACTAAGTCAGGTGAAATGGGGCTAGGACTTCAATGTTATTTAAAATCTCCCTGGATTATTCCATGGTACGATCAGGTTTGCAAGTAACTACCCTAATCTCTAATTCTGAATCCAATCTGTCTACCCAATTCTTCCTCCTTAGCCAGTTACTGCAAGGAGCAGGCTCTTACTCTTTCACACAGGGCAGTCTAGAGTCAGAAGTTTATTGTGCACCTTCATTCAGGGCTGGGTTGGGGTGCAGATTCTACATGGGCCACCAAATCGGATAGATGAGAAGCAGGGCATCGGTTAACCCAGGTTTCTGTGCACAACCCTGTGTGTAACTTCTAGGCAAACAACATTGGAGATGCCTAGCGCAACTCAGGGTGTGGCCCCAGGCAGAGCCCAGCCTCTCTTTAAGGATTGTTAGCAGAACAAAGAGGACAGGCAGAGAGGAAAGAGATCCAGGATGCTGCCCAAGGAATGAAAAGTCACCATGGGACTAGGAGGACAGTGGCCACCTAGCATCAGATGGTTGGGGTAAGGACAGAGAAATTCCAGAAGCCGGAAACAGACAGTTGAAAGAAGGGAAAAGGAGAAACAATATGATTCTTTTTTTTCTAGAGCTGGACCGATTTAATTTGTTTTTAAATAAAATAAAAACTGCCAGGATTGGGGGTGGGGTGCGGAGGGGGAGCTTCATTCTTTATTAGGGAGAGAGCCGGGATCAGGTAGTGGAGTTTTTATGCAGGGAACAGTAATCAATATTCAAAATCTTCCTTCTTAATACACTGAGGATTGAATTCAGGCTTTAGCATAATTTAATTAAATGGACTATTGTTTTTCTTTCTCACTGGTTTTAGTGTGAGGTAAGCAGGATTAGGTTCTAATTGAAGCAGATATATCTGCCTCAAAGCCAAGGAGGCCTGGATAAACAGACTGAGGAGGTTTTTATGTAAATTTCATATTCAGAAGGGTGTGGGTGCACAGATGGATACACGTTACCTCCTTGGTTTCCAGTTTTAGAAAGCAGGGGGAAAATGTTGGGTGAGTCAAAATTTTTTAAAATTGCAGTTGGATTTCTTCATAAAACATATTAGCTAGGTGGTGTTGGAACAGGACTGTGTAATTTGTGCTTCTGCAACACTTTCCTCCAGAAAATGTGTTTCAGTTTTATGTTCTTTTAAAAAGGGAACCGATATTTAAGTGTCCGTTATACAGTAGCAAGCTAGGAGTTTTTAAAGGCAGTGCCTAAGTTAATTCCTGCAATGACACCCATTTGACAGTCGAGGGAACTGAGACTCAGGGAAATTTTATAAATTTTCCAAGGTCACTGAGCTCATACATAGGAAAACTGCGGTTTGAAGCCAGTTATTTTTGGCTCAAAGCCAATGTTCTTTTGTGAGTTAACCCAGATACTAAAGGGGGTGAAGCTAAGCTGTATTATTTCTTTGGTTCCATTTTCAGAGTTAAACTTAGATAGCAGATATACATCTTAGTCCTCAAACTCAGAGATTCAATAAATTTACTTTTAAAATTTTTATGAGTTAATCATAACTTCAGGCCCCCATCCTACTAGATATTCTACTAATTTCTGCTGACTTGCTCATTGTCCCAGCCCCAGTGTTTCCTTCCTTCGGCCTTGCTGATACTTAGCAGTCACGGCTTCGGCCTGGGGCCCAGCCACTGAGGTCTGCTCCAGTGCCTGGGGTTTTGTTCTGGAAAAGTCCTTCTTTGATCGTGCTTCCTGGAGAAGTACTCACTTCTCACCTCTAATTTTGGTCTCAACGATGAGTTTTGGCTTTTGAAAATAAAAGCCAGGAAGAGGATAATAGTAATACTTACCTCAAAAGATTCTTGTGGGTGAGGGTATGTAGCTCACGGGTAGAGTGCATGCTTAGCATTTACAAGGTCCTGGGTTCAATCCCCAGTGCCTCCATTAAAATAAATAATAAATAAATAAGCCTAATTACTGCCCCCCACATTTTTTATTAAATTTTTTTTAATTAAAAAAAAGATTCTTGGGAGGATTAAATGAATTATCTATCAAGTACTTAATATACTCATTGTATATACTTTGTAAATATGAGCTATTACATTATTTTAGAACAGATTTGCATATTTTTCTCTAGTTTTACTTACGTGATTTACAAAATACATAGTAAGATATAGCGTTTGTAATAACTGGTATATAATCCATGGTGATACTGGTTCATGTCCTACAGGCACAGGAATTCTATTCTGTTTCACACAATTCCCATCAAAAATGAGAGGGAAAAGTACAATGCTGTTATAATTGTATGCACTGAATTGTAGAGTGTTTTCTTGCCAAGAAAGAACTTCCGTTTTGTCGAGGCATCAATGAGAATTCACATCTGATGGTTGGAAGAATTTTCCAGAGACTAGCTTCTGGCTCTGTTTCTTTCAAATCTTGTTTTTCCTCCACACCACATACCCACTGCCATGTGCTGTAGGTCACTTTCGTCTTCGGATATGATCCGTGGCCCTGAGCTTCGGTTCATGATGAATCAGCACCATGGACAAAAGGAGCATTCCTGGAAGCCATCCCTACACTGGGATGATTACAAACCACCTAAAAATATTCCACTGCACCCAAATTTAGTGTGATCCCAACTCAACTTCTCATTAGTCAGATCCCCAAAATTCCAACAGGTACTGAATGCCACCTGACAAGAAGGGAAAGATCGTGGTAGGGAATTCTAAGTGGAAAGAGTCAGTCATTTTAATAAATTAACACTAACATATCTTCCACTTAAACATTTTCTAAAAATATGACTATGTGAACTCATTGTTAGGATCCCTCTAAGGACCTTCAAAGATGTATGTGCAAGTGAGAGGCCCTGAAGATGCAAGCGGGTTAGTTTCTTGGTACATCACTTCCCGAGTATGCAGTAGGGTTATCCATTGTAATGGACTTGGGACTGTGCCCAACACATTCACCCGCTGTCACCCATTGTTGGCAGCTGAGTGAGAGTGAGGGTAGGAGAGATCACTTGCTCTGACTTCTGTGCATATACCCTCTCTGACTTGCTTGTGCCCCAGGAAGCTGACCTCTGTATTCTGTCTTACACAGATTTCCTTGCCCCTGGCTTCCAGTTGGCTTTGGCCAGTGGGAGCCATCAGAGAAGATTGATGAGTAGTGGGAAAGAGAGGTTGGGGTATTTATCACCCCCCGCCCCAACTCCCCTCAATTTCTTATGGTTCTGACTCTGTCTGCACCAGCTGCAGCTCCTAATGGGTAACTCCTCTTCCAGGACTACAGAGCTCGCTGGTTCCAATGACACCACTTCTACCCTTTGCTCTCATCAGGACTAACAGTAGTATCAGCTTCCTGCTGCTGTGAGTCTCTCGGTGCCTCACTGTCCTTTGTTAGTTCCCTTAACCTATCCACACGTCTGTAACTAGTCTCTTCATTCAGTCCTTTCAGTCAATCCTTTTGAGTGTTTGTTTCCCCAGCAGATACATTGTTCTGACCCCAAATCCTCCACCGGGTGGTCATTTCTGGCTATATTGCTTTTCTTTCTCCTGTTATCCTGAGATGAAAGGTATTGCTTATTTTCTTCCTCTCAGAGTAAGTCACAAAGAATGTGTACCTAAGGCCATTTCCTCCTCCTGCGGTGCAGTCATAAAATTGGCTGAGATCCACATGTAAATTGGAGAGTTCTGCTTGTTGACCCAACTGTTAATTTCCCCTGGGGGTGACACATCCCTCTGAGTATTTAGCCTCTCTTTAAAATTTCTAAGTCTCCATATGTGTTTATGTAACCGCTTAGCTCTGTCCTATGTAGCTCTAGGGAAATTTGCTACACTTGTTGGAAGTTGAATTGTCCCATCATATTACATAAGATGAAAACCTGACCCCATTCAACCGCCAGAGCAATAGCGAGAGGAGACATTAAGTGAGAACTGATTTTCAGTCCGGAGACCCCTTTCCATTCATGGGTCCTTTAGGTTTTCTCCAAGGCTACACAGATTGCTGTTTTTCAAAAGGAATATCATTTTTGCTACCCTCAGGAGCTACTTAATCTGGACATTAGAAATGTTTCTGAGAGTGGGGAGGAACATGGGAAACACTCACCGGCACCGTGTTTATCTTTAGTAAGAGAAAGGGAAAGAAATGAGCAGATACAGAACTTTCTTATATTTCCTTCTTGACACAGCTGCAGGTGGGATCCAGAAACTCTGACTTCAGACGCGCCCCAGATCGGGAATCTCTGTGACTAAACTGCCTTTGGAAAGTACTCCGTAGGCCCTTATCTCAGCTGATTCAGGTTGTGGTCGCCCAGGAAGGAGCTCACCCCTGAATCTGGCCCAGGCTGAACTCTTGATCTCTTCTTTCATTCCTTCAGCTAATGTTTGTCGAGTGCCTATAATAGGGGAGGCCCTACTCGAGGTGCTGAAGATACTGCAGTGAATGTGGCAAAGTCCTTACCCTCATGAGGCCAACATTCTAGTTGGAGAGGTAGAAAATGAACAAGCAGGCAAGTGACACACAAGTGGACACAAAATATTATCATTTTAGTTTGTGACAAGTGCTCTGAGGTGGTATTGCCGAGTAAATTTATTATAACCAATTAATGTCTTAATAATGTTGGGATGCAGAAAATAATGAACATAGCAGGCCTGAGGCTGCTATGCTTAGAAAGGCTGCTTGTAAGATTGGCCCTTGGCTGGTATCTGGGAACTTGAATGGTACACTGTTCTCTCCACTGATAGAAAACTAAGTGGTGAGAGTAACTTGTTTAAACTGTCTGAACAGCTGCTTTCCTTTTGGGAGCCTGGAATTGTGTTACGTGCTGGACAGAGAGTGTCTGTGTGACCAGCCCCCACTGAAAACCCTGGCACTGAGTCTTCAGTGAGCTTCCCTCATAGACAATATTTCACACGTGATGTCACAGTTCACTGTGGCAGGAACTAAGTGCATCCTGTGTGACCCCACTGGGAGAGCCCTCTTGGAATCTTGTGCCTGTGTCCGCCAGACTTCCGCCCACGTGCCCCTTCCCTTTGCTGATTGGTTTGTATCCTTTCACTGTAATCAGTCGTAGCCATGAATATGATTGTTTCTGAGTCCTGTGAATCCTAGAGAATCACCAAACCTGGGCGGGGTCTTGGGGCCCTGTGGCACAGTTGGGAACTCTAGAATTTCTGGAACAAGGGGATTAAGAAGGCAATCCAATTGGAAGGTGGTGGTGGGGTAGCTGACAGCGCCACATAAAAAACTTGTGTGGGTGCCAGTAGAGCTACTATTTAAAACAAACGAAAAACAAATACAAAAGAACAGCAACAACAAAAACTGGAGTGACACTAAGGGATACTTGGAGGAAGCTGACAGCTCCTCCACTAAGAGATGCCCTGGTAATGGCATAACCTAGAAAAGTTGTGGCCACATGTATGTTCTCCCTCCACAAATTCTTGAGCCCCTTGAAAACAGGGTGTTGCAAGGTCTTTGTACCTTCATCCTCAGAGAGGGTCATTTTGTAGAATGATGAGATGGATGGATTTACAGGCTTTTTTTTTTTTTTTTTTTTGAATTTACAGGGACTCAGACTTTAAGGAGGGAGGACCCATGATTATCTAAGAAGCCAATGGTTGAAGGAAGTTTTAAATCTCTCAGTTTATTTTAACTTCTGTCGGCCAAATAGACCTGGTTTTGAGGCTTAGTGGTGTCCTATTATGTTTATGTGGAGGGTAAGCAATAAAAAGGGAAGAAATTTCTGCAGAATTATACCTTTGTAGCTTCTCTTGGACACCACTGTCCATTTAATTGACAGAGACCTTTCAAAACAAAATGGCCTGGACTTTCAGCAGCAGGGTGGAGTGTGTGGGTGGGAATGGATGTGCATTTGTGGTACCAACAAGGAGAGATTTACAGGTGGGGCCTCAGGCTCAGCTCCCAAGGCAGTTGAGGGGAGGGACTGGTTCCCAAGCAGGCTTCTTGGTTCCACAGTTGGGATTAACCTCTTCCTTCTTTGCTTTATTCCTCACTTTTCTTTTTAGTGCTTCTCCCCCTCTCTGTCTCTGTCCTTTCAGACTTCTCCCTTCCACTCTTTCTCTTCTTACTTTGCTTCCTTTTGTTTCCTCTGTCCCTGACTCCTACTTCACCTCAGTCTTTGTCTCTTAATTTTTACTGCATTCTTTCTGGCTCTTTCTTGATAGCATCTTCTCAATTCAAGTTTTAACCCTCCCCGTGGATAGGCTCTGGACTCTACTTCTGTCTTATGTTTTGAACTTCCCTGAAACATGGTCAACTTACTCTGGATGAGAATAAGCACTTTGTCTCCTGAAAACTGGAAAAAATAATGATGGTAAGGGCCTTCTTGGGCCAAGTATTACCTTCCTCCTGTGGCTAAAACTTGGGGAGTGTATAAAAGATGACACCAAGAGTTCAATTGCAGTTTCTTCAATGTTTAATGCCTTAAAGATGACAGTGATACATGCTTTTGCCCTAGATCTGTATTTTTAGCCATAGTATTTGCCACCCCTGAAGATAGTATTACCATGTGCTATGGTAAGTATGCTGCATATCTGAACATGTTCCTCAGGGGCTAGAGAAAATCAGTCCACCGTGCAGACTGGAATCAATGGGAATGACCAACCTCCAGCCTCAGGGGTTGGACCCTTGGGACCGCTGGGACTATTTAACAACCCTTGTGATAATTCTCCATGAGCCCCTACTCCCCTTCCATCCAGGACCTCTGAGAGCCCTTCATCTTTCTCCTTGAGATCTTTACCTCCAATCCATAGTTCTCACAGTTAGCAGATGACCTCCCCTCTACTTTATCAATAAAGTGATTGGACCTAAACAATTTGGCCTTGCAAACTTCCGTTTTCCCGTAATTCTCTCCCCTCCACCATTCATGGGGATAAAGAGTTCCTTTTCCAGTTCAAAGCCAGCCTCTTCGCCTGTACTCTGGATCTATTTCCTCTCATCTCTGGCACCTGCTTCTGTGTATTATCATCTCTCTTACACCACCAGTTTTTCTCCTTTCCACAAGCTCTTTGCATATAACTCGTAAATATGCTTAAAGACTTCTTTTTGGAAAGAAGCAATCTCTTTTGGCCTTCTCCACCTTCTAATGTCTCTGGCTATTGCCCAGATCTCTGCTTTCTTTTCTGGTCAACTTTCTGGAAAGAGGAAAATTACCTTCTTTTTCCATTTGCTCACCTCTCATTCAGTCCTCACATCCCTGAGATCTCACTTCCATCCTCCATCCCTCTGTTGAAAACAATTCTGGCAAAGATCTCTACTCTGGCAAAGATCTTCATATTGGCGAACCCAATAGTCACTTTTAATCCTTATCTTGTTAGACCTCACTATAGTACTTGACACTATTGAACTTCTCATTCTTGAAATTGCTTGGCAACCAGGATATCTCTCTCTTGGTTTCTTGCCATTTCTCTGATTGTGCTTCTTGATCTCTCTAGTGGGATCCTCTTCCTTTACTCATCTTTTAAGCTGGGAATTAAAAACACAAGTATCTACCAGGGCCAGGGAAGTAATATAAATAAATGAAATAAGTATATGAAACAACACCATAGTAATAATTAATGAGAGACGACATTAGCCTTGGTGTGAGAAAGACAGTGGGGAGTAGTGGAGGTTGTAAACAGTAGGAGAACTTGTGTCCCATTGAAAAGGGAAAGCTGCTACTCAATTTTGATGGATGTTGTTATGTGAAAATGCAAGTCCAGTGGGTCCAGAGCTCCTGATTATAGGAGAATCTTGAAATTCTTGTTTTCAGGTGAAATTTCCTGATTTTAAATGTTGGCAACAACAAAAAAAGAAAACACGTAGAACTTGTTTGTAGAAAATCTGCCTTAAATACTGGTGCACCTCACAGTTGTGAACCAGCCCCATGGCTATTTCTTTATGTTTCTCCTTTTACCGGCTCAACTATTCTCATGATTTTAACTCCCACCAAGAAACAGAAGACCTTCATCTCCCAGTCTGGTCTCTCCTGTGACATTCAATGCATAAGTCCAGTTATTTTTTGGACATTATAATTGCATGTTCAATAAGCAGTTCAAGTTCCACATGTTCAAACTTGAACTCATGCTTCCCCAGACATCTCCTCCTCCCTCTCAGTAAGTTGTATCACCATCCTTCTTGCCATTTGATTCAGATTTCTGGGGGTTAATCTGAATTTTTGTTGTTATTGTTATTCTCTGTCATTCACAGTTCTCCATAACCAAGGCCGGCCAGTTGTACCCATTACATTGCTTGATCTGTCCTGTCCTTCTGCCACTGTCTTCATTGAGGTCCTTGACATCTCTTGCCTGAATTATCACCTTAGACTCTTAAGTATTCCCAACCCATTTGCCTGCCTCCAGATTAGTCTTTTTAAAATCTGTCCTTTCTATTGAGGCCAAAGTGATAAAGGCAAATTTGATTACTCTCCCATCTTCTTGAAACATTTCAAGAGCTCCCCAGGGCCTGTTGAATCAAGTCCAAGGCGAAGAGTAAGGTTTTCAGTGACCTCACCCCTCCTTGTCTGGTACTTGATGCTCTAGCATTTCCAAATAGCCTGCAGCTCCTCACATACCCCACCCTGCCTGCTGCCTCTTTGACTTCAGTTTTTCTGTCCTGTCTTCCCACATTCTTCCCAGTACCCTCTAATGCTTACTCAATGCTCGAGATACTTCTCTTTCTGGGAACCCTTCCCTGAATTTCCTGTTTGGGCCAAGAGTCACTCATCTGGGCCCCCACAACCACTGGGTTTGTATATTACAGTTCTTTCTATGTCGCACTGTCATGGTGTGTTTACGTGTAGCAAGCTGCACTAGGGTAGAAATCATACCCTGATTTATTTGTATCCTCTCCCCCGCCTAGTTAGCATCCATAGCACTTCCCAGCACATGGCAATAACTCGATAAATATTGCTAAACTAAACTGAACTAACATCTCAGTTGGGGAAATGGAAGCAGCAATCCTGGTACTTGGTAATGAGAAATTTCCCAGGGATCAGAATGAGGAGTGGAATTTAGCCCAAGACTTCAGAGAAGGAGAATTCAGGACAAGTTTCCTATATAATTTTGGTTGCAAAACCACATGAAGAAAGCAGAGCTAAGTGGTAGTACGCTGAAATCCCAGAAGATGGGGTTATAGCCTCACCAGACTAAAGAGATGAATGCGATCTTGGACTATGGTAGTTGCATCACAGGTGTCCAGTTTAGAGGTGGGAATAGTCCCACTGTTCTTCATCCTGGTCAGTCTACATCCAAATGTGGTGTCCAGGTCTGGGTCGTCATTCTTGCCTGACCAGGTGAGAGATGAAGACCAGCATGGTGAGAAGTCCCAATGCCATGCCGATGAAAGGGACATTAAAGAACTGGGGATGTTTGGTCTCAAAAAGAAAAAAAAAAGTATTAGTGGAAATCTGAGAGGGGCACTGAAACACTGGAAAGACCCTCATTTGAGAAAGGGGAAAACGCCTACCTCATGAGGCACCAGAGGATGAAACTGGGACAAATAAATGAAAGCTATAGGGAAGCAAATGACAATCCTATGTCAGGGACAGTTGTCTAAGAATCAGAAGTGTCCAGAAAGTAATGAACTGCTTCATCAGCAGTGAAAAGCCCCCATCTCTAGGTGTGTTTGAGGAGATGCTAAACAGCCAGCAGCCAAGACAGTTTCAGAAGTGCCTGCTGCTTGGTGGCAGCCTGGACTAGTTGACCAGTAGATGACCTTTCGATATTAAGAGCCTAGAATTCTGTGAGATTAAAAAAACCGTCTTTGTTTCCTAAAGAAAAGGTTACAGTTCTTTTCTTAGTGAAGATGTAGAGCGACAAAAGAGTTGTCATTTGACTTCACCAGTTCAGAAATCATCATGGTGCTGTTTCTTCCACTTAAAAGATTCCACGTTTGGCATTCTTGGTATTCTCCAATCGCATTCTTCTACTTCCCTCAGACTTGGGTCTCTATGCACAACAGATCCTTCAGTCAGTCCCAATTCACTTTTCTTTGGTTCTGCAGGAGTTCACGGAACTTCCCCCAAGAACCAGGGATGATTCTGGAAGGCCACAGAGGTATAGATGACCATCCTGTGACAAGAGAGTGGCTAATTCTGCATCAGCACCTCTGCTGGTCCAACTTGGTTAGAGGAGACTTCTTAAAGGATATACCAGCATGTCTTTCTTCTAAATTAAAACCTTCATATAGGGGAAGGAGGTTTGGAGAGCTCCACTCTTAAAAATACAAGAATAAGAAACAAACTATTTTAAAAAGGAGAAAGTATGTCAGCTTAGCAGGATTTAGAGTTAACCCCTCAGAAGTGATCTGGGATCTGGAGATAAAGTTCTGTTACACAAGAATTTGCCAGAACTTAGAGCTTGGCTAACTTCATCATCTGATTCCAATTGTTCCTTTTCTGTTTTCTCTTGGAAAATTCACCTACCACTGGTGCCCTGCAGCTGGTCTTGTGGAGAGAGGAAATCCAAGTGGTAGGAGCCTGAGACACGGCACCAGGGGACTTCCCCATAGCAGTTGACCCTGAGCACTCTCCCTGCCTGGTTGGATTCTAGTCCAACCTTCCACCTGGTCACCATGGCCACTCCTGACTCCCTCTTCCCATGACCATCACCAGCCTTGTGTCATGCATGTTCTGTAGCCCTGTTTCCTCTCCTGGCCCTGAACTGCTACTGGGGAGACTTTGGAAGTCTGCAGACCTGAATCACTGCAATTTGTGTCTTGCGACCAGCTGAGCCAGTTTTCTTCAGCCCTTGCACATCCCCACACTGGTTGTTTCCAATCCAGTCACTCAATATGGCCCCCGTTCCTTTCCCAGAGGACCTTACCGCCCACTTTCCTGAGGCTGCTATACTTCAACTGTCCCATCTGTACTCACCTCCATTTGGGAACCTGTTTACAGAGGAGTATTTCTCTTAGTTCTAAGAAGACACTCTTCCCCTGGCCTCTCAGTTTAGACTCCTCCTGCCTCCTCAAACATCCTTAACTCTGACTTCGGTCCTCAAATCCAGTTCTGTATCTCTAATTGCCTACAGGACACATGTGCTGAGTGTCATGACATCACCAAGTTCCCTGACAACATGCCCCAAACAGAACTTACCATTCATCACAACCCTCCTCCAGCATCACTATCATGGCCCATTTCCTTGTGACGCCCTCCTTCCTTCACAGCCATCTGGTCACCACGAAGGGATGAGCATGAGAGAAAGGCCAGGAGCACTGCCAAGATGCAGGCCATCATGGTCAAGCCCCTGAACCACAGGCAGCAGCTGCTTCCCTCCAGACTTCTGGACAAAAATTAAAAAGGTTAGTTTGAGCCAGTGTTAAGTCTGGTGTTCTGTTACTTTAACCAAAATGCATGCAAAACCAGTACACCAATTCCAGCCAACTTCAGAGTGTTCTTTCTGGCTCACTGAGACTTATCACCAGAATTTAGAATAGCTCTTGAAACATGACCTGCAAATTAACAAATATTTGTTAAATGAATGACTGAATGAATGACTAAATTGTACATCAAAGCATTTTTTGAAACAAACATTAACCATTAGAAACCTCGTGTGTAGGTTCAAAGTTTAATTTTATGTTTCACAGAGAGTGCCTAGGAGATTTCCAGTCTGCTAAATTTAAATTAAATAATCTTACAAGATTTTTTCTTTCTTTATGAGTAGAGGCACTGATGAATAAATTTTGATTAGACTAATACTTTTTTTTCAGGGCAGTGTGGTTGCAGCTACAATAGGTTAGGAATTCCCTGGTCTGTCACAGCGGATTGTCAGGACTGGGTCTGAACCCCATTTGTAAGCCCAGGGATTACTAATCAGCACTTGTGTCCCTGGCCCTGGTTGTTAGCGGCTCATTTGGCAAAATGCCAACATGGTTAATCACGTCCTGGCTTCCTAAATCTCCGTGTTTTTAACCAGAGCCTTCATTTCCTGGGTTAAGCTGCTCCAAAGAGTTGGGTAACTGAGGCGTAAAGGATGAGTTTTCAGAGGGATGAGATATTTCCTGACCAGGTGACCGGAAAAGTGTAGCTGTCAGTCGTGTCTCGTGTGTCGTGGTAGTCAGATTCTGATTACAAAACGGAGGCATTGCCAAGAAGTTGTAGGTTTGAAAAATGAAGCTTCGTGTTTCCCCGGTCACTTATTTCAGTGGCTGTCAAACTGTTTCACGGAGTCTATCAAAGTTTGGGGTTGCTGATGCCAGTGGAGGCCAGTGAAACCAGTTTCAAACTTTTGCATTAATCACAAATCTTGTTGTTGTTCTCCTTGGTTAACCTAATACTAAGGAAATGTAGAGCTGCATTTAAAAATTTCCACTAATATATACTGCTTTATTCGTTCCTTATATTAGGGTTCCAGGGAGGTTTCATTTTTTTTTAAAAAAGAGACTTTCCATGTTAAAAAGGTTGAAAACTACTGAGAGGTCAACACAGTGGAGGGACTTGCTTAGGGAAAAGCAATATTCCCTGCCTTAGTGAGAAATCTGAAGGGTTAAATGAAATAATCTGTGTGAGAGCATTTATTTAGCACAGTGCTTGGTATAAAGGTTAGTAAAGTTTGGTGGAAGGAAGGAAGGGAGGGAGGGAGGGAGGAAGGTGTGGCAGAATTAATTAAAAGCAGATGTGTCAGGTATCTTCGGCCTCTCCAGATTCACTTTGCGGAGGCTGACCTATGTGGACACATCACCAGAGCGCCCTTGCTTGGTCTCCAGATCATTTTGGCTGACAGGAAGTCCGGGGAACCTAGACGGTGGAATAAAGATGAAGTCTGGGTGTTTACTCCCCCAGCCCCAACTTAGGCTGTTTGTGTTCCTTCACCAAAGCAGCTGCTCCTCTCAAGGCAGCCTCCTCTGCACACTCTCCTGCTGGGCTCTGATATCAGTGTTCTCCCCTTGCCTCTCTGGGGCTGGGGGTTGATACTGTGATTTACACTAAGAAATATATGTATTTGCTCTTTGTCCCAGTCCTGGCACATAGCTCCTAAAACCCTTGGAATTCCCTAAATGATGGGGGTGAGGGAGGGTCTTTTGTTAACGAGGCAACTTCTGGAAAGCCCTGGGGTAACCTAAGCATGGGAGCTGGTTGCCAGGGGAAACTACCATGTGATTGAGGGGTTGGAACTCTCAGTTCCCACCCACCGCTCAAACAGGTGAATCCAAGCACCATCGGCCACCGATTTGATCAATTGTGCCTACGAAATGAAGCCTCCATCAAAATGGAAAAGGATGGGGTTTGGAGAGCTTCCAGGTTGGTGAACCAGAACATTTCCACGTGCCTCTGTGCCAGGCCCCAAACTCCATGGGGACAGAAGCACCTTTGTTTGGGATCTTGCCCTGTGTATCTCTTCATCTGGCTCTTGCTTTGTATCCTTTAATATCCTTTGCAATAAGTCAGTAATCTAGTGAGTAAACTATTTTCGTGAGTTCTGTGAGCTACTCTAGCAAATTAATTGAACCCAAGGAGGGGGCCGTGGGAGCCTCTAAATTGTAGCTAGTCGGTCAGAAGCACAGATAACAATCTGGACTGGTGATTGGCATCTGAAGTGGAGGGCAGTCTTGGACTGAGCCCTTAAACTGTGGGCTCTGATTTTTTTCTCCAGGTAGATCGTGTCAAAACTGAGTTCAATTGTAGGACACCCAGCTGGTGTTAAAGAATTGCTTGGCAGCTTGGGGGAAAAAAACCCACATGTTGGAATCGGTATTAGAATTCGTAAGTGGTGCCAGCTCCACTGCTACTAACTCCGGGTTACTGCACTGTCCTTTGTGGTTCCCCTGCGTCCTGCCCACACCTTTGTTAATATCCATCTTGTAAAGGAATGCTTGATGAATTATTCTAACTAGGGGGTGCTGTGTGTTCCTATTGGGCCCCAACTGATGTAGTGAGTGGCTGCATACTTTGACACTCCAAAAATATTCTTTACCCTTTCCCCCCACATTCTGTATGGCCAGAGGCAGATCTCTGGAGACCTCAAGTTGAGTTTGGCCACTGGGACCACCATCAGGAGATCTGAGGGCTGGAGGAGAGAGAACAGGTGATTTATAACCCCTGCTGGCTTTGGCTGGGCAGTTGTGTTACACTTAAGACCACAGCTTCTGCCATCAGTCCCACTCCCAGGGCTCAGCAGTGACCAAGTCCATCACTTCACCCTTCCAACTCTCCGGATGGTAATGGCTCCCCAGCTTCACTGTTTCTGGTTGGTTCCCCTAACTCTGACCCATCTTTGTGAAATAATTATTTCATTAAACTCTCATTTATTCCTGAGGTAATTGTGTCATCTACTCTCTGCCAGGACCCTGGCTCCTAGCGTAAATTTTAAGACTTGTGGCGTTAGGTGCAGATTGAAGTTTTATTCACTGTCAGTGATTCATTTTTAAAGAAGTCTTAGTAAAGCTATGAGATTGTTTGAATTCAGACAAGTAGCAAAGACAAGATTTTCCTTTTATTCCTCCTTCCTGTCTCAAGATAGTGAAGTTCATAGAGCAGAAAAAAAAAAACAATGCATTAATTGGTTCTTTGTCCAGCCCAAACAGGGTGTGTGGACAGGGAGGGAGTAAGATGACAGTACAGGGATATGAAAAACTCACAACTGAAGAATCAGGAGCCACATAATTTATCCATAACACGTAGCAAACTGAATGCGAAGTCTTCAGCTCTAGAATGTATTTATACTAAAGGGCATCTCATAGGTTTAGGCTCCAAAGGAACATAACCAGTGACATTTCACTCTTGAAAATTCAGTAACTACCTCTATGGAAGGGAATAAGAGTTTCTCTGTTTAGAACTTGGGATATGGATGTGAGAAATAAAAACTAGTAACAGAAAGTTACATCATGGCTCCATGGTCCGTGCTTCCTAAGACATTCCAAGTGAGAAAACCTGTTCTGTATTTAATGAATTTCAGAGAGTATCAGCCTGTCTCTTCCAATCACCATCAATTGGTGAGTTAATGTGATGCAACCCTTATTGAGAGCCCAGAACTAGGTACTGTGGATGCAAAAGTGAGTGAGCATGGCAGACGGACACACTGATGACTCCACATCAAAGCAGACCATGTTAGTTACATGAAGAAGCCTCTCATGGGATAAACACAAGTGACTTGAGAGCACGGAAGTGGTCCTGTTGCATCTTATATCTAACATCAGTTCCTGAGGCCACAGTTAAAATCCAGTTCTTTTTCGTTTCTAAGAAGAGATGGATAGCAGCTATTCACTATCCTTCGTGTAATTGCATCTCAAGGGGTAATTTAATGATGACTTCACCTCTCTTCTCGATCCTTCCTGCTAATTTGCCTTCATTATCCCGGTGAGGACGTCCCAGGTCTTCCATCCTACAAGCATATTTCCTTGGCACATCCAGGAAGACATCCAAAGCTCTGAGATGGAGGTGCCCATGTTTCGCGATATTAACCAGAGGTCATTACAGCTCCCCTTTGCAGTAGTGCTTCCTGGTCTTTTCGCCTATCAACACATAGGAAACAGCGGTATTTTTAGGCTGCCATTGGGCTAAATGGAAGACATTATTTGTGGCTAAAGGCAAAGATCTTAGGACTATGACTGTCTCAGGTCCTGCCTGGTTACCCCATGATCTACGAGGATCTGTGTAGCCCAAAGCCCCTTCACTGAACTAGGAATTTCTGGCATACAGAATGAAGTCCAAGCACCTTATGCTTATGTGGCAGGTAACACATCCAGACAGCGGGGCCCTGGATGGGGCCCTTGCTCCCTGGTTTTGTCCACTCGGACTCTGAGCTCAACTATCTGCTCAGCACAGACATCTGAATACAAAACCCTATCCAGAGGGGTTCTTTAACTTGGGAATTTATGAAGATGGCAAAAGATGATGACTGAAGCCACACTCTGAAATGAGAACTCCATAAAGTTTATTATACATAGTTATATTCAGCTACCCAGAAAGAGGATATGTAATAGGTTGTTTTATTTGTCTCCAGTTAATCCTCACTAAGAAACTGGTAATAACCCTTAACAGTATTCCTCTGTGTGCTTCTCACTGTTTGATTCCTAGGGTACCTGTGCAGGGCTGCTCACTTTTTATCTCAGCTTTTTACTTCTTTTGCAGGTAGTTCTTAGCTTCTGAACATTGGCTGCAGGAATGGTTGATCTTAGGCAAATCTGTCCGTAGACCTCCTGGGAATGTGGTACCCCTCTGGGATTGCATTATTTGGAGCTGTAATACGGGAGTGGAGGAGAAGGAAGAGTGAATTGTGTGTGTGTGTGTGTGTGTGTGTGTGTCTAAGGGATTACTTCCTCTTTGGAGTGACTCTGAAAATGAGCCCCCCATTGCATAGATGGCTGGTTGCCATGACACTTCCTGTGTGACACCTTCAGCATCCTCTCCTGATGTTAATAGTCCAGACATGACTGCTCAGTCACCAGCCAAGGCCCTCACCAACTGGATGCTGCTTATCTTTCTCAATTGCCCCCAGTGCATCCTGTTCCCTGGCCACGCCACATTTTTAACTTTTCCTGCATACATTTTGCCTTTTCAGCCTTTGTTTCTTTCTGTTAAAAACAAACAAACAAATAAAACCAAAAAACTTCCGCAGTTTGACTTCCTGGTAAACATCCACTCATCAAGATCTGTGAATCCTTCCCACCCCAATGGTGGAATAAGTTCATTCACTCTTTTTATTCTCATCTCCTAATGTACATACTTCTCTTCCCCAGTACTTATCATGTTGAACTGGAGTAATAGTTATTTGTGTATCTCCTCCCCATCCCTGTGAGACTGCTGGCGCTTGAGGCTAACAATGGCGTCTTATTCAGCTGGGTATTCGCAACGCCCAGCCCATAGCCTGGCCTGGGAATGCTGCTCTCCCATGTCAAGTGAATGACTGTAGGGCAAGCAAGGGCTTCCAGCGGCTCTAATGAAACTCTTCCCTGCGTGCCAAGGGCAGAGACTCTAGTGGAACAGAAACCTTGAATACAACCCTAAGATTTTGTATCAGGGTTCTTAAAATTTTCACAAGAATTTGTTGCTGATTCCATGCCTAGCGAACATCATGCACGCTTAGGGGGTACCATGTGATCGTGATGATAATTCTTTGCTGAAATACATGTAGTTTCTCCTCTGCCTGGAGCACTCTTCCCCATGCCCATCCCAAACCAGCCTCCACACATCATCTAAACTTCCTCAATCATTGCACTGTATGTTAATGGTCTATTTATTGAACTGACTTCTCCCACTGAACTATAAATCCATGAAGTCAGGGTGTATGTCAGTCACGTTCATCATTGTATCCTCTGTTTTACAGGATGCCTAGCGTGTAATCTGCATTAAATATTTTTTGAATGAATAAGTGAATGAATGAATGAATGAATGAATGAAGTGAGTTATCCTTGTTGGCTCAGCCAGGGATCTTTAATAAAAGAGTAACGAAATATTACCCGATGGAGTTTCAACAATGTAGATCCAGCTCCTTTGAAAGTTAGCCGGGCGAAGCAGGTGAACAAGATAAATTTGGCAACGCTTTAGAACCTTGTAAGAGAGAAGACATTAAGTCAGTGTAGATTTTTGTAGCAAACCCTGAAAAAAATTTCCCTGCTGACTTTTATATACTTAAGTGGGAGCTATTCTTACAATGATTTTAATGATTCATTTGTGTTGCATCACATACCTTAGTAGGCAGGAATATTTTTACTGTTTTACTCACCAGAATGTTTTCCCAAAGCAGCTTTTTGAGAGTAACAGAATAGCTTAGATGGTGTGATACTCAATCCTTCACTGCTCCGTGGTGATATTGTTAGAAGGGGAAAGTTTTTCTATCACTATGTCCCACAGAAGATGGTTTGCCTTTCATTTGGCAACAATCATTTCAGACTGGAAGGTCATGAATAGGCAATTCAGGGAAGTAATACAAATGGCTGATGCATATCAGAAAAATATGCTCATACCATTTTTTGCCTGATAGGCAGAACTTTTTAAGATTTCTGATAAATGGTATTATCAATATTTATAGTATTGCAGCAAGCAAGATATGGGGAAATGGGCTCTCTCTTGCTGTATATGGAAGAGGCTATAGATTGGTACAGGGTTTTTATGGAGACCAACTTGGAAAACAAAGATTTAATCAAAATTTAATGTGCAGATTCTTTCACCCAGCAATTCCACTGTAAGAATCTGTCCTACTGATATACCCACATAAGATGGCTCCATGTGTGTATGAAAATATTTACTGTTGCAACTTTCTTAAAGGACAATCATATAACTTTGTGATTTAAATGAAAAGAGCTAGAGCTCTGTACACAGACAGACTGGTCCAAAGATGAGAGCCTTGGAAGTCTTGCTGAGAAGTGTGGGTGTTCTTCTGAGGGTTCTAGGGAACCACAAGGAGTTTTAGGGAGTATAATTGGTAGAAAGAGGAGCCACCTTCTGGACAGCCTTAGCATCATCTTATATCCAAAAGAATTGTCATTGACATCCCCGCATCATTGACTACGATGAAAATCTGCACTGAAACCACTCAAAGAGGTACCAAGGGGAATTCCACTTTAACACAGAGCTAAACTTCCTAAAATCTTTTCTCCCTGTATCTCTCTTATTTCTCACCTTACAGCAGCACAAATACCTCCATCCTTCTCTCTTTCTCACACACAGTTCCCCCAGATTCCTCTAAATTCAGGCTATAATTGTTTTTAAAAATTCCAAATGTTGGTGATGTTTATTTTTCACCTTAAAAATATTCATTTTTTCAATTAAAAAAATTGGTTACATTTGTTAGCATTAAATGAGAATTGTAATCTCAATGGAAAGCTTTGAATAAAGAGCAGAAATGAGAGTTTTCCTTTAGGTTGAAAAAAATTTATTTTTACTTTATGTAAATCTATAGAGTCATATTGATTATAAGGATAATCAAGTTTTTAGTGCTCATTTCTTCTCCCTCATCTTTGTCCTCTATTTTCACCCTCTGTATTAGTTCTCTACTGTGTAAGAAATTACCCCAAATTCAAAGCACTTCAAATAACACCCATTTATCATCTCCCAGTTTTTTTGGGTCAGGAGGTTGGGCGTGGCTTAGGTGGGTCCTCTGCTCAGGGTCTCCAGGCTGTAACCAAGGTGTTTTGGGGGGCTGAAGTTTCATCTGAGGCTCAGGGTCCCCTTCTAAGCTCATGTGGTTGTTGGCAGAGTTCATTCACTGCTATTATAGAACTCATGGTGACCAGCTTCTACAAGGCCAGCATCTCTGATCTCAGGGAAGCCCAAGTATTTGATTAAATCAGGCTCATCCAGGATGATCTTTTTGATGAATTCAAAGTCAAACCTAGTTACATCTTCAAAAATCCCTTCCCTTTTGTCATGTAACATAATCACAGGAGTGATAGCTCATCATACTCACTGGTTCCACCCACACAGAAGGGTATATTAGTATTTTTAGTCTCTTTAATGGTTGCTAGTCCAATGTTACTTTAATTTGAATGTCGGTACTTAACTAGCATATGAACATCTTTCCATATGTTTCATATGTTGATAATTTGAATTTGCTCTTCTGTGAACTGGCCCTTGTTAACCTTTTTCCATTGGGTTGTTTGATCATTTCTTGTAGATTTGCAAGAGCTCTGTAAGTAGTATTGTATTAGCTAAGTGATACTAGCTGCTGCGACAAACCCCCAAGGTGTGGTTTAACACAGTAGATAGAGGTTTATTGGCAACAGGATGAGGCATTGTGCTCCACACAGTCATCCAGAGATCCATAGCTGAGGGGAGCTATTCCATCTTCAGCAGTGGCTTCAGGTCCTTTTGGCTGTCAACTTCCAGCCAGGACATAGGGGAAGAGAGAAAAGCGCATATGTGGGAGGCTAGGCCTGGAGGATGCTCTCGCTTCCACTCACCTCCCTCTGGCCAGCACCAAGGCACGTGGCCCTGCCCTACAGGAAGGTTGGGAAATGTGGTCTCCATGTAAAACCATGGGGATGGAGAGGAGAGTGAGGAATGGATTACAAACAGATACCAAGAAACCTTTGAGGGTGATGAATATGTTCTTTACCTTGATTGTGGTGATGGTTCCACAGGTGTTATACATTCGACAAGACTCATCCTATTGTATGTACACTTTGAATGTCATTATTGTACCTCAGTTGTATCTCAATAAGCTGTAAAAATATACTAGGGGGAAATGTGTCCCTTGAGGAAAAGGAATCCATTTTGTAAACAGCTAGCCAGTCTCTTTCATAGTTATATATCATGTAAATATTTTCCTAAATTTGCCATTTTTATACAGTCAAATAAATATGTTGGGGTTTGGGGAAGTGTCTGGCTATCAGGATTGGTCAAGAAGTTCTCTCTTGACCCTAAATTTTACTCAGTTTCCTAGATTTTCTTGCAAGCTTCTTAAGATTAATACTTGAGTTTATTCCCTTTTTTTTTTTTCTCACCAGTTTGGTAAATTTTCTGTTCAGTCCATTTTATTTTCTTGTGTTAACATGGAAATTCTAATATTCTTTTATATCCTGTTAACAGACACTTTGTCTACTCCTATGCTCATAATAAGACATTTTCTCTACTATCTGGAAACAAGCGAGTCATTATTCCCACAAGATGAACTCTGAAGTAGTTCTGAAGGCACTTACTCCCTCCTCTCCCCTCTGTCCTTCCCCGAGGAGATCTTGGCAGTGATGGTACTCCCCCCTCTGCCCTCCCCAGTGTCAGGACTCACTGAGGGCAGTCAATACTTTCAGTTAATAGTAATCAAATGGCCTTTGCAGCATACTGCTTTTGTTCTAAAAACTCTTGTTTAGCATTCATAATACATATTGCCAGAGAGCCTTCCATTATGTTGCAGCCAGTATTTATTGAATATTTACTATGTGCCTACCACAGTTTAGGAAGTTCACACGTGTTATCCGACTTAACGTTTACAGCTCTATGAGGCAGGTACTATCACTATCCCCACTTTACAGATGAAGAAACTAAACCAGAGAAAAGTGAAAGAACAGGCTCATGCAGCCAGAGAGAGAGTTGAGTCAAGGATTCAAGCCCAAAGGGTCCCCTGAGAGTCCATGCTTGTGGTCTATACCTGGGAACTTGTTAGAAATGCAGAATCTCCTATTTCTGTCTAAGACCTGCCGAACTGGAGTCTGCAGTTTAGCAAGATCCTCAGCTGATTCGCATTAAAGTTGGGACCTGCTGTTCTTTGCCATAGTGGGGGTTTGTGGGTTCCATGTGATCTGTTTGCTCTGAATTCTGGTGTGGCCATAAACACTTTCGCCGGCCTAGACAGGTGAACGAGAACTTGGTGAGATGGAATTCTTGGGCTGCTGTTTTTTCTCTCAGTTGTCTATGTGGCCAACGAGAAGCACTGTGAGAGTCTTACTCTTTTGCTTTTGTAGCTAACTTATATTTGTTCTGTTCTAGAAACACGCACCATTGTTCTTTTTATCCTTAGAATTCAGGGATTTTAGCAGGATGTGCCTAAAGGTGTTTGTTCTCTCATCAGTCATTCCTGGAACTTGGTGAGCCCTTTCAATTTGCAGACTCAGAATTTTACTCATTGCAAGGAAATGTTCTTCTAATTTGTTTAATTATTGCCTCTCCTCCATCTGTTCCTTTAGCTCCTCTGGAACACGTATTATTTGCTGGTTACATACCCTTCATGCACCCTCCAAGTCTCTTACCTCTTCCCTAATGATTTCCTTCTCTTTAATATTTGCTCTGTGTTTCAAGATCACTCTTCAGTTTGATTGACCAGATCATTAGTAAATCTCCTTCACTGTATCTACTGAATTGTTTAGCTGGGAAGTCATGTTTTTATTTTATTTTAATTTTTTTGATTTATAATGTCATATTAGTTTCTGGTGTACAGCATGGTGATTCACACACATGTACATATATACACACATATACATATACACATATTATTATTTATATTATTTTTCATTACAGATTACTATATTGAATATAGTTCCCTGTGCTATACAAGCAGGACCTTGTTGTTTACCTATTGTGTACATAGTAGTTTGTATAAGTCAATCCCAAACTCCCAATTTAGGGGGAAGGGAGCAAAATCATGTTTTTAGCAGCAGAAAGTCTGTGTGTGTATGTGTGTGTGTGTGTGTGTGTGTGTGTGTGTGGTTACTTGCATCCCCTTAAGTGCTTTCCTTGATCTATTTCCGTCTGTCTTTTCTAGAAGCTTGACTTTACTGGATGTGTGTTCTGGTTCACCTCAATGGTCTTCCTTTCTTTGACTGCTGGACTACCTTTGAGGTGTGTTCGTTGCTCTCCGTTACTCCCTGGGGCTTGTGTCTGGCTGCTAGAGTCGTCTTCAGGGCAGCATCCCTACAGGTGGAGAAAGATGGAGCAGTCTTTTCTCCCGTGAGGCTGCAGGGTAGAAGCCACCAAGCTGTCAGGCTCCTCCTGGGCCCCCAGGAAGAAGTTTGTTTGCTTCCCACTGTCCTGCCCTCTCCCAGCTTCAGGAGCAGGGAGGCCTCTGCTCACTGGGTCAGTTTCCTCTCGGTCTTCTGGGAGCCAAGGAGATGTGGCACACTTCTGTGGGACTAAGGTCATTGTCCCTGAGGACCCCACATCTCTGAGGCCCATGTCTTCACAGGATTCCTTGCTTTGTGAAAAGCTCCTAGTGATGGGAACTGTGGGCAGAAAGGATCCTCCAGCTGGCTTCCCCAGTCCACAGGGCACAAAATCCTCTTTGCTGGAACATTTACAGAGACTAGAGCCTCCTAAAGCTATTTGTCTCAGGAGAGGCAGACGGACTGGAGTTAGGCGTGGAGAAGAAAGGAGCCACGCCCTCTGTCTTCATTTTCCCATAATCCCCTTTGCGCTCAGCATTGTTTTCCACGGCAAAAATCCCAGAAACAGCCTATCAAAGGAGGGATGACTAAATCTATTTAGAACATCCATGCATAAAATGCCATACTGTCACTAAAAGGAATCTGTAAAATGATGTTCAAGGTACATAGTACAACGGGGAAAAATGATGCTTCAGAACAGGATGAATTCTGTGATCCTGTTTTAGAAATATTCTCTGTGTATGTAGATACACTAAGGCTTTTTGATTGTAAGCAACAAAAGGTAGTTTGGTGAGCTTTAGCTAAAAAAAAAATGAAATGAAATTGTTTTTTGAATGAGTGCTGAGATAGCTAATGGACAGGTGGCAAATGCTGGACCAGCAGGAGTCAGGAATGAGAAGGGAAAGAACCAGGGCAACATCTAGGCCTCAGGACACAGATCCCTTCAGAAAACAACCAGTGACGTGGCTCAGCTTCCAAGCCCCCATCTCCCTGATACTCCACTGGACAGAGATGATGGAACTGTTTTGGCTTCAGGTGTCCATTCTTGGCTCAACCAGCCATGCCCAAGAAGGGTAGAAAGTATATAGAATAGTCCACAGGCCCATCTCTGTGTATCTTGAGTCATTCTCAAAGAAAGGAGCATGACTAGGGGCCTAGCAGCGACCACACAAGGAGTCCAAAACGTTTTGTAAACACAGGGATATAACTGAATACCCATCAAACTGGTACCGTGACAGTTTCTCTGCCTTTCCTTGTTTTCGATGATCTCAACAGCTTTGAGAAGTACTGGTTGGGTATTTTGTAAGATGCTCTGTACTAGGATTTGCATGGTGTTTTTCTCGTGCTTATACTGGGTATGGATTTGGGGGAGGAGGACCACAGAAGTAAAGTGCCACTTCCTTAAGTCACATCAAGGGTACATATAATAAACATGGCATATCACTGTCCATGTTGACCTTGATCACCTGGCTGAGGCGGTGCTTGTCAGGTTTCTCCTGTAAAATCAAGCTCCTTCTCCCACCCCCTTCCAAACTGTGCTTTTTGGGGAGAAGCCACTCTGCACAGCCCACTCTTAAAGAGAAGGGGGTTATGTTCCACCTCCTAGGGGGCAGAGTGTTTCATAAATTATTGCAATTCTTCTGCATAAGAGATTTGTCTCCTTTCTCCCATTTATTCATTTATTAAATCATTTATTTATAGCAGTATGGATTCATAGATATTTATTTTGTACTGTGAGTTATAATTCAATACTACTTTGTTCAAATTATTTGTTTTGCCCATCGGGAGCTCTTTCTGCTGGCTCCTGTGTTTTCTGACATACCACCAACGATGGTTTTATTTTGTTTCTTTGGTCACTTCCTTACTCTCTGGTACTTCAGCAGGCTCCCAACTCATCTTACATCACGTGACATTACATTTCCTGTCCGAGTCTTAGAGTCACCTATTTCTCCCCATAGTCCTGGTCTCTTTTATTGGAGAATGGTGTTAGAAATAAAGATCTTGATGGTGAATGTTCTTTTCTAAAGTGTAAAGAAAAGTTCTCCAGCTGAATTTGGTTTATCCCAGGCTGAGCCAACCGCCACTGAACCAATGTTGGTTAGCTAACCTTCAGGACACCTGGCTTCCTGCGTTATACACTCTATAGGAGCAACTTCTCTCCCCATCAAATACAGATTTCTACAACTTCCCTGTGGAAAAAAACTTCTTATGTTAGAAGTTTAGATGATTACCTGAGTTTAGTGAATTAATGTGTAACTTCTGAGAAAACCTAAGGTGTCAGGAAGAAAATTGAGTGTTACGGGAATCTATTTATATTTCTCATCAAAGATCTCATCAACTTGCATTAAGATTTTCTATGGAGAACACATACCAATCCATCCTACCCTGCTCCTGTGATCGTGTAGGGGCAAGTGACCTCATTAACATAAGATCCCCACCCAAAGGTGTTATAATGAAAGTTAACCTGTCAAAACAAAATCAAGCAGCAGGGGAGGGTATAGCTCAGTGGTAGAGCGTGTGCTTAGCATGCACGAGGTTCAACCCCCAGTACCTCCTTTAAAAAAATAATTATAAGTAAATAAGTAAATCAACCTAATTAACCGCCCCCCCCAAATCAAGCAGTAAAAGTCCTTTACTGCTTTAAATAGTCCTTAAAACTATGAGAGGTCTGATGTTAGATTAGAAACAGAAGTTCTACTGCAGTGGCCTGTGCCCATCACAGTGTAAGCTGTGACGTGTCACCATCTAACACATCACATCACATCACATCACAGGGTGCAGAGATCCTTATGGGACTTTTCCTGGGAAACCACCACAAACTTGTCATTTCCTCTGTCCATCCCCATAACGTGCTCCTTTTACTCTTATCAGACTGACACTCTGCTTTCCCTCCACCCCATCAGGCCTGTCCTGTCACTCTCTCGTTTTTCCGTGTTAGTCTTTCTCATGTCATTATCCAGGTAGGAGAGTCATGTTCTGGCTGATGTTTTGCCACACAGCCTCTTTCCCTTATTTGATATGCCTTCAGTTTCTCCTTCCTTCATGGAGCTTAGGCAGAGGAAATATATTCCAAGCAAGAATCTCCCTTTTTTTCCCTTGATTCAAATTGTAAAAGGAAGAAGCACAAATGAAAATAGTACCTCCTACCCTCATTGAAAACTGGTTTTCTTTTTTATCAGAATTTAAGCAAGTGGAATCATTTGCATAAAGGAAAATAAATGGGCTTTGAAGTCATTAGGACTGGATTTGAATCTTGACCCAACCGTTGACTGTGAGATCCTGGGCAAATCATATACCTTTCTGAAGCTAATATTTCTTACCTATGCAATCGGAATAATAACATCCTATCTCACAGGGTGGCTGCAGAGTTGACTAAATCATACACAGTTGCTCCCTGAACAATGCAGAGGTGGGGGATTAGGGATGGCCCCCCTCCACGCAATCAGAAATCCACATATAATTAATTTACAGCTGGCCCTCTGTGTGGTTTCTCCTTACCCGTGGGTCCTCCCTATCCGAGCTTCCTTCACATTGCACTCCAGCATCCGAGGACCCAACCAACATGGATGGTGTAGTGTTGTAGTCTTTACTACTGAAAATAATCTGTGTATAAATGGACCCACGCCGTTCAAACCCGTGTTATCCAAGGGTCACCTGTGATAAATGCTAGTTCCTTCCCCTGTCTCCTTTCCAAGAAATTCTGTGTAGCAGGACATTTCCCATGAGTTACCCAATCTTTAATACTATTCTGCAGCCAAGTACGTCTACTATTCAGTTAAGCAGGCATCACAAAACGACAAAAAGCTTTCGTTTTTATGGACAAGGAAACTGTGACCCACAAGGGTGCAGTGACTTGACCAAGGTCGAGCCACTAAGACGACTTAGGATGCAGTTCCAAGTCTTCCCATTCATTCACGGAACGCTTACGGAATCATATGCCATGCTAGGCACCAGGAATATAAAACTGGAAAAGGTAATAGAGTTCAGTCTTCTAAGAGAGAGAAACACATTCAACAAACCATAAAATGATGTGATGTGTGCTAAAGTTCCTTCTGCTGGGAAAATTTAAGAGGCCAGGATGGCATCTGTACCAGAATATGAATGCGAAAATCAATTGATTCCAATTAAAGAGGCTGCAGAATGCTTCAGGTTGAATCATAACGGGAGGGAAGTGACTTGTTAACGGCATTTCCCCTCACCCTAGAGCCTCGTTCAGTCACTCATTTACTCTTTCATCTAACAGACATTTATAGAAGACCCACTATGTGTCATATCATGCATGAATATAAAGAAGAACACAGTAAGATTGCTTCCTTGAAACTCAGAAATGGAAGAAATGTAAGTTGACAGCTTTCTGGGCTTGTTTTAAAGAAATATCTTAGAAGTAATCGAAGCTTAAATGTGATGTCTTAATGCAAGTACTTAAAGAAAGTACTACAATTAGAGCCTTATTACTTCAGATATATATCTTCACTATAGAGGAAGCTTCTTTGAAATGCAGGAGGAAAAGGTGATTCTTACACCTTGGTTAAGATTCATGTTTACTCTTTGGCGCTCATGAATAAGCAGTCTGAATTGCCATGGTTGAGAATTGATTTCTAATGCATGTCAACATCATTGCAGTTCATTTTCAAATCTCAAATCTTTGCTCTGACCCTGAAATAGAAATGATAAATTTGACATACATATATATTTCATTATATATGTGTAGTTTTTCACCACGTCATACCAATTCAACTAGTTTACCACTGTTAAAATGCAATTGCAATGTTATCAAATTAATGTTACAACAAAATTGATATCTATTAATGGGTTTTTCTTTCATTTCTCCTTGCATCTTCTAAACCATTTTCTCTTAAAATAAGCCAACCTCCTAAACGCTAGGGTGTTAGTGTCAGCACATAACAAAACTGATGGACTAATCAATTTTTTGCTTTTTAGCATTATCTGCAGGGCTTAGATAAACATTATTTATTCATTTTTATTTGGAACCAGCTTCATGGAACTTTACTGAAGGGATGTGAGATACTATTTTATCTCTATAAATATCTTCTGGTAGTGGGTACAGCATACAGGAGAGAAGTATTGCTTTCAAAGATTTATAATGGCCTCAATTACAAGACTTTGAAGAAAGGAAGTGGAGAGAATAATAAATATTCTGTTGGTGCCTTTCCTTGGAGCCTTGTAAGGTCTCTCTTCCCCAAAACATCTCCAGTCTAGTATTGACTCAGAAAGAAGGGCCCATGTTCTTTTTTAAAACTTCCTTTTTGTAATATCAAGAGGTCTTCAATGGATGGTAGAACTATCAAAACAATTTGTGATAGAAAAAACTCCTTTTTAGAGCACAATGCCTCCATACAGTGTTTCAGCAGCCTTAGTCTGAAATTACCCATTCAAGTCACGATGCCTCTGTACCATAAGAGGATACCACAGCACAGCCTAAGCACGGATTTTAGACCACACAATTTTGATATAGGAACTAGTGTTTGTTAGAAATAATGTCTTCTCCAGGGAAGCTTGATCATAGGAAAACCTTTCTTAAATAAACACTCCAGGGAATGGCAAAAATCGATGGCCTTGTAGAAAAGGTCTTTCCCTAAAGGTCAAATCCACTTTCACTATAAAGTGCAGGTGGTTATTTATATAGAGTATTTCCAAAGTAGTGAGGTTTGCCATAGCTTCTTTTTTTTTTTTTTTTCTCTTTAGTTTGTAAAGACAAAGTCACATATAAAATTCACACCTCATCTTGAGGTTTGTATATAGATGCTAAATAATAAAACTGCTTGCAGATAAAACTCTATCAGTGATGCTAGCAGCATGGACATGGGAATACAGGTTGCTGGCATCTCTTAACATACTCTGCTCACCTCAATGCGCTATCGTACTAGAGTGCTTCCTATGAAAAGAAAGAAGTGAGGTAACATTATTCACATTGTAAACTACAGATTTGGGTAAGTTGTCACTCTTCTCACACCTCCAACTCTCTTCCCTCTACCTTCCCATTATTGTAATTTCTGGGTCACACACATTCCACAGGATATCTGGGGCAGATCAGAAAACATCTCTGTGAAATAGAGGAAAGGGAGCTACTTTTGGGACACAGGTATCTTAAAATACTCCACTAATCGTAAGTTCCTGTGATTCTTCCATTCGTATTAGGGCAGCAGAACAGAAGTTAGAGTAGAATGAAGTTGGCATCCTTCTGTGCCAGTTAACAGCATTTGGAAAGATTCGTGCCTTACCCGACAGGGCCTCCTACTCTGATTACTTATAAAACCTGTCATTGAAGAGAAACTGCTGCCACAGATCATATGGTCTTTACAGCATTGATTTTTTTTTTTTTTTGGCTCCAAAACCAGCAAGATGTTTTTTCTCGAACCGAACTACCTCAGCACGCATCCTAGCAAGCCAGTGTGGTATGCGCACTGTGTGACGCCTTCAAGACGTGAGCATGCAGGCTGCTTACCCGAATTGTACTCTTGGAGCCCCTCCTCCCTCTCCCCCCTCCCCCTCCGAAACACTTAACAGAGAGCAAGGGCTCCTCAGTTCTCGATTCCTCTCAAATAATGAGATGTTACACTGACATTCACATCAACCAACATGGCTGCTCTGTGCCGGAGTCACAGGGAGCCCTTTCTCTGTGCAGGTTCGAGAACTTACTCACCCGAGTCCTGACCCTCCGTCCGCTTGGAAAGCTCCATTCCTGCTGCCTCAGCCTTGAGTCCTGACCAAGCCTGTCTTTTGTCTCTTCACACTCAAAGCCACATCTCTGATGATTCTTTCCAGACGGACGAGCATCTTACCCACCAGAGACCTGAGTTCTGCGGGAAGAGTAACCCGCCCAGGCTGTAAACAGACTCAAGTGCTGCTGATCCCGGGGAATGGCAGACATAGATTCTCTTGGGCACTTTGGTGCCAGCTACATCCCCCTTTCCACACATCCCATAGCCTTGCTCACTTCTTAGGTATAGTTCCTTCTGGTCATCTCTCTTCTGTCCATCCTGCTCTGGACTTCTGCCTCCTACTTCTTTCCCACCTCCCTCTGCAGCCCTGTTCCAGAGTCAACAGAACACCCCATATCCTTAGCTGCTTCCCTGCAGACTCCATCCCTTGGCCTTGAGACAGCCTCACTCTAAAGGAGGCTACTTGCCCCCATGTTGCCGAAACACGGCCTCCATTCCTCGCTTACCAAACTGAGGCTTGAGGACAGAGTTTTGGATGAAGTAGAAAAGGCAGCCTTATTTGTTTGCCAAGCAAAGGCGATCACAGTGGGCTAATGCCTCTAAGACTGTGAGCCTGCTAGGGAGAGAAGGCAGGGGGTTTTATACTAAAAGTTCAAGAGTTCAAACTAGTGGAGCTAGCTTCCATAGAGATTGCATCCGGGTTAACAAATTGTTGCAAAGTTGTTCTTATTTTTTCAGATACAGTGGTCCCCTTTCCTCTGCTGGGTATGAAGTTCACCTCTAGCTTTGAGACTCTCTTAATATTCTTGTACCTAGAGTAAAGGATGCATAGAAAGGGGCTCTGTGGAAAAGAGCTCTAGAGAAAAACTTGTGCAACTTAAAGTCAGGTTGACAAATGCTTGTAGCCTTTTAAGCAGGCTGAGGCTTGGGACCTCCTGCTGTAGGCTGAGGCCTGCTGCTCAAACAACAGGATACAAGGAAACCACAGAGGATCAAGAGCAGGGCACTGAGGGGGAGAGCAGGGCACCGAGCATGATCCCTGCACGCAGCACCATGAGGGAGCTGAGTGGACCACCCAAGCCTTGCTCCTCTCCAGCCCAACCCTGGTCAGCAAGAGCATGAGAAAATCCTTTGAACCGTTACACAGTTAGACAGTTACAAACGTCAGTGTGAAATCAGATGGTCACCGATGACAACAGGGTCCAGCTTGGTTGCAGCCAGGCTGCAGCCTGTCTTGTGGAGGCTGCCCATCCTCTAAGCCCCTGACACCATTCATCTCCACTCTCAGGTGGAGGAAAGACGGGTCCTTGAGAGTTACCCTCTGCCCCCCCTCTTTACCACTTCACAGCCACCTTATCATTGTCCTTCTCTCCAGAATGTGTCACCCAGACAGGTCTTGTTTCCACCCCGCAGCATCCCTTCGACCTGGGTGGCTTCACATCTGAATGGATGGCTAACACTCTGCTCTCTGGCACAGTCTTCTGGTTGATCACCACCCTACTTCCCATTCTTCCTGGGCACTCATTCCCTGCCTCCCTAACACCTGGGTGTATCCACGTGACTGAGTTGTAGCCAGTGTGACTTGGGCATAAGTGATATCTGCCACTTTCTGGCTTGGGCCACAAAAATCTTTCACTCATGATACCCCTGCCTTTTCCCCCTTGTGCTGACTAGAGTGGAGAAGCTCAGGGTGGCCTTGGGACCCACGTGGGCCTTGAGTTAGAGGCACAGGGTGAAAGCTGTGTGGGTTCTTGAGTGAAAAGAACTGTGCCCAGTGAGGAACACCCACCTCAGCCTCTTATGTGAGTGAAAAGTAACCTTTTTGCCATGTAAAGCCAACAAGCTTTTGGAGTTTGTTACAGCAGCTAGCCATTGCCTGAAAATATCCCTCATCTCAAGGAACCTTCACTCCACTGTCACCACCCACCATGGTCACAAATCCCAAATTTCCCTCTTTGCCTCAGCCACTCTCTTCCCAATATCTTTAACTCCTTTCACATTTTTCTTCCCCTCGACTCATCTGGAAAGCCCTCTACCTTGTTTGAGTCTAGTTTTCCGCCTCTTCTGCCTTCCTGCCCAGAGAGCTGATGCCGCTGAATAAAATCCCCCCTCCCCAAGCCCCCCAGTCCCCACCACTGGGGCCACTGTTTCACCAGAGTCCTGCTGGGTTTTATTAGTCACCTCTCCTGCACTCTGCTCTCCTCAAACCTCTGACTCTGTGCCCCCCCACCCCAGCAGTGCACCCCCAAGCTCACAGAGCATCCTCCATGGAAGCACTGAACCACTTTCCATCAAAGGCAGTCCCTTCACAGATGCTCTCTTCCCTCTCCTCCCGCTGTCTGCAGCGTCCTTCCTCTGTAGCTACGAATATTGCTTCTCTATAGGTTCCTCCCTGTTAGCACAGAGCCTGCTCTCCTATCCTCACTCTCACCTTCCTGCTCTGTCCTCTCTCCTTACCTTCACAGATAAGCTTCCTGAAAGAGTGCCCTCCCCTGCCTCACCCCCCACTCCTCTGCCCACTGATATCTGCCTTCACTGTGTGCGTGAAACCGTTCTCACTGAGATCACCAATGGCCTACTTGTTGAGTCCCATAGATACTTTCCATTTCTTATCTTACCTACCCCTCAGGACCGTTCCACAGTGCTGGCCACTTCCTCCCTTTGAAACAATCTATCCCCTGGAGTTCAGTGACTTCTTACCCTTCTGGTTTTCCTTTCACCTCTCTGGCTATACCTTTTTGTCTCCACGTAGCATTTTTCTTTAAATGTTTCTTGAGTTCTTTTTGCCTTAAGCATCTTATGTATCTCTCTATACACACGCCCAGAGCAATCTTATGCACTGCTGTACCTTCAAGGAATCTTTTATCGGATGGTTCCTGACTCTCCCCAGGAAGAGCCTTGGGTTCCCTGGGCTCTGATCACACCCAATAGCCTTCTGCACGTGTTCTGGCTTTCCCCATCTTCAAAAGAGAGATGTCCTGAACATCTCAGCCTCCTGGTGGTTTTAGTTCTCAGTCAAATTAACAAATTGGCCATCTGGTTTGTGTTTGTGAGTCTCTTGACAATTGAAACAATGTGAGTCTAACCCCAAAGGCTTCACCACCTCTGGAATGAGATAACCATACTGCCTGACATGGAAAGACTTAAACAAGATGGTGTTTGCAAAGTGTCCGTTATGCCTCAGGGAATCTCAGTGGGTGGGATGTGGAGCAACCAGACCCCTCTCCCTGTGCTAAAATGTCCTTTGGGAGAGAGATGAGGCTGGGGTAAGAGTACTGAATTCATATCGACGTGTTGCATAAATTTTAATTCATCTCCAATGCATTTTTAAAGCATTGATTTTTTTTGAAAAACATACTTGGTATAATTGTATTTTATAGTTTTTGTTTTGTTTTGTTTTGTTTTTGAGGAGGAGAGCATAGAGAATAGCAAAGTAGTGCAGCAGCCTCTGAGTCCTAACAGCAAGCTTCAGTGGCTGCTGCCTCTGCCTGCTAACCACTGCTCCTGGGAGCACTCTTTGGAGTTAGAAGTAATTTTCCAAAGGGTCTAGAACACATTTAAGGATCCTGGACAGAAATACTCATTGAATCATAATGTTTATGTGTCTTCTGACAACAAGAAACAACCTCACATCAACAGTGATGTCATTTTTATGTCATCCATCTCTTCGAAATATTAGGGAACATGTTCAAAGATGAAGAGTAAAGAACAAGACCTCTTTGCATAGTTAATAACCTTTTTTTTCCTGAGCATCCTGATGTGTAAAATTTATAGCACCCTTAAGTATCTAACTCTCCGCACGGATCATGGGAATGTTATTATTTCAAACTGTTGCCAAAATTATTTCTAAGATATTCTCCAAGATCTTAAGGAACCCTTCAAAACGCATGCTGGGCCCATCTTTCACTGCATTTTTTGCATAGGAGCACAAATCTGCTTAAAACATCACACACATTCTGGCCATGTCACTTTGAGCCCTTATCTTTGTTTTTCACAGAGCAAGCTAGCAATCAAAGAGGACTAACTTCACTCTGTTAGGAGAGCATGGAACCCATCCTTGGTGGTTCCCATCCTGCAACTCTGTGCAAAGTGTATGTGAAGATAAGCTATCAATTTATTCCTATTTTTGTTATTCAACTGGCAGCCCATACTCTGAAATCAAATGAGCTGAGGGCAAAAGACAGAAGTGCGCGTGCGAACACACACACACACACACACACACACGCTCTCTCTTTCTCACAGGAGGACAACTAATCCCACGTCTTTTCTTGGGTTTACTGTTGTTGAATACCCCCCAAATGTTGTGTTAGTGGTCATATCCAAGTGCCTTATTTCAAGCTGTACCTGTTAAATAGAGGCGGGTGAGAACTGCTGAGGGATGATGGCTACCAGTTACTCCAGGAGGCATAGACTCAGATAAAGATGATCCCTACAGGCAATTCAAAAGTGAACCTGAGCACATTTAGTATCCTGTGTATAGGAAGTTGAACGGAGATAACAAAAGGTCAAGAGGCCTCTAAGAGTTCACCAACTTGGTCAGTTCTGGAAATTCATCATTATCTCTGAGGCATGAAGCCAGTATTGGATCCCTCCAATATGACCCACATTTTGTGATCTTACTGACTCAAGGAACCAACGTGTGATCATAGGAAACAGATATGTGGTCCAATAATTAAGATGCACCATAATAAGGACTCCAAGAGAGGTGAGTGCAAGGTGCGATTGAGGGAGAGTGGACAGAAGTGAGTGGTGTGAGTAGAGAGGCAGCTGGTGGAACATGATGAGTACCTGATTAACATTTGTCCCAAGAAATGTATGTTGTATGAAGTCTAACTGGGCTTTACAGGATGAATAGGAGTTGGCTGGACAGAGAAGAGGAGAAAGTGCACTCAGAGGGAAGGAAGTGGTTCAAGAAAAGGCTATTTGATGTGCAAGCTTGCATGATTCTGAGAGATGATGGAGACAAAGTCCCAGAATTGTGGAGGTGGAAGGAGCTTAGATATTACCTAATCGCACCCTGTGATTTTACATGAGGACCAGGGAGGATGAAGAGATTGCTCAACTTTGGAGGAGCTGGGATTCTAAATCTTAGGCTGAAAAGTAGTAAATAAGTAGAAAGAATCAAGCATTTATCCTGCTTTTACTATACAAACCAAACCTCAGGCGTATCTTTTGACCAATTGCAATATATAGATCTTGGTTAGATCCTGATTTGAGCAAAGTATAAAGAAAAAAGCAGAGCAATTTGACTCTGACTTTAATATTTGATGGTATTAAAAGTTTATTAAATTTTTGGAGTGATACTGATGTTTGGTTGTATTTACAAGCAAGAGTTTCATATCTTCAAAATATTTAAAGATGAAATGATATCATATCTGGTATTTGCTTCAAATAATCCAGTGTGAGACAAGAAGGGGAAATTTAGGCGAAACAAGTTTGGCCCTGAGTTGATAACTGCTAAAGCCGAGTACATAGGAGTTTATCAGGCTTTCTCTACTTTTGTGTATGTTTAAAATTCCCATGATAAAATGTTAAACAAACCAGCAAACAAAAGCCTGCCTGACCAATCAGTTGGTCTGAGGGTCAGGACTGGAGTCTCATCTTATTCCTACTGCTTTTGCCTCTAGAACTGACTACTGAGCTTTATATTTATAACTAAAATAGTTGGATCTTAAGTATTTTTATTTACTTAAGTAATAATGATGAACAAGGTCCTACTGTATAGCACAGGGAACTATATTCAATACCTTGTAATAGCCTGTAGTGAAAAAGAATATGAAAAGGGAGGGAGGGTATAGCTCAAGTGGTAGAGCGCATGCTTAGCATACACAAGGTTCTGGGTTCAATCCCCAGTACCTCCTCTAAAACAAACAAACAAACCTAATTACCTCCCCCACAAAATTAAATAAATGAAAGTTTTAAAAAGAACATGAAAAGGAATATATATATGTATAACTGAATCACTATGCTGTATACCAAGAGATTAATACAACATTGTAAACTATACTTCAGTTTAAAAATAAAATATAATTGTATATCCCCCAAAATTAAATAAATAAATAAAAAGAAAAGGCTAATAAATAAAATTGACAAGTCACAAATGAGACTGATCAAGAAAAAGAAAAGCTATAAGTAAGAATATGAGGAATGAAAAGGGGACATCCCTATATCTGTTTCAGATAACTAACAGAGAATGAGGATATTATGAGCTTCTTTCTGTATATATATTTGATGATTTATATTAAATGGACACATTCCCAGCTTTAAAAAAAAACAGAAGAATGATGAAAGAATAGCTAACACTAAGAATATTCACAGACTTCAGAATGCTTCTGAGTACTTGGCACATACCAACTTATTTAATCCTCACAACAACCCTATGAGATAGTTCATTATTATTATTCCCATTCTACAGATTAGAAAAATGAGTAATTCACCTAAGGTCTCAGAGGTAGAAAATGGCTAGTAAATGTCTGGTTCCAGAGTCTACACACTTAATCAGTATGCAGTGTGCTGCTCAATGATAGTAGAGGGAAAAAAATTATGTAGAGGAAAAAAATCTCATTGGCTTTAGTTACATGTTTCATCACTCATCTATTACTGCATAACTAACCACCCCCAAACCTAGTGGCTTAAAACAACTACCTACTGCAGCTCACAAGTCTGTGGGTTGGCTGGGCATTTCTGTGCTTCACCTGAACTATTCATAGGCTGCATTCAGCCACATGGGGCTGTGCTCTGCTGGGATGGCTAGTTTTTGTCTCCATGGCAGACGCTGACAATCTCAGGGGGAGAAAAAAAGAAAGCCAATCCTAGGAAGCTAGGAGGTCTATGAGAAGAGAGACCCTGTGGACTGTATTCTATACTTTTTAAAGTATTAATTTTAACTTTATCAAGTTAAAGTTGATAAAGTTTATCAATGTTTACATGAAAATAGCTTTTAAAAAGATAATTGTTTCTAAAAAGTTTATAATAAACCTTCAACCCCTCAGGCCTTCCTCTCCCCACTGGCCATCCAGCTCCCTGGAGGCAATTACATTCAACTCTGTTAGCCTTGCCTGTGGTTCCCCAACCCGTTTTCACATGGCCTCCTCTTGCCTGCCCATCACCCTGATAGTATAATCATATTGATGCAGGAAAAACAGACATGGGGCATGAGGAGGGCCGTGTCCCAGGTCTCGGTGAGTCCCTGGTACGTGCCCCGCCAGGTGTGGGGCCTTGGCTTCACGCAGGAAAGAATTCAAGAGTGAGCCACAGTTGGGTAAAGGTAGATTTATTTAGAGAGATACATACTGTATAGAGTGTAGGCTGTTTCAAAAGGCAAGAGAAAGGCAAGGAAAGAGGTGTGGGAGTTGGGTGCTCAGGTTAAAGTAAAAATAGGTACACACTCCATAGACAGAGTGCGGGCCGTCTCCAAAGGGGAGGGAGCGAGAAGGCAACCAGGCCTGGCAGCATTGCCAGTTTTTATGGGCTCAGTAGCTTCACACACCTACTGCCCTGGGGAAGGGGCTGGGATTCCCAGGAATTGGGCCACTTCCCACTCTTTGTTTGGCCTTTTGCAGTTAGCCTTGGGACTGTTATGGCGCCTGTGGGCATGTTATTTATCATGCTAATATGTTACAATGAGCATATAATGAAGCTCAAGGTCTACTAGAGGTCAAACCTCCCGCCATCCTAATCCTCAAGGCTAACTGGGAGTTGAATCTTCCACCATTTTGGTGTTAATTTTGGTCATTTCTTGAATGTCTGTGCCCTGCCCCCTTCCCTCTGGTCTTAGTATCTCCATTTGTGATTAAAGCCACATGTAATGATTTTATTTGTATTGTTAGCTCTTGGGCCAAGTATTGTACTAAGATTGTACTTCCTTTCTTTAATTACTTTTTTCTCTAAAATATAAAAATTACCTTATTTTTAAATTATTTTAGTTGTTTTTTTTTCAAAAATAGTTGATGTCTTCCTACACACTGTAACCGCTTTATAAGATCCCCCCTACTAGCTGTTTTCTACACAGTCAAATCTGTTGGAAAATTTCTCGTTCCTCTTCCCCTACTTTGTTTTGGTTTTGTTTTTTATTGGAGAAATTCTTCCAGAAGCCCTCTGTTCCGCTCTAGGTTGGACCAATAGCTCTCTGAGTCTGTTGCCTGGCTGTAGTCCAGGGGCCTCCCCTGCCAGTATCTTGGGAATTTTCTTTGCTTCTTTGTTGCATTTTCTGTTTCCTCCATCCCTCCTTCTAGTTTATTTCCTCACTAAAAAGGGGTGTGTGTGGGGAGGAGGGGTGGTGGTGATCGTGATGGACTCTAATAACACTCTGGGAAAGGGTGAAAAGAGTTTTTCGGTTTTAAAACGCTGTAAATCCCAAAATGTCTTATTCCATCTTGTATTTGATTGATAGTCTGGGTGCAGAGTTCTAGGTTGGAAACTGCTTTCACCTCAGTAATTTAAAGCCCCTGTGCTCCTCTGTCAGTTTCTCCTCCTGCACTTGAGAGGAACAATAATTCCCTGATTCCTGACCTTTTGAATGTGGCTGAATTTTTTAAAAAATTCTGGTTTTCTGAAATTTCCCAATAATGTGCGTCAGTATAGGTCTTTGTTCGTTTGTTGTGCTGGGTACGTGGGTGGAGTTCTTGCCCTCAAGTCTAGAAAACTTGTACTCTTCTTGTGATAATATCCCCACCTTCCTTTTTTCTTTTTCTGGAACTCCTATTATTCATCTTTAGTGTTTTATAGTGATCTTTGAACATTCCTATCTTCTCTTTCATTTTGCACCATTCTTTTTAACTATTTTCTGAGAGGTTTCCTAGACTTCATCTTTCAAACCATATGGTAATTTTTTCATTTCTATTAATATGTCTAATTTTAAAAGGTTCTTATTTTCTGATAACTCCTTTTTATGGCATGCCGTCCTTATTTTACGGAAGTAAGGGTTTCTTGTATCTCTCTGAGAATATTAATTATATTTGCTTTTGAGTTTTCTTCTGCTCCTTGAGTTTCCTCTCGGTTCCTTTTTTTTTTTTTTGCTTGGTTTGTTTTGGTCTTTGTACAAATGTCTGATGATCCTTAGCTCTCTGTTTTATATTAAAGAGTCAAACAGGATAAAGCTGACTGGAACCTCTTGTACATGAGAAGGGCATGACCACTGGCCAGCTTTCTATAGAGATGAGCTGGAATTTTCATTGGGGAATCCTAAATATCAGTAACTATAGTGTTTTTCACCCTCAGGTATGTTGAATTCCTGAGATTTTCTGAGATTTCATGAGACAAATTGGCTTGTTTCTCACCAGCACTCAGTTTGAATTTCCTCCTGTTTGTTAAGTGATTTACAATTCTTCCATCTACTTTCTCTACCTGTATATTGTGGTAGGAAAGATGTTTTCTAGTTTAGTTTAAAAAAATAGAGTCTGTGTTTCAGTTTATTATTCCTTTTATAGTTTGGGAGTGATTTTAAAGAGGAAGGAGGGGAGAAACATCTCTACTCTGCCACTCAGAACTGCAATTTAGAGAAATGTTTGTGAATAGTATAAGATATGAAAGAGACTTTGGGGTATGGTAGGCAGAATTCTAAAGATGTCCTCCTAAGATTCTTGTTCTCTGTACATTCAGTCAAACATTAATCTAAAGATTGCTGTGAAGTAATTTTGCAAATGGAATTAAGGCTACTAATTAGGGAGATTATCTTAGATTTTCTGGATGGACCCATTGTAATCACCTGAGCCCTTAAAGTCGAGTCAGAGGGATGCAGCAGAAGAGAAAGAGAAATGAAGCAGAAGGAGAGATCAGAGAGATAGGGAAGCTTGAGAAGAACTTGATGATCAACTGTTGGCTTTGAAGACATAGGGACCCTGAGTCAAGGAATGCAGTCCACCTGGAGAAGCTGAGAACAACCCCATGTCAATAGCCAGCAGGGAAACAGGGCCCTCCTTCTGACAGCTCTGGAACTGAATGCTGCCAACTGGCTGAATGGGCCTGGAAGCTGATTGGCTCAGAGCTTCCTGATAGGATCCCAGGCCGGCTGACACCTTGATTTCAGCCTGGCTCCCAACAGAGTACTGCAGCCAAGCCTGCAGGGCTTTGGACTTTCAGATAATACATAGTGGCTTTAAAAAGTCACTAGATTTGCGGTAATTTGTTTTGGCAACAATAGACAGATGCAGGGAGATTGCTGCAGTGCGTGCGAAAGAGGCAGAAGGAGAGATGGGAAAAGTAGACACTAGGAATGTCTGTTGTGCATTGTGAGTGGAGAACCACTTGGGTATTCCTGGGAAGACTTCACTTAACATGAAATAAGCCATAAAAACACTCGGCTCTGTGAATTTATCTTTGAGATGGGAAGATGGACATTATTACCAAAAAGACATAGTTACATTGTTGCAACGTGTGTTGGAGATTATTATGCTAACTGAATAGCCCTTCTCCCTGTTCCTGCCCTGTGTAGTCCCCTCCCACAGTGGCTGTGGGCCTGGCTATGTGACTTGATTTGGCCGGTGATAAACCAGTAGATGTGATACATGCACAGACTGGAGGAGCACTTGTGCTTTGGGGTTTGCCTTGTTGAAATGCTGCTGACGCCCTGCGAGGAAGTCAGCTGCTGGATAGATCGGGGGAAGGGGAGGCCTGAGGGGCTGCAGGTTGATTACAAACTCTTTAGAAATAACTGTCCTTTCATTCTATTTGCATGGAAACATTGATAAATTTAAAAGTTGATATTTTAAAAAGCATGAAACCCAGTGCATGGGACCACTCCTCTCATTTGCCTCCCAACTCCCTGAGATTTTCAGCTCTGCCCCTTGTCACCATTATCATCACAAAAGACCCAGACTCCTCCTTCATAGACACAGCAGGGTGAGAAGGAAGATGGAGGACTTATCACACGCATATTAATTTCTCTTCTTTTATTCTGTCTCATAAGTAAAAAAATGATTCTCATTGTGGTTGAGTGAGTGGTTGTGGTTCACTTCTCCATGTCTAATTTCACAAATATGTGCTTCAATTAGCTTCTGCAAATGGAATCACCAAGTCCTCATTCAATTTTCTATTTTAGACGAACCATTAATCTGGAAAACAAATAAAAATTAATTAATTTTTAATGGCTAATGTATATTTTCTCAAAATGAGACTTATAACATTAATATAGCTTTAAATAGAAACTATAAGACCTCAAACTCTTGTTTTCTAACTGGGCCAATTCTTTCATGCAGCACATCTAAGCATCAAAGTCAAACCTAGGGAGAAGCATTCAAGGAGAGGATTTGTTTTTTGCACTTGTTGTCTTTTTGTTTTCATGGCTGAGAACAATCTAATCTTCCCCAAGTAGTTTGACTCTAGGACTACATCTTTTCCACCAGGCACTATTAATAGGAAGGAGCTGGACCAGGATTTCAGAAATCAAAGTACAATCAAACCTCATTTAATGGGGATGTTCAGGGGATGAGCCATTCTGGTTAATTAAATTTTCTGGTTAACTAAAAATTAACCTGACACCCTTTGTTCAAATCTTTTCATAGAAAAATCTTTCTAAAATGCATTATCCCCTTTAATGCCTTAGGAAGTGTAGGGTGGTAAATGTAATTGAATCTTTGTTTGATGATTGAAGTCCTTGCAGTGCCCCAGAAAGATCATTATGAACATAAATACTCATTGTACTCTATGGTGGATGTAGCCAGTCTGGGAGATAGTGTTGAATGGATAATCAGCTCACGATATGATATGAAAGGAAGTGTGTGTGTGTGTGTGTGTGATACATATCACTTGTATTCTATTTATATCTGTGGACCTTTGTATTTTTCTCCTGAAATCAGAAATAAAAATAATCCTATTAATCAAGGGTCCCAGTTACTCGGTTTTAGTCAGAATTTTTTCCTGTATGATCATAATTAGATTTTTCAGGACCAACTTTAAAAGGATATGGGTGGCAGTCCAGTCAAGATGGCAGAGTAGTAGGACCACGAGCTTGCTGTTGTGGGACACAATGCAGTGGCTGGTCAGTGAGCCAGTGACAACGTGGGTTGGTAAAAGAATTTATCAGAGATAAAGTATGGGAATGGAAAGGAGTTTATTAGGGGTACGCTGCCATAGACAACAGCGGGCCGCACAGACGAGAGGTGCCTGTGTGAGCACCGAGGGCTGGTTGTTGGGGTCTTTTGTAAGGTCGAGTCACAAGGTGCCTGACCAGCTTGTGCACAACTGGTTGGTTGTCGGTGAGGTAAGAGGTGAAGGGACGGTGGGGTTTATTACTCTGAGAAGGTGGGCTGAAACAAGCCAGCCTGAGCTATTGTGAGATTAGGCGCTACCTAGGGCTATTAGTTTGTTAGAACAAACACGCTCAATAAAGAATATACTGTATCTGTTGAGGGATCACAGGCAGACATCTGAGAGGCCAGAAATGGGGGTTGTTCGACTTTGAAGGACATCAGTTGGCCTAACATTCGCCTCTCCTCACAACTACAACAAAACCACAACTGACTACTAAACAACCATGTAAAAAAAAAAAAAAAAAGACTGGGACCTAGCAAAAAAGATCCTCTTCAACTGGAAACATAAAGAGGGAACCTCAGTGGGATGGTAGGAGGTGCTGTTACTGAAAAATTGACCTCTGCACCCCGAAAAGCCAATTCAAACTCAGAAGCAGAGTTTGGGGAGGATAGAAAAGAACAGCTTTATTGCTTTGCCCAGCAAAGGGAGTCACAGCAGGCTTGTGCCTTAGAGACTGTGAGTCCGTCTTGGAATTAGTGTCCTGAGGTTTCATAGAAAAACTGGATGGAACCGAAAAGGTGGTAACAATTAGGGCATTTTACAGGGTGTTACATTCTCCTCTTCTTGATAAGAGCTTGCTGTTGTTATGGAGGAACTTAGGAGGGTCTACCCATTTTCTTGAGGTCCAGTCCATGAACTTCTTTCAAGACCTCTAGGGTGAAAAATGATAAGTCCATTCTAAGAAAAGAATGTACAGGGAAGGGAGCCTATTAGTCATAAGATCAATTTAGCTAGAAATGCAGGCCCGAACAACTCAATAGTCATCTTGTTAGTTTTCTACTCTTTCAGGGTGTGCTTGCGATATAATTGGGCCCCGTGCCCTCTGGGTGGGTGACCCACAAGCTGAAGAATAATTAAGCCACAGAGCCCTTTCCACAAGAGTAAGAGTGCTGAGCCCCACGTCAGGCTCCCCAGTCCAGGGTTCTGGCATTGGGAGGAGGAAACTCCAGAACATCTGGTTTTGAAGCCCAGCGGGACTTAACACCAGGACCTCCAGGGGACTGGGGGAAACAGAGACCTCATTCTCTTGGAAAGTGCACACAGAATTTTGCATGCACCAGGGCCAAAGGCAGAGGCAGTGATTTCATAGGAACCTGGGCCAGAACTGCCTGCTGGTTTTGGAAAGTCTCCTGGGGAGGTTGGGGGTAGCTATGGCTCACCCAGGGGACATAAAAGCTGGTGGCGGACATTCTGGGAGTGTTAATCTACATGAGCTTTCCTGGAGGCTGACATCTTGAGTGGATCATTAGCACCAAGACCTAGCCCCACCCAACAGCCTGTAGGGAAGCCTCAGGCCAAACAACATACTGGGTGGGAACAAAGTCCCACCCATCAGCAGTCCTCCTGAGCCCCAGCTGCCTCTAGGCATGCTTCTAGGCACAATCCTAGCCACCAGAGGACCAGCTACACCTGTGGGCAGGCGCCATCTCCTCCTACCAGGAAATCTGCCTAAGCCTCTAGTCCAGCCTTATCCACCAGGGGGCAGTTACCAGGAAAAAAAAAAAAAAAAAATCCCAAAGCTTGTGGAAGGAGTCTACAAACACAGGCCAGACTCTACACTGGGACCAAATCGACTCTGGCCCTTGGGTGACAAGAGAGGACACATAGGATGTCTCCCACAGAGGGCCACCTCTCCAAGGTCAAGAAACATAACTAACCTACCTCAAAATACAGATGAAAATTTAGACAAAATGAGGCAGCAGAGGAATGTGTTCTAGGCAAAGGCACAAGATAAAATCCCAGAAGAACAAATAGTGATAAGGAGACAGGCAATCTATCCAAGAAAGAGTTTAGAGTAATGATGGCGAAGATGTTCAGAGAACTCAGGATGAGTATAGATGCACAGAGTGAAGTTTTTAGCAAAGAGTTAGAAAATACAAAGAATACCCAAACAGTGTTGAAGAATACAATAACTGAAGTAAAGAACAGACTGGAAGGAACCAAGAATAGACTAAATGAGGCAGAAGAACGGATCAATGAGCTGGAAGACAGATAAGTGAAAATCACTACCACAGAACAGAAAAAAGAAAAAAGAATGAAAAGAAATGAGGATAGTTTAAGAGAACGCTAGGACAACGTGAAGTGCATTAATATTCACATTATAGGGGCCCCTGAAAGAAAAGAGAAAGAGAAAGGACCTGAGAAAACATTTGAAGAGATAATAGCTGAAAACTTCCCTAACTTGGGATAGGAAACAGTCACCCAAGTCCAGAAAATGCAGAGTCCCACACAGGATTAACCCAAAGAGGAACACACTGAGGCACACAATAAGCAAATTGACAAAAATTAAGGATAAGGAGAACTATTAAAATCAGCCAGAGAAAAGCAATAAATAACATACAAGGGAACTCCCATAAGGTTATCAGCTGATTTTTCATGAGAAACTCTACAGGCCAGAAGGGAGTGGCACGATATATTTAAAGTGATGAACGGGGAAAACTTACAACCAAGCATACTCTATCCGGCAAGGCTCTTGTTCAGACTTGATGGAGAAATCAAAAGCTTCATAGATAAACAAAAGCTAAAAGAATTCAGTACCACCAAACCAGCTTTACAACAAATGTTAAAGGAACTTCTCTAGTCATCAAACCATAAGAAAAGAGAATGAAAGAAGAAAGAGAAAAAGACATTATGAGTCTTTCCATTAAAAATTTTTGCACTTATCAATCCATTTATGTTTTTGGTGCAATTGGATATCCAGTTGTAAAGAAAAGTTAGATGTTAATCTCATGTACTCAAAAATAAATTTCAGATGGAAGAGAGAGGTAAATATAAAAGTAATGAAATACATCTTTATATTTCTTATTAGAATCTTTCTTAGGTAACTTATTTTTGTTCTTCTTGTATTGGCCCCCTACAGAATTCTTAGTGCTAGTTATTTCTCATTTGGTCTTCTGAGAATCAATGATTTCCTCCATAAATAATGATGTTTCTTTTATAGTTTATTCTATGATTATTGGCCTATTCAGAATTGCATTAGGTTGGAATAATTTTTGCCATTTGTATTCATCCAAAACATTATTCAAACATAGATGATCAAATTGATTGTGATAAAGTGATGGTACAAAGTTAAAAAAAAAGATATAGGTGAGGTGACCCACATTATATAAAGTTATGATATAGCTGTAATTTTTCTCTAGGGAATTTTTACCTTCACCTTCTTTGTTTTACCTCATTAAAAAACAGTATAACAATATTACAGCCAGTTTAACAATACAATTATTTTCAGTTCTGCATGTTACTTTCTGGTCTTCACCATTTGCCTATGTATTTCCACAGAGTTGTGATCATAGGGTCATATAATTTTATATCTTATTTATTTACTTAATACCATATAAGAAACACTTTCAATATTGCCATATAATCTTCATACTCATTCATTCATTTATTCACTTATTCAACAAATATTTATTGACTGCCTAAGGTGTTCCAGGCACTGTTTGAGGTGCTGGGTACATAGCAGAGAATACAAAGGCCAAAAATCCCAGTCATGAAGCTTTCATTATTATTGTGGATTATCATTTAAAATGGCTACATAGATCACTTCTGCTTTCAATGTATCTTCATGCTCATTGGTGGTACCCTTTGGCCTCAGGATCCTAGGCTCCATGTATTGTCTCTGTAATATTCTGTATGGAAACTAGGTCTCAGGCTCTTAGGATGCAGTAAACTCACTCACTGGAAGGTAAAAAAATAACATCTCCTAGCAAAGCACTTAAACAGCACTCAACCCTGTGCCACGCTTCGCTCTAAGCACTGTTTTACACATTAAGGTTGCTCAGCTACCCTATGTGGTTGCTACTCTTAACAGCCCCATTTTTCAGAAGAGGAAATTGAGGCACAGTTGAACAAAGATATAAAACAATGTATCTGAAGAACATTGATGCAATTTCTTCTGACTAACGGTATTAATGGAACCTCAGTTTTATTGAGTGGTCATTATGTGCCAAGGACTGTTTTGAGCTTATTAACTCATGTAATCCTCACAACAGTCCTGTTTTAAAGTGAGGAAATGGAAGCACAGTTTAGTAAGGAACCTGTAAAAATCAGGCAGCTAGTAAATGGTAGAGATGGGATTTGAACCTGCGCAGCCTGCAGGGTGTATATTCTCGATTACTTGCCTCTCGCCAACTAATACTTTAAGGTCTTATTCTTCCAGAGGGTGTTTGTATTATAAGAAAGGGAAAACATTGCATCTCTAATGGGTAACTTCTGAAGCAGGAAATTATGATCCTTCTCCTTTGACAGTACCATTTGGACTCTGCTGTTTCCACCCCAGGGACAATTTGACCAGATCATGAGCAAACACTAGACTTATGAGAAATAATCAACTGACAGTGGCTAATGCTGTTCACAAATAACACTTAATAGAAAAAGCACAAACCTGACTGGGGAATGAGATCGTCTCTGTGATACTGAAAACGAAATTTTGATGTAAAAAATTAGACTCAGAGATTATCAACACAAAATTAAAATGCCAGGAATGAGACCTTCTTAATAACTTTTAGATCTGTCTAATTTGACCAAGATAACATTGGAATTAGTAAAACTGAGGGCCATACAAGAAAACACAATATGGCAAAAATATAATCAGTGAAGTTTGATATGGACAGGAGCTTGAATAGTGAATCTAACCTCTGTTGAAAATTTTACATAAAGGAGAACAGATCCCAAGAATAATTTCAGTAAAATACAAATGGGAGTATAAAACAAAAATGGAAATGTTTTTACTGCAATGTATAGAAAATTGACCAAGGATTTAAATTAGCATAATGGCATTTGCCCTGGAAAATGTGTACCCACCCTTTCAAGATGAAAATTCATTCGTGTGAATGTCATTTTGATGACAATAACTTATTCAGATATTGAGACAAAACATTCTCAGTGTCAAATAGTGGAAGCCAATCATCCTATATTAAAAACATCATGGCATTTACAGTAACATGGATGGAACTGGAGATCATCATTCTAAGTGAAGTAGGCCAGAAGGAGAAAGAAAAATACCATATGATATCACTCATATGTGGAATCTAAAAAAAAAAAGAAAGAAAGAAAGAAAAAGGAGGACACAAATGAACTCATCTACAAAAGGGACAGACTCACAGACATGGTAAACAATCTTATGGTTACTGGGAAAAGGGGATGGGAAGGAATAAATTTGGGAGTTTGAGATTTGCAAACGTTAACTGCTATATATAAAAATAGATTAAAAACAGGTTTCTTCTGTATAGCACAGGGAACTATATTCAGTATCTTGTAATTACCTTTAATGAAAAAGAATATGAAAACAAATACATGTAGATACATGCATGACTGGGACATTATGCTATACACCAGTAATTGACACATTGTCATTGACTGTACTTCAATTAAAAAAAAAAAGAAAAAAACCCCATCATGGCAGAGTTACAGCTGAGCTTGTGGGTTGTCTACTCAGAATGCATTCTGCTCGTTTTGTTCAGGTATCCACTGCCCGTAGCCTATGTACATCATTTTAAATCAATTTAGTTCTTATAAACATTCTGGCAAAATTAGTTTGAACCTCAAGCTCAATTTGGCATTTAGATTTGAAGCAATAAAGAAATACCTATTGATCATCTACTATCTGCTTCTGCTTTGTTAGCAGCTGTGGGCATCCATCCAAGAAGACCCAATCCTTGATTTCAAGGAACTCAAAAGAAAATTGGAGAATAGAGACACATGACAGCATAATTGAGAATATAAGAGAGTATGTGCAAGGTAATAAATTAGCAGTGATTCAGAGTTGTGAAAACACACTTTCTTTTTTTTTATTTTGTTTTTTATTGAAATGTATTTCATTTACAGTGTTAGTTTCAGGTGTACAGCAAACCAATTCAGTTATACATATACATACATATATATTTTTAGATTCTCTTCCATTATATGTTATTATAAGAAACTGAATATAGTTCCCTGTGCTTTACAGTAAGTGCTTGTTGTTTATCTATTTTATATATAATAGTGTGAATCTGTTAATCCCAAACTCCTAGTTTATTCCTCCTCCACCCTTTCCCCCTTGGTAACCATAGTTTGTTTTCTATGTCTATTTTGGTTTGTGAATAAGATTTGTATCATTTTTTTTAGATTCTGCATATAAGTGATATCATATATTTGTCTTTGTCTGGCTTAATTTGATAATCTCTAGGTCTGTCTATGTTGCTGCAAATGGCATTATTTCATTCTTTTTTATGAACAAGTAATATTCCATTGTATGTATATACCACATCTTCTTTACCTAGTCATCTGTTGATGGACATTTAGATTGGTGAAAACACACTTTCAGATGGCTGCCCAGCACTGAGCATGGGGCCAAGCATTCAGTAAGCACACAATAAGTGCCTGTTGAAGGGGGTTAATGCTTGGAATTGTTTGGTTTTGAAAGATGAATAGGACGGACACATAATAGAGATGGAGGAAGATATTGACATTAAGGAGAAAAACAAGGTCTGAACGTAACACTTTCTTTGTGCTCACAGAGCACTTGCTGTCTTTTACAGCAGCCTTCTCATTGCATTATAAATACTTACATAGATAACTGTCTCTTCTCATAGGCCCACTTTGAGGGGAGAGGCTGTGTCTTACTTTTCTTTGGAACCCTAGCACCCATCCCAATACCCTCATAATGGGTACTCAATATACATTTGATAAATTAATGAAAGATTGAATGAGTGAATAAACACATAAGCAAGCCCAAAGGGTAGTCAAGGGGTAGTGAACTAACTAATCTGGGGTGGAAGTGGAACTAATCTGGAGGTGGTGGTTTGTCAGTCCGCCCTGGACTTTCTTCAGAGTATAATGGAGAAACACGATAGATTTTCAGCATAGTAATTATGAAGTGTTGAAGTGACCCTGAGAACAATAGCAGCAGCCCTTTATTGACTGGACTAAGTGCTTTGTGTGTGTTCATGTGTTTAATTCTCATCATTCTAAGGATTAGGTAATATTAACTCCCATTTGTGTTAACTGACTCTCTACAAGGCTAAGGAAATTATTTAGAATCACCCAGTTAATGAGCAGCCTAGGCAAGGCTTGAATCCTAGTGTGTTTTACTCCAGTTCCCAGGCCTCCTATTATGCCCCAGTGCCTCCTTTGGAGATTGACTGGTGGTGACAGGAAGTGGGGACAGGATAACATTGGACCATTTGCAGCTCACACACTTGGGTGTCTGAAAATTGAAAAAGCAGATTTGTCACGATGGGACTCCAGCAGAGATTTAGTGATGAAAAGAGAAACACCTCTTCTCATCGTGTACTTTAAACAATGCCTCTCCCAAGCCTGGAACCTCTCCTAGGATGAATCGCTCAGAATATGGGCACAGAAAGTGAAGTGTCTTGCCTATTACTGTAAAATCAAGTCTGACTTCATTTCTGTATTCAATTAATTATTCTCAGATAACTGTTAGGTTTTTCTCAGTGAACTCAAAAGGAAAATTTCTGCTCCCCATCCTCTTCTGACCTTATTTCATTATCGGAATATTTGCATTTAGTATTTGACAAACGCTAATATCTACTGTTGGCTGTTCATGATAGTAAACCCACAAATTCTTTCCATCTTTAGAAAAATGGTTCACTTGAATTAATTTTGACTCATTTCAGTAGCAATGATAATATAACATTCATTTGCTACTCCAGGAGTTATTATTTGCATCTCGACACAAATTGCTTTATAATTCAGTCTTTATTTTCTGGGTGCCTGAAATAATATCCTCAGTAAGTGAGGCCTTTCATCAAGAAATTGCTCCCAAATATTCTGTGTTCTGATGCCACCTTATTTTCTTCGGTGCAGAATTTTAGTGGACTTGTGGGAGGCTGGAAATCCAATGTCTGCTGCTGAAGTATCAGAAACAATAAATGGCCCTTTTGGGGGGAGGCATCTTATAGTCAGCAGGCCCAAATCATGCTATTGAATGCATTCTCTGACTGTGGGAGAAATCTTTCTAATACCCAGGAGGAAAGGAGGTGAAAGAAACCAGCCTTTCAAAGCTTCATGCCACAGAAGGACTGGGAATGTTATCTTCCTGGGGGATCATTGACATCCCATCAAGGCTGAATTACTGGCTTAGCTGAGTGGGTCAGGGAGTCTGAACCTAAAATCAAATGCCAGTTGAAGAGCACAATCTATGAAGAAAGGCAGTGATGCAACTGGACAGTCGTATGTGAGGAGACGTAAGTTTGGTTTATTCAGAATTGACAATGCCTGAAGCTTCTTGTCACTTGTTGATCAATACATATTCTAGGAAAAACTACCTGCTTCAGGTGCCTTCCAGCCTGTTTCTGATGGAAATCTGACTGTGTATCTGCAACATCAGAGGCTTGTACTTCCCATCAGTCTCTAATATATTAAATAATTAAATAATAAAGTTATGGGCCATTCTCATTGAATATTCATCTTTGTGGCCCTTAAATTATGACTCAGGAGCATTTCATGTCGGACTAGTCGCATTTCGAGTTCTTGGGTTTGAAAGTGTTGGAATGTGGACGGAGGCTCTGTTCTCTGAGATCTTGCTACTCAGCATGTCCCTGGGTCTGACCAGTAGCATCCACCTCTTAGGAGCTTGTTAGACATGCAGGATCTGAGGCCTGACTCCAGCTAGGTCAGAATCTGCCTTTTAACAGGGTTCCCAGGTGAGTCACTTGCACATTCAAGTTTGAGAAGTGTTGCACTGAGAGAGTGTTGGGGGGAATGCTGCTGAACATATGAGGGAACACTCCAACTCATTGGTAGGAAGATTGAGTGGGGGAAGGAAAGGAAGGGTGGGACACTAGCATGGAAACTGGGAGAAAACGTTTCTCAGAAGCCAGAAAGGGACCTTCAGTGAGAAAAGGGCTAGACCCTAAGGTCAAATATGATAGAAGGCTTAGGGAAGGTATGTCTGTAGAATCCTACTGGATTTGGCATGAAGGAGCTTTTTGGGCCAGAAGAGAGACCAGATTGTGGGAAAGTACAGTGAGGAAATAGTGACTGAAGGGTTTGTCTTGCTTGAGAAGTTTGGCAGCTTTGAAAAGAGGTGAGAGATATGCTTTGGGGGTTAGGAGCACCTGATCAAGGCAAAAGGAAAGCGGTGGTAAAGGAATGCTTGAGGATGTGTACGGAAGAGGCGCCCTTTCAGTGTTGGGTGGTGAATTCACAGTCCAGGTAGGGGAGAGCCTTTAAGTGAAGAGGATACATCTTCTTGGCACAGAAGGGAGGGGCTGTGGACGGTGAGATATGTGTCTGATGGGGAGCCTTAAGCCAATGTAAGAGAAAGTCTTCTCAGTTCAGAAGGAGAGGAGCCTCCTGATGTGAAAGAATAGACGGATGCAGAGAAGGCTGGAAAGCTAAGGGATTCATGGTTTGCTCCTTAAAAAACGTATATAATGATGAAGGGGATCTTTACATTTCTCTACTTGAAGTTACAAAATATCTTTAATAAACAGTGTAGTTGGGTACTTGATTAGATGTCTGAGTTTTGGATTTCAGCAGGAGCTGGAGCTACTGCTGTCTGGTTAGCACAGGCCACGTGTGAGCCAGCATCTGGTGCTCCGTGCAGGAGAAGCAACCCAGTTTATCCTCCGTGTCAAGTGTTCCCTTCTCCATCCCAACAATAGAGTTTCTGACCCCCGAGTCTGTTGAACTTATAATAGTGAAACTCCTAGTCACCCACAGTTGGATGGATCCAATGGCTTTTTTCCAGTTAACTTCCTCCTGCCTTTCCGCAGCAGTTGAAAGAATTGATCATTCCTCTTTCATTACAACTGCCTTATATATTTTCAAATCAACAATATTGAGGTATAACATATTCAATAAAATGCAACCATTTTTCATCGTTCCAAAAGATCCCAAGACAACCACAGGCATTTCATAGAAATATAATCATATAATAAGCATTTTTTAACCTTTTCTTTTTTATTTTTATTTTTTTTGAAGTGTAGTTGATTTACAATGTTAGTTTCAGGTGTACAGCAAAGCGCTTCAGTTATACATGTACATACTTTTTTTTTTCAGATTCTTTTCCACTATATGTGATTACAAGAAATTGAATTTAGTTCCCTGTGCTATACAGTAGGTCCTTGTTGTTTATCTATTTTATGTACAGTAGTGTGCATCTGTTAATCCCAAACTCCTAATTTATCCCTGCCCACCCTTTCCTTTTTGGTAACCATAGTTTGTTTTCTATGTCTGTCAGCCTATTTTTGGCTTGTCAGTAAAATTTGTATCCTTTTTTTAAATTCCACATACAATAGGCAGTCTTTTGTGTGGATTTTTTTCCTTCAACATGATGTTCTTGCGATTCATCCATGCTAGTGTCTGTGGTCAAGTGTGTTCTCTTTGATTGTTGACTAATTAGTATTCCATTGGATCGAGGATCCACAATTTCTTTATCCACTCACCTGCTGACAGACATTTGGGTTGTTTTCAGGTTTTAGCTATTATGAGTAAAGCTGCTATGAACATGAATATACAAATATTTGAGTGGACAAATATTATCATTTGGGGGAATAAATATTTAGAAATACTCTATTATATGGTAAGTACACATTTGAGGAACTGCCAAACTGTTTTTCCAAACTGGTTGCATTTCCAGGATCCATGAAAAAGAATTCCTGTTGCTCTTCATTGTCAGTCTTTAATTTAGTCATTTTAGTGGGTTTGTAGTCACATCTCACTGTGATTTTAACTTGCATTTCTCTAATGGTTAGTCATATAGGCAGTCTTTTTTTGGTATGCTTATTTTTCATTCTTACACCTTCTTTTGTGAAGTATCTATTCAAATATTTCACCCACTTCTAATATTTTCTTCTTCTTAAGTTGTGAGAATTCTTTATGTATTCTGGATACCAATCCTTCGTCAGATATATTTACCACAAATATTTTCTTCCAGTGTGTGCACTGCCTTTTCATCTGCTTAACAATATCTTAACACAGTGGAAAATTTTAATGTAGATGAGGCCCGGCTTATCCGTTTTTCTTATTATGATTTTTATTGTGTGTGTCCGATCTAATAAATCTTTGCTACGCCAAGAATGGGGAGATTTTCTCCTATAAAACTGCCTTGCATTTCACCTTCCTACTCCACTTGGTGGTCTGTGCCGTCCTGACTTACTTCCTTGTAGTCTGTTTCCTTTCTGACTCCTCTTCTTCCGATCTCTCAGTCATGGACATTTCCAAGCTTTTTCTCCCTTTGATGATCAAATAATGCGTGTCCATCGAAGAAGATTTAGAAAACAAAGGAAGAGCAGTCATCACAAAAATAACAGTGCCAGTTTCGAGGGCAGTCCCTAACACATGACAGTTACAGGGTGGTAAGACGTGATGGTTAGAACAAGCTGGAAATCAGGCTGCCTAGGCTTGAGTGCTATTTCTACCACCTTCTGGTTGCATGATCTTGGGTAATGTTTACTCAGTGAAAACTTCCAAGAGCCAATAGCAGTTTGCAGTAGGACTTTCGGTAGCAAAGGATACAGAGACAAGGCATCAGGGGAAAAATATGCATCTTCAAAGTCCAGAGAGATCAGGCAAAGACTTCCAAAGCTCTTCCTCATCTGAGGCCACACAGGATGTGCTGCCTCTCTAGCAGAGAAGCGTAGGGACACGTATGGAATGTCTGCCCAGGGAAGCCTCTTTGAGTCTCAGAGTCTGAGGCTTTTGTGTGGGGGCTGAGCATAGGCACATTCTGCTACACAGTCTGCCATAGCAGTCAAAACTCAGGACCCAACAATGAAACCAAGTGCATATTGTCAATCTGATGTTAGTGCAAAGCAACCCGACAAGCCAGTAAGGCATGGCCCTCTGTTCCAGGTGGATATAACAAAATCATTGCTAACACGAAGAACTCTCCGAGGGCCATATTCCCAGGGGTTGGCTAAGGGTCCATCATGGTAACCTTGGAGACGGCAAGGAGTAGGCAATCATACATGCTGTGTTCACTCTTTCCTCACAAGTAGCCTATCTAAAGCCTCACTTTCCCTCATCTGTAAAATGGGAAAATAAACCTATGGTTGTGAGAATTAAATGAGATTATACACGGAAAGTTTTCAGCATTGTTTTTGGCACGTAGTTATTTCTCAGTAACTATTAGTTATTATTTACACATTTTCCTTTTCTGTTGTATAAGGATCATAGTACCTGTTTCATTGGGTGGTTGCGAGAATTAAGTACAGGTCCGGTAGATAGTTTAGGACAGGGCTTGGCTCTTAGACCCCCACTGATCTTGGTGCCTCCTATAACCCCAGAAGAAACCGTGATTAACATTTTGTTGAATTTGCATTCCACTCAATTTATTAACGATTCATTTACACTGCTTTTTCAATAAAGCAGTGAAAAAATTAACACCTTTTGCAAAGCAGACATACAGAATGGTCTCCTAAATGGGTGATGACAGCAGGCTCTCTGGCAACCGCAGTGTCTGAAGAGCCTGGGAGGCGGCAGTCCATGCTGGAGGGTCTACAGCTGTTATGGCTGCAGGAAGCAGGGCCATCGCTCAGCCTCTCCCTCCCGCCTGGGGCCAGACATGGCCGTGTGCTTCTAAGGTTAGGCTCTGTGATCACCTGCCCCTTTAATTTTCACTCTTTCATCCAACAAGTCATTCTGACTTCTCTGGGTAGCAAACATGATTCTAGGCACCATGAAACAAGACCCACGGAGTCCCTGCCCTGTGTCTCCTGCTTTTCCCTATTTGATGTGAAAACACTTGTTTTAAATTAAGTCTTTTCATCACCAATAGTGTTTTAGGAATCTACCCCCACTGGCTAAAAGTAGAAATGAATAAATGATTCTTGTTTTTTACTTCAGAGTTTTTCTCTTACATAATTGAAGTTCTATGATGTCCAACATTTTGCAAGTCTCCTCCCCCCCGACTCCCAGTCCCAGTTATGAGTAGTTTTCCATGTCATTGAATTTTTTTTCATAAATGTTTAGATAATTTTGCTGCCACCAAGCAGGGATGGCTTGGATTCATGTGGTATCCTCTGGATCAATGGCTTCCAGCGTTTTGGACTGCAGTCCACAGAAGAAATACATTATACACTGAGACTCGGTACTCACACACACACACCCCTGAAACAGAAGTTTCATGAAACAGTATTTACCCTTACTACATGCTGTGCAGTCTGATATAGTCTTTTCTATTCTATTGAATGGTTTTTCTTTTCTATCATAAAATGTTGGTCAAATATACCAGGGGAAATGGATTACTACTCTTAATGTTCTTGAGTTCCCAAAGCTGGATAAATGAGAGTTGGTACCTCTCTCTTTCTTATTTTCTCCCATACTCCATTGTCTTGATTGGTTCTTCCCTAGAAGTAGAGCAAGGTAGGGCTGGGATGGATGCAGGCTATTTACTGGGGAGGGGATATCAGGACACAGAAGTGAGGAGGAGAGGTTAAACTGAGGTGTGTTATGGAGCTAGTTGCTGCCATGGGCAACAGGGGCTCAATCCACTGGTGAGCTCCAGAGGGATGGAAAGAATGCCCTCAGAATGGTTCCTCCAAAGGATGGTAGGCTGGGACATGTATCCACTGACTTCCATCCTTTGTTGCTTGAGGGTGTCCAACCCACTTCTTCAGCTGCTACAGAAAAGTGGACAGATGAAAGGTGGGTGTCTGGGTGGGAGGCTCTCATCATGCATAGACACCTCCTCCCCACCTCCATGGAAACATGAGTGAACCACGAGCATGTGGTGCAGGGCACAAAAAAGCAGCTGCTTCTTCCTCTGCGTGGGAAGGGGTGAACTCTGGGCTTCTGCATCCAGTACATCATCCCTTCCTCCTACCTAGGCAGCCAATCTCAGGGGCTTGCTGCCATGGCAGACAGGCAGAGCCTCCAGGTGACAGGCAGAGCCTGAAGAACTGGCCCCTCCAGGCTTGGCTCTTGATGCATAAACATCATTGAGAAAAATCTTCAGTCTTTCTCAACAAAGCTAATTTCTTGATGTGGACTCAGATAAAAATCTAATTTCAATTAAGGCTAGAAATGTCTTCTAGACCAGGGGATATCCCCCCACGTCATTGATACCTATCATTGCTTCAGCAGGTGGAGGAGAGGGGCGGTCTACAGATATGGAAACAGCTCTAAAACAAGTTCCAAAATGTCCTTTCTCTTACTTTTAATCATGATTTGTAAGTATTCATAATATAGGATGGATACATCATTATTTAATGATAAACTTTTCTGATATTGGACATTTAGTTTGTTTCCATTCTTTCAGTATCAAAAATAATGTTGTAGCAAACATCCTTGTGTATAGTTCTTTGTCTGAGTCTCATGTTATTTTACCAAGATACAGAAGTCAAAGTGGAAGTAGAGAGTTAAAGAGTAGGAAAACTATAAAAGCCTTTGACACATCCTGACTCACTTCTCTCCACAAAGTGGAGATGTAACCACGTACCTATTCACCAGTCATGTGTGTGTTAGACGATCTTAAAAACATTTTCAAAAAATTCTCAATGTTGAAAATTTAGAAAGGATAGGGAAGTAAATCATAACAATAATAGATAACCCACAATCCTGAGACAGCCACTATTAACATTTTAGTATATTTTATAGTCTTTTTTTACTCCTATAGAATGTATGTGTATAATTTAAGAATAAAATAGGGCACACCACGTGCAGAGCTTCGTATTCTGGCTTTCTTGTTTAATATTATATTACACTTTTCATAAAGATAATAATTTTAAGTGGTTGCACAATGTTTCATCTGTGTCAGTTAGGAATTGTGTTTGGCTGCCATGGACAGAGTTTGACGAGCATAAACGTAAAATGGTTTATTTTTTCTCATATAATGAGACATCTGGAAGGAGCCAATCGCTGGCTTTGTTACAGTGGTTCAAGGATATCAGAACTGCAGTCACTACATACAGTCAGTCCTCCTGGCTTTTCTCTTGTGGTCCCCAAATGGCTTGCGGGGCTTGAGCCATCATCTCAGTGATCGAGACAGCTGGGTCCAGGCAGCAATCCAGGCACTTGGAAGTCTCACCCAAGGACTTCTGCTTATATCTCACTGGCCCCCTTGTCTGCAAGGAAGGCTGTGAAATGTAGTATTTTTAGCTAAGCACATTGCTGGCCACAATATTATGGGGTCCTGTTAATGACAAAAGAGAAGAATGGAAATTGAGCAGCTAAGCCGTCTCTGCCATAGCATCCTATGATGTAATATTTTCTTTAACCAATTTCCTATGGAGGAGTATTTAGTTTTTTCTAATTTTCACCATTATACCAATTGCCATGGTAAGCATCTTTGTACAAACATCTTTATATCTCTTATTATTTCCTTCTGATAAATTCCCAGATGGGATTTATAAATCAAATCATGGAATGCCAAATTGCTTTCTACCGATTATACTCTCACCAGCAACATATAAAACTGTTGGGCAGTCTTTCTGAGAGTCATTCGTTGAATACTTGCTTTCTGTCCAACTCCAGATGGCCCCTTGTGATTCTTTTTTCAAATATTAATGTCATTCACAAATGTTAGAAAATGCAATCAGTCCTTAAGTAGAATATGTCAAAAGGGCAGTGGCTGAGCACTATGCCTTTTATTTAATTAAATATATACCCGACGAAAATGTCCTTGGAGGATGAGCCTGCAAGGTGACAGACACATTTTAGACCTGTATGTTCTTGTATTTTGATTTTTGAAGAATTATCTGAGATGGTTTTGATACCAGTAATGACATGGGGCCACAGGAGAAAGGATGACAAGGAAAAGACCCATCTAAGAACCTACCAAGAAATTTAAATCAATTTAGGATGTTTAAAGTTTAATATTAGAAGCTATTATGGAAGCTATGAATCTTAACACAACTATAGCTATTCTGCAAACCAATGCAATTTTAGCAAAGTTTTGGAGCCCCGTCTATCAGGTTGCACTCTAATGGAACTAATGTTAGCAGAAACAGCGCTCAGCCAAGTCACAGAGGAGCTGGATTCTTCCCCAGTCCCAAGCAAGAGCCAAAATTTCACATATTTAGAGGTGTATGCAGTTAACCTGGTCTCAAAAATTCATGCTTCGAGCAAATTTCTGATAATTTATATGGAAATTTTAAATGCATCGTGGGACTCAAATGAAAAGAACTCATAGACACCTCTGTTCAGGTTAATGCAGTAAAACTCAACAGTGATCGCTTTTTAAACAAGAATAATCATTCAATAATTCATGTTTTGAGACTTTGGTTTTGTACTTCAGGTTCCTCTAAAGCAAGAATGGACTTTAAGTCCTGTCAAAATTTCCGTGGCCTTTAGCCTTCCTTGTTCAAGCAAAGATGAAAGCCATTGGAAAAAGTGATCTTTGCATGCGTGTTTTTTGAATTTTCTTGCAGTCTGTGTTCTAAATAGCACTGTGCACAGTCACCTAGGTCCCTGGAATGTCCCACACATGGCTAATTCATTGGCTAATTCATGTGTAATGCATGCTGGGGTAGACTTTCCAGGCTGTGTCTTGAACCCAGGGATCAGGAGACACCCATTCAGGAGGGCGGAGACTACACCACAAAGATGCTTCCCACCTCCCTGGGGGGACAAGCACTCCCAGTGCTTCAAACTAGAGCTGACAGAGTCAGAAGTCCATAAATATTTGCTGAATTTTTTTGAATATGATACAATCCAAACACACTTTATCTCTAAGTGATAGAATTATATGTGACTTTTCTCCTTTTTTTGCTTTTCTGTATTTTCTGAATTTCCCTCAAGTAATAGCTGGGATATTTGTAATCTGGTAAAATAAAACAAATGTGTTTTCTTGTACCCGTGTACAGAGCTGCATTACAGATCATGGTTCCTAGGACGTTTTTGCTAAATTTTTGAACTAGAGGAGGTAGATTATTTTGTATCATATTAAACTGAGCATTTTTATAAATATGTTTAAATATTTTATATTTTAAATTAGATGTGAGCTTTGAATTATTTTATTTAGCAGTATATATTAGGTGATAAACAGAGACGGAAAGAAAATTAGTAAGTGAATCAATCATTGAACTGTAATTCCCTGAATTAAGTCTTTAAAACCATCAATAGATGACAATACTGTGTGAATTATACCATTTTGCATTTTATACCAATACTTTATTTATATAACTAACAATCCAGAACACCAGAGTTGTTGTTTCTGTATCTGTGAGTTTACTATTTCTTAAGCATTTACTCTTATTTCATCAATATATTGCATATGGTTTAAACATTTTTGATAACTTAGTCATAATGCACTTTTAAATTCAACAAAAATTTAATGAGCATGCATATGATACCACAGCACTCTGTAAATTCCTCTCACTTTTGTTACTATTATTATAAACATTTTTATTTATTAGTGTTATTAGCTACTATTTATTCTATGTTCACTATTTACCAGGCAGTATGTTAGTGGCTTTCATGTAATAACTAATGTAGTTCTATGATAACTTTATGAGGTGCTTATTATTATTTCTATCTTAAGAAATTAAGGCAGAAAGACAGAGTGACCCACCCTATATTACACAGCAGCTTGTTGAAATGGCAATGTCAGAATTTGAACTCAAGCCCACGTATTTCCTAATCCATATTTTAATCACTATCTTCTACTTTCTCCAAATAATTGCACATGTCTGTTTTCCCTCTAAGGTTTAAGCAACTTAATAGCAAGGACTCTGTTTCTTACTCTGTCCCTGGGTGCCTGGTCCACAGGGAGGACTCAGTAAATACTGAAATAAACTAAACTTAGATTTGAACTTTGGTCTCTAACATAAGAGTAAACAACAACAACAGAAAGCCCTACAAAACGGTTTCTTCACAAGTAATTTGCATCTGTAGCTAACCTGATTTTTCTTCCTGCTCTGTTACTTAAGAATTTATTTTATAATCCTATAGAAAAATGGACAAGAGACATGAAAAATTTACAGAGAAAAAGATAAAAATGACTTAACATATAAAAAGATATTCAACTTTACTACTAATAAAATAAACGTAAATTAAAAAGGCAATGAGATAACATTTCACAATTATCATAACAAAAAGTGAAAACTTTGGCAGCACACTTTGCTGTTTAGCTTGTAAAATACCAACAGGGTAATCTCATATATTGGTGGTGGAAATGCAGAATGCTAAACCCCTATGGAAATAAATTTGTCAAAATCTAGCAAAATATGTATTTACCCTTTGACTCACAAATCTGACTTTTAAGAATCTGTCTTAGGAGCCTCTCACTTCAGTTTTACCCTTAAGTACCTGCCCTATGATAATGGGCGGGACTCCAAGCATTTCTCCTAACAGAGCACAGTGTTAAGCTTTGTCAGTAGAGGGCGCTGGAGGGACATTGCAGGAGGAACAGGGCTCTGGTCTGGGGTGCTGCCGTTGTGTTTTCACTTGCTCCCGCTGTACAGTCCCTCGGTGGTGTGCAGTGGAGATGGGGAGAAAGGGGAGAAGCTGATGGAATCAGGTCGTGCCCGAGTGCCCAGTCCCTCAGTTACCTTCCAGCCCAACCTGGGCCTCATGACCAGCTTGCTGTGGACCTTCTGGTAGGGACAGCCAGTGCTCCAGCTGGAGCCCTGACTACCCCTGTGTGCTTGTATGCCAGAGCCTTATTTTCTGCTGTGGAAAACTTTGGCCCAGGGTTCACTGCCATCCAGTAGACTGCAACCACATCTTCTCCAACTAGGTTTTAACTTCTTTGGAAGGGTTTCCCTGCCAATTTTGTCCTTCCCCGGGTCCTCTCCCTCAGACCTAGAGCATTATTCTTTAGAGCAAGGGTTGGCAAACTATGGTCTGCTGGCCAACTCCAGCTCACCACCTGTTTTGTAAATAAAATTTTAATACACAGCCATGGACACGGTTTATGTATTGTCTACAGTGTTGAATGATTGTAACAGAGACAGTATGGTACACAAAGCCTAAAATATTTACTGTTTGTCCCTTGATAGAAAAAGCTTGCCAATCCTACTTTAAAGTTCTCTTTACATCTTTGTGTTATTCTCTTAACATAGCTTAATAATTTTTAATATTAAATTTTCCCTATTTGAATTGCCATATGGTTTCCGTCTTCAGACTGATACTACCTCCAAGAATACAAAAATACCTATGCATAAGGTAATTTATTGCAGCCTGACTTGTAAAGGCACACACAAAAAAAAACAATCTAAATGCCTTAACATTGACATTGGTTTAATAAACTATGATAGCCATACTTTTAAAAGGGCTCTGTAACTATGAAAAGAATTAGGAGATTTCTATGAACTAGTATGGAGTAATTTTCAGGATATGGTATTAAGTGGGGAAAAAAGCACAAAAGAGTATATAAAGTATACTATATGAGTAAGAAAGCTTGTTTAAAAAAAAACATGGGAAAGATAAGAGAGAAATTAATAACATCGATTACCTACAGATGGTGTGTTAGAATGGAATGAAAAGAACAAAAGAGGAATCAACACTTCTCTGCATGTACCTTTTGGTATAGTTTAGATTTTAAAACACTATTAATGTTTTACACATTCAAAAATGAAATTAAATCAATAAGTATGAGAAGAAAAAGAAAACTGAATGCAAACAGAAACCAGTGAACCAATATTTCAAATTAATAGCAAGACCACATGGAAGAAAAAGAAAAGAATGAATTCAAGTCACATTTGAACCAATTCTTTGACTAAATACCCTCAGTCAAAAAATAGTAAAAAAAGAAATCTTGAACTCCACTTAATAGGGTTTTTTTTTACAAAATATTATTTTTTTTACAAAAAATTGTTTACAAAAATTTTTACAAAAAAATTGTTTACAAAAAATTTTATTTTACAAAAATTATTTTTACAAAAAATTTTACAAAAGATTGTGGTTATAGCAATTCTGAAACTATTTTGGTATATTGTAGAATTAAGCAAATGAATAAATGTATTTATATGTTAGGAGCCAGGGTTCTCACTGTGGGAGAGGATATGTATAAATGTGAACTGGGAGAAGACTAAGCAGAATACCAAGGTATTTGTTGCATTGGAATTTGAGTAATCTGGATAGGGAGACAGAAAGATAGGGAGACAGATAAAGAGAAGCAATAAAACTCCAACAGCAATGAGCAACCTATTGCCTAGCTGTTGGTTTTTAAATATCACTACACTAGAAGAAGTAAGGGATCCTTGAAAAGATGACTGATTCTAGGGCTGGAGCAGTTCAAGTACAAGATGAGCCAGGATCATCTTACTGCCCCAGAAGTTAAGAATGTGCTCAAAAAATTATGGGAATCTGTCCAAAGGACATGGGAGCTGGTTTGGAGGGGCTTCTACTGGTCAAACTGGAACAATAGGAGCATCAAATAAACAATGATGTGACTAGATTATATTACCATTAAGTAAGCAAGTAATTCATCTGTAGACTTAAAAATAAGAGCTAAAAGTATAAAACTTCCAAAGGAGGAATAAACAAAGATTTCTCATATAGGACAAAAAACACAAATGACAACTCTGTATGATCCTGGATTAGAAAAAAAAGTTCTCTAAAGGACATAATTGGGACAATTGACAGATTTGAATATAGATTGTCTATTAAGTAATGATATTGTATCACTGTTAAACTCCCTGAATCTGATCATTTTACTGTGGAAAAGAATGTCTTTGCTGTTAAAAGACACATACTAACAAATTTAAGGGTCGTGAAGTCTGAAATTTACACTCAAATATTTCTGTCAAAACTACTGCTGCTGCCACCACCACCACCAATTATTATTATTATTATTATTATTATTATTATTATTCACAACAAATGTGGCAAAATGTTCATTGGTCAGTCTAGGTGAAGAAGTGTCTGTGGTTCCTTTTCATCAGCCATTGACCACATTGTGTGGCTACTGAGTCACACAGATAGTCAAGGACTCTCGCATTAGCTATGAACTTATCCATTCCTTTATTTTCATCTTCTCAGGTGCTGGAGTTAAGGTCCCATCCACATGTTACCCTGTTTGATCTTCACAAAAATCCTGCGAAGTAGACATTATTTTCTCCATTTAAACAGATGAGAGAACTGAAGTTCAAAGAGGTCAAGTGACTTGCCCGAGGTCACGGTGAGTAAATTATAACGTAGTAATTCAGACAAGAACTCTAGGTCCCGTGCTCATTTCACCTCAGTGCGGGTCCCGGGGACCCAATGCTGTGACCATCGGCAGATGCTGCAGAATCAGGAAGCCAAACAGAGCATTAAAAGGGAGAGCCTTAGAACACAGACTCTGTGGGAATTCAGTAATTAGAAAGCATAACTTAATAACATAAGGACAAATGACTATCTAAAGATTTAATGTTCCTATTATTACTTCCTTAAATGACCTGCCATTTCATATTGTTTCTGTTCATCAGACTACAGGTTAGCCTCATACATGCACCATTATTACTATTATCTGAGATACATAAATATCCTTTTAAAAATATGAATATACATCAGGTTTTGTGTATTTATGTGTTTTTAAACTTCCTACTATATAGAAACATAAAGAAGGGAACAAGCAAAAACAATTTCATTGATATTAAAAAAGAAATGCATGTATATGGTTAAAATATTTAAAATGTTAAGTTTCTTTTACTTCTTTCATTTAAAATATGTCCTTAGGACATACAGTCTACTACATTCTTTTTTAGCAGCTGTAGGAGATTCCATCATAAGGGTGTGTTAGAGGTATGTGTGTAGATGTGTGTGGATTTGTGGGTATGGGTTTGTGTATGTAGGCTTATATGTGTGTATGTTTGTGTATGCACAGGGCTGTGTGTGTGTGTTTATGCCTAGAACCACTGCCTCCTACTGGTTACTGTCGCTTCCATGAGCTAATTTAAGCTCCTGGAAGTACAAGGATCACGTCTGATTGACTTTCATGTCTAGCATCTGAGCGGGGGGCTAGAACTAATGTTCACAGAGACATAGCTTTTATTGGTACGTAACAAGTTCTTTCCACACGAAGAGCAGTGGCAAAGAGAGCAAGCTCAGACTACTGGGTTCACATCCTGGTTGCACAGCTGACTGAGGTCTGGGATGGTTCCTGGGAAAGTTCCTTGGCCTCAGTGGCCTCTATTTCTTCATTGGAAGTGGATGTACCTCTGGCACACTCCTGGTCAGCTTCCACTGCAGCAGAGACAGAGAAAAGATTTCGAGGGCGTATGGTTTATGGAGGGAGTACTCTCAGGAGACAGGAAGGGAAGACGGTGGGCTAGGGAGGGGCTAAATCAGGAGCTGGTCTCAGCAGGGGTCTAGCTTCAATCTGATCCTACAGGGAGCTCATGAATTGGACTGCAAAGCTAGTCCCACCTTAAGGCAAGGGGTACCTTTTCTGCCCCATCCTTTAGACCCTGGCTGCCGAAAGTCACCCAGGCTGGGTTGGTGTGCCATGTAACCTCCGGGAGCAGCTCCTGTGAGAAGGAAGGCAGGTCTCGGGAGAAAAGAGAGAGCTGCAAACCTGTAGCAACACTCACTCACAGCAGCTGAGAGGTGGGTGCGCCTGCCCGGTGAGAGGGGTACCGCCTCACCAGGTCATGCGAAGGGTAAACATGATGCTGCACACAAAGCCCTTAGAGCAGTAAGAACGGGGAGCAGGTATTGAGTGCTTACATCAAGTTTTGTTCTAAGCGCTTTGACCTTAGAAAACTGCAGAATATCAATAAACCCTCAAATGTCAGCCAATTTTATTACCTCATTTAATAACCGACTTCCTCACACATGTTAAGTGTTTAATAAATGAGGGATAAATCACATGTGCAGGGAAGGTGGCCTTCTCGTCTCTTGGCTTAGCCTCTGTGTTCCTCACTGTTCTTGTTATGTTTTAATCCAGTGTTTTGGACCTTGTGTATCCTGTGGGTACTGAGTGAACAAGAGTTATTTTGGTCATTTTCAGGACTTCTGTATTTCTAGTTGACTGATGTACAAGGGGCACTTGAATAAATGTGGATGAGGTTACAGTGAGAGGACCCAGGAATGCCTGGCCTGCTGGCTAATTCTCCCCACCCTCCATGCCGTGATTCCTGGGAAAGCTGGGCCCACGAGGAAGATGAGGAGAGAGAAATCCACGAGCCTTTGCAGTAGTGTCTGTGTGCAGTGGTCTGGGTTGCTCAGAGAAGCAGAAGCATGAAGAGCGCTACCTAGCAGGGGATCTACTGAAGGGACTTGACCTGACCCAGCAGTGGGATCTGGGGAACTGAGTCTGAGGTTGTTGGCTCTGCTTCTTGTGCTGGGGACCCAGACTCCACAGGGCAGGCTGTTGGGAAAGGAAGTTGGATATGAAGTGAGGGAAGCAAGTAGCTGGTACCCGGGTGGTTTCACGATCCCCTGAGTCCTCTGGCTTTGCCGATAGGAGTCCTGCAGGAGCAGCTGGTGCCTGCCACGGAGCCAGCCAAGCCCTGACTTGGGAGTCAGTGACGCTGAAGGGGGATGCGTGGCAGCTGGAGCTGCTGTGGGCTAGGCTGCTGTGTGACACCAGCAAGGTGAGCCTGCCAATCTCAACAACGAGAGTGACACAGTGCCTGGTGCCCCTGCGCCGATGTTCCGAGAGTGCACAGGACGAAGAGCTAGATCAGCTGCTTCACGTCTGCCTTCTAAATCTTGCACATAGCATCCCCTTAGGTCCAGGCAGACTCCGAATTAGGCAGGGAAATCTGGGCTGCACAGTTCCAGTTTAGCTAAGTGGACACAATACAAATCGCCACACCTGTTGACAGCATCAGAATGAGCTCCAGGGGAAAGCTGGCTGCCTAAGTGAGCATTCTTTCTGTCTCTCCATCATGTACCTCTGAATCAAAATCTGGGAGCCTTAGAGGAAGAAAAAGACAGAGACAGAATAAAAGAGGGAGTAGGAGAGGCCCCAAGTACATGGAGCAGTCAGCCACGTGGAGCCAGGAATGTAGCCGAGAAGACAGCTAGCCCCTCTGAGGGCCAGGCCTTGTCTAACTGCTTAACACATAGAGAAAAGAAGTTAAGAAATACAAGCCAGAGTGAAGGAAACATGGCCCAGGAATGCCCTGGAATGCTGACCCAGATCATTGGTTCTTCCCCTGGAAGAGAAGCTAATAAGTTGGGCTGGTGAGGAGAGTGAAGGATGGTGTCCCCTTCCCTGCCATGCTGGAAGACAGCATTTCTAGAGGTTTTTTGTGCTTTACAGGAAATTAGTATTATTTAAATGGATGGTTGCATGATTCCAATGTCCCAGTTACACTAGTGAGGATGTAGCCCTGTGACCATGTCTGGTTGGAAATATCACCCTTGTGATTTTTTTTTTTTTTTAGCAGTTTTCTTGATCCTGGAGCTCCCAAAGGCTCCTGGCCAGGAAGGAAGGTCTTAAGGCCTCCTGGAAGTAATCAATTACTCTTTAAGAAAAACAGAGAAGAGAGGAGGGAAGATGTATTGGTCAGAAGAGGCTAGGCTGAGCTCTGGTGAGAACCCCCAAATTCAGTGGCCTAAAACTAGATTTCTATCTCATTCAATCTCCTTGTCCTTCACAGGACACTAGTGAGGAATCTGCTCCCCAGGGCCTCCCAAGGATCCAGGCTGACAGGGCAGGACCATCTCGGGGTTGCTGGTTGGGTGGGTGGTTACAGCAACGGCCTCAGTGTGATCACACCACCTGCCACCACCACGACTATGTTCTCAAGCTTGTGCAGTTCCCTCCATGTTCAGTCTCACAGCAGAAGGAAAGAGGCTCCTGAAGGGTCTCACATTTGCAATCAAAGTGACACTTGTCACCTCTTGTTACAATTCATTGGCCACAACTGGTCATATGACACTACCTAAGCTTGGAGGGTCATGAATTGATATCCTACCAGGTGCTCAGAAAGCCAGAAATATTGAGAGTACCACTGACTCCCACAGAGATGTGGGAGGGAAGTAGTTCTGTTCAATCAGGACCTTTGGGGAATGAATGACCATGACCAAAGATATCCTAGAGTCTTCCCCCATATCTCATTCTGTACCTGACAAGAGGTATCTATCCCTAAGGCACTGATTCTTCAAGAGAATCTTCTATTCCAGAATCTCCTCATCTCCCACAGGGTAAGATCCAACTCCTTATGTGCTGGCCATTCTAGCTGCTGCTCTAACTGCGCCCACAGGAGGATTTACACATGTCAGGTCATGCTAGGGGGACAGGTGGAGTCAGAGGCCTTGGCCCAAGGGACTATCAAAAGAGAAATTGAGGGACCTGAGTAGATAAAATTCAAACAGTGGGAAAAAGGCAGTACATGCAAGCTTGGTCCAGTACCAACACACAGGTATAGTACTATGCCTGTTGCTCAGATGGGCTTATGCCAGATTTCTAGGCAATTGGGCTGACTACAAAGATAAAAATGTGTTATTTTTATAAAAAGAAATATCTGAACACTCAAGTCAGCCTTACTTGGGATGTGGGTCATACAAAAAGTGGGGAAAGAGATTGCCTTCTCCTCAGTGGGGAACCCCGCCAAGCATCTTTACAGTGGTGTGTTATCAGGGTCAGTGGTAGGGGGGGCTTGGCCCAGATGAATGAACGTGGTGCAGTGTGGTTTTGGCAGATCTGAGTGGAAGATGCCACTGGGCATTCTGATAGCAAATGAAGCACCCATGCCTTGATAGTAATGATGGACATCAGAGGTGAAGGCTACACATTTCCATGGAAAGATGGAGTGGGTGATGAGGAAATTGAGCATTCCACACAGCAGCCAGAGAACCGGGTTCCTAGGTACACAGAAAGCTCACTCTGAGAACATCCAAAAGTCATTTATTCATCCATTTAATAGTTACTGGATACCTACTATTTAGGTAGTAAATAAAATGAATGAAGTTCCTAACATAATGGAGTTTCCATTCCAATGGGAGATACTGGCAAAACAAATAAACAAACACAAAGAAAACCAATTTAACAAATTCATAAATAATTCCACAAGTATATAATTTGAAATAGTGTAAAAACATATACACACACATGCACTATTTTACTATTTACTGTATGATTTTAGATAGTGTATTAGGCGAGAGACTTTAAATTTCTTCAATTATGAATCAGAGTAAAATTGTAGTACTACAGTCCTAACTTTTGCTCCTAGGCTGTTATAGCTGGGAGACCTTCAGGGTCATCTGCAGTATTGCCACAACTCTCATAGACTCCACAGAGCTTGACCATGAAGGATGACAAGTCCTCAGCTGATGGAGAGGGGAAGTAGGCTGAGACAGAGCAGGTCTAGGCCAGGGGACTGAGGCTGTCGTCACCAAGGCAGGGATCCAGATGCTACCACTGCAGTGGCTAAAGGGACATTTGAAATCTTGTCCTAATTCAGGTTGGCATTGGTGTCCAAAGGTCACCGCAGGTGGATAACACCAGGAATCTCTGGTTACGGGTGATCTCAGTGAGAAGTGGGTGAAAGGTCTTGGTTGTGCAAGGGTCCATCCTGGAAGAAGCAGGCTATGCCAATGGCGGGTGCCCACAGAAGTGTCCAGTAACCTGGAGGGTAGGCAAGGGCTGAGAAGGTTGTCGGTCACCCATGATTCAATGAATATTTAGTAACATCCTACTGTATGACAGGCTCTGTGCTACGTGTTAGGAATACAATGATAAACTGTCAACGACCCTTGCCTGACAGAGTGTATATTCCACTAGGTCTCAGCCCAGGGAGTTGTAGATTCTAGTCCTAGCTGAGAACTGTATTGCAAATCATGAACCGAGTCTGTTGGTAGAGACTAGCCAGCTATCCTGGGTGGTATCTGCAGTTTTATCACCCCACAGAGAGATGCTGAGAACTCCATCCAGGTAAAAGGATCAAGGCAGAAGGTGAGGAAGGGGTCCTAACACCATCAGAATTGGTTTTCATTAACTCAGAACAAGAATGGGGGGTAGTCTGCAGAGAGTCTGAAAGGCAAGCTGTCTCTCCATGGCTGGCCAAGGTTGGGGGCAGCCAATGTCCTCTCAGAATCCCTGAATATTAATACAGCTCAGCTACCACACCCTGCAGCCAACAGCCAATGAAAAGGAATCACAGACACTCGGACCCTTCTGCTTTGGTTTCTTTCTTTACTTTCCCTACCAGCTCCCTCTCCTCTCAAATCCATCATAAGAACGTCCCTTAGACTTGGTGACTGAATTATGCTTCTTCTATTTAACCCCTGGGTCCCTGTTGGATGTAGCTTTATACTCATTCTCAGACTCTTTAGGTTTTTGACCATTTGAAGTAAAGTTCCTACCCTGAATATTCTTGGCTTCAGACTTTCATGTCTGCCCACCTGGCCTGCATCCTGGTCACACCCACATCAGCTACCTTTAAGAGATGCCTGATAATTTTGCCATGAACCCACAGCTCCAGGGGCAAGCCTGTTGCTATAGCAACGTGGATGATCTACCAGGCACATGCTGTCACTCTGCTTTGGGACTCTGAGGGCTCAGCGAGGGGAACACCAGCCTCCTGAGAGAGATAACAACCCTTGTGGGCCAATTAGCAGAGGAGAGGGCAGCATGCCTCCCTCACGCAGCCCTGGCAGCCCCTGTGGCCTGCATCCCTCCCCCTCCCCAGGGCTGCTTCTGTTCTTGCCCCTAGGGAGATTTGGAAGGAATCCAGAGAAATTGCCAGGTTTCATTATGCCGCTTTGAACCTGCATGGTGATTCTCTAGAGAGGCCAAAAGGATGACATTTTTCTTGCCTAACTGAGGACGTGGAAAGATGATAGCCCCCCGACACATCTGGTAATGCCTCCAGGAAGGTAGCACAGGTTTTTACCCTCAGAGAGTCTTGGAGGTCAGTTCCATCGTGCCTCTCATTTCTGTTTTCATTGGTCAAGGTCCAAAGTGTAACCTCCACCTCCATGTCTACACGGTCATTTGATCCACTGCCACCATCATTCTCATGAAAATGTGTACATCCTTCTGTCTCATCCTTCCACTCCTCCTCTCCTGCTCATTCTCTTCCACCTTGGCCTCTTGAATCCTTTCTCCATAACTTGACAATTGCCCTACCTGCACGATTTCTTTTATAGCACTCCCTCACCTCCCACCTCCTATTTTGCTGAAGCTGTCCTTGTCCCTGAGCGCACTACTTCTGCAGCCCTCTCATGTGGTTACTGTTTTCTTACATAATTTATTACACGTAATAGAAAGTCAACCCTGGCTTAATGAAGTAGGGTTCATCTTTCTTCAATGTCTATCAGGAAGCTGGATATAGATGGCTGCTGGTATTAGTTTGACGGCCAGTCAAAACCAGGACTCCCCTCTCTGTGATTATCTTTGCCTTTTCCTCGTATTTATAACCTCTTGGTCACCACATAGCTGCTGCACCCTAGCCATCATGTCTAAATTCCAGGCATGAAAAGATAAGGAGCTAAGGGATGGTACCTGCATCAGAAAAGCAAAAACATTCTCAGATTCCCTAGTGACATTAAGTATAGGTCTCATTGGCTTGAAATGTGCCACATAGCCACCCTTTGATGCAAGGGAATCCAGAAAGAAAATCTATGTTTGTTAGCATATTGCACCCCAGAACAATATCAGGATTTTGTTAGTAAGGAAGGAAAGGGATTAAGCTATCAGGCAGAGAACAAGGAGGGTTTGCCACAGTCAGTCTCTTACTCCCCAACATTATATTTCCATTCTCTTGTTAAAACCTTGCTTTTATGCACCCATGCCATTTAGATATTTTACTTCACCCCCTGTTGTTGCTGTCATCTGCTGGGGGTGGAGTGTTCTCCCATTCATTGTCTACATTGGCAATGGGCAAAAAGCCCACCACTCCATAGGACAAGCAAGTGCTTGCCCGCTACCCCAAGCCTTGTTCAGTCTGCATGACAATAATGTGTAGGTGGGTGGCCTGGCCAACACCATGGCCACTCAGGTGCTCACCTTCCTTTCATCTTCAGTGATTTCCTCTCCATGTCAGCCACCCTCTCCCATGGAAAGTCCCTGGATAGTATCAATACCTGCGATGCTACTCCTCCAAAATTACTAATTTGGGTGCTCCTCTGCTGGGCCTTGACCTCCCCTGCTTCCAGGTGTTTGTTCAGCTGCTCTCCCATCAGCTCTTTTTTAGCATCATTGGCACTGTCTGTCCTCGTTATTTCCCAATTCATCAACCTCCTCCTTCGTTACTTCCCTTATGATGGGATTTCATGAGCAGTATTTTTAGACACCATTCTGTGCCCTACGTTCCTCTCCTTCTGTCTCTACTGCCCTAGACATTCTTGTCCCTCTGTTGCCTCCATTTTTCTAAGCTTCTACACCCAACTGTCTATCTCTTTATGACTGCATCCAGGCAGCTGAGCATTGCCCAATGGGGCAGATTGATTCCACCATAAGAGTTCAAGATCATTAACTTCAAACAGGTCCTCACACCACACAAAAAACTTCCTACAATTCTGTCTCTCATGTTCCCATTTTCCACACTGACTGTCTCAAACCTTTCTCCTTTCCTGAAGCCTCCAATCTCCCTTCTTCCCTGAGCAGATGAGTGCCTCGTACTATGGTAGAGAGAAGGTAGGAGTTCTCACATAGAAACTTTCTTAATCTCCTGAGTATTTCTGCAGCTGTACTGTGGGTCCTTCTCTCCTATTCTAATAGCAGAGCTATTTCACCTTCTTCTCATTAAAAACAAAATAACAATTATAATCCACTTCCAGATACCACCATAAGAAGACATATAAATAAAATAGGAAAAACTCAGGCAGGATAAAAAGGAATATACAAGAAAGAACAAAGAAACAGTGGATAGTGTAAGGTTCCTGGAAGGCAGAAGGGGATTCTCCTTAGATGGGGGGTGACTGAGAGGTTTAAACTTTATATTTAAAGTAGCAGTGATTTAGCAAAGAGTTTTAAGCAAGGAATGGTTTGGTGAAATGAGGATTTTTGAAAAATTAAACTGATAATCTTGTGCATTACATTTCAAAAGATAAGTAACTGGGGCAGGGAGCCAAGTTGGCTTATAAGGGTAATCCAAAGAAAGAAATGTTTAGGGCATGGACCAGTGCTGTTGCTGAGGGATGATTGAGGACTGAATGAATCTGAGAGATTTGGGCAAGAAAGTATCAATAGGCTTTATGTGTGTGAATAGAGATATAAAATGTTTCTACATCAAGAAGCTGGGAGATGTCTGCCCTCTAGTTGAAGGAGAACCTGAAAGCCCTTGTCTCCCACATTTATCATGACCACTTTCCATTCACCTGGGCTGACAGCTCCCAACTCTCCAGGCTCTCTTGCTGATTGGACATGTCTCCATCTTCATTGGCAACATTCTCTCTGAGACATAATTTTTATATTCACTCTGCAGCTCCACATACCACGACTGTAGCCAAGAGCCTTCTCTCCTGACCTCTGGAATCTCAGCCACCTGGTCCTATCTTGCAAACAGGAAGCGGGGACCAGCTAGGGATGCAGTGATGAACAAAGAAGCATTAAGCTCAAGTTGGGACATCTTGAGTTTGAGGAGACAGAGGGGTCCCTTTTGGGAAGCAGTAAACAGGCTAGAGAGGCTATGAGAAGCCTAGGCTGGAGCGGAAGATGAGAGTACAGACTAGCAGGTAAAGATGAGAACAGAGATGGAGAAGAGTTGAGAACCAAGTTTAAGTTCACTGGGGAGGGATTAGGAGAGGCCTGAGTCATTGACTTAAATCATTGTGGTCAGTTCTCAATTGGTCAAGCCCTGGTTTTCCTGTTTGAAGACTAAGCAGGAGTTTTGCTTCTTTTTGTCCATCTTCATACTGACATTTTTGGCTGATTGACAGCAACTCTGCCAGAGGGTGAGCAGAAGAAATGAAGGAAGATGAGAATCAAATTACTAAATTTTACCGTTTGTTAACAGCTTTGGGAAAAGGCACAGTGGTGAGAATGTTGGGCAACGGTTTAGCAATATTAATTAAAAATGCTATTATATAAAGGATTCATGTAATTGATTTGTGCACTACTATTCCCCAAATGCTACTGAGACCAAAGAGTTGGCAGCATCTATTTTTTATCACTTAGAATTTAAACTTTAGATTTAGCAAACAGCAGATACCAAACTGTCTTTGATACATCCAGTAGATGGGGGAAAAGAATTTCTTCTTAGATAAAATTTGATCCTGCTAATTTAGTTCATCATTTCCATCTGTCAGGATATTTTGTGTAATATGCAGACTCTGTCATCAAATATATTTTGCATGCTTTCTTGCTGTGTGACTGTGGCAGGTATATAAGGATGTCTCCAGAAGTGGGAAAAAATAATTCTCTGAGAACTGAAACATTTAATAATTAATAAATATAAGTTTATAAGATTCACTTTCATCAGGTGTAACCCATCCTAACAAGTGAGTTATAATCTGTAACTCCTAGATGATGAAGACTGGATCTTTAGTTAACAATAAGAAAGCAGTACCCAAGTAATCATGTACCTAACGGAGAATAAATCTCTCTCTGTCTCTGTCTCACAGTCTCCCTCTCCCTCAACAGGAACGTCTGAGGCCAGGCTTGGTTAGCAGACCTCCCCATGTAATAGAGATCTCACTCTCATGAGTTACAGGAGCCAGGCGGGTGAGCCACCTCTGAGGGGAGCTGGTCAGGTGGGGTTTTGACAACAGGCCACACTCAGAAGGGCAGCTTTCCCTCAGCTCCAGCAGATAGGTGTCACCTGAGAATGTGGACCTGGTTCAGGCAGGTTTTTCTAGAGTCCAGAAGTGACTGTGCGAGCCCAGCACAAAACAAACAAACCTAAAGTAAAAAAATGTTTGTGGACCACCAGGAACCTCTGCTATGAAGTAAATAATACAGGTGTTGGACAGTAACAGCCCATCAGAGGCACTTCTGGGCCAAAGTGTGGCATGTGTACCATTCCTGTCACAAGGGAGGTGAGTTCTACTGTGGGGCACACAGAGTGAACATTCCCCAGAGATTATCCAATTCTTTTTGCTTTAATTTTATACTTACCAAGAGAACCCGAAACCAAAACCCAAAGAAAGAAAGAAACAAAAAAAAACTCCTCAACTTCTGCTTACTAATTCAGTTTTACAGCAAACTTGAAAACTAGCCAGGGGGTGATATGAATGAGTACTATACCTTTTCCATTCCCTGGAAAGGCTGGTTTCTGCGTGTCGATAAATTAGCATTCTGATTTTCTCCTGAACTCTTTCTTGAGTTTGTTTGGCATTTGTCTGCCTTGTGGAGCTTTAAACAGCTCTGGATAAGCGAACAAAATAAGAGTCTGGTGCTGAAAAGCTCAGTGTGTGACCCTGCTCGACTCTGCCTTCCATCTGTGTGCCGCAGTCCCTCTCCAGAAGTCAACCAGCCATCCTTCTTTTTGTCAATGTAGCAGACACCGTTTTGCTGGTGAATGGGGTTCAGCTTCCTAATTCAAGACTCTCTTATCTCATCCTTTGATTTTCAGTCTCCAGAGTTTTCTTCTATGTCCTTGTCCCCCTGACACTTCTGTCGAGCTATTAATTGCTTTTGGGGGTATCCACTGTCTTCCCAAGTTGCCTTTGCTTGTCTTCTTCACTTCTTCACCTCTCTCCTGTTTTATTCCTCCCATTCCTTTTGTTCTTTTAGTTTGGACAGTCACCTGCTTCCTCAGTGATTTTATTAAGATCCCGTATGTTACAGGTTCACTAGGCCTGAAACATTAGATCTAGGCTGACCGATATGGTGGCCGCTAGCCAGGTGTGACTGCTGAACACATGAAATGTGGCTGGTCTGTGATGAGATGTGCTGTAAATGTAAAATGCACACCGGATTCTAAGATATAGTTAAAAAAAAAAAGACTGTAAAATGTCTTATTAATACATTTTAAAAGATTGGCCACATGTTGAAACACAATATTTTGGTTTACAATCAGTTAAAAAAAGTATTACTAACGTTAATTTTACCTATTTCTTTTTACTTTTTTAATGTGGCTACTAGAAAATCTAAAAGAACATATCTAGCTAGCAATATAACTATTACCAGTGCTGCTTTAGGGAGTCTTAATGTTTGTATTCTTTCCATCTAAGTAGCCTAAAGACTATATTAAAAACTCCATTTGGTTGGAGTTAATTAATCCTCTGTTTCTCCTTTCTCTTTTCTGATTCCTTCTCAAGTCATTTTCGTTTTTCTTTTCTTTTTTTTCAAGGGGCTCAAAGGAAGGGGGAATTTTTTTCTTTTTCGATTCAGAAGCTGGCATGAGACAAATACATTTAAATGTGATGGGGATATAAGAAAAGCTGACAGCAAGCAAGACTGCCTGTAGACAATCTGTTAACAAAACACAGTAATACGTACACCTGGCCAAGCATCAGTCCCACGAGGAAACCCGGCAACTTTAATTACTTCACTCACAGGCGCTACACTGAGAATTGTTTCTTTCCACTCGAGTGGAAGCATGCACTATGGCAGAGGGAGCTGTCGGGAGTTTTGCTTCTCTTATACCCGACCTGTCTTCCAAGGTTCACTTTTCTAAGGGTTATGTAAATGATAATTAATACATGTAGCACGCTGGCAATAATGAGCACAGGCTGGAGGGTCAGAGGGGTCTGGGTTTGATCCTGGCTTTGCCACTTGCCACCTCAGTGGCCTTGTGCCAGTTACTTCTACATCTGGAGCCTCAGGTGCTAATCTGTAAGATAGGGGTAAGAGGGCCATTGCTTCTGAAGGGTCAACACCTTGCTTGTCGTGCTCCAAGTCATTCTCCTGCTCTCATTGCCTGAGATCTGCTCTGCAAATGTGATTGTGCCTCTGCCTTTTGCCAAAAAAGTTTTCTTCCTCACCTCAAGGCTCATGAAAAGAGCTTTGAGGGGACCACTGGCCTGGGCATATAACATTTGTCTGCTGCAGTTTGCATAAATCTGAGGAAGGGGTCTCTGACCCAGACTCGAGAACTTTTTTTTTAATTGAAGTATAGTCGATTTACAATGTTGTGTTAGTTTCTTGTGTACAGCATAATGATTCAGTTATAGAACATAGATATATATACTTTTCGTATTCTTTTTCATTATGGGTTACTGCAAGATATTGAATATAGTTCTCTGTGCTGTACAGAAGAATCTTGCTGTTTATCTATTTTATTTATAGTAGTTACTATCTGCAAATCCCAAACTCCCAGTTTATCCCTCCAACTCTTCCCCCCGGTAACCATACGTTTGTTTTCTATGTCCATGAGTCTGTTTCTCTTTTGTAAATAAGTTCATTTATGTCATTTTTTAGATTCCACATGTAAGTGATACCATAGTATTTTTCTTTCTCTTTCTGGCTTACTTCACTTAAAATGATTATCTCCAGGTCCATCCATGTTGCTGCAAATGGCCTATTTCATTCTTTTTTATGGCTGAGTGGTATTCCATTGTGTATATATACCACAACTTCTTTATCTATTCATCTGTCAATGGATATTTAGGTTGCTTCCATCTCTTGGCTATTATAAATAGTGCTGCTTTGAGCATTGGGGTGCATGTATCTTTTCGAATTAGAGTTTCCTCCAGATAGAGGCCCAGGAGTGGGATTGCTAGATCATATGGTAAGTCTATTTTTAGTTTTTAAAGGAATCTCCATACTAGTTTCCATAATGGCTGCACCAAATTACATTCCCACCAGTGTAGGAGGGTTTCATTTTTTCCACACCCTCTCCAGCATTTATTGTTTGTGGAGTTTTTAATGATGGCCATTCTGACAGGTGTGAGGTGATACCTCATGGTAGTTTTGATTTGCATTTCTCTGATAATTAGTGATATTGAGCATCTTTTCATGTGCCTGTTGGCCATCTTTATGTCTTCACTGAGAACCTTCAAGGTGAAGAACTGTAGCTTGCAGAATGTATCCATGGTGGGCAAGGAGAGAAAGCTGGTGAGAAAATGCCTGCCCTAGAGTACATGCAAGCAAAAGACATCTGTGTATTCCCTAAAGAAGTAGGGAGGGAAAGCCAGCCATGAATTATCTTAAAGGGACTTCGTCCAAGAGCACAAAAGGGGTCCTAACTCTAAGGGATTCATTGCAGAATTCTGAAACCAAGGCTTAGAGAAGGAACATAAGCAGCTAGGGAGGTCCCTGTTGCTGAGGGATCTTTGAGCATTCCTTGGATGTGACCCAAGAAAAAGGGTCACACCTCTTTTTACAAGCTTTTAAACATTCATCAACCCACAAAAACAGCGCTAGAGACTTGGCTTCATACTTGGAGGATAAAGTCCCATATGCTTAAAATGGTTTATAATTTCTCTTTCTCTGGCCCCATTTCGATCCCTTTCCCTCACCAGCTGTAGTAAACTTACTCAGGTGCCTGAACTCATCTCTTCTTGTTAGGCTGAAGTCTAAGCTGGGGCCCCTCTGGGAAGCCTCTGGTGTTCTCTGAGTAATTCATGTTCTATGCAAACTGTTCCCAGGCCTGGGTGGGGTGGGGTCATTAGACAAGTAAAGATAAGATGCCCCTTTGTAGGAACAGTAGCAAATGAGACTCAGATTATTCAACAAGAGTCTGGGCCTAGTGGCTGTAATTAACCAGCACTGTGATGGAAATTCAAGCATAACAGAGAACACGTGGCTTTATGTTAAGCCTACCATGTTAATTGGCCTTAGTGAGCTTAAAGACTAATTTTGGAATGGAAGGAGAGCCAGAGAGTCAAGTGAAGATGGGGAACAAGACTATTCTGTGTGGCAAGTTTGAATGCATGCCAATAAATGATGTATTCAAAGAAGAGAATGACTGCTTCTGGGAAGGAAATGAAAACACTAACCCTAAAAGATATCTGTATCTGCATGTTCATAGCATCATTATTTATAATAGTTAAGACATGGAAATAAGTATCCATTAATGGATGGATAAAGACATTGTGGAATATTACTCAGCTGTAAAAAAGGAACTCCTACAGATGGACCTTGAAGGCATTATGCTGAATGAAATAGATCAGATGGAAAAAGACAAATAATATATGATCTCACTTATATATGTGGAATCTAAAAACAAAAACAAAACCAAAATAAAACCAAACTCATAGAAAAAGAGATGAGACTTTTGGCTACCAAAGGCAGAGGATGGGGGAAGGGGGAAATGGAGGAAGGTGGCCAACAGATACAAACTTTGGGTTATAAGAAAAATGAGTGCCAGGGATGTAATGTACAACATGATGACTATAGTTAACACTGCTGCATGATACATAGGAAAGGTGGTAAGAGAGTCAACCCTGAATTTTCATTACAAAAAGAAAACAATGTTCCCTTTTTTCTTTGTTTTCTTTTTATTGTATCTATATAAGAAGGTGGAAGTTAGCTGAACCTGTTGCAGTAATCATTTCACTATATAAGTCAAACCATCATGCTGTATGCCTTAAATTTATACAGTGATGGATATCAATTATTTTTCAATCAAACTGGTGGAAAAAAACGTAGAGAATGAAAATAAAGTGCTTAAGCGTACATAAAGAACTGAAGGATCATTTTGTGCTTCAAAAGTTTAGGACTGGCTTTATACCGGAGTCCAGACTCTTAAGGACTGTAAGTGGCGATCAGAAAATGGAAGACCTGGGAAATTCCATATTTGGAAATAGGACTGAGAGCTAACTGGGGTGACGATTAAGGAAAGGTGGATGGGTAGATGGCAGCAGATTGTGAAGAGTACAAATGCCAGGGTAAGGAAATCAAAGCCCATGGGAAGCCCATGGGGTCAAAGGATGATGTTTGGGTATCTGTCTCAGCGTACTAAAGCTGCCACTACCCCCCCCCCCAAATGTTGAGAAGGTGAAAGAATACATGCAAAACTGTCTAAAAACAAGGGAGGGAATTAAGAAGGGAGACCAATAAGGAGAGAATTCTTTTCTTTCTTCCTTTCCTTTTGAGGGAGAAGGTAATTGGGTTCATTCAGTTATTTATTTTTTTTTAATGGAGGTACTGGGGATTGAACCCAGGACCTCATGCATGCTAAGAAGACACTCTACCATTGAACTATACCCTCCCCTCTCCTTTCCCCTTTTACTCAAACACTAGGGACACATTACTAACTCATTTTGATTTTAAAATCTTTATGGCTAGAAAAGATTTTGAGTGCTTCAAAAGTTTTTCTTTTGTGGAAGCCAGTTGGAGGCTGTTGTCTAGGTATTCCAAGCGAAGTATTCAGGTTATATCTCCCAACCAGACTAATATATCAGCACAAGGTATCCCCAAAGTACCACCAGTGATCTGTCCATCCAATCCATCCACACACATATTCACCCACTCGCCCACCTATCATCCATCCCACTAGCCAACAAATGTTTTTTTGAGTGCCTAACATGTGCTGGATTCTATGCTGTATACTTAAGTTGCAACAATGAACAACATTGGCCTTTCCAGTTTATATCACTGTATTGGGGCAGGGGAGATTAAACAGGAATAGCAAAACTTTGGTAATTGTTACAGATGGCAGATGAGTAGCTGGGATTTCCTGATGCCATTTCTTCTGCATTTTGGTATGTTTGACAACTTTCCTAACGAAGTTTGATAACTGTCCTGTTTCTCAATAAGAAAACCAGATTTGATAGATGCTTATATCCCAAAGGCAAGTTCAGCCTTGAAGTTACACCCAAGGTACTAGTGAAAAGTCTCAGTGATGGTCAGGAAATGCCTCTTAGTGGAGGTAACAGTTCTCTAAAAGTACTTGCTCAGATTGAGTAAAGAATCCTGTAACTGCAGGCCTGATTTGGGCTCAGGCTGCTTTGGGAAGTGCTAATAGATTAGAGTCACAAGTGAAGAACTAGCCTCCTACCACATTGCTGTGATTTATGCACCCTTTTCTTCCTCCCCCTTGGCTTAAAGTCAGCTGAGGTAGATAGATAATCAGATTTAGCCAGTATCTCCTGAATACCTACTATGTAGCAGGTGCTGTACGAAGCCTTTGGGTTAGATTTTGCTGGAACCATCTTACAGAGGATAGGACTGAGAGTTTGAAAAATTACTCAAGGTTTGGGAAACCTGACATCAGGCAAGGGCAGTTCAGGAACCCAATCTTTCCAATTCAAGAGAACAGGTCAGAAACTTGGGATCAGGCAGTCTGCTTCGTGGCATTGAGCAAGTCACTGGGCCTCCCTGAAGAGACTCGATTTCTCTATCTAGAAAACGGGTACAGTAAAATCCTGTAAGTTTTTGTTTGTTTGTTTGTTTTTAAAGGAGCAGAGACCTTTAATGTCAAGATCCTGGCACGAAGCGAGGGCTCCATAAATGGCAGCCATCATTCTTGGCCAAGCGCGGGCGCATCCTCCCTGGCACGCCTCCCGCGGGGTCCCTCGGGACCGACCGGGCTCGCCTCCGCGGCTCCCGTCTCTCAGTGCTCGCGGCAGGTGGCCTAGCATCTGGGCGCCCACGCCCCAAAGCGAGCCGGGAGCGCGGGCGGATTGGATGACCAAGGTCTCCCTTGGAGGATCACCTCCCTCCCTCCCAACGCCCGGCGCAGGTGAGGTTTCTGGCCCAGGCCACAGGGATAGCGACCTTATAAGAGGTCGAGGCGGACGGCGCAGCCCGTGGCCGGGAGCCGGGTCCTGGGGGCGCCCCCACCCTCGCCCAGATTCACCCCAGGGCCAGCCTCGGCGCCGGGCCCGCCGGCTGCGCGCTCTGCGGCTGCGAAAACCCGGAGAGGCGGATCGGAGTGCGCTCGCAGCCAACTCCTCCGCGGTCCGGCCGCTGAGCTGGGCATGCTCAGTGCGGCCGCCGCGCCGCCGTCCGCCAACTCGGAAGCTCGCGCTCCCGGGCCGTGGGGGCGAGAACGCCGGCGGCTGCGAGCCGGCGTCGCCCGCCGCCCCCAGACAGTGGCAAACTTCGCGGCGTTCCCGGAGCTCGTCCGGCCGAGACTGATACCTTACAAATCAGATCAAATCCAGTCCCCCTCATCCCAACCCGAATCATGGAGGCTGCGGCTGCCGAAGTGCCGCCGCTGCCAGCGGCCCCTGCCCACTAGCCGGGGACCAACAGGTAAACTGTTGGTTGGGGGTGGGGAGGGAGGAAAAGCTACGGTCGCGGGGAGGGCGGCGGGCTGGAGGAGCCGAGACGCCCGCGGGCTGGCTGCCCCCGTCGGCACTCGCTGCCAACCCTTCTCACCCACCCGCTTCCCCAGCCCCTGGTGGGGCAGCAAAGGGTTAAGTCGGCCCCGAGCCACCGTGAGCACGGCCCCCTCCAGCCGCCGCGACCGCCAGCAGCGCGCCTCGGCGCCTGCCCGGAGCCGCCGAGGGGACCCGAGCCGCGGATGCGCCACCGGAGCCTGGCGGGCGTCTAGGAGGCACCGGCCGCTTCCCCACCGTCTGCGTCCCTGTCTCCACGACCCCCTCCAGGCCTCTCTCCCTCCTTCCCAGCCGGGTTCGCGCCCAGGTGGCGGGGTCTGCGGGGCGCGTGGCGGCGGGGGAAGGGTCTCTGCTGAAGAAGAGGGGGCGGGGGTGGGCCGCTTCTCAGTCTTTCTTGGGTAGGAGGGCCACCCTCGCCCTGGATGAGTACTTGAGCCACCCGCCTGGGGCACCAAGAAAAGTTTTTTTTTCCCCCGTGCCCTTCCCCCACCTCCAATCCTGCACCCAGCTGGGGTGGGTTTGGGTCCATTGGTGAAAAAAGTCACACGTTCCCATCAGCTGCTCCTCCCACTGGAGACAAGGTGGTTGGGTGGGGGGGGGGACCGGAGGCAGGCGCTGCGGAGGACTCGGGCGGACCTCCAGCCCCTCCTGTGGAGGTGCGTCCCGGGGCTCCAGCGCAGCTGGTTGCCCGCCGAAGGCTGCCCCCATCAGTGCGTGTCTGCGAGCGGGGCAGCGGCAGCATCCAACCTGCTTTATTCCTGCCTGCAGCGCCACAGCGAGCGAGCGAGGACGGGGAGAGAGGGAGTCTGTCTGCAAAGTGCTGCTCCCTGGTGCTCAGAGGCGGCTGCTCCAGCTCCAACTCTCATTCATTTCGCCGGTTAACATGAGAGATCATGGCCGCCTTCGGGCTTCTCAGCTATGAGCAGAGACCGCTGAAACGCCCCCGGCTTGGGCCGCCCGACGTCTACCCACAGGACCCCAAGCAGAAGGAGGTAAGGGCGCCGGCGGCCTCCCGGGCAACCGGGGCCGCGCTCCGCAGCGCTGACCCAGGGCCAAGTTGGCCCAGCGGGCATCGCTGGCGCTGCGGGGGAAGGGTCAGCCGGTGGGAACTAGCGGCCGGGGCCGGGCTTGGGGCCTGGGGGACCCCCCAGCAGCGGAGATCGAGCGGCTGTCAGTCCCCGCGCTCCATTGGGGCGCTCGCTCTGCGGGTGCCGGGTCGCTTACCCGTTACCGGGCCTTGCACCGCGCAGCCCGGTGCTTCACCCGTTTCTTCTTGCGGAAATCCTCCTGCCCCCTCTCCCCTGCTTCTGCCTGCTTTATTTTTCTCCCCGCCGCTTCGGTAAATGCTCGTAAACTTTTTGAAAAATGTTGGAATGCAGTGCATCCGACACAGGGCTTGGGTTTTGCGCCAGCTGAGCAGGGACGGGGGTGGGGTGGGGGAAGACCTTTTCTGTTGAAATTTTCCAGTTTGGAGTGGAAGTTTTTTTTAATCAGGTGATGAATATTTAGCTCTCTGAACGCACTTCTCTCTGCCTGCCCTCTCCCCTTTAAAAATCAATATAAAAGGAAAACGCTGATTTTCATCCCTAGAGGCGATTGGCTTAATTGCTGGAGGCTGTTTTGTATATGTAAAAGCAGTCAGGTTACCTTGGAAGGGATTAGGTCCCGGGATTGCTTATTTCTTTGAATGAAATTAATTGGAAACACCTTGACTCTTGCACTAGATACAGTAGCTTCAATGGCTAGAGTAACCATGGCATTTTGTAGACATGTATATACTTGGCAGTAGTTAACGGGTAATTATGTAACAACTCTCCAGTTATAATGGTCACCTCTGGCTACACAATTTGCCCAGGGATTTGCCTTTTTTTTTTTTTTTGAAAGATCACCTGCTACCCAGCTGTGCTTTCTGAGTTTGCCAGCTGCAGCCCACCCATCTTGTGTTTTCTTCAGCTAAACTCAAAGTGAGCACATTTTAGAACTTCTTTCTGGGAATCTAAAAACCTTCTATTAAAAAAGTTTACAGGAACATTTACATCACAGAAAGGGCTTTGTAAAGAAGGCCTGGAGGGGTCCTTTTGATAAATGTATCTATTTCAATAATAGAGGAAGAATGCTTGTTCTGGTTAAACTGTTGGTTCATAATGTTTCTGAAAGATAAGGAGTGACAACTCCTTTTGGAGGTTTAGAACATTAAGCATATTTGAGCATCCGTGGAGTAATTCAGATTAAAGCTGAGAAGGTTTTACAGGTGGTTCTCAGCAGAGGCTTAACATGAAGCTAGGAGTTTGAGGTTTTGCAGATTTCTTCCCCACCCATTTCTCTCCCTGCTACTCCAACCCAGAATAGAGTTAATTGTTATGGAATTGGAAATAACAAATGCTAGCAACCAAGTATAAGGAAAGTTAATAATTTAAAAATTGGTGGCAGGAAATTCTTAAAGTTTTGGTGGGGATAGACACATTGATTGGTTGATCTTTATAGTCTTGTAATTAATGTCCTGTCACCTCTTTCCAGAGGCAGCATAACTGATAGCATCTCTAGTTAAGAGATGGTGGCCTGGGCTGCTGTGTGGGCCTATTAGTCTTTATTCCTCAAGTTGACACTCACTCAGGATTGGGGCCTCTCTGATTCTAGAAAGAATAATTTTAGATTTTAGGAGTTTATGACATTTTATGGAACTTTAAAACTAGAAAGGGTCTTAGAGCCTCCTTTTTATAACTTTCTCTTGACAAAGTGAAACTGAGGCCCAGGAAAACTTAGCTGACTTAAGGTGTGTGGTGAGTAAGCAGAGGAGTCAGACAGCAAACCCGTATCTATGTCAAGACTAACATTGGTTAAGGAAGATTGATGCTAAACTGTGTTATTCTGATGTTATTCCCTTTCCCCCAAGCAACCAACATTTTATCTCTCTGGAGCAGAGTCAGAGTTATGTGTGGCTGTAGCCAAATTTGAGTACAATATGGAACAGGTGCTTGGCTGTTTTCGGGTGTGCTGTGGTGGGCAGTGTTTCACAAGCTTCAGTTATTTATGTGTTGTCTCAAGATTTCTCTATCCCTGTATCACCTGTACTTTTATTCTAATGTTTTCTTTAAATTAACTTTTAAGAAGCTTTTTCTGTTTCCTCGGCAGTAATAGACAGAAAGTCATGGATTTGTTGTGAGATATGTTAGAATTTATATCAAATCGTGTGTGTATCTCATTTGAAGTTTTTATTTGATATTACACACACAGTCATTCATATGAAAATGAGATAACAACTATTAAAACTTTAAAGAGTTCATGTAAAATCATTGGTGTATTCCATCAGAGAGCTCTGGCCCATGTTGTGGGAAATGCTGATTTAGTGGAGGAAGCATGGGCTTCCAAGTTGGGCAGACCTAGATTTGGATTCTGGTTCAGCCTCTTTGCATTTGTGTGGCCCTGGGCAAGTTGCGTAACTCTTATTTGTAAATTGGTAAAAGTTTGAGAACCTTGGTTCTAGATGCATTACATTTTTGTGAGAAAAACCCTCCTGGTACAGGCTATTCTTGTTACTGTAGCTGTAGCTTTTATTATTGTTAACCAGTGCTAAAAATGCGCTGCAGAATAGCCCCCGGGGACAGAATGGAGCCCTTGAATGAAGACCTCCTGCAGAGAAGCATGGTGAGGGAGTGGGAACTGGAAGCTTTAACCTGCCTGATTGATTGCTTTCTGTTCATTTGAGAGCTTGCTGTGCCTCAGCACTCTAGAGGACTTAAGTACATGTTGTGTTATAATACTTTACCCTCTGGAAACATAGACTGTCCTCAAGCCTTGAAAATGGGGCTTTGGAAGACTGGGAGTGCTCCTTGATTCCTCCTTCTCCCTTACACCCTATACTACATCTATCAGCACATCGTGTCCGTTCCAGTTCCCAAAGATATTTCCAATCCATCCACTGCTCCCCAGTTTCATCAATTTCTGCTTTCAGGCTGATTTTTCTCTGCCCCGGGGCCCTTACACATGCTGCTCTGTCTTCCTGTTCACCCCTACCTCCACCGTTCCACCCTGCTCTTCTCACCAAAGCCTGTGGTTAGGAGGGTAGGCTCTGGAGGCAGTGTGCTTGGGTTTGAATCCTGGCTCTGCTGTTTACATACAATCCTCTTTCTCCCTGTGCCTCAGTATCCCCTCCTGTAGATGAGGATAAGAATACCTGCTCCTTAGGGCTGGTGGAAGAGAACATGGATAATACAAGTTAAACACTGAGACCAGAGCATGGCAAGGATTCAACACCCAAATATTTGCTGTTATAAAGTACTGTCAGGCCTGCTTCTTCATCATTCAGGGCTCTAAGCCCAGCGACCTCCTCAGAGGCTGTTCTAGTATAAGTATATAGTTTGCAATTATGTATTTATTTGCATGTTGTCACCATCTACTGATGGGTCAGTTTCACGGGGGCAGGGATGAGAGCTGTTTAGGAATCACTGAAGTACCTGGCACCTAGTGCAGTCAGTTCCTGGGATGCTGAGGGCATGGATACTCATAGGAGTGTTTGAATGAAAGTGGGAATGGATGAATAAGGAGAAATCTGGTGGCTGAGGTGGTGCTAGGGGAAGTCTAGGGTAAGGCAGAAATTATCCTTGCTGTCTACCTTGGAGGCTACAAGGCTGGAAGCCGAATTAAACTCTAGAAGTAGGGAGAAAGAGGAGTTTTACCCCTAGGGTAGAAGAGGGAGGCCTACACGGCTGAATAGTAAATGTTTTCAGGAAATCAAATTAGTTAGAAAAATAGGTTGGGGCAAATAGTGAGATTTCTAGGCATCCAGAGCCATAGAGCGCCACCAGCAGGGCTCAGTGCGGAGGCCGCCCGAGGACAAGTAGAGCATGACTTGCGGCGGGGTGGGGGGGGGTGTCTGCTTGTAGATAATGTGTCAAACTGGACACACCTGTAGGGCTTGGTAGACACAGATGACTGGGTTTTTCAGATTCAGTAGGGCTGAAGTGGGGCCCCATAATTTGCATTTCTAACAAGATCCCAGATGATCTGCTGCTGCTGGTCCAGGGCCCTGCCTTGAGATCCCTGAGCTAGAGAGAAGAAGGTGTCCAGTTCTGCAGGAGCTAGGGAGTTCTTCCCAACCCAGGCAGGACAGGATTAGATATCTTTGTGCACCTACAGTTGCAGTAGTTTGGTTGAACAGCCAGCTTGGCCAGGCTTTGGTGCACTTTTCCCCTGAAGTTGTGCCCTCTCTGAGCTCAGATTTAAGACAGTGAGTCAGGAATATCAGCCCCGCCCCAGTGACTTTCCACTATGCTTGGAATAAAACTCAGGTGCCCTACGTTGGCCTTAGAGGTCCCACCTGTCCAGCCCTCGCTCATTTCCACAGCCACTGCCTGTGGCTTTGCGTGCTAGGCTCCATCACTTACTGCCTGCTTGACTTAGATTGGTCATGTGGAATGGGGTTCATGTTTGTTCCTACCTCATGGGGTTGCTGGGAAGATGAGACTTGGCACACAGATGGCACGCGTCAGCTACTATTAATATGACCCCTCCCTCGTTAAATGATCCCAGGCTGCCCATTGTACTTAGAATAACATCCACAAGACCCTGCCTTTGGAGATATGGCCTCTGATCTGAGGGCAGGGACTTTGAGTTGCTGCTTCCTGACTTGCTCAGCCACCTCCTGGCTGTGCAGTGGGACCACAGGCCACCTCTCCTTCTAGCCGGCCCAGCTCCTTTATGACTGGGTTCCTGTCCCTGCAGTCATGTTTCCTGTCATTTACTTTTAGGGACTCCCTGGCATGGAGGCAGACCTGATAATCCATCTTCTCTCATCCTTGTTCGTTCATTATCTTGTGTTACTATGTTTTGTAGTGCTTGTCACTGTCAGAAACTCCCCTTTCTAGGATCCTTATTCTCTCTCTGGTCTGTGTTCCACACTGGGATGTAAGCTGCATGAGAACAGGGGCTTGTCTGGCCTTCACAGTTGTGAACTGCCTAGTACCTGGGATGAGACTAGATGCTCAGTAAATAGTTCTTGAAGAAGTTAATAAAATGCAGAAAGAACTCTTAATGAGCAATTGTGAGTATTTATAACATTTAACTGTCCCAATGCTTGTTTTATTTTAGTAACAATGCCTGTTTTCTTGTAGGCATCTAAAACTCTTAAAACATTAAATGCTTGTTTTAGAGACAGCTGGGGACGTGGGGTGAGGGGAGGTGAAATTTTGTTTCTTAATTATCTTTGAGAGGGAGGATGTTGAAGGTGCCAGGAAGAGAGGACAGGTTGACCAATTGCCTGGGGGAACCAAAAGACAGAGATGGTTAGGGAGCAAGCTTCCCTCAGGGAGGAGTTGGCTGGCCCCAGGGCCCCATCCTGGACCTCCTTGAATAGCAGGGTTCTGGAGGGACATCTGTGTATTTAACTTCTGCCTTCTGAGACCTTAGGCCAGAATCAGTGTAAGAAGCACTGGGTTAGAGGCCATGCTTCTTCCGGCTGCTGACAGGAGTGCTGCCACCTAAACTTTGTAGTTGAGGCAGTGGAGCTCAGGTGGCTCTCATTTCTCAGGATCTGCCAACACCTGCAGCAGCATTGTCAAAAATGCTTGTTAAAAATGCCGTAATGCCCTGCCTCCACCCAAGACCTGCTGAGTCAGAATTTCTGGGAAGGAAGTTGAGGAATTTGCATTTTAAACACACTTTCTAGGTGATTCCTAAACACACGAGGTTTTGAGAACCACTGCTTTAGTTTGTGTCTTTACCTCTAGAGGACTTTTGTAAACCCAAATCCCCTTTATGCCTCCCTGCTCCCCCCATTTGATGTGTTGGAGTCTTCAGACAAATGTGCTATTCAAAGTATTCACATAGTGCAAATGCGTTTAGCAACTTGCCCCTCTGAAGTTGTGTTCTGATGCCTGTGGTTCCCAGCCTGGTTTTCTATCAGCTCTACGTGCCTTGGGCTTGAAATATCCACAGCTCCCTTCTGCGTGCACTTGGCTAAAATGGGGTGTAGTGGGGCAGCTCTTGATTTGCCCCATGAGCATGTTCTTTGAACTTGTTCTGGCCTACAGAGTTTTATGTTCTGTCGCGGGCCTGGGCTCTCAGCTCGGCTCTTTGGAGGCTCAGGACAAGCTGTTTCTCTGGGGTGCAGCCACCATCCTTTAGCCTGTTGGATGTTTCACTCAGGCTGGCCCCTGAAGAGACAAAATGTGATTCCTTAGGAAGCTGGAGGACCAGGAAGTGAGGTCTGGAAGGCAGACTGCCTTGGGTGGGCCCTAACTAGGAGAAGAGGCTGACCGGAGTCCTGGGATTTTAGTTGAACCAGTTAGCAGGGCCTCTCGTGGGTGTGTGCCCGTCCAGGTGATGACAGAGTAGGAGTAGGAGAATGGAGTAAGGGGAAGTTGGAAGCTCCGAAAAGTTGGGATGTATTTCTCCTGAACCGCTCCTTTAATGAGGTTCTGAACCCCAGTTGTGAGGCTTCTTGACAGACTGGGCAGGGGTTAGAGAAGGTGGAGGAATCCATAAGGAGAGTGAACATGATGGAAGGTTCCCTTTCCCAGTGTTCTCTGAGCAATGTGATACAGGGAGCTGGGGGACTCAGCCTGCAGCAGGGCTGACCTCCGAGTCTGAGAGGGGAAGGCCCTGGGTGGGGGCAGGGAAGAGATCCAAGGGAGGTCCTGAGGGAGGCGCTCTTACACAGCCCTCCCTGAGAAGGGAACATGGACACCTTTGGACTTGTAGTTTGTCTTTAGATAACTTCTGGAGCTGGGGGATGGCGACAAGGGAGTTTATTATACTGTCCTCTCTACTTCTGTTTTGGAAAATTCACATTAAAAAGAAAAAAAGTCATGTTACGAAACAGTGTGATTTCTTTTTAAGAAACATATGTCTGCATAACCTGGAAGGATGATCACCCGCATGCAGACAGGTGCTGTCTCTTGAGGATGGGTTTAGGGGTGATTTTTATTTTCTTTTTTGTACTAATCTGTATTCTGCCCTGTAACAGTAAGTGTGCACTGCCATTGTCATTAGAGGAAGTAACTTAAAGAATAATTATTAGGTAACTTTGATTGGGTTGATAGGAAAGGCTCTTTGTTGGTTCCAAACCAAGTGAGAGTGCTTTTAGCCAAGGTTTAGGCAGAGGGATCTTGAGGGTGTGGTGCAGGCACTCGTGGTGTGGTGATGGGGGGGTCAGGGTCAGTACGTGAGCGTTCCAGCTCTGCCGCTTGGGCTGTGTGATTTGGGGCGCTGTGCCATTTTCTTCGCCTGTGATCTGGGGAGAACTATACCTCATCATCTAGAGTGTTTTAAATGTGAAGGTGCACTGTAAGCTTCATTTTGTTACCAGATGTGAGGTGTAAATTCAGTGGCGTACCAGAGCAAGCTTGTACCAGCTGATTATTAGAATTTTAGGAATTTTGTGAGCTGATTAACGTCACGCTGGTAGCCTGAAATCTGGCACAATGGAAGTATTTACACCAAGGAAATTGGCAAATGCTCCAGATGAGGGGTTTTTGTTTTGTTCTAGTTTTTTTGGAAAGCTGATTATTAAACACTTACCGGCACAGTGCTGGGGACAGTTGTATGTGCCAGAGACATTGGCTGCTTCATTGTCATTCTTATCCCCGGTTTCTCCTACCCGCTTCCCCCCTACACCCCACCCCCCCAAATTTTTTTTTTAAGCCAGATCCTCACTTTCCTAGCCTCTCTTGTAGTTTGGAGTAAACATGTGACTTATTTCTGGATAGAGATTTAATGGAAATCTGCTTTGTGACTTCTGGAGAAGAATATTTTTCCTTGCTGAAAAAATACAGGCATGGGAGAGAGTGTCCTTTCTTAATGCCCTGATAGCTCCTTAGTTTCCTATCTTTGGGAAATTAAAAGAGGATATGATAGTTGGAGCTAGGGCACCTGTCTTGTGACCATGAGGCAGCCTATGGATGAAAAGTGGAGGTGACTGAGTGGCTTTATGAAATTGCTAAGCTACTGAACTGACCTTGGGACCACCTCTCCCTGGATTTCCTGTTAACTAAACAAGAGATGTCCACATGGTTCAACTGTTGTCGGACCATTTGTCCATTTCTTGTAGCCGAAAGCATTCTAATGTTGTCATGGCACTTCCCATTTTTATTTTGCCCCCCACCTTCAAATCCTCACAGTGTAAGCCTTTTTCCCCCCCAGGGAATACACATTCCCAGGACTCTCCCACCCTCTGGCTTCATGAGTCTAGCAAAAGGTAAAGATCCCCTGCATCTTGTCCATTCGGTGGTGACTTCTGCCCAGGACCTGTCAGAAGCTGAGGGGAAGTGGAAATGGCTCCTTTATTTATTTCCATTTCTGGCAGAAGGAGTTCTGGTGGGAAGGGATGAGAGCCCCGTTCTGTTTTGTTTGGAGAGGGCAGTTTTGTGGGTCTGTACCATTTTGAGGGGAACTAGGTGTGTTGAGAGCTGGAAGGGAACTTAGAGATGGGTTGTTCTGACTTTCTCAGGGGATGCAAACAGACGTTGAGTCCCAAGGAGGTTGAAGTGACTTGTTGAGGCGGATCTCAGCCAAGCAGTTATGTGCCCTGATTTGTTCTTGCAACTTACTCGTCCTCCCCTCTGTACACAGCCTCTGCTTCAGGTAGGCACCCTCGTGTTGCCCTGGCAATGAGAGCCACTCCACATGTTAGGTCGCCCAGTGCCTCTGTGACAGCTGGGGACTGTTCAGCTTGCCACTTATTCCGTCTTCTCAGAGCTTGCCAGAATCTTGTGTGGTGTCTCTGGGGCAGAGGGAAGAATACTCTGGAAGAATACTCAGACACTCTTGTCTCCCTGTTGTTTGGTGGGAGGTTCCCAGCCCGCTCCACGGCTTCTGGCGCAGACAGCTCCAGCATTGGCGTTTGTGGAGCTATGATAAAGGGATCCCCTTAGGAGATGCGAGGGCCTGAGAAGAGGAGAAAAATTTGAGCCTCTGGGTTTTACTTGTGGTGTTCCGAGGGAAGCATCACTGTTACCCACACCAAGCTGATTCCATCCTTCAGTCACTGCTACTGAGCACCTTGTAGACACTGCCAGCTGTGGCTTCATGAGGATGGGGCTTAAGTCTTGTATTTCCTACTGTGTCCCTGCCTTTGAGCACAGAGCCTGGCCCATACTTCGGACTCAAAATGTCTTTTATGAATGAAAGAGTAAACAAATGCGAAGAGCGCAGGATATAGTTCTGGGCCCCTGAAGACTTCAATACAGATCACTGGTTTTCATCTGGGGGTGGTCCGCCCGGGGACATTGGCAGTTTGAAGACATTTTGGGTTGTTGCAACTTGTGTGTGTGTGTGCATGTGAATCAGCTGCTGCTGGCACCTAATAGGCATAATCCAGGGGACGTTGCTAACATTCTCTAGGACTCCTGACGGCCCCCCACAACAAAGGATTGTCTGGCCTCAGGTGTCAGTGGTTCCCAGGTTGAGAAACCCGTGTGTGGCGGGAGTGCGAGACCTGTAAATAAGGAGTACAATGTTTCAGATTCTCTGAGAGGAATGTGCAGTGTGTCGTGGAGGCAAGAGGGAGTGACCCACTTTTTGACAGGACCTCTAGAGGAAGAGATTTTTGAGTCCTGGACTTGGAGGATGCGTAGGAGTGGATGGAGTTGAAGATGTAGAAGGTGGCTCCTTCCGGGAAGAGGGAGCAGGCCAGAAGGAGCTTGGGGTGTGCTGTGGGCCTGAGGTGCAGTGTGGGGTGTGCAGGGGGGAGCCGGGTTGGAGTGGGAAGGAAAGGCGGGGTTCAGTTATGGGGTCCTTTGTGCGCTGTGTGGAGGCATTGGGATATTCTGGTAGAAGCCATGAGGTACTGCTTAAGGGCATCGAGGGAGTGAGATTTAAGATGACCAAGGGTCACAGTTTGAGGGGACAGTGCCTCAGAGGGTCATGTTGAGTCAAAAAGCCTCACTAGCTGGGTGTGGTCGCTGACGTTCCAGGCCTGGGCGTCGGTGCGTTAGTTTCTCATGGCTGCCGTAACAAGTTACCACAGACCTGAAACAACGGAAAAGTCTTCTCTCGCCGCTCTGGAGGCCAGCCGTCCGGGGGTGCAGGTCAGGCTGCACTCCCTCTGGAGCCCTGGGGAGAGCGTTTCCTTTCCTCATCCAGCCTCTGGTGGTGCCGGGCATTCTGTGGCTTCCTGGTGGCCACATCTGTCTCATTTCTGCCTGTGTCTTCAAGTGGCTTTCTTCTCTGGGTGTCTGTTCTTCTCTGTGTGTGCCTTATAAGGACTCTTGTTAATAGATTTAGGGCCTACCTGCATAATACAGGATGATCTCATCTCAGGATCTTTAACTTAATTACATCTGTAAAGGCCCTTTTTCCAAATAAAATAACATTCACAGGTTCCAGGATTTGATCAGGATATCTTTTGTGGGTCCTTTTGGTCTGCAGGGCTTGGTTAGAAAGAGGAGGAGAGGATTTAGGAGGAAGGTTATCAGGATAGCAGAATTGACAGAGTGGATGTGTAAGGTCAGAGGGGTGAGTGCAAGGATGTACCAATAGTATTAGCTCAAGCCAGTGGTTCCCACAGTATCTGATCTTAGACTCCTTTATAATCTTAAACATTTTTGTGGATCCCATAGTGCTTTTATATAAGTTATATCTCAGTATTTACTGTATTAGAAATTAGACATGAGAAATTTTAGAAATATATATTCATTTGAAAATAATAAACCAATTTTATATTTAAAATGTTTTCTTTAATGAACAGTAGCTTTTTTCAAACAAAAAATAATGGAAGGAGTGGCATTATTTTACATTTTTGCAAATCTCCTTAATGTCTAGTTTTTCATATCTAGTTCTACATTTAGTCTATCACAGTATGTTGTTTTGGTTGAAGAATATGTAGAAAATTTGGCCTCACAGATATGTAGTTGGAAAGTTCTTGGGAACCAGAGGGATCTTGGACATGAACACTGGCTCACACAGTTGGGTAGGTAGATTGATGGTTGTCCCCAAACTAACACTGGGAACAAAAGAACTTGTTTAGTTTTTTTCCAGGAATGGGTAAGGTGGGGAGAGAATGAGTTCAGTTCTGAATATTTTCAGCTTGAGATGCATCTGGGGAATCCTGATTGAACTGTACAGGAGTAGTAGAAATCTGGATTTGGGTGTGATACGTGCATGGATAACTGAGGTCGTGGCTGTGATGACCTGTTGAGAGTGAACAGAGAGATGGAGGAGCAGGCAGACTCTGAGGATGGAACTTCCCAGGGCTGGGCTTCCTGGTTCCTGGCAGCAGGGCCTCCGAGGAGGGCAGTTGTCAGGGAGATAGGTGTTGGGGTGATGAGTGGTCCAAAGGAGGGCTGTCATCTCCAGGGGCCTCCTCTCAGATTGGCAGTTTCCTTCTTCATGACCTTTGCGCGTCCAAGTGCTTCCTGCTGCCTGGTTGCCTGCTCTTTGTCCCTGCAACCTGACGGTTTGCTCCTTAGCACTCAGCGGTTTGTGTTTGATTTCTTTGTTAGCTGCTCTTGTCCTCCAACCAGCATTAAGTTACGAAGCAAGGACCATATCCTTTTTATCCCTCATTGTTAACCGGAGGCAAAGAAAGGGTCTGGGATATGATAGGGATTAAATAAACATTCATTGATGGGCCTGGTAATCAGGCAGTCATTATTAGCAAGTGGTTCTTAGAAGCCCTGTACAGGGCATGGGGATTGCCAGCAAGTGTAAGACATGGTTCTCACCCTTGAGGAACTTTGAGTGGAGGGATAGTATTTCTGTGTTCAGAGCACTGAAGTCATTAAGAGGTTCAGTGGGGGTGGTGGGAACCAATGAGGGAGGAGTCAGCTCTCTTGAGGATTAGAAAAGTCTTCAGAATGTTTTTCAAGTGACAAAGCCTCCTGGGCAGAGGGTATCAGCAAAGGCATAGAGACAGAAAATGAGACACGATCTCTGGAGGAATTGCAGATAGTTCAGTACAGCAAGAGCGTTTGAATCATAAACTTGAATGTGTCTGTAGATTTTGGGGGCTGTTGAGGAAGAGGAAGAGATGAGAAGTGCTGGAGAGAGAACTACCGTCTGCTGGAGCAAGGCTGGCTTCGTCCTGGGGCCAGGGGACTGAAGTCCCCTGGGGAGTGACACCTTGGTGTTATCAATTGCTGCCGCAGAAAGGAGAGGAGCTAGGACTTATCCAGGACTCCCTGTCTACCTTGAATTTCCTACGACGATTTCCAGAGTCAGTTTGAACGTGCAAAGATTTTCCTAGGCAAGAAGAAACTCAGCCTGCAGCCTGCATCGAGCGTGCCACAGCTCAGCGATGCAAATGCTGCCTTGTTGTCAATTAAAATTTGGTGGAATTTGCGGCTTTCCTTTTCCAGCCGTTTCACTCATGGATTAATCTAATGAGGTTGTTGTGATTAGGACCATTTAAGGCACTGGCAGCCGTGAAGAACTAACAAAAATGTATTTTGTCTGAAGTGTCACTGGAAGTTTTTGCTAAGATGCTGGTTTACATAAAGGTATAGAGGCTCTGTCAAAATTATGTCCAAGGCAGTGCTAAATAATCTTTCTCCTGAGTACTGCGAAGGAGGTTAATATTAACATTGCTTAGGTTTTGTTTTTTTGTTTTTGTTTTGCTTTGTTTTTTTAAGCTCTTCACAGTGCTGTGCTAGTAGACAGTATGGAAAATATTTTTGGTGTCAGAGCTGTTTTTATTCTTCGGTCAGTTTTAGACTAAATGTCAACTCTTTCTTTTGGGAAAAAAAAAGATTGTGAATTGGAGACGTTTACATTTGAACGACTCTTATGAGATCTGCTCTTAAGTAAATAAACAATCGAAGTGTTTTTGAAGTTATATTTTCATTTACTTAGTACCTGATCTGTGCCTCCCACTGCACTCAGGGATGTGGGGGTGTAGAAAAGAAATAGAAGTCTGCTTCTGTCCTCTCTGGAACAGTGCTTCTCAAAATATCTGTGGTGAAGGACCAGTATTTTTAAAATTAATTTTCAATCTGTTGCAGACTGATATAAATGTGTGATAAAAATGAATTACTAGAAAAATGAAATGCTGCTTGAATGTAGCTGCGATATCAAGTTGCTATGAAAGTTTCAAGCACTTCCTCTCCATTTCTGCAATATTCTTGTTGAGAACCCGTCACAGTTTCAGACTACAGTCTGAGAGCACTGCTCTGGAAATTAACATCAGGTTTACTGACGCACATACAATTTAAAAGATGACTAACGTATTAGTTTTTGTTTATTTTTAAATCGAGGAACAACCTATAAGGTGTATAAAGTGCCTCATGACATCAGGATAGCCAGTGCCGATTGTATTGGTGATACTGAGTGCTTTACGTGTTTGGTTTTATGCCAGCCTCACAGACACCTCTTAGGTCGGTAATGTTATCTCCTTTTCACAGATGAAGAAACTGAGGCGAGGAGGGGAGGGGTCACTCGCTTGCCTAAGGTCACTGAGCTGCACAGTGATGGAACTGCAGTTGGACTTCTGAGCCCGTGCTATAACCATTCCACTCTATATATAGTGAGGCTAAAAATGCTGCGTGAGTTCAGAAAAGAGAGGGTTGGAATACTTAGAGGTCTCATTGGAGGATGCAGGGTGTGAGGGGCAGGATCCCAGGAGTGGGGTTAGGTTGCACCTTTCTATCCTAAGAAAGAGCTGAAGGTAGGATGAGTGGGTGGGGAGGAGAGGGAGAGGGGCAGGGCCTCTGCTGATCAGGCTTGGAGTCCTGGCAGATTGGGGCGTGGGGGGCGATGATGAGCTCACGAGGTCCTGCTGTCAGATTTATCTCACTAGCTCATGCCTAATAAATCTGGAGGGGGAGAGAGTGGAGTCGGGGAGGCTGCGAGGGAGGTGGCTGTAGTAACCAAAGCATGAAGTAAAAAGAGCCCGACTGATCAGGGCTTTAAATAGGGTTGGAGAAGAAGAATTGGCAGTCGGTGACAAATTGGTCAAAGGAAATGAAGAAGAGAGGAGTGCAGAAAATGTGTCGGTTTCTTGGACGCTGTTCAGCTGGGATGGTAGTCGGTCCTGTTGCTTGAGCATCTCACAGAGACACATTTTTGTGCTCAGCCTTTAGTGATGTGACAGTTATCTAGGATTACTTGATTGCTGGATTGGAATGAATATTCAGACTCCCCTCCCCACTCACCTCACTCATCTTGTGATTTCTGGCTTGAACTGGTTTACTTGAAGGTCTGACGACTCAGAGGGCTTTGATTGATACCACTGGTCCCCTGCTTTAAATCTTGCCTTCAATACCTGTTATTCACCTCCTCACGGGCCGTTTTGGGGCTGGTTAATCATTAGAATGGCTTGGAAGGTTGGCTGGGCTCCATGGAGGAGGTGGGGCTGAGCAAGCCTCCCGAAAATAAAAAGGGTGGAGGCTGAGAGGTGTTAACAGGTTAACTTTCAGATGGCATTTTCGGAGGCGAACTCGCGGACATTTGTTCCCTTAGCTCAAAATTGTAGGCTTAGCCTCTCTGTTTCCGAGTAAACAAATGAACAGAATCACCACCACCACCACCAAAAAAGAGAAATCCCCAATCTCTCCCAGGCAGGAGGAAGGGTGTTCTGCAGGCTTACCTGACATTCTCTGCATCTGGCTCAGCCCCGGCCCCCAGGAACGTCCGCAGTGCCTTTGGTAGGAGCCGCACAGCGCGTCTTCCTGCAGGCGTGCGCCCCTCGGGGCTCCGGGGCATAGTTAGGTGTGGGGTGGAGGTGAACGCAGGAGCCAGGTTAGCGGGCAGCATGAGCAGTTCACTGGGCAGTTAGCTTTAGAGGACAGAAACCAAGGCTCACGTTTATTTTTTTCTGCCCTCGGACCACCTAGCACAGTGGGAGAGATTCAGGACTAAGTCAAAAATACGATTTACAGGAAGATTTTATATTAAGATGCAATTACAGTGCAAGACTTGTGTGGGACAGTGGCTGATCCGAGCAACGGGGGCTCCAAAGAGAAAACTGTCTTCTGAGATTGCCTTAAATACAGTTCTGGGCAGGATCAGCTATTGACACCTTAAGTCCCCTTTCCTGCTTTATGTTTATGCAGATCTAAAAGTTCAAGTATTTTGCTCTGGCAGTTTTCCTACAATTTTTTTTTCCTGAGAGCCACATCCAGGTGTTTGATATCGGAGGGTGTCATGCATTTGAATGGGATTTGAATATGAATTAATGGGCTACAATTATTTAGATAAGAGTGGAATAAATGCTAAGTGTATTTGGATATAATTTGAATCAAGGTCTCTCCCACTTCCAGATGGTGAGGAGGGCCTGTCTCATGGTTAAAGATGAGGGAGGTTCTTAAGGGGAGTTGGGCCCCCCTGAGAGCTGCGTGTGTTTGGCCCATCATCCTCTGGACATTTCCATCCATCCACTTCATCGGAGAGTTACTGAGTACCCAGACGTGTGTGTGGTGTGGGCATGTATGTGCTGGCTGCACAAAAGATCGTAATGAAAATGACAGCGCTGACCCCATTTTTGAAGTACTCAGTGTATACCTGTTACCGTGCGGAGTGCCTCACATGTGATTTTCTCTTATTCTTTACAGCAGGCATGTGAGGTCGTTGGCGGTATCTCCCTTTCACCCAAAAGAAGGGGAGCCAGGATTCCAGTTTCGATGTGTTAGACTCATACTGACCTCCTCGAGGATCTCACCATCTTGGAGAACACTGGGTCTGTTGGGGTCCCGATTCTCACATGGCCGCTTAACCATTTCACTCTGCAGGCTTCAGCCTCAGTTTCTCACCCTGTAAGTGGGGACGCATCCTGCCTGAGTTTGGGTCTGCTGAGGACGGGTGTGAGTATGCCGCATGAAGGCCAGGGAGTGGTGTTATGGCCAGGATCTCCTTTTCTTCTCTTTGTGCCTGCTGCTCGGTACAGGTGTGGAGATAGGACTGGCTGTTTTGTGTTGAGCTCATATCCTTTGGGTTTTGTCTAGGTCCCCACTGTTAGTGATTGATGGCCTGCAGGTGTGGTGTGGGTGGAGGGATGAATATTAATAGCCATGTAGACGAGGGTGGATGTGTAAAGAGCTGAGTTTCAGTTGGAGTCTTGATGCAGATGTGGCTGGTGTTAGAGATGTTGTGGGGGAGCGGGGGGAAATGCTAGGAGAGTTTCCCTGCGTGGCCTGGCCCCTTCCCTTGGCTCTTTTCAGGAGGCTGGTGGCAGTGTTTTCTCTTACAAGTATTTTGGCTTCCTTGGGGAAACAACTCCCTACCCCCTTTTTTAACTTCAGACAGCTATTAAGTGACCCATCAGATCAAACAGAAATCAGTCCCTGTTGCTGTGGTGCAGGGGCTGGGGGTCCCCTTATACAGAGCCGAGTGATGCTGCTTTTTGTCTGGTCGTAGACTCCTCAGTGATGGTCCTCTTGCTGCTGCCAAATGGCCTGGATCCTGATTTTAGAAAGTAGTCTTGCCGTGACGGGTTGAGCAGAGCTTCCCCTCGCCTTGCCTCTACAGGTATGTTTTAAGGCTGCTTTAACAAAATGCCATAAACTGGTTGACTTAAAACAATGGAGATTTATTCTCCCTCAGTTCTGGAGGCAGGGCCACCCCTAGATGGTTCTTGAGAAGGAGTGGTCTTTCCTCCTCCAGCTTCTGGTCACCCCAGGCTTTCCTTGGTTTCTGGCAGCATCACTCGGATCTCTCCTCCATCTTCACCCTCATTCAGTATGACCTTATCTTGATTATATCTGCACAGACCCTATTTTCAAATAAGGTCACAGGTATAGGGGTTAGGACTTTGACCTACCTTTTTGGGGTACACGATTCAGTGCCTGTAGGGCCTGTCTCTAGACCCATCTCCACACATACTTGGCTGGGCTGGTACTGGACCTTGCCTTCTGGGTCCTGGCTCAAGAGATCCTGGGTCCCCTCCTTTTTGCTCAGGAACTTCAAGCCATCTGCCATCTCCCTCATCTCCTGTTATCTTCAGCTACTTCCTTCACTGGATCCTTTCTGTGCTATTAAAACTTGACCCCATCTTCCCATTTCTCTCCACATCTTTCTCCAAACCTTCCCCCAAAGGCTCCTGTGTCTCACTGTCTCCTTCACCTCCCACTTCTTCCTCTGCTGCTTCAGTCAGGCTCCTGCCCCCGTCATCCCACCGAGCCATCCCCCACTCAGGGTGCCAGTGGCACCACATTCCCTGCACTTGCACCTGTTGCCCCCTCCTCTGGTCAAGCAGCATCTTCCCTCAGCTCCCGAGGTAAAGCGCTCCTGGCTTCCTTCCCTGCACCCTGGCCACGCCATCCCAGTCTCTGAAGGCTTTTCTTCCTCTGCCTGGCCATGAAGTCAAATTGGATGTTCCATGGGGTCTGTTGTAGGCCGTTGGCGCTTCTCACTTACCCTCTCCTCGGGTGAGCTCAGCCCTCCCCCTGCTGACCCCCGGCTCAGTTACCACCTACATGCAGACAGCTCACTACTTGATGACTCCAGCCTCGACTTTCTCGGCACTCTACACTGTACATCTAAGTGTCTATAAGAAACATCTTGTTTTACCAGCTACCTCAACCTTACATTTAAAACTGAACTTGTGATCTGTTCCTGTTTCCTCTCCAAAACCCCCAACATTACTGTACCATCTTAAGAGATCTTGCTGTCCCAGAAGTCCAGGGGACATCCTCGATGGCCTCACTCTTTGTCATCCCATCCAACAGGTCACCAAAAGCCCTGCTGAGTAGCTCCCCTAAATATCCCTCCACGCTTCACCTTCTCTCCACTTCTGTCACCACCGTCTTGGTCCTAGCTACTGTCATCTGATGTCTCGGCTCCTAAGAGAGCCTCTCACTGGTCCCCATCACTTTGCCTCTGGGCCCCCTATTTGGTCTGACCGGCTCCAATCAGATGTCCGCACTGCGGACCTATTCAGGTTGGATGCTGTCGCCCCGCTGCATAAAACCCTCTACTGTTCTTGTAAAGGCTGAAGTCCTTCACTTGGTCCACAAGACCCTGTGTATTCTACCCACGCACTGCTCATTCTCACCTCACACCTGCCTCCCTTCTGCTCCTGCCAGGACCGTGTTCTTTCATTTTCCCAGCCTGCAGCTTTTACACATGCTCTTCTGGAAGAGAGAGTGTGTTGGGCACACGCGTGCCTGGGATTGTTTTTATGTCTTCCTGATGAATTGACCCTTTTGTCATTATGATATGCTCCTCTTTATCTTTGCAGTGCTCTTTATCTTGAAGTTTACTTTATCCAATATTAATATAGCCACTCCAGCCCTCTTACGTTCGTCACTTGCATGCTATATATCACTTTCCATCAATTTACTGTCAACTTATCTGTCTTAAAGTACAGCATTTGGCTGGGGTTTCCTTCCTTATCCAATCTGACAATCCCTGTCTTTCAATTGGAATCTTAGCCCATTGACATTCAATTAGCATTTAATGTAATTATTGATATGGTCAGATTTATTTACCATTTTACTTTCTTCTGGATTATTAAACTATGTTAAGAAAGAATGAATTTATCTAATGACATTTTCATTTACTTCTTCACTTCTTTTATTTAATTTTTTTTTTTTAGTGATTGCTCTAGGAGTTATAATACACAGCTCTAATTTTTCACAGTGTCTGTAGAGTTAATATTGTATCACTTCATGCAAAATTTCAACCTTGCTGTTGTAAGGGTCCTCCTCTTAACCTAGTTAACTCTTATTTCAGACTCAGGGCTCGGCTCAAAGGCCACTTCTTCAGGGAGTTTTTTCTGACTTCTCAGATTAGGTTAAGCCCCTGTTACGTGCGTTCCGAGCAGGCAGTACTCTTCCTTGGGGCATTTGTCACACTTGCAATGTGCTCACTACGGAGTCCCCAGCACTTTGTACAGTGCCGTGTACTTAGTTGTTTGTTGATTAAATGAAGGGAAGTCCTGAGTTGTGGTTTGAAGATGCAGAAGATTTCATGTGCACTCCAGGGGGTGGGAATGGCCTTGTGTAAGGCTTAGAGGCTGAAAAGACAATGTATATGGGAAGGAATATAACAGTCAAGTAGATTAAATGAAAGTTAAAATATATATATTAAAAAAAAAAGCTCAACTGCTTATACTAGTAGCCGCCATTTATAGAGCTCTTGATATGGGGCCAGGCACCGTGCTAAGGCCTGTACGCTTGTCTTATGGAACCTCAGCCCCGCGAGTTATTTTTGTCACGTGTTGACCGCAGCAGCTGAGGTGCAGAGAGGGCGGTTCCCCTGTTCGCTCTCATAGGTGAGGGCTCTTCGTTCAAACTCAGGTCTCTGCGGTTCTAACACCCAGAATGGAAGTGAGACTGGGAAGCGGAGCCTGATTGCTCACGGTGTCCGATGCCCGTCCCGGGTAGTTGGGTTTGCGTGACTGGAGTTAGGGGCAGAGGAGGCCCACAGGTGTTACTGAGGATCTGCAGAGTGCTGTGCTAGGTGCTCCTATTCTTTAACTCCTTCTGGGAAATTAAAAAAAAAAAGCCTCTGAGGCTCTTGAATTGGGGAGCACAGAAAAGAAAACCTGTTTCAGGAAGATTCATCTGGGGCCAGTGGGCCGGCTGAACTCAGGCGAAGGTCTAGACGGAGGAGGAGGGTGTGTGAGGGGCCATGGCCTGGGCCTGCTGTGACAGTGGCTGCTGGTTATGTGGCTGTGTAGTTTTAAAAGAAAGAATAGATCTGAGACACATTTTGGGAGAAGTATGGCTGGAACTGGTTAATGATGAGGTGTGAGGAGAGAGAGATTATTCCTTCTTCTCTTTTGTACCTGCTAACTCTGAAGTGTTGCCTGAAGACTGTTTATTGCCTGTGTCCACAACGGGCATTATCACAGCCTCGCTCCTCTAACAGATTTACAGACGTCCTCAGGGGTCTCAGAGAATGCTTTTCTGGGAAGGAGGTGGACGGGGCTAGGGAAAATAGTTATATAAAGCTGTTTTTTAAAAAAAATTGTTGCTTTGGCTAAGACCCTAACTAACACAGCCTGCCTGACTAGTGCCTAGAGGGACGGACGTCTTTCTACTTCTGTGGCACTGTCACCCTGGTGGACGTTTCTGTCCAGTCCATTGACAGTCATTGAGTTAGTTTGTTAGATGCAAGTAGGTGACTGAGGAAGTCAGGCATCTCTGCATATGTTCTGTACGGTAGGTGAGAAGTCTGGGGGTTAAGTATGTGTGCACATGCGTGTGTGCACCTGAGTGTGTATTACTTGCTTTTGAGATGGTCACTGAAAGCTGTGCTAACCTATTTTTTTCCTTCGAGTGAGAAGGAACTTAACCCATTTCCAAACTAGGATCACAATGTTTTCACTTTCCTAATGAAACATTTTATTGAAATTGAAAGATTGCTTTGAAAGTGATCCAAAAAATAACATCATTCTCTGAAGTTCATGGTAAATGTGCGAGATTGATGAATGCATTTGGAATTCACCCAAAGTTTCGAAGGTCTGATTTTTGTATCAGTATAGAACACGAAAATGCAGAGTGAACACTGGTCTTCCACGTGAACATGGGCCAGTTTCTAGGCTTTTGTCTGTCTGCCTCTGAGTACCTGCCTCCCTCAGATTGCTTTAAGGCTTATTATTTCCGTTGAAGTCAATGACAAGAGGTGGGAGAGTCCTCCTGTGTTGAGGTTACTTTGGGCCTGATTCTGTTTTAAACCTGTTGATCTGGTGGAGCGCTGCCCTAGACCCCCAGGCGTGGACTGTGAATTCATGTTCTCAGCTAGCGTTGCCCCTTGACTGAGTAGGTGTTTGGTTTCACACATGTGTGTACAGTGTTTTGCCCCCGGTGCTGTAATGATAAACAAAAACACTTAAAACTCGCTGAATTCATGGCTGGCAGTTTATTTCTCTTTGTTCTCCACATTTTACAATGGGAAAATTTTCAGCCTTCAGTCAGGAGTTCTTTTTACTGGAAAGCGTTTGGCACTGCTGATCCTGTGCCCAGAGCACAGGCTTCTGAGTAAGACCCTGATTAATGGTTGGGTGTGTCCCCAAGTTTTGGGGGGTTTTAGTTGTCTCATCTTTGCAAATAGGCAAAGTAGCAGCTGATGGTTCTATTTTTTATAAGACAGGTTGACTAGATGTAGCAAAACAAGTTTAAATCTCTGTTAGGACCATAGTAAGGATTTTGACGCTTAATCTCTTTTATTTAGAAAAATCTTTGAAGAGGGTCAAGGCTAATGCAAGAGGAAGCTATTTGTGTCCCCTGGCTTTGGGATTTTCGAAGCTTGCTGTTTTAAAATCTGGACTCTCTCCCTTCTATTTTTGCTTGATTAGCTTTGCCAAAGGCCTTCAGAGCAAAATGTCATAAGAGTTTGTAGTCTGAGTTCATGTAACACACATCACATCTTGTTCTGAACCCCTCAGTGCTGCCATTAGGTATCCACGTCCTACTTCATTTTCCCAAATTGGATTCTTCACACATCCTGGGGGCAGAGACTTTTTCCTTTAAAAGGGGTCTGTTGGTGTGTTACTGGAGTTTGAGAAACACTGTCTAAACAATAGTAAACACTATGGAATCTGAATCTTACTCTTAACTTACTGTTTGGATTCTTGCTATCGACTTTCACTCTTTTCAGAAGCTTCATGAAAGTAAACGATCAGCGTGCGTGCGTGTTGTGGTTGTGACGTGCTGGTTCATACCCCCTTTTCACTTAGTTTCTCTGGGAAGGTGACCTAAAGCTTTGTACGAGTAAGCTCTAGCAGCAGCGCCTTCCAGGCTTCCGTTTTAGCCGTGTGCTTCCTGATGCAGTTGAGTACTCCGTGGCCCCGTGTTCTTTGTGGGTCTATGAGAAATTAAAGGAGTGAAAGAGAAGCTTCAGGACTTGTTTTCTCCCTCCATCCATGAGTGTGTGTGTGTGGCTTTCTATTTGTACCTTTGGAGTAGGGGGTGTGGCGGAGAGTTCTGACCAGACTTTCCATCTCGGGGGTCAGCTACTCCTGAGCTAAGACGGAGCATCCAGTTTCCTCCTGGTGGTGAGTGTAGCACCGAGGCTGGGCCTGGAAGCCCTGGGTTTCTAGAAAGCTATAAACGCCAAATCTTTACGTCAGTGGTTCTCAAAGTGTGGTCCCTGGATAAGCGGCACTGATCTGGGAAGTTGTTAAAAATTCAGATTCTCAGGCACCGTCCCCACTTACTGAAATGGAAACTCTGGTGGAGGGGCCCTGGCAGTTGGGTTTTAACAAGCCCTTCAGGGGATTCTGATGCATGCAGACGTTTGAGAACCACTGCTCAGGCCAAGGACTTAATTTCCCAGCAGATTTTTTGTATTTCTGTGTGGACCAGAGCTTCAGGTTATCACTTTCTTGAACCCGGAATAAGACACAAACACCAGTAGTAATACAAATTGCTGGCCATTTTCACATAGTGTGGGGGTTAGGAACATGGATTCTTTGGAGTTCTTTACCACTGTATGACCTTGGGTAAGTTAGTGAACCTCTTTGCTTTATTTCCTCGACTGGGATTTGGAGATAATGACAGTAGGAGCTAGCCCTACCCCTGTTTCACAGCTGAGGAAACCGAGGCAGGAACAGTTGTAGAGCGGCAGTGCTGTGGCGCCCTGGGGGCAGGTGGGCGTTGGCTGTCACTGTGATTGCTGCCCTTGGTGGCGGGGCCAGGTGTGCTGGATGTCCTCACTGTAGACCGATGGGCTCAGTGAAGAATTGTCCTGCATCCCACTGGACTTTCACATGCGCCACCGAACCTTCATGACTTTTTCTCTCTATCCCAGGTGGGAATCTATTTACTTATGATCCCAAAGTATGCTTGTTGTGTGTGTGACTTTAGATACACATTTGATACACACTGAGTCTCTAAGGAACAGGACTATTGTGTTTTAATATATTGGGAGAAGGTTTTATTTTGTTAGCGTGAAGTTTCTACCAAGACTTTTCACCGTTTCAGAAAATTCATGCCATGCTGTTCTTGATAATTTGAAATGGCAAACGGCGCGCCTGTATCAGTCTGCTTTTTTGTAGTGACTGCATTATGGCGATTCTAGGTCCAGGAATAAACATTTACCAATTTCTTCATGTCTCCTGGGGCCCCACTTCTCAAAGCTTAATGAGTCCACGCATCACCCGGAGAATTTGTGAAGTTGCAGATTGTGATTGAGGAGGGGGGCAGACATTCTGCGTTTCTAACAAGCTCCCAGGTGGCGCAGTGCTGCTGGCCCGTGGACCACGATTCCTGAGTAGTGGCGGTCTAGGGTGTGTGCTGGAGGGTTTTCTTTTCAAGTACCTGTTTTGTTATACTTCCACTTTAAAAAAAAATTTAGAGTGAGGGCATTATATTGATTTTAAAAAAATTGGTGAGTTACTGTCTGTGAATTTCATTTCAGACTTGGAAAAAGGGCATTTAAAAATATTTCCTTTTAGGATGGTGCCTTGGGCTTGATGGGGTGACAGCCCCTGCTCTGGAAGGTTAAGTAGTTCTAGTGATAAATCCAAACAGAATTAGGGACCCCGATGTCATGGGGCGGTGATTAAGAGTGTACTTATTTATGTTAATTGTTCAAAACAGGTTATCATTCACTTTTTATTTCAACAAATTGTTTATTAAATGCCTCTGTCTGCTCTGCCAGGCACTGCTTTATGTGTTTGGCATGCATCCGTGAACAAATAAATACCCCTGGTCTCACGAACTTTACCTTCTGGTGGGGGGAAACAGACAGGACACGTCGCAAGTAAATTATGTGGGGTTTTAGGTGAAAAGTGCTATGGATTATTGGAAGGTTAGGAGTGCTCGGGTGAAGGGAATGGGGTGAGCAGTTCCAATTTCAAATAGGGTCATCAGTTTTCACATTGAGAACGTGAAACTTGAGCGAAGACTTACAGTGGTCAAGGAGTTGGCCATGTGGAAACCAGGGGAAAGAGCGATCCAGGCAGAAGGGGCAGACAGTGCAAAGGCCCTGAAGCTGGAGAACGTCCCGCTGGCACGCTGGAGGAACTGCCGGGAGACCACCGTGGCTGGAGGGCTGAGCAAAGGGGAGTATGGTCAGGGATGAGGTCAGACAGGTGTCAGGGGCCAGGTCACTCAGGGACTTGCAGGACATCATAGGGCCTCTGCTTGTATTCTGAGTTGGGGAGTTATCACAGGTTTTGAGGAGTGACGTGAACTCAAAGTTTTACTAAGCTCCCTGAGGCAGTGGCTTGAAAGTGGCCTTCAGGGGGCAAAGGTAGAAGCAAGGAGGAGGCCAGTTAGGAGCCATTGTGGTGTCCGAGCATGAGGTGATGGTGGCCCTAACCTAGGAAGGCAGTCGTGGTGCTGAGAAGTGGCTGGATTCTGGGTGTATTTTCATGAAACTTAGAAAACAAGATTGGAAAGTTCTTGGGACCCTAGGCTCCCAGCAGGATCTGTGTGGATCCCAGTTTGTGGAAAATCTGATGTGGCTGACAGACCTGCAACCATGGCTCCCTTTTCTTTCCTTCTTGGGATTCCATGTGTGTGTGTGTCGGGGCCAGTGGATCGCGGTCAGTCACAGCAGACCGCTAGCTGAGCTGGGGTTAGTTTAGAGTCGAAAGTGAAGCAGCCCTAAGTGGAACTAACTAGTCCTGAAGGCCTCGCACGTTTCCTCTTGATTCAGCCAGAATGTCTTTTTAGTAAAGACATATGCTTCTACCCAATTAATGTTTCTTGTAATACTCTGATGGTAAAGCAAAGATAAAAATTCAATTTTCTTGTCCCATTCCCCTCGTGATCCCATTTGTCCCTCTTCTTCCTGAGACTCTGAGACTATAGGCGTTTTGTTATTAGCACACTTGATTTATTTCAGTTGATTGACACCTTCCTGACTTAAAATATGCAATAGGTAGTTTTGCCCTAGATTTCCAAATAATTAATTTGAAAATGTGGGAGCAGTTTGAGATGTCTTCTGATATGTACATGCAACTCATTTTCTGTGCAGATCACGATTCCAGCGACCTTCCGTGCTCAGAGGAGACTTGATTACCATAGTGCTACGTTTTCTGTAGTGGGGTCTTTTGAGAGCTCGCCAAAGCAGTGGCTTGCCGACGTATTAGGCAGAGCACACACGATTAAGTAAAGTGACATGGCATGACTCCAGAAGACCTCCATTCTCAGCCAAGGTGACCTTTCAGGTGCTATATGTCATTGATGATTTTGGTCTAAGGCTTCCTGCCTAATCATAGCAGGAATTTTTTTGATCAGTTGATTTTTTTTTCATTTTACACTTACAGCAATTACTTATGAAGAATAAGTGTATATCCTCATTCTTGTGCTGTGGCTACCATTACCCCAGCTGTCACTTAAGACCATTTCTTGGCCTGAAGTGAGGGGAGCAGAAGCTAGCTGCATTTACCCAAACCTTTCCCTTTTATTCTTTCAAGTTTGTATCTTGTATCTTGGGAGCTCCAGTTTAGTTCTATAACTGAAGGATCTGGGCGGGGCAAGGCTTTTTAAAAAAAATTTTTTTTAATGCCTTGGGCTATTTTTGATATGTTGTGACCTTGGTAAGAAAAGTTTTCCTTATCTATCCAGTAGGAGATCTTTTAAAAGAGAGTAAAAATTGTGGCTATGTATTTTTAGACCGCATTTTCATGTGGCATTTGTACTCTGGTGCATAGTGTCATGGAAATTTCTCTTCCTAGTCTAGGATCGAGAGGACAGTATTTCATTGCTGCCTTTCTGCCCAGTTACTGTTCGAACTTAGTGAGCCTCACTCTTATCTGTAAGGGGCATGAAGACACATGCTGTCTACCTCAGCATTGCTGAAGATGAAGTGAGCCAAGATGTGTGAGAGAACTTGGCAAGCTCTGAACTTCCTTCAGTTGCAGGCCATGGTGCTGTGTGGTTATCAGAGGCTTGTGCCTGGGGACCCTTCATTTCTCTTTTTAACTCACTGTGGGGTCTTGGGTGAGTTGAGGGAACCAGTTTTCTTGAACATAAAATAGAGATGTGCTTAGGGGAGGAAGGGGGTGTCAAACTATGGGCTGTCTAGAAATAACTCTAGTTTGCAGAGTCTGTGACTTTGTTTCTGGGGAGGAGGGGCTTCTCGTTTTTGTTTGTCTCCCCCATCTCCCACTTTATTAGTGAAGAGTTTTCACCTGCAGTCAACAGTTGTTAACATTTTGCCACGCTGGCTTTGTCTCTCTGCACGTTTCATATATTGAGTTTTTAAACCTCTACTTCTGCTTTCCTTGGTGTGCGTTCAACAGTTCTCTTCTACAGAGTATAGCAGCAGAGTTTGCCATTCCTCAGGCTGAGGCATGCTGGCTTCAGTTGGAGCTTTTATATCCTAACTAATCAGTACCTTTTCTCCAACAGGATGAACTTACTGCTGTGAATGTAAAACAAGGCTTCAACAATCAGCCAGCCTTTACTGGAGATGAACATGGCTCGGCTAGAAATATTGTAATTAACCCATCCAAGGTAATGCTAAGTGTTTCCTAAAACTTCTGAAAAAGTACAAGTATGTGAGGCTCTTGGTAGCTGATGTTGATAAATTAGTGTTATTTAAACCAGAGTCCATTTTCGAACCCCACTCCACAACCCCTTGCTGCTGTCCTGCCCCAGCGCCCAGTCAGGAGGCACGCCTGCTTTGGCCGCCCTGTCTGCGTCGTGTGTTTTAGCCAGTTCAGTGCTGCTCTCCAGGGTCCCTCATTTAGTTATTGTTGGGTTGTTTCTTTTTTTGGGGAACCTCATGACTGCCATTTTAGTCCATTTATTTGTCTTAGAGTCTAGTCCTGTACTTTAGACTTGTCTGATTGTTTCCTCAAGGCAGGATTCAGGTGAAATATTTTTGGTGAGAAGACTTCATTGCATATCAGGAGACATGCAATGTTAGTTTGCTTGATTATTGGTTTTACTAAGTTTGATCCCTCAAGGTGGTGTCTGCCATCTCTTTAAACTGCAAAAGTACTCATCTTTTCCTCATAGTAATCTCTCCAGGGTGATACCTTGAGACCATATGAATACCCTATTCTGCAATAAAAAAAATTGGGGGGGGGCTGTAGGGGAGGTAATTAGGCTTATTTATGGATTAATTTTTTTTTTAAGTGGAGGCACTGGGGATTGAACCTTGTGCATGCTAAGCACAAACTCTACCACTGAGCTATTATACCCTCCCCCTCCAATAAAATTTTATCCTATGTTTTTAGCATCAATTGATGATTCCTCCTGAATGATTTATTTTGCCTGTGGTTATAAAATGCTGGTTTGGTAGTTACTATTCCTCATACATTTATTAATTGGCCTTCTTTTGTAAAGGACATCCCATTTTTCAGTATCACTTTGAACCCCTGAACTCTTCTAAAGATCTGTTGCATTATCTTCTGTTTTCCTTTTGATGCTCACATTTGGCCAGTGGGAGTATTTTAACCGGTTCTTGGGTCCTTTTGACATCTCCACCATTCTTTGAGCACTTCCTCACTTTTGACACAATAACACAGTCCAGGGCCATCTTGTTCTTTTTCTGCCCCAGTCCAGATCTGGATGCCTGGCTTGCTCATGGCTACCAGAGGGTCGTAACTTCTAGGCCCTGTCAGTGGACAGAGATGGGAAACATACTTAGGTTTTTTTTCTTTTTATTTTCTTCTTTCCTTTCATCCTTCCACCCACCCATCCATCAGTTTTAACTCAGTACCGCAGGGTTTTTTCCTTTTTTCTTTTCCATCATTGTATCTCCGTCCAGAGTGAGAACCGTAGATCCCAGCAATATCAACATATTTATTCATTTACTCTGCATTTACAATTGCATCGAAAGTTCCAGAATAAACTAAACCAGTATCATTCTAACAACAAAATTACTATGTAAAATTTACAATTGTCCTACCATACTTTCTGTCTTTAGTAGTCAGTGTTGTGTAAAAAAAAAAAAATTAAGTCTTTTTTCTGTGTGGTTATGTTAACAATTATATATATATGTACACACAAACACACACATATAAAGTATCTGTTCCTATTTGTATTGTTTTAATTTTTTTTTTTAATGTAAGTACTGGGGACTGAACCCAGGACTTGTGCATGCTAAGCATGCACTCTACAACTGAGCTATTTCCCTCCCCTCTGTAACTCTTAAGGTTTTATTTTTCATCCTATTTGAGTTATTTCTTTTTTTAATATTAAAATACTTATTCAATTGAAAAATCATACATACAAATAAAAAGAAATCAAACATACAAGTAAATTTCTACACTTCTTTTCTGTTTCCCAGAGGTGACCATTATTGAAAGTTTTTATATCACTTCTGATCTTTTTATATGCGTACATGTATACACAAACATGTAATTGACAATTTGCTAAACCATCAACTGAAATATTTAAGTGATGTGAAAGAGAATGGAAGCATTTTCTACAGATTTTTCTGTTGACCAAATGCAGTGTGTTTAGTTTTGTTTTTTTCCAATCTTAATACCTTTTAAACATCACAACTACATTTATGTATGTGTTGTAATTTGTGTTCCCTTTTTTTTTTGTGGTAAAATATAACGTAAAACTTATGTTAACATCTTTGAGTGTATAATTCTTTGGCATTAAATACATTCACATTGTTGTGCAAATATCACTACCATCTATAAAACTTTTCATGTTCCTTAACTTAAATATTTAAAGAAAAAGTAACATTTTGTGTGCACGTTTCCTTGAGGCTGAAGTATTCATATTAATAGTAGTTAGCTGACAGGTAACATCCCGTCATTTTTGCGCTGTAGTCGACTGAAGCTGCTAGTGTTCAGCAGTTAGCCTCTTACCAGTTTCTTAGGTTATTTATAAACAGGCCAAGGTCATATTTGAGCACATAGCTTTTGCTCTTTAGGATAACTTCCCAGCAGTGTATTACTTGATTAGAAGGTGCATTAGCCTACTAGGGCTGTTAGGATGAAATGCCACAAACTGAGTGGCGTAAGCAACAGAAATTTGAGTTTCTGAGAAAGTTCATTTTCTCCCAGTTCTGGAGGCTGCAAGTCCAAGATCAAGGTCTCAGCAGGTCTGGTTTCTCCTGAGGCCTCTATCCTTGGCTCGTACGTGGCTGCTGTCTCACTGTGTCCTGAACGGGCTTTTCTGTGCAGGTGTCTCTGGTCTTCTCCCTCCTAGAGTGGCGCTAGTCATACTGGATTTGGCCCCACCCTTAGGACCTCACTTAACCTCAGTTACCTCTTTAAAGTCTCTGTCTCCAAATAGTCACATTGGGGGTTAGGGGTTCAGTATCTGAATTTTGGGAATAAACGATTCAGTCTGTAACAGGAAGTATGAATGTTTTATGTCTCTTAATAGGAACTGCCAAATTGTTCTTAATTGTATCAAGTCTTATGTCAGTTTAAATAAATGAAGAAATGGAAATAACACCCATTACAACTTCTGCTGCTCTCACCCTTCCTGTGAGATTTACTCAGGGATTCAGACCTTCTGAGGGGAATTTGATCTTATAAATATGGAATACATGAACTGTGGTGTAGCCCGTAAACCTTTTTCCATTTTCTTACGAAATGAATCATTTTCAAAATAGCTTTGGATGAAGGGAAACAAGTTTTAAATTAAACCTTATCTCTCATACCTTCTCTGAGGGAGTATAAATAGGCATAAACCTTTTGGAGGGCAGTTTGACAACGCTGATTAAAATGACAGAATCATACAGTCTGAATTCTGGAAATTTATCCAAAAGCTATAGCTATACATGTATGAAATAAGTAGGAAAGGCCATTCATTTTAAGCTCATTTGTAATAGCAAAAGTTCGAAACAAACACTCTAAATGTCCATTGACAGGATCTTGATTAAATCAAATGTGGTACATCCACACAGTACATTATTATGTCTGTAAAAATGAATGAGGATGCTCTGCAAATGCAAATGTGGAAGGCTTTCAGACATTAACAAAATGTACCTAAGGTATACATGTAAGAAAGAGAAAAATAATATATTCATGTTTGTTCATGTGTACTCACACGAAGAAACACTGGAAAGACACATAAGAAACTAATCAAAGTGGTTACTTGGACGTAGACATTCAGATTTTGGGGTGAGGCTCTTTTTTGATTTTGGAATAAGATGAATATATTGTTGTTAAAATGTATTCTCATGTTTTGATTTTTTTCTTGTCCTAATGTGCATTTTCTCTGGTCTTGCTTGTTTGGAAACTTTGACTTTGTTTACAGTTATGCAATTGTTCACAAGATGTGTTAGGAAGTGAAACATATATATCACTGTGTTCCATTGCTGCTGTTAAATACATAGGAAAGAGTATAATTGCAAAAGAGATTGCCCAGACTTTTTTTAAAACAATTTTTGCAAATCTCTTTAATGATTGGCTTGATTTAATTGAATAATCTTTTCAGATCACTGTGGATAGTCTTCTTTGATAGTACTCAGAGGAATTTAAAATTTTTTTAGACCTTTGTTTATTATGACGAAAATGCTCTTACATAATTGCAGATAAGAGAACTTCTAAATATAAAACAGTCTACATAGTTTAGGTGTCTTGTGCCCTTGGTGTTAAGACCAAATATTGATTGAGAAATTTAAAGGTAAACAATTTGTTACTCTTGGCTGCTTGTTTTCAGATAAGTGTTTCTTGCTGAATTTTTGCATTTAATTTGTTCTCTGTTTGGACATTCTACGAACTTTGCTTAAAAAAACATACTATGAAGTTTAAAAAAAAGTAAAGCTCATACTTCTTTTTTTCTAATTACTCTAATCTTTATTAGCATAGTACATCAACACAGCAAACAGACTTTTTTTTTATTGTACATCAATTACAAGGATCAAGGAATGCCAGTTCACATTAAAAAAAAATTGTACCAGCTTTTCACCCTGGTAGATAAACTTGGTTAATTGCTTACAACTGTGTTCCAACCTATAGACTAATTGTTTATTGACTCATGAGCATTAACTCATGCTCATGGCATGATTCTTATTTTGCTTCAGCAGGGTAGGTATCTTGCTTTAATCTTGATTGCAACTGTCTGCTACCCTTTACTGAAGGTACTTATTAGAAATTGTTGTTCACATTCCTATTATTAAGAAATTCCCAGGGGACAAAATGTGATGCTTTGATTGGATTCTTGGAAATTCCAGCAGGTTTTCTGTGGATTCACTTCATATTTAGATCTCACTCAATATCCGCTTCCTTCTTGTCCCTTTCTCTTCCCTTTTATTTGGTTAATGTGAAAACGCTGGTCATTCACAGAAGCTCCCTCTGCCACTTTGCTCCACTCAGAGCAAGCAGCGCTGGCTTTCTCTTGGAACACTTGCACTCATGAAATTGGCAGCCCAGTCAAAAATGTTGATACTTAATTTAATTGAACCTTTTGTAATTTGCCATTTAAATAAATTAGATTTCTCCAGGCTCTTTTTTTTTTTTTTTAAAGCACTGAGTGTAAATACAGAGTTTCCTTTCCAAAAATATGTGCTATCAAGATGAGACAAGACAAGAATGATTGCTGTGTGATTACCAGGCTCTGCTTTTGTGTGCAACACCTCTCTGGAGGAAGATTCTCTCCAAATGGGTGTGTAGTCTGAAAAAGGAGAGGTACAGCTAAAGATTAAAGCAGAACCCCATCTCTTGAAATTTATTCAGGATGTAATTAATTTTATCTTAGAGATTTTTTTCAAAGGCTCTTCTTTTTTCCTTGAAGTTCTCGTTAGCAGTGAAACAAAGGTACTGTGGGAGTTTTTGCACTTTATTAGTGTAAGGAAATCACAACTCTTGGCTTCAGGGACTTAGATTCCCAATTTATTTTTCAATGGGCTCTTTAAAGACTTTTAGTTAAAACAACAGAAATAAAATACTAATATTTACTAACATACCTGCCTATTGTCTTTAAACTTTTTTCTTTTTTCCTCTTGTTTCCACAGATTGGAGCTTATTTTAGCAGCATATTAGCTGAGAAACTAAAGCTTAACACTTTCCAGGACACCGGAAAGAAGAAACCACAAGTTAATGCTAAAGATAATTATTGGCTGGTTACTGCTCGATCCCAGAGTGCGATTCATAGTTGGTTCTCTGACTTAGCAGGAAATAAACCACTTGCTATTTTGGCGAAAAAGGTATGAAGTATCTCTTGCATTGTTTTAATTGAGGCCTTATAGAAATGAAGATATTTGAGATAATGTTCAAGCATATATTTCTTTTCCCCAGTTCTCTCCAAACCTCAGTCTCAGTGACAGGTATCCTGCACCAGGTGTGCGCTGCACATAGGCTGTTTCCCCCTTCATTTTGACGCCATGTGGTGCCTGGGACAGACTGTAGACCTGTAGACCTAAACAATCCGCACATGAGGCTGTTTATGTGGATATTCGGTAGACAAGTTTTTAAAATCAAGAAGAGGCAATGAGACTTCACTTATTTCTGTTCCATTTTCAGTTTTCTTAGGTCAGGATGTCCAAAATGTGTTAAATAGAAATCCTTGCTTTAATGTTATTTCCTTGTCTTGAAAAGTATCCATCCAAATTCTTAAACTAAGTCTCCTTCCCAACAAGTGAAATAAAGGTAGTGATTCTGTGTGTGCTGGAAAAACGTCTCTGAAGAAGTTTCAGAACAAAACAAGCAGGCTTACTTGTAGCTCCTAGCTTTTTTGAGTGGAGAGAGAAGGGGACTGCGGGGAGGGGAGGGAGGGTTCTTTTAAAATCTTTGCCTTTGATCATTTTCCTCGAGTGGGAAATACTACACAGATTCAACAGTTTTACAGTCCCAATAATATGAAATGTCTTTTGATATTTAGCTAAGAGCTAGAAACTTCCTTCTTAGTCTTGATCTCTGACTTCTTGCACACCTTTCAGATAATCCCCCAGGTCTTTCTCATCTCCCCTAAAACCCTTTAGTTTTAGGGGAGCCCCTCTTCTGTTCTTCATACTGTTTCCACGAATGGTTTGGTGCAGGCCGAGTTTGGAGGAGAGCTTCCTGTGTGATTTTGTGTGTTTGTTTTCTAAAGCAGCTCTTTGCAAACAATGCCTGTGGCTCCCGTTGGCTTTATTTTGCCCTAGTGTCAGAGCATTGTGTTGCTTTTCATAGATTTTAAGTGGTTGAAGGCAGCTGAAATCCTTGGAAAGCACGACAATCAGCTTAACCCTCTCTTGCTACTCAGGTGGTGCCTCTCTCTCCACACAGGCTGACCCGCACAGCATTTCTTTTCCAGTGGTGAACCTTTACCACGTGGGCCCGCGGTGGCCTGTGAATTGTATCTGAAGGCCATAGAAGTCAAAGGCCGACCTTCAAAATTCAGTGGCTTTCTACCAATAGTTCATACACTCCATGTTGGTTAGTACCTGCAACTCCCAGGTCGCCAGCCTGACATCTTTCTTTTTAGATTTTTCTTTCTTTCTTTCTTTTTTAATTAATAAGCTTTTAGAATGCATTTTTGGGGGTATTTCCTGAAAGTGAACTAGCGAGGGATTGATGCCCTTGATTTAGGGGTGTAATGGTCTCTGTCTGTTAGGAGGGAGGTGGACTTTGGTGCAGTGTGTTAGCCATTGTTCTTCTCTCTTTATTAGGAGCTGCCTCTGGCCAAGTCAGGTGTCCCTCAGGTAAGCCTGACATTCATTCTTGGCAAAGTTGAAGATGTCATCTTTGTAAAACCATTTGAATACACCTTGAAGTATTCATTTCTTGGGCATTTCAAGAGTCATTCCTTCCCATCCTTTCCTCATCATTTCATCTTCTTGAGATGGTGAACGCTCTTTCAGAGTCTGGTAAAAGGTTGCATTCTCTGCATGTTCTTCCTATTGGAAAGTTGAAATACTTCTTTAATTTCTGGTATTCATCTGTGAGATGGCTTAATACAGAAGACCTTCGTTTTCCTGCTCAGATCCTGAGTCATCTTCCAGCTCTGATGTAGAGTTCAAAACAGTTTCCCAAATGGGATGGATCAGATTTCCGGACCTGGTTTTCTGTTACTATAAAGCTCCACAGATCTCCAAGTATTCAGCCACAGAGAGGGGTCAACAGTGACCTGTAAAAGGCCTTTTAATTCAATCACGGTCATAGCTAGATTTGGGAAAGGGGACTTCTTGCTGGAAGGGATGTCCTTCTAGGTCTTGAGCAGTTCACCAGGGGTGATGTGTTCACTTCAGGCAACTTGGATTTCTGTGGTCTCCAGAGTTCCCGTCCGCCTCTACCACTGCCTAGCAAACAGAGGATGCAGACGGCAACCAGCATGTGAGGGGAGAGGCAGTACCAGGGCAGCCCGTTTGTGATGGAAAACCATCACGTGCTAGGTGTCTTAGTTTTCTTTTGGTACTTAGATGCACTTCCAGCTTGATTTAGAAACCAAACAGCTGCCCAGGGATTGCCTAAGTTCAGCTACAAGTTGAAATCAGATGGTTTCTTGGCTGAAAATGGGATCCATCACAGTGGGAAGTCATACTTGAGTCAGTGTAAACATATTTTCCTTCCTGAGTTGGCCCAAACTGTAAATTTGACAAAGCCATCAAAATGTGTCTTCTTCCTTAATTAAGTAACTTTTCTTCACATATGTTCTCCTGAATTCTAAAGCCCTTCATTTCAGTCAACCATTTCTCTAAGGGTTCTGCCAGTCGGGGCAGTGAGTGAGAGCGTGGCCTTGTTCTGTTAATATAAGATTCAGTTTTGTTTGCTATTTCATCTAAACGTTTCACATGTTGAGAACATCCCTTCCCCCTTAACCCCCTTCTTGTCAGTTACTGTTCCAGAGAAATCCTTTAGGCATCCATAAAGGTGCTGTTAGTAATGTTTCTTTGGAGACGCCAACTTTACTTTTTGCATTTGCCTATTTTTTAGACCTTGATCTTATATATAGTCTTCTGGTACATCTGAATGAGAGGGAACCTGACCCTGACAGCTGAAATCTGACTCCCTGATACCATACTATATGTACTGGTGAGAAACAGCAGCTCTGGTCGTGAACTGAATGTATAAGTCTGTGGCTTTCTTGTCCCTGGCCTCGACAACAGTAAACTCAGAGCCTTGTGCTCCATGAAGGATGTGCCTTGTGAGCCAAAATTTCAGGACATTTTCTTGTTAGGTTGTGTCGCTGTGGCCTGCAGAAAGGAAGCCCTGCGTCTTTAGCCTCCCCTGGAGTTCTGTGCGTGCAGTGTAGTTGCCTCTGTCCTGAGGGTTACATTCTAAAGTCAGCAAGCAAGGCGGGAACTGTACACAGTCAGAAGTCTATTCAATTGCCCGTGAAATACAGGATATGGACACACCGCATCTCCTGCCCAACTAGGCAGCTTTCCTTCATCATTCAAACAGCTTGATGTTTCTTTTGGAAGAACCACGTGAAATAACTTGTTTTAAAGGGAGGGCTGTGTACAGAAAACACGTACTTTTTAATTCTAGAATCACACTTTGTACCAAGATTGTGAATACTCAGATTTGTACCATATGTATAATGCAAAAAATTCACTGTCTAAATGCGGACTTGACTAAGAGAAAAATGCCGTGCTATATCAATCAGTTCACTGGTTTGAAGCTTTGATTTTCAACACAAAATCAAGCAAGAGTTTGGGGCATAGAGACCGGGCTAGTCATGTCCGTGGTTGTGGTTTCCAGGATCCTCATAGAAGAGAAGGTTAGGTCCATGGCTTGGAAACACCTTGGCGGGGGCATGGAAAAATCCTTGGAACTGGGAACAAACTGAAAGTTGTTATAATTTTGATACATGAAATTCTTTTGCTTTATCCTTCTAACCCTCCTGGGCGGCGGACAGGGTTGGTATTGTCACATTGATAAAGAGTCTGGGAGTGATGGATTTAACCATATAGGTGGGGGCCAGGAACGGTACACAGGGGTGCTCATCATGGGTGTGGGGGCATGCCCACTTCTCTGTCTCACTTTTTCCATCCTGCTGCCTTGCAGCCAACATACTCTTTATCCACTGTGTTACTCTGTATTGATAAATTGGATAGATCATATTTAGATGAATGGGCTATTCCTAGGATATTTATGAGGAATTCTAGAAGAGTGGATTAACTCTTTCAAGCCATTCAGCAGTTCATTGGGATACTAATTTGCTAAATAGTATCTTTGTGGTCTGGAAGAAATAATTAACTGCCCCAAGTGCCTACTTTCAACTAGTGAATTAATTATCCAGCTATTTCCAGCTCAGTGCTTATTAGGCAGATCCACTGATTCATCCCTTTAGCCTCTATTTTAAATTTTGGGCTAAGGGCACTTTTAGAAGCTTTCTGGAAATTGTCATTCTTATGAAATATTACAGTTGAAAAACTTTATACAAAAGTGTTCTTCGATAAAGTGCAGAGTAGTGATAGCTTTTCACTTGATCTGTCCCTTCCAATTTTGAGATAAATTCCTTGGAGGACTGTCAGGAAATTATTTTCCCTATTTTGTTGATATGATGAGTGGCTTTAGGCATCTGAGAATTTGAAAATAATTTGTTTTCATAAGTAAGAGAGCACAACTGATAAAACTGTGTTGCCAACGTGCTAAACATAGTTTGATTCTTTTCTCTTACAATTTGCTTATATATATATTTTTTTTCAAACTGCATGTGCTGTTTGAAAACCCATTCAGGGTATACTTTGTTATAGCCAGCAGGAACTCAGTCTCTTTCTTTTGCTTCCCTTTTCTTGCCTAGCGACAGACATAATCTGTGATGATTAAAAATATGTTATTTCTTTTTAGGTCCCCATCTTTAGTAAAAAAGAAGATGTTTTTGCATATTTAGCTAAGTATTCAGTGCCAATGGTTCGAGCAACGTGGCTGATCAAGATGACTTGTGCCTATTACTCTGCTATTTCTGAAGCGAAAATTAAGAAACGTCAGAGTACTGATCCCAATTTGGGTAAGTGAGACAGTATGATATGTCTTACATTTCACCAGTGATTCTGTGAGTAATTGTTTCCTGTGCCTGCGGTACACAGTGGCGAGGTGAGTCCTGAGAAGGCCAGGGGTCGCCTGTGGAGTGGGTGGGGGGCTGGTCCTGCTCACCCAGGGGCAGATCCCGGATTCCATCAGCAAGTCCTGTTGCTCTGCCCTCCAGAACGCTCCGGTCTGCACACCTTTCACCACTGCAGTTGCTGAAATGCTGCTTCAAGCCCCGCTCATCTCTTGGCTCGGCTACGGTGGCAGCCTCCTAACTGGCCTTCCTGCCCTTTTTTTTGCTCCTCACATTCTGTTCTAGTCTCCCCACAACTGCTGTGCTGATCCTCCAGCCTCCACCAGATCATATCGTGTCCCTGGTTACAACTTTATGGTAGTTTCTCATGACACTTAGAGTAAAGATCCGGATTCTTTCCCGTGGCCCTCGGCGCCGTCCGCGATCTGCGCCCTCTTCCTGCAGTGTTCCAGCCACATAGCCTCCCTCCTGTCCTCTAAGTGCCACACAGCTCCCTTTCTCGGCGCTCTGCGTTTCCTCCTCCCTGTACCCGGGTTGCTCTTCCCTGGGGTGTTTGCCCGCTTCCCACTCTTCACCGAGACTTTGGCGCAAGGGTCATTTCCCCTGGAGGTTCTCTCTGGCCACCTAACTAAATACTAGATAGCATTTCATCTCTTTCTCACCTTCCTCCCAGTTATGTTCTCATGTGTTGTTACTTTATTCACAGCACATTTCTCTGTCTGAAATTATCCTTTAAGATTTTGTGTCTGTCACCACCCCCATACACACACAGAAACACAGACACACACATGCACTGGCTTGTGGTAGATATTCATTGAATGAACTGAAGGAAACTATTTTCAGTCAGTCTTTGCTGTTTGGTGACTAGACAGTGACTCCTTGAGGTGGTGCTAAAACATTGTTTATAAAAGTTTTGATGCTACAGGAGAGATGTGCACAGAGAATTATTTATGAAGATGTCCACTTAAAGATTAGGTTTTACAAATAATTCTTTATGAAATAGAAACATGATTTTTTAAGGAAGACCCCTCAACTACAGAGCTCTGAGAGGCAGGGTCAGAAAGTACAGATGTCCTCAGATCCAGACGGCATCCTAGATAAGTGAGTCGGGTGAAGGGCTTGGGCACAGGTTGGGGGCCTTAGTGGACTGGAGGGTGGAGCCCACTTGAAAAGCATGAAGACTTAAATTCAAAACAAAAAAATGGCCTAATTCCATGACTGCCCACTTTGAGGTCAGCGTTACCTCATGTGTGTTAAAACAAATAAGCAAAAGTGAACGATACTTAAAATAACACTGTGTAGTGTATGTATGTACGTATCAAGAAAAAAATGTGAGGAAATAATTGACAAAGTTAACAATGATTGTCTCTGAGTGTCGTTTTCATAGGAGTCTTTTGTTAAGTCTACATCTAATGTTTTTTCACCAGCTTATTATGTTATGGGGGGAAACAAGAAGAATGCCCGTTTTTATTACTAAAATAGTACCTTCTCATTACAATATCTTCAAATGGTGCTGAAGTAGGTAAAATACAGTGTTTAAGTTTCTTTTCTCCCTTCTCCGTGTTTTCCTTCTTGAACTTTCCTACATCATACACAAACACATATGTGCAATTCTTTTTTTAAAAATAGGGTTTTCTGTCTGTCTATTTGTCTAATCTATCTAATCTATTTATTTGTTTATTGAGTTTTTTTGAGGGGGATGGTAATTAGGTTTATTTATTTAATGGAGGTACTGGGGATGGAACCCAGGCAGGACCTTGTGCATGCTGAGCACACACTCTACCAGTTGAGCTCTACCCTCCCCCCACATATATGCATTCTTGCTATCTGTGTATCCAGCTATCTGTCTTGCTAGCTAGCTGTCTTTCTCTACACATATGTCCATTGCATTTATTAATACTTCTCCCCACAACCTGGATATCTAGTCGCTTAACTAGCCACCTCTACTTTGATGATGACTAGGCTGAACCCTAACGTATATCAAATCAAAGTCTTGATTTCTCACCAGCTCTAAACTTGCTCCTTCCTCAGACTTCTCCTTAGTAAATGTTACACGGAGTCATTGGGTAGGTGAAGGTAAAAACCATATTGTCACCCTGGACTTTGATCTTTCTCTCACAACTCTGCATTCACTCTCTCAGGAATCTTGCCAGCTTTACTTTCGGAATACAGTCAGAATCCGACAGCGTGTTCTTCCTTGCGCTGTCACTCCTCTGGCCCCAGAGCACCACCACCACCGCCACCACCACTTTGCCTGCGCTGTTTATTGCAGGGCCTCTAGCTGGTCTTGTTTCTTCTCTTGCTCCCCTAACGATGACTTTCTACTTCATAGATCCCGCTGAGACAGAAATCAGGCCGCATGCCTGTGCGCGGCACCCTCTCACAGCTGCCTGTCTCACTCGGACTGGTACCTCTGCTGCCACCAGTGGCCTGTGCGCAGTTTCCGCCTCAGGCGTTGACCGGGGGTACCACTGTCCCCCCCACCCTCCGATGTTCCCCGGCCTCGCCGTCTCCCACTGCCAGCTTGGCTCAGAGGGCACTTCCTCAGAGAAGCATTCTCGGACCATTCCAGCCAAAACACCATCTCCCTGGCGCCCCGTCTGCCTGTCCTGCTTCACTTTTCTTCTTAGCTCTTAATGCCTCTCATGCTATATTTTACTTTATTCATCACCTATCTCTGCTGACTCTCCACTACAGTGTGTCTTTGTGAGAAATTTTGTCAGGTTTGTTCCTTGCTGGGTCTCCATGCATACAGATGCTCAGTCTTTTTTCATAAATAAGTGAATAATTAGTCTTGAAGCATTTGTGTGCAGATGCACACATGCTTTTTTCCCCCCTCTAATTTCCCCCAGTTCATGGTCCTTGGAAGCACCAGCATCACTGGCTGCAGTGGAGAGAGACTCCTCTGTTCCTCAGCTGCTGCTCATGTTTTCTGATAACTTGTTCCTGTTCATGTTTTCCTTGATGTTCAGTTTAATCTGATTTTAACTGTCACAGAAAGGCAAAGAAAAAGGTGATCATGCAGGGACGATTCTACCAAATGAAATGTAAAGCAGCTTTAGGACAAATGAAGGTCTGATCATCATTGTGAAGAATGTGTAGCTAGAGTTTCTAGGAGTCCGGGATGTAAAGGTGTTGACCAGGACCACGTAATTTCCTCTGTGAATAGAGGGAAGCCTGGCTCCCATGTTCTACTCAGAACATCACGGACTTCTTTTTGGATTTGTTACTTCTCCTATTAATTTTCTTACCAGTGTGACCAGTTGCTTTGGGGGGAGGATTGTTTCCTAACCCCCTCCCCCCGCCAGCTAAAATTTCTGTTATTTGCATACCCGCTATTCTGTGGGTGTTTGATTAGGTTCACCCACCAGCTGTATTTCCTCTTCTTTCATAAACCACACAACACATATGAGTCTGTTTTCGACTCAGTTTATTTACAAAGTATTACATGATCTTTATGGTTATTCGTATGCATTAAAATGTGTGAACATTAAAGCCATGAATATCAAGTGCCTACTGTGCTTTTCTCACAGTAGAGTTTAAAAGCTTTGACCTAAAAAATGCTTTAGGCCAAAAATATTTTTAAAATGCATGAATTTAAGGAGATCCCCCCTAACCTCTTAGGTCCAGCATCTCGGAAAGAGACTTTGTAAACTCACTGAATCTTTGGGCTGTATTCATCCCAGCGCTGCTGCTACGTGGCTGGGTGATTGACAGCAAAGTCCTTCCTCTCTCCGCACTTGGGTCTTCTCAGCCTTGATCCAATCCACAGGCCATGTGGCCTTTGTCATGTTCTTCAGCCTTTCTTGTTTTTGGCCCTGACATTTTTGAAAGGGACAGGGTTATTTTGTTAGAATATCCCTTGATTTGTGTTTGTCCAGGGGCTTAGAACAGATTCAGTTTTTCAGTTTTGCACTTTTGGTGGGAGGATCGCTGAAGTGTCGCTGAGAGCATCTCAGTACCTCCCATCGCCTTGTCCTAGGACCGGCTGTGAGAACTTTGATCTTTTGAGCAATGTGATGCGGATTTCTCCACCGCAAAGTTACTGTTTTATTCTGTAATTAATTAATAGGCAATTTAACTAGATAACTATCCAATTGCTCTTTCTATATTCTTATGTGTGTTTTAAAAATGCAAATGTAGTGCACTATTTATACTATATGAAAAGAGCACCCAGTTTCAAATATCTGATCTTGGTTTGCTATCACTGCTCCACCTGATATCGCTCTACTTTGTCTTTAGCACCTCCTTCAGCTTCCTTTAGCAAATTACACAGTGCGTTTGGAAGCATTTGGCTGTGTAGACACAGGCATAATGCGGCAAGTTTCACACCCCAAGCAAGCTATACAGCCAAGCAAGCACACACATATATATGTGTTGGATTGGATTAAACTGCATACACTTCAGAAGATTAACTTGCAGTAATAGATTCTATGTTCTGGCTTTGATAGTGAAAAGAATCGTTCGGCACGTTTGGGGCAAGATTGACTAGCGAGTGTCACCCTTTTCTGGCGTTGGTTTTATGGCCTCCGTTGACTTGATGATTGTTCTTAGGATTTATAAAGTGTGTTCAGTAGAAATGGCCTTTATTCCTTTGTAATAGAAACGTATGTTTTGTTTTCAGTTCCTACATTCAGTGTTGGAACAGAGGTGTTAAGCACTGCTGCTTGGTTTTATTGAAGAGAGTTTTTCCTCAAGTTAAGTGGGCTAACGGCAACAAGGGAGCAGGCCTGTTGTGTAAATTCTTTAAACGTAGCAACACAGAGATCCTCACTGTCATTATGCAGAGAGTTACAGATCTAAGATGTGGATTCAGTGAGTTGCTGCCCTGGGGAGCCTGCACCAGGCAGGGACGTACCCCGTGCAGTGTGTACCCAAAGGGGAGAGGAGCAGGAGGGGCCTTGGCTTTCTGGGTGAGGTTTGACGTGTGATTTCGGGAGGGGGCGTCAAAGAATTATTTGACCTGGACACATCCTAACATCACAGCAGAGGTTTTTAAATAGAGGTGAATTAGGGAAGCTTGGAAGAAGAGATTGTAATTCTCCGTCTTGCATGAGACCTAAAAAGGTGGTTACGGTGAACATGATGCTTAGAAAATGCCTTCTAATAGGTGAGTGGACCAGACTCGAGGGAAGGAACACCAGGCATAATACGTATTTGGGTTCCAGTAATTTTTGGAATTGAACGAAGTTTCATTTTTAAAACAAGGATATTTAGTTGTCTTCAATGTTTTGAGCTCACCAGAGAAAAGCATTTAAAATGCACTAGCTAATACTTAAAAATATAAGAGTAAAACTTACACAGAGTTACGTAATTAAACTCTTCGAACAGACTGGAAACTGGGGCTTTATAGTAAATAGCACAGAGCCTTGTACATTTATCTGCAGGAATTTTCCTTACAATAAGGAGGAGTCTTACTGTTGCTGAGTTAACGAGTTACATGAGTCTGTTGTGTGGCTGCAGTATTGCTGCCATTCTTGCCATCACTGTGGCAGTGTTCCTTGAGTGGTACAGCATCCCCCTATGCAGCGAGCGGGGTTTCCATCCTCCGGACAGTCCTAGCTTGAATCGGCTCCTGACACGTGTTGTGAAAATGAGCTTTTCTGCCTGGGGAGGGGGTGCTTCCTCCTTTTACTGTTGGACCCTAAGAAGGTGTTTCCTGTTGGCTTGTGTGAGGATTGCTGGTCCCTCCCCAGGTCTCCCAGGATGGCAGTGGTGCACCATGGTACCCCCCATATTTTAGTGAACACTTGCTAGGCCCTGTGTTTACTCTGTCCATTCTCTGATTTATTATTCAGAAGCTCTGTGAGAGAGAGAGTTTATTTCCACTTCACAGATGAGGACACCGCTGTGCAGGTGGGCGCAGAGCCCCTCAGCACGTGTGTCCAAACTAGGCCCTGAAGCCTGGGCTGGGCTTCATGCTGGTCGCTGGAGACAGAGGGGGAGAATGTCATCACTGCCCCCTCGGGGTTCACAAGTCGGAGGGGATAGGGGCACACAGCCAGACAATCCAATATTAGAGAAGAAAGGAAGAGCTAGCAGTGAAGTGAGTGAAAGGCAGAGGGGGCCCCACGGAGCTGGGGAAGCCCAGGGAGATCACAGAGGAAGTGCTGTTTGAGTATAGTTCTGGAAAAAGCAACATTTCCCAGGAGGACAGAGTTGGACGTCTGTTGCACAGGGAGTGGCATTTCCGGCAGAAGAATGGTGTCTGCAGAGAAACAGGGTCATTGGGCAGGCTGGCTGGCGGAGCTGCCCGGTTTATTTTCATCTGGTGCATCAGTCACCAGTGGGGCCGTGATGACAGGCTGTGGGGAGGCCTGTTTGCTAGAGTGGGGGACAATGGGGAGCCGTGGAAGGACTCCTCATTACTATGAATTTTGCTGCTTCTTGCCTGTAAAATGGAAGTAGTTGTCAGTACCTCCTAAGGATGAAATGAGTCAGTACTTCTACAGCGTTTAGAGTAGTGCCCGCCGTGCAGTAAGTGACCAGTGAGTGTAGACTATTAATAGGATGCCTCGGCTGGCGTGGACTACAGTTCTCACTAGCCAGTCTCGATTAATTATTGTATGCGTTGTCCTGGGAACTTTACAGACACTATTTGTAATCATTATAACGTGCTTGCAATATAGGTTTTATTCTTTCTGTGTGTGAGGGACCCGAGCCTCAGAAGTCAAGTAACGGCTGGCACAGACGAAGTGGACTTCCCAGAAGGTGTTTGCTCTTTCCTCCCCGCTGCAGCGTGATGGTTACCGTGGGGGATGTGCATGTTGTGGGTCTGGGCTCCGGGAGCCAAGAAGCATGGCTAGGGGAGAAAGGTGCTGTCAGGGAGCAGGCTGCAAGACGGGGGGCTGTGGGCTGGGAACAGGCTGCAGCGCGGGGGGCTGTGGGCAGGGAATAGGCTGCAAGATGGGGGGCTGTGGGCAGGAAGCAGGCTGCAGGACAGGAGGCTGTGGGCAGGGAACAGGCTGCAGTGTAGGGGGCTGTGGGCAGGGAGCAGGCTGCAGCGCCGGGGGCTGTGGGCAGGGAACAGGCTGCAAGATGGTGGGCTGTGGGCACGGAGCAGGCTGCAGCGCGGAGGGCTGTGGGCAGCATAGGAGGAGTCACAGCTGCAGTTCCCCCGGGTGCCATGGGGAGCAGGCAGAGCGCAGCCAGGTCCAGGGGGCCAGAGAAACGAGAGACAGATGAAGTTGCTTGCAAGATGAGCATCTCTAATTCTGGCTAGGAGTTACTTGGTGTTCAATATGGTGAAAAGTGACAAGATGTATCACAGGCATGAGGCCTTTTTTGGGGGGAAACAGATGGATTAAAAGAAGCTTAAAATGCTTCGTGGTTAAACTGCCCAGGGAGCTGCTCTGTTGACCCCCAGTTGTTTCCTCTGTACCCCTGAGGTTTTGTTGGGGTGGGTGAGAGACTTTCCTTGGTGAACTATACTCTTGGAACCACTATCCTTATCGCCCCCACAATACAAAGAAGAAACAGCTACCCTTCTTGCATGGTGGGTCATTAATTTGTGACATATTCACTGAGCCATTTGGACTGCAAAAATAAGCCCTGCTAAACACATAATTGACAGTCTGGTTTCTTATCTGAGCCAACCAGCTTACTTTCAGTTCGAGTCCTTGAAGACAGCACGTACTAACTTTTCTGATTCCAGGGACAAGCTTTTAGCTTCAGGTCAAGATTGCCTCCACATTTTCACATGTTCCTTGTTCCTTATTTTTCATAAAGGAGATATCTGCCTTGCTTACTATGAAAATAACCCTGAGGGCTGGACAGAAGTGCTTGCATAAGCACAATTTAAATGCGTGCTTTACTTAGTCATGAAGAATACGCTTTAGTTGGTGAGGTAACTCTGGCTATCTGGTAAAAACGACTCTCCAAAAGAAGGGACAGGACCTGCTAGTACAGCTTTGGCCACTGCAGCTGTCCCTTTCCTCAGCATCTTTCATGTAAAGGTTGTAGCATCCATTGATGAACCAAGCCCCAAACTGTCATTTCCTTGAGAATGGCTAGATGCTGGCATTCTTCTGAAAATGGGCTTCCCCTCATCAACTGTGCCAAGCCATAGTTCTTTCTAAAAAAGGCTGAGTAAACGCCTTTGATTGTCAGTTTTCAGAATAAGAATTGCTGCAGTTGCATAGTTAGTTGTAATAAATGAGTTTTTTTCTTATTTAAAAAAATTATCTTTGGTCATTGTTAGGGCTCACGAATATTCAGTCATTCAGTATTTTACAACCATTTACACTCATGGTTCATTTTAGTGTTCAGATTGTCTCAGAGTTGGCCAGTGGAAGATGTTTCAAGCTCTTTTGTATCCTTTGACATGATACCATTTGACTTAGAGCACCTCCTTGCTTTTTGGCATCCAATGATGTCCCAGGCTCATCTTGTGTTTTTTCTGCCTCAGATCTGCAGTCAGCCATTTCTCTGTGGAACCTTACTTCTTTCTGGTGGGAAATGATATTTAGAAATCAAGATCTAGGTGCTGAAGTTTCTCATTGCTACCAGGATGTCATGGTATCTATGTCCTGCAGTGGATGGATGGTTATATGTATATCTGTGTGTGCAAGTGTGTGCACACATGTTGTGCATGCATATGGGAGTTTATATTCCTATTTCCAATTTATCTGTAACATCTCTAGTTAACATTAAAGAGTTTTATTAATTTCTTTGATTTTATGTTTATCTCATATCTGTTACGTGGACAGTGAATGATTTCTGGTAGCAAGGACATGGTTACTTATTTGTTTTACCCTGCTAGAAACATAGACTAGCTTCAGAATTAAAATCTGCTATATGTTGGGAAGAAAGGAAATATGTAAGTACATAACGTCTTGGTGGGAAGTAAAAGAGAGCTGAATATTCTATCATAGTAGGAAGCCAATAGATAATGCTTAAAATCAGGAAGTACAACTGCAAATATGTTGCTTAGAGATAAAGAGGAAAACCAAAGGAACACAATGGATGAAAGAGTTGAAAATGCTTTCGCAGAATGGAAATTGGAGGGGAGGGGTTATGGACAGTGGGCTGCTGTTTTCACAGGAAGTCACATCGAGCTATTGGACTCTAAGACATTGGCAAGTGTAACTTGGATGTGAAGAAAAAGTTCTAATCTCAGTCCCAAATTATTACTCTCTATTTTTGTCATTGTTGATACCTTTTCTGGAAGATACCTTGCTGTAAAAATGTGTTTTATGGAAAAGTTTTGAAGGAAGTTCAGGGAATGCATTAGAATTTCAGTTCTTCTTAGATAATATTATAAAGGCAAGTACTTGCTGCTTGGGCCTTAACAAAAATTGGAAGACTTTGAATCTTTTTCCAGATGTATAGCTGTTCAGTTAATTGGATGTGTAAAATTTACAAAGACTTAAAAATTGTGGTGGAAAACACATAAAATTTATCCTCTTAACCATTTAATGTGTATAGTACGGTGTCAACTATCTGCACATTGTTGTGCAACAGATCCCCAGAACTTTTTCATCTTTTAAAACAATCTCTATGCTCGTTGAATAAACTCCCCTCTCCTCCCCTCCCCGAGGCTCTGTCAACCACCGTTGTTCTTTCCTGATTTATATAAACTTTTAAAAGTTCTCACCAAGTTTAATGTGCTGCAGTGTGACTCTGAATTCCACACTGTTGCCCTGTGGAAACATACTTCAGCTTTTTCTAAAGTAAAAGTGTCACAGTCTGTTCCATGGTAAGAGTGCCCGTGTGTGGCAGTGGTGTTTGTTGGTGTGTGCGTGCGTGTTTACAGTCGGTTAAATTTTTGATGAAATCAAAGTAATGTCTGCTCGTGATTGCTTTTGAATTTCTTGGAGAAATGCATTCAGAGAACTTCTTATATTTCTTTTGAATAAAGAGTGATTTAGGTTAAAAAAAATACATATTAAGATTCTCTGCATTGGAGTACATGCTGTAGAGAATTGTAACCAACTGGAGGCTGTGCTATCTGCCTTCAAGGGGCCTCCCTTAAAGGCATTTTTTGGGGAAACAAGATGTAGACCTAAAACATGGAGCAACAGTCAGTACATATAATTACCTGTGATCATACAGGAAAAGAGGGGGAGACTGGAGAAATTAGGAGAAGTTTTCTGAAAGAGCTAAATATGGGTGAACTACCTGGTCCTGAATTAAAACAACAGGTTAATGAAAACAAACACATTGAATTTAGCACCCCCCCGCCCCTCTGGCTCTGTGTTCACATCTCTTTCGACGGCACCGTGCTCTGCTCAGCCACCTGCCCTCCTGGGAAATCTGGAAGCTGCCTGCCGCTCTCTTTTTCTCTCCACTATCAGGTTAGTGACAGATGCCACCTGACTCTCTTGTTCCCCCCTCAGTCACCTTCCCACTGGACTTTGCAGCCTCCTTTCAATTCGTCTCCCCCACAACTTCTGAGAGAGTCTTAATTTACATATCTTATCTCATCGTTCCTTAAAATCCTCCAGTGGCTTTCAATCATTTGTGGTAAAAAAGCAAACTCCACAGCTTGTCACTGCCTGGGCTACTGGTTATCAATGGCAGATTTCTGGACCCCACTCCAGACTTACCGGGTTGAAATCTCCAGTTGGAGCTAAATCTGTGTGTCTGATGTGCGCCCTCTGGTGATCATTTTGTGCACTAGTGTTTGAGGCCCCCCTGGCTGGGCCACCTGCCGGGCTTGCCTCAAGGATGACCCTCTCTCCTGTTGCCTCGCTGCTGTCTGCGTGGCCTGGGACATTACACACTGCTGCTTCTGTCTGTGGAACTCCTCTGTCCCTCCTTTCGAGACGTGGCTCACACATCCTGTTGCTTCCACTCCTGTGTCCCATGGCTGGCAGAGCACTTACCTCGCTTCTGTCAGTGTCTGTGTCCCTGTGTCCCCCTACCTGGAGGATGAATCGCCTCACGTAGGGGCTGCTTTCTCCTCACCTTTGTAGCACCAGACCCCTGGAGAGCTTCTGGCTCATAGTAGGCATGTAATGCTTGCTGCCAAACACCCATAGTGTTTATTTTACCTTAAATTGTCACCTTGATTCCCAAGTAACAATACTTAGTGTCATCACAGTAAATAAAACCAGAGAGAAACGGCCAGTTAAAAAACAACATGGCAGAATGGCAGAATTATTCCCCCCGACAAAAACAGGTACCCAGTATTTGCCTCTCACTCAACACCAGCGTCTGTAGGAAATTCTGTTTAAGAGGAAAACTTTTCTAAAGCATAAAAAAGATTTCAGTAATTGATGGCACCAGAGCACTTCCACTGAGTGCCAGCAGCCCGTCTCCCCCAGCCCTTTCCCCTACCTTCCAGCCAGAGGGCCTGAGTTCCCTGCCTGACCGTTCAGCAGGAAGCAGTGTTCCAGCCCCCGGCTGGCTCCCTGCTGGCCCCCGTCCCCTGCCCTGCGGCAGCCCTTTGACTTGGGCTGTTGTTGACCCCAGCAGCCAGCCTGCACACCACTGCTGCTTTCATCCCCAGGGTGAGCAGCGGCTGGCGCCTGAATGGGGGTTTCAGGTGTCCTGGGGGTCATTTTATAGAATGCAACTGATTATCTTTTTAAAGCTTTTTATTATGGATGTTTCAAACCTATACAGGGATAGGAGACTGTAACAAAGATTCTATCACTTACCACCTGGGTTTGACTGTTCACTCCTGGCCACGCTGGTTCCTGCCCCTGTTCCCCTCCCTCCCCCCCCCCCCGCCCCCTCAAGGCCATGTCATGTCAGAGTGGGTGACTTTCTGTCCGTGTGGAGCAGTCTTTTCTTACACTTCATGATGATGAATTTTTATTGGCAGCAACGTATTTGGGGAAAACATTAAAAAATTGTATAATTGCTCTACTGAGATATAATTCACATTTTACAGTTCGTTTTAAGTGTGCTGTTCAGTAGTTTAGAATATGTTCGGAGTTGTGAGACCATCACTACATTGTAGAGTGTTCCTTGGAAGGAGTCTCGTACCCGTTAGCAGTCACTTCCCATTTCCCCTCAGTACCCCTCAGCTCTATGGATTTGCCTATTCTGGACATTTCGTATAAGTGGAATCATAACATATGTGGCTCTCTGAAACAAGTTTCTTCCAGTTAGCGTAATGTTTTCAAGGTTCATCCATGTAGTATTTACCAGTAGTTCATGACTTCTTAGGTCTGAATGGTTATTCCATTATAGGCATATGACACATTTTATTTACTTGTTCATCAGTTGACGGACATTTGGCTTGCTTTCACTTTTTGACTATTATGAATCATGCTGCTGCAAACATTTGTGTACAGATCTGTGTGTGGACGTGTGTTTTCACTTCTCTTGGGTGTGTAACTAGTTGTGAAATTGGTGAGTTAGATGATGACTCTATGTTCAACCTTTTGAGAAAATGCCAAACCGCTTTCCACAGTGGCTACACCCAGCAATGCGGGAAGGTTCTGATTTCCACAGATTATCACCAGAAGTTGTTATTATCTGTCTTTTTGTTTGTAACTGTCCCAGTGGTACCTTGCTGTGGTTTGGATTTGCACTCGCTGGTGGCTGACGATGTTGAGCATCTTTTCACGTGCTTATCATCCATTTGTTTATCTTTGGAGAAATGCCGACTCAGATCCTTTTCCCATTTGAAAAAATGGGTTGTCTTTTTATTACTGAGTTGTAATCATTCCTTATGTAGTCTGCATCCAAGTCAGATAAATGATTTGCGAATGTTTTCTCCCAATTTGTGAGTTGTCTTTTCACTTTGTTGATGGCACCCTTTGATCAAGAAAGCATTTTGACAACAGAAAACATGGGGAAAGTCTTTCAGTCATTTTATTGGGAGTTCAGAAATGGAGTGTGCAGTGCCTTACATAATGCTGACCGCCCTCCGCCCCCTAATCGGTCTGCACCAAAGTCAGGCTGTTTAAATCCTCCACACCCTGCAGTTTTGAGAAGCAGCCTGTTTCCACTGTGAAGAGGCAAGAACTATTTTACTGTAGTGGTGCAGCCTCAGGGAGCATGTTGAAAGATAACAGGTTTCTCCATCAAGGAGCCTGTCATCTTTGACTTAAAGAGCTGATTCAAGTGGGTCACTTCAAAGATGTGCACTTTCGTCTGTGGACTTGGAGTTTTTTTAAAAAAATAATCTTTGTTTCATCTACTTTATGTAGGGTGTTGCCAGTGGTTTTGATACAGGGAAAGAATTTAGCCAGGAAAATAAGCCTTCACAAAATTAAAAGATATATACACACACACACACATATATATGGTGTCTGTATGCATAACATTTATATTTATACTTATATTTACTGGAAATTTATAAAAAGGATTGAATAAGTTCCATATTTGCTTGGAACTTTGTAGCACATTAGTTAACAGGTGCTTCTAGTTGCATTGATTGTAATAAAGACAGAATTATTAGGGAATTTAGCATTTTCCCTACTATGGTGTTTGAAACCTTCTAGGTATGCAGTGATGAGTTTAAACTAGAAAGCAAAGATGTTTGTATGAAGATCTGAGAAGCGGAATAATTGAGGAGGAACTTGATTTTAATAGTTTTATTTTGGGAGGACCTTACAGTGCATTGATTCAAGTCAGTACTTAGATCTTGAGTGTGTAAGGCATAGTTTTATGGGGATGCAAGAGATGGAGGAAGTTATAACACATCGATTGGAGAAGAGAGACAGATCCCTGTTACGTGGTGGGCTGGTGTCCAGAGCCTGGAGAGGCTACATGTGAGATGTGACAGTTGAATTGGGCCCAGAAAAACTCCCACATGTGAACACGGATGAGTAGCTGAGGTGGAGCCTCGCAGACATGGGAGTCAGAGAGACAGCACCTTGAGCTGACAGCGTATGTAATGGTAGATAGTATTTGATTTTAATTCCCAGCTAAGGAGTTTGACCTTAATTCATTAAGGACTGCAGATCCATCGAAGGTTTTGGAACCATGAAATTGACATTGATTGATACGATAAATACTTGTCCAGACCAGCATGTCAGACCTTGCAGCTCCGCTGAGACAGAAGCAGGGTCTAACATCAGGGATAGTCAAGGTCTAACCTTTAGTTTCCTTTCTAAAAACTTTTCATGCCAATATTAATGATGGTAGTGACCACTTACTGATCCACTTCTGCACTGCGTGCGCTGGGCTAGGTAACTCATCCTTACAGTAGCTCTGACATCTGTGTGTTATGGATCCCTCTTGTTGAGATGAGGAAGTTGAGGTTTAGGAGGGTAGATGCCTTGCTCATCACTGAGTGCCAGGATTTGGACCCCGGGCCATCCTGTCCCAAAGTTCTTTCTGCCAGGAGCACTCAGTGTGGCCCTGCATTGCTTCCTGCTCTGTCACTTTGCCAGGACGCCCTCTCCATGAGCGTTGTTGCATTTGGGGTGCTCTGTGTTTGCCCCCAGGGTGTGTTCCTCCTCTCCTGAGCTCCCAGTTCTCTTATTAATACGGCAGATATTGCAGGCCCTGGGGGATCATCTTTTGATGTAACTTGGCACGTCTCTGTCCTCACCCGCAAAGTGTTTATTTTCATGTACTGGAGTGGGGCATCTCACACCTGTCTGTGTGGTTCTGGTTTACCTGGGTGACCTTGTGTTATGCCTGCAGTGGCTGGATCTGTAAAACGGTGGGGTGAACTTCATGACCTCTGAAACCCCTTCCGTTTTGGGGGTGAGGCATTAACAGAGAAGAATAGTGGCCTTGGGATACTTGGATGACAGGGAAAGCATTGTCCGAGGGACAGGCTGTACTTTTCAGCACTGACCCCCTCTCCACTCTCAGAAATGTTCGTGTTCACCAGCTGTCTGATGACCTGGCTCTGTGGACCTCAGTTCTGCTGGACCTCAACAAACTGGAGATGAGGCTGACTCCTCCAGGTTGCTTGATTCGACTTAGAGCTGCTCCGCTTTTGGAGCAGCCTCCTTGCTCACTTCCTGTGTCCTTTCTCCCTTTGAACCTCCCCACACCCCATGGTCTCTGTCCGTTCCTGTTGTCTTTTTATCTCCTGGAACCGGGTTCGCTCCAGACCCACTAAACCAGGATCTGGTGGGGTGGGCGAGGGGCTGGAGACAGTGGCATCGTGTAAGAGCTTCCCTGGCGCTTGCGTTTGCGGTCAGTCCGGGCTGAGGACCCCCACGGTCTGGCACTGCTGCCCTCGCTTCTCTCCTTTAACCTCCAGTCCTAACGAAGCATGAGAGGGGTCCGTGAATCCTAATAATTTTAAGGAGTGCATTACTAGTGCCATTTGTTATTTTCTGTTTTTAATTTTTGATGAAAGTATTGTATGCGTCCTAATTTTTTGGGGGGGAGGATTAGGATTGTTTGTTACTTATTTGTGTAATAGATTGAACCCAGGCCCTCGTGCATGCTAAGCACGTGCTCTGCCATTGGGCTGAACCCTCTAGTTCACACTAGACTGTCTGATGTCCCAGACCTCTGACTTGGTCTGATTTGATATGACAACTTCATGTCAGTTAAATACAGTTGAAGTTGAAATACACTACTAAGAGGTGTACAGTTGAATTTCATTTGAGTTTTAAAAAGAATTCAGATTGTGGGATGAAATACTCAGCATATTTTTAAAAAGATATGCGTATGTTTATGTAAACAGTCAAGCACACATAAAGACAAAAACTGAAAAGATATAAAAATATTTAATGATTATGAGGTTTTTTTTCTTCTCATATCTGCATTAGAAATTTTCTATAGTGAATGTTCTTCTGTATGAAAAAAAAAAGGCAATCTTGAAAAGAAAATACACTCTGGACAAAGTAGAGGGTGTGTGAATGTGTGTGTTATTTTTAGCTCTTGAGGCTAAAATACTCTGAGGGGATACTGAGAATAGTACCGTACAGAGAGTGAGTTAATAGCAAGGCTTGGCACACAAAAGCTAGGATTTGGATCCTCATTATTTTTGTTTTCGCTTATTATAGCTCAGCTAAACTCGTCTCATCTGCTGGTTGGCATTTGTTTTGTTGAACAAGTGACAGTCATGAGACTATTAGTCCATATCAGGGGCACCAGAAAATGATGACATTGGTAATTCATTGTTTTGTTTTTAGTGCGGCTGGAGTAATTTTAACAATGATATCTGTTATTGGTGATACTTTCTGAAGAACGATTACACCAGGAACAGAATGTTGACCTAGTATCTGTTCATCTGTTTGCATTGGCTTATTACTGGAGCAACGCATTGGAAACACGTGTGTTTGAATTTCAATTGTAAATAAGACAGCGTTAGAATAAGTGGTTTAGACCAAAACTTAGCAGTAGTTATCTCTGGGTACTGTTGTCAAGTAATTTTAACAGTACTTAAAAAATAAAAACAAAGTGCTCCATTTCTAACCGATATTTAGTTTCTACTCTTTTTTCAAAGTAGGTTCCTTTAAAAATAAGAAGGGAGGGGAACCTATCGCCAAAATAATGGGAAAACCGCATTGTGTGGTCATGTTTCTTCTGAAATGCTGTCTTGCTATCCTTGGGGAAATTTGACTGTGAACATGCAATTATTACATTTTTATCCACAAAATGGGCTGAAGTTGGTATCACATCCCTCATGGTTGCCAGAGGCAACACACTGATTTAATTTGTGCCCCTGTGGCAGATACCTTTGAATAATTTTAGTGATTTTGTTTTTACGTTGCCTTTTCAGTTTCCTTTTCAGTCTCCTGCCCTTTGCTGCTCACTGCTCTTGCTGATTGAGTTCTAAGCAGAGTAGAGTAATTGAGGGTCCAGACGGTTGTCCAAGAGGCGGCTATTCTCCTGTCCCTGGCGGTGCCCAGGGGAGTGGAGTCGACATGCTGTCTGGGCCCAGCCTGCAGGGAATGCCAGTCCTGTTACAGATGGACAAAAACAGAACAAGTCTTAATTAGGCGTGTTTGAACCCTGACATGGAGCCTGAAAAACAGACCCTAAGAAAGCTACATTTGGGGGGATTTTGAATTCTTTTGGAGTAGAATTGTGATTTTTGTGGAGTGCTCACCTCCACTGTTCTATTTCCCACTTGTGCCTCTGATATTTTTATTGTGCTATTAATTAACACAGAGGATCACCAGATAACACTTACTACGAGTGTAGCCATCTCTTCTAGGCTAGGGGGTCACAGAGGCACAAGGGGAGAGCTGGCCAGCACCCCTGCTGGCCAAGTGGGGCAGGTGTCATTACTTAAGGGCTTTGTGGCAGGAGTGCCTTTCTGAACAATGCTTGCATATGTATGCCAAAGCCATTTTTGTGTAATAGATGTTTTATTTTATAAGTACATCCTTAAGGTAACCGGAAAGAGGGAGAGAAAGTTAGGTCTTACAATCATCCTGTCTGGAAATGGACTTTTGTTTGTTTGTTTGTTTACATGCAGAGTGGACACAAATTTCTACCAGGTATCTTCGAGAGCAGTTGGCCAAGATTTCCGACTTTTACCACATGGCTTCCAGCACAGGGGACGGCCCTGTCCCTGTGCCACCAGATGTGGAGCAAGCTATGAAGCAGTGGGAGTATAACGAAAAGCTGGCATTTCACATGTTCCAGGTAACCCTCCCACGAAACGCAAGGCTGTTAGCGTGCTTTTAAGAGGAGAAGAGATTCCTTATAGTTTGCTTTTTGCAAGGGGTTAAAATATATTCTTATATGGATGAATACATTCAAAAAAGCCACCTGACATTTCTCACATTGACTTATATTAAAGGTATAACACCTTTGCCCTGAGATGACAGCTTCCCGTTGTACATATTGATCACAATGCTTTCAATGATGTCAGCTTTTTAAATGTCTAATTGCTTTGTAATTATGCTATTAAATGTAATCCTCCTAAACCTTTTGTTTTGCAAAAATTAGAGGTTTATTAAAAAATAATTTTGTGCATCCTGTCTTGTTGAGATCTCCTTTAGAGCTTCGTTATTCCAAAGAAAGGTCGTCTTAGTTTTGTTCACCTGCAGTTTAAAATGCAGTTGATCACGTGTGAGAAAGTTTTGAAAACTGTCAAGCAGTATGGAATTTAAAAAATAAAAAAATAAAAAATGCCATTGAGGGGAGGGGTACGGGCATGGAGGAATGAGTGACCGCTCATCCCGACACGCTGATATACATCATAGTGACCAGAAGAGGGCGCTTGTGCCATTATTTGCCTTGATCTTTTCTCCTGACAAGGAGGAAGGGAAAGTGTATTCAGCTGAAATTGCTGTCTTGATCAAAGAAGAAGGAAGTACAAAGGATGTGTGGTTACTAAATTGCCTCCTTAGAACTTTAATTATAATTTCCAGATGGTAAGCAACTTTTTCTTAGGGGTCGAAGTAGGAAAATGCCTGGTTCTTTAGGAAGTGGCATTGTTAGTTTTAAGTTGGTAAAAACCGTTCTTATGAATTCTAGTTCAATCTATCAGAGAACTGCTTTGGTCCTGCTCTGAGCTTTTATGACTTTTATAGAGCTGAGGATTTAGTCTGTGTCTCTGAAAAAGTGTCTCTCAGCATGCTTAATATCTTTGGAAGGATTACTTTGTGTATTAGGAACACTGAAATCAGTATCTCTTTTATATAGGAAGCAGGTCCTAAACTGATGAACCTAACTGGGATATTAATGTTAAAATTTTAAATTTCATTGTATTTTAATTCACCGTATACTGAAATGTGAAACTGCCTCTAGCATACACATGTGCAGACATGCATGTGCAGAAATCAAGGTGCAGGTTCATAACAAGCATCTTGAGGATGGACATTATGTAGTCATGGGAAGTCATGCTTACAAAGATTCTCTTTCTTTGGAACCTCTCATTCACAGTCTCTTATACCTTAATGCAAAGTTCCATTTTATTTATTTCTTAAAGTTTACTGGTCTGAAAATTTTAAATTGCAGTTTTCCTGTGGCTAGTCTTGTAACTCTTTTTTGACTAAGAGTTTAATTTATTTATTTTGAAGTACCATCAGTCACAATGTGGCAGTTTCTGGTGTACAGCACGATGTCCCAGTCATGCATAAACATATATATATTTGTTTTTGTATGCTTTTTCATTAGTAAGCGTTTTTAAAATTGGAAACTAGCAATAAGTAAATACTTTGACATCTTGTCCTATCAATGTGGTGTCACTGTAATGTTTTAAACATAGAAACTATAATTTATCAGTATATTTTTATACGAATCATCGATAATCATGGCAGTGGACCACTGGGGCTGCATAGTATAAGTCAAGTCGCTAGGAACAAAGTGGGACTTCACGTTAACTACTAACGTTGTTACTGGAATGACTAAAATTGTGAGTGTCTTTCCCAGAGAGCATAGCTCTTTATTTCTGTCTTGAAGATTCTTCTATCATGTGAATCATAATACAAAGCTATAATAAGAAATAAATATGTATGCACATGGAATGTCATAAAGAATGTGTATTTATATGTATGGGTATATGAAGGCAGCAGATGAAAATGTTAACAGTGCTTATGTCAGGAGGGGCTGCACCAACCCTGGGGGGCATTTTAGAAGTTTGTGGGTGTGTTATTTTTTAGTGTAGCTATGTTGGAATATTTATACATCATTTTATTATCAGTTCCTTTCATTTCTTTATGTTACAGTTAGACCATTATATTCATTTTTAAGGTTATATTTATAGGTAGGTTATGATATCTGAAATTCATTTTAGGAGAGAGAAGGAGGCTACTGGGGGGCACTGGATCTGATGGGATTTTCAGCCTCTTGTCAAGATGAAGGTGTGATGGTTGCTTTTTGTTCTTTATAGTTACCACCAGGGGCCAAGTTTCCTCCTGTGAGGGTGAGTTCCTGTTACCATGAAGTCTAGTTAGGCATGCCCTGGTGGTATGAAAGATTCTGAATTTTCTTTCTTGTGGGAATTAATTATCATCAATTTAGACTGAAACAGATAAGCAAAAACCAAAACCAAAGAAACCCTGGAAGCCAGCCGTACAGAATAACACTAGTTCTTCACTTTTTTTGAGATTTGGACTTTGATTAATGAGACCATGTTTTACTACAACAACAACAACAAAGAATAGTAAAATTACACTTAAGCGTAAAAATAACAGTGCTCTTTTTTTAAAATTTTAGTTGGTTTTGCTTTAACATCATTAGCGTCCTTTTTCTTTGTTCATTTAAGGAAGGAATGCTAGAGAAACATGAATATTTGACGTGGATCTTGGACGTCTTAGAAAAGATCAGACCAATGGACGATGACCTTCTTAAACTCTTATTACCACTGATGCTGCAGGTACAGTACACGTAACTGTGAGCCAGTTGATTTTATGGGCAAGAACTGAGTCTGATAAGAATGACTAGGTAAGTAGAGGTGGAAGAGGACAGAATTTCTTGTTGAAATGGAAGGGAAAAAATGTCCTGATGCTACAGCACATGAAGTGATGAGGGGCTTCTCCTGAGGTCTAGCAGGCATTTGTATTGGCCGTGTTTGTAGCTTTCATCCACATGTCCTTTTCAAATGTCCTCACACACAGTAATTTCCCCCACCCCTGAGCTGAGCAAACAGGTCTTTAAATACCGTCTCCTTGTTCACACAGGTTTCTGTGAAAGCAAAACAATTCATCTCCTTCTAAGGATATAGAGGACCTTCTCCATTCTTTTGATATTCTTTGAGCCACTGGGCATGGGAGCTTCCTATTTTTGTGATTGGTCTAAGATCTGTTAAAATTTAGGCTATCTGGATGAAACTTATTGAAAAAATAAAAATTTCGTGGAAAGGTAATTCATGCTTTTGATGATTCAAACCACATGAAAGAGGATCTGGTGAAAAGTAATTCTTTGTCACCCTAGTGCCTCCCAGAGACCACACCGTTCTGCTGCTGGTGTCCTATGTCCTCCCTGAGGTGGCCTCTGCCTGTGCCGACCTCTGCAGTCAGTCACTCCTTCCAGACGTGCCTGTTGAGCCCTTGAGATGTGACAAGCACACACTGAGATGCGCTCTTAGTATAACCTGCACACCAGGCTTCAGACTTAGTCCAGAAAAAAAGGAGCGAATAGTATCTCATGAATGCTTTCTGTGTTGATAGCATGTTGAAATGATAGTGTTCTTGATTTAGCTATATTGGGCTACATAAAATACATCATTCTTTTAATTTTGCCTGTTTTTTTTTTTTTTTAATGGCTGCTAGAAAATTGAAAATCCCACCTGTGGCTTGCATTATATTTCTATTGGACGGCACTGGTCTAGACAGTACCTTTGAAGTTTGTTTTTGTTTTTGTTTTTTTAATGAAAAAAAAAGTCTGTATTGCAGTGGTTCTCTGACCGAGGAGCCTAAGACATGGCTGAGTCTGGTGTCCTGTGCTTCTCAGTACTCAGATGAGTTTGTGCAGTCGGCCTACCTGTCTCGTCGTCTGGCCTACTTCTGTGCCCGGCGCCTCGCCCTGCTGCTGAGTGACAGCCCCACCCTCCTAGCCGCCCACTCGCCGCACATGATGGTAGGAGCGAACAGCTCGAGCATCGGGGCCCCCAGCCCCGGCCCCCCGGGCCCCGGCATGAGCCCCGTGCAGCTGGCCTTCTCAGACTTCCTCTCCTGTGCGCAGCACGGCCCCCTGGTTTACGGGCTCAGTTGTATGTTGCAGGTGAGTCCCTGGTCCTTCCCGTTCCGTGTTAAACACTCCGTGTAGGGAACAGCTGAGCTGGGAGCTGCATCTTCAACGTTCATGTCATGTCTCTAGTGGTTTCCTCATCCGAGTAATCTATAGATGGAAGTTTCATGGTTTATTTTTTTAAAACTCAATAAATATCTTTTATTAAAGAAAAAAAGGAATATTGTTAAGCACCAAAACTGTATGTTGTATTGAATGTACAAGAAGAGAAAGGTGATTGCAATACCTGGTGTACAAGTACTTAACTCTGAAGTCATGGGTGTTAGAAAGAAAAAACATGAAATACAAAGCAGTACAGTAATTACAGTGCAGAGAAGCTGCACTGAAGAGCAAAAGGCAGCAATCAGAACAGTTACTGGAGATTTCATAGTATTGTTCTGAATGCTTGCTTAGTTTTTTCCTTTGTACTTTTAGTACTTCAGAATGTATTTTTTAATTAAATTTTATTTTTTTGTTGGGCGGAGGTAATTAGGTTTGTTGATTTATTTATTTATTTTTAATGGAGTTACTGGGGATTGAACCCAGGACCTCATACACGCCAGGCACACACTCTACCAGTTGCCTATACCGCCCCCAATGCTTTAGAATGTTAATTGAGCATATTTAAGTATTGTAAATTTGCAAGAGTTGCCGTTTACATTACACTTCACCACACACTGTCCATTTAGTGTAACAGGTGTTAAAGCCATCCTGAAAAGCCAAGCACAATGTGCTAGTGTTTTGCTTCTACCATTATAACGTTGCACAAAGCTAGTAAATTGGTTTGCCATTACAATTTTCATTTAACCAGAAAGGCTTAAAAAATGTCAGTTTCATCTGCCCTAATGGGCTTTTATTCATGCAAAAGGATCTGTAGCCTTTGTTTTTTCATAAACTATATATTATGGTTTTACAGGTGGGGAAGTTTCAGGTTTTTTTGAAAATTTTATTTATTTTTTTGGTTGGGGGGAGGTAATTAGGTTTATTTATTTATTCTTGGAGGAAGTGCTGGGGATTGAACCCAGGACCTCATGCACGCTAAGCAAGCACTCCACCACAGAGCTATGCGCTAGCCCCGCCGGAGGTTTCATGTTTTTATACCCCGTGTCAGGTCAAGGCGAGAGGAGATTTGCTGCTTCTGTCTAGAAGTAAGGATACCGTGGTGGTTCTTTATCAGGACTGTTAGGTAGTTCTGTGATTGAAAGTCGTTCAGGGAGCCCACAGAACAAGGCAGCTGTGTTCCTGTCCTTCCAGAGAGACGGCTTCTCCGTGCAGCAGCTGTGGCTTCCTCAGTCCACTGCTTGAGTTGGTTGCCTTCTTTCTCTGTTTCTTAAAAATCCAAATAGTTCACGAGGCTCTGTTCACCAGCCAGGCGTCATCGCTTGCGGGGTGCTTGAAAGTCCAAGAGCATGTGGGCCATGGGCTGATGCTGTCGGGCGTGAGGTGCAGCCCTGCCCTAGAGGAGCTCACGGGTGGTGTTCAGGTCACATTTCTTGGCTCTCAGTGCGGCCTGCTCTTTACAAAGGGGCTTTGGGACAGGGCTGGCCATGGAGACAGGGTCTCCACCATGGTGGAGTTTACTGGCTTGTCAGGAGCACAGACGCGCTCATGATGAGCTGCTTGCACATCCTGTGACAAGGGGCTGGCGGAGCAATGCTTAGGGGGCTCAGCACGTTGAGAAGTGCAACTTCTAGTCCAACCTAGAATTCAGGGAGATTTTTCTGGAGAAAGCGGTCCTGACTAGTGCTTATAATATGGATTAAAAAAAAAAAATGTGGTAGGAGTGTTCCTGGCAGGGGGAACAGCATGGAGAAAGGCCCAGAGGGTTGATCAGTCACCTGGTGGGCAGGTTGGTTTTAATGGAATATAAAGTATGAGACCTGTTGGCAATCAGGGCATAGAAGACCGCTGTGTGCCTTATGATTGGGGTAGGGGGTGTCACTGAAGGTGGTTTTGTGCAGGAAGTGACATGGTCAGTTGTGTGTTTTTGTTAGATTGTTCTGGCCACAGTAGAGAGAAGATCTTTGGGGGTGGGGAGGTCAGGGAGGGAGAGGCAAAGACAAGAAGGCGGCTGGCTTGAGCACCTTTGGGCTATTTTAGATGGTTTTATCCCTTGAGATCTCCACGTGGATACGTTCAAGAAGTGGTTCTGTGTCTGATTCTGAAGATGAGGGCTGACAACTGGCCAGATGTGTGGATTTGAGTCACTCAGGGCTGCTTGGCTGGTCAAGACCCTGAGATGGGGTGAGATTACCTAGAGAGTTAGTGTGAAGGCTGACCTATGAACCTGAGAGGCACCCGGGGTCAGAGTTTGTAGAGGGGACGTTCACAGAGATGCCCAGGAAAGGCTGGCCAGACTGGAGAGAGAAGAATGGGGGAGAGGGTTGTTATAGAAACAAAGATGATGACCAAATATGCCAACTGATGAGGGATGCTGAGGGTAGGAGAGTATGTGTGTGTGGCTGGGGAGGGCTATGTGGGAACTCTGTGTTTTCTACTCAGTTCTGCTGTGGGCCTGAAACTGCTCTAAAAAAATAGTCTGTTAAAAAAAAAGAAAAAAACCCAAAGATGACCAGAATAATATTGTCATAATTTGGTTATAATCATATTAATGACATTCACTGCGCTCCAGGCACTGTTGTAAGCTGTGGCATATATTGAGTCATTCAGTTCTCAGAACCACCCTATGAGATAGGAAATCAGTGTTATTCCTGTAACAGGAATAGTGAAATGGAGACACAGGTCACACTGCAAGTAAGTGACAGAGCTAGAATCCACACCCAGTCTGGATCCACAGTCCACACTCTTAACCACGGTGCCAAACTGCTCTGGGTAGCGCAGAAAGTCCCCAGGAGTTACTTGTGGGCAGAGCCCAGTGGACCGGGGACGTCTGGTAGGACGATGGCTGAAACTACTATTTGAGAATGTGGTGGCCACGGGTGATCCGCTGAGTGGTGGGCGAGGAGCCGTGTTAAGGTGCTGACATCACCTTGGGCTGGCTCCGTGTCTCCTCTGTGGCTCGTGTTTCTGTTGGGTACAGTCAGGGAATGACACTCCCTCCCTCACGGGGTTGTGATGCCTGAGTAAGACGGTCACAGACGGTGCTTCGTGCAGGCTGGTTGAGTGGACAGTATCTGCAGGGGCCTAAGTCGGGGAACACAGGTGACAGCCTGTAGGTCAGGTCCAGCCCACAAGATCAGAATAGGTTTTACACATCAGTCAGTGATTAAAACGCAAAAGGAGACTGTGTGACAGGGACTCTCGGTGGCCTGAAAGGCTTGAATCGTTTACTGTCTGGCTTTTTATAGGAAAGTTTGACCCCCCGATGGCCCAGGGTTACTACCTGCCTAGCATTTGAGAGGCTACTTATCGCACCGTTATTTGAGAGGAAAAAATTTTACTTTCTAGGTTTTTACAACCTAGAAATTATATATTCTAATTTTGTCTCATGTTTAAATTGCATTTAAAAACCTGTTTTAAGTGACAATTTTTAGGTGATGATTACAGCATTTTAGGAAGTTTCCTAGGCTTCCTGTGCTAGAATTTAGCATATAAATGATAATATTCCTTAATTTCTCAGTAGCTGTATTTCCTCCTGTTCAAGTTAATAATTCCATCTTAGTTTTATCTTATCACTGGAAAAGTTGAGAATGAATTAAGACATTCATATTTTAAACTCACCGGTAGGAAACAATAATTTAGTCAGGAAACCGGGTGTCACTTTTTAATCCTCAAGCTTTCGTAATACTTTTCTCCTTCCTCTAAACATCTGGATTTTCTGCTCCATTTCCAGACTGTTACTCTCTGTTGCCCAAGTGCCTTGGTGTGGAATTACTCCACAAACGACAGTAAGAGCGCGAACCCAGGCTCGCCCCTCGATCTGCTGCAGGTGGCCCCCTCCTGCCTCCCCATGCCGGGTGGGAACACGGCCTTCAACCAGCAGGTAGACTTTCTGTTACGGTTTGATGGGTGTTTTCATTCTTGAGAGGTGTCCCGGCAGTGCAGGCCGAGCCTGGGTTTCAGCAGCCTCAGATCGTTGTCCCAGCCCTGCCCCCAGGTGGCCGGGGTCGGGGAGGTACGCAGCCTCTCTGAACGCACAGGTTCACCATGTCACTCCTTTTCTTCTCACCCCGGTGCTGGGCTGTTCTTGCAGGGTCCCCCCAGCCCACCCCCATGGTAACTGTGGTGGCTCTAACCCGTGACCACGATACGCGAACTTAGTAGTCTATACATTAGTGTAGTAATGTGCCATAGAGGTAACAGCTACTGAATATCTAGACTATTATATGTTTTTTATTAGTGCTGGATTATTTGGTTCAAAGACTGAAGTAATTTGAACCACAGGATCATGGCTCATATTTAGAATAAGGGCTGTGTTTTGTTTTACCAAGCAATTTTCTTAAATTAATAAAACGTGTCCGGTTGCTTTCATACATAGAAGAAACGCTCAAAGATGATACTTTAGAACCTTCACCTTTCTGTATGATGTCCTAAAAATATTCCACTTGTAAAGTTTTTTTTTTTTTTTTTTTTTTGCAAGCATTTATTTTTGAAAACCGGCATTGAGTCAGCACTTGTCAATTTTAAAATACACTTCTTGGGTGACGAGCTGGATTTCCCACAATGCAGTCAAGACCGTAGTTCACTGTAGGATGCCCTGCTCATGTGGAAAAGGCTGACATGATTTAGACAGCCGCTGTGGCTTTCCAGGCGCAAGTTAATTAGAAGCGATTATCTTTCAGGTTCGGGCAAGGATTTATGAGGTAGAACAGCAGATAAAACAAAGAGGCCGTGCAGTGGAAGTTCGGTGGTCTTTTGACAAGTGCCAGGAGTCAACAGCAGGTACAGAACACCACCACAGAAGGAGGAGTGCTTGTGAACGTTGGACTTCCTGCCGCGTTTCTGATTCTTGTAAATCAGTGCACATACTGCGTAAGGACGCTTTTGGACAGAGCCACCTAGTGAATTTTGAGGGCATCCTTCAGTCTATGCCCTTTAGATACTGGCTGTCTAGAATGTCACGTTTTGTTTTATTGGCAATTCTTTTATGCTGAGAATGATAATTGCTTAAAATTCCTTTTTGCCCCACGTGATGATGATTGTGTACTATGCTGTTCTGGCTTTGTTTGGCCTCTTTAACTACCTCCTTCATTTCTGCATCTAGGGGTGACCATTAGTCGGGTTTTGCACACGTTGGAGGTGTTGGATCGACACTGTTTTGACCGAACTGATTCCAGCAACTCAATGGAGACGCTTTACCATAAGATTTTCTGGGCAAACCAAAACAAAGATAACCAAGAGGTAGTTAACATTTCTTTTCTTCTTTTCACCTTTTATTTTCTTAGCATATTTTCTTCTTTTTTGTTTAGTAAATTCCTGCAAAGCCTTTTCTATGAAGTGTAATACCTTATGAAGGCATCCATACCCTGAAATCATTCTGCTGTTGTGCTGAAATAACCCACCATTAAAATGAAATGTCCTTTGGGTTGGTCTGTCTAAGTGTATTGGTTGGAAAGATTTCTCTTGGCCCTTTTATCACCACTCCCCATCCTTTTAGTTTTAAGAGAATATCCTTCATCTAGTGATTGGTCTTTATTTTGACTTTAACTTAGGCTAAATATTAAAATACATTCTCCCAATCAGAGAGCAGTGAATGAATACTTGTGGTCATGGTGTTTGAAAAATCTGTAGACGGTGTATTAGGAGTCTCCAGAGAAACAGAACCAATAGGGGAAAAGTTTACATATATATTATATTATATAAAAGTAAGAGAGAATTTTATTCTGAGGAATTGGCTCACATGATTGTAGAGGTTGGCAAGTGTGAAATGTGCAGGGCAGGCCAGTAGGCTGGAGACCCAGGGAAGAGTTAATGTCACAAGCTTGAGTCTGGAGGCAGAATTCCTTCTTCCTCGGGGGGTGGGGGTGGGTTGGGGGGGGATGAGGGGCGGGAAGGTGGGAACCTGTCTTTTCTCTTAAGGCCTTCAGCTGATTGGATGAGGCCCACCTGCATTATAGTGGATTGTCTGCTTTATTCAAAGTTTACTGATTTAAATGTTACTCACATTTGAAAAAAATACCTTCACAGCAACATCTCCACTGGAGTTTGACTGGAAAACTGGGTACCGTAGCCAGCCAAGTTGACATGTGAAATTAACCGTCACAGACAGTTTTTATCTTACGCTTTCCTAGCAATATTTCATTATTAAAATGCTCCACTAGCACAGAATTTTCAATAATGTTTTTTCACTCTTATTTTGAGAGAAATATAAAGTTTCTCTTCTTTTTACAATGGGAAGTATGTATGGTTTATCCAGGTTGTCCTAGGCACCAGGAAGGCAGAGGTAAATTTTAACACATGGTACCCATTTTGAAGGAACACGTTATTTAATGTAATTAGTTGATTTACTTATTGAAGGATAATTGATTTATAATATTATATTAGTTTCTGGTGTACAGCATAGTGATTGACTGTATTTATAGCTTATTCTCCATTTAAAGTTATTACCAAATAATGGCTGTATTTCCCTGTGTTGTACGAATGAACACTGTATAATTAACTGATTATAAATATCTTTGATTCTCATATTAGCCTTTGGGAATGCATGAGGACAGAAGAGATAAAACAGCAACCTGAAACCTTTCCTTATCCTTACCTTTATGTGAACCTGATGTGAACTTGTTCCAGGTTATTCTTCTTGAAGTAATTTGTACATCAGCACCTTGCTTCTCAAAGATGAGGTTCAAGACTGCTGATGCCAAGTAGGATGCTGAGCATGAGGAACAGGCTGGGTGTATTTTCTGACTCGTGGCGAGTCTCAGTAGAGGTGCTCCAGTATTTCTGTAGAGCACATTGATTATAAGTCTACCTAATTCTCTGCTTCTTTACACAGGTTAGAATGTTATGTGTGTGTGTGTTCTGGCGGGGTGGAGACCTTAAAGTCTCTCTCTTTGAAATAAAGACTTTCTTAGATGAAAGACCTCAAGAACATTAAGTTGGTTTTTTTTTAATACATAGAAGTGAGATATCTGGAAGGAAAGTAGAGATAAAATTTAAGGTGTCTTTTTGGATTGTGAAGCTTCTTACACTAAGTGTTGACTCAAGACGATGTGGTTCACTGGTGAGAGTTTTACCAAGTCCCCTGAAGCCCCTTCAGGTTTGTGGCTGGCCTGCCTGTTTAAGTTCCTAGTGAATGAACTGGCCAACTTCAGAACTATATGCCTCATTCACCCGCAGAGACTGAAGTTGCTCACCAGCACCCCAAAAAGAAAATGATGAGTGTCTAATCAAGGGCAGAAATTAGGTCTGATGTTTTTGAATAGAATCACACTTTTAGCGTCTCTTTAAGGCACAGTTGCCTCCAGAGTCGGTGCTTGAGATTAGCCATTGGGGAATGAGAAGAAACTATTAGAACTTCTATGTAGATAATATTTTTTTAAAAACCCCACATTTTAAGCAGCTCCATTTTATCTAAGTTTTATAATGAACATAATTGTTATGGTAGTATGGGCATAGAAATTATAAGTAAATATATGTATATTGAGAGTATTTACTAAGAAGAAGAAAAAAAAAAAAAAAAACAGAACTGGAAATGTTTGTGAGAACTGGAGATCCTGGCTCTAAGCTCCCTGTAAACGAGTGACTTCACCCAGGCTGTGGGGGAGGTGCTGCCACTAGAGGGCGCCGTGTGCCCAGGGCTGAGAGTCCTGGATGCTCTGGTAACAGACTTCATTGGAAGGAACATCAGTGCTGCCCATTCAAGAGTAATTGTATTGAATGTTGACTCAACTCTGGAAAGATTTGATGTGAGTGAGTGGTTGCTTTGTGGTTACTCCGCTGTTTTATGAGTAAGACAAAAACTGCATTTTAAATCTGTAATTCAGACTGGTCACCTTTTCTTAATAATCTATCAGAGTAACTGGACAGGTACTTCTGAAATATTTAGCGATAAATAATTTTTTCAATATGGCTTTGGCATCTGTCTTTGTGTATATGTGTGTGTATGTATGTATGTGAATGACAGGGTTTCATCTGTGTGTTTACTCTTCAACAGGGTTCCCTGTTTTCTTGACCACTGAGTCACTTTTGGTATTTCTGGAATTCGTGTATGAGTGCAGAACTGTTTTGACTCCTGATCAGCTGTATGACTTCGGGCAAGTTAGTTGCTGCTTTAGGACTCTTTCCTGTTAAATTGGCATAGAACACTTCCTTGCCCCGCCTCTAAGGAGACATGAGCACCTTGAAAATTCTAAAGCTCTGTATAAACAGGTTTTAAAAAATTGTTACTGTCAATGATCGTAGCATAGCAATAATTATTACTATTATATTGGAAGAACCAGTATGTTGAAGCTATAATTCTCAGATAAGAAGGAGTTCTATGAAGTGACATGGTTAGGATTCAGAAACACAGCTCCCTTCTTGAAAACACACTTCCCCCTTTATGGTTTCATAGCTTGTGTTAGGACCCAGACAACATGATAGATAAGTTGACAGACTGACTAGCCTCTGTGGTTGCAGTAAGGTTGAGGTTTGCTCTTGCAAAAGCTGTGTTTAGGTGGGTCTGGGCCCTGGACTACACAGCTTACTTCCCCACATCTGTTTAGGAAACTTGAACTTTCCTCTCCTCGATTCCCTTTTCTCTGGAACTGCTAAGGGGAAATCCGGTTTTCTCCGCCCTCTTGGGAGGAGTGGGAGGGGGCACCTCTCCAGATGAGACAAGGGGCCTGAGGTTCAGACTGGTGTGTGTAGCCAGTCTTGGTACTGGGTGAGAGCCTGCTGAAAACAGTAATGCGTAGGATGAAGGCATTCAAAGCCTTGGTCCTGCCCCAGAGGGGGCTGCGGTCACAGAGTGAGAGTAGGAGCTGGTGTGCCCCACGTCAGGTGTGCCAGGGCCACAGCAGCCTTCCACAACTCCCCGTGGAAAGTCTCATTCCTTTACCCTCCCCGCCGCCCCTCAGAGCCCCAACTACTGCTTCTGAGGTCGGGCTTGGGTGAAAATACATGTCTGGAAACCCTTAATGTTTGCTTGTTCTAGATTTATGCTACTTGGTTTTCCATGCAGTGTAGTATGAGATAGAAACATTTGTAATGCTTAGGAAGGGGCTCAGAGACTCATGTCCCGTGGTGTGCAGCAGGTGTGGACCAGGGGTGGGCTGCTGTGTGCGGGGCGCCGAGAGGGCAGGGCCAAGGGGACCAGGACAGGGTGAGCCCTTCCCGAGCAGGGCAGCCAGTCTTGGCTTCTGCCTGGTTTGCTGTTTCAGAACTGTTTCTACGCTGCATGCTGGAGGCAGAGAAGCCAGACATCCCCATGAGGGAGTCACTCTTGATTCCAGCCCTGACCGCGTCTGTCACATGACACCCACAGGCAGGGGTCACTATGCTGACCTCACCTCTGAGCAGCTGGGTGGGGAGCTGCCCCCTCCACCTTCCAGATTCCCTGGACCACTTCCTTCTGTCTGGCTTCTCTCCTTGTCTGTGTGAGGCGTGCGGGGAGAAGCAGCTGCATCTCTGGGTACCCTGGCGACGAGGAGAGAAGGGAAAGGTGACAGGAAGAGCTGCCTTTTCACTTCTCTCTCTGGTGCCTAAGGAAGCAAACTTTCTCCTGAGTAATGAAAAGGCCAAGCCAGCTGCACTGACCACGCTGGCCAAAACAGACATTTCTTCCTTCCCTGCTGTTTGATCAGAACCACCACACACCAGAAACCTGAAAAGCGACAGGTCTATTGTTTGTATTTATTTTATGCCTAGAATATGCACGAAGCATTCCCTGACAGATTTGATGGGCTGACATGGGTTTTTTTGAATGTAGAGACCTCCCTCCTGCTCTGACTCAGTCCTCCAGGGCCAGCCCCCCTGTGCGTCAGGGTGTCTGTGGGACTCTGACCAGACCATCCACCAAGGCAGAATCTCCACCTCTTTTCTGCCATGGCTGTTCCGTGGGTGTCTTCCCGCAAGCCCAGGGCTCCACAGGTCGGGGTCAGTGTTTCTCCTGCTCACCAGCATGTCCTCAGTCTCCTGCGCCATGCGGGTACCCAGCAAGTCCTTGAGGGGCTTATAAAAAAGCTGCTGGGACCATGAACTGGAAGGGAAAACTGCTCTATAAGATTTGGTTTGCCAGGGCCGGGGTTAGGGCAGTGATGAGATCTGTACAATGTGTTGGCTTTACTCATGGTTCAGGTACGTAAAAGGGTACATACAGGTGGAGGTAGGAGTGTGGCTGACAGGAGAGCTCTCAGCTGGCAAGTCAGCAGGTTAGTGCACATCTGTGGTGGCATTACAGACAGTTCACTTACTTGTGATGAGCCAGATGATGTGAAAATGGCACGAAACCATATGGATGAAACACTTCAGTATTTATGGTGCTGAGCTTGTAAATGGGCACTCAGTAAACACTAGCTGCTGCCCTTACTGACGGACGGACATACATAGGGAGGCAGGTGAAGACTCTGGAGAGATGGAAGGAATGTGATTCCTTCGGACTGCTGTGAAAACACAGACACAGACACACAGACACCCTCCCTCCCTCCCTCCCCCCTTTGCACAGCCCACTGTGTCCATAGAGCACAGCCTGGATCTGTCAGGCCTTCACATTCTTAGGTTTTCACAGAGGCTTTCCCCTCAGCAGGGAAGCAGTGGGATGGACTGGCCCGCCCCGGGTGAGGTGGCCGCAGTACCATCTTGTAAAAGAGGTCACACTTGTTTCAATGCTTAGGGCTTTTTCTCCCCCATGTTGTTTAAGAAAAAGTTACTTTCTAAAACTAGGACTCAAGATAAGAGGGTCAAATGAGGCAAAAATGCAGCAAACGAGGAAAAGCCCCGCGGAGGGCTCCCCGCTCAGGCCTCCTGCGCTGACCTGTTACACAGTCGCTGTAAGTGCCGGTCGTGGCCCGGCCGGGGCTGCCTGCTCCTTGGAAGTTCCCCGTGTTCCTGCGGGACACCCAGAGGAGGCGTGGCTGGTCATTTACAGCTGCCCTTTTCTCCTTTCTTAAACTAAATCTGTTAGTAAAAGGGGAGTTAGGGTCACACAGCTGGGGGAGACAGTGGCGTGTCCAGACATTTTGACTTTGCTGCAACCTACGAGGGCCAGTAATGAATCCATTTAGATTGGGGTGGGCCTCTCGGTTTTTTTCTTTCTTTCTTTTTCTTTTTCAGCTTTTTTCTTGAGTACTTCTTTGCACTAGGCTCTGTTGTAAGACATTTTCTCTGGCCGGTGAGACACAGGTTTAGAAAATTTTTTGCAGGAGGAGGGTACAGCTCAGTGGCCGAGTGTGCACTTAGCATACATGAGGTCCTGGGTTCAGTCCCCAGTACCTCCATTAAAATAAATAAATAAACCTAATTATCCCCTCCCAAAATAAATAAAAAACAATAAAACAAAAAATAAAAACAAAAAAATCCTTAAAAATTTTATTTAAAATCTCCTACTTTGCAGAGTGAGGAAACGAAAGCTTAGAGAAAAGGAGTAAGTTAGCTGAGTAGTCAGCTCACTGGTGAGTGAAGAGGGATTGGGACCCTAAATGGTTCCAGAACAACGTTCTTCACAAGCACATTCTAGTCCCTGTATTGCTTCTTTAAAAAATAATTTTATTTCAAGTGAATATAGCTGAACAAACAGGTGTCAGATGTAATTTTGGAAAAAAAGGAAGGGAAAACCTTTAATAATTGCCGTGAACAGTTTCCACGCTGATACTGGCCTATTTATTTGCAGGCATAATCTCTAACTGATTTTTAGAAGCTTGACAGTTTTACCATAGTAAACGGTATTTATGTCAGAAAATTCAAACCCTCAGGTTGAGCAGTTTGGCCGTTGTCGGCGGTCACAACCTTGGAGGCCAGTTCAGACCTGGATCACTGGGATCCGGGCTCTGCTGTCGAGTAGCCAGGTGGCCCCAGACTGGTGACTTAGCTTCCTCGGTGTCATTCTCTTTGTCCATCCGATGGCCTTGCTGATAGAATCCACTTTGTGCGGTAGCGTGTGGTAAACACCTAGTAAATGCTGACTGTTATGTTCTTGGCTGGGCACCTTTGGTTGTCAGGTGAGGTGAACCTAGCACCTGGCTTCAGAAATGTACCCTTCTCATCTGTGTGTTTCCTCCATTCAGCATGAGAGGCAAGCAGGAAGGTTTCTCGAACCAGACAGTGAAGACTCGGAAACCAAGTCTAGTGTTTCAATTACCTTCCGTATGAGAGACATGGCTCTTTTCAAGGACTTCGGAGGGTTTGCTTTGTTGATCTGATTCATCTCATAAATGACTTCTGTTACGCAGTTACATATGTCTCAAAATTCTGTTTTATTTGTGTTACTTAAATGTTGATGACTTAACTGAGCGGTAGCATATTATTTTTTTGGCACAGTGCAAATTAATGATAGTTGATTTTAATACTCAGAGGAATTGTTTTAAAACAATTTTGTTATCTACCTCCTTTCTTAGAACTTAAGATCTGTACTATTTTTAACTGCTGCTTTAAGAAAAAAAAAAAAAAGGAAGTCTTTTTTGCTTGTATGCTCTGTTTTGTTTCTTGGATGTCACAAGACCTAAAGACTGCTACCCACATGGATTCTAAGAATTTGAGACTAGAAACATCTACCCTTTCTCTTGTCAAAAACCAGCCATCTCAAGTATCTTTTGGAAATGTACATGTGGAAACATTCAAATATATAAAAATTTTTTGAAAATGAATACTGTTAATATTGGAATAATCTTCTGAGTGTGTGGTTAACAGTCTTAGGCTTATTATCTTGTATGGTGATTTTGACTGTTAGAAGGACTGTTTGTGACTTTGTACAACAGACTTAGAGTCTGTTAGCAGTTTGGACCAAGTTTTACCTTACGTAACTCTTGAAGTATCTCTGAGACATTTAACAAGTTATTTAATCTTAGGGGGCCTCAGTTTGCTCAGCAACATAGGATTGTTGTGAAAGCATTAGAACAGGGCGCACCGTGTGACAAACACTCGTATGTACCAGCAGGAACCACCGTGCCTCTTGGTCCATGTGCTTTGGATGCTTTCCTGGGCATTTGCATACACATACATGAACACGTAGCAGCTTCAGCAGGCTGGGGGACGTAAATGAGATCGCGTTCTACAAAATATTCTGTGGGTGTTTTTTCTTTTTCCTTCCATGACTACTTAATACTTATTGTTCATCAGTTTTTAGTGGTGTATTTTCTTCTAGTCATGATGTTTTCCAGTTCTCTGGATTGGTCGGGGCAGGTGGAGGATAATCATTTTATGCAAACTGGAGTCATCTTGCCACATCCATTCAAATATTTATTTCATTTTCTTTCCATTGGCTAAATCTTTCATAATGATGCTAAATAATGGTGTTGTGGCCAAACTCATTAAATTAGGAATGAGAATGCTTCTGGTGTTCCACACTTAGTCAACGGTTAGATTAAATCAGTTATTTTTCCCATATTAAGTAAGTGTGTGTGTGTGTATGTGTCGGGGGAGGGGAACAAAATGTACCCCCCCCTTAATACACCTTGTTTTTACCTTTGGTTTCATGTAACACTGCACTGCTTTTATTCTTTGATTAGAAATATCTACTGAATCTACTATGTGCCAGGCACTGTGTTAGATGCTGAAAATAAAACCATGGAAAAGACAGATCCCTGCCTTGTAGGAGCACCTGGTCTAGCAAGTGTCAGAGGAGGAATGAAGTCTTTGGTATTTCACTCCTGTGGTTTCATTTTCTGCCTGTCAACTGGGTTACAAGTCTGGCTTGTCTCTGGAGAGGCAGAAGTCAGGTCGGAAACGGTGGGTGGCCATGGCTTGTTGGTGTGGGCTGGGCGGCAGGTTTCCTGGGGTGTACTGAGCCAGTGGGGAGAGTGCCATTTCATCACGATGTGCTCCCAGCGACCTTGATTCACCCATGAGGGGAGCAGCGGAAAGAATGAGGTCTCCCAGTTCAGCTACTTTCGATCTCTGTTCTCTGGGCCATCTTACTTACCTGTGAAACCTCAGTTTTTTCATGTGTAAAATGGGAAAAGCAACATCTCCTTTAAAGTTTGTTGTTGAGATTAGAGATGATGTATGCAAGACACCCAGTACCTGATCAGTAAATATTTTCAATTATTACTGCTGCTATCACTGTGGTTGGAAATTCACGATTATTAATATCATTACTGCTGTGACCATGTTTTAATTTATACCAGGGCTAGACCTCACACTCTTGACCCCCTGGTTTGGTGCTTTTTCTCCGACCTTAACTTTATGGGTCTGTCTCTCTGCATCTCTGTCTGTCCCACTGGCCTGTGTGTAGTTACAGGCTAGGGGGTGCATGCTGTGGATTTGCAACAACTTCTTAGTATCTGTTAAAACCACCAATATGAAAAGCTGCCTGGTACCGCGCCTGAAGACCCCAGCTCTGACTTACAGTGTTTGGGATGGTGAACTACTTCTCTTTAATAGTTCTCAGAGGTCTGTCTCCCTTTCCTAGTGGATGTTTAAAACCAATAGCCATGAAGCTGTGTTGTGAAAGATGCATTATTACGTGCAAGTAAATTTTACAGCACAAGGGAGCGGAGCACTGTGATGCTGTTAGCACTCAGAGTGGAGGCAGAAGAGCCCAGAGAAGCTTGGCCATTGTGTTCCCTGAGGGAGGGTCAAGATTACTTTCCAGTATTGCTCTGCTTATTTAGTTCATTTCCGAAGATTTATATTGTGGCAAGAGTACCATTAATTAGTCACATGATCTTGGACAGCTGTTTAACATGTCTGTGCCTTGGTCTCCTAATTTGTAAAGTGAGGATAATAATAATAACCAGCTTAAGGGTAGTAAAGATTGAAAGAAATAATTCTGGAAACACGTTTATTGTAGCATCTGACTGTAAATGGAGTAATCACTCGTGTCAATTATTTTTATTCCTACCACCAGCAGATTTACCAGCATGTCTTTATTAGTGATATTGAGAGTGATTAAGTCCATACTAAGTTATTTTTATATTTTAAATTTTCCTTAGAAGCAACTGAAAAGATTTACATTTAAGATCAGGTCCTCTCACTTTTTTTTCTGCTTGGGTCAGTTAAAAATGCTAAGACTTTAGCAAGGACTAGAATAAGCAATACATTTTGCAGAAAACCTTTTCTGAAAAACAGACTTTTGATCAGAATAGAAACAGACAGTTTCACTTGGTCAGGGCTAGTCTCTTTTATCATCCAAAATGTTTTACAAGACTGCGCACAGAGCAGTACGTGTAATGAGTACCCAATAGATTGCTTTTTTTTTTTTTTTCTTGTGTTCAAAGAATTACCTTAAGTCTTCACTGCCCAAGACCCAAATCCAGAAGGTCCCATTGATGCGGAGAGGGTGGATCATTATAGTTAGTAACCCCCTACTTGAACCACTTGGGGTGGGAGGAGGAGCAGTACCCCCAGAAGAAGCAGGGGTGCTGTTCCCAGAAGAAGGTTAGAACAGTGGGCAGGCAGGGAGCAGAGCTTGTCTGAGGCCTGAGAACTTCCGTTCTCGGGAGGATTTGAGCTTTGCTGGTGATCACGCACCTCTGACTTCCCCTTTCCTGCGTTCTGTTGCAAGCCTGTCCTGTCTGCCTTTCCTATTTATGCACCTTTAATTAGATATTGAAATAGTGCAATTTGCCTGCAGAATAATAAAAATAGAGAAAGCAACCACCACAAAAATTCACATAGTTCTGTTGCTGAGGGCAAATTTTTTGGCCTGTGAACCGTCCATGTGAACCTTTCTCTTCCTGCAGGGTCACCTGGTTCTTGGTCTGACTTGATGCACTGTGCCTCTCTGACGTGTCAGAGGGCACCGTTGTCAGTTCCTGGGGCTGGGGCAGGGGGTGTTTTGGTATCATGCTTCCCTGGTGTCTGGAGCAGTGGTTCTCACATCTTTTTACTTTAAGATAATTTCCTTGGGCTATATTCTCAGAGACTGAATTATCAGAGCAAATAGTATAAACGTTTTTAAGACTCTTGTTATATAGTAGAAATTACATCCAAAAGGGAAATATCAACTTTTTTATTCCTATAAAGTGATACATGAAATGATTTATATCTTGTGCCTAGAAGTTCTGGTGGCACGAGGTGCCCAATACTTGTTTATTGATGAATTAATAAGTGAGTGAACTAATGAGGCTACTACCTATTTCATGGTACTCTTCTTCTGTGAGTTTTTTCCCCCCTGATTTTTAATTTTGTATTGTTGCTTTCCTATATTTGCCATTTAACTGGCAGTCTTCTGCCCTTGTAATTCCTTCAACCTCAACCATGTGTTCTGCTTTTTTATGTGTTTGCTTAAAACTACTTGGAATTAATTTCCTATTACTGCAGTAACAAGTTATCAGAAATTTAGTGTCTTAAAGCAACACACTTATTTTCTTACAGTTTTGGAGATTATGAGCTTATTGGGCTGTAATCAGGGAGCCAGTTGGGCTGCATTCCTTTCGCAGGCTCTGGGGGAGAATTTGTGTTTCCTTGTATTTTCCAGCTTCGAGAGATCGCATATGTTCCTTAGCCTTTGTCCTGATGCTCCATCTTCAAAGTCAGCAGAATAGCATCTTCACATCTCCCCTTGCCTCTGACTTGCGCTCCCATTGTCACATCTCTCTCTCTCTGCTGCCTTCCCCTGAGCATCCCTGTGCTCACAGTGGGCCCACCCACATAATCCAGGGTAATTCCCCCAGCGATCCCTGTCTCAGTCACAGTATTTCAAAAACTCAATCTTTTAGCAGCATTTCCCCCTGATTTTCTTAATTCACTTAATTCCTAATAATTACAGCTTCAGTGGGAGGACTGCAGACCTTTTTGTCTTCAAGCTAAGATCTCAGATGTCTGCAGGCCGGGACGGACCGATGCTCGTCCCCTGTGAGGCGGGGGAGGTGCAGATGCCACTGCCTGATTGCCTTCTCCTCCACCTGTCAGCATGTCTTGTTGCTGTATGGTTAGCTGCCTTTTCTGCTTTTCCCTGTACAAGGTGAAGTGTTTGAGAACAAGGGCCAGGTATTTAAAAATTTTATTTCCTCAATGCCTAGCATATTCGGGGTGCTTAATAAGTGCCTTTGGAAATGACTTGACTTTTTCCTAAGATTTGTTTTCTAGCACATTTCTACCCTAAACTGGTCATCATATCTGGATGTGTTAAAAAGAAGTCTTGTCCTTTATATATTCTTTTCTATGCATTTCTAGTCAAGCAGAGCTGATTACTTCACTTGGGTGAGTCAATTATTTATTCTTTTGTGGCATATTTTCATTTTATTTTGATGATGCAGAGGACAGTTTAAAAAGACTCTATGAATGTGACTGATGCACATTCCTGACTAGTGAATTTATTAAAAACTGATGGCAGTATTTTTAAGGTAACTCCTTTTGTTCTCTTTAATGCTCTGAATCTAAGTGTGCAGAGTTTCACTTTTATATTTTTGCTTTTCCCAGGATTAGATTGAACACAAGCAGGAAATTCTCCCAGTTTGCTTTCTTTTTTAAATGCTATGTCCGATTTTTACACATTTTAACGGACTTATTTTTCTTGTTTTAAATTAAGAGACCCAGAGCTCCTTTTGGGATACCTGCCCTAAATAACTTCACATTTCTTTGTTTTAAGTCAGCATGTGTTTAACCAAATTTAGGGTAGGATGAGTAAAACTCTTGGAATCAACTGATTTATAGGATCTGAACTGTTTGCTACTATCTAAAAGCTGATCAGGATTCTTACCCTGGGATTCCTGGATGTCTTCTCGGAGTCCACACACCTCCTGAAATTTTGTGCTAAATGTGTGTGCGCTCATGTGTTGTTCCTGCAAGTGTGCTCCCGGCTGGCATGATCCTAATTGAGCTCACAGATTCCAAAGCATTAAGGACTTCTCACGCAGCGTATAGATGCCAGTACTACGACCGTCTAGTTCTTTCGGCAGAGTGTTTATGCAGCCGGGCAGGTACCACAGACTTGCAGTGGATGTCCCAGTGGTTGGCACAGATCCTCTAAAAGGAAGGGTGAGACTGCGTCGAAGGCCAATCCCCTTGCAGGCTCACCTCCTCCTCCCTCCCCAGTTCACGTCCCTGGGGTCCCTGCGGCCTTTCCTGGACTCCTCTCGTCCTAGCCCGTGCTGCCCTTTTCTAGGCCACAGCGACTGCAGCTGGTAGCTCTGGTGGCAGTGCTGGGCCCTGCTGGACCCAGGCTCCTGTCCTTTGTTAACTGGGTCTGCTTGGAAGTTCTGTTCCGTTCCATGCCTGGCTGTCATTTTTCCTTTGTTGTTTCGGAGGCAGTGGGTTTTGATCCGGCCTCCCTGTAGTTCTTCCTTCCAGGTCCTCCTTGGACTGAGCGACTTGACAGCCAGGCTTGTTAGGGTTCCGTCCTGACCGAGGCTGTGAGTGAGGGCCTGGGGGGTCAGCAGTGGGGTGAAGTCCTTGATATTCAGGGTCGGCTCCCCTTTCTGTTTCCTTTGAAATTGAGTCTGGGGGGTTGATGGGGCTTGGTTATCATCCTCTGTGCATGAAGCCTGAACAAGGAAACCCATTCTCCAGGGATTGTCACAGATTCAGCTGGTCTGTGTAAGTGATGTCTTTCCTTACGACCAAGTGTTTACAGTTTATACCTCAATTAAAATAAATTTGGTACCACTTTTTAAAACGACTATAATGAAATGTGAGAAGAAAGCTTGAAAGCTTTAAATATTCTATTGCTTGCATCCTAAACCTTACTGGGTGGAAGTTCGTCTGACATGGCTGGTACCCATTTCTCTTGGTCACTAGGTTGCCCCCAATGACGAGGCTGTGGTGACACTGTTGTGTGAATGGGCTGTGAGCTGTAAACGGTCGGGCAAGCACAGGGCGATGGCTGTGGCAAAACTCTTGGAGAAGAGGCAAGCAGAAATTGAGGCAGAGGTAGGTTCGGTTTTCTTTCTATGTGTAGAATACCACCACTTAAAAATACTGTTCTGGGCAAGATTCTGCTTCTTACTCTTTATGCCTTTGTTTTTTATTTTTGTTTTTTTTTCTCATGAAGGAAAAGGGGAAAACGTACAAATTCACATAAAGACTCCATAGTAGGATCCCTCTAAGTTGATGAAGCCAAAACTTTACATTCTGGACTAAGTTAAAATGATATCTTTTAAAATATGACTTCGGTATCTAACGTAGAAGAGAAATCTCCCTCTGTGAGGTCAAGGCGCACACACGTGCATGTATCTGTACATTTTGCATTATGTGCATCTGTGTATATACGCACACATGTGTGTATTGAATCTGGAAATACTTTGAGGCAGTTGTGACTGTGAGATTACAGCTGCCAATTTGTATTACTTCTTGAGATTGTGTTCCGGCCCCAGAGAGAGCAATTAAAGCCTCTGGAGCAGATTATAAAAGAACAAACAAATGTTCGTAAACAGTAGCTTTGTTGCGGGAAAAATGTTAAGTGAGCCTCCCTTTCTGCCTGTGAGGTCTGGCAGGGTGGCTGGGGAGGAGGCGTGTCGGGGACCTGCCGGGGCTGTCCCCTCAAAGCGGGGTGACTGCAGGGCCCCCCCGCCTGTCTCTGCTCCTTCTCGTGTTCCCCGCCATCCTCCACACAGCAGCCAGAGCCATCTTTTCAAAATGGAAAGGAATCACCTTGTCCTCTTCCTGAATCTCCCAATGGCTCCTTCCCGTGACACACAGAGCCTGACGTGGGCTGCACACCAGCCTTTCCCCTCTCGTCCCGTCCCTTCCCCGGCCCACACACAGCCTCAGCCACTGCGGGGTTCCTGTCTCCCCACACACCGCACTCGCCTTTGCTCTTGCTGTTCCTTCTGGGTGCCGCTCTCTGTTCCCCATCTTTACACGGCCACTCCTGTTTCGGGAGGTGTCACTTCCTGTCTGGCATTTCTGGCTCTACATGTGTCACCTCCTCCAGAAGCTCTTCCATCACCACCTGGTCCACAGTTGACGGCACCCACCGCACAGCCACTCTTTCTCACATCGCTCGGCTTTACTTTCCGCTTTGGCTCACCGTTCACTGCCCGCTCTCCTCCAGATGTGAGCCTGACAGCAGGGGCCTCGCGCACCCTGTTCAGTGTTGTGTTGGCACCCTTGGCACCCAGAATAGTGCTCAGTGCACAACAGATGCTCAGAAAATGTCTGTTGCATGAATGGATATGCACTTAGCCGGCTCTCTGTTACTGCTAATACACCTGCCTCCTGTGACAGCACTAGAAAATGAAATAGGAAGAATATTTTCATAGGTCTCTCCTCCTGCTGGGAAGGCACTCTTTACCAAATTCAAGAGATCACGTTGTTGAAATTGGGGCTTGAAGATAGTGATGCTAAGGTGTAAACCACATGACCCCTTTTACAATGGGCAAATTAGGAAAAAGTGTTTCGTTGCATTTTTCTACATATTTGAATAGACTATTCTTCCATGAATGTGCAGTGATAAAACTTTAGTAACTAAAGTTGAATTCTTTAAACTTCATTGCTCCTTCTGGATTGTTTTTGTTGTGCCCTCCCCTCCCCCCACACATGTCCCAGGATACACACACATATACACACACACACAACTGCACGCAGAAGAGGTTCACACAGAGACGGTGTAAATGTGTCCATATCTAAAAATTCACTCAGAGATGTTTCAGATAATTGATTTCTATTAATCACCATTTTCAAAACTTGACCTTTATAAAGAGAGGAGGGATTGAAGAGATGATATCTAAATATAATACTATTTTAGTATTAAAAGTAGATAATGAAAATGGGAAAGGTCAAAGAGATAGCAAAAAGAATAGAAAATGAGGTTCTGATGGCTTCTAAACTGCTTCTTTGCTGGTCTTTTGGTAAGTTCTGACTTTAAGAATGTCAGAGTTAAACAGCTTCTCTAGACGTGTGTCATGAACTGTGGAGATTCCAGGAGGTCCTGAGAGAGCTTGCTGGTGAAGTGTATGTGATGAGTGAAGAACCTTACTGGAGGAATGACGTTAGTTTTCTCATTTGACTTGGCACCTCCCCAGACATACTCATAAATTCACCACCCGACAAAAACAAACACAAAAGAATCAAGCTCAGTAGTACATGCCCAAATATTTCTTGGCTGGAACACCGCTAAACATGGATTATTTAAAAATGAAGACAACCTCATTGTTTTCAGTGGTTTTGCAGAGAGAGTGGGCAGTTGCTTTTGCTGTGCTGCACATCCAGTGGGCGTTCTCGCCTGCTACGCAGTGTCCGCAGTTCACATGAATAGTGGTTTTCACAGGTGTTGTTTGAAATTGTTTGAATTGTTCTGGGGCAGTTTCCCTCAACTTTTGGAAGTTACATTCACCTATGATGCGTGGACCTCAGATAAGTACAGAAATCTCAATTTTGCATGTTTCATCCAAGAATGTAGATATTAACAAACTAACAAACTTAACAACCTGTTGTGACTATACTCGTCCCCTGTAATTAACTTTGCTTGTTTATTTTTTGATCGTAGAGATGTGGTGAGTCAGAGGTCTTAGATGAGAAGGAGTCCATTTCTTCAGCCTCTCTTGCTGGATCTAGCTTGCCTGTTTTCCAGAATGTTCTGCTGAGATTTTTAGATACACAGGCCCCATCATTGTGTAAGTAAAGCTTTTTGCTTCCAGATCTTAGACAAGGGGACTGACCCTTTTTTGGGACTGATTCCTCCCTCATCTGTGATCTTACCAAAAGTGAGCACTGAAGATAATGCGTATCTTACTGAGCAAAATTCTGTAATCTGTTTTCGAGGAGACTTTCACGCAATTTTAAAATCAGGCAATCTTCAAAGACTTACATTTCCAGAGTTTTAATAATTAAAACAATGAGTCACCTCAGTCCCTTATACTCGGTGGACTAATTTTCCCTTTCTAGATCTTTCTTACCAGAAGAGAGGAGCTAAGGTCCTGTGATGTTTACTATGTATATTGTGATTTGGAATTTTCTCTTTTTGCACTGTTTTCTAGATTTCTGATTTTCTAACTTCTGATATTAAAAGGGGGGAAAGTAAAAGTCCCTTACAACCAGGTAACGTGTAGAAGTGGTTGGCTGCCTGCCCGCACTCTCTTGGATGGTCAGGCCTTTCTTGTTCTTTTTGTGTCTTTTCTTCCATTGTTGGTGGGGAGTGGGGGGGCTTGGGGACCAGACAGCCAGTGTGTTCGTCCTGTGGGTGGAAACTTTAAGAAACTCATTTGTGTGATCAGAGTCGGCTCAATCTTATTCTGAGGTTCTCATATGACCGAGTGCAGCAGGGCAGGTCTCAGCGTAGATGGTGTGGGTTCAACAGAAAAATGTCAAAAGTGAAAAGTAATAGAAAAGCGGGGGGGAAGTGTGGAAGGTGAAGAAGGGAGGCATCTGTGGAGAAGAAGGAGGTAAAGCAGCAAGAAGTAGTCCTTCTGATTCCTTTGCCCCATTTGGGGTTGAGTGATGCCTGGGGGCGAGGTTCTGGTAGTTACCTGGCAGCTCTTCTAGGACAGAGGGAGAGCAGGAGCCACAGCCAAGCTGGTGGTTGGAATGTAGGGAGCAGCGATGAAACGTGCAGAAGGGAGCAGAGAAATGAGAGGGCAGAGAGGTTCCGGAGAGGAGAAAACACGTTGTCAGGAAGGGGAGTGAGAGCTGTGACTCACCTTGTGTCCTGGGGGAGGTAGAGAGACATTGGCCCTTTGCTTCCCTTATCCAACCCCATCCCTGTTCTTTTTCTTTGGGAAAATCTTCCTCCCTAGAGGAAGCAAGCCTTGCTGGCTCTGGGCCCCATTCACTGCTCGTTAGAGCAAGCTCTTCCGTCTCTGAGTAGAGTTTGCTCATCACTGAGCTTGGAGGTGGGCGAGAGCAAACATTTAGGCTTGAGGTTTAGGGAACTGAGTTCAGCGTTCCCCGGGTCCAGCCGTGGTCGCTCTTGGTGTTTGTGAGTGTGGTGGTACCGGGGCTGAGCTTTGTAGGTTGAGTTTTCGTAGTTGACTCCTTTTTCGCCTTCTCTCAGAGGCACAGATAGGATGTTTGAGAGAGCAGTGGCGATAGGAGGAGTCACAAGGTGAGTTACAGACTGGTCATGAATTTTAAAGGGTGGCAGGGCTTCATCTTGGTGCTCCTTTCATTCTATTTTTCTCTCTTCAGTGGATCCCACTCACTATTTTTTTCAGATACCAGTTGAATTATGGTTCTATTGTGAAGTCTATTTTGAAAAAGTGCATACCCACAGACACTGAAGGTAGAACCAACAGTCAGGAGTCATGAGCTTGTTACAATAGTAAAACCAGAGGAAAGCAGTCTAACCCTGCTTTTTTTCCTTGCCTGAGATTTGGTGTTTCCATGATTAGTTCAGTGGTTATCCATTTGCCAGAGACCACTGTCTTTAAACTTGAAATGGTGCTTAGCTCATCGGATACTAGTTTTCCATTCATGTGGGACATTCAAAACTGGTGTGCCGGTTCTGCACAAAGAGCTAGAGCCTTATAGCAAGTTTTCCAATACATCCCTTACTTTGTTTAAAAAGAAAAATTATGAAAAATTGTGAAAATATTGTTAAGCCTTAGTAGTTGGTTTTTTTCTACTGGATCAAGGAAACTGGAGCCTTGATTGAATTTGATTCTTTGCAGCGGATCCGAACAGCGAATGTGAGAAGGTGGAGTTTGTGAACCTGGTGCTGCTCTTCTGCGAGTTCATCCGGCACGATGTCTTCTCCCACGACGCCTACATGTGCACCCTCATATCTCGAGGGGACCTGTCCGTCACCGCCTCCACCCGGCCGCGGTCGCCTGCAGGAGAAAATGCCGATGAACACTATCCAAAGGACCATGACGTGAAAATGGAGGTATGGCCCTGGGAGGGGTGCCCCACGCCCCAGAGACTCAGCTCTGCTGGGGAAGCACTTCCAGAAGGATTGTGTGGTGGCGGAAGGGGGATCGCTTTTCAGTCATGTTCTCTTGTTACAAAGCTCATTTATCTCCGTTCCTCACTCACAAAAAACATTTGGACTATGGTTTCTATCTTCTAAAATTATCTTTTGGATATGCTACAACTGTTAATGAAAAGATTGGACAGGCCATCACGTTTTTCATTGGAATGAAATTGGAATTATGTGCTTCCAATTTTACTTATTTCTAATCCCCAGTTTTGGTTTAATGTGCCTCAAAATTGGACTTGTTTTGGCCCTAAAGTCCTGGCTGTTTTCATTCTAAGGAGCATCTTTTCTCCAGTGTATCATTCATGACTTTCGTCGCTCTTTCCTGCATATACTTTAGTCATAACACATCATATTTTCATTTTGATTAACTAAAAATTTGATCTCTATCTCTCAAATGCTATAGAATTGCTCTTTTCAACAAATTACTTTATCCTGTGAGTATGGCTTTATAATTTTCTGCCACTTTCTGGTATTTTGGACATTGTTCCAGATACTTAGGGGAATTTTCAAGGCAAAAAAGATGAAGTTGATGATGGAATATAGTAGAAAATGGTGAGAGACTGTGATAATTTCTTAAAAATAAAGCCTCATATTGGTTCTGTTTAACATACTATTTTGATGTTTTTAGAACAGTGGTTATACTTGTAATTTAAAAAGCTGCCATTAGCATTGCACATGTGAATTCATAGTTTGTACTTATAAGATTTTTAAAAATTATTTCTTCAATGTAAATGCTTTTTTTTCTAAATTTATCCATAATAGAAGTTACAAAGAGTAAAAAATAAAGTTACTTTACCTGTTTCTGCTTTTTCTTTTCTGTTCTTGGACATCAGGGTATCTTGTATCTTAAATATGCTCTTAAGATTTTTCTTACTAAGGCAAGTTGTTGAGCATGTGACTGGGGATAGCCCAGTGAAGGAAATTATGGCCAGTTTTTAATCAGGAAGTTTGCGTGCTTTTCCCTTAAAATATCATGGAAGTTAGATCTTTCTCATCTTGAAGACTAAGAATGTGACTTTGCAAAGCAATGTATGTCTTAACTTTCTTCTATTTTATTGGAGGGAAGAAAGGACACTTTGGGGGGAAAGGAGGTAGATGGTCTAAAATGTCGCTGTCTTGTTTTAGCCTCTTAATGAACTGCAAAATTTACAGTGTGACTTTCTTTCTCTGGCAATTATCAGGAACAGACAATCATGGCGCATATGGGCATTGACTCAGGAGCTACTAATATTTTTGATGAAGTAGACAAGAGTGACTTTAAAACTGACTTTGGTTCGGAATTTCCAGTAGGTTCAACCTTCGAATTCTTTACGACCATCAACCCCACCTCCCCAGCTCATCTCCCCCATCTGCTCCTTGCCCTGTGTGCTGGAATGACCTGTGTCCTTGTGACGCACATGTGATCCTCTCACATTCCACCCGAGGGTACAGTTAATCATCTCATGCAGTTGTCTCATTTCAGCTCATCCTCAGTTTTGGCTGCATTGCCTCCTTTTGTAAATTAACACTCCGGTCCTCATAGTGGACTGTGACTCATTTATTTGTTTAGAGATCATTGTCTCTCAGGAATACACAAATTTCGTTTCATCAGGATGGTCCATGTTGATTTGCTCTGTGTGTGTTCGTCTTCTAAATGGTCGCTTTCCTGGCTCTGGACTTGTCATACATTCTTCTGCTTGATCTCAGTATGATGACAGTGTGTTGTTCCTCATGGATCTCAATGTGTAACTCTTTATGAAAATGAATATTGGTGGGGTATAGACTAAAACCTTTGTATCTATTATTTGTTAGTTTTATTAGTGAATTATTTCTGTTTATATGTTTTTGTAGGACATGTAGCCCTATGAGGAAAACACTTAAGTCTGATTTCATCTCTGGGAAATGTCCCTGTGCACATTTCTTACATGTGTGGGGTTGTCATTTTCTCATCTTCAGAATAGAGGATGATGCTACTGATCTGAATATGACATTTGTGGAAATGAATACAATTTATTATTCTGCTCAGTGGTTAAATAAGGAAAGGATATGGTATGAGTGTCTTGTGTGTTTGAGGTTCTGTGTTTTAGTTTTGCTCTCTTTCATTTGCAATCTCCAACTTTTGTTTTACATGACTTAGATTTTTTCTCCCATGCCTGGAGAGTCCTGTGAGAAAGCCAACCCTGCCTTGGGCAGGAGACAGTCAGTTAATGTTGAGAAGCTGTTGAAGAGAGAAAAGCCGAGGGAGTTAATTTTTCCATCGAACTATGACCTCCTGCGACACCTGCAGTATGCAACCCATTTTCCCATACCTCTGGTAAGTCACTGCTTGTCAGTTGGCAACCTGATTATTTCATTGCAGGATCATTGACCGTTGATTACTCAACTAATTGCCTGAGAAATACATATGACAGCAGGTGAGTTTTTGTGTTTGCTACTTCTTTTGTTACGATTCTCATTGTATAGCGTATGTGCTCATGTGGTCCAGGCTTGTGGTGTGATGCTACTGGCTGGCTAGATGTAACAGAATTTTCTGTATTAGTACCCTTTTTTCAAAAGCATTTGAGTCACTGCAAATGATGACTGATTGTGTTTCCCCACTTCAGTTTGAAACTCATTTACTTTTATGTGCACTGTGTTGTAGGAGGCGCTTTCGTATTATACAGATGAGCAAGAAGTTTTGGGCACAGGAAAGATGAATAAAATAGGAGGGGGACAAGCACCAGAATAAGTGCAATAACTGAGTGAAAACCCGAGTGTCCACTGGAGGATGAACCGTTTGACATTCCTGGGTCCCTTCCACTCTCAATGAATACGTATTGGAGAGGAGAGAGCATCTGGTTGAGAAATGGGTTAAGGCTTCGTAGAAGAGATTGTATTTGAGATGGGCTTAGGTTTTTGACCCGTTGAATTTAAGAACTGGATAGCACATGAAAAACAGATGCTAGGAAATTTATGTTTGACTCATAACAAGTGAAATGCTTTACTCTGAAGGGAAACAAGATTAGTTTTTTGATACTTGTAATGAAAATTGGGCCAAAATATGTGATTTTTTTTTTTCTTAGGTTTACTGTCTTTTTTTCCTGGAATTTTAAGTGTAATTTCAGTGAGTCTTTTTTTTTTTTTTTTTTTATTGAAGACTATTATTACTATGATTTTAACAAAAATGCAATTGTGAAGTATATACTATGTTATTTCCTGAGTATCTTTGAGGAATTTTCATCTCTAAACTGAATATTTTCTACAATTTTTTTGGGGGGGGTTATTTTTCAATATCCTCTGAAATGACTTTCATAATCTCTATACCCATACATTTTTTTCTTATTATGATTAAGAAGCCCTTGCTAATTTTTCTGTGTCCAGGGCTGTATCAAAAGTAGGTAGAATTTTTTCCTTGTTCATTACTGGCTGAATTTATCAGTATTTTTCAGCTGCTACCTGTAGGCATCACTCATTTTTCCACATAATGAAATAACTTCACCGTTTATTTAGGGTAGCAGAAAGCCTGATATTTTAGAGATGGATCCTGAAGAATTCATGGATGAACTATCAGGGTGTCTTGATTTGTTTTAAAATAGAGTTGAAAAGAATCCATTTTGAAGTGTGGAGCTGAGTTAATGGTAATGCACCAGTGTTAATTTCCTGGTTCTGCCAAGCGTTGCTAAGGTATGTAATGGTATGTACGGCATGAGCTTCAGGGCAAAGTAGATGAAGAGTACCTGGAGACTCTGTACTCACTCTGTACCTTTTCTGTAAATTTTAAATTATTACCAAATAAAAAGTTTATTTAAAGAAATGAAAAGGGAGCTGAAACAAATGTGGCAAAAAGTTGAAAATGGTTGAAATCGGTTGAGGGTTCTGTGCCCTTCTCTTGGGAAGAACTTTGCAGATCTCCCTTGCTCATGTGTGGGTGTGAGATCAGAGGGCTGCCCAAGCACAGACGTCTTTCTCCCGTTGTTCATGTGACCTTTGGCTACGCAGTTGTTCCCAGCACTTAGCGTTCTCAAGACTGCCAACTTCCTTTGAGGAGAGAACATGAATGATTTCTGGTGAGTAAGTCTCATGATGGGTTAAGATATAATTCAGCTGTAATTTGCCATCATAAATGAGTTGCTAGAAAATTGGACACTTTTTCTTTTTTTTTTTTTTTTTAACTATCCTTCTATCACCAGTTGTCCAGGCACCCCTGGTAAGTTGTCAGTATAATTTAGAGTAAGCCATCAAAAAGGGGAACTAAAAGTATATGCTAATAAAACGTTAACGTTAGGAATGCTGCAGTGAGTCTGGTTCTCTTGCTTAAAAAGAAGGAAAAGTGTGACTAACGTATCATGCATGTGAGAATATAAGAATGTGATTTTTAACCCCCCTCCCCCCTTTGCCCTAAAATGTGGCTCTAGGGAGTGAAGGCCAAGGAGAGAGGACTAAAAGGAGAATTGACCAAAAGATTCAAGAAAATAAACTAGTTTAATATATGCTCCTGTATGAATAATATCTTGACCTGCCCATCAATAAAAACATATACTTAGATCACTAGCAAGCACAGGTTCTGGTGTCTAGGCCTGTACTGGCCTGTAACACGGGTAAGTCATCTACACCCTTGGCCGTGTCAGATGTGTGATGCTGACGGGGGTTCCCGTCACTGGCCAGCTGGAGTTGGTCCAGTACCTACCATGTTACAAGGGTAACAGGCACTCTTTTGGGTGCATTTTCTCACTTATTATTCTCCTCAAACTCAGAGAATGTATTATGAAATTATAGATACAAGTTGTCTTGGGTTCAGACTTCTGAAAATAGTTCTCAGCACAGAGCTAAAAATAAGTCTGGAATCAGGCTTGTTTTGTTAGCTCCCAGGAACACCATTTCTTTCTTTTTTCTTTTTTTCCCTCTCTCCATCCTTTGAAATCATTTACTTACTTTGATTGAAGTAGCATTTATTTGTAACATTATATAAGTTTCAGTTGTGCAACATTATAATTCTACTTCCGTGTGCTCTGTAACATGCTCACCTCTCAAAACTTTGTTTCCCTCCATCACCATGCAGTTAATCCTTTACCCAGCCCTCCCCCCATCCCAGCACACACGTGCCCCTCTTCCCCTCTAGTAACTGCTACTCTCTGTATCTATGTGTTTGATTTTGCTTGAGGAAAGCCATTTCTTCATTTTAACAGCTAGTGCAAATACATTACCAATTGTGTGCTTTTAGTATTGAAATGAGAAAAAAAAAAAACAAAGTCTCATGTTGGCTTATCTAAACTTTTTAATCTTCTTTTCCTTGAATACGTCTTTTATTACCATCTATTGAATCCTTTCTGCATTACTGGCAGTGGAGAGAATTTGATTAAAGGGTTGTGACCCTGAGAGTAGAGTTACTCATACTTTGAAGTGCAGGCCCTTCATGGGATCAGACTTATCTTCAGGATCTGAGTGGTGCCAGTCAGCCCAGCCCGTGCTGCATTTCTTCTTCTTTTTTAAAATTTTTTTTCCTTTTGGGGGGGGGGTAATTAGGTGTTTGTTTGTTTGTTTGTTTGTTTATTGGAGGTACTGGAGATTGAACCCAGGGCTTTGTGCATGCTAAGCACGTGCTGTACCATTGAGCTGTACCCTCCCACAGTGTGCTGCATTTCTGACTAGGCCTTGCCCCCTGCCGTATGCAGCCAGCTTGTCTATTTTAAGACTATTTGATGTGTTATTTTTCCATATCTTTGATGTGAGTTGCTAGTTGCAAAAGAGTAGTTTTAGCAGTTAGTTTAATTTAACACCCTCCCCGCCAGACGTTGTAGGTCTATATCGTGTTACTGCAAAATAAAAATAAGAAATCAATGGATTTGTCATTACTGACAGTAGAAAATCTTTATTTATAACCCCCAGGTAGAATATGAGGATATATACAGTACATTAAAAACTATGTATTTTCAGGCCTTTTTAGAAGTAAAAATTTTTAGCTATTGGGTTAGGAAACAATTAGATGTTGAAAATTGGAGTAGTGAGCTAAAAGGTTACCATCTTTTTAAGTGATGGATTAAAAATAAATCAGGCACAAGTGGTTTCATGTAAAAAAAATCGGCTGGATTTTTTTTTTTTTTAAAGCTATCTAAAGGGCTCTAAGTTATGTTGCTGAAGGGCGTTCTGGCAACTTATATAGAGATTATTTTGCATATTTCTATCAAAAAGTCAGTTCCAGGCCTTTAAATGAATTATGCCTCATGAGTACCTCTAAGACTGCGTCCTAGAACTAATTTTAGATTTCAAGGCTATTGCAAGGTTTTGTACTGGTTCAACAAGATTTATTAGTTTTTTGTACAAACATTTGGGTTAAGGAGAGTCAACAAGAGTACTCTACGCAAATGGCTTGCATTTAGAAACAAGGCTGCTCAGTAAACCAAGCCACATTTGCTAGCCCCCTGTATTTTTACGTAATTACTGAGGCTCTTTTTTCCCCTTCCTTCCTAGTAGTTTGGTACTTAATTGCCCAATAAGGCAAGAAATGATAGCATGAAAAATGCCGTATTTTATGCATTGCTTTCACAGCTTGATTTTTCTTTCTGAGCTTTGGTCTCCTTACTTGAAGCAAAAGTCTCAGTGACCTTTAAGCGGAAAGCTTTTGAGAGATGATAGTACAGGATCGGATCGAAGCACAGGTTGGACACGGCCAGGAGCAGTGTGGCCTCTTTGGCTTTGAAGAGTGAAATCCTGGTAGGGCAGTCAGATATGACCTCTGTTGTCTGGCTGAGGGTGTATGGGATTCGGACAATGTGATAAGGAACAAAACATACGATGTAGCCTGCGGTCACTAAAAGTATACTGATGAGAGCTCTTTTCACGTTTGGATAATTTTCATTGTCTTTGTTTCTGCAGAGTTGTCGAATTACAAGGCAGTTAGATATTAAGATGATGGCTGAGAAGTTTAAAAATATTGCTATGCATATGAAATTTGTCAGCAGATGCCAGTTTCTTCCAAACTCTTTTTTGAATTCCATGCAACCCACGTTGGGCTTTTCCTTGATGTCTTTGATAGGAATTACCATATTTGGCACCATGATAAGGAGGACCATGAGCCACACAACGGTCGATATCATTTTGGCAAATCCAGGTTCTTGTATTCGATAAATCTTGAAGCTGTGTGTCAACTGAAGACAGCGATCAATGCTAACAAATGCCAGGAATATAATTGATAAGTACATATTAATGTAGATAAGGCAGGCTGTTACTTGGCAGTGGAATATTCTTAGCTTCCAGGGTGCCACACCCAAGTCGACAGCTATTTTCACTGGTAACGCCAGAGTCAGCAGGAAGTCAGCTGTGAGCAAATTAAGTAAGTATATGCTTACACACCTGTGGTTTGTGTTGTTCTGTATGAAAGCCCAGGTTGCGAAACAGCTTCCAATAATTCCAACAAGGAAAACTAAATAAAAAAAATACGTGAATGGCTCCAGGTCTGTGTAAACTGGACAGAAGGTAGAACTGTTTGTCATCTTGAGGAAGAGTAAGGATGACTGTCAAAAAAAACAAATCCAAAGAATCTGTTTTAAAAGAGCGGTTAGGGGAGGGAAGGGAGGTTAGTAATTAAAATTAGAAATTATTTTCTTTACACACATTTGTACTCACAAAACCACGATCACAGCCTCTCTGCTTCTAAGAATTTCATTGGTGAATTTTATTAGGTTGTGTGGACTAGTGAGAACATGTTAGATTATGAGGAAGCCTGGGTTTTCCATGGTCTGATTTTGTGACTTTGGGAAATCCCACGTAGGTTGCTTCTAGAAGGGCTATTTTTGACTTCATGCTTTTGCATTCTGATAGATCATTTGTTACCATTTGGGTTGGAAGTTCGTTTGCAGAGGAGATAAGTAAACTGAAATTCTGAGAAATAGCAGGGGAAGAAATGGTTTGGTTGTGGCTGAGCCTGAAGAACTTTCAGTGAGGCTTCCTGGCTTTTTGTTTTTGTAGATTGATAGAACTCATGCTTAGGAACCTAGGCTGAGAGGGGAGGGAAAGGGTGACAGAAAATTGTACAAAAATTTAAAAGACTTTATTTAAAAAGTAGGCCCTTTATTGTATAACCTACCAGAATATTTTTGTTTTTCTTTTTTAGCAGAAAAAGTTGTAGGATTAGAATTTGGTCTTGCCTTGACCCTCCAGATCCATGATGGTATAGACCTGTGCTGGTATGGTAGCCTGCAGCCACAGGTGACCATTGAGCACTTGAGATGTGGCCAGTCCAAATTGACATGTGATGTAAGTGCCGAATACCCACTGGGTCTTAAAGATTTAGTATGAAACATTGTAAAGAGGAGTGCAAGTAGTAAAGTTGCACTATTTTATGCAAATAGTACAATAATTAGATCTCTCTCTCTCTTTTTAAATTGAAGTGTAGTTAATTTACAGTATTGTAGTTTCTGGTGCACAGCATAGTGATTCAGTTGTATAAATTCTTCAGATTCTTTTCTATTATAAGCTGTTAACAAGATATTGAATATAGTTCCCTGTGCTATTCTGCAGGACCTTGTTGTTTTATCTATTTTATGTACAATAATGTGGAATCTGTTATCCTGTTTTTTTGTGCTTTTTTTAAGTGTGGCTGGCAGATAATTTTAAAGTACCTTTGCGATTTGCTTTGTATTTCTGTTGAAGTACTTGCATAGATGTTTTTGTGTTGGTGTTGGTGAGAAATTTGACCAAGAATGTATTTTAAAGGCTTCTAGAGCAAGGATGTGTGATCACTGGTTATAAAATTCTCAAAGAGAAGCTCAGCTGTGTATACATATAGATGTGTCAAAACATCTAACTTTAACACGTGAAGGTTTTCTTCTTTCGTTGTGGGTTTTGAGGCAGTCAGGGCCAGAAGTGTAAGACACACCCTTAGATCCATTGTGATTGACACTGATAATAACATAATCTTGTCACGTTCCCTCTGTATCTGGCACACTGGGTGTTTTATAGCACAAGCTGAACAAACTGGACTTCATTTAGTCCCTTAGACCTGGTGGAGTCAGACTCACACCCTCAGGGCCGCAGCCATTCTTCCTGGTGCCATGTCCTGATATACACTATCCTCATGCATATTAAACACCTTCTGTTGTTTTTTATGATCAGAAGATAATTTTTGTGTTTTAGCAAGGAAAAATTGATATGCAACTTTTTAAAATAGCAAAGAGTAAGTATGTTGGCTAAGAAGTCCAAACAAACCCATTCTCTGAAACCTCCCTTTAAAAAGCAAGCAAACAAAAACTTCAGAAGCCTTTCGACATCTTAATTCTCCTAATTATTTAATGATGCACTGTGTACATCTTGGGGTGAAACAATATACAAGTGGATGGATAAGGCAGATGTACATACAACTTTCTAAATTAAAGTGACATTTAAAGGGTACGTGTCCGTCCCCTTTCCCTACCTGAGAGAGGGCTTGAGGGTCCATGAGTAAATAGCGTCACTCTCTACTGAGCTCAGTGAAAATAATCGCGTGCGCACTTTGTGTCTGGCACTGTGCCCAGAACCTTACGCGTACATATTTAACCTTCATCATTCCTATCATGTAGGTGTTATTATCCCTGTTTCACAGGTGAGAAAACTGAGGCACTAGGAGGTTAACTAACACTCAGTGTTATACAGCCGGTAAGTTATAGAGGCAGGATTCCCACCGGACCGTCTGATATCTGAAGCCGTGTTCAGAACCACTTGAGAACTGCCTCAGTAACGATAGAAGTAATAATGGTGGTGATTGTCACCGAAGTAGCCAGCCTTTACCAAGTGCCTCCTGTGTGGAAGAAACTATATTCTAAGCAATATTTATGTAAAAGAGCAGAAGTAAAATACTCATTCTTGATTTTTTTTCCTAAGTACTAATAAAAGTCCTTTAGGCTACATGTGTTTTGATGTTTCATTTTACAATGCATATATTTAAAAACCAAACCTAGTTTCTATCTTGTTAAACCTCCTTTACTTTCAAAATTCCCATGACCTGGTTCCCCCCCCATACCTTCCGCACTGTCTTCATCCCAGCTCTCTACTTTAGGCTGGTGGGGTCTCTGCTGTTCTGTGAACTCTGCCTCCTGCCTTTGTACTTCTTGTTGTGATACAGTTGAGGGGACCATCGGACTTTAAGGATGGAGGGAACCTCTATTCATAGTGTCTAGTCCAATCCTTAGATGAGTTGAGGAGACTGAAGTCTGGCACTTGGGGGTTGGTCCAGGCTTCCCGGCCTGTGAGAGCAGGCTTCGAACCGGCCTCGTTGATCATTCTGTCGGCCCCCTACCTTTATCCTTCCCATATGAATCCTGCCTCCCCTGAATGCCCAGAGGAGGCTCTTCAGGCCTAAAGTCTGCTCCAGGCTTTACTGACTTCCTTGTGACTTGACTTTTTTTTTTTTTTTTTTTAATTGAAGTATAGTTGATTTACAACATTGTGTTAATTTCTGGTGTACAGTAAAGTGATTGAGTTGTACTATATATGTGCCTTCTTTTTCATATTCTTTTTCCATTATGATTTATTGTAGGATATTGACAGTAGTTCCCTGTGCTGTACAGTAGGACCTTGTTTATCTGACTTACATACAGCAGTTTGTATCTGCTAATTCCAAACTCCCAGTTTATTCCCCCATCCCTCCTCCACCCCCCTCCCCTTTGGTAGCCATAAGTTTGTTTTCTAAGCCTGTGAGTCTGTTTCTGTTTTGTAAGTAAGTTCCTTTGTATGACTTGACTTTTGATAGTAGCCATTTATTTAGTACCTTTAGAAACAGAAAATGTTTAGAAACGTCCTTTTCTTCTGTGGGTCAAAAGCTCGTGCTGGTGTAGATGGATCCTTTGCTCATTGTTCCTTTACAAAGTGCTAGGATTTTGGCCTGTGCTCTTGTATTTCAGATGTTACGTTATTATAATAGTAACATAAAATGTGTTTCTTTAAGGGCCCCTATTGCTCATACAACTATACAGTAAAGTTCCATTTCATAGTTGAATATGTGGTAAGGAGAAGGATTAGAGAATAATATTTTGATCAATTAACATTCTCTGTAACTAGAACTGACCATATATACAACCCGTGGGTGATTTATTTAAAAAATAATTATAGTGTAACTATACATTCCATAATGCTTGAGAGTCATGCAGTGCCTCACAGTGGCTTTTTTTTGAATCTGTCTAGATTGCCACGAGACACAAATCTCTTCATTTAAAAATTTTGGTTATGCCAGTTAGAGGTTAAATTATACTATAATAACATTCTGTGTTCTCTCTCACAAATTTGAAAACTAAGTGCTTGATAAATATTTTTTCAGCCATTTATTAGCCTGTGGAAATCTGAGGTACCCAGAGGTATTCCAGCAAAATGAAGAAAAGCTTTCAAGTGTCTCTTTTGTTTGGATAGAGGGCCCATTGCTTAGAAAGTAAATAAACTCACTAGATTCTTTTTTTTTTACTGAAGTCGTCACAACGATATTTTCTTGAAATTGCCTATCGTAATGTTTGTAGAGGAAAGTTGTTTTAAGACCTGTTCTACCCTGTTGTGAAGGCCTACAACATGGCCTGTATTCATCCAGTTATAAAATCAAACTACTGAGTAGTTATGCTCACCTATTAGGAAGTAGTACTCAGTCTTGTGTGAATTAAGCTGTCTTTTTGCGAGGGATGGTTGGGGTCATCAGAAGAAAATTATACTGTAATTCACAGTGAGCATCTATTTGGAGTTTAATAATTGGTGCCTTCTTAAACAGCAACCCTATTATTACATGCTGGCATTTTTCAACCTATATGGTTTTTAAACACTGAAAATCATAGATTTCCCTTCCATGGAAAGACATTTGAATGTATGAAGTATTTAAAAAGACATACCTGGAAGTATATTCTCTGAGCCTCAGCGGGCCTTGCTCCAAGTCTTCAGAGAAGCCTGGGTAGTGCTGCTAGCTAGGGCAGGAGCAGCCCCATCGCAGGACTGCTGGCTGTACTAAACGTTTCCTTTCCTTTTTGTGTGGTTTTAAAATGTTGCATATTGACGTAGATGAAACTGTGGTTTGCAAATAGTTTAACTGCGTGAAAGGCTCTTCAAGAAGTTCTGTTCAATTCTGTGTATGCTTTTTTAATTCAGATTTGTCTGTTCTTTTAGAGGAAAGATTTTTATTCGTCCATTGTAATACCTAGTTGTTTTCTTTTCTTTCTTCTTCTTCTTCTTTTTTTTTTGTAAAGCACCCAAGGTGTGTTTTTCGTCATGATTTTAAAGAACATCAGTTTTTGGTGCCTTGAATGGTGTTATGAGTTAAAGATAGCAGGTGTTTACGCAGGATTTCTTTAGCACACATACCGATACTCATCAGCCTTTCAAAGTTATAATTTAAAATATTGTTGCATTTTGGATCCTGCTGAGATACCTATTAACAAACAAAAAAGATGTGATTTAACAGAGTCTGGTAAAGTGTATGTTTTATTTATCTTCATTCTTTTTTGTTTATTTTAGAAAAATCTGGAAATAGAGGAAAATCACTGTGCAGAGAATTACTGTGAATGTTTTTGGTACATGAGTTTAAAAATTCTTCTATGAGTATATACACCCACTTAAAGTATTATTATGTTAGGCATACTGTTTTATAGTTTGTATGTTTTATTCCAAAATATATTGGATCTGTTTTCTGTAAGTTATGAGAATAAACCTGGAATGTGCACTTGTCAATTTGGCCCCAGCAGCATAAAGAATTGAGACAGATATTTAGTAACTAATAGATTGTAGGTAAGGGGACCGTCCAGTGTACTTTTACATTGTTTGGGTAAATGTTCATTCTGTCTGGGGGAGTAACTGTTGACTGAGTGTCTGAGTGGAGCCTGGCCTGGTAAGGGTCTAACAAAAAGTCACTGTCTCTTGCACCCCACCAGTCAGCTGTGTTAGGTTATGTTTCTTGTATAAGGGTAGCTTTTATATAAGAGAAAATGAGCTCAGGTTCCAAGCATATTTTCCGGAGTTCTAAGTCCATTGGTCCAAAGTTGATTTGTAAGTGCAAAGTCATTGCCTGGTCAGTTAGGGTCTGGTTTTCTCTGTTGCTTCATTGGCCTGGTCAGTGCTTTGGTTTTATCTGTTTTTCTCCTAATAATTCTTAGTTATCCAGGTAGTAAAGAAAAAAGTCAGAAGAAACCTCTCCAGAACCTAAAATGCATCCCTTTTGGTATTTACTCTTCAAAAGGAAAATCTCTCAAAAGACTAAGTGAGAACTGTCAAGCTGGAGGGGATTTAGGGAGGGTCTAGGGAACTTTTGAAAACAACAGTGTAAGGACACTTAAAGATGATAGTAGCAGTTTGTTTCAGATACTCTGATGTTCTTCCAAATTATTATTATTTTGTAAAAGCATGATTTTTACATATATTCACTTATAAATTGGAGGAAAAAATCCAAATCTTTCTCAAATTTCGTATTTGATTTTGGTTAAGAACCATTGTTAACTTCCATCAAAATAGTGTTTGGACATGCTCTGTCTCTTAAGATTTGTGTGCATGGTTATTGGATAGGACTCAGTGAAAAATACACTTCAGAAAAGACATGCTTACAGACAGGTAAGTGAGCATGCATGATCAGGTTTTATGTTCACTGAGGGATGGAGAGGGTGAGATAGGAATTTGGTGAGATGCAATTGGCTATCAACTGAGTGGTGACTGATTTTAACACGGTATGAAGGAATACTGGAATAAAAGGGTTTTGGTAAGGTTTCTTTTACACACTTGATCTTAGCCAAAATGTCGAGAAGCAATGGTAAGGTTTCTTTTTTTTCTTTGTTTAGGTAAACATTTATATGTGTACTTCCTGTTCACTTGGGGATATGCAGAGAATTAAGAAATACCTTCAGCTTCTCTTAAAAATCTACTATAGCCACAGTTAAATTGCCAAATATAAGTCTAGTCCTCAGTGTCCTAGTTCCTTTTTTGGAATAGCAAGAAACCAGTCTTTTAAAAGTGAAACTGAACCATGTTCTTCCTTTTGAGAATGAGCTAGAGGCAACCTGGTGTTTTATGGAAGTTTATTATTCACAGCGGAAACATGCCTTTTTTTTGGACTGCTGCGTCTGCTTTTGTTTTTGTTTTTAACACGAGTTCCACTTGAATTTCCATAAGTCACTTCTTTCTGTTTCATTAAGGATAAGTGTTTTTCAGAGTACATTTTCTTAGTATTCTAGGAAATTGTGCATCATCACTAACCCAGTATTTCAAAAACCTCAGTCGGAAGAAGTGAGGGAAAGTTGTTTTCCCCCTTACTTTGGTCATGGCAATACTTTTTATTTAAGAAATGACATATTATTCACTTCAATGGATATTTTAAATGTTTACACATTGAAACTAAATCGTCTCATGAACTGAGAAAGTCTTTTTATAGTCAATCCCTTATCCATACAAATCATGTTTTTTTATTTAATTTTTTTTCTGTGTTTCAATAAAACTTTATTCACAAAAAGCAGGCAATGGATGAACTTAGCCTACAGCCCGAATTCTTTCAGTTGCCAAACCAGTCAATTAATCTACAACAAAGGAGGCAAGAATACACAATGGAGAAAAGGCAGTCTCTTCAAGTGTGCTGGGAAAACTAGACAGCTACCCATAAAATAGAAGGATATTTTGCCATTTGTGGCCCTTTATTCACTTTTTTTGCCATTTCAAAAACCAGAATTTTATAACTGACATAAACATTTCCATTGCATCAAAAACAACAAAATACCTAGAAACAAACTTAGCCATGGAGGTTACCTATACTGTGAAAACTGTAAAACATTGATGAAGGAAATTGAAGATGATACAAAGTGGAAAGATACCTTGTGCTCTTGGATTGGAAGAATCAACATTATCCAAATGGCCACAAATCATGCTTTTGAGTTTATTGAACACAAATACCAAACAACAGTATTTCAGTAGAAATATCACTTTTAATGTGTAACAGTCTTAAAATTTGCTTTTAAAGCATAACATGGTAGCCCTCTGGAACTAATGGGGAGGGGGAAGAAGATGAGTGTTGGGGTAGGAAGCCACTGCCAAGCCAGAAATATGGGGCCGAGAACTTATTTTCTTAAAAGAATCCATGAGCTGGAGGAGCCTTGTCTCGTTACAGATGGTGAAACTAAGGCCTGGGGGAATTAAGGCCTCGCCCGAGCTGCACATTTAGACCCCAGTGTGCCAGCACTCAATTATGTTTCTTAAAATGAAAATGTTGGAGGGAAACTGTGGTTAGAAAGGAGGCCAGCAGGTCAGCCCAGGCTCTCCCCTTGCCCCCTGCAGCACACTGGTTTGCAAACAGTTTAGGGTCTGCAACTGTTTGAATTTGAATACCACCGTGACCACTGTTCTCATGGAGTTCGCAACTCGGGGTGCTCACAGTTTGCGTCCTGGTGTTTTTTATGATCTTTGGGCAGGGGCCGGGCTCTGGTTAATGAAGGCTGGTGAGCGGTGTTTCTCCAGCAGCTTGTGGGCTCCAAGTCAGCCTTCTCCCCGGAGCTGCTGTTTTAGGTTCGTGGTTTGAAAGTTTTTTAAGGCGCGTAATCCCCTTTCCCACCTGGATTGGTCCAAAGACATTTTTTCCATCGGTAGCTTCAAATCTGAGAGTGACAGACATGATTAGACAGAGTTGTTTTAAAGTGAGGTGTAGATAGCTTCCCAGAGGTTGCTGTTTTCCCTTTTTAATGAAATAGTAGAATTTTGGAAATATTTTGAAGGCAGAGGTGTTTTGCACATTCTTGGAATGTGAAGTCGGTTGTAAGGGTGGCTGAGTCTATGCCCTGTCACTCCCCTGGCCAGTCCTTTTGGTTTTTTGCCTTTTTGTTGACTCTGCAGTGTTACCAGGTCAGCATACAGCCCATCTCACCTTTCAGCTGGGAGGTGTGACTGTCCTGTTTGATGCTTGCTTATAAAACAATAGCGGGGAAGTCTCTGAAAAAGAACTTTTAAAGGTTATCTTGTTTCTTCTTAGTCACTGAAGTTCATTTCCCCCCACCCCCCTTGAGTGGTTATGGTCTTTTCTTATGAAGTCTGAGTAACACGTTTTCAAAGCGCAGGACACATTTTATGAACTCTGTTGTTACCTTCCAGGAGAAGGCTTTTGCAGAGACTCTCCCTTGCCTTTGCTTGTGTTTTGGTCAAGTGGATAAGAAAATTCTAGCAACATATGTTTCTTGACTTTGTAGGCTGCGTTCCGGGCTCCCATCCTAGACGGCATTTTTGTTGCCGTTAGCAGGTTACAGCGTAGAAGGGGTGATAAGGAGAATGTAGGTGGGCCCTGGCCTGTCAGAGCCCTTAAGGGTCCAGGAAGTGCAGTCTTCTGACGGAGGTGGTGAGAGCTGCTTCTGAGAAGTGAGGGGAGTGGCGGTGCCCTTGGGGGAAGAGGCACGTGACTGGGCTGTGGGGAGGGTGTTTGGGGACTCCGTCAGTCTGGGTGCGTGGAGCGTGTGAGCAGGGCCTGTGTGAGGAAAGGCTGGGACCAGATCTCAGATCCATCTGGCCAGTCTTGGGTGCTTCAGTTAGAAGCAGTGGAGAGCTCAGGGAAGTTGTGCGAGGAGAGGCCCTGCCAGTTCCTCAGTACTGAGTGAGTCTGCAGGCGTCAGAGTGTGTTGGCTTGGGGGAGAAAGGGGAAGACAAGAAGCCAGTTAGGGGATGATCGCAATCATTTTAGGCGAGAGGCAGTAAGGATCTGAAATGGGCTGGGGGAAGAGAAGGGCGGTTGGGAACCGCGGCAGAGGTGAAATCTCTGTGCTGCAGTGTGGGGCTGGCCGGGGAGCAGACTGTGGTCTCATTCCTGGAAAGGGACCCTGCGGAAAGAATCTGGTTTGGCAGGAAGAGAGGCGAGTTTGGTGTTACTGGCTTCCTGTGCCTTTAGTGCTGCCTCGCTGTTTGATATAGGTTAGATTGCTTTTTATTTTGTCCCTTTCGTCTTGCTACCACAAAAGGAGAGCCGGCAGCTTCCTTTTACGAGTTGAAACTGACACTACGGAAGGTGGCTGGCGAAATGGTACAAATCCGGCCCTGGTCACATCAGCTGAGGCCCCGCTGCATCAGCCCTTTGACTGAAGCCATGCCCACAGCTGTGGCCCTACAGGTCTGTCGGCCAGTACATCTCTTTTTATTGCATCAGCCCAATTTTAGTTTAGTTTTTTGGGGTTTTTTTGGTCACCTACAAATGAGAAAGTCTTGATCCATTGGCTTTGCCTAAAAGATTAATCTCTAGACTCTAAAAACATCCTTTAATGAAGCTTTGTTTCTGCTTGACGGTGTCAGTGAAGTATGTGCCATTAGTTTTCCATTCTGTCCTGAACCCTAGTGCTGCTACCTATGTATTCTGATGGTGGAGAGAAAGAGGGGGAAAAGACATTTTTATTAAAATAGAAAATATCTGTGACATCAAGAGATGCTATCATACAAATAACAAACATAAGAGACCATCTGCCCAAAACGACACGGGATTTCCTTTTGGGTAAAGGGCGCCTTGAGGGTTTGTGTGTTTGGGGTGGGAGAGAACTGGTGCTGTGTGGTCTTTAACAGTAAAAGCTGCTTCTTCCTTTTGGTCACCTATACTCTGGAAGATTCCAGTGGCATGCGGATAACCACTTCATGACAGGACATCCCCAAAAGAGCCGCGTTAACAAAGTGTCGTCTTCCTTTCCCACGCGCCAGTTTTCAGAATGCTTTAACCATTTCGTAGCACTGCTTGTAAAAAAGTGATGAAGTGTTGTATTACTTTAGCTGTAGCAAGTATACATTACAAGCCTTATTTATAAACTAACTACAAAAGGGAAACAAATTATTCCATGAAACGATAGAAAAAAATCGTACTTGTGATCTCAGAGAAGTTCTGGATTAATCCACTCTGCTGTTGATCTACTACTTTATTTTTTGTTGTAGCTCTGAACCTTAAAGTTCATTTTCAAAAACATTAAAAATTTTTCTTATATTCATTGCTCTTATTTACCCAACTTCTCACTATTTGAATAAACCCCTTATAATCTGGCTTCTAACTCTAATACCTTACTGAAATTCCTCTCACTGAAGTCTTAAATGATCTTCAGAAGTTAAATCCAAAGGTTTATTTGTTTGTAATCTTTTTTTTTTTTTTTGGCATGGCTCTCTTCAGTTTATTGCATGAAGGACTCACACTAGTCCAAGTTAAAAGCAGACCCCAAATGGTTACATTATGCAAACTGTGAGGTTTTACCTTGTAACAAAGGGCAGAAGGGAAATTCTACTCATTGCAAGGAAATCCTCACTTAAGCTTCAGTGAGCCAAAAGCGCTTAAAACCCAAGAACCTTCATCTGCTCATCCTATTTGTTTGTAACCTTGATCTGACTTTTTCTTTTTTTTTTTAATTAAAGTATGATTAACTTACAATATCATGTTAGTTTCATGTGTACAACATAGTGATTCAATATTTTTATACAAGATGATCACCATGATAAGTCTAGTTATTGTTACCAAAGTTATTACAGTAGTATTGATTATACTCTATGTGCTGTATATTATATCTGTATGGTTTGATTGGCTTTCTAACTGGAAGTTTGTACCTCTTAATCTCTCTCATCTATTTCACTGTCTCCACTGTCCTCTCCCCTCCCCCATCCTCCTGGCAACCACCAGTTTATTCTCTGTATCTGTGAGTAGGTTTCTGATTTGTTGTTTGTTTGTTTTTTAGATTTTACATAAAAGTGAAACTATACGGTATTTGTCTTTCTCTGACTTCACTTAGCATAATATTCTCTGAGTCCATCCACGTTGTTACAAATGACAAGATTTCATTCCTTTTCATGGCTGAGTAATATTCCATTGTGTATATACACGTGTGTGTGTATCTTGCATATTCTTTATCCATTCATCTACTGATGGACACTCAGGTTGCTTCCATATCTTGGCTATTATAAATAATGCTGCAGTGAACATAGGGATGCATATATTTTTTGAATTAGTGATTTTGTTTTCTTTGGAAAAAATACCCAGAAGTAGAATTGCTGGATCATATGGTAGTTCTATTTTAATTTTTTGAGGATCCTCCATACTGTTTTCCATGGTGATTGTACCAATCTACATTCCCTCCAGCAGTGCATGAGGGTTCCCTTTTCTCCATCATCTTTAATACATGTTACTTCTTGTCTTTTTGATGACAGCTGTTCTGACAGGTGTGAAGTGGTATCTCAGTGTAGTTTTGACTTGCATTTTCCTGATAATTAGTGATTTGAACATCTTTTCTTGTGCCTGTTGGCTATCAGTATGTCTTTGGAAAAATGTCTATTCAGGTCTTCTGTCCATTTTTTTAATCAAGTCACATGGTTTTTTGATGTTGAGCTATATGAGTTCATTGTATGTTTTGGATATTAACCCCTTATTAGATGTACTATTTGCGAATATCTTCTTCTATTCAGTAGGTGGCCTTTTTGCTTTGTTGATAGTTCCCTTTGCTGAATAAAAGTTTTTTAGTTTGAGGTAGTCCCACTTGTTTTTATTTTTGCTTTTGTTACCCTTCTCTGAGGATACATGTACAAAATTTATTGCTAAGACCAATGTCAAAGAGCATATGGCTTATGTTTTCTTCTAGGAGTTTTATGGTTTTTAGGTCTTACATTTAAGTCTTTAATCTATTTTGAGTTTATTTTTGTATATGGTATAAGAAAGTAGTCCAGTTTCTTTCATTTGCATATTGCTGTTCAGTTTTTATCAACAACATTTGTTGAAGAGGCTGTCTTTCCCCAATTGTATATTCTTGCCTCCTTTGTCATAGATTAATTGTTCATATAAGTATGGGTTTATCTCTGGACATCCATTCTGTTCCATTGGTGTATGTGTCTGTTGTTTTGCCAGTACCATCCTGTTTTGATTACTGTAACCTTGTAGTATAGTTTGAAATCAGGGCATGTGATACCTCCAGCTTTGTTCTTCTTTCTCAAGTTGTCTTGGCCTTTTGTGTTTCCTACAAATTTGAGAATTATTTGTTCTCATTCAGTGAAAAATACCATTGGTATTTTAGTAGGGATTGCATTGAGTCTGTAGATAGCATTGGGTAGTATGATCATTTTAACAATATTAAGTCTTCCAGTTTGTAAGTACCATATGTCTTCCATTTGTTGGTGACATCTTCAGTGTCTTACAGTTTTCTAAGTATGGATCTTTTACCTTAAAAGCTCTAATTTGCAGTAACTGTTACTTAACTCTTATTTCACAATATCCTTATTGTCATTGCATGTTTTTTTTCCTGAAAAATCTTGTCTTTCACATTTCTGATTGGCTTTGGCACAATGATTACACAATCATTACTTGGTGCTTCTCATCTTCTTTTATACTTTCTTTTTCTCCCGTGACCCAGCAGGGGGCATATAAAACAACAGTATTTGCTAATTTGTCCTGGCCAATAGAAACTGAATAAACACGGCTACTTTCTTTTGCAAATACATTTAGCCAAACAAGTGCTGTAGCAAGTTTAGTGTTGCTAGGCACGTTTATTGTGGGTTGGTGCTTTTGTCCTTTTTAGGAGAGGATATTTGATCCAGAGCTGGGAGCAGGGAGCTTTTACTAGGGTGGAAGGTGGAGACAAAGTGTGGACACCTTCCCAGTTCTTCTTCAGTTTGAGATTTGTTTTCTGAGTTTTGCCTAAAATCCGATGAGGTTCTAGAACATATGAAGTACTTATTTAAATACCACTGAAAAGTCAGCGGTAAATAGGATTTTAAAAATTCTCTGTAACTTCTTCCTGTGTGTTCCTCTGGTTCCTGTGTCTTCTGTTAATATGTACAACTGAGTGTATTAAAGAAATTATGCATGTCCTGACTATGAGGAAATCTGATAGTGTTATTTGATATGTTGACTATTAAGAAAAAAATTGACATTATTTTAAAAATATGTTTTTTATTAGTATATATATATGTGATAAAGCTTGAAGTACATATGAACGTGACTTACAAAATTACTTTAGGAGACCATTTGAATGATGGGCTGAATGTCTTCTAGCCAGTTAATAGCAGAGAAAGAATTTAGTTTTGATGACTCACAGGCCAGCAACCATATTCCATATCTGCACACATAAAATTTTTTTGCTTTTCAGAAAATGTGATGTGTAAATTTTCATTTTATGTGTAATTTCTCACTCACTATTGTAAATGTTAGATTTTCTTTTTATTAAGTCCAGTTGCTTTCTAAGAAAACTACTTTTCTCCACTCCTAGAGAGTAATAATGTATGTTGCCAGCCTAGGGTATTTGTGTGTGTCTTTTCTCAGTCAACCTGTATTTTTTGCACACCACTGAACAGGGCAGTTTGCTGGCAACCTGTGCCAATATCTAGAATCTCTCCGTAGAGTTTGCTTAAACATATTCTAACACCAGAATCCCAGGCTTACTAAGTGGTTTAACTAAACTTCATATAAAACATATTTAAAATGTATCTTAACTCCAAAATGCTATCAGAGAAAAAATTTGTATTTTTTACCACAGTATACAGAATTTCTATCTACTTTCCTTTGAGATACTAGTGGGGGATTTCTTAAGTAATTTTTTGGGTGTCTACTTATCCTGCTTCTTCAAATCAGAGAAAACTTGACCTTTTTTTTTTTTTTTTACTACAAGCAGGCCTCTAATCCTTTATCAAACTGTGCCTTCTTTTAAGGTGGTCTTTAATGACCCTGTTGAAAAAAGTTGCATACCTTGCTAACTTAATTCTTGTGTTTAGAGAAGGGAGATGCACCTGTGAATTGTCTTGATTGCTTCCTATTTTCTTTGCTATTTAAAGTTCTATATTAACTGACCAGATTATTGATTACAAATTTAAACCTTCTATTTTGATGGGATGAGACTGAATAACATATTATTTTTTCCTTGATGTTACCAAAAAAAAGCATGGAAACTTACATTTTAATTTTATTATTGTACTAAATTGGTTAGTAGTGCCTAGAGATGATACTTACTATCATGGATATGCTTCTTATCCACTTTTTAATTATGTAATAGAAGTTTACAATATGTATGCCCAGATTTTATTTGAAAAACCGTGGGATTTCACAAAGTGTCTGTGCTTTCTTGCGTTATATTTCCCCTTCTGGTTTTGGAAGTTTCTGAGTCATGCTGAACTTTTAATGGGATGTGTAATTTCTTACATAAGATTTCTCTAAATGGCTGGCATAGAAAGAAATAAATAATGGGGTCCAGGCATATGTTTGCAGCCGACAGTAGCAGGGAGAATTCTTTCACATAGAGAAGGATTTCTTTGGACTGGCAGCTAAAATGGGTTTCTGTCTGGCTCCGCGTGTAGGGGACTCTGGCAACGTGGTAAGGGACAAAACAGACAAAAAATACGAGCATGATGCTGAATATATTGCGGCTGGATTTCTTCTTGACCGAGACAGAATTCTTTTTGGACTTAAGGTGGGACTTAAAGATTTTCCTCGTGATAGCAGTGTAGAAAATGATTAACGAAAGGAACACAATCCAGAAGATGCCTATAAAGATGTAGTTTGAGGCTTTGTGCCACTTGAGGCCCAGTTCGTTTTTAAGGTCCACACATTTTATCCGCGTGACCTCCTTGACGCTCTGGTTGGTCAGGATCATGTTGGGGACGGCAAGCAGGAGCGTGAGTGCCCACACCAGCACCGACAGGAGTTTGCTGTTGTTCACCGACTGGATGAAGGACGTCAGGAGGGGCTTCACGATTTTATAATACCTGTCGAAGCCGATGAGCCCAAAGAACATGATGCTGACGTACATGTTGATGTAGAAGAGCACGGCGGAAACCCTGCACACGAACACGTTCAGCTGCCAGGGGCCCAGGCCCGAGTCGCCCAGAATCTTGAAGGGGAACGTCAGGCTCATCAGAAAGTCGGCCACGACGATGTTCTTGAGATAGACGATGAAACTTTTGGAGCTGGGCACAGAGAGGAACACCCACCCCGACACACCGTTGAGCAGGACCCCGGCCACGAAGACCACGAAGTAGAGCCCGGGGATGATTTGCTGGGTTATGAGGGTGTTCTGGGGACAGGAGCCCTCTGAGGGCTGGCTGGTGGCGGTGGCATTCGTCATTGCAATGTTCAAAGGTGAGACCTGGAAGGTGAGGCAAGTAGGTGAGCAGGACACTCAGGGCCTTTGAGTCATTTGCCAGGGGATAGCAAAGGGCAGTAAATAGACCTGAGACCACCAAGTTCTTGAAACTAAGTTCTTGCTGTATGTTTGCTAGGTACCCTACCCCATCCTCCCTCCCTCCCTCCCTCATCCCTTCTCCCTTTCCTTCCTTTTGAAAAGGGAAGAATAGAGTTGACAGATGACAAGGAAGAAAAATTTGAGAAGCGGGACTGTCTGAGAACTGAGGTAATAATGGAGACCAGCATTTCCCTAAAATGATAAGGGTTCCTGTAAAACTCCAGAGTGCTTTACCAGCATACACGTCTGAATGAGACTGGTACTTTCAGTATAGGAATATGGGTGTCTTTCAAAACTGAGACATTCTGTGTTTTTTTTTTTTCCATTTAAAACCTGATTTGTATTATTTTGATAAATTAGGAAACAAACGCAAATGATGAAAGTACCTTAAGTATCCTGAGAAATGCTCCCCAGGGTGCATTCTAGATCTCCACTGCCCAGCGCGGCGGCCCCTAGCCATGAATGGCCAAAGAGCACCCGAGGCAGGGCCAGTCCAGACTGAGATGTGACGTAAAATGCACACTGAATTTCACAGACTTAGGGTGAAAAAAAGAATGTAAAATATCTCAATATTTTTAATATTGATTACATGTTGAAATAATATTTTAGGAATATTCCAGTAAATTATGTTTTTAATTTTAATTTCACTTAATTTTGCATTTTTAAGAAGATGAGTACTAGAAAATTTAAAATTGCATAGGTGGCTTGCATCACACTTTTATTGGACAGTGCTGCCCTAGGTATTAATTACCCAGAACCTTCCTTCATCAGAGAATTCTGTATATTCTTTTCTCCTTTTTTTCTTTTTTTTGGGGGGGGGGAGGCAGTAATTAGGGTTATTTATTTAATTTCAGAAGAGCTACTGGAGATGGAACCCAGGACCGTGTGTGTGCTAAGCATGCACTCTACCACTTGAGCTGTACCTTCCCCCTGTATGTTCTTCACTGATGTTGGACATAATGATTTAGGGCTCAAGGAAGATTAGAACTTTTCTGGAAGGTTATTTGATATATCCAAGAAAACATTTATTGCCCATCTTATATGTAATGTTAACAACCTGCTTAACCCTTCAGCGGTCCAGTCCTCGTCCTCAGGATACAGTGCAACTCTTTAAGCCTGAGCTACCAGACGTCCCTTCTTGGTCTGATCCCTACTGATTCCACCTCCAGCTATGAGTTCCCACTGGTCCGGACTCTTCTACCTCCTTGTAGGTTCCATGATTTCTCTCACCTTGAACCTTTGCACTGACTTTCTTCTGCTACCTTCTTGGCTGGCTAACTTCTCTTTATCCTTGAGGCCTCAGCTTGGATGCCTCTTTCTCTCAGAAACTTCGCTCTTCCCATCCTTGCTTGGGGTGGATTGGGTGTGAGGTCCCTTATGTGTGTGCTCACAGTTCTGTGCTTCTTCCCGACCACAACACTCATCTCTCTGTTTTTTGATTCTTCTGCTACTGTAAGCTCCTTCAGAGGAGGGAGACCATGTCGTCATCATCATCATCATCATCATCATTATTATTATTATTATTATTATTATTATTATTATTATTATTATTACCATTATATTCCTAGTATTATATTTAGGACATTAGATATTTAAAGTATTTGTGAAGTAAATAAATATGCAGCCTGAGAATACAGGACATGAATCCCTGCTCTTAAGAACTTTACATCTAGTCAAGGATCATGGAAAGGAAAGATTGTGGAGGACAGTGGGTTCCTCGAGGACAGAGAGTATATATCTTGTTCTTTGTATTTCTGGTGCCAAGTATATGGTGCTTTATATGCAGTCAGTGAAGGGCTCTGTCAGTGAAATTAAGGAAATGTGAGAAAGTAGAATTTGGAAATGTGGAATGTGAAATTTGGTCTCATTGCAAATTAAAAAAAATCATACACTCAAACTTTGTGTGCTACTTTTCACACAGTATCTTGCTTCTGTGTACTCTTCCTGCATGCATTTGGCAAAACTAGAACTATTTCTAGCTGCTCAATTTTGCCAGTCCTTGAACTTTTGGAAGGAAATCTTAGCCCCTGCACACTTGGCTCTGATCATAAAGGGTTTGTAGTTAGCTTGCTTCTTTGTAGGTCTTCTGTGGTCTGCTTTATATTTTCAATAATAAGTGAAGGGGTCACATTTTCTGTTTTTAACTGTCCATGGTGGCAGAGAGGCTGTGTCTAGTAAACAATTGGTCTTGTCCCCTGATAGTAAGGTGCAGCTTAGTCTAAGAGCCCGTCTCCCAGAGCTTGAGAGAATGCTCCCAGGGGTCCCAGTGCTGGGGACTCAGCCCTTCAGTCAGTGTGGTGTGGTGCACGTGATACGTATTCCGTAATTGTTGGATTCACTGGAATTTAAAATATAAAATTGAAAAAAATATTGGATGTCAGTACATTTTAAATCAGAGAGAGATATTAGCTATATAATTACATAGTGAAATAATAATTTCTAGAAATGATTTGGTGAGTACCAAATTTCTCTCCTCATAGAAAAATTATAGAAGGCACCATCTAAGGGTGGGAGGGTATAGCTCAGTGGTAGAGCATGTGCTTAGCATGCACAAGGTCCTGGGTTCAATCCCCAGTACCTCCATTAAAAAAAAGCACAACAACTTATTAAAAAAAAAAAAAAAAGACTATCTTCAGTAATAGTGAAGAATTTCCGGAAATGATTTAGTGAGAGCCATGATTTCTTTCCTTTCCTTCTAGAAATCTGTATAAAGACATTTTCTCAGAGTCTTGTGACTTAGGCCCTCTTGAACTGCAGTATTTCTGCATGTAGCCTGACACCATGGGTCCAGAACCACGTTCTCTGAGTCCTCAGAGTGTCAAGAATCAGCATACACGCCCTTGCGATGCACATCATGCCTCCTCCCTGCTCACTGTGAGGTTGGTGGAAGGGGCTGGCTGACCCAGGCAAACTTCTATCGCAGGAGCGACTTCTGAAGTGAACTGAATACTCAAGGTTTGCGTGGGTCTTTCTCGCCAAACATCTGCTTGCTGTTTTGGCCTGCTTTTAAACAATTGCAGATAAGGGTTTCCATTTTAGGATGGAAACATTTGAGACACATTGGTTGGGGGAAGAAGCAGGGTACCACTGGTGCCTGTGCTGCTGTCTGGTTGGAACAGCGGAGGTGAATTAAAGGGACATTCTACATGAGTAACGAGCTGAAGGTAAATCCGAGACAATTTAGATGGTAATTTTCAAGCTCTCAAGTCTGTCTGTCCTTTAGCAGTGGTGTTGATGGCGGGGCACTGCGTCCTCTGGGTACACAATTCACTGTACTTGGAGTCTCAGTGCAGCAGCCTTTTCTACAGTGATAGTTCTCGATGTGTGAAAAAGGAACTCTCGGAAGGCATCTCAGCAAGGGAGGCCAATTATATATTGAGACCAAAAGGCAGGAATGTGTGTTAGATGATAAATAGGACCAAATAACAGAGACCTGTATCGCTTTGACCTTGTAACATCTGCCCAGTTTCCTCTCCTTATCTTTAGTATAGAGGTGATTTAGTATCCTGATAAAGAGACCTACCGAAACTTCAAATCATTTCACAGATGGAGGAAATAGTCACATACTGATGCTGATTTTATACAATAACATAAAAATAAATAAGTACCAAATAAATCAGAAAGAATGTCTCGGTGTTGGCCAACAACCCTCTGTTCCCCTTCCCAGACTCTCAGCTGATTTACTGTTTCTAAGCAGTCTGTCCCACCCTGTTAAAGATGAGACAGACAAAGGGAGAAAAAAGAGGAAAGGCACCTCTAGATGATGCTTTACCGAAAAAGTGCACGCCAGTTTTTGGAAGTGTAGCCAGCTCTGCCCATGGAAGTTACCTGAGATTACCTCTGAATTTCTGTAGTGAAAGTGCTCATTATGTTAACCTTGAGGCTTCAGGGAACATAAGCAAAGCTCCCTAAATTCTTGAAACTACATTTAAGAAATGTGGCAAACTTTAAAAAAAAAAAAAAAAAGGGACACTTAACAGTATAAGGCTTTAGCTTCTCTTAGGTGAAAATCTCCCTTGTTCCACAAATCCAGGTAAAAGAGAATGAAACGACATGAAATGTTTTATTTAGTCCGTATAAACTGTCACTTTGGATCTTTGGTCACATAATTAAAGAATAGGGTGGAATGGGATTTGTGAGACCAGAAGACTGTTGAAGTGTAACAGGAACCTGTGAATTGCTCTCATTTTTTTTGCACACCTAGAATATGAATGGCCAGTTTTCACTGTAATCTAGATAGTGGGTGCTCTAGTCCCCAATGAAATGTTAGGTCTCAGGATGCTGATGCGTTAAGTGTCTTCAAGTTGTGGAGTATTACCTATCACCTCAGGGCTCTCTCTGGGTAGAATTTAGTTGATGCTGGACCGTGCAAGGCACTGCTCACTCCAGAAATACATTCATCTTAATAAGAACATGCTGTCTTCACTACTCATCTTCTGTATAATTACACATGGTGACCCACTTTTCTCTTATATGTGGACCACCTTCCACTCTTCTCATTGTGTGCTGGAATTCTACTTTCTCTGAAGAAGAGAAATTATTCCTTCATAACATTTTGATGACATTAACAAAGGTCTCGATAATACTAAAGGATTTTTTCAATTACCTTTTGAAAAGTTCTGTCTAATATGAGGTTTCCTTTCAGTGAAGTAATTTAGCCCAGGGAGTGCTTGTCATCTTGAAGTGGCCAAAGTGTTTCTTCACTAATGATCCTGTACTGTAGGAGAAAAATGGAGAATTAATTAGGCTAAACGAACGCCAGAATGTTTTTATTGGAGAAGTATGTATGGTAGCATGGTAGCAGTGTACTTACTTTTTAAACTCATCTTTTATAATTGTGAAATATTTCAACTTGTGCGTTTGTTACTTTGTTTTGGTTGTCACTGTTGATTATTGATTTGATGTAAACCCTTGTGGGAAACTTACAAACTCTTTATTTGAGAAGGTTGGGCATGAAGTGTTTTTAGTTATTTGTTTGTTTGTTTGTTTGTTTGTTTAATGGATTTGGACACTCAAATCAGTTCATTAAATTACTGAAGTTAACAATTGACCATTTTAGCCAGGAAATCATAGGCAGTTTTTTTGTGTGTTTTCTGATTTTTTTTTTTCAAACCTTCACACCATTGGCATTTTGGGTCAGATAATTATTTGTTGTGGATAACTGTCCTCTGCATTGTAGGATGTTTAGCCACATCCTTGGCTTCTAACTATTAGATGCCAATAGTATCATCTCCCCAGGTTATGACAGAAATGTCCTCTGGAAGGCCAAATTGCCCCTGGTTGATAACTGCTGATCTAACGACACTTAAGCTTGGACTTTGCAGAGAAAACACCTGAAAGCAGTATTGTCTGATAGGAAGAGGATGGGTTTGGCAGAATGGTGGTTGGATTTGGTTCTGCCTTGGTCTAGGTTGTCACCTTTCTGAATTCTTTAGGCCAGCCCTTTTTCAGACTTTAATGTGTATACACATTTCCTGGGGCTTTTGCTGAAATGAAGCCTCAGATTCCATAGGTCTGCAGTTGGGTGTAAATGGTGATGCCTCCAGCCCAGTGACTACTCTTTGACTAGCCAATTTTTTTTTTAGACAGTGTAAACAAGGGACATTTAATAAATATTTGGTGAGGAGGGTTAAAAAAAAAAAAACTTCTCTTTGCTGTAGTTGGGACTTCAGGTAGGAGAAGTTACATTATAGGTAGCTGAAATCTAGACTCTTAAAGTTGATTCATTATCGATCTCATCATAATAATCTCATCCTTCTGGTCTGGAAATGTAAATAGATACTTTATGGAGAACAGTGATAAACAGCATCTTAGACTTACCCAGACTATTCCTGAAAGGTCATGAAACTCTCCTTAAAAACAAAGAGATTCAGTTCTCTGTGGTATAATAGTGTATGTGATTCAGGGCAGTACTGAGCACGACCTGGTCGGGCATGAGATAGTCTAACTTCAGGGTGGTGCTTACTCAGAGAGAGGGAAGAAGGAGTGAGGGATGGCGTGGGGTGGTGGGGCTTGAGCTGTATTTGTGGTGTTTCGTCTCTTCAGTTCTGAAACGACTAGGCTTAAATATTACTGTCAATTAACACTGGGTGATTGGGTGCATCGGTATTACCAACATTAACTTCTGTATTTTGTGTACTTGACATATTTCATAATTAGAAAAAATGTGTATGGAGAATGGATTGTTTTCAAATCTCTCTTTAATCAGTATTCACCTATGATGAGGGTTTTCCTTCCTGATCTTTGTTCTGTACTTACACACTGACAGTCGGATGTTTCCTCCTCTCTCTCTACATTCCAGACATGAACGGCTTTAATCCAGGGTGCCCCAGATCTTTTCGTATGAGATAAATATTTGTTTTGTAGATGATGCTGCTGACAATAGCAAATAGTACAGATGTGTGTGGTCGTTGTGTACCTTTCCAAACTTACTAAAGCCATTTTCTTATTACTGCTTTCACCTTCCTTGTTGTAATGTGTGGCTTTTGTCTTCTCTTTTTGGTGCCAGCATAGGGTATCCTAGATGGTTTCCAGAGCCGTCATAATAGGTTGAATAGAAAGGGGATTTATGTATGGGCTACTTACTTGTTCAGTCTTGCAGTCATAGTTTGTGGTATTTTATGTTATTAAATGCTTTATAACATTTTATATTTAAAAAATATTTTATAGTATTGATTAGTATTAATTCTAATACTCATTAGGCTCCTGGCCTTTCTTATTCCATGGTGGTTCAGTATTTTAAAATTTCTTACATCCTGACTCTTGGTCCCGCCTCTCTTTCCCAACATGGTGACTCCTTAGGGCTGTGTAAGCAGTGTCCTTGCTTCTGGGTCATAGACCTGTTCAAGGGGAAGTCATAAGCATGCCAGTTGCTTTCATAGGTGCTACTGTTTTTCCTCTGTAACTGACCACCCTCGCCCCCTTGCTTCTCGAAAACCCGTTTTCTACTTGGCTGCCTCTCAGATTCTCATAGTGGCTATCTGACCCCTTCCCTGCTCTCCCCGCGGCCTCTGTCTGGCCAGTGCTCTCTCTAGGCTCAGCCAGCCAGAATCTTACTTTTTTTTTTTCACCTGAAAGAATGAGCCCCACTTATCTTTTTCTTCATCACCCTGAACATTTAATGTTTGGCACTCACCACACTTCTCAAAGGCTGCCGGGGACCCCGTTTCTCAATTTGTTGCCCTTTCCTCAGTTGTTCTGTCTCCTGGCCTCCCTACAGTAGTGGTTGGTCTTGATTTCCCCTTGATGAACTCTTCTGTTCTTAAGGTACGTTGTAGCCTTTGCCTCTTGCATATATCAGGTCTTCCTTTCTTTGCCAAGAACTTTTGTTAATTTGCTTGCTAAATCAATGCATCAGAGCATGTTTATCAGGCACTGTGGCGATACATCAGGCACAGGAAGACCCCAGGGTAGGGGAGACGGAGCAGAGTGGTACTTCGGGTGCAATAGGGGGCTATTATTGAAGGAGGAGGAACAGAGCGAGTACCTTGCACCTCCCAGTGTCGGGAATGGTGATATCAAGGCAATCTTCTTGGGTCATGTGACGATGAAGGTTGACAAATGATTTGATTTAGCCAGTTAAAGCAGGGGAGGGAGGGAGTGTTGGACGGAGAGAGCTACTGGGCGCACATACCAAGACACGTGAGAGGCAGCACAGCAGGAGGGTTGCCCAAGCTCTTGAGAAACATGGTAGAGCCTTATCAGTGAGTTACTGTTACCATCATTTTGCAAATGAGGAAATGGATGCTTAAAATGGTCAAAATGGTTACTCATTAAAAGTGAATTAAGCAGCTAATAAGTGTCTAGACAGCATTCAAACTTAGGTCTGTTCAGCTCCAAGCCAGGTCTCCTCTACTCCTGAGGGAGCTTGGTGGAAGCGTGTTGTGTGTGTGTCTGCGAGCGCGTGCATGTATGCAGGCCCTTCAGCGTTGCTCTGGAGTACCCCTTTTAGGAGTCATCCAGTATTTTTTTGAGGGAAGGTGCACAGGTGTGTGTGAGTTTGTGTCTGTCCTGTGTTTGATTTCGGTGTTAAGGGTCTGCAAGGTATGAATGCCTTCAGTTTCTCCACTTAGCCTCTAGGTACCCCAGCATAGAGAACCTCTATTATATTTGCCAGTTTTTCAGAAGCACTTTCAGAATGTTTAAAAATGAACGTGTTCCTGACCTGTGCCCTGTCTCCTGCACTGAGTTCCAGGAAGTGTAGAATCGGACCATTCATAACAGTGATTAGAACAAATGACATCAGTCAGTCTGTGGTGAAGGCTCCGCTGCTGGAGGAAACCCGGATCAGCTGCTGTGGTTTGGATGCCACCCAGATCCCCTGCGACCCCGGTCACATGGGGGCTCTGCTTGTTGCTGCTTCTCCCCTTCAGTCAGTTTTCTCTTGCATAGACATGAGGTCTGACTTGATTCTCCTAACTCCTGCCCTCTATGGCCCATTGACTTCACCTTCAGTTAGAGCCTAGGTCAGTGACAAACATGCTTTAATTTAACTTATCATTGGACAAATGCTGTGGTCTCAATTAAAGAATTGAGGAGCTGTGCTGATTCGTTCTCACATTAGTAAAGTCTGCATCCTTTTCTTAGGCTGAATTGCAGACACTTAAGAACTTCCGTTTCCACCAAAGCAGAAGCTCAGCTCTGTCTTGACAGCCAGGCCTTCCTCCTGGGCCCACCTGTTTACAGACTCTCAAATGTAGAAAGACTAAAGATCTGTGAGTTTCTGCTGCAAACACAATCCTTCTTTGACCATGTGTGATGAGAAGTGGTGAGTTAGTATGGATAATAAGCTGATAATGCCCAAACCTAGTTTTTACTTTTAATTCCAGCCACTTCCCTTGAAATACTTTTAGCAGAACTCATAGCAAAATACAAGACTGGCTCCTCTTAGAACTTGGATTTGTCTTCACATCTTGTGGTTATGCAAATGGACCACAGGGGCTGTGGGGGGAGGGGAAAGTGTGCCACAGGAGCCAAACTTCTGGGACCATGAAAATGGTCATCCATCCTTAGCCTCTGTACCAGGAGCTGCATCTGAGTTGTCAGGATGGATTTTGGCAGGTTTTTCACCTACAGTCTTTGGTATAGCCCAGGGTTTCTCAGCCTTGGCACTGCTGACATATTTTTGAATTCCAGCTCTCTGCGGATGAACAGACTGGTGCATCATAAGACGTTTAGCTGCGCCTGTCCACTAGGTGCCAGCAGCACCCCATGATTTAAGACAACCAAAACTGTCTCCAGACATTTTTAAATGTTCCCAAGTTGAGAACTACTGAAATAACCTCTTAGTGGTAGTTGTATCTGGTATCATTTTGATACAGGAAGAGAATTTAGTCAGCTCTCTTACTGGTGCCAAACCTTAACTGTATATTGAGTAACTCAGTGGTATTAAGTAATTCACCTGCCTAGGTCTCAGAATGTGAAGTGGGTTTTCTTTACTGCTCTGTTGGAATAATGGGCAAACAGTACAGCATAATAATTAAAAACATGCATGTTGGATGCAGTTGACCTTGGCTAGAAATATGGCTCAACTGCTTAACAGCTATGATATTGGAATAGTTACTGAGTGCCTCTGTGTTTCAGTTTTTACATCTTTAAAATGATGGGGTAGTAGTTGCTACCTCATAGGGTTTCTATTCCTGTAACAATCAAATACCTGGTGTTGGGCAGTGTATGACTCAGAGGGAACACTGGGGGTTCAGGGAGTGACTCAGCTGACAACAGAATAATGGGATGTCTCTGGGACTCTCAGTCTGCCAGGACTTTCCCTGCATTGGGTTCCTACAGTGTGCCCTGCTTCCCCACATTTATCTGAGGTTGATGTTCTGCACTGCAATGCAGGGCTTGTGGGAGGCACAGTAGATCCTTTGCAGAGTGCTCTGAACCTCCTCGGGTATCTGACCCAGCAGAGCTTGCCTGCGGGAGGTTAGGGCAAAGGCTGTGCTTCTTATGGTCCCATGGTTCTAGTCACGGGAAGTGGCACTCAGCAGTAGAGAGTGAGAGTGAAGTCCTAAGTATTTCATGCTTTCACCCAGCAATGCACGCAAGCCTGAATCTTTGATAAGAGTGATGTAAAGCTATGAAACTCCTGTCTTTAGAGTTTTGGGAAATGATTCCTTTCTCTGGAATTAGATTGAGTTGCTGAGATTCCTGACTTTTTTCCCAGTCTGTTCATTACAGCATTGTTTTGGAATATGTGGTTCTATTCCCTGGGGCCAGGCAAGGAAATGAATCTCTGACCTCTTTTTGCTTCACTGATATGGTGTTTGCATTTCTCAATGAGTCATGCTGTGCTCAGATCTTCAGATCTTGGAGCTTAGGGCTTTGCTAGGGGGATGGGGAACAGATTTTCATCTGAGAAACCAACAGCTTTAACTACTCAGCTAAATATCAACCACTTGTATGTATGTTCAAGATTCAGACTTACATATCTGAAGGAAAAGAATGTAAGTATCCAGGATTTTAGGTGGAAGTAGAAACTAAAGTTTATGTACTTCCTACCTGTTGGAGGAATCAACCTTTGATTTAATAAAATATATTGAGATACTAACTTACGAATTGGGAAATTCTTTAAAGGAATTTGTATTTTATTAAACACAGTCTATAACAACGAAACAGCTGTATTCATTTCAAGATGAGTAGGACTTAAATGTGAGAGATGCATTTTTATGCAGCTTAAAGATGGGGCTCAGAGTGCATATGAAATGGAAGGCCTTTACTGTTAGTGAGTCCTAGGCCCATTCCAGTGGGATCCTTTGCTGAATGTCCATGTCCTGTTTAGATCAATCCATTTGTCATTATTTGATTTCACTTTTCCAACGGATTTCAATATGAGTCCATCAGAAATGTTATAAGGAAGTCATCTCACATCTTGCCGTGACCCAGGGGGGCCATTAGATGCCATTTCATTATTGTCTCAGATGTAATGTCTCTGTGTATGAAATCTGGTATGAAATCTTTCCTTCTGGACCATAAGTTGCATTTCATGCTCATGACCTGCTTGGACCACGACCAGCTTTGTTTTACTCTTTTTTTTTTTTTTTTTCTTTCCTCCAGGAAGCCTACAGTGACTTCCCTTGTAATCTTTCTCCATACTTTATTGCTTTGTTCTTTTGTATTTTCAGGATCTCTGTCTAGCGGCTACTTTCCTTCAAAGTATAAACCCACACCAGTCTTTAATAAAACAAAGTAAAAGCTTGTAGGTCTTGAAGTCATGACACTCTGGTAGCTATAAACTTGCTTTAGCCTTTTCCGATCAATGAGTTTGTCTTGTTTCTAAGTGTCACTGCTCACCAAGAGGAACCAAGACTCTTTGGAGAAATGACTGATTTCTAATCAGGCACAGGGACGATACAAGGCAAGTTGATACCTTGTGGGCAAACAGCAAGGAAGTACTCAGACTAGTGGGGAAACATAAAAAATGGACGTGGGGGCTGACTTGGTGGCACTTCTAAATTCAACAGTTTGGATATCAACAAGAATGACAGTAATAGATAAAAATACTTAAAAAAATGAACCAAACCCAGGAGTTAATAGTGGTATTTAAAAGCCCAAATAAAAAGGGGGGCATGAAGACAGGGACAAGCTCTTCTTTACAGAAGAGTGTCAGCTAGAAAAGGTAGAAGGAATGATAGAAAGTCACCATTTTTCAATCTCAGTCTGATAACTGATTCAGGAAACAATCTAATGGTTGTGAAAAGTCATTCATTGAAAGGTTGTAGGAAAACAGGATGTTCCAGTCTGAAAAGCATCACTCCCAGATCATTTAGAATAACAGAAAAAATGGTACCTTTTCAGCAGGGATATGTGGCAGTTACTGAATGATCGAACTTAAAAATGGGATAACTTGGTATTTTGCATCCCAATATGACTTAGTTAGATGTACACAACATAACCTTGTCAGAAAGCTAATCATGGATAAACAATTGGACAAATTCGGAATGTGGATCGTCCTATAAGACAACCATCCTAGACTCTAAATAAATCAGTGTCATGAAAAGCAAACAAACACAATGGGGTGGGAGGGAGCAATTCTAGATCAAAAGAGACCAAAGAGAAACACTGTGGTTGGTGACTGGCAGCAGTAGAGGATAATGCTGTAGAAATTGTTTGGGGACAATTGTATGAATCTCAGTGTAGACTATTTTAGACAGTATTACTGAATTATCTTAATTTTTTTCCTCAAAATTTCTTTTTCTAAAAAATTTAAAAATTTTTCTTAAAATTTTTTTTCTTAAAATTTTTTTATTATTTTCCTAGGTGTGGCAATGGCGTAGTTCAGTAGGAGAATATTATAATCTTCAGAGATGCATGTTGAAGTATTTAGGAGGGAAGGGTCATGATTGTCTGCAACTTACTTTCAAAATGGTTTAGGAAAAAACATGTAGTAAAAAAAATTTAGTAAAACAAATTGTGTGTATACATGTACTTTTTTGGCTGATATTTATAACTATGTATGCATACACATGTAGATATAGAAATAGATATGTACACATATTTGTATGTATTATGTGTGTGTGTGTTAGTTTTGCGGAAAGGGTCCTGAGCTCGGTACCTGACACACAGCAAATGCATTATCAGTCTTAGACTTCCTTGCTACCCGCCGTACCTTTTCTTCTCAGTTACCTCTGGGAGCTCCTCTGCCTAGCCTTACATTGATGTCTCTCATTCTATTCCTGGCTGCCTTCTTTTCTCTTTCTTCCCATTCTTCTAAGCCAAAGTCATCTTTGTTGAGAATGTTGTTTAAGACTGTCATCCATAAGACAGACTTCCCTTTCATCTATCACATATGTTTTTGGCACCTGTTATCAGGCAGTGTTCCTGGTGATGGGGATCCTGCCCTCTTGGAGCTCAGAGCCTGGTGGTTCTGGCATCAGAGTGGCCTCTTCTCCCTCCCCTCCCTTCCTGGCACCTGCCTTTCCTACAGCCCTGGGTGGTGAGGAGCCAGGTCGCTCACCTCTGGAGGACACGTAGCTCCCACCCTGAGCTAACACTGCCTCACCGTCTCTTTCAGTCTCATCACGCTTTGTAGCAATAGCTGCCGTTCATTGGGAACTTTACCTTATACCAGACACAGGCAGTGCTAATTGCTTTTGAAAATATTTTTTCTTCTTAATGGAATATTTGAAACTTTGAAAAGCATTTATAGAAATATGCTGAAGAACAGCAAAAAGAACACAGCATTGGCCTGAGAGCCAGGACCTTACCAGTGCTCCAGCCCCTACCCTGCTCTCCTCCCTGCTCTGTCCGTCCGTCTCCCTCCACCAGGAGGTAACCCTGTCCTGAATATTGTGTTTTTCATTTCCTGCCTTTAAAAAATGATTTTAATCTATATGAATTCACTGCATTTCATTATAAAAATTGTTCGTGGTGTTTGTAGTCTTCCAGGACTTTTTTTTTTTAATCCCCAACTCAGTATTATGTTTAAAGTTTATCTCTTTGGAAAAGGAATTGGAAAGAGATGGAAAAGGTAAACATTCATTCACCCTATAGCTGAACATTGTAATTCTGAATATATACCCTAGAAAACTCTCTTCCAGAAGCTGACCAAGCATTTACAAGGATGTTCGTAGCAGCACTGTTTCTAATGGCAAAAATGTGGAAATAGCTCAAATGATTATTGACAGGAGAATAGGTTAAAAAATTAAGTGAAATTTTGTGCAGTTGTAAAAATGAACAAACTACTGCGCTTTAAAGTCCTACAGTAGTCCTGAGAAGACAGAAGTAACCCCATTTTATGGTTGAGGAAATTAAAGTCTAGACAGCTTGAATGACTTGTCCAGCGTGTAAGAACTGGTATGTTGTGGAGCTGAGGTGTGGATCCAGTGCAGTGTTTTCCTAAAGCCTTAGCTACTAGAGAATATTGTTTCCTGTTGAAAGACTTGTTTTTATTGGCTTGTCTGTTCCACTGCATGGAGAGAGAGCTTTGTGTTTTCACCTGACTCAGCAAATGGTTCATAGTAGGAGCTGTATGAATTTCCAATGAATGCCTTAAACAGCCTTATTTTACACAGGAAGAAAGCTGTGTAAGGGAGCTTAGTGGCTTGAGCAAGTTCTGGGATGGTCACCAGAGCACTTATGATTGGAACTCAACTCTTCTAAAACCTCAGTGACTGAGCATCCAGCCTTTATGTTCTTCCCTTGGCTCCATCCCTCTAGAAGGTGACTGGGAGAGGCCTGGTGGGTATAATGTCAGCATAACTTGGGTTATCACTTGAGATTATTATTGCCTTAGATTCCTCAGCCAGGGGCCACCATTCTTCTCCTGACAGCAGAACCCTCTCTTCAGCTGTGTGGCTCTTTTACCTGTAATACGAATCTGTCCAGTGCACAGCAGCAGAGGTGCCAGCAAGCTTTCTCTGTCTCTTGGACGTTGCTGTCATGATTAACTTGTGGGAAAAGTGCAGCTGTGTGTGTATGGGGCGGGGGATGTGAAGACAGCAAAGTAGCAGGTACGTGGTAACTTTGGCAAGTAAACCAATACCCCTTGTGAATGTAGATCATTGTGCTGCTTAGTGTTTTGGCCCAGTGGAACTAAAATTGAAAAGAAAAGCAAAAGCCTAACTGCCTAGCTGTCCCCTTGAGCTTTTCCTTGCCTGCCGTCCAGGGCTGGGCAAAGCTCTGAGCAGGGTCATGTTTTTTTCTCTGTCTCAATAAATCGTGAAAGGCTTCTATTCCTTTGCAAACTGATGGGGGCCATTGGCAAACACTACCAACAGAGTTTTGTCAAGCACTGCATAGGAGTAGTGGGAGTACCCAGGTGAACTTACTTCCACATCGTCACCATGGTTTTATTGAAGCCCAGTTCTATAAACATCAAACTCACTGGAGCAGAAGTCCCTGGAGCCCTGGCTTTTGTGTGTGATTGTCTGCCTCTAGCATCTTACTGTGGCTGCCTCATATTGGTCTCTGTTAAAAAGTCACCTCCTCAGGGAGGCCTTCCCTGTTTGCGATACCTAACACAGCCAAGTGCCTACCCAGCACTCTCTAGCCTCTTACTGTCTTTTACTGTGTTTTTCATCTGAGCTGCCTTCATATTTATTTTTCAACTTATTTCCTCCATCATCCTCACTCCTCCCTACCCCCTCCCTTCCTACTATGCCCCCATCTTAAAGGTAACCATTATGAGAACAGAACTTATTTCTCTTGTTCACTGTTAAGTTAGTGCCTGGCATATAGTAGAAGTTCGACAGATATTTATTGAATGAATCTATCTATATAACTTTGGTCAAATTAAGGACTTGATTTACTCAACTGTCAAATGATGAGTCTGTTCATGACCTCAGAGTTGTACAATTTCTATGTGTATAATAGGATAAATGTATAGATATCTTTTTAAGTCTTGGGTGCATAAAATTGGATTAACCATAGTCTTTGGTTTACGTCATGTTCTTATCTAAGGTTCATGCAAGGTTGACTTCAAAAATTCTAATTTTGTTATTTTTAATCATGTTAATAATTTCCCTCAAACTCAGTAACTGAAACAAAAGCCAAGACTTTGATGTTGATAAGCTGCGTGTAAGTGAACGCTCTCCCCTCCCTCCTACATGCCATCTCTCTGGCCAGTGTGTACCCCGAGTCCCTTTTTTTTTTTTTCATTCTCTCGCTGTCTTGTTTTAAATTGTTTTGTAACATCTGTCTGTGTTCCTAAAAGTGTGTTGTATGTATATTTGTGTGTATGAAATTGTGATTTTTAAGAAACATATGTAATCATTTAATGATTTAAGTACATGTCACATGTTGTCCATGTCACTGAGTGTTGCTGTAATTAATTTGTTTTGGTGACTGTAACAGTCCATTGTCTGGCCATGCCTCAGTTCATTCAGTTTCCTGTGTTTGGGATGTTTCCAAGTTTTTGCCCTTAGAAACCATACTACAGTGTATATCCTTGTTGTCTCTTGATGAATATGTGAAAGGGTTTTCTTGTGTGCGTAAATCTAGGAATTAAATTGCTAGGTATATGAATGTTAAACTGTAGGAAATAATACCAAACTATTTTCCAGAGTGGTTGTAGATCCTTTGTGGATGCAAATCCTCTTCAGTGTTGCATATTCTCAGATTTAAAATTTTTGCTTCTGAAATGTTACTACATTGTGTTTCTGATTTACATTTTCATGATCACTGTGATAGGGGCATCTCTTCATATGATAATTGGTTATTTCCATGGAATGTCTGATCGTATCTTTTGTTCATTTTTCTATTGGGTTATTTGTGCTGTTACTGATTTGTAGAAATCCTTCGAGTATTGTTGATACCTGCTTTGTTGGGTGTGTGTATGGTGAATAACATCTCCCAGATTGTAACTTGGCCTTTCTCCTTTAAAGTATTTTTTGATAAACAAATGTTACAAATTTTAATATATTCAAATTATTTTTTTTTCAAATTAGTGCTTTTTGTATCAAAAGAAAAATTTCTAATGTCAGAGTTTAAGATTCTTATAATATGGTCTGTGGAACCATGGGGTTCTGGACACTTTCAGGGGGAGCCGTGAGGTCAGCCCGTTTTCATGTGGTTTGCCTTTGTTACTCACTGTGCTGCCATTTGTACTAATGGGGCAGAAGCCATGGTGTGTAGAACAACCCTGCTGGCACTTCAGCACAGATCAAGGCCGTGTACCCAGCTGTGTGTCCTGTAGTCACTGCATCCCTACTACCATGCAGTCTTAGTAAACAAAAAAGAAAAAGCCAAGTTCACTTTAGAATGACCATGACGAAGTAATATATATTCTTCATTTGATTATATCTTACAGTATGTGTCATTTAAATGTTTTATGTGACATTGTGGGAATTGTTCACAAAACACTTCTGCTGTATATGATGGTTGTTTAGAGGAACTACACTTGAGTGAGTTGTGAGCTAAATTAGATGCTTTTTCCATAGAACACCATTTTTACTGGAAAGAATGATACACAATCTGTAGTCACTCATTTGGCAGACATTTTCTCAAAATTGAATGAGCTGAGCCTTCAAATCAAGGCAAACAAATAGCAGCACTTTCAGTATTCAGACTAAAATCAATGTCAGCATTAATACTATTTTTTGCTACTATATGATGAAAATTATACTTCAAAGTTCTAGGTGAATGTACCTCTCCAAATGACCAGTGATTATGTAGTATAAAACCTAGCAGGGGTAAAAGATTTCTTCCAAGTCCAAGTTACACTAAAGGATTTACTGTAGCAAAAATATTCATTGATATGGATTTAGTTTCTACTTTGCAGCCAACCTTTAAGAAACTGCCACTTTTTGAGTTTTGGTGTGATACCAAAGAAGAAAATCCAGCAGGCTGTTTCTTCCTTTTTCCTATTATATATGTGTGTGAGACTAGATTTTCTTCAATATACTTTAAGTAAAACTACATTTTGAAGCTGATCTAATGCAGAAGTGGATATGAGAATTTAAATGTTTTTGACCGGTTGTTAAAGAGATAAACAAAACTGTAGAACAGTGCCACTTTTCTAACTAAAACCTTTTGGGGAAAATATAATTACATTTCACAAGAATGTGTTATTCATATTAACACTTTATGCTATTTTTGAAATGAAGGAAAAGTAAATATGAGTTTCACAATTTAAATTTCTAATATAGTAAACATTGCAAGGTGTAACTTACACAAAAATCTTCTCTATTTAAGGGATCTTGAGACTGAAAGTTTGACAGTTCTTGGCTAAAATGTATTTTGCTCTATTTTCTAATCAGGTTTTTTTTTTTTAGGGTTTCTTTGCTTATTTTAGTATATCAGCTCTTAATCCATATGTATCCTGAACAGTATGCAGATTGTCTGTGAAAAGTGATTAAATTAAAAATATAAAAGACTTCTCCGGCTACAATTGTAACTCCTACACGTCAGATATCTTTTCATTACCTTTTTTCCTCTTTTCTGGTAAGGTTGTCTGTTTGGTTATCTATCCATCCACCAAACATGTGAATTAAGCAAGTAAGAACTCTCGTGTCTTCCTCCCACCTCTTACTGTATAGGACGCCACCTGTGGGGCTCACAGGCCCTGACCCAGATCTCCAGGCTCCCTAGCTCTCAGGCCCATTCTTCTGGCCTGGAAGCACCGGCCTGCTCGTTTACAGGGGTCACTGATGGTGGTTGGTGCTCAGTGGTCGTGTTGAGACATACTCACTACTTAGGTACTGACATGATGCCCAGTATTCTGTCAGAATGATAGGAGGTAATTGGAGAGAAGTATTCATTTACCCTCATGTTGTGATTTCTTATTTGGCTCCACGAGTGTCAGAATCTAACGCAAGAAATTTCCTGTGGGATTTTACTCTTGCTTAGTACTGCCTCTAACTTAAGTTATTTGCAAGAAAAGGGGAGGGAATTTGATTTTTACTGAGTAGCTCCTATGTGCCAGGTGCTAGCATGTCTCAGTATCCTAGTAGCTTTTGGGGGTGATAGCTTTATCATGATGTTTTATAGGTGATGGGACAGAGGAGGAACAAAGAGGCAAAGAGCTGAAAAACAAAACAATGTAGCTCAAGGTCACAGTAGATTCAAATTCAGCTCTTTGCCCGCAAAATGCCTGCTTTTTCGACCATGCAAAATTGCCTTTCTAAAAATCTGAGTCCCAATAATATTGACTATTTTATACAAAGTGATTGTTGTCATTGTTGTATAAATACCTAGTTAAGGGGCAGAGCAGCCCTGCATACTCTTGGATCTCCAGCTTGTGTTTATGTATAAATTACAATTTTTGTTGGATACACTTATCTCCTTAGATCAGAGACAAGGTGGGGTAAGTGAAAGGGCACTGGGTTTGAGGCCAGATGACTTTTTCCTTTAAGTTCAGTCCTTGGCCCTTACTAGCTGTGTTATCCTGTTTGAATCACTGACCCTCTCTGGATTCCAGTTTCCTAGTAGGCAAAACAGAGCCAATGATAGAAGTCCTTTTCCAGTGTAATTTGGCTGCTAGAAACACCCAATTTTGATAACAGTATCTGTGCAAAGGCTTTAAAAGCAGAGGAGTGCCTGTGGGGATGACCAGAAGTCCTGACTCTCACTAGCAGGTAAAATTACAAAAACCGTCATTGCTGGTGTTTGCCTCACCCGTGCACTTCTGGGGCTGCCTCTCGACACTGTGTCGCTTTTCTTTTTTAATAAGTCGAGCATTTAAATCGCTGATATTTTGACTGTTTTTTTATCTACCAGATGAGTCAGTTTTATAGGTTAATGCGGATACATTTAACGGTCATTAGTGAAATTGCATAGAAGCAGTTAAATCTATATAATTGTACCGAAGGGCATGTGGCTAAAAGTGAACAAGCCTAGATCTTGGTTATGTTTTACAGAACAAACTCTTCCTCTGGATTTTCTTTCCCGGGTTATCTGATGGCACGTGCGAATCCCAAGTAGCCAGTGAAATGTTTGATGTTGAAGAAGCACGAAAGGCCTTAACGTGTCTTCCCCTAGAATGAGTGGGGCGGATGCAGAGAGTTGGCTAGAACGAGGGGTTGCAAATGCCAGTCTCTCCCTTTTAATTATGTTAAGTGTGAGATTCTTCCTGTATGTCTAAATACGTATATACAGATACATGTATTTTCTCCTGTGAATGCTTTTTTTAAGCGAGGAGAGCTGGCAGGAAAGTTGGTAGGTGTAAATATGCATTAGAGAGAAGACTTCAGTGGTTGTAGTTTCTCTGTCTAGAGAGTCATTTATTAAGAAGGAAGAGCCGCAGCTGCTAAAAAAATACTAAATGTAGTGATTTAAATTTTTTTTTTTTGGTGGCAGAGTGGGGAGGTGTTTGTGGTTGGTAAATTATGCTTTAAATCTCTGCCTTCTTTAGTGGCAGTGTTCTTACAATTTTTCCAGAAAATGGGGCTCTTTAAGAAAAGATTTTCTTCTTTTGGGCTGGGAGATAAACTGGAATGGATTCTAAGCATGAATCAAGTTTTAAAATTATCTATTACTTTAGATTTTATGGAATTAACTACTCGATTTCTAGAAAAGCAAGCAACAGAATAAGTTCCACAAGTGATGGGCTTTGTCGTTGCAGTCCGCAGATTAAAACTACCAGGGCTTGATATTTAAGTGTTTTATGAAATCTCTGAGGAAGAAATCAGAAGTTAAGAATCAAGGACATGAAAATCAAAATCTAAAACATTAACAAAAGCTAATACAGCGACTATGAGGCTTATTTAATCCCTGTTCCTTTCCTTTGAAAATCAATGGTGACTCACCGTTAAATCCACACCAGGAGCCCAGGAGTTTAGCTTCTCAGAGAAGACTTTAAATGCTTCCTCCCATTTTCAGTTTTTAGTGAGGTTGTGGCCTTTTGTGCTCTTAAACCAAACCTTCTGTTTTTCCTTTTTTTTTTCCCCCTATCCAGTATTTGAGTTCTTTATCGAACTCCCTGGGCTCTAAGGATGACGTCGTGACCCAGCTGTAACTGTGCTCTCTCTTCACCAGATCCAGAACTGATTTTAACTCACTATCCACATACACACAACACTTTTACAAGCAATACGATTACAGATTTTTAAAAATAGGAATTTCCAAAAGCCCACGCACAAGCTCATAAAAGAAAATCCTGCTTCATGGAATTAAAAAGAACATATACAGGGAAAAGTTAATCGAAACTGCATTTAGTCTTTGAACCTAGAAAAGCCATTCTGTCCATTAAAAAAATAATAATAATTTAGGACGTTATGAGCACAGAAAGCCATTTTACATGGGAATTACAAATATTCTTTAAATAAGCTGCACTGAATGAACTTTTCCTACTTACCAATTTTTCTAGTCTCTTACGGTCTCTGAAGGCAAGGTCGGATCAACAACTGAGTGTAACATCTGATGTTGAGGGAAATACTCTTTGCTTTCTGCCTGGGCTGCCCGTGTTGACCAGTGGGAAGTGCTGCATTAGCTCTCAAACAAAAACATTTAAAGTGCTCTATGAAATGCTGACATCTTGCCAGAGGCTAGAATGTCAAGTACCACAGATGTCCAGTCCCCTTCAGAGCCCAGCTCTCCTACGTGCTCGGGTGAGATGGATCTGCCTGACTTGTGCTTAGGGTGGCAAATGACCAAGGCCTGACTGGACAGTAACTGGTATGAAACCGGGTGCAGAGAGCACGGTGGGGGGAAACCGTGTGAGTGAGAGCCTGAACCAGCAGGAGGCTCAGTCTTCCCCATGCCTGGCTATGACCTCTTTTTGTGAAGCTGCTGTAGGAATAGCTTCTGTATTTATCAGGAAGTATTTTCAACTTGTAATTTGCTCCGCTTCCACTAACTCCTTGAAAATTGTTGGAAAACCGAAAAATATTTGAGAGTAAAACAGACCAGAACCTTGGCACTTTCTGTACCAGGGGATGCGATGGGGAGGGAGGCTGTGCCAGTGTGTGTTCACCTGAGAGTCTTGATCAGTGACGGGCAAGATCACTATCCAATGAGAAGAGAGATGGGAAGGCCCCCAAAGCTGTCTCCTTTGGACCAGGGTGGTTTACCCTCTAGCCTGACCCTCTTCTAGGGAACGGACTGCTCTGCTGGAAATAATACCCTGACGCACTCCCAGCCTTGAATTGGCGCTCTTGGGTCTCGTAGTTTTCCTTCAGGTTACCCCTCCTCTTAAATCTGATTTTGGAGCACCCTGTTTGGCCTTAATTTCTGACTTGTTTCCTTACTTAACAAACTGTTGCCAAGATTCTTTCCTCTTCCGTAGTCCTCTGGATTCATGCAGCCATCATTCATCTCAGGAGGACGGGCCTGCGTCTGCATACTCTTGTCTTCTTCAGACTTCCAGTTTGGGACCTTCATCAACTTTACTCATTTTACCAGCTTCTTTCTCTTTTTCTTAAGATAGTGTGCTCATTATCAGTCCTGCTTATTCTCATTGTCAGACAAAATAAAACAGAACCCCTGAAAGCTCTGATTGACCTTAAGTCCCTTTTATCTGGCACTACCACTGGTCACCCAAGCTGTAAACCGTTAAATTCTCCTTCACTGTCTCATCACTAGCTGGTCAAACACCAAATCTAAGTATTTCTTGTCTATGATTCCCACCAAACCCAAGGTCATTTTTGTCCTGTACGCCCTTCCTCCAGTCTGTTCCCCCACCTTGGTGTCTGCCCTCCAGTCACCTGCGAGCAGGACCCCTGTGAATTATAAGCATGGCCGTGTCTTTTTTTGTAGGTCCTTACTGCTTACGAGGTCTTGCTGTTCCTGGGCTGTGTGACTGACGCTCCTCCGCTGACACTGCTTGCCCTGAACTTCACGTCCCGGCAGCGCTGACCTCTTTGAACTCCCTGCAGTTATCTATGGCCCTTGGGCTTATGCCTTTCCCTCTGCCTGCAGTAATTTTCTGGAATAATTTTTCCTTCACCTATTGCGTCCTGAATTTGAATTGCGTTTCTGAAGTTTCGGTGTCCTTGTACAGTTTTCCCCGTTGTCTGAAAGCAGAGCGTTCCTGTGAAACCTTCGTAAGCCGGAGTGGTGTAAAGCGAAGAGGCGGTTACCTTGGGACACGTCTTGCTAACGGGTGCACAGGTGCTCACGGTCGTGGTTCGAAGCCACGGCGGCTTGATGCTGAGGTGCCCAGTGTAGTTCCCGGGGAAGGAGCTGGGGTGCCACTCTCACTGCGGGTGCACCCTGCCTCTGTAATGACTCCCTGCAAAGTAAATGCTGAACGCTATTTTCACTATTTTTGCTTTTCGTCTTTTTTTCATAAAAGCAAAAATCCCTTTTGGATTTCTTTTGGTTACTAAAAACAGGTACTAATGTAGGTGTTTTGTAAAAGTGAAGTGTAAAGTGAACTTTCGAAAAGCAGAGGTGATACCTGTACTCCTGTCTCAATTTTTATTATATCCACGTACCGTCTTCTCTATTATATCTGATTTTTGTTTACATGGAGTCTCCCTAAAAATTAAATGTGTAGCTTCACCCTAAGCAAAAATGTCTTTGAAATGGTAGATTTTAGGGGTTTAGTCTTTTGATTTAAGTAATTTCATAACTATTTTCTGAGTCCCATTCTCCTGAGTGTTTCTCAAACCCATGGAAACACTGCTTCAGACATAGTTCTGCCTGCCTTTCCTCTGTGAAGCTGTTCTTTCTTCCAAGTTTTCCTTCCAACGCTTGGTATGTTTCATAAATGAGACTTCTAAACATTGATAAAGACCAGAGTAGAAGTGAATATGCTCACTTGTATTTTGAAGGCTTGTGATCCATGATACAAAAATAAACTAACTTTTATAAATACTCAGTTTGACATGCAGGAATGTCTTTGTTTATAATCCAGTAACTACTAGAACTAGCTCAGATACAAAGAAACGTTGAATCAAATGTGTATATTTTCAACAAAACCAGTATTTGGGGCAGTGCAGATCCAACTGACTTTAATTTTATGGGATTAAATAATGATCGTGATATTGAAAGTAACAATGCCACATGAAAATGCTAAGGGGGGATTTTTTTTTTAAGGAACTTGTATGTGTATAATGGTATTCTGATTTGTAAGCTGCTGGGAGAGCTGGAGGTGCATGAAATTCAAATCTCTACGTCTTATGAGTTCAGCACTCTTAGGGAATTACGAGGAAAAAGCACTGCCAGAATCCTCTAGCGCAAAGCTGAGGACTTGCGGAAGCCTGGGGGCATGACAGGACCCCAATAGTGAGAGAAATATCCGTGTCTGGGATTTAAGAATGTCCAAAGCGAAATAGGCCAACATAAACAAGGAGGGGATATTCCTATAAAGTAGGTAATTTGAGAAGCACACCCCTTTTTACTGTGTTTTAGTGGGTCGTGTCTGTAGTTTTGCACCGTGCCAGAAACCTTTGGACTGTCTGTCTGTCCTAGGAAGCTCCCCCAACCCCATCACTCCTCCGAGTGGAAATGAGGCACCAGCAGCACGAGCTGTACGTTACGATGTGGCCAAGACCACGTCCCATTTCCAAGCACACCATCTCTTCTCTCACCGCTGGCCCTGCTCAGGTTGTTTGCTGGAATGGCCCCTTCCGTCTCTACCTGTTGACCTCTTGTGCCTCCTTTAAACCAGCCCCGACTCTACGGCTTATGGAGCTTTCCCTTATCTTCCCGCGAGGAGTGAATGAACTGTCACCCGCTCTCTGAGTTTCTGTAGCGCTTCATTTGAGTTGTGACTAGGCCACTCCTCAGACCTTGTCCTGTGTCACTGATGCTAATGGCTGTCTCTCCTGGTTTGGGGGAAAGGCAGGTCTTTTGCTGACGCTCCCTGAGTTTGTTATTCATGCAGTCACCTGCCCTGTTGGGCTGGAGGGCAGGTGATTTTCTGCAGCCTCTGTCACCCCCGGTTGCCAGGCTGGCTTCCTGAGCTTGGCACGTTACCCCTCTGGAATCCATGGGCGCTTTCTCTCCTAAGACCCCAGTGAGAAAGGAAGGTCTTTCAGAGGCAAGAAGGTGATTGCATTTATCGAATAAGGACCTCCACTATTTTCCCTTCTTCCATCTTTTCCTAGCTTGAAAAATTTAGACATCCTTTTAATTTTGTTTTCTTTTTGTTGGTAATTAAATTAAACTGATTTAAATTTTTTTGTCAGTCATGCGTTTATGTACTTTAAGAACCCAAATAATTGAATAAAACTTAAAATGAAAAATAGTCCTGCCCTTTTCCTAGGCCCCAGGAGCCACCTCTTCCACTTTTTTGGCTATTGCTTCTGGGTCTCAGCACCTGAGTTCCTCTGTGACTGGCAGTTCTTGTCTTCTGGTCATGTCTGTTGTTTTCTTTGTGTGGAGGATGAAGATTTAGCTCCTTTTCCCTCCATATGTCTCTTCACCTGGAGAATTATGTCTGTGGTTTTGGATAAATCAGTATCCCTTATTCATAAAATTAGAACCACGTCAGTATTATCTATAACCGAAGCTCATCACTTGCGTTGAAAAGGGATTGCAATTCCCCAGCCTTCTCTAGTGACCAGAGGAAACTGCCCTTTTAGTCTAATGAAGGCAGACTTCCCTCTGGGACCAGGCTGCCCATTTTCCCATTTACAGTTAGTTAAGATATATAAACATGCTGTACAAATGTTAGCTCTTGTTATCACTTCAATATTACAATTTGAGCCAAACCTCATTTAGTCCAGTTCTTAACTACACGTGTATGAATAAGCTTAAAAGTACTTTTGCCAGCAGCTGCGTTAAGAGGAAATACGCAAGTCCAGGTGTCTGTTTGTGCAGCTTTGGCTGGGTAGATACTTCTGAGCATTATACCTCAGCAGGCAGAGGAAATGTGTGTTGACAAATCCTTCTTATTTATAGTTTTCTGTCACTTTTCAGCGAAGAAGCCTTCCAGCTCAGCCATTTTAGGCATTTTGCTTTCAGCAGCTTGCAGTTACTGCCGTCTTGGAAAAGTCACATACACGATATACACACACTTCCAAATCTCTGTTTTTTATTCTTCCCAGTTGAAATTTACCTGCTACCAAAAGCCTAAATCAGGTTCTGATCCTTTGCCTTGCTACTCTCTTTTGTAGTTTTCCCAGAAGCCTTATATTATACTTGATAAGCAGGGCCCTTGGTTTTATTCATTTAAAAATACGGACAACCACGTAAAAGATAAAAGCTTCTGAGTCATAAATAGGCAGGCTGGGTTTGGGCTCATGGAGTTGATGGGACTGTTGGGAGGCCAGCTGCACGTGAGAATAAGCAATCCGAGGAAAGAGCTAACAGCTCAGTAACTGGGGGGACAGGGGAGGAATTCAGTGGCTTTCATTAGTTTGTAAAAATAAATTTTGAGGGTTCATGCTAGTTGGTAACCCTCATGTGTGAGAGTGTGACTTAAATAGCTAAACTTTTGTCATAGCTCAGAGGGAAGGGTGTCTGGAGAATGAGCATCCGGGAGAGAGAAAGTGCATGGCAGGGAAGCACAGCTGAGCACAGGGCCTGCGGCGTGAGCGCCCGGCAGCGTGGCGGAGCGGCCGCGCGCCTTCTGCGGACAAGCTGTGACTGGTCACAGCCCTCTTTCCCGCACGCAGCCTTTCAGTCCTTCTTTATGCAGTCTTGAGCAGTTTATCAGAGCCTGACCTCGAGATGAAACCTTTGGCCATGCTTGGTCAGAGTTTCATCCAGGACAAAAATGAAGAAAAAGTTACAGCAGTCTTGTCTACCGTAGCACAGAGACAGAGTTGGAGTGAGATTGATTTGTGCTTCTTAAGTTAGTCCTACACAACGTGGTTGGAATTAACTTCAGTTACGGAAGTGAGCTCTGCCTCTTATCAGCCCGAGTTTCTTGGGCCAGTCTCTACATTTCTGTTTCCCCATCTGTGAAAAGGATCTAGTTTCACCTACCTCCTTAAAGCTGTTGGAAAGTTTAAGTGAAGTAATGTATGTTTTCTTATTGCTGCGCTCTGCCAAGGTGAGAGGTCAGTGAATGCCAGGGGCTGTTATTAATAAGATCACAGGTTAATTGTTTCTCATGATTTTCTCAAAATTGTTTTACCATTGAATATATGGTAGATATAGGATGTTGTGTTTTGCAGTTTTAATAAATGTTGATTTTTATGAAAAGATTCAGATTTGGGTAGAACTTTGGCTCCACCTTTGGCTCAGAGACCATGGTTATGGGAAAGCTCTCTGGTAACTGAGCCATCCTTAACTCTGGGAAAAGAATTTGCAAGCTATAAACGTAATTTCGAGACAAAACGAGCAGCAGCGTGCAGGAGCCTGGAAGCCTTTACAGTGCACCTGACGGAGTGCTTCATCTGGACTTTCACGTCCCTGGGCCCCGTGGTGGGGAAGCCGGGTCCATCCCCTTCCCCCCCCCCCCCCGTTCCATCCCTCCTTCCACTCAGTCCCCACAGAGGGTGTGAGTGCATCATGCTCTCTCTTCACTGTGGTCAGCTTGCAAAGTGGTTAGGGTTCTGCTTCCTAATGTTAGACAAACTGTATGGTCCAAAAGTACCTCCATTGCCAGAAGTCACATCAGCCTGTTGCCCTGCAGGAAAGACTGAAGCTTATTATGCTAATGGCATTATTTAGCGATGTCTAGATGAGTCTCTTATTAAAGGCCTAGGAGATGAAGCAAAATAATAGTAAAGGCAGGGAACGTTTGTTTTTCCTTAGGTAAGGAGAACAAGAGCTCATATGAGCAGAATATTTTGTAAATATTTTGTTAGTTCAGCTGACTGGTTATTAATCTATTCTGTTTTTTTGTGGGAAATAACAGAGGTTTTTTTTTTTTTTAATGGGCCGTAGGAAAGAAAAAAAAAGTAATGTTTGAATTTGCTAAATAATCTCTTGCCATTTGCCAAACCAAATATCACTTATCAACTCCACGTATGAAGTATGTGCTGTTTTGCCAGGAGTTCGGATGCTTACCACTCTGTTAGAAGGGCTTTGTTTAAAAAAAAAAAAAGCAGCATATGATACAGCTGCTTCTGAAAAAGAAGAAATGATGTGGTTTTAAAAAGAGAGATGATTATGAGAGATTGTGGGCATTTTCGATCTGTTAAGTTACCATGTGGAAGGGTTTCTAAGTGATCTTGCCTGGAAAGCATCTTGTTGTAGATTCTCTGTTTCACAACTTCAGTTTAATCCTTTTTCTTTTTTTTTTTTTTATAACTGAATGCTAATTGGTATGTTGTAGTTAGTCAAAATATTTATAGGATCTTGTCGCTGCATATTTATCTTTTAGGCATCTGTAACATTTCTCATCATGTGGTTGTGGGGAGGATGTGAGAGGCAGTATCTCTGATTGAGAGTGAGGTCTCCAGAATAGATTGCCCGAGCTGTAGCTGGCTCAGCTCATGCTGGCCGTGAATCCTTGAGCACATTACTTAACCTCTCTGTGCCTCAGCAGTCTCTTCCTGGGATGACCCATACAAAGGCAGTGTTAATATTTACTTCAAAATGTTTTTGTGAGTGCCCAGCATGGAGAAAAGCAGAATTAATGTTGCCTTTCATAAGTGTTATTTCCTTGAGGGAGAACTAAACAAGACTTGAAGGAGACTTGCATTGTAGGGAGGTTCTTATTATCTCTCATAGGGAATGATTACTTGGAGAAAACATGATTTTGAAATGGAGCTTAAATATGGTATTTATAGATCTATACTTTGTCATAATTTTCCTCTGGCCTGTGTTCAGACTGTCTTCCATCCAAGTGTCTCCAAACCATTTGGTGCAGGTGAGATTCACAGAAATTTCTATATTACAAGTTTCCTACCTCGTACAACAGCATTTGAATGGTAATTAATACTTGCTGTTTCTTTTCCCACCAATCCTTTCTAATCGCTTTAGGTGTTTTGTATGCAGCCAACATAAGAATTGGTATATTTTGGCCTTAAGTCCAGTTTTTCTGGCATGAAGGTCTATTTTTTACAGAATAAAATAGTGAAGGCTCAGACCCAGACACCATCCCGCTCCAGGCTGTGGGTCTCGTGAGGCTCTGAGGCATCTCTGGGTCAACTGCTGGGTTTCATTTTCATTCAGAGGCACAAAATCAAGTTTGTGTAGTACTTAAGGCTACCCTGTGATGGATCAGAAAGATCTGGAGGCTACGGGTAACTAACTCAGAGACATAATCCAATCCTCCAGACCCTCTCAGTTATTTCTAATAGGGTTTCACCGCTTTCTTGAACTTTGTTGGGCACCACATATAAACCAGGTGAGGAAAATTTCTTGTCTTGAAGGAGGCAAAGACAAAGACTGATTAACGAAGTACAGCCTAATTGGCCCCTGTTAAATCCAGGGTACCCCTGGCAGCTGGAGCATGAGAATTGTCACTCTCCGAGCTGCTCCGAGAGTGGCTACAAAATCGCCAGAGCTGGTGCATGTGCACTTTTAGGGTCCTTGAGAGCAGGTCTCTGTCTCTGCCTGCTGCGGGCTGGGGCGGGTGCGGCAGGAGCGGGGTCAGGGGTGTCTGTGCTGTTCTTCTCCAGGCTTCACCCATGCCGCCTGGGAAGTGGTGCTGATAAGGGTACCTCCCTGACCGGTGGCTGTGTGCCGTAGGTGAACTCGTGCACGTGGAATGCACGTCACTTGTGGCAGCCAGTATAGCCAATACATAGCAGTGTTATTTCTACTGATTTCTCCAAATTCAGATACTGTGATTGTATTCTGTCCCCCGCCGTGGGCATCATATCTCAGAAACAGACTCTAGCATTCTGATTCCTGGAGCATCCACCTTGCATGCCATGGTTGCAGTGTCACTTAGAGGTGGTGCGGACAGGATCTGAACACTTGGTGTCAGTGGTAGGGTTTGCGGGACTTTGAGGAAGGGGTGGACAGAGAGGGGATGGTGCTGATAGTGTGAGGATATGCTTTTTACTCTGTGCTCAAGGGCTCAGTTAATTCCTCAGTTTTAATGAGCAGATTGTGCTAAAAATTATCTAAGATCCTTTCCTCCTTAAAACTTTAAGGTTTTTGGGGTTTTTTTTGGCAGTTCTTGTATATTTCTAAAATGTTTGTTCAGACTCTGATTCTAGCAACATGTTCTAAAACTGTGTGTGTGTGCTGTTTGTTTTGAGGGGCAAAGCGTGGAACCCATTTTTTTTTTTTTTTGTATTGAAATCTTAAATAGAACCCTAGTGGATAAGACAGATGAACACGTACCTTTGAATGCGGTGGAGATGCAGGCAGGAGTTAGCCTACCTGCTCAGTCTCTACCTTGTTGCCCCCAGGATATGCCTACAACCCTTTGTGGCTAAGGAATACAGTTTGAAAAGTGTGTCAGTTTAGAACACTTTGGTTCTAGAACAAGTCTGCTCCACAGGTTGTAGTTGTAGACTTCGTAAATGTTTTAGTAACTCAAAACCAACAACTTGACACATTTTGAAGTCAAGATGGAGATAATAGGGAACAAGGAGAATCTTGCTAATTGCATTTGGTCCCTTTCCTTTGGGAAATTACAGTATTGGGACATGCAAAACACCAGTGAGATAGCCAATTAATTCAAAACTGGGTTTCCTTTCTGGCTTTAGAAGCCTCCTTTGCCAATGCTGCTCTGTTGGTGTGAGGCCTGAGTGTTGGGCACTGGACCAGGAGGTCGGGGTTTACCTCTTCACCCCTAAGCTCCTCAGCCCCTTCTTTCCGGATCAGATGTCTGGAGGCTAGAATGTTGAAGACTAGACTCCGTGAAATCTAGACTGTCTAGTAACTTGACTTTCAGTGCTGAATTCCGTTGTGTCCCCTTTTGTGATCATTGGAATACCAATTACACCATTTAGGCATTCCTGCGCTGGGCCTGGAACAGAGAGAGCCATCGGGTCAGTCCAGTTATCCAGCCTGCAGGTACGCATGTGGGCTGGAGAGCTTCACGGAGTCAATACCTAATGTCACCACTAAAACGTTTAAATATTTGTCTTTTCTTTGAATGACAGTGCCTTCCTATTTTGTAGGCTTATTTGGTGTATGCATGTGTGTATTCTAGTTAAAAGTTAAATTTTTTGGTGAGGATAACTTATTTCCTTAACTCCGATACATGTATCCATGTATATATTAAATCCATAATTACATGTATTTATTATTGGTAGTGCTTTAGAATGAATTGGTGTGGAAGGCAGGGCTCACCTGAGGAGGTGAGCTCCTTTTGTTCGCCGTGGATGATGGTACTGCAGCACTGGGAGCGCACAGCTCGCTTGGAGGATGGTGCTCTCTGTGCTGCGCTGTGAATGTCTGGCTTTCCTTCAGAAATAGGCACCCCTTTTGGAACTGTGATGTACTTTTCATCTCACCTTTAAGATCGAAGAGGAACCTTTTGATCAGAGGTACATTGCTCCAGGAAGTACTTTTGAAGAGATTTCACTTGCCAGAGGTTTAACCAAAACAGATTTAGGTAGGGTGACCTGGTAATTTATTATTCAAACTGGGGCACTTTTGAGAGCAGAACGGGATGTGAGTTATCACTATACTTGGGGCTCCAAGAGTGAACCTGGTCTGTCCTGGGCGTATTGGGACATATTTTCACCCTACAGTAGATACATTCTGGATAGTCAGAATAGAAATTTTGAACACCTCCAAATCTTTTGAAAGCCCAGGACCTATTTAAAACCTTACAATGAGCCTCAAGATAGAAAGGCTTTGCCTTTGTCCCTCTTTGTAGTGAATGCTGCTGCAATGTAGGACTGGCAGCTACTATGAGTCAGTTTAGCATGTATTGTGTATAAACACTCTGCGCTAATCTTTAGGAGGAGTCTTTCATCAGCCACTTAAAGAGCTCATTACTTTTCCAAACAAAAGCTATGAGTTCCCCTGGTTTGTAGTTTAATCCCCAGTGCATTCTTTTTCTGCTCTGTTTATTCTCTGTTCTAATTCTGATTCCTTCATGACGTCTCTGTGTTAATCCATCCTGTTCTCTCCCTTCTATAATCCCTGTATTTAATTCTGAGTTATTTGGAACCTAATCCCTTTTTTGTTATGTGATAAATATTTCAGATTTGTAAGCACGCTAAAGGGAGAGCTCTGGGTCGACTACAGTGTTCACCTCACTGCTGGGGGTACAGTGGGTCCTCGCTGTGTGGATGGAGAGGTGGGTGTGGCTGGAGAGGCTATTGATTGGGATGGAGTAACAGAGCACGGGTGTGTTTCGATTATAAAAAGAAGGAAGGCTATTCAAATTGATGGACACGGTGGTTTGAAATTGGAGAAAGGAGCCAAACGTCACGTTACCTAGCCTCATCAAATTGTTTGTGTAAGAGTCGCTGCTTCCAGAACATATAATGGACTTATGTTCACCTCTTACTTCCTTATTAACCTAGCTCTATTTATATATATATTTAAACCTATGTTTTAGTGACAGTTTACCTAAGCACAACCCAGTACTGATGAACATTTTCCAGGGTGTGTAGGTGTTAAGACCTAATCTTGAAAAAGCAATAAACTCCTGATTTGTGTAAATGACTGTGGTCGTTTTTCCCTGTTCAGAATACCATTCCTGCTGTAGCTGTACTCACACTAAATTAGACTAAAACTAAGACATCTGCAAGCAAGCTTGTTAGGTAACTTTATGCTGAGGGCATCACATCCATTATGCTGGACTTCGGCTTTCCATCTGCCCAGACCGAGTTCTTTTAGGTCATGGATGTTTCTGGCCCCGTTCATTCTGTGTGTTGCACATCAAGCGTGGACTCGTGACCCCTCTGTGTTTAATGATTGGATGCTACTGGCCTTGATTCTCCGGGGGGTGGGGAGCATCCTGATCTTCAGAGCCAGTGTGGTTTATGCATTTAATTCTGAAACAGGAGAGAGGTAAAATTTTCTAAACTGTATCATACGCTTCCTCATCCTCATTTGAAAATACCCGTGTATGAGAGAGATTAGAGAGGTGTCTCGCATGTGTGAATGTTGGGGACACCATCCTGCCCCTCCAAAAAAAAGGTGAAGGTGGTGGCGGTGGCGGAGGTATATTGTCAGCACTGTGTTATGCTAATATCGAAGCTAGGTTCTAATCTACCTAACTGGATACAAAGCGTTTAATAAACGTTTGCCAAATTGAATTCAACTGATAGTCAAGTTTAGGCTATCTAGAATTGTGGGGGGCGGGAGGATTGGTGAGGAGGAAGCCAAACTAGATGGCCACCACTTGTTACGTAACTCACCGGTGTGTAATGAGGAAATAGCCCTTCATTTTCTTACATTACTTCTATTAGGGAGGTCGGTTGCTTATCTAAAGGATAAAGCCACAATGCCCACATAATTCTGTAAAGCCAGGGGTCTCAAAGTGTGGTTCCTGGAACTGGACCACAGCACCAGCATCTTTAAGAACTTGCTAAAAATGCAAGTTCTCCAGGATTACCCCAGACCCTTACCCCTGGCAGTGGGCTCAGGGATTTGTGTTTTAACGAGCATGTTAAAGTTGAGAATCACTATTAAACCAACAGTTTGTAGCAGCTTTAGGTTGTGAAGACCTTTCAGAATTTGATGAAAGCCAGAAAGCTAGAAAAGTGTACAAACACATTTTATACAATAGTGGGGGGTTTGGGAACCCCTGGTTAAGTACTATGATATAAACTAAGCATTTTAGTTTTCAGAATATACCCTGTTAGACTTATTAGAGTAAGTCACACACCTGTGATTATTCTGTTTTGAGAATTTGGTGATTTGTCACCCCTAGTAGCATGTGTAGCCTTGGCCTGTGCTTTGTCCCCGGCTTTTTTTGTGGCCAGCTCGTGCTCTGAGATCTCTCCAGACGTTAATCTAGGCCCTGTGATTAATGTCAGCATGGTGCCTGCCAGGTGGTCCTGACCCATGCTCACTCAGCCAGACTTGATGTGGTGGATGCTCTGGTGGCCCCCCACCCAGCCAGAAGGAGGGGAAGGGATTTTAGTGAATTCCCTTTACTTTAAACAACTTAAGTTTTGTAGTTAATACGCTTTAATTTTTAGTGAACTCCATTTACTTTAAAGAACTAAATTTTAAAACAATTTGCTAATGAATATGTGGGCAAATTAGAAAATACAGATTAGTGAAAAGAAGGAAAAAAGATTGAGAAATTTATCTTTGGGTAAACAGTTTCTTATAAATGACAAAATAAAGTAAAAGAAGTCACTTGGTGACTTTAACACTCGAAGGGAGTTTGTGCCTCCTAGTTATGCACTAGGTTAATAACAGTAGCAATAATAGTTATGCCTGACGTTTATTGACTTTTTATAACATGCCAGATACTGTTGTGTCTAAATTCCTTATTTGTATTATCTCATTAAAACCTGATAGCTAGTATATGAGATAAGTGTTGTTAATGTACCCCAATTTAACAAGGACAGTGAGGCACAGAGTGGTTAAGCATCTTGCCCAAGGTCACACAGCTGGGAAGGATTTGAGTTGAGGCAGGGAAATGTTATAGTTCTGTCTCAAACATGTACCTTCTGCTGGTCTTCTCAGATGATTGGAAAACACTGCTGTGAATTACTGTTGGGTGGTGGGGGAGGAGAGGAGACCCCTGCGTGAATGCACTGAGGCTGAGGGGTGGGGAGTAGGTGAGGTGGGTGCAGAGATGGGTCAACAACTCAGTAGTGTGCACAGGTCTTAAGCATTTAGGGTGGCCCAGCACCCTTTAATTATTAGGCTAGTCCTCAGCTGTACCTTGAAATAGCTCTCATTACTTTGTTATCAGCATAAGAGACAGCTACTAAAATGGTAATTGGAATCATCCCAACTTACCTTAAAATGATGGGCACTCACTTAATTTTAAACTGGACAACATTACATTCTCTGTGCTGAACATTCATATACAGCTGGACCCAGGAGGAAATGTATAAATGTGGTGTTCACGATCTACTAACGTTGTGGGGGCTGAAAGAATTATCATAGGTCACTGAGCCTTTAAATAATATTTGTTTGTGAAGTCACCTTGTACTTTGATCTTGAGTTTAATGCCAATTTGGGTCATGTCAACTTTCCAAAATGTCACGAGCTTTGCATGTTTCCTCACTAATTTAATTTTCCCTAAAATTATTTCCCAGAACACTAAGTGGACTTTCTGTTTGTTTGTTTCCTGTAATTTCGTTTAAAAGAAAGAATCCAAAAGTGAATTGATTTAATACACTTAGTGAATAAGGAGTTGTCTCTGAGAGATGAGTAATGTGGAGGCTAAGAATGTGGGCTGCAGGGTTGAAATTCTTGGATTCAAATCCTGCCTCCCTCGCTTATCAGCTGTTTGAGTCTGGCTAAAATACTTAACTCATCTGTGAAATGGGAATAACTCTCTGTATCCCATCGGATTGTTGTAAGAATTCAGTGAGATAACACCCATTACTCACAGAGTGTCAGTGCAGTCTCTCAGGTGTGGAGAGCCCTTAGTAAATGTTAGCAGTGATTAGATACTAGAATGGCAGAGAACTGCGGGCAGTGGTTGGATCTCCTGCCACTGCTCCCAACCCTCACCCACTCAGCAGTTTATCCAGGTGACTTTTCCGTGTCAGCTCTTAAAGCTCTACATTTTTTTTTAAACAGTTGCACACCATTCCGTTGGAGGAAAGAATCGTGATGTAATCATTTCCTATGAACGGATATTTGGATTCTTATTTTCCTCTTCATTGCAAACATCTCACACTCTTTATTTCCTCGCTCCGTCCGACATTCCCCTCAGCACTTTGAAGGTTGTGTTTTGAGGTTGGTCTTCAATACCACTGCTGTAATTGTTTCCATTATTTTGTAAACACTTGCCTGGTGGGGAATCAGAAGAGTATGTGCTCACTTAGCATAAAGCTAAATAATTATTGGACATCCTGCCCTGTAAATTGAAGAAGCGAGGGCGGTAGGAGTGAGTTTTGTCAGATGGTAAAGAAGAAAGTGCCTAAGCGCCTTTACTGAAGACTTCTTATGGCCCGTCTCTCAGAAATTCAAACCTGAGCTCATTAGCTGGTTTGTCATTGTGTGAAGTGCACAGAGCCCAGGACAGAGAGTTCCTCACTTATATTCTGTGAAGTCCCTGAAATTGTTGCTCCTCAAACTGCAGCTGAATTTGTGCATTTAAAAGCTTTTTCCTGGTCATAATATTCCTGGGAAGCTGGAGTCTCCTCTCCGGCCTCTTTGCCTTCACTCGCCTCCTCCTCCAACCCCTGTCGTCCCCATTGCGGCCACTGCAGACGGACCTCTAATCTCACACATGCCGTGTCTTGGCATGCCGTTGCTCGCACCCACATAGGGAAGATTTTGATCCAGATTTTGATCCTGGCCTGCGAGGCTCTCTGTGACCTGGCTGGCCGCTGCCCAGTTCCGTCACTGCACTTCCTCTGTCTCAGCCCCACTCCGACCGGCGCAGCTGCACTGGCCTCGCTCCACCTCCTCCCGCTTCAACACGTCCAACCCATCTTGGAACCTCTGCGAATGCTCTTCCTCCCTGTGTCCTCCTCGTGTTCTTCAGGTCCGCTGTTCTGATCCCCCTTCATTGTGACTGCTCCTGGTCACCTCATCACATGACACGCCCCCTCACGTCCTGCCCCCATTCTGCTGGGCGGTTCCTTCCCAAGGATTATCAACCCCTGAAGTCCGGTACATTGTCTCATTCACGGCTGTCTCTGCAGCCCCTGGATGAGTGCCTGGTGCAGTGGAAATCCTCAACAAATCCTTGTTGAACGAATGAAGGAATCAAGGAAGGGGAGATACTTGTGGAATATAATGTATGAGGCTGTATTTTGAGACTTTAGCCTGAATATTGATGAGAGAAACTAAAAGTAGATCTAACATTGTAAAGGTAAAGAGTTAGAAAATCTTACAGTTTATTTTTCAGAGCATAGGCATGTAGTTTCTGAGAAATTTTCAAAAAGCAGAAGTACCATGGGCTGATTTCTCATCTTTGAGCATCATTATCTTCTGGTTTTTGATTTTGCCCTTGTGCTTGTATCTTATATCATGAAAACACTTCTGAGTCTTTATTCTCATCTCCTCAAACGCCACTTGTGGTCTCCTTCCCCTCCTGTCCCTCGTCTTCCCTCAAACTAGTGATGGTGTTTTTACAGTGTAGTAGGGATTCCTTCTCTCTAGGGAAGTGGGAGTATATGGGTGCTTCATTTAAGAGCATCACCCCCCATAAGGAGTGGTCTCAGACTGTTCTTGGCTTGTTTCTGCGTTGGGCTCAAGGGCTTTCCAGGGAGGCAGATAGAATCTTTGCCCAGCCTCATCCAGACTGTTTCTGTTTCCATCTGTCTGATGTGTTAGTGTTCTCTGTAAGATTTTGTTTGGATAAAAATTCACCTCATGAATAAAACAATATGGGAACACTTCTGATTTAGAAGAGTCTCCTCCCTTTTCAGGGAATAACGAGAGGGCCTGGAACAGGGCCTTGCGTCCCTGAGGATTGGAGACAAAGGCAAGAGTGGCCTGTTCTGCATGAGTCTGACTAGTTCTGATTCAAGGACACATTTGATTGACGTCTGTGCCTTGAATTTAATTACAGGAGTTCCTGCGCCACTGGCCTAGGTTCTACTTGGTGGTGTAGACAGGTGCCCTTGGCTTTGCTGCCACCTTTCTCCGTCTTCTTTCAGTTCCTCCTTTCTCCTGCTTCTGTTTGTGGTACAGCGTTGCTTTTGGGAACTTTATGCTAATGGATGCTCCTGGCACTGTAAGATTGGGGAAGGCTCTTCTGATTTCTGTTAAATAATTAGATTTCCCTTCATGTCCTCAATTTCCAAGGCATTCAGAATCCTCCATTACAGTGAGAACATGAGCTCATCAAAGCCAAAATGTAAACAAGTTTGTGAATTATTTGAACCTTATCATTGAATGCATCTGGAAATCCCAAATGTAAGGAACTTCTGGGCTCACATTCATAGTATCACCCAAATGGAAAGCAGTTTGGATGAACTTAACGTTAAACACAGGTTGCCTAGACTCTAGACATTAATATAATTATCCTTGCACAAGAGCATTTGTTGTATAATAGTACAGTCCTTTTTTAATGGGGGAGGGAGTGCATTTTTTACTTCCACATTAGTCTTAGCTATGGGAAACAGGAGAAGGGGTGCCGCATGTCATTTTCCTTGCATATTCTTTTGTATTCTAGCACCTTGAAGATTTTAAGCAAACGGAGGAGAGAGTAAGTGACATGAAAAAATCAGTGGAAAGGAACTCCAGTCATAGGGGAAGAGCTTTGGTACAGGGAAAATGACATATATGCCCAGGGGCAGGTGGCTGTCTGGTAAGGAGAAAATCAAGGTTTAGAACCAAAAAAAATGCTGTTGACATGACATCTGTGAAGAAAAAGACATCTCTTAGGCAGGAAGCTGTATGCTCATGCCTAGCACATCGTAGGGTTCTGTCACTTTAACACACTCCCTCCTCCCTGGAGATGAACCTGGTTTCTCATGCGGTGCTTTCAATGTGATGTAAAAGGGATTTTAGGGAAAACTAGGATTTACTTCGCAGCCGACATTGGTGAATTCTGTCAGTGCTGTAAAGTAGAAGAGAACTTTTCTAATTAAATATTGTTTGGGCAGCTCATTCTAGACTGCATTTCTTACATGTTAGAGTTTCTTACGTTCTTTAAATGAAAACTTTATTTTGACTGTTACTGGAACCATTAACTGAACACTTCATGAAATATATGGCTTAAGACAGTATTTCTTACTGGGAGTTTTTTGCTACTTTTATTATATTTGACCTTCGGCTGTAGAAGGGATTGTACATTTAGGAAGTCATGAAAATAACGGAATGCTATTAAGGAAGTGGCGATAATTGAAACACTTGATGAGAAGAGGAATTTAAATGCACAACTTAACCAAATTCAAGTAGCTAGACATAAAACCTTTTAAAAACAAAACAGTACCAGGTTTATATGGTAATTTCTCTTCTGTTTCAACCTAAATTCTAACTAGCCACTGTTGATTATTTCCAAGAACTGTTAGCTTGTGAAGTTGTGTAATTGTTAAAAATAGAATACATACAAGCTACAAATGAGTGCCTGGTTTTTGTTTAGATGTAAATAGTTTTCCAGTGGCAACTCCTCAGCTGTAGTTGGAAACTTCACCTGCAGCAGAGTGATGAGAAATGAACCTTGTAAATAATGAGTGTTTTGGGCTCAGTGCTATTCAGGAAGCAGCTGTCATAGTGCAGCTCTTCACTGTAGTCTGTTTCCTAGTATGTAGATTGTTTTATCAACTGCATTACAAGTACTTATGAAATGCTCTATGATCCTAGTTAATTTATTAATTTCTCCAAGCCTCAATAAAACGGGAGAGTATTTTTACTAAACTCAGTCCTATGTTTTCTAAAATCTCAAGGAAGTAGCTTGAAATGCTCTATTTTAAGATGCATGGGGTAATAGACTTGATCTGAATAGCAAGGATGCTTCTATTTTTTGAGTTGACATGTTTTCCAGATGAAATATTAGTAAAACATTTAAAATAATCATCTAAATCCTAGGAAATAATGTGAATGTTTTAGGCTACAGAGAATGTGTGTTAATATTTTTAACATTTATTACTCACTTTAATGTCAGTTTTCAGTAGAACTGCTGTGAATCACTGACGGTTTTTATGGTGCCTAATTCGTTAAAGAGAATTCAGTCCACACTAATGACATGGTAATTGTTCTAATGTATATTTGAAGAAGAAGAAAATATTGTGAGCAAAGTGTCCTCTATTTTTTTGTGCTGAGTTAAACTGCTGTTTGTAAAGAAATAAAAACTTTCGATTATTCCTGTCCTGGTCAAAATCTTATCAAAAGGCAGGGCCATAAAAACAGTTCTAAATGGATGCTTCCAGGTTGCTCCTTTGGGCCACAGTCATCACTTCATTCTCGTCAGTAGATTTTCTATCCAATATGTCCCTGAGGCAGAGCACAGACCTCTCAACAGGCTTTCAGAATACACTTCTCTTAACCTGTGGGGCATTTATAAGTGAGCCAGCAGTGTTTATAAAGCACTTGTTCTCTGCAGAGATCTATTACCAGATGACGTGGAGGAGTCACAGAAGTAATTCAGGGTGGATCATAAACCTACATGTAAAACTGAAACCATAAAGCTTCCAGAAGCAAACACAGTATGTTCCCCACGTTGGATAGGCAAGGATTTCTTTGGATATAAAATATACTAAACCATGCAATAAAAAGTTAATAAATTATACCTTATCAAAATTTAAAACTTCCATTTTTTTCATTAGATATCATAAAGAAAATGAAAGGCAAGCCATGGACCGGGAGGAAATAGTCACAATTTATATCTCTGTTAAAGGACTCAAGACTGCTTTAAGAACTCTCATAACTCATTAATAAAAAAGACAAAGAACTCAGTTTTTTTTAAATGACCAAAAGATTTAACTGAACAAATCACGAAAGAACTTGTTTGACCAAGGAATACATGAAAAAGATGCTTCAGTGAGATGCAGATTAAAATGACGAGATACCACCTCATACTCATTAGAATGGCAGAAAAACAAAACAAATAGCCAAAAGCTGACAATACTAACGGTTGTCAAGGAAACAGAACAGTTAATACTTTCATATGTTTTTGGTAGGAGTGTAAAATAGGAAATCTACTTTGGAAAACAGTTTGGTAACTTCTATCAAGTTAAACATATAACTATCTGTGAGCTAGTAATTTGAGTCCTAGGTGCTTACCTAAGAGAAATGAAATCATACGTCCACAAAAAGACTTTTGCTAGAATATTTGTAGCAACTTTATTCATGATAGCCAGAAACTGGAAATGACCCAAATGTTCAGCAGCAGATTAAAATGAGTAAACAAATCGTGGTACACTGATGGAAAACCACTCAGTGATCAGAAAGAGTGATACATGCCGACAGTATGGATAAATCTCAAAACTGTATTGAGTGAAAGAAGTCAGACTGCGTGTCTGTTTAAATGCATCTCTACTGCAGGTAAAACTAAGTTCTAGCGACATAAGCCAGAAATGTGGACACTTTGGAAAGGAACACAAGGGAACTTTTGTGATGGAAAATACTGTATTGTAGTAAATAGGGTGGTGATTACATGGTGTCCACATTCCTTGAATTTACATTTAAAATGCTGTCCATTTTATTGTGTGTAGTTTACACCCCAACCTAAATTCAGTGGGGAAAAAGTCAAAGCCAGAAAACTCGCCCTTGGAGCAGGGAGGACACTGAGCAGACACGATGCATGTTGTAAACTATGTGGAGATGGTATGTGGTGTTAGAATGACGGCAGAGATGGCGGGGACTGTGGCCGATGTGAACGCCGAGAACAAAGCCTGTCAAAGCCGGTCCTCCTCCTGGGCAGGAGATGGTTTGTGTTGTGTTTTGAGGACAGAAGTTGCTAAATGTTAGAGGTCAGGATTGGAGGGAGACTGTTTCAAACAGGGTCAGGGTCTCAAGCCAAGGGCTCAAAATAAGAATAAAAGAAGACATGTTTTGAGGTCAGTAAGTGTATTAATTGAAGTTGTTTCCCTGCTCAGTCTATTATTTCCCACCCGTCAATTGCTGAATCGATTTCCTCTTTCAAGACTTGGCCTAATTCTCTTCTTTCTGTCCACAGGATGCTCCTACAGCCTGTGTCCTTTTCCCCGATTGTATCCTATATGTTGAGTATTTATCTTAGAAAGTGTTTTCTGGGAGAAGTGGCCTTTCCTCCACTGCCCCAACTGAGATGCTGAGTCCACAGTCGTGCTGGTTGAGGTTCTGTGGGTGGAGGTTTGATAGATGTGCAGGAGAGGACATCCGTTGGAATGGAGGTTTACGACATGAAGTGTATGCTGTCGGTTTTTACATACATGAGTGTTAATGGCTATAAGTTTTTTGACTGTCAGCTATGTACCAGGCATGATGATAACTTAGCGTAGTTCTTCTTCAGTAAGTATTTTATTATAGAGTATTTTTCGGTAAGTATTTGGTAGGTATTTACAGATGAGTATACCAAGCAGACAGAGGTTAAGCGACAAGCTGGGATCTCTCTCTTTGGCCCCACTGTCCTTGTCGGCATCACACTTGTACTTGCTATCAAACGCTGTACTTGTGTTACTAAGGGGCGAGCTGATGATGGCGATGGCATCAGTAAACAGTGATTGTTCTCCTACGTCATGCCAGTCAGTCTGTGGGCATTTTATGTACATTAATTCAGTTAACTGCCATGATGAGTGAGGGAAATGACTCATAGAGTCATTAAATAAACTTGTCAGGGTCATATCAGAGTAAGTGGGATGGAGTCAAGATTTGAACTAGTCTGGTTCCAGAACACATGGTCTTTGCTCTTTGTTACCGCGCTGTACTGCTTGGCTTTGTGAGCGTGAGGGCTGGTGGTCTCCCTTCGTGGGAACATGGCATGCGCTTTTCCTCAGGTGGGGTAGGAATAGGAACGGATCTAGATAAAATCTAGTGAGGCAGAGTGTTGTTTCCGTGACATACTTAGTGTAAGCTGCTCCTTGTTGCCATCCATCCATAAAATAGTTCGCGGAGAAACTTCACTGTGTCGTTTCCTTATTAGGCTAAGATGGGCTCCCATCTTTTGAGGGCTTAAGAGTCTAGGTTTAGGGTTTGTTTTGTTTTATTTTGTTTAACTCATGTGGCTTCTTAAGTATTTAAAAATTCTCATACTAGTTGAACTAAACTAGGAAACAGGATGTAACTGCCAATGTGCTAAAGTTAGAATTTATTAAGGAAAATTCGTTACAGAACTGTCTAATCAGCAGACCCATACTCAGGGAAAAAAATCTTGCTACAACACCGAAAGATTAGGCTGTAAAAGTATATTTTGTATTTTAAGTTAAGATAATGCATTCAAAGGAAATTTTTGTCCCTTTCTAAAAGTGATTCCTACTTAGTCTGGTGTTTTGGTTAACCAGAGACCCACCTCTGTTGCCCTGACAACAAGGACTACTGTATTCAAACTCTTCATAGACTCAGTGATAACAGGGGCTGCCAATCTTACATTTTAGGTTCTGTTTTCATCTCAAAACATATCCTTTTCCTTCCTTTTTTCACTTCTATAAAGGTGGTGCTTGCAGAGATATTTATAGTAGAGAAAGAGGCAGTGAGATCCTTGTGCAGAAACACAGTTGGGCAGTTTTAGAGAAAAACTGGAATGAGAGAATATTAAACACTATGGGCTAGCTCCTAGGATACTTCACTGCGTTTAGTATTGCTTTTCATATTCTATTTTTATCACAGTGCATGCAGGGCTGTTAGCTACCTAACAGGGTTAGGTCTGGGATTTGGATCAAGTCAGTAAATGCTGGTTGACTTCTGATGAGATTAGAGTTCCCTCCAAATCTTTATAAATAAACTAAAAATGTTATCTAATAAGTAAAAATAGGCCCAAAGGTTGTTGTCATACTGAATAAATATCATTTCCTAGAGGAGAAAGATTGAAGATGTAAAGGTTTGTCTTTGTGCCTATTAAAATGTAAACTCCACGAGGTGAGGGACTCTTGGAAGCAGAGTATCTCTAGTGTCTAGAATCGTGGCTGCCTCATGGTAAGGAATCAGTGTTTGTTGAATGAATGACTAACTGAGATAGCTCTAAAATGAGAAGGAGATTTCGTTTATCCTCTGTAACAGGATGGAAACATTCCTTAGATGAAGCCTCCTGTGAACTGACCAACTTTTGACTTTAGGGCTGGACTCACTGGGAGGATCCTATAAGCAGCCAGTGGGCCTTGCCTTCCAACCATGGTAACAGAAAAGTTGACACATTTCAAGTCTGCTCGGTGTAAATTGTTCATAGTCCAGTGATGTGATGAAAATAAGTGTGTGATCTGAGAAAACTGAGAATCAGATTCTTTTTCCTAGTGATCACACCAAAGTGCACAATATCCTTTGGGCCAAAGCTGATCTTTCTCTTTTTCCTTTGAGACCTTAATTTCAATAGCAGATGTTACATAATTGAGTAGAAGCCACCGACCCCTCTCTGACTTTTATCTGAAAGATGAAGGGTCAGAACACGATATCTAAGGCCTCTAATGCTTTTCAGAAACAACAGATGGAAGACTTCAGTGGAGAATAAAAAGCCAGCAATTTAATTTAGGCTGAGTGAAGACAGTGATTTCAAAGGGATGGAAAATAGATCAAATCCAAAAGCAGATGACCGGTATTTCACTTTGTCTTTAGAAGAACAGGTGGATCGAGAAGATTTGTGGCAAATCTGGTTTTTCTGTGAATTAATATAGCTAGGTAATTACTGCAAAAATAAGACTAGTAGATTCCCTACTAGGTTTGTACTTTTCCAGGGTGGTATTAGGAAAAGAAAACTCCCTGTAGAGGAACCAGAAGTTTTAGTAAAAAGGATTTGAAAGACTTGGTGGAGGAGACTTGATCCCACATGCTGGGGAATTAAACTAGATTTTATATAGTTTTTTGGTGGTTGGGTTTTTTGTTTGTTTGTTTTTTATTTTTGATAGATAGGATTCCTCTGGGAGGGTATAGTTCAAGTGGTAGAGCGCATGCTTAGCATTCACAAGGTTCTGGGTTCAATTCCCAGTACCTCCTCTGAACAGAAATGAATGAATAAACCCAGTTACCTCCCCCTTAAAAAGATAGGGTACCTCTCTCGAAATGGGTTTCTGTAGCCATGCTCCCTAGACTTTTACGAGGCAACACATTTTTAGCATTCAGGGCAGCTATGGGTTTAGTACCAGAATGTAACTGCAGAAATGAAGCTAATTTGAATCCCAAGCGGTAAATAGAATCCAACCAATGAAACCCCTTTGTAGCATCCAATCTGAAGTGTAAGAGTGGCCATACAACTTATTGTCCAAACCAGGATACTTCTGAAGTAGAAAGAGGGTGCCATTTACAATTACGCCAGAAAGCAGGTGAAAACTTAGAGCTGTCCCAGGACTTAGTGACACTTTACCCAGTGGAATTGAAAATTGAACATGCAACAGAATTATCTAGAAGGCTATTAAAACACAGATTGCTGGGCTGTACCCCCAAAGTTTTATGTTCACTAGGTCTGGAATCAAAAATTTGCACATCCAACAAGTTCACTGGCAGTGTTGATGCCGCTTGTCTGGGGACTACACTTTGAGAACTACTGCTCTACCTGGACAGGATAGGCACCTTGAGCCAATGATCTAATTTTCAGTTGAAAGACACTCCGTAGTGTTCAGCCCTCCACCTCTAGACAGCCTTCTGCAAGTGAAGATGACTGTGAGGAAGATGGCAGGAAAAGCTCACATTGGCTTCAGCCTGTGTCTCTGTGGGCTGGTCTGTTCTTGGTATTTCAGAGATAGTTCACCTGATACCAAACTAACTTCAAGGAAATGCTGAAACCAAATGGAATAAGCATGACTGCTGGTTTCTTACCATAGAGACTTGGGCTTAGGGAAGGCTCAACGCCTAAATTTACTCTGTAGACACTGCATAGAAGGAACATTGTCATGGACAACAGTATTTCTGTACTCTTTCCTTTTGCATCCGAGAAAGCAGTATAGGGTCACCAGCCTCTCTCCTGGACCCATCTGAGAAAATTCAGCCAGGGTTCCAGCTCTTGGTGCATCTGCTCGAACTAGCATGGTCTGATCCAGAAACACGTCCTCATGTGTGCCACCGGTGCTGGCCGCCAGCCAGTACAGGAAGGTTACAGCCTTCCTCACATTGGACTAAGTGAGCTTCCTCGAATTGGGTCATCCAGGACATCCACCTTACTGCAGAAACAGTGCTAACTCCTTGTACTTCAACAAACAACCCCCCCCCCCAAGCCCCCAGTATTCCTGTCTTCAGCAGCTGGCTTCAGACGTGTTTTGCATCTAATGGGAAATATCTTGACTCTCTTCCTTCTTCCCTCCCCTTCCTTCTTTCTAAATCAAGAATAATGTAATGCTTCCCTATGTAGGGATAATATGGTGCTTTAAGCATTTATTCATTATTTTGCCTTCTCATTAATGGGCTTAGGTTGAGTGAGGAACATGTAGACAGTTTGATTAGTAAGGCAGATGTGAATGTGGGGTTCACTGTACATCAGTGGTTCTCAAAGTGTGGACCCCCAGATCAGCAGTGCCAGCATCTCCTGGGAAGTTGTTAGAAGTGCAGATTCTTAAGCCCTGGCTCCAGCTGACCGAATCGGAACCTTGGGGGAACACAGCCCTGGGGTATGTGTTTCAACAAGTGCCCCAGGTGATACTCATACGTAGCAAAGTTTGAGAGGCATTGTTGTAAATGGTTTTGTATTGTGTCTTATCTGTGTGCTTTGGTCTACAAAGGTATTGAAATGTCTAAATTATGTCTTCTAATGGCCTGATATGTAGGTATGTACACATCTACTTTGATTAAATGAGTCTTTATAATAATAGTGAAAGCAGTGATGATGTGAGCTAACATTTACTGAACATTTTCTATGCTGCTGTGTTAAAGACTTTACAAATAATACCTGATCGAATCCTACAAGAGTCTTGCGCTAGTGTCATCACGGTTTTGTAGATAGGGGAGTGGGACTCCGGAGCCTGGTGGTCTGGCTTCTCAGAGGGTGGTTTCTCAGTCTTTGCTGCCTGGTGTACCCATTAGCTGTTTTAATGTGTGGTCCTGGCCCCTATCCCATTCACTGAGAGACTTTCTTTTTCTATTCCTGTCTCCATCTCCCTGTTGTGTCCGATTTAAACATGTCAGGGATAACTATAATTTTATGTTTTTAGTATAATTTTTCTCCCTAGTATATGTGCATGTTACTAGATTGAGCAATCTTCTCACCAGGGAATTAAAAATACTGCCCTACAAATGCATGATTGAGGATGAAAGTAGTTGAAGAGAATTGAAGGACATGCTGATTGGCGGTTGGTGGGGCAGGGTGGAGGGCAGGGAGGGTGATTGCAGTGGTCAGCCTGGGCTGATTGAAACCCTGTGGGCTGCTGGCTCCTGCCCTGGATGGAGTGCAGGTCCCCGCCTAGAGGCCAGGGGCTCAGGCGTACTGTGAGAGGAGCTGGATGACCTTGTCAGGGTGGTTGCACCCTGTCTACCTGCTTCCTTAAGTATGAAATGGGCACTGTCGCGTGTCAGCAAACAGTGGTTCTCTCCCCACACCCTGCCCTTTCCTTTCCCGGGTCTTCATGCTTTGAGTATCTTGCTGTCCCCTACATTTCTTCCTTAACTGAGTTCTTACAGACATGACAATTTATATAGTCGATGTGTACATTACCAGTGTGTAATTGTATATATGTGTGCATACTTTTATGAGTATATTTATAGATTTTACTGAAGTCTTAAATTGGTTATGTTCACAAACTGTAAAATGTTATTTTGATATTTATAATGAGTACTTTTTTTTTAAACTTATTAATGATATCAAGGTGTTTTGTTTTTTTTTAACACCAAAGCTGTTTAGTTTGTATACTTTGAGAAGATGACTATGCAAGATGTAGTGGTATTTTTTGTTTTACCAGTGTGATTTTTTGATTCATTTTCTCCATGGAATTAGTTGTCCTTTCTTGAAAAAAAAAACTTCTGGACTAGATGGACTGCATGAGATTAGTTGAATATGCTGACAGAGTGGACCTGTGCTCATTCCCCTGAGTGTAATTTAAATTCATAATTTTAAAGTATTTTAAATAATTTAGCTGGTTAGTCCTAGACCATAAGTAGCATTTGAACTCAAATTTTTGCTGTGCATAGGAAAAATGTTTTCACAGTTTATGATTCTCTTTAAAGGCAAATAACATGTCTTACTAGCTATTAATTGGGTTAACTTATCCCAATAACAGGAAAGGGAATAGCTTTTACCCATACACGTGTATGAAGAAATAGATGCGAACTGTATGTCTCTGCAAGCATGACACTGCAGACAAAAACATACTCATACTGAGTTAGAGATACTATGGTCACAATTGATTTTGCAGTTTTTAGAGGCATTTTTGATATGTACATACAAGCCTTTGTAATGTCTGTCATGGGTGGATGAATACCTTTTAAGCATTTTCTTTGATATCTCCTCATCACAGATATATTTTGACAGCCACAATCAGAAATCCTTAATAATCACGAATGATAAAATTTCAGATTTGGATCCCAAACCCAGCATGAGCAAATACATTGCCATGTCAACAAGTTATAGTTCTCAAACCCAAAGTAACCTACTGGGAACGAGGACAGTGCGGTGTTACTGTTGCTTCCTAGCCCAGGAGTCTCCTTTTCCATTCTCATGCCCCCTTCATACATGCTCAAGTTCTTTCAAGGAAAAGCTCTTCCCTTACCTGTTCGTAGCCTTCTGTCTGTGAGTCAAACAGCGCGCATTTCAGGATACGTCTCAGTGGACGCTCCACATTAAGACTGTCACACGGAGTTCTTGCACCTCTTTAAGAACAGATGAAAATCAGGAACTTGACCGAAACCACAAGATAGGTCGGCTGTCACTGCCGAACTGATCAGTTAGAACTTACTTAAGGTTGGGAAATGGAAGCAAGGAGGAAGAGATGTTTGGATCTGCGTGGGTGTCCGGCTGGCCTCTGTGCTAGTTTCTTTCCTTCAGTGATCCACAAAACAGCCTGGTGGATTTTTGTTTTTTTCCTTCTTGAAATTTTCTCCTCTCCACTCCCCTCATCGCCACATCATCTGGCAAATGAACAGCCAGGCAACAACCTAAATAATTTTCCTTTGTAAACTTTGCCATTGCCAAATTCAACATGTGGTGAGAGGTGAGAGCTGGGGGTGGTCACTGTGGTAGGGAGAACAGGGCTCCAGCTGAAACACCCTCCTGAGAGGAAACAGTTGTGGGAAAGGAAAAAGAAAAAAACCTCTCTACCCTTCTAGGCTCCTCCGGCTGGTCTAAGAATTAAACTGACATGAGACAGATTAACAGGAGAAAAACAAAAATTTAATAACATGTATATACATGGGAGAGACCCAGGAAAGCTTACTAACTCATGAACGTGGAAAAAACCACCACCTTAAATACCATCCTTGGCTAAACACAAGTGAGGATGTCAGGGCCAGAGGTTTGGGACTTCAGAAGAAAGGAAGGCAATTTACAGGAAGCTGAAAAAGAGCAAATGTTTGGTAAACAAATATTTGCTGGGCCATAGAAATGTTGGGGCACAGAGAGTCATTTTAACACACGTTGCTAGGTTCCACCCTGTCTTCAGCGCCTAGTTCGTATCCCACAGTTAAACTGTGGGGCTAGCTGCCTTCCTGGAGCAGGTTCTCTCTAAATTCTTTAAGGCTAATAGGGGGATGGTCAAAGGTTCCTGAGTCTTTTGGGCCTTGATTGTTGCCAGATCAAAATAATTAGCATGTCAAAGAGGTACATTTTGGGGTGGCACATTTTGCTCCCCTGACATTGTCAACAACGAGCCAGTGTAACAAGTGTTCACAAACAGGTGGTAATTGGGGCTGCCTGGAAATGTGGAATTGGCACTTGAGCAGGGAAGCATTTGGACATCAGGTAAGAGGTGCTGCTCTTGTCATTTTTTCCACATTAACTTTTCCATATTTGAGCATTACTGACAAACAGATCACGAGTAGGACTTCAGATAAACTCTTCACACGTTCATCTTCTGCCGAGTGTGTGCTGCTAATGTTTCTGTTTTGAAAGTGCAAGGCAGGACCCCTTCATATTTTTAGTCCCTTTCAGGTTCTGTAATATAATTTGTAATGTCCTGTGCTCCAGCATCTTCTCCGTTGAGTAATAGTGTGCAATTAGGGATGGAAGTACCCAGTCCTGGCTGCAAATCCCTCATCGAAGTGTGTGACTCAGAACCAGATAAGAAGGAAAACTATGCCCCGAAAGGCTTTTTATTAAGCTGCTGCACTGCAGCTGTGTTCACTTGGGTGGGTTCCAGGGCCACATTATGAGCTTACAGTTTAACATGTAACGTTCAGTTTGGCCTAAGAGGAGAACACACGTTTGCAGTTAGGATAGTCAGTAGTACTTACTTACGTGCTTACAGTATGCCAGGGATTGTTCTACATGCTTTATATGCACCTACTCTGTAGTAAGCAGTGTCCCAGGCACTGGTGATGAAGTAGTGACTAGCCGGGGGGTAAACATGTAGACATAGATAGAAGGACGACCCTCAGAGCCTGGTTGCTACCAGGGCACGCTGCTGAGTCCTTCGGATGTAAATGCTGTACTGATTAAATGGATGACTTGGCGTTAACAGTCCCTAACTGCAGCTCTCAAGACTTCCCTGATTTATTGCAGGAGGCTTTGCTTATTCTGACTGTCTCAGGAACACCCATTAATAGTCCCTGTGCTCTCGTGCTTCTTGCCTTCTCTGTGGGGTGCTCCACGTATGTATGGAGCCTGACTAGGGTGGAAATTATCATTAAATTAAACCCACTGGAGCTGCTTGCTTTCCTCTTGGTACCAGGAGTTGCAAAGTCCCAGACCAGAGGGATAGCCCTACAGGTGGTCACCTGCTGGCAGGTTGTCCAGATAAGCGAGGTGGACCTGGTGTAGAACCCTCGGGGATGAGGAATTGTGGAGAGGTGGGGAGCTCATGGCCTTCCCCCCACCGGGGGGTTGGCTGCCACCCCAGGTAGAGCTTGTCAGGGCCCAGTGTGGCCTCATCTGTGGTTGGGTAGCGTTGTCAGAACCTTGGGTGCTGATTGTATGCGCCATTGTAAACACTTCCTGTGTTTATGTGTTTGAGCTCACTGAGTTCTCCTGCAGCTCCTTGGAGCTGGCTGGGGTCTTCTCCTGTCCTCTCCCCCACCTCTTTCTTCATAGGTGGGGAAGCTGAGGCCCAGAGATGTCGAGTTCATTTGTGCAGCTCCTGAAGTTGGAACGTGGACCCTGGCAGAGCAGCTCCTGGAGGCTGTGCTCTGAACTGCACTTGGCTCTCCTGGGTTCGCATGTCATTATCTAAATCAGACTTTTCAAATCTGTGTAGGCTGAACGCCTTGTGGGCCAGAATGGAACATGACTGCAACTGTGTGGGCTTGTGGGGAGCCGGTTTGTGGCCTCTGTTACAGCTGGTTGTGTTGGCAGGCAGCTGGGCAGGGATGGCCGGGAGGGCACAGCTGGGGGTTTACAAAGGAACACTCTTCTACAAGGACTGGCTCAGAACCAGAGGTGCATCGTCTCTCACATGTGACTAAGGAGCACTTTCCTTAGAGTGCGATCCGTTTACAGCCAGTCTACAATAAGAGCCATTTGAGGGGCAAATTTTTCTATTACGGATGAGAAAATAGAGCTTCAGAGAATTTGACTAAGTGGGTCAAGGTTCGAGGTGTCAGGACTGGACTTTGGAGCCGGAGTTTAGATTCAGAGCTTAGGATTCCTTCCCCAGTTTAGCAGCTGTTTCTTAACCAGATGAGCAGTGAGTGCTGGTTCGGTAACTCATCAGGCATCTGAGAGTCGGGTCCACTTGGATGGTCCTTGTTGGGAACACAGGAAAAGTGTTATTTTCTCATCATGACATGCTGGTTGTGTACACACATAAAATTTCAGGCTGACGTGAGCACTGTCAAGAGAGTGATGGCAGGCAAGTAAGTGGTGCAGGTGATGATTATGGACGCCAGGACAAGAGGTGGAGTTAGTGGTTAAGGCTGTACTTGCCTTGGAATTGGGGGAGACGAACACGTACGTATCCAAGAAGAACTTGGTGAATTTTGTTTTGTTTTGTGTTCTCAAGATTGCACTCAAGGCAGATTGTCTGCCTTAGGAGAGCTTTTGACTGGAGGCCCTCACTGACAGTGGCGCCAGGGCAAGTCCTTTGGTTTCTCTCTCCATGTTTGGGAGACTTAAGAAAAACCTGGAGCTGCTGACTCTTCCTCCCTGGGCCTCTGGGTGGTCCTCCTTGCCCTCTGCTCACCTGGGGACCCTGAGGCAGCTCTGACTCTTTAAAGGTCATTATTTGTATACCTGACTGGCCATCAGCACCTCCTGGGGAGCTTTAATAATGCAGAGTCCAAGACCCTACTTCAAATGAATCAATTAGAATCCTTGTTTTTTTGACTCAGGATTCTATATTTTCAAAAGTAGCTGGGTGAGTCAGAAATGTGGCCAGATGTGGGGCCTCTGAACTTGGAACACTTGGAGGAACTTTTATCTTCCAGGCGGATGCCCTGGATGTTTGGTCTAGCTCACACCGGCTGCCTGAGCCCTTACGAGTTCCTGCCATAGCTTTGGACACCTGTGCAGACCTGTGCGCTGGAAGCAGAAATTGTGATGACCAGAGTCCTGGTAGGGTGGTGTTAATGAAACGACAGATTCATAGAGAGAACAAGAGGTAGAGAGTAAGACTAGATTGCCCACAGATTAAGTGAAACCCAAGGAGGAAGGAAGAGTATCAAAGGGGCTTATGCAACAAAAACAATGATGTCTGACTTCTCCTGGGGCCTTGAGTTTTATATTTCAGTCTGTCTTCTCTCATCAGTTTTTTTCCCCATTGAATGTCAATGGACTATATAAATCTTTTCTTACACTGTCTGCTGTTACTCCCTCTTCTTAGCAGGAATGTCTTCAGAGAGGTGTCTTCCTTTATTTATGCACCTCACCTTGTCACCCAGGTTTTGAAAACTGGCCCCAGGTGTCCCAGACTGTGGAGCTTATGGGAACGTGGGCATACTTATGGAAAGCTCAGACATAATTTAACACAGGATGTAAAGTTAAGATTTATCCTGGGCACCTTGTGGATATACTTAAATGTGCAGATTAGCTTGTACATACTTTTCTCTGTTAGAATTGGGAATAAGAATCTTGCTAATGTTTGCAAAAATATTTTATCCTGACAAACACTATTGATCATATCTTTATGTATTTTTTTAACTAGGTATTTTGTTATGATGATTAGTTTGGCTTTATGCAGCACCAAACACCAATTTCAATACAAAATAAATAATAAAATAATAATGATGACGGTAATAATGATAACAGCAATAATAAAAATATGTAGAGGGCATGTTCTTTGCTTTCAGGGTTTTTAATTATCAAAAAAAGAAAACCGTAATCAATGTTTTGTTTTCCTCTTGTCTGTGATGCTTTAATTTATGCTAAATAGTTCTATGTTCCCTCAACTTCTTCCCATTTTGTTTCGTGGAACCCTAGGATTAAAATACTGTAAAACTTCATCCTGATAAATCTCAGGATCCTCTACATACCCCTGATCCGACTGCCGCCCACAGCCCACCCCGCAGGCCCACAGACACACACATATTTCCATTCCCCAGCATTGTCAGTAATAAGACTGGTTATATATAAATGTCCCTTGTGTATTCATACTACAAATAGAGTGAGTTTAACGCATGGAATCTGCAAATCTGTTATTGTTTCCAGTCAGTTTCCATCCAGCCTGTCAACAACTGCCTTACAAGCTGGATTACTTAACTTCTATAAATGTCTGACTTTCTTCCTTACTCTGCAATCTATTTTTTTTTTTAAGTGAAAAAACAAACCTTATGGTTATTGCCTTATTCCTGATTTTCCCATTTGCTTCATTGGACAGTTAGACACACCAGGGCACTTTGCTTTTTTCCCACTTGCTGTCTTGGGGACTTATTCATGTTAGCTCTATACAATTATACCTTTTTTTCATGGCTTTGTAGGATCTCATATTGTTTTAGTCAATCCCTATTGATGGACGTTTAGATAGCTATGAACATTTTCAATGAATCTGTTTTAACCATAGGAGCTATTTGCTGGGATACATCATTTTTAAAAAGTTAAAAAAAGAAAAAAGGCTTTACTGGCAGGTTATTTAGAATGGGGCTGAGTGTGTGTGTATTAGGTGGGGGGCGTGGTTGCAGACAGGAATCCACTGAATGTTGAGAATTTATTAAGTATACAGAGGATTTTAGTACAAGGCCCAGTGTAAACAGGAAAGTATAGAGAAATTTAAAGGGAGTGAGTTTGAAAGTTGCCCTCTAAAAGGATCTGGGAAGGAGCTGGTATCTGAAGTGGTTCTTGCTAGATGGCTCTTTTATTTCTAGAAGGGGGTGAAGGTCAGTCTGGGATGAAACAAATGGTGGGAGCAAAGGCACCGGTGAAGGAGAGTCGGCAGAGGTGGCTGAGACATAATTAATTGTCATGCTGAGGTGTCAGAACTCACTACGCTGTGACGTGCAAGCTTTGTGGTGAAATAATTAAAGATGTGCTTTAAAAGAGTAATCTGGTAGACAAACATGGAATGCAGACATACCTTTTTGTGTTTTTCAATGTGAAGCATTAAATTCTGCCAAAGTCAGTGCATTGATTTGGGGTAGTGGAAGAGGGTGGCAGGAATTATGTCGTTAAAACATAATTAGTTGCTGTGTTATAAAACAAAGCTTTTTTTGGTTTTGATTTTAACCTCTTGAAATGAGTGACAGGCACAGGAATTCATTGGCAACTGTGTGTTTACCTTAATCTGAGAATTTTAATTGGAGAAACAAATGTCTGGTACAATGTCTCCACCTTCTGGAAGACTGGCAGAAGTAACAGTTTATAAAATGAATTGATGTGCAGTATTTATAGATTTTGTAGCTGGCTCACAAAGCCTCACCTTGGGGTAGGCACTGATGTTGAGTTGAATACCTAGTCTCAGTTGAATTGCTCAACCAGATTTTCTGTGTTGTTAATATTAGATTAGATTTAACCTAAAAAATCAGAGGGAATGAATTTCAGTTGTTGATATTAGCAGAGTCAAAATTGAGAACTTCAATAGTCACAAAAACGAAATCTTCAGTTCATGTGTGTCCTTTTCTGTGTATGGTGTTTTGGAAAGATGCTTATAAAACAGAAGAGGGCATTTTCTTTTATCGCTCCAAGCCCCCAGATGTATCCTTTCTCATTATCTTTATTTTGCTCTCGTTTGCTCTTAAGACTCACCTCAATTCTCAATATCCCTGAAACTGTCCCTGATATCTTGGTGGTGTTAGCATCCTTCCCACGGGACCTATGTTTTTGTATGAGTTCTAGCTGGAATGGGCAGTGGCTCTCCTTGTTGGCTGGTTTTGGTGTCCTCAATGCCCACTCCTAAAACAGGTTCTCAGCAACATTTGTTGAGTGAATGTATGTTACCAACATAGGGGATAGTCCTTGCCTCTCTCCTGAGTATGTGCTCTGTCTGGATCTGTACATAAAGACAAGTGAGATGATGGGATTAATCTGAAAGCAAGGACTAGATATTTTTAAATAATATTATCCCATGGGCATCAAATCATCTAATCATTTGTATCTGCACATTCTTGGGCTCCTTTGGTAGGTTTTTGGACCCCTGACCTGTGTAACATTCGTCCTAGGACAGGTCACTTAGAGGAGAGCACACTGCTTTATAAGGTGGTTTATTTGCTTAGTATTCTAACTGCTTAGCTTTTTAGTGAGTCGTTAGAACAAGTTAGGAACATGAGCCTTAAGAAGTCACTGAGAGAAGTTTGAGCTGGGATGAGACTTTAGAATGTAGAGAATTAATACTTCATTTCTATTATGTTGATGAAAATAGTCAATCAACAATCTATAATAGGAATAGAAAAGAGTTTTTTTTGTACCAAACTAAGGACTATAGCCAGGGAGACAGCCTCTCAGATAACTCTGAGGAACTGCTTGGGATAAGCATGGTTTTCAGCACAGTTTTATATCTTGTTAGAAGAAAGTACATCAAACAAGTGAGGGATACATTCCTTTAAGGTTTAAAAAACAAAAACAGACCAGAAGTCCACAGCGAGTATAGCCTTGGCACCTGGGAAGGGAGTCTTCTCATCAAAGGAGGACAAACATTGGCATCCCAGGAAGGGAGGCGTTGAACCTTTATATTTAAGATGGTCATTCTTCTGATCAGTGCATGCTTTTCTTTAGTAATGGATAGTTACAGCAGGTGTGCAGTATGCATTTGATGGGTCACAAACAGGCTGTTCTAGCATAAAATTCAAGTCAACTCATGTAGAAGACAGAATGGCCTCCTAACCCAATATGTGAACATTTCTTTTATCAATTGGATAAACTTTCCCAGAGTTGTTCTGATAAACAGATGTCGCTTGTTTATGCTGTGGTGACATGTGGGATGAACAGGCACTAGCAAGTTTAAGGGAAGCTTTTGTGGTGGTGAGACTTCAGGGAACTTGCCTGAGGTTAACCAAAATCAAGGGAAATGCTGTGGGTGATCTCATCCAGTTTCTTTTTCTTTTTTCTTTCATTATTTTTTTTAAACCTTAAGAGTAAGCCACACCTGAAATTAGTAGACTCGACCTTCTTCTCTGTCCAACAAACTGATGTTAGCTCAGCACACTTGTTTGTATTTCTGGTTTGTGTGAGGGTTGTGTGGTTATCTTTGGCCATTTAGTTTCCTTGGCGGTGGGACTGAGAAATTTTTTGTGGTCTTAGACAATTAATGCCGTAGAGAGCTGCATATATCTCTTTAGTTTCCATGGAGTACAGTGGTGATTCCTGTCTTGTTTTGTGTGGGCCAGGCGGCGTAATCAGAATGAAGACTCAGTGAGGCTCTACAAAACAGGAACAGACTCACAGACATAGTAAACAGTCTTATGGTTACCAGGGGAAAGAGGGTGGGAAGAGATAAATTTGGGAGTTGGAGATTTGCAAATAGTAACTACTATACATAAAAATAGATTAAAAAAAAGAATTTCTTCTATATAGCACAGGGAACTATATTCAATTATCTTGTAATAACCTTTAATGAGAAAGAGTATGAAAACAAATATATGTATGTATATGTATGACTGGGACATTATGCTGTACAGCAGAGACTGACACATTGTAACTGACTATAAAAAAATAAACTCAACTCATAGGTTGAAAGATAGAGGTCTTAAAAAAAAAAGAATCAATGAGGCTGAGTTTCTGTGTTCAGTCCTTGAATGGGCCATTCTGGGAGCTGTGTCTGACTGTTGCCCTTGTGTAATTCTGGGGGATCCTGAGGTGAGTTGAATTGAGGACATGTGGTTCCCCTTGTGTGACTTAATCATGACTGGGAGCCCACCGTCTCCTCCTCCAGGAGCCTTGTGGACCTCCTGTAGGAGGCATTTATCTAACCGTGTACTGTGAGTGACACCAGTGTCCTCAGGTGGCCCTGATCAGCCTGTTTGTTTAGTTGTCCACGCGAAGGCCTGTGCGTTGGGAGGGCACACGCAGCCTCCCTCTGTAGAATCCTGTTGAAATCATACCAATCATACATTTTGTACTTAGTAGTGTGACAAAAGATTCGTGATGGTTTTGCTGTGGAGGAGAGAGAGAATTAAAATTACAATTTAGATTATGTATTCCTTCAGGAAGCTCAGGCAAATAAAAACTCTTCAGTTTGGGTGAGCTGGGTTCATTCTTGTGGCTATAAACAAAACCGCTGGCAATGAGCACTAACCCAGAAACCGTTATCCACACTCCCAGGGAACATCCTTTAGAGTTTTTTGTTGCTAACTCGGCATCCAGGGGCTCATAGTTGGTGCTAGTAAACTGGACGGAAGAAGCTTCACAGTGGGGCTTCTCACTGATGAAACGGCTGATTCCTGGAGTCCTTTTTCCCTTGTCCCGAGCTGCTTGTTTAACTGGGTAACACACTCCTAATGGAGACAGGGATTTTCATGTAGGCTGGCCCTCGCTGTCTCAGTTTATACCTGTCCTGTCAGCTCAGCAAGTGACACCTTCTATTCTCAGAAGTATCTAGGTGTTCATCACAAATGATAGGCTCTTGTGAATCATAAGGGAATAAAATGATCAGTATGCATGATGGGTGGGCTTAATGTTCTCTTAACAGTGGGGATGATCTTTCATGTCTAGGAAAGACATTATTGAGGCTTTGGTTAAGAGGGCTTCTCAGTGCCGACCCCAGCCTTATTTGCAGTGTTGATACGGTTTGTTTGCATTCCCAGCATTTGATAACATAAATAATTAGCAAGGCTTTCAGTCGTATTAGTGATACCTTGAGGTGCGCGTTTCATTTCAGGATTGAGCCACAGTTAAAACTGGAGCTTCTGGACCGGACGGCCTGAGTCCAGGTCCCAGCGACAGCCTATCTGAGCCGTGCGACCTTGGGAACATTAGGATGGATGCTGGTGCTTCCTCAGGGGCTTGTCAAAGGGATGAAGGTAGTTGATACAGGTCAGGTGCTGAGAACAATGTCCAGTGTGTAGGGAGTGCCCGATAAAAGTTAGCTATTTTTGTTTTGTTAGAAAATAAGCGTTCAGTGTTGCAGGTACTAGAAGAGAGGATGTGAGGGACTAGGGTAGAAACTTGAGGCCTCCAGCAGTAGTGCAGGCAGATTAAAATCAGGCTGTGGTAGGTTGGTCTCTCCTCAGGGCACACAGCGGGAGGCCTGCCGGACTCCCAGGGTCATGCTGGTCCGCGACGTTGTACAGCCTCCCCCTGGCCTGAGCTAAGCCCAGTGCAGGGACAGAGGTCTGTCTTGTCCACCACATCTGAGGGCGGATCGGCAAGATTGTGTGCAGGGTTGTTGAGGAGGGTGAGGGAAAGCGGGTGCAAAGGATGACTCGGATTTCCAGTTCAGGTTCCTGGGCGGGTGGTGGTGCTGTTAATCAGGTTCAAGGGTAAGGAGCCTCCTTGGATGAGGTAGAGAGAGCGTGATGCAGTCCATATTTTTATGGTCCCTCACTACCATGCAAAATGAGATCTTTGTGTGCAGATGCGTTACATTATGTATGGCTTCTATATCACTGTACTAAAAAGATGTTGAAACATGTCTCACAGAAAGAGTGCATTGGATTTAATGGGGTTAAGAGGCCGTGATCTAGATGAATCCAAATTTATATAGTATAAGTGTTCTGCCCAATATTCATTTCCTTATATACTCATTTTTCCATTGTATTTAATGGTGGTATTACTCTACTGCATAAAACAACATACAAAAATCTAAAGACACATGTGATATGATTCAGGCTTCTTGAAAAAACACAGAGATAATTATTTTTGATAATTGACAGATGGCTTCAGTGTTATTGAAGGTATTTTGGTTAGGGCCGGTATTAACAATCTTAAGCTTTGGGTGTGATTTTTAAGGACTATTTAAAAACTATTAAAAACTTAAGAATATTCGAAACACAAGTCAACATGTGAATCCCATGCATTTCTTGATAAGTTAAAAATTTAATACTGACAGTCTTATTCTTCCCTCTTCAACTCTAATGAATGATTTTTGAAATCATCAAGTATATTTAATCAAAAAATTTTTTGTATGTCACTTAGGAAAGAGCAGTCAATATTTGCTCCATTTTCCCCATGAAATCGATGGTATTGCAGCTTTTTTAGTTTCTGTTCTTTTTACATTTGTAAGATAATTTTATAGGTCAGCTTTATTTTTTCAAACATTTCCAGCTTATATTTTTCTAGGCAGCTCCGGGACTGTTTTTTGTGTACATTAGCACTAAAGACGGCTGAAGAAATGCTGTGGGGAAGGGCTAGGCCATGTTACTATGTAATTACATGATATTAACAGAACACAAGTCATTTTCTTCAGTTGGTTCATGAATTTTATCACCAGATGGTGCTAGAGGCTGGGGCGGTAAGCAAAATGTGCATCTACCATATGTTTGATTTATGTTGAAATTTGAAAATGTTTGATCTTAAGAGACACTTACTTTCACATTTCACTTAGATATATCCCAAGATTATTTAAAATATGACATTAGGCATAACTTTTTTTTTTTTTTTACAAGGTTTGTGCCTAGTAAGTATTGATTTGATAGCTGTCTTCTTGTGGTCCGCCTGGGAGAAAATACTAATTTATGAGATTTAAGTGATCCCCAAGTTTTATTTTGCCCTTGTTTTAAGTTTTTTTTTTTTTCTCTGTAGTATATCATAGTTCTCCACGGTGATGATAAAACTTATGTTTTAAGTTGTACTGTCTATGTACACTTCTGAGTTAGCTATGTAACTTAAATTTATAGACTCTCCTAGTTACTATTCGCTTAAAGCTTTAGTTGAGGGAAAAAATACTTGTATCCTTTTTGGAAATGAGAATAAAATGATATAACTGGTATAATGAATACAACAGAGTTAGTAATACACACACCAGAAGATTTTCTACAAGGTCAGTTTCCATTCATGTAAGTTATATGAATAATAGAAAAATTTCTTTTTGAAATTACCGGAATATGTATCCCTTTTACATAAAAGAAAGAATAACTATGTTATTTATTGCTGGCTTGAGAGGGTCCTGAAATACTGAATATAGTCCAAAAGCTCCAGGTTAGAAACTTTAGATTTCAAATTTAAGATTGGTTTTGACTTAACTGATAATTTAGAAACAATCAGATAGAATTCTTGTTTTCTTCGGTATTAATGCAGTAGTTTGTATTGACTTATGACATTAGCGCAGTATTTCGTGTTATTCCTGTTGATATTATTTTAGTCATGTAAATGATTCTTTCTTGGTTGGCCCAGATAAGTAGTTTTTGTGAGTGCAGTGTGGGCATAAAATACAAGCAGTATGATTTTGATGTTTTTGTAATACGGCTTTAAAGGGGGGGAAGTAATGCTTTCTTTCTGTTTCTTCCTAAGTCAATGTTTTAAGATGTCCCATTGATTTAATAATGAAATTTCAGTGGATAGGATCACCATTACATTAATTATACCCAGTAACCCAACAGCAGTCCAATTTTAGAAACATTATAGTGGGATTGAAATATTTTAAGGGCCTTTTTAGAATTGAGGCCTGAATTTTAGAGGATTAAATAAGGTCTAGGGTTTGGTAAATTCCAGAGTGCCGAATGGGATTCTAAGGTGACCGTGCATTTAACAGCCTGCGTGCATGTGTGCACGCACACACACACGGTAAAGTGGGTAATACCGTTTTTGACTGGGATATTTGACTGAGAGCTGTGATGTAGAGAGAAATAGGGGAAAGAGAGGATAGGACTTGTGTTGATGAGAGTTTTTTCCCAGTTGCAGTGTTGCCCTTTGTTTTTAATTTTTTGTTTTTGGTGGAGGATTAGGTATTGATTGATTGATTAACTGATTGTACTGAGGATTGAACCCAGGACCTTGTGCATGTCAGGCATGCACTCTATCACTGAGCTATACCCCCACCCCCACCCCTTCTATTTATATAGGATAGCTGTAACTCATCCTGGGTTTTATGGGGAGGGTGGAGAAAAGAATTAGCCTTTCAAACTGTCTTTTTACATTGCTTGGTCTAAAGCATGGCTAATTTAACCCAGCTAGTGGGTACCATTGGGGGTAGTAGTGGCTATTCCCGTGACCAACTGAGGTGTCTAGGAGTTTATTTGGAATTGAATTCTTGATGGAGAGGTAGATATTTTGATAAAGGTCCTCAGATAATTGTTTTAACCCCTTTGCTACTGTCCCCTCTGCCCAACCTGACTCACCTGTTAGATTCCCTACTCTGTTCTTGAACCTCACCACGGCAGTCATTGTTAGGTTATCTGTGGCCCCTCCCCTCTCTTTTTTTGCTCATTTTGACTTTTTAGAGTTTTTCAGATTATATTCAAGTATCGTACTACTTTATGTGTGTGCGCGCGCGCACGCTTGCGTGATTTGTCCCCATTTCATCCACGAACATGCCTTCGCAGCTGCTTTTACTGCTTACATTCTTTTACTGCTTCCTGGCTCCTCATACAGGAATAGATGAGGCATCTAGTCAGTGGTCAGGCAGCTGCAGGCTTTGGAAAAGGATGAAGGCTAAGATTTAAAGGGTTACTCTTAAACTTTTTTGACTTGATTTATGCTATTCCTCAACTGGAGGTGTTATTTTTAAACTAATTGATATGCCTATTAAAGATGGGATAGAGCTTAAACAGAAGACTATTTTACTAATAGTTTTTCTAAAATAGACTATTCAGTGTCTTTTTAACATACTGTGTCTACATATCCACCATCTATGTTTCTACCCTTAGCATATGAGAATTCAAATACAGCATATTGGTATAATAACGGCAGGCGTAAGTTCAGAGTGTTTTCTCCAAAATCCACTTGTCTGAGTACTCATTCACACTTTTCTCCCCTCTGAAACAACCTAAGTTTAAAATCAGTTAGTTGAATTCAATCTTTCAAACACATTGCTTAAAAAAATTAAGTTGAACCGTCTCCTGCCTACCCCCACACCATACCATGCAAGCTTTTCTAACAGGCATAAGACATTGATAAACAGAGACGGGATGATGACCAAAAATTGCAGGTGGTTACTAGGAGGAATGACAAGAAGACCTAGAAATCCATATTTACTCTATTGTATCTGCAATTAGTGAGCTGTGTTGAATGCAGCATTTTCTTTCCCAAATCTTAAGGCTCAGGGTTAGATAGAGCTCTCTATACTTTCTGTTCTCTCAAAAGTGGCTTCAGAGCATCAACATTTCCTGGAAGGCGGGTATAGTGCGCTGGCATTGCTGTGGCCTTTTCTGCCCTTGCAATCTGCTCCTTAAACTTTGAGCCGTGACCTCTGCCACTCAGCTGCCCACCACCTCCTGCTGATTTCACTTTTTGGCATGCCTTAATGTTTTTCTTGGTTCCAAATTATACCTTGATTTCATACCATTTCAGTTCTCTTTTCATCCATATTTTGATGGGCTCAGGCGAAGATAATGAAAAGACACATTTATTTACACTTTGTACATTTTAACTTCAACAAACAAGAGAAGGCCTGGTGGCCTTTAACTCTTACACATCAGTATAATCATAGTATATGCGGACCTCTGATCTTCTGACACTTTGCAGTGATCGGATGCTTTCGCTTCTGGTTCTGATATTTGATTTCTTGAATAGCCTTCTTGAAAATGAGCGACACATGAAAAAGTAAATTATTGGATCCAGGCACACGTTGCACGCGGACAAGAAGAGTGTCATTTCTTTGCAGTAATACAGGATTTTGTGTGCCGATTCGTCTAAAAGTCTGTCCAAGTTACTAAAAGTAAAAGGAATCCTGCATAAGTGATAGGGCAGAAAGCAGGTAAAAAACACAGCCACCACCACTCTGATGCTCTGGTTATGTTTTCGCTTTCGGCTCGACTGGCTTATGAATTGCCGGCTGGATTTATGGATGTACCTGGATATGGCTATGTAACATCCGATCAGTATCACCAGCACAGCCACAAACAGGCAGCTGTTGACATAGACAATGGCCTTATGCCATTTCACTCCCAAGGGACTCTTAAGCTGGATGCAGTCATGAATATTTTCCCTAGTTGGTTGACCATTTGTTAGAATGATGTTTGGCAAGGACAGAACAGCCATGAGCACCCAAACACAAATAGATAAAACCTTCGTAAAAGTTATGCTGTACATGCGAGAGTCGCCAAATGGCTTTACCACCTTCAGGTAGCGGTCGATACTTATCAGCCCAAGAAACATGATGGAAGTATACATGTTTGCATAAAATAGGACTGAAGTGTATCTGCAGAGGATAAACTTGAAGTACCAGGGTCCAAATCCTGCATCGTGGACTATTCGAAAGGGAAATGTCAGCGTCATTATGAGGTCAGCGACCACTATGTTTTTGAGATAAAATATGAAGCTAGTTTTATTCCTAATGTGGAAGAAGATCCACACGGCTAGACCATTCAGCAGGATGCTTGCCACAAATATAACGAGGTAGAGCCCAGGCAAGACGATGGTGTCAAATTCGTTAACGGTGGTGTTCATTCCTGGTCCATCGCTCACGTTACTTGCAGTGTGATTGCCTTGGCCATGCAGCTCATCATCTGTAGGAGAAGTGGGGAGACATCAGTGCTCCACGTGTGTGCTCCCCAGACTGCTAGGCTTCCTTACAGGCTGAAATCTTGCTGTTTTGGGCTTGTTTAAAAATGTCTTTAAAGAATCTTTTTAGTACATTGTTAATATTTTGAGTGGCTCAAGAATTGCTGCCCTCACCCCTAAATCCCATCCCTCTCCCCAAGTCCTTTGAGTAAGTTGTGAAATTTCTGGTTCTCTATGCTCACCGTTTAAAAATGAAAATAAATATATCAGTAAAAATTATCCTGATTAGATTTTTAACTTAAGGTTTGACATCATTACAACTAGAATCAACAAAATCTGGGAGCACAAAACTTAAAATTTCATATAACAAGGAAAAATGGTAGCTTGTGATTATTCTTTTAGTGCAGTATTTGGCATGCTCTTTGAAATATCTTTTCTCTGTCTCTCTCAATTTTAAGCTGTTTAATCATCAGGAATTAGGAAAGAGTAAAACTAGTGGGTCATTTTGAATGTTTTGCTCATGACTTTCTTACAGTGCTTAAAAAACTTTAGAGACCATTGTCAGGAAGAGAAACAAAAAGAAACAATTGTTATTAACATTCAAATTCATTATCAAGGAGGACAATTATTAAAAATCATTGTAGGCTGGTACCTATTTTTATCTGTAAGACTAGATTATACCTATTGCATTTAGGATATGAACATTTTAAATTTTGTGCTATTTTGGAATTTTTAGCTCATGTTGTTAGAGACCTATGCCTGCTGTATCATATAATCGATGATAGTTTATAAACATTGGGATGTGCATGACAGCTCTGGGAATGGGCCTCTCAGATCTCCTCCTGTGGGGGGTGTAATTGATGGGCAACTCCAGCTCAGTGCTCTGAATCCAGCACCGTTTTCTTGCTGATGCCATGTTCCCGTGGACAGCTCCCAGCCCGTGACTGAGCACAGGAAGGATACTAAGACACGGCTGTTCCTGGGACAGTAGGGATTCCCCTGACCAGTGACTTTGGCTGGAGGACTTTTCATCAGTCTGGCCAAAACTTTCTTCAAACTGCACTGCAGTCTGAATCTTCCTCCTCTTCCCTCCACAGGGGTCAGACCTGCACAACAGTCTGCAATCCCTGCAGGCATTCCGACTCCCAGTAAATCTCTTGGCTCTTGTAATCCAGTTACATTTTGTCTTTTAAAATTTTTTTTTCAAACTGGAACTAACAATTTGCAAATGAACTTTTTGAAGTTACTTTTTGTAAGTTTACAAGGAAAATCATTTCTGAATTTTCACCTCTCACTAATTAATAATGTTTAATTACAGTCATGTTTTGAATTGATTTTGTTTTAGAGGTAAAACAGCATGAATTTAGCCCTCATTTCCCTACATGACAGGCAGTGTAGTGTATACTTTGTTCCTCTTTGAAGAACTGAACCAGGGATGATAGTTTTGATGATTAAAATTCAAAAACAGGTTCTTAAATTGCTGCCTGAAATGTAAACGTAGACTCTTCCTTAAGTAACCTTGTCCTCTTTCTGATTCTTTCTCTTTTATTCTCTGCTACAAGTGTTTTTAAAAACTGGTTTTCCTGGCTTGAATATCCTTACACAGGCTGTTAATTTATACCTGGACTAGCCTGTTACGATGAGACCCACAGTACTATTAAGCTTTACAAGTTTAAAATGACTGATTCAGCTGCCATCTATGTTACTGTTTCCAGTTTCAGATATTGTCTTGAACAGTATTGTTCAAGCTTACTTTGACTTAATGAAGTGTTGCTGGCTTGGCTGCTTCTGCACCACAAGATCCACATGAGCGTCCATGCCTTTAGAAGCTTCTGAAGATGTGCAGTTTTACCTGGGTTAAGATATCTGCTTGAATTAATTTCCCCAATTTAACTACTAGCTGTTACTTTTCTATAACCCAGAGTAGAACCCTAAGGGAACTGGAGAGAGGAAAAGTAACTTTTAATTGGGATACGTAGTCCAGTCTGAAAAGGGGCAGCTGCATTATCTCCTGAAATGATGGCTGTGCCTTCTAACAGTTACTAAGGAATGATTTTCTCAGCCATCGTAGACGCAAATAGAATGGCTCCCAAGCTGTAGTGTACTAGACATGGACTGGTTCAGCCCTTTGTGCTGGCTCACTGGGTCTGCTGTGCATATCCGTTGTGGAACCGGAGGACCCATACTTCTCAGGGGTGTTTAAGGATTTCGTGTCTGTTCATTATATAAAGTTTTAATTGTACAAACAAGCACCCTTAGTAAATGACAATCATTTACCGATCAATTATAGATATTATTAAAGATAATCTTAAATCAGAATGTCAAAAATAGTCCTTATATATACACTGAGTCATGAGGAATATCAGGCACAAGTGACCTGGTTCCAGAGTGACTGCTGACTGTTCTGTGGCTTTGAGACAGTCTGCTGCTAAACTTGCTGATTGCGTCACCTCACAGTATTTGCTTCCTTACTTTATGTATGGGATTGCCTTTTTTTTTTTTTTGGAGTTGGAGGTAATTAGGTTTATTTACTTATTTAGGGGATTACCATTTTGGAATATAGGACTTTTTAATTCAATGGAATAGGCTTGGACTTGATGATTGCAAATGAAGTAAATTGCACATCAAGCTGCATTAGCAGCTTAAATTAATGGTTAAAGCCCATCATGGGTCATTCTATGAAATAATATGGCAGTAACGAAAAAGGAAAACGGTTCCTAAGAAGCAAGAAGAGCCATCTGTGGGTTGCTCTGGATGGTTCAAAACTTAATGTAGAGAGCTTTGTATGACACTGATTTTTTTTTTTTTTTAAAGAATTAAGTCTACGCCTTCTTTTCTGTCAACTACCTGCATTGTTTCTTCTCTTCTGTACCATTGCCCCAGGTTTTTCAAAGCCTGTGGGTTTGTTCAGAAGCATTTCTCTGCACCGTGCTCCTGCTCAGGAACGATGACCATTAAGAGCGAGTGGCTGTCTTTGCCCCGGCGGTTTTGTCGTGTTGTTAGTCACGGTCAGTAAAGAACTTGGCCGAGTTAGGGAACATTTTATATGGCAGGTAGCTTAGTGATTCAATTAATAAAAATTTGAAGCTGTTTTTTCAGTGTAAAGGGTGTTCTCTCACATCTCACACACTCCTTGTTTACCGAGATGTTGTTCCCTGGGTTGTTCAGTGCAGAGCTTGATTACAGAGTGATAATTGAGGGTCAGATTTCCTTTTATTATTTTTCTCCCCTGCCCCCCGCTCCACTCCAGCCCCTTTTAAACTAAATTAACAAAAGCAGTGATGTAAGAGCTCTAGTTCCATGGTAAATCATCGTGCTGTGCCTGTGTGTGTGGGAGTCGTACTGTGGAGGGTATGCTGGGGCTGCCGGCTGGGGCTGCCTGTGCTTGTGTGTGTTGGAGAAACGCATATGATTTGTAGCCAGAAGTCTCACTGGCCACATGTGGCTCCTGTATTGGACAGTGCAGATAAAGGGCATTGCAGAAAGTCCTGTTTGACAGTGCTGGTTTAGCCACTTCATGACTTTGTGAAAAGGAATAAATAGCAGCATTTGACTTCTGAGTGTTAGATGCCTTGCAGACATTTCAAGCATAGTATCTAGTACTCAGCAGGCATTCACTCTGTAACTTCGGGTGCTGGTTACAGTTTGTCTCATCGATTGCAGTCGCATTACAGACAATCGAGGGGGGAAAGAATCTTGGTCCCATTTCCTTTTGAGGAAGCAACATGGTTGCTCCTTGGGGCGTGTCACACTTTGGCACAAGATGTGAAAGTATCAACAATAATGTCGCTGCTCTACCTGCCAGGCAGGAATGAAACACCAGAGTCATGCACATTACAGGGTGTCACTGCCTGGGCACAGCTGCCCTGGCACGATCATTTTCTAGTTGCCCAGTAGTGTGAGTAGATAATGGTCTTTGTCCTCTTAGGGAACCTTGGTGAACCTCAATCTAGATTATTACGTCTGGAAGGTAATATATACTTTAGTTTGGATAGAAAAAGACTTCTCCAGTTGTTATTAATTTAATCTTTCTTGTCCTTTTAGAGGTGGTCTGTAGATGAAACAAAGCTTAAAATGAAGTGATGGCAAGTTAAATTTCTCTCAGTGATGCCATCCTGCGTGGTTGCTGTTTTACATCTAATGAAAGGCAAGGATAAATGCTGGTTTATTTTATTAGTTGGTTTGGTGGCCCCTAAAACCCACGAATTGCCACATAGTGTATATATCAGTTATTGAGCAAGTAAGAATTTCTCCCCCCCCTTCTTTTTTAATTTTTCTTTTCCTGTGGCTTACCTGGTAATTTTGCAAGTGTCAAGTTGAGCCCCATTCTTTAGTTAAGATGGGCTATAAGCAAGAATATGTGTCAGGAAACACTCGGGGGCGATTGAGGCAAGGGTTCAGCATAGGTTATTCCTGGTTTGATTTCTGGGGATAAAAGAAAAAACAAAAACAGTTGGGTAGGAGTTTGAACACACGGCATTTTGATCTTTTCTTTTAAAAAATGAAAAAAATACACATATATGCCTCCATGATTCAGAAAAAGCATCTCTTTGGATATGAACGGCTGTAGCAGACAAGAGCTGTTCATTTTCACATCCCTTTCAGCCTGCCACAAAGCACAGGCCATTTCTGTGTATGCTTTCCATCTTAATGCTGCTGAGTGCCCTGGGAAACTTACTTCACATCTCTGTGATTCAGTGTCCTCATCTCTGAAATGAGAATGATGATACTCTGCTATACGATTGTAATAAAGATTATGTGAGATCATCTGTAGGGCACTTGTCAGAACCTGGGTCCAAGGATGCACTCAGGACATATTAGCTTATGTCTTCCCATCCCTGCTTCTAACTCATTCCCCCCTCAAGCCTCAGCTCATGTATGCATCTATGATGAGACTTAGATACAATTGGAGACTATTAAAAAAGTAAAAGATCTAGCACTGATACATGTAAGAGTGTTTTATAAAGCTCACATGCAATCAGCATCCAATTCTTCCTGTAATGTCCAGCGTTCTAGTTCTGGTTTGACACTTACCAGTTGGATCTCCTCCATCAGATCACCTGCCTTTCTAGAAATGGACTGAAGGACCTAAAACATACCCATCAGGACTCAGATTTACATGGGCTTCTGTATTTTCCTCAAACATAGATCCCCATTAAGAATTTAATATCATTTGAACATTTGCCTCTTAAGTCCTTGTGTTTCTTTGTGGTAACTGTAGAATTTGGCTAGGAATAATTAAATTGCCTTTGAGTGACTGGTGTGTGATTTTGTCTAAATATCTTATTTTTTTCTGACCTTCAGATTCCTCACAACCTTTTTATAACAATTACTTGAGATCAGGCGGCGCATTGAATGCTATAACACATTTCCCCCACTCCTCCTTCAGCAGCCTCATCTGGTTGCTGTGTTCTGACTTCCTTCAGGGGTTGGTCAAAGAGAGAAGAAATCGTGGGAACTGTTTTGGAAAGTGTGCCGCTGAAGGCAAACGTGCGTGTATGGGACGGCTCTAGGGGAAGTCACACTCATGAAGCGAAACCGTGTGAGATCCCCAAGTCCCCTCACTGGCATTGCTTGTCTGCCCCACCCCTGCAGAGGGACCCCAAGTAACCTCGTGCCCCCAGTACGAAGCAGTCTTCTGGCCAGGGTAAGCAGTTACATTTGCTGAGTCAGCAAGGAAAGAGGACTTGGGAGGCAAAAGGTGTGTGTAAGAGTTGGGCAGCACGTGGAGAGGCACTTAGCCTCTACTTCTTTGTTACTTTGTCCTTTTCTTCTGTTCCCTAGTATCATGTGAAGTTTAGATGCTGGATTTATTAGTAGATGTTAAAAAGGGTTTCCAAATTTTCAGAGATTCCCGCACCCATCATCTCATTTGAGAGTTAGACACTCCATCCCTGCCTCACCTGTAATGGCTACGGCATGTGGCGCATGTTGGGCAGTCAGAGCTACTTCCTGGTTAACTGGTCACAGACAACGATTAGGTCCTTAGAGTCCCTCCTTTTTGGGTGCCAGTGTTGCAGTATTTTTAAAGGAAGACAAGGCTTTTTTTTTCATCTATTAAAGTTTACCCAGGAGAATGATTGAGGCGATTTTCTAAACTTTATAATAATGATCTTTCGATTTTAGTAAACATAGTTTTCTTGAATCCAACTTCTCATGGAAACATTTCAGGAAGTTTCCATGAAAAACACATCTTTAATTTTATGTTCCTCTGCGTGCAAGTTATGTGGTTTTCCCCTTCTTGACTTCACTTAGACCTTACTGGATTACAAGGAAACCAGTGCGGCTTACCCCCACTGAAGGAGAAGCAGTGTCTAGAAGTGGGGGAGCCACAAGCAGCAGTGAGAGAGCAGACAGTTAGCCAGTAAGGAAGACACGGAAAAGAATCTGGGAGAAAATATTTGCATATCACATTTCTGATAAAGGATTAAACTCACAGTATACAAAGAACTTGTACAATTTCCTAATAAGAAGAAAACAGCATAACCAAAAAAGTAGTCTAAAGATTTGTTTAGACATTTTACCAAGAGCACGTGAAAATATGCTCAACATCATTAGGGGAAGTCAAATTAAAACCACAGTGAGATACTACTTCACATTTACCAGAATGGCTATAAATAAAAAAGACAACAACCAAGGCTGGCGAGGATGTGGTGAGAGAGGAATCCTCATAGGTTGTTGGTGAGAATTTAAAATGATATGACCACCTTGAAAACAGTTTAGTAGTTTCTTAAAAAGTTTAACCTAAATTTTTTACCTTATGACCCAACAATTCCACTCATAGATAGTATCTACTCAAGAGAAATGAAAATACATGCCCATGCGAAGACTTATATACAAGTGCTTTTAGTAGCATTATTCATAATAGCTGAGTTGAATCAACCCAAATGTCAACTGAGGAATGGGTAAACAAAATGCAGTGTAATCACACGATGGAATAGTACTCAGCAATAAAAAGGTGTGAAATGCAGCTATAATATGGCTGAATTCAAAAACACTTTGTTAGGGAAAGAGACCAGGTACAAAAGACCACATACTATTTAGAAGAACTGTCCAGAAGAGGCAAATCTGCAGAGGTGGAAAGTAGGTTAAAAGGGCTGGAGTGGGAGTGGAGATTACCTGTAAGGGCATGAGGGGTTTTATGGGGGTGATAAAAACTAGATTATAATGATGGTTGCACAACAATTTACTAAATTTACTTAAAGTCATTGAATTGTACATTTTAAATGGATGAAAATTATGGTATGTAAATTATATCTCAAAAAAGCTAAAAAGGAAGAAAGTACACAGAAAAAGAAAAAAGGAAGAGAAGCAGCAATTCACTGTACATTAATGGATGAGTTAAGACCAAGGAAAAGTATTTAATAAGCACATTCCTGTCGTCTCGAAAAACATACTAAAATGCAAAGTACATTTAGCACGAGTTCGACCCCTTGAAGTAGGTGAGGGGCGCTGCTTAGTGATGTGGATGATTCATTTATTTGTTTTTTCTATTAGAATTGGGTCCAAAATTCAAACTCTGGTTATAAATGACAATTCGTACTTTGGTGGGGGATCCATGTTCCCATTTTCTTCATTCATATTGAAATTATATGGAGGAGTTGGATTTTAATTAGTTCAGACATAGTATTTGAATTTTCTGGAGTCAAATTTGTTTTCCAGGTTTGGGAAATGAGATGTTTTATTTTCCTCTACCGGCTTCTGAGAGTTGTCTCTTGCCTCCTGCATCTCTTTTACTTCCTTCTCTAGATGAACTGCTTACCCAGATCAGGCCACAGGTTTTCATTTTCTTTTTCTCAAGAGCGTTCGCGTCTCCTTGGATGCTCGGCCATCGCCTCTCTTCCATAATCTTACTCCTCCTTTCCCCAGACATCAGTCCATTGTGTACCTTGGAGCGTGCTGTCTCTCTGTGTTCCTCAAACTCAGCATCTCTAAACTTTAACTCTTTTCTCTTTCTTTGTAACAAATTGTCTTCCTTTCATCCTTGTTTATGAATATTTTCTTCATCTCTTGGTGGAGAGGTTGGATAGCTCACCTAGTCCATCACTGACCTAGGCGTTCTCCTTCCTCTGTTGCAGTAGCATTTCTCTGCTTTCGTCCTCACCTGGCTCCTCCCGTCCCCCGGTGGAGGCCCTCCTAGTCTCATGTGTGGCCCTGCACTGACCTCTGTGGTCTTCCTGCTTCTTACCTCTTTCCTCTCAAATCTCTCCTGCTTCATGTTGCTAGATTCTTCTTTCTGTATAACCCATGTAGTCATGCTCTCTAAGCCTGAGTGTGATATGACAGGGGAATTCTTGAATTACAGTTACTAATGAAATATAAGGAGTTATTTTTTTTTTAGGGTTGGAGATCATGGAGTGTGGAAGCCAAAAGATGCTGGGTCCTGTTGGTTAAAAGTTGGCACTAAACTTGGGGGAATCTGCTTATCTTGTAATTAATCCTCTGAGTCAGATGACAATAGTATCTACTCAATAGAATCATTATGAGGTTAAATTAGAATACATATTTATAAATTATGTGCTTTGTAAATGTAGTTTTTCTTGTGTTATTTCCATTAGTCTTTGCCTAAATGACATTCAAGATCATTTTTGTCTGATCAGGAATTCTCTATTTAGCCAGACCGTTGCGTCTCGAGGGGCATGCCTTTTGTTTAGCCCCCTGCTTTTCTTCTTTCCTGTTCATACTCTTAAGTGACCTCCTTTCTCCCCCTCTTTCCATACCTTGGAAATCTCTACCTCTCCTTCAGTGTCAACCGTTATCTGACCTTTTCCATAAGGTCATTTACTGAAGGTCTACTCATGTTCTAGGCCCTGGGATTGTAAAGATGAGGAGGCTAAGTTTCTGCCTTCAAGGAGTTTAGAGTCTAGTTGAGGATCCAGAATTAAACAGACCACAGAGTAAAGAATGAGAGGTTGGGATGCTTTGGAAATACAGAGGTGTCCCCTAGTGGGGGGAGTGGAGATCAGGGCAGTTCCAGGGCAGCTCTGATGCTAGGTTGTGGCAGGTTTGCTGAAGGCCCAATAGGAAAGGAGCATGTGGAAATGCTGAGTGTGGCCCACGACAACCTGCTGTTACCTGGTGGGGAGATGGTGATGGCCTTGAGTGACAGAGAGGCAAATTTGAGGCCTGTTGAGAAATTGGTGGCTGACTGGTATTGGTGCAAAGGGAGGAGGAGTGTTGTGGCCTCCAGTATTTGGCAGTGGGTGTTGGTTTCCTTCATTGATGTTCAGGCCCAAGAGAGGAGGAGCACATTAAAGGGTGGGTGGAGTTCAGACTTCAGTTCTTTGATTTCAGGATGCCTGTGTAGTATCCATGTAGAGATGTCTGCTAAGTAATTGAGGATAGAGGCCTGGAGCCTGGGGAAGTGCTCCTGGCTGGTGCTGTAAATTTAAGGTCGATAGAAGATCAGTGATAGAAAAAGCTATGGGAGTGGATGAGATTGCCCAGGATGAACCTGCCCGGTAGACTGAGGACAGGAGAAGGCTGACCTTGATGTTTTCACTGAGCAATCCTAAGGAGAGAGAAGTGCCTGGAGGAGTGGTCAGAGAATTGGAAGGGTTATCAGCAAAGATGAATGTCACGTGAACCAAGATGAGAGGTTGTAACTAGTTTTATGGTGCAGGGAAGTCAAGAGACATAGGACACAAAATGCCATTGGATGGGACTTAGTAACAAAGAGGTCATTGTTGGTCTTTGCCCAGGCTGCCTGTGTCCTCCTGGAGGTGGAGGGGTGTGGGGGGGTAGGTAGGGGTAGAAGCAGAGGGCTGATGACTGAGGGTTGAGTAATGCTTGTGAGGTGAGGACGTAAGGGAGCGACTTCAGCCAACTCTTTCCAAAAAAACATGCCTGCAATGGGAAAAAGAGAGAGCAGGTGGGAGGTAGAGAGAGATATAGGACTGGTGGAAGATTTTGCTAAGTTTCTCATTTAATGGCTTACATTTTAAAATATTTTCCTAGCTTGGCAAAAAAAAAATCCAAAAAACAAAAACCACAAAAAAACAGAAACCTTGCCACTTCCCCTAGTGTGGGGGGCGTGTGGGGGAGTGCTGGGTTCCCATCCCCGCTCTGCTGCCTGCCAGCTTTCTGAGGCTCCTTCTCATGTATAGCAGTGGGTGTGATGGAGCATCCATTATGGGCTAACTTCGAGGTTGGAGTGAGTGTTTATGAAGCATCTGGCACAGCTGTACAGGGGACGGGCTAAGCCTCGTAAGCCCCGCTGCATATTGCAGGTGCACAATAGAGTGTATTTAGTGAGTGACAGGTTTGTACACACGGTGAGACCGAGTTCTTGCCACTTTGTTTATTCCGAGACTCTCATGCGGTTTGTGGTTTTAGCCGCCCTGGGAGGAGTCATTTGACTGATCTTTTTGCTTCAAGAGCTTCCTTTAAGGTGCCTCTGAGCATTATCTGCCTGCTGTCTTTCTTCACCAGTGGCGCCGAAGCTTCCGGGCCCCCTGTGCAGTTCACTGCAGAGCAGTGTGCACCCTCTGCACGTCCCAGCGCCTGCAGGGTGTTGCAACAAGGATTGCTTCAGCCACAGTAATGGGCTCAGGTCCAGGACCTCGCTGATGGGCGGGAGACCTGTCCTGCTACCTACTGCTCCCTCAGCTGAGAGCTGACGAAAGCTCTCGAGAATGTGATGTCTGTGGCAGCTCCAGGTTTCACAGCCATTCCTGAGGTTCAGTGGTATCGATGCCTAGAGATTTTCTGGGTTTTTTTCCAGCCATCCATTGATGTCATCCTTTGACTATTTTATTAACTATGTTGTGATGTGATTGGTTGTAAGCTGGCTTTTAAAATGAATGAAATGTCATGATAGAAAAGGATGAACATGTCCTCAGTTGCTGTATCTTAAGCCTGGAACTCTGTGCTTGACTTCTCAGGCAGCCCTCGTCCTAAGCGTGTTTTATTCCCGTTTTCCTCCCCAGGTGGAAAGATCCAAGGTTCAGACATGTTGATTAACCTGCCCTGACTCACACAGCTAGTAATAGGTAAGGTCAGGGTTCCTACCAGATCTGATCGAAACTGAGTCTGCAGTTCTTTCCATTATCCTGCCCTGGAATACAATTAATGCAGCACAGTCCTGGGGGTGATTTTGAAGGGCCGGGAGTGGGAGGAGGAGGAGGGCAGAGGTGGGGTTTGTTTTCCTTGTCAAGCTCATAAGGGAACGGCTATCTTCCATACTGGAGACATGGTCTTGTTTGGCCTGAGCAATGTGGAAAACATCAGGAAATTTCACGTAAGAATCCAGGTTTGGATCCCATCTTAAAAAAAGGAGATTTGCCCTCACTGAGTGTGAATGGCCTGGTAGTGACAGCTGCCTCTTGCCTTTAGGGGATGTGCTCCCCAGATCACCAGCTCACAGCATCCTCTGCTGATATCCTCTGGCCCCCGCGCTGGGGAGATGCTTGTCTGATCCTATAGGCGCTTGATTTTGCAACTCTTGATTCATTTATCATTTAATCTTTGGTGGCGACATTTGACCCATATGGCTCATCAGATGTTCTACATTGACTATACACATAGCTTTCTTCCTCCGCCCCCTCTCTACCTGTTTTTGCTTTACTGACCAACACTTAGCATTCTTCTTAAGTATATGTGCTGCCGAAGCGAGCACTTAGCATTCTTAACAAATGATTTTCCTGGTGCCTCTTAGCAACCCAGAAAAAATAGCGGCAGGAGATCTGCTGTTTAGTGCACACTCGAGGAATAATTAATGGTCACAGTTGAGCTTTTTCTCTATGCCCAGTCCCTCTGTTACAGCCTTTTAAGTGAAAAACCCTACTGGTTGTATTGTTAAACTGCTTTTATGGTTGAGAAAACTGAGATTCTGGGTCTCAAGGAAGGAAAGGTTTATTAATGCTGGGGCAGAGGCTTGAACCCAGGTGTGTTGGCTGCAAACCTCCTGCTGTTTGCCTGGGAAGACTGGGAAGCCTCAGCATCCCGGGCTCCGGAACTGCTACCTTGGGCACACAGCCTTGCTCTTAAAATTCACTGGGCTAGATCTCAGCATGGGCGGGGAGCGGCCGCTGCCAAGCTGGGGAAACTCCCTCCCAGCAGGAAGAGCCGGCAGGGGTGCCCGCCAGGCTGTGGCAGTGCCTTTATTCTCCCTGGCTTCCCAGGGTCTCATTATTGCCCTTCTGGTCAAGGTTTGAAAGATAAATGCCAGTTAAGTGCTTACTCCCTAGCTGCAGCTGCTCACGATGGTTTGGACTGATTATTTGGTGGTGGTGGCGGTGGTTCTGAAATGACAGAGTTGTAGTGTAATTACTTCTTTTATTTGTTCTCCACATTCCAGTTAGTTCTTTAGAAGCTCGCATCTGGAATTGTGAATTTCAGATCTGAGGGGATTTTTTGGGTCACTTTCTAAAAGAAAATCCATTCTAAACTGGTAGATCACATGGGAAGACTGCTGTAGTCCCTAAACTTCAGTGTCAAGGTGCAATGTTCACAAAAGCCATGTAAGGCAAAGCTTCTGGTGAAAGGTACAGCCTCTCTTATATTTTGGAATCACTTGTAACCTAAGAATCTTTCCCAGTTTAAACCAGAGAGAGAGTGTGAGTGAGAGTTCGTGTTCTAATACTGCTAAGATGCAGTTCTGCTGAAGGCCTTGGGAAAGAAACAGGTTACCTCACTGGGTATAATTTACTTTTTTTTGTAATAGAATTAGGTCACTGTATTCACAAGGCACATCATTAATGCAGGCTTGGAGTCAGTAACCCAAAGGTGTTGGAATGCAAAGCACCCAGCCTTCATTCTGGTTTGTCAGGTACTGTCCTAAACTTCTCTTTGCAAAGTTGTTCTGGGCATCTGTAGCCTGCATTAGACATATTTTGGTTCACGTTTAGATTTAACTTTTTTTCCCCCAGATGACCTCTGGTTGGCTACTTACTTAGTTACTTATTACTCATTCACTCATTGATTGATTGATTGACTGACTGAGGGAAGGACAGAGGGTGGTGTGAACTGGGTCGTAAACTCCCTGAAGGCAAGGTTTGTGTCTAAAGCTTCCTTTTTGTTGTTTTAAGGTTACAAACCTTACCCCAAACCAGGTTATTGTCCAGTTGAGGAACCTCAGCCGGGTTCAACTACTTGTCCCACATCACACATACAGTAAGAGGCAAAGCCCTGACATGAGGTCCAGAGTTTGTGACCCCAGTGCAGGCTGTCTCTCTGCTGAACTACTTGACCATCTCAGTGACACCACAGGAGTAGCCAGCACGGTGTCCTGGACCTCAGTGCACTTGGCAGGTGCTACGTTTCTGACTCAGTCTTTGACTCTGTGACCCTGGGCAAAGCATTTTACCTCTCAGAGCTTGAGCTGCCCATCTGTGAAATGAGGAAAGTAATAAACACCTGGCCTGTCTCCCAAAGGTGCTGTGAGAATCTGGAGAGAGAATGTAGGCAGGTCCATTTTCTATTTTAAGTGCTGCGGTAATATAAAGGTATAATTCATGGCAAATACTAGCTTTTTTCTGCTTAATAGTAAAAGTCTTATTACTCATATAGTCAAATTTTATCTTTTCCTGAACTGAAATGTGTATTTTTATGTTCTGTTTAGGCAAAGTGTAATTTATACATAGCTAAACTCTGGATTATTGATACAGAGTTGGCTGGTCAAATTGGTTACAGGCTGCAATCCCAATAGCCAAGGTAGTGGTTTTGGATGAGTATGTTCTAAGCCAAATGCATTTAAGTGCCTCTGGTCCCTTAAAAAAATTGTTAGGATCCAAGACCCTAAGTGAAGTCTTTAGTTGTTTGATTACCATTTACCAGCCTATTAAGAAAGGAAGGATGCTCTTCACAGACTTACGGAGATGTTCTTTGTTTGAGGAGGGTCCTTCCATGGCTTAAGCATTGATTGTACGTAGGGTCATAATTATTCTTCATGGTGTTGCTTGTCACAGCCACCATTCTAATAAGGTCATCACCATGGCTTTCTGGACTGTAGATGAGGGGGTAGGTATCCTCAAGGCCTCTCCCACTAGAATGGGTGTCAGGCTAGCTACCCTAATTTTTTGAGTCACAGTTTAACCAAACTGTAATGCTGTTTTAATTAATGAAATAAGACCGGTACCTTATTCTAAGTCTTCCCTCAGTTTCATCCTCTGCCTTCAATGATAAAGATTCTCTAGTGAAGCCTTGAATACTAATGGATATTTAACAAATTTTTTTTTTTTGGCATCAAACCCTCACCGTGTCTTATTTTCTCCTCTCATAAAAACAAGAAATACTACCTCCTACCCCTGCACACATATGTGGTGGGAGGATCCAGCATCACCTGTAGTTCATTTTATATAATATGTGTGTGTGTGTGAATTTTATTAACATTTTATTTTAAAGTAAGTCCTGCTGTCAACTTCACTAGCATTCATTATCTTATTTCTTTACAAATGAAGGGAAACAGTACAACCTAGAAGGGCTGAGAGAGTAGGGACTGGGGGAAAGCTGATCAAACCCTGGTTCTCTGGGGTCTGTGAACAGCTCACCGGGAAGTGAGGGGACTGAAGCAGTGGACTGCAAATTCTAACATAGCACCGTATCTATTGTTAGTGAGGAGAGTGAGCTGGGTAGAAGAGGAAGTAATCAGCAGAACCAGCCTGCCAGTAAAATGCAGCAGCAGCTTCAGGTGTCAGAGGAGACCATCAGGAGGGCTGGGGGCCGTGGTGACCTGGGGAGTATTGCCCCACTGCCAGGCTCCGGGTGGTTGCCACACAGGTGTGTGGGTCACCTGCCACCAGACTATCGGATTTACAAGAAAAATAGATTTTTATATAAAATTGCATGGAATTTAAATTTTGGCTTAATTTTGTTAACACAGACCAAATAAACTTGTCCCTGGGTTACAGTTAGTGACATCTGATTTCCTGCGGGGTCTGCCGCAGGTCTCTCCATGGGGTTTCTGCCAGCATCTTGTGGAACTTAGAGCCTTGTTACCTCAGGCCAGCTGTACACCTGCCCCTCATTTTTACTAATTTCCCCTAACATGATACTTTCTTTTTCATCTGAAAGTGATGAGCTTATAAGACAAGCTTTGAGACCATTTCTAGGATTTTAGAACTGAATGGCATTTTATTTAATTTGGGATAAATACTTTTTCAAAAGCTCTAAGGTTTCTTTTTTCTTGATGCTGATGCATTAGGTGGAACTGTATGGAAATGTTTTTATAGGCCGAAATGGCACTTTTTTATGCTTCAGCTTAATATGTCTAGCGCTTGGGAAATTTTGCTAATTAGTATCAGGTATACTGGAAAGAAGGGGGCAGAGAGGCTGTGCTAGAGTGGTTAGGAAGACAGCAGTGTGATGAAAATGTGTTCTCCCACCTGCCTGCTTACAGCAGCCTTGCCTGGACTGAGCTTTGAGTTGATAACCTCCAGGCATTCAGCCCTTTTCATTGTGTCTGCTCTTCGGGTATTCAACATAACTTTGTTTTCCTCTGTGAGGACTCTGAGAGAACGTTCTTTTTAGTCTCCATATTGAGGATGGTGTTCCTTTAGGCCTGCTACTAATTTACCAGAACTGCATCGGTATGCCTTCTTGTTTTCCTGTTGGAGTTGAGATAGGAATTAATGTGTTTGGTGAACTAACCCCTCACGTGGCTTTTAATTTCCCACCATTGCTTTTCCTAGGCTCCATTTTCCTTAGTTAACATTCGTTTGAACTTAATTCATATTAAGCATCTCTGTAAACTACCTCAAACCTTTTGGGTGACTTAGCCAGGATCTAAATAAATAGCCACGTGAGTACATTGGAGAGAGTGCTTGCCTAGCGTGCAGTTAACTGGGTTATAATTCACAGAAGAGAAGAGGGAGACACATGAGGAAACACACCATCTCCCACCGGGGCCAGGGTGGGAGACGGTAAGGGCAGAGGTGTTGGGCTTGGCCACCCTGGTTCCAAGACAGCTGTGTTGCTGGGAGTGTCTTCCAGGACTGAGAAGGAACGAGGCGGCCCTCGGAACAAGTGTTAGGCTCCCTGACATTCATACATCGTGTGCCTTCAGCTTTGAGCTCTCAAATTCCTGTCTGCACTGGTCAGTTATTTAGTGTCTGTCTGACCTGCAATTTCATATAAACTGTAAACTGATTCTAAATAGTATCCATGTGGAGTCCCAGCATGACTTTGTAAGGGATTGAGTATGTATCAGATATTCAGTATTTCTGGGTCTTAGGATGAAAAATAGAGAGAACACTTGAGGTGTTGCACTATTGGCTGCAGGCGCTGTGCGGTTGCTTTTTTCCACATCACAAATTATACATCTGTGTTTTGTTTACAACACGAAATTAGAATCAGTGTTTCAAGGGAAAGAGAATATTAGTGTTGAATAAATGAATAAATAAAAACCATAATATTTGTTGAACGGTGATCATGATAGCTCAAATATTGGTACAGTAGTTACCTTTTTGAAGGCATCCACTGTTCTTTTATTCATTCATCTTGCTACATATTATATGGGTACTGCGTAGACAATTTTCATCTTTTTATCTTGTTTAAGTTTTCATTTCCCAGGACTTTAAAATGCTTGGTTGAAACAACCAAAAAATAATTGAGGCTGTGATTATTTAAGGGCTGCCCTCAGTATCCACACTGTACCTAGTCACCATGAGAAGGACTCTTAATTTTTGGGGAGGAGGGTAGGTATTAGATTTCTTTAATTCATTTTTAATGGAGGTGCTGGGGATTGAACCCAGGTCCTTGTGCATGCTAAGCGCACACTCTGCCACTGAGCTATACCCTCCCACAGGACTGTCTCTATAAATACAGCCAGTAAACAATTAATTTTGCAGTTTTTCCGGCTTGCCTTTTGGTCGACTTAATCTGAGTTGCTTTGAGAAGCCCACTGATGATTTGTTTTCAGTTACATTTCTAACCTTTGAGTCTGGCAGTGACGAGGAGGGACGAGTTTGGACAGGTAGGTCATCCACCCCAAAAGGAGCGTGGCAGGTCCGAAAGTGCCTGCAGTCTCGAGTCCACGTAGTATTTTCTCGGATCTCTTCTGTCTGCTCTCAGCCCGAGAGCCGTACAGCTGAGTGCTAACAACCCAAGTATTTTTCTGTTATTATTTTTCTTTATTCAACTAGATCATAAGCTCCTTTAGCTCAGGGACCTTCGATTAGTTTGTTTCTGCTGCCCTCTGTTATAGTGGCTTCCACTTTGGAAGCAACCAGAATCTTGATAATTTTAGCAAAGGGTACCCTTTAGACTCACAGACTTGTAAAGCAGAGTTTGACTCCACTCTGTCCTCTGGAGAATCTGTCACTGTGATGGCTGAAAGTCGGTAATCTCTAACCCAAGAGCATGTTCAGGCTATAGACAAACCCTCCTCTGGCAGCTGGGAAGTCTGTGTTTCTATCTTGCTAGGCACAACAACAAAAACAACATTAATAAGAGTATGGTTTCAGCAAATGCTGGCTGATGTTATTTTGTACCTAGGACTGTTCTAAATTATTTAGATAAATTTTAATTTATGAAAAAGACACTGGATTCAAGTTGCAGATCTGCCACTTACTTGGGCAGGTTATCTAGCCCCTCTGTGCCCTACTTTCCTCTTCTCTAAAACATTCATCACAGGATTGATTTGACAATTGAATGAAGTATTACCACAGTATGATGCCCCTCGATCCTTATAGACCTTTTATTGCAGCTTGGCATCTAGGAAGAACTCACTGTATAGATTCTTCCTGAGTGGTAGTAAGAATAGTGTGCCCATTTTTTCAAATGAAAAAACTGAGGCTTGGAGAGGCTCCTTCAGCAGACCTGTGCTGTCTGTTCTTCCACTGCTAGAGCTCACCCAGGTTAATGCGCCTGGTGAGGGGCAGGACCTTCAGCTTCAGATTTGATCACGGGTCACTCAAAGTCCTGTGCTCTAACTACTCTGTGCTGCTGCTTCCACACAAACTGGAGGTTCACTGCTTCATTATAATCTGATGTCTCCTTTGGGAAGACTAGGAAGTAAAGTAGCTCCACCTTGGTTACAGGGCATGATGTGCCCAAGATGGTCATTTATCTACTGCAGTCAAGTAGTACAGCAAAGAAATCAGAAATCTGTATAATTTACCTAAATTACTGACAAAAAAAAAATAGCAAATACTGAGTTTACTCAGAAATTTAAAAAGTAGAGCATGGTTGACTGCAGGCAGACTTTGTTCAAGGTCAGAGCTCTGCTGCTTTCTTGTAGAACACTTAAGCCTCAGTTTGTTCAGATGTAAAATGGGGTGACCTCAGCATACATCTCAAAGTTGGGTGAGGTTTTTTTAAAGAAGTAATATACGTTAAAATATGCAGTAGTCTTGGACATATATTAAGCTATCAATGCATGTTAATCATTGCTGTTTTAGTATTAAGGTTTAGAAGGACACTTTGTGTCATATGAGTACAGTAGAAAAAGTCATTTAAGGAGTTACTGTCTTCTTCCAGAATGCTGGAAATTATTATTATTAAATTTGCCTTATAAGAGAAATTAAAGAATCACTGATATGTGTCACTTAATGTGATACCTTACACCGAGTGAAACTTAATCAGTGCTCTTCTTCAGATGCATTCTAGTGTAGGTTTGTTCGTGTCTGGTAAGTAGGAATGTCATTGGAAGATAAAATGTGCCAATCAGGTACAAGATGAAGAATAAATGCTCTATTCTGCCCATATTTACCATATAAGGAGGTAGAAAGTTTGGAAACTTTTTGGCAACAGGTCAGATAGGAGCTTGGCTTAAACCATTGGCCTGAAGCAGAGGATTTGCATCTCGTTTCTTGTTCACCTTGCTGTTTTCCGTGGGGTTTATTTCATCTAGCTCTTAACCACAGGATCGTGGTTGCCTCTGCTCTGTCCTCTCTGCCTGAGATGGTCACAGCTGTAAGAACTGCTCTTGGCCCTTGCATTTGTATTAATGAAAAACTTCCACCCGAGGAAGCAAGAGCAAACTGTATTTATCTCTGTCTTGCGGAGGAAGAATCTGGGGCCAAAAGAGGTTGAGATTTGATTAACATCAGGTAGCTGGCTGGGACAGAAAAGGGGAGGACCAGTCTTCCGCCTCATCATTGGCTCTACACAGTGTCCCCTCCAGCATCCTTGGTTTGGTCCAAGCCTTGGGTTCTTAATAACCAACCCTAGTGCCTCAGCACATCACCTGGATGATGGAAATCTGGCCGTGCAGGGGGCCTCTAACGATCATTCAGTCTAATCCCCTCGTTTTACTGTGAGGGAGGGCCCTCAGCTCCTGTGGAAGTAAGAGGCTTGCCTGAGTCACACTGGTGGCTTTGAGATCATCAGCACCCAAGCCCCAGCCCTTCTGCTGTGATTCCTGGTCTTTCTGCTCTAAGTCAAACTCCTGTCCCGTGCCTGTGCACACAGCAGTGCCCTGGAGACGGGGGTGCTCCCGGGTGACTTTTACCTGGGTTTCACCTCCCTTCTGTCCTGCCCTCACCACCACTCCTCTTACTGGTCTCTGGGGGCATTTCATGGGTTTGCCTAGTTTTTTTCAGTTTAGAGGTATGCAAAGGACAAATCGCCATTCAGGTCTCTGCTGTCTTAAATTTCTGTGGCATTTTCTCAGAGTGCAAGGCTAAGGGTGAAATATTTTTTGTTCTTAAAGGAAGTGAAGCCCTAAGATAGGAAGGAAGGGAAGCAGGCAGACTTTGAAGAGGGCACAGACACCACTAACTAAATGAAAACATCCATTCTAATTCATTTTCCATCTCTCACCTGTCTGTATCCCTGGGTTAATAGGCCCTCTCAACATGCTGTCTCGAGCCCGGAAATTTTTGCCTCAGTCTCTTCATGAAATAGTTATGATTTTCTGACTAATTACGTTCCAGGCTACATCCTTAAGTATGGTTTTCAGCAATCTAACTGCTCCTCGAGCCCCTTCTCCTTAGCCCACATGTACCTGGGACACTTTTCAAATAGGTGTTGGGAACAGTCTTAGGATTTGCTGAAGGGCTAAGAGAGCACGTGTCCTTGGTCCCTAGCTCCAAGGAGGGAAACACTGTTAACCTTGAACTGGCAGAAATAATAATACAAATACTATAAAATAAGTAATAATATCTTGCTCTCCTCTGCCCCATATATATTTGGTAACATAGAACCAAAGTTTTTCTTGTTCATTTTGCTAGGAAATTGGAGTCTCGAATTAGAATTACAAAAGAAAGCTGTTGTTAAAAGTGTTGACACACCTAACATGAAAGCAGATCCACTTTGAATATATGATGTAAAATTCTGTAGCAGATAAACCTTAACCCAATAAATCGAAAAGTCACCCCGCCTTAGGCTCGCCTGTCCTTTAAAATCCCGATTATAACTTAGGAGGGTTCATGTCCGCATGCTTGCTTCCAGAGTCCCTCAGTGAAGGGAGCACCTCCCCACCAGTCTGAATGTGAAGCGGACTGAGCTGTTCTAAGCTGCTCGTCAGGAGCTGGGCAGTTTGCCCAGTGCCTTTCCTGACATGTTTTAACACGATCTCTTGAGGAATCAGAATGAGGATTGCCCTGTTCTTTGTGGTACAATGAAAAGATTGAAATTCTTTTATCAAAATGAGACAATTGGGAGAGAAAAATCATCTTTTTTTCTTTTGATCTCTTTTTTTAAAAAATGTGAATGAAAGATTATGGAACAAATTTAAATTTGGGGTCTTGGGAAATAATTATAAGGGACTTTGGATTTGACTCAACGAATAAAGCAAATGTGATTTAAAAAGTCACCTAACAGAAGTGATTTCCAAAGCATCATTTCCACGTTTGAAGGCACAGTACACGGTTTACGTTATCCGCCTGCCTGTGCTGGAAACAGTGAAGTCCCAGGAAGGGCAGGTGGCCCCCGTTTGGGAAAGTGGCACCTCCTGAAGAGGACTTGTGGATTTCATTCACTTAGCATTCTCATTCCTGCTTTTTATTCAGCCCTCAGATTTACACAGAGGTATAATTACAGCCTTAACCAGTGCTATGTCCTATCAACCATGGCTTTTAAGAAATTAAAAAAAAAATACAACTTCATTTACCTTTCATTGCGGTAGCTGGCTGTCCATTCACCTGATACGGATGTCTTCAAGTCGAAACAGGCTCCTCAGCTCTGATTAAGAATAAGCCTTGAAACATGAGGTCGGCAGGGATGTCGTTTTTTTGCTAAAGCATAAAAAAATAAGCATTTTTCCCCGTCCCTACCAGAGAAGGTGGGTGCTCCCCTGCCCGCCTTGGGATTGTCCTTTGGGGCACCCTTTCAAGCTCTCCTGCTCGGAACAACTGGAGCAACTTGCTCTCTCGCTAATAGAAATGAGTCACATCTAAGAGGAGGTGAGATTTGTAGACTGGGGAAGAGCACTTCCTGAACCTGCAGGAATCAGACGGTGATTCACCTGAAGGGAACACAGAGGGCTGGAACCCAGAATGCCAGAGAGTGTTTGAGGAGGAGGGGATGGGGTCTCAGGTTGGGCCCTGCTAAATCAGACCCAGCGTTTAGGTCTCTATTTATGAGGGGGTGGGGTGGGGTGGCACAGTGCTCCCTGTTGCCAGTTAGAAAATACATATTTACAATCCTTCCTGCTAATTAAATTTTGGATTAAAAGGGACCAGAATATCTTTGATAAAATACAAATCTCTAATGGTATTTTTCTACATATTAAAGACTGAAATTAAAAATATGTTTATATTGGTGATTGATAACCTGGGTAGCCTGTTGTCTTATTCAGGAACCTGATGAAATTTCTAGACCTATTTTCACATATACACAAATATAAATACTCAAAATATTTTAAATAAAGTTATTTAGGGGCCGAGTTTATCCCCCAAACTCTTGAATTCCACAAGACAACGTTTCTTCTTTTTTAAAAAAAATCTTCTCACAAGGATAAATATATAATCAAATCACTTTTTCCTATTCGTGATTAATTTTAGAGCTTCCAAAAATTTTCCAAAAGATTCCGAGATTTTCCTAACTGCAACATTCAAACAAATAAGTTAAGGAAAAAAACAAAAAAACTAACCAAATGGAATCAAAAGTTCTTACTATCCTGAATGAAGATAAAGATAAGTGAAAATAATAAAGGTGGAACATTTTTGAAGTTAGTAAACTAATAATAGGTATTTACTTAGTGTTTACTGATGCCTTATAGAAATAATGTGCATGTACTAGTTGGTTTTTTATTCTTCCGTGTTTCTGCAGGAAAACAAATTTATTTAATTTAAATATCAATAATTTTCAAAAGTTTATTTTTTCTATTGCCTTTTCCTAAACAAACAAGAACAGATAACTAAAATTTAATGGTTTTCCATTCCATTCTATTTAGGGTGGATTAAGTATGTTGTAGATGAGTAGCTAGCCCTAGGGGAAGTCGCTGAACAGAAATTAGCCAGCTTAATAATGGCTCAGTCTTATAAGAACTCGTCAGATTTAGAAAGTTTAGTTTAAGAGACTTGTTTTTCTTAGGTTGAACTGCTTGCCACTTGCCACTGTGATCCATAAATAATAAATATTGTACTGCTCAAAATGGGAGATCTAACTGCCAGAGTAACCAGCTGCCAAGTTTTTTTGTTTTGTTTTAATTTATTTACTTAATGGTCCTGGGGATTGAACCCAGGACCTCATCCAGCCACCAAGTCTTCAAAGCATCAATTCAGAAGAGCACATGCCATGTAGCCTCCTTAAAGGCAGGTTGGGCAAAGACCTTCTCTGCAAGATCTGAGGATCATCATCCCCGTTTCCAGAGCTGGGTATGAGATCATGTGAGGAAGCTTATGTGGACAAATATTTCACAAGCTTCTGTTGAGGGAATCCGGGCAGTTCTGTTACCTGCCTTAACTTTTAATACATTTATTACCTGGATTGACTTTGTCCCATTAGGGTTGAGTACCTTAATACTGTTTTTTATGATAAAGAAAATCCCTTTCCTTTGTTATGTAACTGCTGATAATGCTTCTTATATACTCTTCGATTTTCAATTTGAAGGGACATGTTTTGATAATTCAGGATTGCACGCATTGGCTTTGTATATGTTGGTTTTATAGAACGATTTCTGCATGGAGTGGGGAGGGAGCTGGTGTCAGGGCATCAGGCTGCCCTCTTTTTCTCCTCCTGAGGGTGGGCTGGGCACAGACTAGCCCCTTCCTGTCTTTAGTCACATAACAGTCGGATTGTGTATTTAAAAGCTTCTTTCACCAGTGGTGCAAAGTAAGTCTAGTAATGAAAAAGTTAACGTGAGGCAGCCTTTATGCATTCGTCTTAAAGCACATTATGCCCATCTCAAGTTGGGACTTGTTAAAGCTGGTCTTACTTAACATTCAAAAAGGGAAGTAGTACAGGTTTAGTTAGAAAAAAAGTGTAAGGCTTTGATGAAAAGAGCAGCTAAGAACCAGTCCATGACTTTAACTTGTGTTCAAATCACCAAAAGGTTAACCTGTATAATTCTTTTTTTCTGCTGATTTTTATAGCAAGTCTCACATTTCATAAAAGCCACAGAAGACTTTATTACAATAATTATCTTGCTGCTTCGTTGGAAGATCCTATTAAATTCAGGGAGGCTCCTTTAATAATATTGTTTAGCTATTACAAACTCTGAATTTATTTTGAATACAGGATGACGTCCTGGGATATGTGTTTGTGTTTTTATTATGAGTGATTTTTTTCTTCTACAGTGATAGGTTTTTAAAGATGTTAAACCTACAAACAAGCTGAAATTATACTTCAATTAGATTTCATCTTGATTTTCAAATTAACATTTTTCATGTCCTCCCCCACTCCCTCCCTGCCCCCCCCATACCCCCTTTGTTGGGGAGACCTGTTTGAGGTTGCAGCCATTGTGGCAGATCCCCCATGCCCACCCCCCAACTCCTTCAGCATGCATTTCCTAAGAACAAGGACATTCTTCTACCTAATCACAATACTGTTATCAATCAGGAGATCACTGTTGAAACAGTAATATTCTAAAATATTCAGTCTGTATTTGCTATTTCCCAGTAGTATTCTTTAGAGTTTTTTGGATGCAGAACTAATCAGTGGTCACACATGACATCTGGTTTACTCTTCTATTGTTTAGAATGGTCTTTCTACCCCCCCCCCTTTTTTTTTTTTATCTTTTAATCTCCTTGGCTTTTGAAAATTGGTTTGCTCTGTATTTGCTTGGTCCATCCTGTAGGACACCTATAAGGAAATGCTTTTCAATGTTTCTGAGGTAGTTTGGACACATTAGCCTGAAGTCTACACTGAGGTTTGGAAATTTGAAATCAATTAGGAATTTCTCTACTCTTGGATAGAGACCTGGTTCATGGATCATAACTTTGGTAGATCCAAACTCACTTTTCATTGGGACATTGGACATCTCATTCAACTTTTCCTCACTTCAGTGTTCTGTAAAACAAGGATTCTGTTTTAATTACAGAATTTTAGATGGGACGCTCTATAATCTTTCAAGCTTATTCTTAAAGAGACAGAAGCACTCAAGGGGAGAATGTTTCTAACTCCTCTGAAGGAATGAAAATAGGTAATGGTATTGATAAAGCTGCCTAAATCCTGGAATAAACTCTTTACCCTATTCCTACTGTCCACCTTTTTAGTGTGAGACGTAGGCAGATGTATTACCAGCGCCCTGGTCTTCTAGTCACTTCTCCCTTGTGTCTGACTGCTTCTCCTTTCCTCCCTCTGTTGGCTTCTCTGCACTGGCATGGATCTGGACTCAGCGTCTCCTCCTCCAGTGTTGGTGGACAGAGAATTTGTGTTGTAGTCTCAGTTTTCTCTGTAATCTCACTATAATCTCAGATGTATCCATTTCTTCTTAAAGGAGAATGCACATCTAAAGGGCCTCCTAGTCCCTCCCAGTACACGGACTCACTATTACAAAACAAAGACGAGCAGGGATCTGGTGGAAACATAGCTCAAGTTGCTCTGTCTGGAACGTCCACGTCTTTCGCATGTGGCCAGAGCATACAACAAGGGCTGCAGTAAAATCTTCACCAGATCCTCCTGCTCCGTCTCCATACACAAAAGCCACTCTAATTGTGGCTCACCATCCAGTAGCTGAGAATTTGTGTTGTGTGTAATTATTACAAACCCTTTCATGTTTCCTTGCTGAGATTGGTATCTTTAGGTCGCTCTGCTTGAATTACTGTGTTTAATTTGCCATTTGAAATGATTTGTATCTATTAGGTCTGCTTTAAAATAAAGCAGTTAACCCTTTTCTGGTATGAGAGCCTCACATGCAACAGTTGATTAAAGGGGAAGGGTGGCTTGGAGACTGAGTCTGGAGACACGCCTGCATAGACTCCTGCCGTCATATTAATACTCTCTTCTGTGCTCAGCTCCTTGAGCCATCTCCTCACTGTGGAAATCTTGTGAGAGGCGGCGTCGAGCCCAGTAACTGGGGTCATACAGATTCCCATGTGGATTTCCGCCTTTCCACTTAGGAGCTTTCTTAGTTTGGTCAAGTCATTATGGTATCTGGGCTTCCATTTCTTCTTCTGAAGAATGATTTCCTTGTAAGACTGTCAAGTTTAAATGAGGTAATGTACAGGATCATTCCTGCAGTGTTTGGAACTTGGTTGGTACTTAGTGAACGGTAGCAGAGGGGAGTCAAAGGACAGAGAGATTGGTAAGTGAATGAATATGAATGGGGGTGTTCTTCTGAATGTGAAGTTGGAATGATTAAAAATTGAAAACACTCCTCAACTAGGAAGTCAAGGTAAGGTCATAGTATTCTGGTTGCCCTTAGAAAGCTCCTGGTTTTCCTTTAGTGATAAAGTGGTGATTGCTGGAAATACTTTATGTTCTTCCTTGACAGTTTTCTCTTCTGAAAAGGAGAACATTAGGACTGTCTTATTCCAGACTATCTGAAATTGTGGGACAGTGTGAAAACCCGAGTCCGGGGCATGTGGGACAAGAAGAGGGGTGGCCTCTGCAGGGTCACTGCATTGAAGTTAATGCTTTGTTCACAAGTTCAGGTGTTCTTAGTTGCAGGAAATTTCAGTTATGGAGTTAAATAGAATAAAAAGGATGAAAAGCATAGAGTAATATAGGTACATTTGGTATACATTTAATGCATAAAGCTAATATTTTGAAATTGTAAAAGTATGCAGCTATGCATTAAATGAAATTGCTTAAGGTGAATACCACTGAGTAAGCTCACACACAGGCATCTAATATTCAAGCTGACGAAGGTGGACCTTCTGTAACTATGCCTTAGACGTTGTATTTGTCAACTTGAGTGTTAATGCAAAAGTGGCAAAAATTCACATGCTGAGTAAGGTGTTGAGGGTTTTTTTTTGTTTTGTTTTTTTGTTTTTAGTTTTTTAAAAATTGGTTTACCTACATTCTAAAGGTCTTCAATTCTGTTTCCTTTCTCTTTTGTATTGTTACTTTTTTCTTTCTCTTTGATCACTCCTCCCGAGGTCCTCAGCTCGCATCTCTGCCGCTCAGTGTCCCTATCTCCCCTCCTCCCACCTTTCTCGCCCCTATAAGTACTTTATAGGAGAAGCGGTGGGGGGCTGGGCCTCAGGAACCTGGGTAACGTGGATGTCTGAAATGTTGGCACGCCCATTTTCCCACTGAAGCTGGTTTTCTTGGTGGTATGGTTGACCCCTGTTTGATGCACACACCCCTGCTGAGTTGACTGTTCCACGTGGAGTATCTTCCCTCTGCTCTGCACAGGAAGCGTAGGAAGGAACCCTTGGAAAAAGCCAATCATATAAGAGCTGTTCTTATTTCTTCCTCGAAACTCTCGTAAACTAATTTGTCCCTCATGGCGAGGTAGGGGGTAGCTGTCGTCCCTCACTTCCCATTACGAACTGGGGCTCTACCCCACCTCCACCTTAAAGTTACCACTGACCTCATAGTCGTAGATGCATCACATTTGACCTTCCCGAAGTGTATGATTCTGTTGACCGTCACTTCCTCCTTGGATCTCTCTTGTTCCTTCGTTTCTAAGGAACCTCTTGTTGCCCCTTTTAGTTCACCAATCCCTCCCCCCAATCCCAGGCATCTTTTCTGTGTCTGGTCTGTCCGTGAGGCTTGTGCAGCATAGCCGCTGAGGTGCTTGGCTCATTCCTTATTCTCTCCTGGTCTTAAGAAAGATGAGTCCCTCGGCTTCTGATCTAGCCCTGTCTTGAGAGCCCTGGATCCATATTTTACCCCTACTAGCTAGACTCCTAGAACCTGCTTTCTTACTGGTACATCAGATTTTACATGCCCATCGTGATCCAGCATGTCACCCAAGCTGATGTTCTTCAAAGCAGTGAATCTCAATCGGAGGGGGTGGGGAGGGGATTTTGCACCTGATACATGTTTTACATATTAATTGCATACATTTTGCATGTAATCCCCTACTCTCCAATAGTCTTGGACTCAAAACCTCTGTCTCTCTCTCTGAGAATGTCTCTAAGGTCCTTCTCAGATTTTCCCCTCTTGGCTCTTGCCTGCAGAGATGGAAGACTTCTTTAATTCATCTCCTGGCCTCAGTGGCTCTGTTAATCCAGAATCATCCTATTGTGGGCCAACTGATTTTCTTAAAGCACAGCCTAGAGATCTCAGAAGCCTTCAGGAGCTCACAGAGAGACCTAACACCCCACCAACCCTGCAGAGCTCTGGGAGCCTGCACTCCCTTCCCCGACTGATCCTCCAAGTCACAGGCTGCATCACTGGGCCCTCCCTCTGCGGCCCTTCCCGCTCTGGGCCTCAGTGCCCACCCCGACCCCAGCCTTCCTCGAAGCTGCTCACAGTGCTGCATGATTCCCTTTCGAGGCTCTGTTTTCTCCTTCAGGGTCTGGCTCACACTCCCATCTCCTGTAGCCCTTCCTCAGTTTCTCCACTTGGCATCAGCTGCCTTTCCCTCTGAGCCCCTTCATTGAGTTAATGACATCTCTCATTCCATGTCCCATGTTTGGATCTGTGATGGCCTGCATGCAGCTTTGGGCGGGGGTGGGGGAGGGGACTGCACAGGCACACGCTGAAGGAGTGACTGACTGAATTGACCAGGCAACCACTCTTTGGGATGTTAGTTGTCTACAAGCCGGAGGGACCCCAAAGGGCTCTCAGGGTCCATGGTTGAGACGTTCACGCCTCTGAGGTTGTGGAAACCCTTGTGCTGAGACCTCTCCCGCCCTCTTCGGGAGCCCCCGCCTTACCATTCTCCCAGCGGGGGCGTGATGTCACCCCTTGAGGGATTCCACTTGTCTCGCCCATCAGAGGGGCGGCAGAGCAGAGATGCTGGTGGTCTTGAGGGCGCCTGCCAGGGTGTCTGTCCCCACTCTGCCTCTGCTTTCTGGGGGCGTTGTGTGCACCAGAGGCAAGGTATCTGTTCACGTTGTGGCTCAGTTTCTTTTATTTTTTTCTTATTTTTTGATTACTGTTTTCAACAGGGAGCCCTGTAGTGTCTTATCTCCCAGGGTTGCTGTGAGAAATAGAAAGGTGATAATCTTTGCAAGGTGTGTACGTAGCACGGTGCATGGCACATAGTGAGCATTCAGTAAATGAGTGGACGGTCCTGGGAGGTGCTTGCTAGCTTCTAGGTCAAGGATAATTAGCTGGCAGTGTGTGGGCTACCCTGGCCCACACATGAATGTATTGTTTTTGTGGGGTTAGGGAGTGTGGGGGTGGCTGCGGAAGTTTTGAAAATAACAGGAAGTATGGCAGAGGAGACTGGATTTAGATTTCCCTTGAGAACATTAGAAGATCCACAGTTGCAAATACAGTGGCTGAGCATATGAGCTCAGAAGCCAGAGTCTGAATTAGAGTCCTGGCCTCACTGTTTATAAGCTGTGTGACTCTATGCAAGTTGCTGACCTTCTCTGTTTCTCAATTTCTTTCTCTCTAAAATGGAAATCACAGCAGCCTTGATCAGCCCTCTGGGATTGTTAAATGGAATGGTATGCTTAAAGCTCTGGGCATACTTGCCAGGTACATAGTAAGTAGTAAGCAGTGTGCTCTGCCTTTGTTGCTGCTAATGCTGGTTTTACCACTGTTGTGACCACTAGCCGGCAACCCTGGGCCCAAACTCCCTCCTGTGCCACCAGTTGGCACCGAGTCATTGGTGCCCCCTTAGGTTGGACCTGAACTTTCCACGTAGCTGTAGTCCTCGCCGCTGCTGTCACCTTACATCCGGCCTGCCCTCTTAGTATCAGTTTAGTTTGTCTCCTGGTGACAGACCCTACTCTTGGGCATTCATGTCCAGGAGCGTTGTGAATTAGTCTTTCTGCAGGTAGGAACCTCAAGGAACTTTCAGCACAGTGGTTCTTAACGTGTAGCCCAAATCCATAGCATTGGCATCTCCACACCCCAGACCTTCTGAGCCAGGAACTCTGGGGGTGGGCCTCGCCATCTTTGTCTTAAGAATCCTTCCAGCTGGCTCTGGTACTCACTAAAGTTTGGGAGTTACTGATTTAACACGTGTGTCCTGTGTTTGTATTTCCTACATTTGGTTTCCATATAAAATTTAAAATGTTGAACTGTGTTTCTGAGCACTTGATTTGCAAATTCCGCACTTTGCTCTGCAGGGCCTCGGTCTTGACAACATGCCTTCCCATGGCTGTTAGACACAGCTGGGGGTGGGCCCACCCCCTTTGGAGGTTTTGTTTTGTTAGGAGCCCTGTGAACTTTGGTCTACTGACTTGCTGGAGGAATACAGTTTACCCTGGGTGATCATACATTTTTAGAAACAAGACTTAAGAAAAGTTCTGAAAGGAGCTACTTTTAAATGGGTATGGGATAGATTAAGTAATTTATTGAATACTCCTTTTATATTCTGATGTGATTACGCATTATCAGCCATCTAACTTCTGTAAGTTGGGAATTCACACTTCCTCTCTGCCTCTTTCTTCCCCCTTTACAGTAATTTTTCTTGGTTTCTGAAGAATACTTCTGTCTGGGGCAATGCCAATACCTTTCCCACTTCCCCTGCCCCAGGGATATTCAGAAGACCTTATCCAGTAAAAATAATTACACTTTAGCTTTTGATAAAAGCCCTTGTGCTCTGAGTTTACAAACTTTACCAAAGCTACTATTTTTTTTTTCCTTTTTCCTCTCTTCTTTGTATCATTAATGGCTATGGTATAGCATCCCATTCTGTAAGTATTCCTGAATTTAGTATTTGTGATTGCTGGTTTGGGAAGTTCTCAAATAGCTGCTTTTCATTTTGTAAATGTGATCTGAGGATGGCTGGACTATGCTTCTTCTCTAGTACTCGGTAGATTATTTTATTCTACACATCAGGTACTCTGCTTTTGACTAAACATGTGTAATGGAACAGAATCTTTGTATTTATGGAGGGCAGGTTTGCTATTGAAATTTTATCCTGAAAGATCTTTCTAAAAATCATATTTGTTCTCTATATCCATTCAGCGTATACTGAAAATATTATTAGAGGTGAAATACATAGGTTATATCACCAAGCATAGCTCCAAGGGTGACTTAGATGCAGTTACTTATGATATACATTATTAGAGTCTGCTTGTGGCTGTACAGCGTACTCGGTAAAAGTAATGTGGATTTTAGTAACATCTCTAGTAGTTATCATGACTTAATTCTTTCAGCAAATGAAACTCAGACATCAGAGTACTTTCTAAAAGAGTTTTGGTGATTGTAATATGCTATAGTTACAAATTTTATATAACCCAAACCAACAGCACATAGCTGAAGCATTTCATCAATAACTTTAAAACTGAAATGATGATAGACATTAGCCCCCAAGCTGTACATGTGCTGCTTGGTAATCCTGCTTCCTTCCCAGTCATTGGGCAGTGAATCCATGAACTACCCCCACTTCCCAGGTCCCTGTTATAGGAAACTAACTGAAAAGATCTTCAGCTTTCAAGAAATCCATTTTGCCTTTTAATGAGAAAAACGTCAGTGAGAATTGGCTTCCCCTTTGCCTCTCTGCTATGCAAAAATAAAACCAGTTAGGTATATTTTACCACGTATTTATTGATGGCACAATAAGAGACAATCTCTGCCCTCAAAAGTACACATAGGTTATTAAGAGTGGAGACATGTGTGAGCCAATAATCACAAAGCAATGTGATAAGTACAGTAATTGAGGTGTGACAGTAATAACTGAGGCGTGACAACATACAGATCAGGGAAGGAGTGACTGGGTTTGTGGTGGTGGTGGGAGGTTACCTGGATGAGATCTCACGGACTAAGTGACAGCAACCTCAGTTTCCATGGATACGAGTTAGTGAGTCAGAGGGAATTTTACAAGTGCAGTGACACAGGGGGAAAAGGAGCATGGTGTGTTCTGACAGTTATAAACTTGCACAAGAGTGTAAAGTTCTAGGGATGGAAGAACAGTTAGGAGGAAAGGCCAGAAAGGTAGGCAAGTTCCAGGGCCCTTGAGGCCGTGGAGGAGACCTGGGCTTCACATTCTGAAGGTTGTGTTGGAGCTAGTGGCACACCTGCAGAGCATGACGTCTCCTTTGTACATTTTATCTAGAAGATACAAATCAGCTGTCCACAATTCCAGATAACCATACTTCAGTTTTTTTGAACCACAAAGGGATTCAGAAAAAGTAGGGAGGTAAGTAAATGCAAGTAGGTCGTCATCCTTTAAAAATTCCCCAGTATGGGTGTTAGTGATTGTGCGTCTTGTGTGTACCAAGAGTGGCATATTGATGACCTGTTCTGTTTAAAATATTTGTAATTCTGTGTCTATTGTGGGAGATACCAAGAAAACAGGACATATTTTCTGTCTTCAAAACATGTCTTTTATTTCTTATTTTTGGGGGGAAGGCAGTTAGGTTTGTTTGTTCCTTTATTTATTTATTTTTAAGGGAGGTGCTGGGGATAGAACCCAGGATGTAGTGCATGCTAAGTGTGCACTTTACCTCTGAGCTCTAACCCTCCCTGCTGAAACATGTCTTTCTTAAAGAATCCGAACTGTCTCTAGGGGACACAGTCAAGGATAGAGCTAACGAGCAAAGAGAAATCTGCATTGAGGGCCCTGACACATACCCACACAGCGGGAGAAGTGGTTATTTTCAACCAGAGATGTGAGGAAGGGGCATAGAGGTTCTGGGCCAGGAAGGGTTCACTGAGTAACTGGAATAGTCTACCACCATTTGAGTATTTGCCAAGCAGAGGAACAATTCCAAAAATAATAACAGTATTCTTGCCCTTGAAATGTACACACTTAGCATGTAAGTGAAGTATTACAGGACGATATTTTATATGGCTTAATCATGGTGCTTGTGCCTCCTGTGGACAAGCACACTGTGGAGGAGCCTCTTTGTAACTGCAGGGAGAAACTTCTCCTGGGTGTCGGAGGCCTGTCTGACCCACTCCCCGGATGCTTCACATCCAGCATCCTTTTCAGCCTCTAGCTTCAGTTTTCACCAAAGGACTTTCAAGGTAGGGTTTTGTTTTATGTTTTTTTTTAAATCAGCAAGTGGAATAGAAAAGCAGTAGTGTTCTTTGAATTATGTGTGCAAAAGAATGTGAAAAGGTATTTTAGAGTGGATGTCTTTAGGAATATAAATTTCCCCCTAATAAATCTTTTCCAAAATGTTAATGAATGCTCTCAAAAAGCTGACCCCTAGTGGCCGTTTGGTTTCTGTTGCATTCTCTTACTGATACTTCATTCTGCTTATGAATAGATCTATGTGGAATTAAAATTGGCACAGTCCTTTCTGTACACTAGGATAATAAAATGTTAGAAAGCATTTGTTCTGATCTTTTTTTCTTTGATTGCTTAAATTTGATTTCCGGGTAAATTGTCTTTTGAAGTCTTGTCAATAAATAGTCGTTAACTGTGATAAAGTTGTCAGCCTAGGGTTATATTATCTGACTGACTCGTATGATTTTCTTGGGTTGTTGCTGTGGTCTTTCTCCATCTGATACATGGTAGTCTGTCCGTGAATTTTTTACATAGGAATATATATATTAAGGGATCCATGCAGATATTAGTTGCTGCCAAAAGGAGAGTTGTTTCTTTAGCTAGAAACAGTTGATTTTGCAATTTACAGTCAGTCTTACTGTTGGTTTGACTGCGAGTATATGGGACTCTGGCAAAATGGAATGGAGCAAAACACACAAAGAAGACAGCCACGACAACAAATACTTTACCTTCCAGCCTTCTGTTGTTTTTGCTGTCCTTACTTTTGGACTTTCTATAAGAACTGTATACTTTTTTTGCAATCACCGTGTAAAACAGAAGCATTAGGACAAAAACAGTCCAGAAAATGAACTGGCATATATAATTCACCACTTCGTGCCATTTCAGCCCCAGAGGCCCCTTTAAGGAGGCACACTTTTTCACAGAGGATGGTGTTGCTTCCTTGTTGCTTAAGATCATATTTGGCAGGGAGTTGAGGAACAAAAAGAGCCAGACGAGGGTTGAGACCACTTTTGCAAAAGCAGGTTTTTGTACAAAAAATTTTCCAAAAGGTCTGATGATCTTGAGGAACCTGTCAAAGGCTATGAGTCCCAGCAGTATGATGCCCACGTACATGGTCTCATAAAAGATGACAGCAGAGAAACGGCACACAAACGCTCTGAGTTGCCAGGGTCCGAGGCGTGAGTCAGAGAGGATTTTAAACGGAAGTGTGAGTGTCATTATCAAGTCGGCCACCAAAGTATTTTTGAGGTAGACAATGAAGGTGGAGGAGCTGGGGATCTGAATGAACACCCACAGGGCCAGAGTGTTCAGCAGGATGCCGAGGAAGAAAACGACGGTGTAGATGGCGGGGAGCACCAGCTGTCCTATCCGCATGTCCCTGGGGCACTGCTCAGACCCGTTGAAGCCCTTCATCACTGTGGCATTCATGGTTTCCAGTGTCAGCTGTTACAAATAAACACAAACACAAAGGCAAACAAGAAGCATCTCATGATTTCAAAATGCTACTTGTTAAAAATAGACTTCAGGTTTGCAGCATGTTAACATGTTACATTTATTCATCACATTAAATCAGTTGAGAAGGCACATGTTTCTGGCTAGAATTTTTAAAGCACATAGAATGTTTTTGGCACTTGTAGCAGTACCATTACTTTCATAGCCTTATGAAATCCAAATAACAGGTTCTACCCCATTCACAAGTGTTAGTTTTAACATGGCAGTAAAACAAAACCTGTTTAAGAGGCAATTATTCATGTCAGATTGCTATACGTTATATAATTTCCTGTGCTCATAATCTGGTTTTTAGAATGCTAACCTTAAAGCATTTTTCCCCCTTGAACATATTCCATCATTTAGAAGCAAGCCACTCATAATAACAATTGAAATTCACCTTTGTTGGGGAGGGTACTCAGCTCAGTGTCTTCAGATCGAGGTGGTCATTAGTTCAGCTCATGAAGATTGTGTGAGGCAAATATCGTTCTGCTTTCTTATACCAAGTTTCCTTCCTCATTTTCACGTGTACAGTGTGACCCATTAGAACATCTTCATATGCAAACCTTTGGGGGATTTTCTAATAAGAAATCTTATATTTCAAATTTATGTCCTGTTAATCTATTATGGCTTGACTAAATCAGTGCAGTTATTTTTATATTTTCTCATATAATAACTTTTGTGTAGTTTATCTTCTTTGTATACAAGTTCAATGAAATTTTTAGTACCTCTTGTATATAATAATAGGAAGGAGAAATATAAAGAAAATAGCCTCAAATTATAGGAGAATAAGAGTTAACTCTAAAATCAGACAGAATTATCACCCTGCATCCTTATAGACTGCTTTTTCCAGAAATTTGTGTTTGTTAGGGGGTGGGTGGATTGTTTCTGTAGACATTTATCGTAGTCTTTTGGTCTTTCAATCTCTGAGAGATAAAATGTTGTATTTTCTAAGAGTTGAGAGCTGTTAGACCCAGGTTTTGGGGGTTAGAATTCTAGATTCACCCCCTTTTTGGGTACTCGATAATAAGACATATGATTGTGTAGCTCTGTGCTTCAGTTTCCTCCCTGTGTAGTGGGCTTAATGATAGTATATATCTCATAGCATTGTCGAGAGGCTGAAAGTGCCTGGAAGGCGCTGGCTCCCTATAAAGCACGGAAAACTGTTTGCCACTCACTGCTATGGTCAGTGAATTGCAGATTTAAATGGAGATATTCTGTTTCACTTATTAGAAAACTATTTTTGGAAATCTCTTCTGTATTTGTGATTATATGCAAAGTGCTGAAGACTTCAGGGGTTTCCGCCGTCAGCCTTGGGTCCACTTCTATAACATCTTTGAAAGGATGTAAATTGCCACTTTTGTATAGAGAAAGTTGTTGTCTATGAAGAAATGCTTCATCACCAGACAGGTATAGGAAAAGAGGAAATCAGGAGATCTTATGAGGGAATGTGGGGTTCTTGATGGTGAGTTTCATTTCAGATTTCTCGCGTGCAAGTTTTACCACAACTTTGGACCAGACTGTGAGATTGACTTGATAGAGAATTTTGGATGACTTAGCTTGGAATTCTGAGAATTTTAAAATTCCGTATCCCCTTGGACATTTTTTAAAAGGAGGCAATAGGCTGCTTAATAATTTTGGTTGAAACTACCCAATGGTGGCACAGTTTGAAAAACTGGTGTTTGACTCGAGTAAGTCAATTCTTGGAATACAGATTCTGGATTTTATCAATGTTAATGGAACATAATTTAGAACATAATATATCTCTTTATTTGCTCTAGTAGAGAGTAAAAACAAGCAAACAACAAAGATTAAGTAAAGGGATTGGACCTATTCCATTAAGTATAAATTTCCTGACAGCTCCGAATCTATTATGTAGATGAAAATTCAGGATAGTTTCAGTTTAAACAAGGGAAATGCTATACAAGACAGTTTCATAACATGAAAACTGGAAATCACATTTTGGTCAAATTTCAAAATGCCAAAGTGTGGGAAACCTCAAAAGAGGAACTGGTTCATGGTACCATTTCTAGAGTTACAGCAGTATCTTCTTTTACACGGGATAGGTTTTAGCATGTTTGACCATAGTCGGTATCCAGCAGATCACTCACCTCTTCACACCCCCGTGCTTTATACGTGTTAGCCAACTTTCCTTTGGTTCAGAGCGGTGCCGGCACCCACCGTTGAAGGTCTTTCACCCTTGATGGCATATCTTAGGGGCTCTGATGGGCTAGGGACACTGCCTCAGGAGCCAGAGTGCCTGCGTTCAAGTCCTCATTCCAGCTGTACTTTTCCTGTGACCTTGGTCAGGTTATTTAAGCTCCCAATGAAACTACCGTCCCCTCTTAACAATGAAAATAAGTAGTAGTATTTGCTTTATAGGGTTGTTAAGGGGACAAAATGAGTGAATGTTTACCCAGTGCTTTGAATAATGTCTGTCAAATGGTATGGGTTAGCTTCTTGTTAGATGAAATTAAAAGTGTACACCTTTGTGTACATCTGTGTGGATAGCTCATGAAAGACAGGAGAGAATCAAAGAAGATACAGTGAAAGGTCCTAGAAATTATTCCGATTTGGCAAGCTCCTAAACTAAACATTTAAAATCCTATCAAACTCAAGGGGAATATAGTTAAAACCAATAAAATCACATTAGCTATACTGTTCTAAGTGGTAATGTGATTTGTATTTAATTCTTACAACAACCCTCCACTTTACAGATGAGAAAATGGAAGTACAGTGGTTAGGCAGTTTGCCCGAAGTCCTGCAGCCAAAGCCCCCTGCAGACCCATACATTCTGGTTCCAGAGCCCATGCTCAGAACCAGCCTCTCTCTCATCTGTTTGCCACAAGCCAGAGACAGGATGAATGTGGAACTGTTTACCAAATTTTGGAGTTTTTGAGCTGGGTATTACTAATTGATGAGTGAGGAGGTACACTCAACCTTAAAGTTTCATGGACTTGTGAAACTCTTTGGGTCAAAGTGAGGTCCCAGGTTAAAAACATAAATTGGTTCATAGTAGTATGATCAGTAGAGAAATATATAATGAAGAGTCATAAAAATTAAAAGCCTGCCAAATGAGAATAAATGACTTTTGGCATCCGTAGTCTTCTTCGGGATTTTCCTTTGGATCAGAGTTAATAGTATAAAGTTCCTGTTGCTGTAGTAACCAGTACTGTGTAAGTAATAGCTGAAAAGATGAGGAAGTATTTGCTTTCATTTGGAATGAAAGTCAAAATGGGAACTCCTTTACTCATAGAAGAGCCTTTTACTTCCTATTAAAGGGTACCCTGGTACTTTCTCAGATTATATGAAAGTGTTTAAAATCCCACAGTGGATTATAAAAGTGGCAATAATACAAAATAAGTTATGCAATTTAACATTAACTGTAGTGACCTATGCATATAAATAAATTCTGTATTGGAAAATCTCTTCATATTACTGGAAACAAGAAATTCACACTATTATCTGAAACATTTATGTTAATGTCCAGTTTCATAATTTTATTATAAAAAGAAAACATGTTTAAAGAATTCAAATATAGACATATATAGTAGAAAGTGAGAGTTAATCCCCCTTACATGCATACCAATGTGGGCAAATACATGTATATTTACATTTATTGGCATATTGGATCTTTGTTTCATTCTATGTTAATACATCAAGATTTGCTATTTTTAGAAAGGTTGTACTATGTAAAGTTACCGTAGTTTATTTAGTTCAGCTGTTACTGATGGGCAGTGAATGTTTTCTCCCCAGTTTCATGCTATTAAAAACATACTATAGAGCAAATACTTCTCCATACACCTTTGTGTACTTGCCCCAACATATGTTCATATGAAGTTTTCTAGAAGTGGGATTACTGGGTAAAAATCTATGCATTGAACTGTTGAATGATATTTTCAAAAAGCTTTGCAGAAAGATTGTACCAATTTATAATCTCACTGACTGGGATTATCCAACACTATTACTAAAATTCTTTTAGATCAGTTCTAACCTTATAGATGAAAAAAGCCATGCCATGTAAATATAAATTTGTTTATTAGTGAGGCTGTGTATCTTTTCATATTTTTGTTCTGTTTGTATTTCTCCTGGAAATTGATTTTTCTTGCCCTTTCCTCATTTTTTAAAAGAAGTCAGGCTGTTCCTCTTTACTTAGTGGCTTCTAAGTGTATTTGCAGATCTTTTGTTCTTGCCAGCATCATTGCAGTTCCACTTTGGGCATCACTAGCCAACAGTGATCACCTGGGTCAGCCGCAGGAATCTGCAGGTGTTTTCAGTGCAAAGCTTCTGAAGCACCAAGATTCTTGAACAAAGAGTTCGTTTCCTCTGTGGGGCTTTTCTCTCTGTTTTTAGAGTTCTAGTCCATTGGCTGTCAATTTTCTAAAGAGCCAGGTAGTAAATGTTTAGGGTTTGTGGCCATGCATCTCCGTCACAGCTACTCAACTCTGTTGTTGTGGCGAGAAACCGGCCATAGATAAAACCTGAGTGGGTGTGGCTGTGTGCTAATAAAACCTTATGGACACTGAAACTTGAATTTCATATCACTTTAGTACAACGTGAAATTTTATTCTTCTGATTTTTCTCCCACAAACATTTGAAAATATAAGAGCCATTCATTCTTAGGTCACAGGCTGTACAAAACAGGTGATGGGCTTGATTTGGCTTGCAGGTTAGAGTTTGGTACAGCTGCTCTAGACTGGCAATAACCAGCATCCTTAGGACTTGTTTGCCTCTAAGGCTGTGGACAAGATTACATTTTGTTTATCTCATCTTCTGAACCTGAGTCTACCAAGTTTAGTTTCTCTTTTCTCTCTCTCTCTGAAGTTACTGTGAAATGTGGGCTGTATTGTGTATATTAAAATTCCTAAAGCTAGAGATAGTGACATGAGCTGTGTATAATGAGTGTTCCATAAATACTGATCTCTCAATCTGTCTTAAGGGTTCACTTTGATGTTTGATATAGGAGTATACACTGTCTCATGTCTTTAAATAAAAACTTCCCAACAGAGTGTGATTTAGAGTTTAATGTAAATTTTTCATATTATATATAAAAATAGATAATTCTGAACTTTTTACAAACTTTTTCAACAAAAGTATGTATTACCATTAGCTTTTCTGATTTTTTTCTTTCTCTTGTGGAAGTTGTTATCTCAGTGAATAAGTTTAATCTAACATGACAGATTATGCAGGAGCCTTTGCCCACTCTGCAGGCGGTCTCCTGACACCTCATGTGGTCCTGACATGTGCCTGGTCTTACTCCAGTCCCTGCCCCCAACGTGGCTGGGTTGGGGGGCTGTCTGCCCTTCGTTTTTCCCCTGTGCAAAATTGGCAGGTCAGGTGAGTTGATCCTTAGTTTCTCTTTTAGCTCACGTATCCTGGAATTCTTACAGAATGTGCACACTTACTCATATGGCATTAGAGTGAACTGCCTTACTCTATGTGGCAGAAATGGCTGTTGCTTTTGTCCCAGCGGTCAGTAGAACATGCATCTTTTTTGATGCCTGTCTCTGTGTGCATCACCACCAATGTCCAGTGCTCACCCGAGAAGGAAATGTGGCCGCTCAAGAATAGATACCCTTTGGAGAGTTAACTGAGTTCAACTTTGTACTGAAATTTAACTCAGCACAACTTGTGGAGGGCTTGGGTAAAAATCCCTTTTTATGTCTTCTCACATTATGTTTCGATGTTGGTATCTATGCCTTGTGTTTGGCAGTGACCTCTGAGGATCAAAAGTAATTGAAATGAATGATGCCAACTTCCAAGTGTGTTATATATTTTGTTTACATTAAAAATAATAGGGCTTGTGTGAAGTCAGGCTACATTGTAAGTTTGACATATTTTTTCACTTACATATGAACTAATTGATGTAAGATGTCACCTTCAAAGGAGACTGCCCAGTAGCTTGTAATAAAAAGGATGGTGTCGGCAACTGTTCTTTCTTAAATGGGTCTGAGGAGTATATAGGAGGTGAGTCACGGTATCTCATATCTTTAAAGAAAAATTCCAACGAAGGGTATTTTTAGAGTTTAATGTAAATCTTTTGTTATACGCACAAATGACAAACAGATAATTTCAAACATTTTTATCACTTTCCTGTTAATAGTTATGCTATACAACTGCATAATCATATTTAATTTGTTTTTCTCTTAGGGGAAATGTTCATTAACCTAAGTCACAGGTAGTTTCTAGAAGCTAGTTAATAAAGATAGGTGTTAATAATGGCATTGTATTTACTAAAGTTGTCAAAATATTAGTAAACTGGTTTTCTCTAGTGTTAAGGAAATACAAGTTTTTGGTATTAGGGTGTCATAAAATAACTTTTAATAACTTTGCTATTTGTGCTCTTTTTTTGGAAAGGAAGTTTTTAAGCCTCTATCTTCTTAATGAAAAAAAAAATTAGTCTAATCAACTGCCATTTCAATTAGTTTAAATCCCTTAGGTTTTTGCTTATAATTACAAGTTAGTAGTTACTGCTCTCTGAGTGTCCCACTTAAATTTTTATGAGTATCACCATAGGTCAGCATTGGTTAGGGGTCTGGGGTATATATATACACATGTATAAGTATGTATACGTATAATATACTTAGAAGATTTTTATCCGATTTATCATTCTTTCTCAGTTGATTATAAGTTGATAATGGCATTGTGATCAGTAATGTATTTAAAGAATTACAGTAGATATTGTTGTATGGTTACCCATTGTACCAAAGCTCTACAGGTCATGACTCCTGTGTAGTTTTGCACATGGTATAGTGATTGGATGCAGTTTGGTTTGCTATACGACTACATGTTAGGTTATCTTCCTACACTTTAAGATTGCTTTCAAATACTGGACCAGTAAGTGAAAATTGTTTCTGTAGTCTTCTATGATTTGTTTCAAGAGTTACTGTTACTAACTCAGCTAATCCATAGTCAGTGTTAATAGTAACAGATTGAAGTATTACCTCAGTTGATTTACATTGGAGTCTCTTCGCTTGGCTCTCCACCATCCTGTCCCTTTTTCCTATTTTTGTGGGATGGAGATGATGCAGAATTGGGGCATTTGAGCATACCCATCAGGGAATTTTTGAAAGATTTACAAAGGAAAAAGTAGATGAACGGATCCAGGCATGCGTTCAGGGACGTTAACCAAAGAGTGCTCTCTTTCACATAGAACAGTGTATTTTCAGCAGAGCAGTCAAAGACATCCCGAGTTTGACTCAGGGTGTAGGGAATTCGGGCAAAATGGAAAGGAACAAAGCAAATAAAAAATACAGCAATGATAATGAAAACTTTGATGTTCACCTTTTTCTTGGGGACTTTGCCTACGCCCCTTGTCCTTACGTATGACTTGTACAGTTCTTTTGTAATGAGCGTATAGCATACAACGACAATCAGAAAGTTAATCCAGAAAATGACTTGACAGATGTAATTGACTATCTCATGCCATACCAGACCAAACTCTGATTTCAGGAAAGAGCATTTCTTCACATTCTTGTCACTCGGCCTCCTGTTGGTCAGAATCATGTTAGGCAAGGAGAGTAAGAACATGAATGCCCAGATGACGACAGAGAGAATCTTTGCCCCCAGTAGATTGTTGGGGTTGGATGTTTTAAATGGCTGGGTGGTCTTCTGGTAGCGATCGATAGTTATCAATCCTAGGAATGAAATACTGATGTACATCGTGAAGTAAAAGATGACAGAGGTCACTTGGCACACAAAGGCTCTCAGCGGTCCTGTTCCCAGGTTGGTATCGCTGAGGATTTTGAATGGAAAAGTCAGAATCATGAGAAGGTCAGAAATGACTGTGTTTTTAAGGAAAATAATAAAGTTGGATTTACTGTGGATTTGAAAGAAAATCCTCATTGCCAGACTGTTTATGATGAGACCAACAAAAAACAGGACAGTATAGAGGAGTGGGAAGAGGACCTGGGTGATTTTGTAATCCCTGGTGCACACGCTGCCATTCCCAGCCACAGAGGTGAGGTTGTCCATGGCTCGTGTTTCTTCTTTGCTGCCTACAGAAGGAGGGGGGGAGATGGTTATTTTCAGTCCCACATAGTTGATTTCACTCATCTCTGTGTGTAATATTTTAGGACAGCCTTTTCTAAAAATTGAGGTGTCTGATCCTCACTGTGGCAGTCAGTAAGAACACAGAAAATTAAATCTGAAAATATTTCATTGTGGCAAATATTCTATCTGTAGCAAAGTAAAATAATCTGAAGTACGTTATATGAAGTTATGGATCCTTGCATTTCTTAGTTTTTGAATGTTTGCCTCAAAAGGGACATTTCCGACCTTAGGCAAAAGTGCACACGCAGAAAAACTAGAAGAGAAATATTTGGACTATGGTTTAGTCTTCTCCAGCTTCATTTCCATGCCTTTAACTTTTTTGGTTCTATTGATAGTCACTTTTCCGACACCATCCTTACTCCTGGACTTCATTTACTCTGGTACCTTCCAAGGGTACTAAGGAGAAGCGACTGATAATTGCCTATTAGAATTTTAAAATAACAAGTGAAAAGAAATTTGTATAAAATCACTCATGAGAAATTTATTGTTAAATAAAAAACAAATTTTTTTCCTTTGTAATTGGGAGGAATTATATTCCTGTATTACTCATCAATCCATACGAAAATTGGCCTCACAGAGAATATTCGTTAGCTCCAAATATTTTAACCCATGTATAACTCATTTCCACCTCTGCTCAGTGTATTTGAAGGTTTTACACGCATTTTCTTGAATATCATTTAGTGCAAATTTTTAAATGGTAAAAAAATAAAAAATAAGGAAATGGATTCAGCATGTAGTCACAGATGGCATTCCTCAAAACAGCCCAGGCATACTTTCTAGGTTTTTAGAGTGTTTAATGGTGACTAAAAACACTAAAATCATGTCCTTGTCTAGTTCCATAGGTTGTTATACCACAATAAGCAGCTATAAAGAAAACTAACACTTGACTTGAACACATTATCTAGCATCTAAGTTTTGAAATTTAAAATGAAAAATTGTAAAATTTTATTTCATCGGACCAATGGAATTGATTCTACATAAAATATTATTTCTAAAGAAAGACACAGTAATGTTAAAAATACAAATATGTAAACTTAAAAAATGCTTCCATGTAAAGGATTTAAATAGTACAGAAATAGCATTAAATTCTCCAAAATGTCAGTGGAATTCTTTTTTCCATCCTTTAATTATTGAAGGTAAAACAAGTTAGATTCATGTCACAGTATGGCTTCAATATTCAATACCTGCTCATCTGTTTAACTTTGAAAAAGACATCTAAACAGACCCCCCAGTATTTGACGCAAGCTCCCTGATTTAACCTTCCTTGCTACTGTTATTTGCCCTTGTACACTCTGTGATAGTTTTGGAAATTCTACTTTGGGAACGCTCATTTTGCATAGGCTGTAACTTATTTAACAAGTATTCTTGATACTGAGAACTTCAGCTCCCTCTGCCTGTATTTAAATCTCATTTACACTCAAGGTGAAAGAAGTAAAAACTATTTGAATTTTATTTCCATGTTCTGCACAAATTTTTTTTTGATGAAGAAGTTAAGTGTTATCTTTGACACCATTAATGCCGCTTGTATTTTCATTTTTATTCCAAATAAGTGCTTGCACTGACATTGTTATTAAAGATTTCCAACTTTAAGAAAACTTGAAAAAAATATACACACACATCATAGTGCAAATACATATACTTGTCAAATACTTCTAGATATAAAGTTACCTGGTTACTCTGTTGATTCTGAAGGATTTGAATGTGTCCAGTAAATGGTAGTTAACACAGCCTGCAGAGTGGCATCTGGTATTTTCCTTTTAATATCTTAGTTTAGTTGTTAAGATTCTTTATGACAGAGAATCTGCTGAGTTTTCATCAGTAAGGTCTTGAGTGTTCTAGAGAGAAATGGAGGGAGAGAGGAAGAGGACTTCACAATCAGAAGTTACCTTCAAGAGCCGTGGACTCAAAGCTATGCAGACACTCTATTTCCGTCTGGCCGCTTTTAGGACTTCTGCTTTTATTTCCCTGGGAAGTGTGGGGCAGGGTGGGTGAGAAGTCATCTTTTAAAAAGCAGTTTAAAATCTTGCGGCTTTTTACTGAAACCTGCCATAGAGTTCATACTTAGTGAGTTCTTTGGGTTATTTCCCATGCAAATGATAATTCCAAGTTTAGACCAAGCCTTTGTCGACATCTGCTTCCTGGAGAAGGTTGCAAACTTGCTTTCTTAGATGGTTATTTACCTGAAAGCACATTGTGCTCAACATTGGGTGATATATTACCTTTGAACAAGTAATTGCATTAACTTGAAATGTGTGTTTGTTAAGGATGTTAAGTCTCTTGCTCTTTGTTTTTTTTCCTAGTTAATAATGTCATTATTTTAAATCTGTGTTTGATCAGCTCTTTCTAGGCCACACAATTTCCTCCTATTATAAATTTTAAGATTCTAAAATTACATTAGAAAAGAAAAACAGTTGTAGCCATGGCCAGGCTTATTATATTGTGTCTTTCTTGCTTTTCTTAATAGAATTTAAATATAAACAAATTATTATTATTTTTTTGACATCGCTTTTGTTTTGGGGGAAATGTATCTTTAAATGGAGGGATTCTTGTATCACTGTTACCTTTATATAAATATTGTTGTGGGCACTCACGGACGTGTACATACTTGCACAATGTTTTAAAGTGTGATGTCCTTCTGTTACCAGTAGATCTGCTTGGGTAGGTGCCTTTGCTGTGAACATATGTTTTGGTTATTTGTTTCTTCTGAGTTTTTGGTGCGTCTGTGTCTACGTTAGATATACATACCTAACTTATTGTAGAAATACTTCAGCAGTGGTTTTTAAAGTACGGAACAGCAGCTCAGCTTCACTTAGGAAGTCACGAGCAGTGCCCTTTCTTGGGCACCAGTGTAGCACCAGTGGATCAGAAACTCTGGGGTGCACCCCTCATCTGTGTATTAATGGGCCTTCCAAGTGGTGCTCCTGCACACTGCGGTGTGGAGACTGCTGATCTACACTGCCTGAGGATTTTGTGGGTTTTTCGAATTTGAAATCAAGCTATGAATTAAGCTGATTTCAGTTGGAAATTTTAGTTACATGATGATTCCCATCTGTTAGTCATCTAGAGGTGTCAGTCTGATGAAATACTCTTGGAAAATTAATGTATTTGTTGGTTGGGAGATACACAAAATAGTTCCTAAAAAAGCTTTTATGCCGTCATACACTTCAGAGTAGTAATAGCCAACATCTGGTTTCTTATATTGCCATGAGTTAACTCATTTTATGATTTCAACTAGTCTCTGAAGCAGATGTTCATCTTACTTCCCTTCTCCGGATGACAGAAACTGAGGAGCAGAGCAGTGAAGTTAGAGACCCTATTCCAGGCCCTGCTGTCTGATCCCAGAGCCTGCACTTGTGACCACTACGTATAAAAATCCACCCAATCTCGCTGTCTCTGCAACCCCTCCCACAGCCCCCACCGCCACCCTGAGGCCCAGGAGCGAGAGGTGAATGGCTACTCTTCCTTTAATAAAATAGGAGCCTTACTTGCCTTTACACCAGATTGTAAACTTTAAAGGATGTTTACGAAGTGTTTCTAAGATCTTTGTATGAAATAAGGCTCATAAAAAAAAAAAGACTATTTTTAACAAATTAATATGCCGTGCTAAAAGAACACTAAATCAGGATACTTGAGTCATGCTACTTTATGGAGAATTTATATGTCCAAATCTCTAAAGGGCTGTAACTCCAGATTTGAGAGGTAAATGAAATTGATCTAAATTAACTTTCTGCAGCCTCTGATTTTAACTCACAACTCTCTGTGAACCTTCTGTGATAGAATTATCTCATTGGAGGTTGACTGCCAATTACCATTTAGAAATGTGACTGTGCAAGTGACTAAAATCTTTGAGAGCTGTCTGAGGTTGTCTAAATATGTTATTATACAAGTAGAAGTAGAGCAGGCTGTGCACTTTGACCTCTCGGTCAACACCACCACCACATGTAGTTTGTAACTGTATGTGCTACTGTTAAGAATAGGACTAGCTTTGATTTAGTTATTGTCTGAGATTGAGATGACCTAGAAAAGTGAACTAATGCTACATAGCCTAGAATTTTCACCTGCAAGTGGTTTAATTGGTTTATTTATTTTATCCAGTCTACTAAAGGTAGTCTGCTTATCTGAAAATATGTATTTGCTTCAAACGGGATTACTCTGAATGGAGAAGGCCGTGCCCTGAAATGGTAGGACCCTGCCTGTGGTCCTTGTGAAACCAAGTTGAGGCAGGAGGTTGGAGAGGTAATTAAGCCATCGGATTAGCTCTTAGGCCATTTTAGTTTTAACGTTTTATTGTTCTGAAATGTGGTCATTTTGACATTAGTGAATGTTTTGATTGAGCACATGCATTTAAAGGCAGTTTTTATGTCATCTAGCTTGGCTTTACCTGTTAGAGGATAGAAATTTAGGTTAGATACAAGACAAATTCCAAAAGTTAGGAGTCCTGGGCATTGAGGCATTTAGCAAAAAAAAAGAATTCTGTCTCTGATGATCCAGGTATTTGTCATCCTTGAATGTTTTGCTTGAAAGCAGAGGACTAGTTTATATAGTTAAACTGCTTCACAGCCACTATACCCCGAGGCTGCTGAGTTTGTTGGATAAAGGCCTGATTTCCAGTCATGCTGTGAACTATAAGCTGTTGTAGAACAAAGACTTACTATACAAATCTAATTAAAGTGGTCTCTAATTTTCTTGATGTAAAGAAAAATTACTCCATGTCAGGTATAGTTACTAATAATGAGAAGAGGCTGCAAATTTCCTTGTTCCTTTTCACACAGCTCCCCACACGTTTACTTGAATTTATTTTCTTCTACACAGAATCATGTGGTATATTGAAAGCTTCAGCTAAAAGGAATAATGATTGAAGGTGAATGGAAGCTCTAATAGTCTCACCACCATTATCATATCTTTGTGAATACACATGTAAGTTTTGGCAACATTCCTAGTCACTTATTTTAAAGAAAGGAAGGGACTAATATCAGACTTCAATTCAGTTAACTCCAGTTTTCCCTTCTCAGGACATATGGCTCAAGAGACCTTTAATTTCTATTGTACGACAAACTTTCTAGACTTTCTGGATGTGTATCCTCCTAATTTTTTTAAACATCAGTTAAGCATTTGTGAGTGTGACATATTATCTGAAGGAAGAAAGTAGTTGATCTGGAGGATGAAAATTTCAGAAGTCAGCTTACAGGGTAGATGATCTGTTTAACCCAAAGACAGCAGTGGGCTAGCACAAGAGGGGTCTCTAGACTTCCATGGACTCTTCTGCCCAACACATGTGTCCTTTGGGGTATCAACAAGAGAGCAATTCTTTGGTACTGATCTTTTACAACTATGTAACTTGAGGGTGTTTTAATACCTAGTTGAAAGGGAACACTCATTGGTACCTTTGGGAATATTTGGCCCATTTTTTGAGATTGACCTTATTCTCTTGCATAAGTTGCTATTTGAAGATTTCTGCATTTTCTACATGCACAAAATATTGATAGAAGCCAATCTTGTAGTCTATTGAAATACAGTTGCTTTTAAAATCTGTTCGCCTTTCCTCTGTGAATACTAGTAACAGCTACCATGGTTTCCCTAAAAAAATGTTAACTATCAGAAACAGTCTTTACATCCCATATAGAGGTTGACCAGTGTTTGTTTTTTCCCAGCTAACTGCATGCTTCTCTTGCTTTTTAATTCCATTCCCTTATTCTCACCTCATGACTTTGCTTCTGGCCCAGTTCCCTGAGCACAGCAGGGCCAATGAACTGACATACCCGCCTTCAGGGTCCTCGCTTCTTTACCTCCAGACTTCCCTGTATTGTCACCAATTTTCTCTTTCCTCTGTGGTTAAGTAGAAAGATGTTCTTGTCTTTCTTTTGAAGTTAATCCAGACAAGAGGGCATTGTTTTCCATTTCCTTTGTTAGTTATCTGCCCTGCAGTCCGGATTTCCTTTACGGAGATGCTCTTATTTGAAACTTAGCTTTGAAACAAGAGTTTGTCCTTGATTATCCTAATAGTTTCTCTTTCCTCTCAAGCTGTTGTTCTTCATACCCAGCTATTAGTAAGTGTAGGTTAGTTCCCCCACCTTCACCATTTCACCATCTACTCTTACTTCAGCCTCCTGTTTCCTGCTTTCTGCCCTCCCACTCTAGAGAAACTTCTCTTTTGAGGTTCACACGTGGGTTTTTGGTTGTTGTTGTTGTTTGTTTTTTTTTAGAAACAAGTCAGAGAGGCCAACGTCCATTGTAATTTCTTAACCGTATTCAACACTGTTGATGGCCCCTGTTGTTAACTGTCCCTTCCCTCACTTTTGTGACTTTGACTTGTCTGGTCCTTTATTAATTATGGAGAGTGTATGTCCATCATTTGATGGCGTATTTATCCCCATTACTGTCTCTGCTCGCTTCTCCCCCAACCCCTGCCCAAAGAGAACATGGGGCTTTTCAACCTCTTCCAGTGACATATTACTCTTAACCCCAAGCTGTCCCTTCTTTATTAATTCTGCCATCAAACCATCCGCTAGACATTTGTAATATGATTCCACCTACCCATTGAGTTCCTCTCACCTAAAGGTGAATTCATAAGGTCCCTGCCCTTGTAACCTACTCCTTTTCCCCCCAACAAATTTTATCTAGTGAGTCTATCTTGACATCCAATGAGATGCACATCCACTCAGATGCCTGATCTTTTCCTAACTTCCTTCAGATAGCTCTTGATTTTGCTTCTTATTTTTTATTTCCACCACTACCTTTCTCTCTGCCTCTCATTTCTCTTTAGTTTGGTCAACACTGAATTATCAGGTTAAGTTTCCTACAAAACTAGTTTTTGTTTTTATCTTCATCCCTGCCCTCCTCTTTCAGTCTTTTTCCCCCCATTAGTCCACTTATTTATTCATTATTTCATGCATTCAGCAAATATTAAGTGCCTAGCAGTGCCGATTAAGGAGGATATCAGTGTGGATAAAACAGACCTGGAGCTCTCCCTCACAAAATCAGCGGTCTAGTGGAGAAGACAATTAAACAGATACCTAGAAAATAAGTGAATTACACGATGATGAATGCTCCAGAAGCTCCCTCCTCCCCACCCCCTCCGCCTGTGTTGAGGGCTTTCACTAAGCTGGGGGGACAGAGGAACAGACTCGACCCTGTCCTCGTGCAGAGCATTTCCACGAGTGCAGCTGAGGCTATTGAGAGCATTTCGAGGAGCAGGAGGAACAGCAGCAAAGGCCGTGCCCGGCGCCTTGGGGAAATGGCTGTGGGGTGTGTGCCGGGGAGAAGTGGGGGTGTGGGAATATGCGTGAGTGCTGTGTCTCATACGCCGCCGACCATTTTACATACGTATCTCAGTTCTCAGAAAAACCTTACAAGTAAGATAGTGTTAACCACTTTTCAGAGGAAGAATCTGAGGCTCAAAAAGGCTCGTTATCCAGGACCACGGCGTCGGCAGGCAGCACACCCTGAACGCAGCCACAGCTCTCACCCTGAGCTTGGGCTGTTACTGGGACAGTGTGGAGCCACTGTACCCCTTGTGTTTGTGATGAACACATGGCTCCTTCCAGGATAGCTTCCCTCACCGTCACTGTTTGGGCTTTAGCTCTGCGGATGCTACATGTATGCTATTGAATCTGTACTCCTTAAACAGGGAACATTGACTCTTGCATTTTCTCAGGTTTTTTAACACCTTGTCTTACTATAGGTAGAAAATCTATAAACACCTATTGAATAACTTTGTTAACATCTTTTTTATCACCCTTCACGCAGATGTTTACATGACAACCATTTGACAGGTGCCTTCACTGAAAACAATCACTAGGGCACATGACTGGCATCTAAGCTTTTTTGTACAGTTTCCACAGTGCCCTCCTGTTCCCTTTTTAGGGTTTATATGTACACATCTTGCCAGATAAAAAGGAAACATATCAGTAATGCTGTGTAACAGCAACAAAAAAATTGGAGATTAATAAAGTAGCTCGGGTTATTGAGACATAGGAATCACTCTCTCTGTTGGCTTTATCCTGTGGAGGACAGTTTTGAAACTTTGGAGATTTAGAAACTCAGGATATTAAATAACAGCTTCTAGAAAAGACTTTCTCCTAGCTTTTTTTTTTTTTAAGGAGGCAAATTTGAACACCTAAAATATTAATTATTTGGAAAAGTGGTAGCAAGATAGGTTGACAGGTTATGAAAATGTATTTTTCTGTTAGAATATTTTTAAAAAAGGAACCAGTAGGGGACATGGTACCTTGAATACAGGCAGGTGAGAGACAGACAGAATGACTAGAAGAGACTGAGGGACAGTGACAGAAACTGAGAGGAAATGGGCTCTTACTTCAAGACTACAGAAGCAAAGTGCTATTTTGTGCAGCGTACACATGGGGAGCCTCCAAATTGAACATTGGAGTTCTCCAGGTCACAACGATTTTGCTCTTTTTTGCCCCACTACTAATTTATATGCACGCAGTACAGTTTGTTTTCCCTGGGACAAAGCTTTTCTCATGTGAGCTCCTTAGGGATAGATAACTGTTAGGAAGAGTAAGTGCCTCCCATGGGCAAACACGTACAAATGGTAAGAAAACAAGATGGACTGAAGGAGCTTGGGATTTTACTAAGGAAATGGGAAAGGACAAGATCCAAGAGAGAAGTTGAGCTAGAAAAATTCAAAGCCAGGCAGAAGAGAGAACACATCCTGGACTATTTAACTTTGGCTAAGGAATGTGTATAGCAGTGTGTATGTGTTTTTGTCTTTCTGTGACTAAGAAATTTCCTTTCCTTGAGTTGACTGTGCTTGAATTTACTGTGTCTGAGGGGCAGAGATGGGGAGGTGGTCCAGAAGAGGAAGGTGGTATCAGAACATGTTTGCATTTCCAGCTATTTACTTCACACCTAATGACACCTGTGCTGTTTATAGTTTTGCCATTTGGAAAGAAATATGCATGTGTCTTACAAAGTCATGTTGGAAGTAAGTGGAACTTTTTTTTTAATAAAAGAACTTGAGGATACTAGCAAGATCTTTTTTCTAAATATAAAATATTTAATGATGCTATATATAAAAAACTAAGCTTACTAAGAAGTAACATTTTTCCATAAGGGAAAAAGATAACTAGATAGTATGTAAGATGATGTGAAATTAACACCATGTTAAATTTCAAACAATCAAGAGTCAAAACTTACTCTGTAAGGTACGCCCACATCAACTGCTTCTATTAAGACTTCAGGTCAGTTGACACTTTTTTTTTTAATTTTAGCAAGTTCCAAACTGGAAAATCAAGGGTGTTTCCTGTGGAGGTTGAGGTGAATTGAAAGGTGGGCGGGGTGCCACCACCGCACGAGCCAGCGTGGAGACGGTGTGGTCAGTGCATTTCATGTCCGTGAACCCCACCCCTGTGAACCAGGGTTTCAAAATGCATTTTCTGTTTTTCAGGATGAATCTTCAAGTCATGAATGTAACCAGCGCACAATCCTTCTTTATGGAGTGGGCAAAGAGCGTGATGAAGCCAGGCATCAGCTGAAGAAGATTACCAAAGATATCTTGAAAATCCTAAATAAGAAGAGCACCACAGAGACAGGGGGTAAGGCGCCCTAACACATTTGCTCTCATTGCACTGCCTTTGGTCTTCGCCCCCAGTACAGCCGTTATCAAAGTTGAGCATGGCACTGTCAGCAGTGTTTCCTCTCCTGAATGACTGTCACATTGGACTGTGAATAAGCACATTGAAATGTTACAGCCTTGGTTCCACTTATAGTAATCCTTGTATTAAAATAGCACCTTCTATAGAGAGATATAGGTAATTTTTATTTCTCCTCTTTTTTTTTTTTTAAATTTATTTCCCAAATTTTCTACAGTAGTCAAACATTAGGTGCTGAAGAATGAGTTGGAAAACCCTTAAGTCTGGAAGAGGTCCACCCCCCCAATTCCATCCTTTTTCAAGCTTTTAGTTTGCTCTGGGTCCTCATATTTACATGATGATTAAAAATCATGACAATGTAGTGGCTGATATTTTCTTACGTTATTCAGAGGAAGACTTGCAATAGGAAATGACGGCAACCTACATCATCAAAAGATTTCAAGTGAAAAGAAAATTGGAGAGAGTATAGCTCAAGTGGTAGAGCACATGCTTAGCATGCATGAGGTCCTGGGTTCAATCCCCACTACCTCCTCCAAGAATATATAAATACTAAATAAACCTAATTGCCTCCCCCTACAAACAAACAAGCAAATAAATAAATAAAACGTAGACAAAAAAGGAAATTAGGTCTTTGCTCTATAGTGCCTTTAGTTGGAATGCTCTTTCCGCATGCTTTTTACATACTTTTAACAATGAAGCTATGCCTTTATATTATGTCGCCACATTGCATAATTGGACTTCTGTAATTATCCACTTCACATTTGCCTAATTACTCTTTTCAAGGTTTATTTATTTTAGACAGTCATTATGATTTAAAATCTGACATCACTATGTATACTCTGCTACCACCACCAGTGTTTATTTCTCTTTCACTTAAATAACACAATGGGAAAGAAATTTGGATTTTCCCTGTGCAGACAGCATACTTCCTACACATGGCATGAGCTGCCTCTAGGAACCCCACTTTGTTGTTCAATACAAAAGAAATACTGTTTTATGAACCTCTCCCCGGAGATGAATTTAACTGGATGAATTACTAGAGCTTGTGCACCCTAGATCTTCCCTGCAGAAAAGTGCAGATACAGCTAATGCAGATAGCTCTTTCTCCTCCATCAGTAGGGGCGCACGTGCAGAAACAAGGTAGGAGGGTGACGTGTTTTTCAGTCTGAATGTGTGTTTGGGGTGTCTGATGTCTTGGAACACAGACGGGGTGGGAAGGCTCCCTTCATGTGGTTTGCCTCACATCCCCTAACTCCCTTCTGTGGCCACTTAAGGACCTAGTGCGACCCTGGCTCTGTGAGGTCGTAGAAGGGAAATGAAACCCTGTTGTTGTCGGCCTGTCATTTTTGAGATTGGAGATGAGGGAAGAACTGCTCTAAGAGAAACTGTTGATCTGTTGTTCTGCTGTTTTCTCTGTTAGAGAAAAGAGGAAATGGGTTGAATTCGGAAGCCCTGCAACTAGCTAGCAAAGTGTATTTGAAACTACTTTTTGTATCTTTGAAAATGGAGTGGACACTGTCTCCTTTAGAAGGTTCAATAATACGTATTTTACCTAAATTAATTATAGAGAGTCTTTTTAGATCCTGTGAAATATTTGGTTTTGGAAGGCTGAGGGTGTGGGAAGGGGAAGGAAGCAATGTGGTATTCTTTTCTGCTGAGTCTACTTCCTTCCTTCACGAAGAGTTTTTAATGCCAGACTAGTCTCTATCCTATCTTTGTACCAGTCTCTTAAATAGTCAGTTCTCGTTTGTGAACTCACGAGGAGAAAGTCACTGTTGTTCCATGCTAATTTTTGAGATACGGGTAATCGAAACACCACTGAGGAGAGGGGAAATCTTCAGTGGGGATTTTTGTCTTCCCCACATTTTAGATAAAATTCCTCAAGCAGAAATGTTCATTTGGGATGTAGTGAGCTGCCTTCTGATAATTAGTCTCAAGTTTAAGTCACTACTTAAACCCTAGTATGCTGGTGAGGCGGGAAACCAGAGGTTGTGTTAGCATGTGTTTGATTTTCTGGCTACACATAAAAACATGGTTTTGAGGAACTCATTACGAGTGCTCACATATCAGCCAGACCTTGCCTTGGGGAGGGCGGGCGATTTATAACCTAAAGTTGAAATGACATTTCCACTTGAACGTGATCAGATCTCATTTTACATTTACACTGACTAGTCATCTCTGGTTGTCAGTGTCGTGTCTTTTGAAAACATTCATGAAGTTTACTGTTAGCAGTAAAAGTCAAAACTTCTAGGATTACAGATTTTAAAAAAAGAAAACTAAGATTAAGCAACAGGAGAGCGATAATATATATTATGAAGGCAAATTAACATAAAACAGATGAGGAAAATCAATGAATTATGATTATATTATTACTTATGTTGTTATCATTAAGATAAAGTATTCATTTGAGAATCATCACTAATTTCTTATATACTTCTTTCAAATTGAATGTAGGTTGCCAAGAATCAATTGCATCCTTTTTAGTTGAGGTTTTAAGATATTAGCTGTGTGTAAGTGAATGGAGCCTATTAACATAAAGAAAACCAAAAAAGAGGCATTTGTGAGTTCTCATACTGGATCTACATCCTCAAGTCTGTTACTTTTGTTTATTTGTTTTGGTCCTAGGAAGGAATGAATAAATATATTAACTTCACTTCTACCAAACATACAAAGAAGAACTCATACCAGTCCTTCTCAAATTCTTCCAGAAGACTGAAAAGGAGGGAATACTCCCAAACTCATTCTATGAAGCCACCATCACCCTGATACCAAAACCAGGCAAAGACACCATCAAAAAAGAGAATTACAGACCACTGTCACTGATGAACATAGATGCAAAAATTCTTACCAAAATATTAGCAAATAGAATCCGTAAAAAAAGATTATACATCATGATCAAGTGGGGTTCATCCCGGGGACCCAAGGGTGCTTCAGCATACGCAAATCAATCAATGTAATACATCCCATCAACAAGACAAAGGATAAAAACCACATAATCATCTCAATAGATGCAGAAAAAACATTTGATAAAATTCAACACCCATTTATGATAAAAACTCTCGCCAAAGTGGGTATAGAGGTAACATATCTCAACATAATAAAAGCTATATATAAAACAAACCTACAGCCAGCATAGTACTCAACGGTGAAAAACTCAAAGCTTCCCACTAAAATCTGGGACAACACAAGACTGCCCACTATCATCACTCCTATTCAACATAGTCTTGGAAGTCCTAGCTACAGCAATCAGGCAAGAGAGAAATAAAAGGGATCCAAATTGGAAAAGAAAAGGTAAAAGTGTCGCTATATGCAGATGACATGATACTATATATAGAAAACCCTAACAGGTCCACACAAAAACTACTAGAGCTGATCGAAGAATTCAGCAAGGTAGCAGGTTACAAGATTAACGTTCAAAAATCAGTTGCATTTCTTTACGCTAATGATGAATCAACAGAAAAATAAACAGTCCCCTTTAAAATAGCACCAAAAATAATAAAATATATTAACTTCACTTTTAAAGCACGTGGTACCCAAGACTTGGTGTAAGCTTTCAACCTTGGATCAATGATGTTATTAAGTGAAAAATTCAAAACTTCAGTGTTTTAAACATGCTCATGACACGTAAGCAGCTCTGTTGAGGGCAGAATGCCTTCACTTAATTTGTATCTTTGAGAACAGATATTGAAAAACAAATAGGTTTAATGAACTTTTTAATTCTTATTCTTTGCACTATATTTGGTGTTACTTGACAAAAGTGACACACAGTCTTGTACCTTCTGTTACTCAACACCTTTTAATTCTAAGTTTGTTTTAAGTTTGTTTTAGGAAACAAAACAGCTTGGGTTTTTGTTTTTGTTTTTTTTTTTAACCTCTAAATCATAATGCTTATTGTTAAAAGAGAAGTCTCCTTCCTTTTAACATTATTTTCTAAAACCATTATGTTTGTCATTAACAAAGCCTCTTGAGTTTAGTAAAATCTTTCTTGTATCTTTAATAGAAGAGTCTGTAAGATTGCCTTTGTTCTCTGAAATTAAACTTTCCCAAATGAGATGATGAGAGTGAGCCTTTGTCTCAGTAGCCTTTGACTACTTAGAACCATCATGTTGAAAATGATCTTAGAGATCATATAATTCAGCCTTTCCTTTTTGTTTTCAGATTTGTGTTTATAAATACGTATAGTAAAAATATTTTAAAATAGAACCTAATTACTTTTGGATATTATCCTTAGAGCTGTTAAGAACAAAAGTCCCTCTGGAGTAGTCAGTGTTTATAATATTTCTCATTGGCATTTTCTTCAAACTTATTTATGCTAAATTGATAAAAGTAGCATTTTTCCATTAATGTGGAGAGATTTAATTCCTTCCTACCCTCAAAAAAGTTAGGAATTGTGTAAATTTCCTTTTTTACGTATTAAACTGTTTGGTAATCTCCTGAGAAGATGCTGTTGAAGTTTTCCATTATATCAGTGTGAGCCTGGGTGATTTTTTTTCCCCATTCATTGTTGATGCCATATTTTAAAAGTCAGTTAGTGAAAAATGTTTATAGAGGAACTTCTTGTTAATAGCTAAAATCTAGAAACTACTCACAGGAATGGATGCATAAATGGTGTTTTAGTCATGCACTGGAATACTATACATAAGTGAGAATTATTTTTAGAAAAGATTAAAATTACCTCAACGATATGGGTCAGATCTCAGAAGCATAATGTTAAGTGAAAGATGCCAGATGTAAAAAGTATGTATTGTATGGTTCCATTTATATAAAGTTCCACCGTGAGCAATACAAATCCAAACTGTAAGAAGTCAGGACCTTGGTTTGCTGGGAAGGGAGAGGTAACTGCAGGGAATCTGAGAGGGCTTCTGAGGTTTTGTGATTTTGTGATTTGAGTGTTGCTACGTGAATGAATTTATTTTGTAGAAATTAAGTGAGTTTGCTCACTTTTCCATATGTGTGTTTTACTTCAATAAAAAGTACCCATTAGAAAAGCCAGTAGCTCCTATTAACTGGACAATAATGTATCTACTGTGTTTATTTAGTTGGAGATGAAGGACAAAAAGCCAGGAAGAACAAACAGGAAGCATTTCCAACACTGGAGACTGTGTTCACAAAACTTCAACTGCTTTCATATTTTGATCAACATCAGGTGACATCTCAGGTAGTCATTAAAGCAGTTTTATTACACATTTGGGGTATTTCCTTAAAAATCTGTCTCATGCAACATCTTTTTTCAGCCTTAGTTGTTTTATAAATATGTTTTTAAAACATATTTGGAAGCGTCTTCAAACTATTGAGCAGTTCAGCTTTAAATGTCAGGTTGCCTTCCTCAGAAGGACTAATTTTTATCATGAAAATATTTTTACCTTATGATAATCAACACTGCATAAAATAATGTCTATTGCAATATTTATATTATTATATTTTAATTCTACATTGCTATTGATGTGGGAGAAATCTGTAGGTGACTGAAATAAATTACTATGCAATTAAGAAACCAAATCCATTTTGTTTTGTAAATCCATTGATAGTCAGATAGATGTCATCTGGAAATTAATTAGTATTTGTAGTTGTTCCACCTTTAGGATAGTTAGGTCTAGATCTTAATGAGAACTTGGCCACTTTCTTCAAATTATAGTTGTTATAAGGACATTGTTTGATTTGAACATGATTTTGTTTTCTGTAGGAATATGTTTCAACTTTCTTTTAAGTAAAATCACATATAAATTGACATTTCTTACCTACAAAAGTAAAATAATTTAATAAATAAAAGTTATTTGAAATACTGGTCTTATAATTATTTTCACTTCTTTGGGGTTTTTGTTGTTGTAGATCTCTAACAATGTGCTGGAACAAATCACGAGCTTTGCATCAGGAACATCCTACCATCTCCCGCTGGCTCACCACATTCAACTCATCTTTGACCTCATGGAGCCAGCACTGAATATCAATGGGCTAATTGACTTCGCAATCCAGGTGTTAAGCCAATCCTGCCTCTCTCATTTTTAGGAAAGCTGATCTACTAGGCATTGTATACTTTAAAATGAACCATCCAGTGCCTTTTTGAGTAGACATTCTGAATCAGCAGTATTCAGCTAGTATTGTCAACTAGCATTTTAATTGTGGCTGTGTTCAGAGTTTTCAATTAAGTAATTATAATTGGTGGTAAAATATAATAATAGTCATTTTAAAATGTGAGGGCTTTGAGGGTTTTTTGGGGGGTCTTATTATTTTATTTAGGGAAAGGTGAAAGTTTATTTACTGTTTATAATAGAGTATATTTTAGGTAAGAGCAAAGAAAACTATTAATTTGTTCCACTGTTTTTCTTATACTTGAGTTCATTTGTTATTTTATTTTATTATGAACAGAAATAAGACTTGGTTTCTTTTGCTTATTCTGTTGGAGGTATTAATTTTGTTAATAACAAGAAAATAATGATAACCTCAATTTTATTAAAAAGGAGGGGAAAGGGAGGAAAAAAAAGTCAAAGGTGGAGGTATTCTCTGAAATTATCCAGTTCAGTACTTTGGGCCACTGTAAAGGTTTGGTAACTGTCTCAGGATTAGGTGCCTCCTGACTGCATGCACCATATCTAGACAGAAGAACAACTCTATAATTTAATAAGGGATTAAAAATAGAAGCCAGACTGTAGCTGTATATGTATATGGTCCTGGGGCAGGATAAGCAGGGAGACCAAGTAGTTTTATTTATTGTTTTGTTTTGTTTTCAGGAGAGGTAACTAGGTTTATTTATTTATTTTGATGGAGGGAGTGGGGATTGAACCCAGGACCTCCTTCATGCTAGGCTATACCCTACCCTGAGACCAAGTAGTTTTAGAATGACTCAGTATATCTGTGGTTTGTAAAAATAAATGTTTTTCCTATTGTTTTGACAGCTACATTTTTATTCACTCTTTTCTCCCGTTGTAGCTCCTAAATGAACTGAGTGTTGTGGAAGCCGAACTGCTCCTGAAGTCCTCCAGCCTGGCGGGAAGTTACACAACGGGACTGTGCGTCTGCATCGTGGCTGTTCTCCGGCGATACCACAGCTGTCTGATCCTGAATCCCGATCAGACAGCCCAGGTGTTTGAAGGGTTGGTATATCCTAGAATGTTTAATTTGCAATGAACTATTATAGTAGTTTCAAGAGAAAAATAATACTGTTTCAATAAGAAGATACAACATAGTTAAAGAATACTTGTGCCAGGAAATGTTTATCAGAAAGGAGATGAAAGCATGAGTCTGCCTGCCTGCCTACTTCTCTCCCCCTGGTTCCTACCATTTCTGCTCCCCAGCATCCCGGCTTATTGGAGATGATAAATATGTGACTGCTGCTTTGTTCACATAATTTCAGTTTCTGTTTGGAGAATCCAACACCGAATAAGCTTTGCACACATGTCATCGTATAGATTTACTTCTTCAGTTTCATTTCTTTTTTAAGTTAAAGACAGGACCAGAGAAGTATGATAAGCCGTCAAAAAACCTATTCTCAGCTCCTTTTTGTCCACTGCAGACTCCTTTCTCCAGACCTTTACATATTAAAATAAAAGGCAACTTCTTTTTCTTGTTCGTTTTCTTTTTGTTTCATTTTTCCTCGTGGACGCAAAAGAAACATGGGGTTCTTTGGTCCCACAGGTTTTTGTTGGTAATGTAGCACATGGGATCCATTTGTATACCAGAGTGGTATCTACTTAACAGCTTTTTTGAGGAAGAGAGAATGCTACTACATTAATTCTAAACGTGGATTTTTTTGTTTAATTTGAAAATATTCTTTATAGTCTCAAAGATGTTTCTGTAATAATCATATAAATCAACAACTGTAACACGTTAAATCCAATTATCGTTCCATTCAGTTCACACAGGACGCTGTGTCTTAACTGTACCTGATTTTCCGTTAACCACGTTTTTTCCGCCCGTCCCCTGACAGTGGAGAGAGCTCTGGCCTGGGGTTCTGGAGACTAAGTTCTCCTTTTGGATCTGCTGTGAACTAGCTCTTTGCCTCGTGGGCAAGTTACATCACTTTTTTGAGCCTCAGAGCCCTCTTGGTAAAATGAGGAAGCTGAATCAGATGATTTCTGAAACCTTTTTCGCTTTAATAATCTGAGTCATCTGTGACACCTGTTGTAGTACTGAACCCTGCTACAGAACGCAAGATGGCAGTGCAGTCAGACTCACAGACAGGTGGACGGACCACTGGTGGTTTACTTCGGTGTTGTGTGAACTGTAGCCCAAGAGGCCATCCTTCTGATTTGCAGAAAGAGGCACAGAATTGGAGTGGTAATGGTACTTCTGAACTGCAAGTCTTACAGAGAACGTCACTAAAAAGAAGGGAGTTTTCATTCTTATTAAGATTAATTAAAATTTGTGTCCAGTTTGGATATATAAGGAGAAAGTGACCTCTAATCATGAATTCACCAAGTTCATGCCAGAAACCAGCTCATGGTTTTGAAAATGGATTTCCCAGCTTTACTGATAGGAAGAAATTGCTCCTTTACAAAGTGGCAGACTTGGGGCCCTTTGTGAATTCCCTGAATTTGTCAGTCTTTTTACTGAAGAGAGATTGTCTCCTACAGCTTTTCTTTTGTGTTCTAGTCACAGCAACTTAATTGATGGATTCCTGTCTACATATCTTCTGTATGGAGGAATTTGTTTCATTTCTCACTGTTAATGGCATTTATGAAGTTTTTAAAAAAAATTTAGTATTTCACTGTCTTAATAGAAAGCTGATTATTCAATTATTTACTATTGCTTTAATGATTAGTGTCAACAATCTGGTATCTTTTTTCCTACAAGTAATGCATGGGCATATTCTCACTGTAAAAGATTCAAACAATAAGTTCTATATTAGCAAAGCAAGTGTCTCATTTCTTCATGTATTTTTCTCCTCAGATTGTGTGGTGTGGTAAAGCATGTTGTGAACCCCTCCGAATGTTCTTCCCCTGAGAGATGCATCTTAGCCTACCTCTACGATCTCTACGTGTCATGTAGTCACCTCCGAAGTAAATTTGGAGACCTCTTCAGGTGGGTAGAAGAAAGTCGAAAGAATAGGAATGAGGTTATGCCTACGTTTGTTAGTGGACCAACCAATATTGTCATCTTTTTAAATAGTGAAAGTTAACCCTAATTATATCTGCCAGAATTCATACTGAATTCTCTTTCATGATAGCTATAGCCTCCTATTCCAAATTACTGTGCATCTTTAGCTCTGATTGTAAGTTTGAGATAAACTTGAGAGAGAATATTGTAAATTTTGCACTTGCTGTTACCTCCCTTGGAGTATTGTTTCCCCACCATTTGCATACTTCCTTTCTTCCTATGTTCACTTCTCTGCCTCCTTGACCTTCCTATTTCAAATAGCATCCCTGACTCCCTGACATTCTCTTCCTTATTAGCACTAGTACCAGCAACAGGTAGACAGGTGATGGAGAAATCTATATTTGATTATTTAATGTTATTTCAGGAAATATAGATGATGAATTGTAAGTGGGGGAAGGGAAGGAGACAGTAATAGCTGGAAAAATAAATTTGGAATTTAGAAGCAGGCAAGGCAAGGGAAGAACGACCAACTACAGTTTTCTTCGCTGTCTGATACCTTGCATCCAGCTTCTCCCTAACTCCGCCTCCCAGGCACCTCTAGAGCCTGGCCGCTCTTCACGGCTTTGCCGTTACCACCATGTTCATCTCTTGGTTGGACCATCCCAGCATCCTTCTAACTGCTTTCCCTGCATGCACCCTTGACTCAATGAAGCATATTCTCAATGTATCTTCTAACCTTTTGAAACAAGAGTAACTTGAAGTTTTCCAACGTCTTCTCATCTACTCAGAATAAAATTCAAGTCCTTACCTAGCCTCCAGGATCTATGGTTCCAGTCTGTCTTCGACCTCTTTCCCTCTGATCACTCCGTTCTGACCACGTGGACCTTATTGGTCTCTAAGCCCTCGAAAGCACACTCCCATCTTGGGCTTTTACACCTGCTGATACCTCTCTCGTGACGCTTCCCCGCGGTTACTTGCTTGCTCCCTTTCACAGTTCATTCCAGGTTCTGCCGCCCTGACTACACTATTTGATTTTTTTAAAATTTTTTTTTACTGAAATATAGTTGATTTACAGTGTTGTGTTTGTTTCTGGTGTACAGCAGAGTGACTCAGTTATACATGTATACATATACTCTTTTTCAGATTCTTTTCCCTTATGGTTTGTTACAGGATATTGAATATAGTTTCCTGTGCTATGCAGCAGGACCTTGTTGTTTATCTGTTTTATATGTAGTAGTTAGTATCTGCTAACCCCAAACTCCTAATTTATCCCAATACTATCAATTATTGATAAACAGGTTGAATAGGATGCAGTGCTGACAGAATCTGACAAGATTATTTTAAATAGTGGGCCCCTCCCCCCACCCTCTGTCATTCTCTGAACTTTAGCACTTGTTTCCCGCCCCGAATGTTACATATTTATTTATGGTCAGGCTCCTTCCTAGAGCAGAAACTTTTGCTGTTTTCTTCATTGCTCTATTCCAATACTTTGAAGAATGTCTGGCTCATAGAAGGCACTACAAAAAACCTGTTGAATGAGTGATATATACCCCCCAAAATCATATTTTTAATGGTATTGATAGGGAAAAATGTGAAAGCATGACCTTATGAAATGAATTAGTTTTCAGAATAATCCCTATGGAATGAATATTTAAGTGAGTCTTAAGAAACACCTTTCAGCAGAAATGATGTAATAATCATATCCTGTGAACTACTACTTTACAGAGAGCTTTCAGTTTCAGTTTAGTTTTCAGAGTTTTCTCATATGTGATTTGGTTCTTGTAAAAGCCCTGTTTTTAGTAGTGAACTTACCAAGAAAGCCACAAAATCTGACCCCTCAAGCTCCTGCAAGGTAGTAAAATGTGTTAAGTGAGCTAATTCACATGGTGCACACTGGATGTGTGGATATTTAGGAGATCAGCTGTGAACCAAGGAGCTACTTAGGATCAGCACCTCGGATCTTCACAGTGGTGACCTGTCTGAAGTTTCCCAGATCCAAGACATGAAAGAGAAGTGGAACTCTCTTGGGAAACCTTCAAATCAGGCATTATTTGCAGTTTGGGATTAGGAAAAATGGTGGAATAAAAGCTAGATAGGCAAGAGAGATTTCTGTTTGTATACTAATAAACCGATTTTAATGAGTGGGTCTGAAACACCATCTGTAAAGTTGTGTACGGTGATACTTGGGAGAAGGAGCACCGATCATTTCTGCCTCTGGTGGAGCTGCTGCAGTGTGCCTGGCGCTGTGCTGAGGTGTTTCCACAAAGGTCTCCCGGCAATCCTGGGAGGCAGAAATGATTTTTCCTCTGAATAAACGATTGTTCCTCGTCATAAGTTAATAAATGATGAAGCCTCGATTTGAACGTAAGTCATTTTGGCCTTAAGGTGTATGTTGCTTTCATTACTCTATCAAGTATTTCTGATACATGCAGTTTTAGAAGGAAATGTCTGAGTATTTTTTTTTTTTTAACTTCATATGCACCTGCAGTAGTGCTAAGAATTTGTGAGTGACCTAGGTGGCAGCTAACGTTTTATTAAAGCCTAGAAGCTCATCTGGAAAGAGTGTAATAAATGACACAGGAGGCCTAGAAATGAAGGGTGAGGAGACTTCACCATAAGCCAGAGTTCAGAAAAATTATGAGAGGATGCAGGTGGACATCAACCTGAGAGAAGTCTCTATACTAATAGAAAAGTGAGGCTGAGTCTTAACAAAAATCAATGAAGAAAAACAGAATTCTTTTGGCTTCTAAAGAAAGACATGGATAGATTATTAGAATTAAGTGGGTAGTTGAATACTCTTCACAGAAGGCTGTTTCTTTAAACATTTAGGGCATTGGGAGGTGTAGGAAACCAGGAAGGAGATGTTAGGGAAGGAACCAGCAAAGAGCAAAGTTTATTTTTGTTTCATTTTTAGTGGGAAAGTGAAACAAATTAAGAATTATTGCTAAGTGAGAATATTTGAAAAGTTGAGTGGAAAGTGTGGTAAGGGTTAAGACAGGGAAAGGGGAAATTTTAAAAGCACTGGGAACCATATAATGTCCATCATTTTGAAAAGGTCATGGCTCCAGATTGCAAACTTGTATCCTTCAGTGACCACTGACAAGTTTTTATATAAATTGTCTGCAAAGAAAGGGTTGAAGATTGTGTTTGCTGCCGTTTAGTGGGTGGCTTTAGTCCTCTTTGCCCAGTGCTTTCCAAGCATATTTGGCACTTAGTTTTACCAAGGACAGCTTTTTAAACATGCAGATTCAGTCTACCTACGGTGAGGCCCAGAAGTCCCATTGTAACAAACACCCCAGAGGTGATTCCGAAGGAGGAATTCTGAAGTCACATTTTGGTAAACATTGAACTGAACCATCTCTGTTTCCTTAAAGCAGTTGTCAGTGGTAACCGTTTAGGGTAAAGGGTCTATATGCCTTTTCATCTTTGAGGAAATCATTCCTGGCTACTGTTTATGTAGGTGCATAAGACTAGGATGTGTCTCCTTGATCACAAATAAATTTGCTGCCAAAGCTTAATCTTAAAGTAAAAGACTTTCTGCTGCTTAAAAGAGCTCTTGAACGGAGAAGGTGCAGTGTTGCTTCTGGATTTGGTATCCACAGCAAGTGGGCCAGAAGGGCGAAGTGGACGTGGAATCTGAGCTTGGCAATCAGAGCATCCTTCAGCCTCACGTGCGGACCAGGGCTGGGGGGTGTTTTCTAATTCCCTTTATATACTTTGAATATTCTGTATCTTACTTGGATGAAACTCACTGAAACATGAACTGGTAGACCAGGCTCTTAAAAATCTCTAAATACTGCTGAGAAACACAACATGGTAAGTGTTTAGGGACAATATAATAGTTTCTTTACTCTCATAAATTCTTATCCCGCTACTGGAATTTAAGGCAGGGAGTGAACCCCTCTCTCACAGCTGCACCACGGAGCCCAGAGTAGCCTTGGCACATGAACCTCCCCTGGATACATCGTACCTAGAGGAATAGCTTTACAGGATATATGATTAGGACTAAAACCCGTTACTCCTGATGTGTCCTCTAGTCCATTTTTATTATTCTTAAGTAATAGCACTTTTCAACCACTGTTCAGAGACAGTTTTTGGAAGCCTTAGTAAATTCTTTTATTTTTAAAGCATGTAAAATGTAGAAAAGACTTAACACTAAGTAAGATTAGTGCCCAGATGTCTCATTCCTGTTTTGTTCTTCCCCCATTCAGTAACTATTGAGCAACTAGAACATGCCAGGCGCTGTGTCCAGTGCTGATTATTAAGAGGTTGGAATCAAGAACCCATCATTGTGAACCTTCTCTAGGAATACATTATAGTTGCTGCCATTTAATCTGTCCTTGAATGAAATAACTTTCTGGTTTAGTTTTGTTTTGTTTTTTAACTCTTCTTCTTATAACCTCAGTAGTGCCTGTTCTAAAGTCAAGCAGACCATATATAATAATGTGATTCCTGCAAATTCTAACTTGCGATGGGATCCAGACTTCATGATGGATTTTATTGAGAATCCCTCAGCCCGTAGCATCAACTACTCAATGCTGGGCAAGATCCTCAGTGACAACGCGGCCAATCGCTACAGCTTCGTCTGCAACACGCTCATGAATGTGTGTATGGGCCATCAGGACGCTGGAAGGTGAGCAGGGGTTCACGGTGAACCTCGTGGTTACTGCATTGGTGCTGCTTTGTAATTAAGGTCTCTGATAATTGCCTAAGCTGACATTTGGCTTTTGTTTGCTGCTTTTTTTTTTTTTTTTCACTTTTACTTTATTTCTGAATTTACCTCTGTTCTACTCTGTGATTTCCATCTGGCTTATTGGTCTGGCATGAGATGCTCTAGATACAATCTATAAGTTATCTGACCCATTTACAAAAATATATATATAATAAAAATACAAATTAAAAATACGCATATTTTGAAAAATACTGGATGTAGGCCTGCCATTTAATTTTTTTGATGCCCTTAAAAATGTAAATTTCTATGTCAGCTTGATTCACAGGACTACAGAGATGTTAATTGGCGTCTCTACTGGTTATTGTTTGTTGCTTAATAGCATTAACTGTCAGAGAACATTTGAAGACATATCCTTTCCCGTCTGTTCCAGTTCAACTAGGTTATTTGACAAGTGGGTTTTGGTTACATCCCTCTACCTAAGAAATGAACGCCACGTTTGATGATACTGAAATTATGTGTTTGTTAAGTTTATCATATGTGAGTCTTTTCCTTTCTTGTTACTTTTTGCTGTCTCCTTTTTCTTCTCTCTAGGATTAATGACATAGCCAATTTTTCCTCCGAGCTGACGGCGTGCTGCACTGTTCTCAGTTCAGAGTGGCTGGGAGTCCTGAAGGCTCTCTGCTGTTCTTCAAACCACGTGTGGGGGTTTAATGACGTACTTTGCACTGTAGACGTAAGTTTTCTTTTTCATTTAAAAACTCCACTGTGCCATTATATATTTAGTTAGTGGGTACTTTTTAAAAATTGATTCTGACTTTAACTGAAATGGAGTAAAAATGGGTTTTTTCCTCCCAAAGCAATAAGCCGGGGTATGATTGCCAAGGATTAAGTAAATGAAAAAAAAAAAAAATCGAAGTAAATAGGATAGATAGCCTAATCTACAGCAGAGATGCCAAGAGTTTCCTTATTTGTTAGCTGAGATTTTCTTGTGTGTGGTCTCCTCAATGCTGTTTGTTTGTAGTTTTTACCGAGTGCTTTGGGTTCCTTGTGGCACAGGGCATAATTTAGCTAGAGTAGTTCACATTCTGAAGAGAACCACTTTGTTGCTTTACGATGAAAAATCATCTAAGAGAATAGGTTCTGTCGTGCCGCATCAGGACGCGCAGGCTCAGGTGCAGAGCGGGGCCCAGGCTTCCTTGGTGACTGTGTCTGGAAGTGTATGAAGAGAGAGCGCGTATGTATCGCAGATTCCCTCAGCTGTCACGTTGCATCCATGGTGTGTGAATTTCTTAAAAGGTCATCTCGGTTCTTTTTTTCTGCCTGTCACTCCCACCGCTTCTTGGAGTTATTCGTGTTATATATTTGTATATCTCACGGATAAAAGAACTTTGTCCATTTTAAAAACTGTCTACCAGTTGAAGGTTTAATTCCAGTTCTGGTGTCTCACGACCGGTGGACAAGCCTACTCCCTTCTGTGGGCACCTAAGATTTTATGTATATGTAACACATGTGTGTGGCCTGCTTTTCCAGACAGAAAATGACCCCATTTTTATCTTTAACATGATTCCTTAACCTCTCAGTTGTTTTTTGTTTCCCTTTAACTCCGCTTTCCTCCCTCATCTGTAAAACTGAAATTAATAATAGTATGAACCTGACCGTGGTGTGCTATTAAATGAGGTGACCAACCTACTCACTGGCATACAGACGACTTAATGTGAAGGCTGCTGTTATAGCTGTTTTTCTCATTATTTTCTGCCAGAGTCTTGTGAGATCTGTAAAGCATAGAGGAATTAGTTTTCCACCTCTTTCTCTTCTCTTTCTTGCATTCTCTCTCTCTCACTTACCCTCCTTCGCTCTTTCCTCTTTAAATTTAGAGGTCGGGTGAAAATGTTCAAAGTTGTTTTTAAAACTAATTTAATTATGTTACAAAGTTGTTATTAGTTATTCCTGAAAGGAACTTCCAAAATGTGAATAGGGCTTGTTTTTCAATTAAAAGAACCTCTTTGTTTTCTCTCGCTTCCTAATGGTCCTACCCTGCAACGATAGATTATAGTGCATTCTGCTAAAAAGGTTTATTTATGCTACATCTTTTAGGGATTTCTTGATTTTGCTTTTTTGTTGTTTTGTATTTCAGTGACATGTACTCAAGGTAAAGCTTAGCATCTTCCTGTAGCTTTGGGATGTGGGCAAACCTCATTCTTTGTGTTACAAAGTAGAAAGAGGCCTAGAGGATGGTAATCATAAGTTATTTCACTCTGTTGGTTCGTTTTGGGAATTGCGATCTTATTGGTGTTGCCTACATTCTTTTAGATAATAATCTTAGATGTTACTGAAAAGGGTGTTAGGTATTAAAACGTGTCAATGTTTTTCTTGAAGGTGAGTGACCTTTCATTCCATGATTCATTAGCTACTTTCATTGCTATTCTGATAGCACGACAGTGTTTCTCCCTGGAGGACGTCGTGCAGCACGTCGCTCTTCCCTCTCTCCTAGCCGCAGGTAAGGCTGCATCCAGGCGCGGCGGTGCTTGTTTGACTGTTGTCTGGTACAGTGGTTTCTAACTATTATGATGCAGTGAAAGTAGAATTTAAGGGGACTTGCATTGGGCAGTGATGTCACATCAAGGTAGAGATGGTAGAATTATAATAGCTGTTCCAGTGTTCCTATGGAAAAGGCTGGAAATGACTCTTAGTACCTGCTTTTAAGGAGGCACTTAGGTTCCTCGAGAAGCATGGCCAGTGCTGTGCCTTACTTTTTACCGTTAAGGAGCATTGATTTATTATTCCAGAATACGTAAAGTAACAGAAATGCTGAAGACACGTTCTTGGGTATGTTAGAAAACTCGCTCTTGAAATCCCTCTCTCCTAGCTTGCGGAGATGCGGACGCTGAGCCTGGGGCGAGAATGACATGCCGACTCCTGCTTCATCTCTTCCGAGCTCCCCAGGCCTGTCTGTTACCCCAGGCAACTGGTGAGCCGACAGCTGGAAAATCTTGGATGTTGTTTTCATTTGGAGCTATAGGTTCTAAACTGACCGAGTGGGCCGTCCATTCTGTAATTTCCTTCCTGGTTTCGGTGGGCTTACTGCGAGGCAATGAGGGAATGGGGTTCTGCCACTGGGAGGGGCTGTCAGCACCTTTCACTTATGTAATGTCAGGATGTATTGAGAAACTCACAGCAAGAGTTAATACACAATAAAAATACCTCTGCTCTTCAGCCAAGCGGTGCTGGTGGGCAGCATGATCTTCCAGCAGGTCCTGTATGTGTTCTTAGGAACCACACCGTGGTGGCTTAGGGCAGTGGTGATTCATTTGTTCTTACTACTTAGGTAAAAGGAGTAAGGTAAGGATTCTAGGGGCGTTAGTGCAAGTCTGTTCCTAAGGATCATTTCTGTGTGTGTGTGAGACAGACAATCAGCAGAAGTGGTTAAAAGTCCTGCTAACTTTTTTTTTTTAAATACATCTCAAAAAGAGCAAAGCCATTGTCTTAACAAAGAAAAAGAAAAGGTTAAGTAAGGAGTACTTGGCAGTGTTTCTTAGTGGGTCCATGAAGCTTCAATTAAAGCTGGCTAATAGCAATTAAGCACCCACAGTCTAACAATGAAAGGCCCTGCTGACTGTAAACGGTTACAAAAGATTGTTAATGATGGTGATGAGACTATTAAGGGTTTGTTGTTTTTCTCATAGGAAAGCCTTTCCCCGGAATAAGATCATCCTGTGACAGACACCTCTTGGCCGCTGCTCACAACAGCATTGAAGTGGGAGCTGTGTTTGCTGTCTTAAAAGCAATTATGATGCTTGGTAAGACTATCCTGGCACTCAGCTTGGTTAATCACCAGCAACTGAGGCAAAATAATTTGTATTCAGGTGTAACTCTGTATTAGTAGAAACTTTTTTGTTTGTTCTCCTGGAAAAATTGTTGGCTTTTTTCCAGGTTCATGTTCAGTTAGACTCGGAGGAGTCTGTCCCTTACCTGCAGTTCTGGGGGAATTTAAAAATAATACTTTTTTGTGGCATTTTTAACTGCAGGACATCTCATTCTGATATAATATAGATCAGTAGACCCACAGGGTTGTTTTGATTTCATTTATTGATGGAAGTCACACTTTGTGATGGACACAGTTGACTTGGTAATCTATTTAAAGGTTTAAATTTCATATTATAGTCCAAGAGTAGAACACCAGAAAATCCAGGTTTTGACCTTAGTTTTTCTGCTTCCATCGTGACCCAGAACAAGTTTATATCTGCCTGCCTTTTTTTTTTTTTTCCGTGAATCAGGTGGTAATTGTAGTGATACTGATACTGTTGATAAATCAATATTAAATTATCACAACTTCATTTTCATTTAATTTATAATATCTAAGGCATCTTGTATCTTTATTGATATAAATTCTCCTAGAATTTTCTGTTCATTTACAGTGCAGTACCTTAAGATACTTCTTTTCTGTAGATTATTTATGATTTGAAAGATTAGGAAGCCTTGAATTCACATTGTCTAATTTCAACTTTGGGTACCCTCTTTTGGTCTTGACTAAATGAAAGTTATTTCATGTTCCAAGGAGCCCCCTTTGATTAGAACTGCAATTACTGAGGGGATAGGAATTGTTTCAGATGAGTCTTAAACGTGTTTGAGAACACACCCTGACCCTTTCCGCTCCTCCTTGAAAAGTGTTATTTGGTGATGAGGAAGGGCAACAGGGTTTTCATAAAACAAACTATTAAAAGTTGACCTTCACACACACACACACACACACACACACACACACACACACACACACACTCCTTTTGAAATGTCCGTGGACTTTGTAGTAGAAGGGGACAGGCAGAGCCATGTGGAGGGCCACACCCTCCCTGCTGAGCTCAGGAGCAGGGGCTTGTGGTGGTCTACAGCCGACATCAAATGCTCGTTTCACTAAGATTGCTCTGCTCTGATTATGTTTGAAAGGAAAGCTGGCTGGTCAATTCTATTTAAAAATAAATGTATGGACCTTGAAGTCAGGGACTCACTTTTTTACTGCAGTATCTCTGATGGCCATTAGAGAAACTAAATGGTAGGTTTTTACTAAGCTCATGTTGGAAGTGTGAATGCATAAGTGATAACCATTTTAATGGCAGAATCCAAGATGCGTACCATCTAGACATTATCCCCTTGATTTGTAGGTCTGGTCCAATCCCAAGTAAAATTTGCCAACCTCATTAAATATCCAAATAACTGTATTTTAATATCCATGCATAGTCACCAGTGTTTTTTCTTTGATTGCCTTCCCTTGACTTTCTAATTGGCCTCAGTCTTGGTAGACTCTATAATAGCTTCCTTAGTGATGGGGGGTTCTTCAGGTCTGAGAAGTCAGGAGCAGGCTTGCTGAATGTCAGCAGAGCCTTGAATGAGGCAGCCACTGAACACTGTATTTCTTGTATTGTCTCTGCGATTGCAGAAGTTTCTGGCACAGCCTTCCAGACCTTCTCTGTCATCCTAACAGCTAAACTGAATGAGGATCTCCTAGACTGGCAGAAGTGTTTGTTTCTTTGTTTTTGTTTTTACAATTGTATTAACCTCACCATGTCCTTATCCATGTTCCCTCAAGTCCTGTCCGCTGGGATCTATTTTGAGTTAGAGAGATAGAGCTGTTTTATAGAATTTGGTTTCTAATTTCTGTAGTAGTTTAACTTAAGGTGTAGAAATAGTTGTTTATATCACCTAAGATTGGAAAAGTCATGCTAAATGTTGGTACGTGTAGAATTTGGCCTTTGTTTCAGCTCTATTGAATTAAATAAACTTCTGTGAGTCAAGTGAGCTTGGTACTTATTGTATGAATATTTGAATGAGAAAGGTATGATTATACGTAACAAGATATCAATGAGTTGAAATGTATTGTTTATTCCTTCCCTTCTCCTATGATTTTATAATACTCACTAAGCAATTCTGATTTTTTGAAATTTTTTCAGCAGGGTCAAAACTTTTTCTTGGTTGACCTGTGGGTTTTAAAAGGCTTTTTGCACTGACCTGGGCTTGGTTTCACTTACAGTGAAGCGCTGAGGGCCTTGTCTAAACTCATTTGTTGGTTTCAGAAAATTTTCCTGTTCTATGCTCATGATTCTGTGGGTGAACAGACAAGACTTTGGAGGCTCTGTTGCCATTTGGCAATCTTTATTATCAAATTCTATTATTTTCTCCCTTTTAAAATATGGCAATTATTTGTCTTTCATGGCTAGAGAAGATTTCTTCTTTCTAGCTATTCAACCATTCTGCTCAGTTCCCCTCTCCCCACCCCCAGAACTTTGTTATGAGGAAAACACTTTCCTTAGCTTCATTTTACTGAATATGTTAGAGATTAATCAGCTGAGGTTTTCTAATTTGGATGTATATGGAGAGGAAAGTGAAAGGCATGGGTTATTCAATAAATGCCCTATTTTCCAGGGCTTCCTTAGTATGCATTGCCCTTTTCCATCCCCAGGGAAATAAATCTCTCTTGTCAAGAAGTTGATAGTAAGGTGGGCTAAGGCAAAACTTTTCTCTTGACCTATGGATAGAAAATAAGTCATTGTAAGAGAAGAAATGGAAAAGGGACATCTAGAAGGGTGAGTAACCCATTTTTTTCCTTGTCTATAAGTCAAATGAATTTGAATACATTCGTGCTTGAAATATTGGTGAAATCCATGTTCTGTGATTATTAAGTGTGATTCCTAATGGCCTTTCCAAGTTTGGTGAAAGCATACTTAATTCTGTAAATAAAATAAAGAATGAGTCTTGAACGTGCTTTTTCTTTCCCCCTCATGTCTGGTGAAACTTCTCTGCGTTCTAGCATTGACTCTCCTGATCCATTCTCTCTATTGCTGAACATCTGGCTGTGAAATGATGATCCCATTCACATGTTTTAAATCCCTGAATGCTTGGCTCGTTTATTTTCCAAATATCTGGCAATATTTTGAACTTCTGTGATTTTGCTTTTGTGATTCTGTTATTTAGGAGATGCCAAAATTGGCAATAACAGTGTCAGCTCTATAAAGAATGACGACTTTGCTGTGAGGGGTTTACGACGGGATGGGAATGCTGATGACATCTGGGCTGCCTCGCAAAATTCAAAATCCTGCGGGAAAAGCATTTCCATAGAAACTGCCAATTTACGAGAATATGCTCGATATGTACTGAGGACTATCTGTCAACAGGTACGCTTCAGATTTAACTTGCCTTTGACTTTGGCTGTGTAACTGTTCTTTTGGAGAGAGAGGCCCAGTATAGTAGGAAACTTGTACATAGATGGTTCTCTTTTTCCTGCTAACTTTGTTTTGAAATAATTTCAAATTTGCTGAAAAGCTGTCATCATGATAAATGGCTCTAGTATACCCTTTAAACACTCATTTTTTTTTGCATATTACTATATCTGCTTTATAATTCTATTTTTGTGTGTAAATGTGGATGCGTATACTTAAAACATTTTTTGTTGTTGTTGAACCTTTGGAGATTATGTGAGATACATTATTCTACTTTACTTTTCAATACTTCCTCCTTTATTGATTAATATAAGCAAAATACAGTTATCAGGAATCAGGATATTTAGTATTGGTGCTGTAAATTTTTTCTCACCTATGGGCCGCATTCCAATTTTGTCAGTTTCCCAGTAATGTTGGATTTGTCTGAAGTTTCCTGTAAATTAGCTTCAGATTATGCATTCCTGGCCTAGATACCCCAGAAACAGGCTGTGTTCTTCTCCGGTAATCACATGCGAAGGCACGTGATGTCTATTTGCACCTCAGTGGTGATGTTAATTTTGATCAAGCTGTCTCCATTGAGTGGTTTTTTGATTTTTCTGTTGTATAGTTATTATTTTTTCCCTTGCAATTAATAAATAATTTTAGGGAGACAACTTTGAGACAATGCCAAGTTTTCTGCTCCTCATCAAACTCCCCCACCTCCCACATAGCATCCATTTGATTCTTGTCCAAACCAGTCTTTACGGTGATGGTTGCAAAATGACTTTTCCGAGCTCCTCTGTTCCCTCCACATTTTTGAGTTTGCATTCTACTCTCAGGTAGAATCTACCCTCTCCCTCCCTCCCTGCCATTCCCCTTCCTCCTTTCCTTCTGTTCATTTGTTTTCTGTATAGATCGTAATATACTGTCCTTAGATATTTTCATGTTCAAGTTGTCCCAGATTTGTTCAGTGTATGAATCTTTTCATGCTGGCTTTTGTGTTATTTTGACATACATCTCCCCGCCCCCACCCCCACCCCCGCGTCTTTTTTTGAGTAACAAGTATTTTCTACTTTCTGGCCTGTCTTGTACTTTCCCGGTACCGAACCTGGAATTACTCATTCCTTCATGGAACTCTGGTTCCATGTAGTAGAGGATGGTATTTGAAAACCAAGATCTGGGCACTGTGTGCTTATTGCTGTGGGCAATGTGTGGGCAATTGCTTCTAGGCCCTTTCAGCAGGAAGAGCTAGGGAAAAAAAAATCCATCTGCATAATTGTGTGTGTGTATAATCATGAGTTTATACTGATACCACCAATGTCAATCAAAATGCACAGATTTTTGTTTGCATTCCCCCATTCCATATTATTAATTCCATATTAATTACTGCCTTCTTCCACAGTAAGAACCCTGGCTACCAGTAACATCAGCCATTTGCTCTTTTGTGGAATTCTGCAGTACACTTGAAGTAGTTTCAGGATTACTGCACCCACACCACTGTGAAAAACAAACCTACTGCAAGAAGTTGAGGATTTGTTTGCAGTTCTGTTTTCCCTAAGGGTTTACAGAATTGTGTTTAAAAGTTCTTAGACTTTTCTCCTTCATTGTGGATGTGTTATTCACTTGAAATAGAATTGATTTCATTTATATCTATATGCATTCAGTTTAGATTTCTTTTTCTACCCTGGCTCTGTTTTTAGAATAACGTACTTCCAAGAGTCAGCTAGCAACAAGGTGTACTCAGAGATGCACGCCTCCCTCCCTTAATTTTTCTACCCTGTGTCCTCCCTGCTCTAGGTGATTGAGTCCATTATTTTCTGGTTTATCTTTCCATTTTGTAGAAATTCTCCTTCTTTATTAAAAAAAAGATACACCATATATACTCTTTTTCACTTTGCTGTAGACATAATGTTGACAGGGTCATGTTTTTATTAAGGGTAATTGTAACCATGGTAAACGTTAGCTATTAGTCATATAGATATTGAGAATATACTGAGTTGTGCCTTGGTTTCTAACTGTGGATGCACACTAGAGTCACTTGGGGAGTTTTAAGAAAATTTGATGCCTAAAATATTACTGGTGTCTGGGTGACATTACCTGAGATTGATTTAATTGCTCTGGTATGGGGCTGGAGCTTTGGAATTTTAACAAGCTCCCCAGATGATTTTAATGGACAGCCAGCATTGAGCCATTGGTGTAGTAGTTAAGCAGGTTTCATCTGAAATAGATCTGGGTTCAAATTTGGCTCTGGTACTGTTAGTGATTTTTTACCCCATTTAGTACAAGAGTTTGCCTTTGAAAAAATGGTAGAGAATAGCTGGTAGAAGTTTGGATTGGTGGAAACTCCAGAGGTCAGTTAGCCATATGCATCAGTAGCCTTAAATTTTTGCTCTCCTCCTTTACCCAGCAACTGCGTTTCTATGAAATTATCCTAAGTAAATAATTGTACAGAGAATAGATGTGCACACATAGTTATTTATAACAGTAACATTATTCATTATGGCATCCAAAAGAAAGATAATTTTATAAATGCTATGCTGTGTTCTGTTTCTTCAGTGGAATATATTATAATGCATCATAAAAATGATGAAAACATATTATAATATAGAATCATTCTTGTTATATAGCAAGTTTAAAGAATGATTACAAAACAGTACTTAAAGCAAGGCCCCATTCTCCAACTGAAAACACATACCAGTATTTTCTTTACTTAGCTTTCTTTTCTTTTTTTCCGGCACATTTCTTTTTTTGCATTCCTTATTTAAAATTTTCTGTAACCATGGTTCCACTTTGTATTTTTAAGATGTCAAAATGCTAGAAAATTGGTCTGTAAGTCTGTTCCCTCCTACTTTTTTCATCTAATATTTTTTTTAATGGGAAGATTCCTGCCCGCTTTATTGTGCACCATGACTTTAGTACATGTTACATACACGGATAGTCTCTGCCTGTCGGTCTCACTGCTGTGTTATTTTCAGGAATGGGTAGGAGAACACTGCTTAAAAGAACCTGAAAGATTATGCACAGACAAAGAACTTATCTTGGACCCTGTGCTCTCAAATATGCAAGCACAGAAATTATTGCAGCTTATCTGTTATCCTCATGGCATTAAAGAATGTACAGAGGGGGACAACCTACAAAGACAGCACATTAAACGTATTCTTCAGGTGAGTGATAATCTAAAAGATTGTATTTTTTCTCATTTGACACATTTTTCTGTGGTTATAACCAGAGTTATATGTGTCACTGTTAACTAATTCTTAAAGTCAGAATTAATTGAAGTTTAGAACTCCCAATTTTTTGTGTAATTGCCATGTTTTATTGCTGGCTAGATATACATGCTGCAAATTGTATACAATCATTGTATAAGTATTGGTATTTTAACTCAGTGCTGTATTTACATGAGAAATAAGCTTTGTAGGGGACTGTCTTAAATACATTATTAAAAAATACTGAAATCATTTTGTAATGGGATTAGTTAGATAACTTTTGGGAGAAATGCTTGTCTTCTTTCTTTCCCGTGCCTAACTGAGTGAGGCACATTATTTTAATATTGCTATTTATTTCTTTGTGTCTATAATGAATCTCTGTAAGAGACTTGGAAGCCTTTTGATTTATATAAATCCTTTGTGTGGAATTATTCTGTTTTTTGAGAGAGGGAAAACTGCAAGGAATTATTAGATTTTAAGATATATTCAATATTTTTAATGTGTTAACTCCATTTTCCCCAGAATCTTGAGCAGTGGACACTGAGGCAGTCTTGGCTGGAACTTCAATTAATGATCAAACAGTGTTTGAAGGACCCTGTGAGTACATATTGAAAGCATGTATGTCTATCAAATTTTATGAAAAGCTAAACCACATTTGAGGGCAGCATAAAACACATGCACACTGGTTTTCTTACGTCCAACTCCAGGGCTCTGGTTCGGTGGCTGAAATGAACAACCTGCTGGACAACATTGCAAAGGCGACAATAGAGGTATTCCAGCAGTCCGCCGACTTGAACAATAACTCTCCTAATTCGGGTATGGGCCTCTTCAACCCAAACGGGATTGGAAGTGCTGATACAGGCAGCACGAGACAGAATGGGATAAAGACATTCCTAAGGTATTTTTTTCTGTAGTTTTATATTGCTGTCATTAATTTTTCACATGTAACTGTACCTTTTATTTGCACAAAGCAGTTTTTCATAAAGCTGCAGGAATGTGGAGAAAATAATTACTTGCAAGTGTTGATTGTCATTATTTAATATGTTAAAGGGTCGTGCTGCTGAGGTGGGTGATGTCTTGGCGTTGGGGATATTAAGTCAATCAGGCCCAGACTCCTTGGAACCACAGAGGGCATCTGGGATGGATGAATTTCTCTGCTGTCCCTTGAGGCTACTCTATTCCATGGCATTCATTATGTAGGAAACACTCTTTCTGCCGTCTTTATTAATTGGCAGTTTTGCTCAAATGATAATCACGAAAGGCAGATTGACTTGTATTTCATCATTTTGGTATAAAGTGTAACGAATGGATTTTAAAATTTGGAAAATTGGTTATTAACATGCTTAAGCATAATCAGAACATTTCCTATTTTAACCATGACAGAAAAGCGTATTACTCTTTGGACAAAAGGACTGTCACTGCTCAGAAAGCCAGAACCGTGGAAAAACACTTTTATAGATTATAAAAAAAGTTTAGTGACAGTATCCTCTCGGCACCCCACCTTTTATTGCTCTCCGTCAGTGACTGAAAATTGTGTGCAAGTGTCTGGTATTTGGATAGAGGAAAGATCGTGTAGAAATAAAAGAGAAGAATTTAGACTAATCGGTGTGTCTTGTGCATCAAAGTTACGCTTTGGAGTTTCCGGTGGAACTGCGAGAGCAGGGAGAAGAGGATGCCTCCTTGGGAATAACACCTGTTTCTGATTTTAGTTCCTCCGAACGCAGGGGCGTGTGGCTGGTGGCCCCCCTAATTGCCAGGCTGCCGACCTCTGTGCAAGGAAGGGTGTTGAAAGCCGCTGGGGAGGAGCTGGAGAAGGGACAGCACTTGGGTTCTTCCTCAAAAAAGGAACGAGACAGACAAAAACAGAAAAGGTATGGCTGGAAGGTGTACTTCTATGTGAGGGTTTAAAGAGCAGTTGAGAAAATCCAAAATCCTACAGACATCCACGCTCATTGTACAGAGTCCACAGAAATTTCATCTTTAAATAGAATTGAAAATATTCTGTTAGGCAAGGCTCTGTTCCTAAGAGATTCCAGATGATCATATTTTGTACACGAGTTCTCAGCCCTGCCCAGATACCCCAATTACACTGACGAACTGTTAAAAATCCTGACTTTTCAGCCCCACTTGCTGAATCAGATCTGGATCTCCCCTTGGTCCCTGTATTCAACAGTTAATTTTTTTTCTTATTATTTAAGTATTTATGTTGAAAGCCATAGAATTATTTATAATTCTGTCATGCTGGGCCCTGAAATAGTTACTAATATTTTTAATGTTTCCGGCTCTTGTTCTAGACTAGATACTAACTTATAAGCCTTCAAGTTTAATGTTTTCTTAAGTTTATGCCCCAGGAAAGGTTTCAGATAATTATACTGGAAAACTGACCACGTAACAAGAAGGAGCAGAAGCACACTCTAATGTGAAAGCATAATGGATTTAGCACCCCAGGAGTGGAAGGATATAATGATACTTCCTAACGTGGAAAAACAAAAGCTCTGAACATCCAAGTGTCTTGTCCCCTAATCACTCATAATTTAGGAGCTGCTATTTACGGAGCCCTCATGAAATGCCAGCCCCTGTATAAAACTCATGTACCTACATGAACTTTTAAAGTCTCACAGCAGTCATATGTGGTGGGTGCTCATTATGTCCTTTTTATAGATGAATAAACTGAGGCACTGAAAGATTAAGTAAATTTCTCAAGGACATGCAGCTAAGGAGATATAAAGCTAGGGTTTAAACCCCAGTGGTCTGGCCTCTGAATCTGCCCTCTTAATTAAAATACATTTTGATATTGACCTAGTTTTGTATGTATGTTGTTTAATATCTGGTTGTTTCATCATTGTTGCCTGTATTTATTAACCAACCAGATGACTCAATTTTAGTTCTCAAAGTTTATGATGCTATGTCTGTTGCCTCACTTCCCACGGCGGGGACAGACGGTATTGCAGAGTTTAAAGATGTCTCTTCCCAGGTCAGCCTCTCTCTGTTCTGCTGGTGGAAGATGAAGCAGATTGAAATATTCTGATCTTGATCTCATTTTAAGAAATTTTTATTTCCAGCGTAGCAAAGTTAGTCAGTGTGATTTGTCAGTTGTTTCTGATCATTGAAGAAATAATACTAAAATGCCAATTTTTAAAATGGAGTTTTTTAACCAAATGTCTTCAAACTCTTTTACAAGTCAAGTCCGTGGGATGTGGCGGAGCTGCGCCCTAGAGGACACTAGCAAGCCTGCTGTTTCTGGAGCCCTCAGACCTGGTGCTAATCTTAGCTCTGCCCATGCCTGCTATTTGGTCCTGAGAAATGTGCTGAAAAACAAAACAAGCACAACCATCCTAGAGCCTGTTTCCTGGACCCCAAATAAGGATACTGCTTGAGAGAAATGTTGAAATTTTTCATTGTATTCTGTGTGTCAAGTGATTTTCCTCCTGATATGTATCTTTACATTCTGTTTACTGATGTCAGCGACACATTCTCTAATCTTTGCACCCCCTACACACATGCAGTATGAATATAAGTTTGGGAATGCCTTCAGGGGCAAGAGAAAATATTAAATTATTTAGAAGCATTACAGTGGCTTTTAATCACGTTAGTTAGAGATATGATTTAACTTTTCAGGTAGCCTTGGCTGTTTCGTTCTCCACTCCCTTTTCAAATAGTAAAATAAATAAGAGCCAGTAACCCGAGGGCAGGAAATCAGTGTTGCCCAGGAAGTAATGTGTTCTTTCTAACTAGATCTGCTGTTATTACTTCCTTCGTAGTATGTCTCTTTTGAGTCAACAACCATTCCTCTCACTGGTCCTTACCTGCCTTAAGGGACAAGATGAACAACGGGAAGGCCTCCTAACATCTCTGCAGAATCAAGTTAATCAGGTAAAGTGCAGGAGAATATTGAGCCAGACAAGTATTTTTCTAACGGCATCCATTTGTTCTCCTTTCAGATACTGAGATTAAACTCATAAGGGCCCAACAGGTTTTGACTAGATGCAGGAAACATAGTCCATATCCTGTCTCCTGCCTGGCATTCTGGTCACCACGAGATGAACAACAGTGTCATATTAATTATGCGTTGGATGAGTGCCTGTAGACTATAGAAGTAACATCTGCATACTGCTCATAACTTTGTCGTCTCTGCTGCTCTCCCGACCCTGCCTCCTGGGAGAGGTGCTGGAGCAATCTGTGTTGCAGGAGGCATGGCCATAAGACAGACAGACCTCTCTCCAGGTCCTCAGCTGAGTTTCCACATAGCAGGCAGGGTCTGAGCTTGAGCTCTGTAGCTTCAGAAACTCAGTTTTACTGCCAGAGCCAAACGGATGCCGGTCAAGTGCACAAGGCACTCATTTACAAGTCAGAAGTCATTTTGGTTCATTTATAGAGAATCTGAACTTGGCTTTTCCACCAACCACAGTTCTCCTAGTCACTCTTTGGGGCACTCATTTTCAATGCACCACAAAGAAACTGAGTGATCAAATTGGAATTAGAAAGTATAGAATGGAGCAAAGTGGATAGGGTGGTCCTGTGGGGTGTTTAATCCTGCAGTAGAGCCCAATGGAGTGTCCTGTGGGGCTGTGGTTCCATGACACTGTGTCTTCTTGAGTGGTCCTGGGTGAACACGAACAAGTCACTTGGTCCTCTCGTCATCTCCTACCTTTTGGCGATGTGAGATCTGCTCTCTACACAGCAGCCAGAGGGATCCTTTATAAGTGTAAACCACGTGTTCTTCCAGTACCCAGAATGCTGCAGTGTTTCTTACTAAAATAGAATAGAAGTTCACTGTCTGGTTGTATAAGGCCCTGCATGATTTGGCACTGGCTCCCACCTCTGCCTTGTTTCCTGCCAGTCATGGCCTTGCCCACTCCATTCTTTTCAGTGTCCGTGTTGCTGTTCCTTGGACTTGCCAAGCACATTCTCGTTACAGACCCTTCCCTGGAAGGCTGTTCCTAGTTATTGGCATGGCCGCCTCCCTCACCTCCACAGGTCTCTCTCCGCTCAGATATCACCTCCTTAGCCGCTCTCTGCCCTCCACTCCATCACTCTGTAAAAGTCAGACCACAGTCATTATCTAGCCCCCTGCCCTGATTGATACCACATGTTCCAAACTTATTTTTATTTGTCTCGCTGCCAGAATTTCAGCTGCATGACACCCTGTGACAGCCTGTGTGTTTTGTTAAACTGCCTTGCACCTTTCACCTGCCTTAGGGAAGGTCCATCCGTACCTTCTGATGCGATTTGCAAAGTTCTTTCCTTTAACTGTGCAGTGCACTTACAAGTCCATCTATTGGTCTCAGTTACTTCTGCATGTGACTCATTTCAGCTCTTTTAAGATGATTCCTATTAGGAGCCATATTTCAAAGCATGGCAGTGTGGGTTTTTTTTTTTTTCCTTATGTCATCTGATTCTGGGTGTTCCCTTCTTGTGGTTTGCCTTCCTAAGCAAACCTTCCCTTCCCCAACATTAGTCTGACTCAGTGAGGAAGCACTTTCTTAATAAATTGATATGCCTTTCAACTGATGCCCAAGATGTCACATTTTTCAAAATAGCTTACGTAATCCTTATCAAGAAAGACAAGTCTATAAGGTAACAAGCCTCCCTTCAATGAAATATCAAAATAATACATTCGCTAGGATTCACAGCATGTCCCTAGAAATATAAGACAATATAAAATGTAATTTTATCTATCTTTAGCTTCATACTTACCTTTATAAGACCAGTGAAATGATAGATTAAAAAATTTTTTTTGCCTTTTTCCATTTTATTAGGTAGAATTATTATAGTCTAACTGCACATATACATTATATTGCACAAAAATACATATATATAATACACTGCAAATTTTTTTTTCAGTTTATATGTATGTACTAATCATTGTTTCTAAGAACAGATTAGAACTTTAGCTTTTTAAACTTACGTAGTTATCAAAGGAATAAAGTACCTTCATTTTTGTTAATGCTTAACTTGATGGCCCCCTAAAGGATTTTCTAGGACTTAGGATATGTAATTAGATAAGATTTTTCTTAACTGGATATGTAATTAGATAACAAAGAAATAACCAGATTTCTATCTGCTTGGAGGAAGGGGAGGAAAGCTCAAATTTTATTTTTCCCTTGTTTGTTTATCTGTTAAACTAAGAAGTTGTTTTTGACTATCAGTAAAAAGCTCAATTTAACTTTAAATATGAGAGGAATCAAATTTTAACAGGGAAAACAAGTTTTGTTTTTTTTTTTCCTCATTTAGATTTTAAGTAACTGGAGAGAAGAACGATACCAGGATGACATAAAAGCTCGGCAGATGATGCACGAGGCACTGCAGCTCCGCCTAAATTTGGTAAGAGACTCTTCTGGCGTTTTCCCTCCATTAAACTTAGCTAAATGTGACAATAACTCCAGCTCTCCACTCCTCTCCTACCATGGTCACAGTCCCTGTTACAAGGTGCCTCTCTTCGCTCTCTTTCTACTTCCCTGTCTCTCTAACCTTCCATTTTCCCGGCCTCTGTCCTTCCTGTCTGGTCTGGCTTCTAGACAGCAGGAGGTATTTTAGGCATTGGGCTGCTTCCTGCACCGCACCCCTAGGGACCTCTCTCATTCTTTTTCATTTGTGCCAAGATTAGGTCTTAGAGGACTACTGATTTGAGATGAGTGTAAACTTTCACTATGCTTATTTTAAAACCATATTAAAATGTCCTTTAAGTCAAAATGTTATCAAGCTTTCCATCAAATTGATCATAAAGACAAATCCTGCAGGGAGGTTTCACAGAAATTTAAGACTCCTTGCCCATTACACATTCCTTGGAATTTTTCTTTTATCACTGCACAAACCCAAATAAAAGCTACTCTGGATGATGGCTTGCCTGGTATTTGATATTAATTCCCACACGTGAACCAGCAGACCTGGGGGCAAGCCTCCTGCTCATCATTACTTCTGTGTTACAGGATATGCCTAAGTGTTACTATGGCAACAGGCTTAGATTCAGTAGTAATTGACAATGCAAAGTTGCAGATAAATCAGATTTCCTGGTTTTGACCTATTCAGATTTAACTAGACTGAAATGGTACATCATGAAACTGGATATCATGAAAGTTTAGGAACAAAAAAAGAGCTGGTTATACTAGCGTATAATTCATACTAATGATGTGTCCACACTCAGGTACCCCTCCCCTCCCCCTTTTTTTGAATGACCAATTCCTGTGCTGATGGTACTAGAAAGAGTGACAAACTTTTGGCTGCACGAAGTGATGGAGGTAATATTTTCTCTGTAACACTATGCAGATTTTGTCACCGTGTTTTTTATGTGCTAGGTGGGAGGAATGTTTGACACGGTGCAGAGGAGCACGCAGTGGACAACAGACTGGGCCCTCCTCCTCCTTCAGATCATTACTTCTGGAACTGTTGACATGCACGCTAACAAGTATGTTCTTACCACTTCACGTGGACTTTGCTGCATGCGTGCATGGTGGAAGCTTTGATACACTGACTACAAAGTCTTCCACACCTTATTTTCTTGGGTACCTTAAAAAAAAATCCTGTGCCTTAACTGTCAGGTATAAAATAAGCTACAAGGATGTATTGTACAACATGGGGAGTATAGCCAATATTTTATAATAACTATAAACGGAGTATAACCTTTAAAAATTTGTGAATCACTATTTGTGTACCTGTAACATATAATATTGTATGGCAACTATACTTCAATTTAAAAAATACTGTATTTTAAAATAAATACATTTAAAAAAAAAGAAAACTTAAAAAAAATTCTATACCTTAAATTAAAAAGTTCAATTAGTTAAGAATGTCTTGGTTTTGCTTTAAGGTGAAAACATTTTCTTTCTCCTCTTAGTGAATTATTCACAACAGTTCTTGACATGCTGGGTGTTTTAATCAATGGAACACTGGCCTCTGACCTATCAAATGCATCCCCAGGGGGTTCTGAAGAGAACAAACGTGCATACATGAACTTAGTAAAGAAACTAAAAGTAAGTTTGTGGCCTGCCTGTATTATGAGCTCATATTATTTGTGGATTTATTATTTAGTGCATGTTATTTTATTACTCCTTAAATTAGATGTTACTTATTGCATTCAACTTAATGTAATGTGACTATTTTTCTATTGGCTTTACCTTGGCTTCCCAGTACCCAAAAGTTGTAAGTATATGTAGCTTGAAGATTTTTCATAAAAAATCATACTCATAAAACATTTAATTTTTTAAGGAACTTCAGAAATCCGGTATCAAGTATGTAACCAAAATGCCAACATTAGATTGAGGAATAATTTGACCTTCGACTGGCAGCATGCAGTTGAAAAATAAACATTTGCACTGATATTTCTAAATTCAATTCATTTAACTAGGCACTAACACAATCTTTGAAATAAACTGTAAACAAACAATGCCGGAAAAAAAAAAATCAGCATGTCCAACAACTTTACTAACAAAATAGCCAGTGGTTACCTTGTGGTCTGACCCTGGATTGGAGGACGTGTTCCAAGCTGCAGCTCCTGCCTTCTGATTGCAAATACTACTCTGGATTTTTATCGTTTCAGCACAGCGATGTTTATTGTGTAACGAGGGTGCCTGTATATGTGTTCTATTTTCTACTTAAATAAGAGAAATGAAACATACTACTCTCAATGAGAGCTGCCCCATAGACCAAATTCAAGGTTAAAGAACATTCCAGCTGTAAAAACGGAAATGTTTCATAGAGGAACTTCCTTCTTCTTAGCTTTTGCCTTCATTGTCACTTCTGGCCCACTTCTCTCTCTCTCTCTCTTTTTTTTTTTTTTTTTTTTTTTTAGAAAGAGCTGGGAGACAAACGATCAGAAAGTATTGACAAAGTTCGACAGTTGCTACCTTTGCCAAAACAGACATGTGATGTCATCACCTGTGAACCTATGGGTTCCTTGATTGACACAAAGGGAAACAAAATTGCTGGATTCGACTCTATAGATAAAAAACAGGCAAGAGTAAATGTTTGTTTCTCATGTATATATATAAATATATGAACTTACAAAAGCAAACTACATTTTCTTGTCTTCCTAGAGGGCATGTAAAACATGTTAATTTTATTGTTTCTTAATTTTTTAAAACATAGTCTTGTCATTTAAATGCAGTGGTTCTTGACATTATCATACAGACAGGCCAAATCTTTGAAGATCTTCATTTAAAACTGTTCTGAATTTAAGTGAATTTCTGAAGCCCATCAAGGGAAAACTAAGTGAAAGCTTAGTGTAAAAAAAAAAAGAAAAAATAGGAAAGGTCAGGTTTGATTTTACTGCAGAATTGGAAACAGAATACCTTTAGTAGATGATAAAAATTTTATTGATGATAGTCTTCATGTAGTAAGCTATTTTGAGTCAACAAAATATTTTATAGTGACAACACTTTATTTTCTTACTAATTTAACAATGTTTAATGAACACTTGTGTATATAAGATATTAGGCAAGTTTCTCTAAAATATGAGAAGAGGGGTCAGTTATTCTTTCCGTGAACATGGAGCAACCATAGATCACTGAAATCACAGAGCGGAAAGGGTTCCTACCCTTAGCAGGGAGCGGACAGTTACAGCCTGGTGAGATTTGTATGTCGTGGAACAGAGCGTGCGGGGACCCAGAGAGGGGGCCCGCACACACAGGTGAGCGGTAGGTAGTCAGAGCGGGTTCCTCAAGAAAACTGACACTTGAATCATTCTGGAGGATTAAGAGTTAGCCAGGAGGTAGGGCACAGGGTGGCACAGGCACAGGGAAGCGTTTATGCTCTTGGGAGGAAAGTGGTTCTGCAGTAACTGGGGGTGCCCTGAGTGCTGATGCCTGCACGGCTGTAGAGGGAGGAAAAGCTGGAGTCACGGGTAAGTTGAGTTTGCCGTGCTGGTGGGCTCTCCAGTGGTGACACATCTAGAAGCCATTTGTATATGTGCTCTTGGTCTAATGTCAAGGCAGATATTAGGTAACTGAGTGTTGGTGTTGGATGAAGCCACCCGTGGAAGAGGACCTATAGTAGGAGTAGGAACATTGATGTGGAATGCCTTGAGCAGTTACTTGTGGGGTCACTTTGAAGAAAAATATTTTCAAATTGGTATACCAGGGTAAGTACCAAGGGACAGCACCAATTAATGCCAAAAATAAGAAGCTTTTATTTTCAGAAACAGAATAGCGCTTTGTCTTCTAACCTCAGCAGAGATAAGCTTGAATTGAAGGACTTTATTTGTACCTGTTGGTGCAGGTTAATTCTACAATAATATTACTGAACTGTTTAGAGACTGCCTGATCAAGTACATGAAAGGTGCCTGAATCAAGTCCGCACGTGTTTGAAGTTAATTTGATCCCAATTAGAGGCTGAATATAACTTGACTCCTAAGTTTTATCTTAAAAGCAATAAATAGATTCCAAAGGTTTATAGTTTACTACAGTAATTTTTTAGAAGTATTTAGCAGTATTTTTTTAGAATTAAAAAAAACTGAATAAAAAAAAATGCCACCTACAGAAAAATACGCTGGACTATCTGGTGTTCCAGCCTGAACAGAGTGTCATGTGGTATAAAGAACCATAAAACCAGACTTAAAGGTCCAGATTCTAGCTGCTGCTCGCAGTGATCCCGTGTCAGCCCAGACTCATTAGCAAGCCCGTTTGCCGTGTGCTCGGTTCTCTGAGGCCCCCGCCAGCCAGAATGTCCTCTGGATCCATGTCTTAAGCAAGCCTGGCTTCTGAATCAGGGAAAGATCGGAGCATGTGGTCATGGCGTGTCATTTTACCACAGGGTCTCCAGGTCTCTACGAAGCAGAAAGTGTCCCCATGGGATTTGTTTGAGGGTCAGAAGAACCCTGCTCCTCTGTCCTGGGCCTGGTTCGGGACCGTCCGAGTGGACCGAAAGGTGGTCAAGTACGAGGAACAGCATCACCTCCTCCTGTATCACACACACCCCATGCCCAAGCCCCGGAGTTACTACCTCGAGCCGCTGCCCCTGCCTCCCGAAGAGGAGGAGGAAGAGCCCACATCTCCCATCTCTCAGGAACCCGAGAGGAAATCAGCTGAGCTGTCAGATCAGGGAAAAACCACAGCCGATGAAGAGAAGAAAACAAAGGGAAGGAAGCGCAAGACGAAACCCAGCTCGCGAGCTGATGTGAGTAGGGGAAGCAGAGAGATCTCTGGCATGTTAGCATCTTGTAGAAGGTTTACTAGTTCCTGAATTCTATCCCTAGAAACATTCCCATGATTAGTATAAGCCCGTTTGTAACAGTTACCCTGACAAGGCTCAGGGGTAACTGATGGAGTGGCACACAAATGGTGACTTGCCACAGACGACAGAATCCTAGCTTTTGATTTTTCCTCCTCTACTTTTTATAACTTTGTTTTATTTTAGGCTTTGATTGTGACTAATATTCATTTATCAGTGCCTCACAATTTCTCAGATTTGAAACTTGAATTTTTTTGGCCTATAACATCTCCTCTTACATATTTTTATTATGAGGCATGTCTAAAATATTTTTTTTTGTATTTTGAACAGTTGATACCTGTAGTGAATTAACATAAAAACTCTGTTTGCTTTCCTTAGATGAAACTGCATCTAATACATCCAGTAGGATGTTTCTGAGATTTCATAGTTTACCATTCCTCTTACTCTCCTGTATATTCTGTTTCTTTACCACATATTTTCAGAAATTATATGATATAAAATAAACATAATTTAAAATAGTTTTGTTTTTGTTTTCCTGTTAGCCTTCCCTACCTAGAGCAACATTTTCTGAAAACAACAGAAATCCATGAGATGGTAATTTAGAAATAATTATATAGAACTAATGTGTAAAATATCTTCCCAATTAAATTCACCTCAAAAATACTCAAGAGGGAATTTGAGACATTTTTCTATAAAACTCAAGAGTATTCTTGTTATACAGAGGAAAAAATATTCATAATTTGGTGTTCAAACATCATGACTAATTATCGTTCACCTATGTCAAAACCAAAACATCTTTTCCTAGCTGGTAGCTTGGTGATTAATATTATTCTAGAAATGACGACCATCACTTTTGGGTGCCACTGGAACATCAGTGCCCCCTTCTTGTATAGCCTTCCTGCCATTAGTTCTGTGTCTTGAAAAAGATGCTTGGTAAGATCAGACTGCCACTCCCCCACATCTGGGTCTCCTAGCCTGCATGTTCACATGGATGGGTTTCTGTTCTTTTCAGATGCTTTGAAAGACCTAAAACTCCTCTCACTCCCCACGTGGGTCCTGGTCCTGTCCCTTTCTCCCACACTTCTCCTGAAGCTGCCTCTTTCCAATGGGCTGTATTACAGAGAACTGAGATTTTATTTTTCCTTCATCCTTCAGGACTAGACGAGAGCAGGAGGGACTTGAGTCGGGGAATTGAGGTCTTTGGGGGTGATCCTTAGAGACTTTGCAGCTGCTGTAAGGAAGAGAAAGCCCTGGGCAAGCGGTGTGGTGAGGGGCGGAGGGGGACTGCACCGAGAGGTGTCTGCTTTAGAGAGCCATCTGGAAAACTGCAACTAAGACCGGAGACTGGCTTTAAAGAATCGTGGGCCTTTCTGGCATAATTCTTATCCAGGTCCAAGGTATCAGGAAAGCCTTCCAAGATGAAGTGATCAGGGGTCTCAGCAACCGAAGATGCTTTTGCAGCTGTGGGTGATGGTCAATACGGGTATTCTAAATGTGCTTTTAGTATTTTAAAAACAGGGTTCGGGAAAGATCCCTTTCCATCTTCCCCCCACTGTAGCCAAGTAGATTTTAAGTCCAGGAAGCCAAGTAGATTTTAAGTCCAGGTTTTAACTTAACTGAGTGTTTTGCAGAGAATATATTGAGACTCTTGCCTTCTGTTTTCCCCTTTGTCGAAATAGCCTTGTCCACTGGGGTAGGGGCTCCCTCAGATAATGTGATCAGAAGAGTTTGCATTAATTACATACGTGGTGTGTGGAGTTAAGTCACTTTTTTTTTTTTAACTTCATGTTGAAGGAGTACCCGCAGAGCAGCATATACCGAGTGCCTCCCAATTACTCACCTGTCTCCTCCCAGATGGTGCACCACCCACAGTCCGCCTTGTGGGGCTACAGCCTCATGGGGCAGCCCCAGCAGCCCGGCTTTTTCCTTCAGAACCAGTCTCTTACTCCAGGTATGTGAAGAGAGAGCGAAGTCAGGTGTCTCTGAGATCAGAGATAGCCTGGGGTGCTCTTTGCTATTAAACTGAAACCTCCACAAAACTTGCCGATTTCTAGAACTCAGTGCACATTTCTGGAATTCTCGCTGCTCAAGATGCTTTCTTCCTCTTCTAAAATAAGGTTTCAAGTTACGAGTTGAGGTACTGACTTTGGAATTTTCACCCGGTGTTGGAAGGAAATTAGCCATTGATGAAAAATCTAAGTTACAAAATATAAAATCACTAGAAGTTTTAGGTTGTGAAATTCATGTACACTTTTATCAGATGTAATTCTCATCAGCGCTTTAAAAGATTAGACAATATTGCAGTGTCTTTTATTGTTTCCTCATGTGATGAATTTTGAATTGCTTATACCGTGAAGGATCTCAGAAATTTGGTTCAACAAATAGATTTAGATGTCAATAAGAAAAGCAGCCGTATCCACAGTAAATGTTAGTACTGCTTTGAAATTTTTTTAAAAATCTCTTAATTAGCAGTGAATTTCATTTTTTTCTGAATGAAAGTTTGACTGTTTTTACAAAACAGTTGATTTTCAGATCTCAGTCTGCATTTTGTTAGGATGTGCCATTCGAACAAATAATACTTTTCCTTACTGTATTGTGTGTTTTACTGTGATTTTTATTATGAGTGTGATGTTTTGAAGCCTGAAGAACATGTTTGATTCTTGGTTTACAGTAGTGCGGAATCTGTATCTTGTCCTCTAAATGAGCGGTTAAGAGGGCTGGTCTGGGAGTCAGTTCTGTTCGGGTCTGGCTCTCCCGCTCTCTTGCTGTATCGTCTCCACCAAATCTTACTTTCTCTGTGCCTCAGCTTGAGCATCTGTAAAGCAGATGTGCTAACTTGCACCTCATGGTGTGGGTGGTTCCGGTATGCATTCAGTGAAATGTACTGAGCGTCACAATGGACCAGACCCTCGTCTGGTTGTTAGGATATTACAGTAAACAAAATGGATCAAAATGCCCATTCTCTTCTTAAGGATGAAATAAGGTTTATATTGCACATACATGCATATATATAATTTAAAGTAAATTTTTAAAAATATAGCATCTAGAAGACAGCCTGACACAGCAGATATATTCATATTCAGTAAATGATCTTAACATGTGCCTACCTCAGGGCTTTAGCACCTGCTGGCCCTGCCTGGAGTGCTCTTCCTCACAGTATCTACGCTCACTGCCTGCCTCCTTCAGGTTTGAGGAGGCCTGCTTTAAGTTGCAAACCCACCCTTTCCCTGCCTGCTCTGTTCCCCTCCTCGTCTTTTGAGTTTCTTCGTATCAGCATCAGCACATTTTATAGACTGAGACATTTGACTTACCTCCTGGTTTATTCTGCCTTCTCCAGAAAGCAAGCTCCATGAGGGCAGGTATTTTTGCTGTTAAGTTCACTCCTCTATGCCCAGAACTTAGAACAGCATCTGGCTTGTGGTGGGCTCTTAAAAATAAGTTGTTGAAGAAATGAGCATAGACTACCAAGAGCAAACCAGACAGTGGTAAATGTGGAAAATAATGTATGCTCGTCCTCTCTTTTGACTTTCTCGTTAATTCCCAGGGCCTTGTACATTTTTTTTTATTTTACCATTTTTATACCTTGTAGATATTGAAATCAAACACAAAGAATGTCTATAAATTGAAAGCTAAATATTTTACAAAGGCCATATACCCTTTCCCCCATAGAATACTATAAAAGGTGTTTGTAAGTTGAGCAACTTTAGATATTAGATAAGTCTTAGGTATCATGACATGTAACCAAAAAATGGAAGAAAACAATTATGAGGATTTTACATGTGTGGATTAATAGATTTTCATAAAATTATGAATGCTGTGGAGTTGAGGAAGAATATGTACAGTGTGCTTCCATTATATGTAGTTAAAAATGCAAAACAGTGCCCTTACACACACACACACACACACACACACACACACATACACATACATACACACAAACACATCTACACCTACAGCTTAAGCATCTTTCTTTTTCTCATGTATACACACAAGTATCGTAAAGTTATAAGGAAGTATATGTGCATAATAAACACCATTTGGTGAGAGAAAGGGAAAAAATTAATGAGGTAAAAATATGCAGAGAGCTCCAACATGTTTATTCTATTTTATTTCTTTAGTTGATTTAGAAGTATAAGATTATAGAAAAGTTAGGAAAATTAAAAGAATGTAGGCCATCGCCTAATTTTCAAAAACAATCTCCCTTATAAAATGAGTCAACAATGTTTTGATGCATTAGTATATTTCCAATTCTTCAACAAAAGTTACTCATATTACTCAAACTGACCTCTTACCCTCTCCCAAATGTTCTTCAAATGCCACTGAATGACTTCGTAAATCATATTGCCGATTGTGATACTGAGCCTTTAAAGAAGGTAGACTTCCAGTGAACAGCATTAAAATGTTTCCATCGTTCAACTTGCTTTAAAAAATGATGTAACATTTGTAAGGTATTTATATAGGGGTTTTCTTACTCACATACATTTGAGGGATATAAACTATCTGGTGAAGGATTGGCACCTAATTTGAAGCCAGCACATTTTGAAATTTTTTTTCCCTCTTAAAGTCATTTGACACATTATGTAGGCAAATATGGTAATATTTTCATTTTTTTAAGCATCACTATAATTAACGTCTCTTGTTTATTTGACTTACAGCCTTCAAAAAAGATGTTTTTTGTCTTTAGAATCATGACATTTGAAGTTTCCAAGCATTTCAAGTTTTTTAAGTATTTTCATGCCTTTCTGCCACAGAACAGGCATGTTAATTTTGCCATGGTAAAGAAGCTTAAATACTATGAACTTGAAAAGGGTTTACAATTACAAAAGGGTCTCTATGCCTGGCTTAGGACACTTGGCAAAATACACCAGGAAGGAAATACATTTTGTGCAAGTGATGTGCTTGTTCCTGAGAGCCTTGCATCATTTAAAACCCACACGATTCTGAAATTGTGCCAACAGCTCTGCTTCTCAGACGTTTCACTTTATCAACCGAAGTGGGTCCTCTGTGAAGCCATTCAAATATTATCACCCACTGAACAGCACCCTCCTCAGCCTTAGGATTTGCTGCAACTCTTAACAGATCTTCAATATTTGCAGAGGGTGAGGCAGTGCCTTCCTTCCCATCATGCTCCTAAAGTGAGGCTTAGAAAGTGAGATACCCATGTTTTGATAAAATAAGGCAAACCTGTTGCGTTAACATGCACAGAAAGCTCCTCCTTCTGGTTGCTTTGGTAGGTGGCTCCAGACTGGACCCGGCAGGCTCCTTTGTCCCCACCAATACCAAGCAAGCTCTGTCCAACATGCTGCAGCGGCGCTCAGGGGCCATGATGCAGCCGCCCTCCCTTCATGCTATCACGTCCCAGCAGCAACTGATACAGATGAAGCTTCTGCAGCAGCAGCAGCAGCAGCGGCTCCTCAGGCAAGCCCAGGCGCGACCTTTCCAGCAGGTTTGTCCACCCCCAGCAGCGTGGTCCTGCGCGTTTCCCTGGTCCCTGTAGCTGGGGATGCGTGGGGGTGTGTGACGTGTCCTGCCTGGTGCGCATCCCCGTGGACTTGTGTGAGTGCAGGTATGTCTCTCCTGTACGGGTTTATAAACACTTTTCCTCCCTGGCAGTTTACTGTTGCCACTGACCAAATAACTTGAAATGTCTTAGGTTCATTCAAAGTAAGCCTAAAACGAAAAGAAGAGCTAGTGCTTTTCTAGTCAGTTAGAGGCTGTAGAACTTTTATCCCTGAAGTGACCTGCTCTGAGCACTCATTCCCTGTTATAATTATCTCCCTTTTCTGTTCTCCTTTTAGTTCTGCTTTCATGGATTAGTATTTGATTTCTGGCTTGGAGGTGGTATCTCAGAAGCCCTGATGTTTCTTGGGTTTTCTCTGCACAGACTCTGAGTCTAGTGCGGACTTAATAGGTGCTACAGAAAACACAGGATACACTACATATAATAGTCAGTATATGGATAGCTTTAGTTCTCGATTTATATTATTTCTCTTTTTATGCCCTGTAACCCACTTTTCTTTAACTTTTTAGATGGCAGTGATTATTCAAGAAAACATTGGTGAAAGTCACCCAAAACTTAGTATAGACTCATAAAACCCACGAATCTGTACATATACAATAAAAAGAGGGAGGTGAGAGTGTGACTTTTTTCTTCTAGTTTCTCTATGCTTCTTGTGTTTTCCAATTTTTCTTAAAAAAAAAAAAAAAAAAGGCACGATGGTGGTGATGGTGGTGCTGCTAGCCCCTGTTACGGCACTTACTTCTGCCAGAACGCCTCAAAACACTTGGCCGTGTTGATGATCTTAGCTCTCACAACAACCCTACTATCCTCCAAGGAAGTAGCCAGTCTTCCCGTTTATCCTGCTCTGTGACAAACCACTGACGTTCAAATTAGCAAGAAATTCTAATGCTTTAAAAAATACTCTTTGTATCTTGAGTAACTTTCTAGCCATACCTTCACTGTAAAACTCCAGGGCACTTCTGCCTTCAGTCCACGCAGTGATTTTGGGGGGGGTGAGAGCAGTAGGGATAGTTATGCAGTCTTAAAAATGCTTCCTTTTTTTAAACCTGTGTTATAAGAGGGACAGGAGAGAGGAGTCTAGTTTGAAGTGCAAGGGAATACAGACAGCAGTGACTACGTGCTTGCCTCTCCCTGACCCCTCAGGGAGAGTCGGTTGCTCATACTCCCTGGGTGTCAGGAAAGATGGGTCTAAGTTGTTTCTTACACAGGAATGATGAGGATTTGATTAAAATATTTTAAAAGCCTTGATTTTGCTTAAGAAAGCAGCATATTGAGAGCCAGTTAAAACCTGTGTGGGATTTTAGCACTTCTTGGGGATGAACAAAAATAGTCGTACCACTGTTTCAAATCCATATCAAGAAAAAATAATTTACTAGAAGTCGAATAACCATTCTACTAGAATAAATTCAGCTCCCTTTTAAAAGTAAGTTAAGCCTAAGTAAAGTTTACCTTCCTAGAAGTATGTTTATTTCTTCCCATCTACCTTTTTATCACAAGGTATAATTTGACTTATTACTAACCCACTTTCAGACTGCTACTGCTGAATTCAGTTTTGAATTTCTCTGAGTGGTTCTTAGCCCTGGGCAGAATCTCCCTGAGCCATTCATAGAATATGTTCGCTTAACTTGATTGAGATAAATTTGTAAGAAAGCAATCGGTTGTAGGCTACAGACGATGAATCATCAGGGTTTTCATGGCATTGAAGAGGAAGCTTGCTGACAGAGACAGAAATGATGTGCTCAGTTACAGCTTGTGGTTTCTGGTAAGAACACTGGGTTATCAAACCCTGGAGCAGGTGCCTTCACTGTGCATCCAAATAAAGGACTTAGGTGACTTGGTGAGAGAACACTGAGTCAGAGCCTTCCGAGGTTGTTAGCTCCTCGGCACGGGTGAATCTAGCACCCTGGAAGCACGCCTCCTGGATTGATGAAGCCCATTTCAGTTGAGCAGCCAACCCTTTTGTCTGGTAACCGTTCTACCCGGCGGATATGGTATGGCCTTGGAACTCACTCTTTAGCAGTGTATTTCAAACATACAAGAATAGAAAATAATATCACAAACACATACTTACCACCTAGTTTTATTAAATAATAAGTGTTCTGCCACATTTGTTCTAGCACATTTAAAAAAAATAAAACAGTACAGACATGAATGAGGCCCGTGGTCTCCTCTCATTTCCTTTCTTTCCTCTAAAGAGGTAATCCTTACGATGAATGTTGTGGGGGTTTTTTTCCTTACGAACGTTTTTATATTTTTACTACATATTTTTGCATCCATTGACATAAACATGATACAGTATTACTTTCAGATCTGAAACTTTATATGATAGTCTTACACTTATATTGTTTTGTGACTTTTTAATTTTGACTAATTTTGAATCATATCTACTTTGTTACACCTAATTTTATTTTGTTGTCCTGGTTGGATTGCTATTCCATTACGAGTATTAATATTTATCTGTTCTGTTGATGGTCATTTAAGTTATTTCCCATTTTTGATTACTGTTAACCATGCTAGAGTAAACGTTTTTGTACATCTCTTCTGCACATGCGGAGTTTTAGGATCTGGAGTTGGAAGTGGAAATGTGGATTTGATTGCGAATTTGATTTCTAAAGTGGTTGTGATTCCCATCAGTTGTAAATGAGTTGTTTTCCTTTCTTCACATCCTCACCAACCCTTGATATTATCAGACTTTAATGTCCTCATTCAGAGCAGGTGAAATGGTATTGTGTGATGACGCTGTAATTTGCGTTTTCTGATTTCCTGTGAGTTTAGGTGTGTTTTATAACTTTACTAGTTATTTAAAGTTCTCCCTTCTGTAATTTTCTGGATTGTATAATTTGAGTGTATTTCAAAATGATTTGGTTCTTATTTGGTAAAGGTATGCAAAATAGTCTTGTTGAAACAAATCTTGAGTTTTAACGATTATCTTTAATGCATTGACTCAGAGAGTATAATTTATATACATCTCAGCAACAGAAATGAACTTAGTAGGACAATGAGCTAGTAAATGTGTCCTAAACCCTGTCATTTGGTTCCTTGGCTGGAAACCATGTCCAGGAAAGTGGATGCTCTGCTTATTACTTAATACCTGGTATTTCTATTTATTTGAATGATGAGGAAGTCGACCATTTCATTTGCTGAAATTATGAGTGTGCAACTGTTAATGATCCGTAAGATAGCTTACAAAGCTTGATTTTTATGAGCAGGGAGAAGATTGGGGTAGCAGGTGAGAGAATGAACCACTAAGACAAATGAATATTTGCAATGAATTATGTACCTACCCCTAACATGACGAGAATAGGTATTACTTGCTTGGGAAATTCCTGTGATTTCTAGTCCTTAGTGGAGTAAAATACCTTTTCAATTAGGGTTGAGAATTTTTTGCCTTATCTCTATTTCTAAAACGCAAGTTGAACAGAAAAATTTTAATATCTCAGACAAAAGGTCACTTAAAATCCATTTATGAAAATGAGTAAACAAGGGAGTCATTGATCTGAGTTACAGGAGTTTTTTCCCCCAGCATGTAGTTCCCTTTTTCTAAGTAATTCCCCATTAGCATGCAAACACTGGTGGCACTATGAATATCTGTGTTCTATTTTGGTTGATTGAATGTGTGGTGAAACTGATGTTCTGCTTTCATGGGCATTTACTGGGTTGGAGCTGTCTATCCTCCAATGGTATGTGACCTGTTCACTTAATGTCTTGTCTGCTTGATGTGACCCAGTGTCCTGAGCTCTCCCCAGCTCTGGGCTAGGAAGGAATGTGGTGCTCTTTTCCTTGCACTGGAGCACCAACATGCCTTAGTTTCAAGAAGCTGTCTGGGTCTGATTGCGCCCCCAACTCCTTGTATGTCCTCATTTAACCTCCAGGTTGTGCTGTTCCATTAAATGACTCTTGCCATATTATTTGTGACCCAGCCGATGGTGATATTGTTTGGCATATAAATTAATAAAACTTCTTAAGGCCTGGGTTTTTAAGTCTTGACTCTCTGAAACATTGTTTTTAAAAGTGAACTAATTCATATGTATTTTGGCTCCCCACATCGTTAGGCTAAACGATCTTATCTGTATTGTCTGCCATTTTCTTGCTGTCCCCTTTCTGTAGGACTTCTGTAACTCTGCTGTCTCCCTTCTGGAAGACTTTGACAACATAATGGTAACACCCCTGCTGTCATTCCTTTTTCTTTCTTTTCTTTTCTTTCCTTTTTTTTTTTAAACTTTTATAGCATTACTCTTTGAACATCAAAATGAGAAGCGGGTTATTCCTCTATAGCTGGTGATAATTACAGTCCTCATTTCACTCTTACTCAGTTTATGTTTGAGACTGTAACACAGAATCATGAATGCATTGACCATGTTCAGCTTAATGGAGTTTATTTCTAAAAGTTGTCCCCTTTGATTGCGTCATGATTTTCATCATACATGTGTATGGTATAGAAACCAGCAGACATTCATGGCCTGGGCTTGGGACCATAGACCAGTTCGTATACCTTCGTCTCAGTCCCAGTTTTGAGCTCTTGCTTCTCTCTGGTAACTCACATCATTAGTAGGGGAACGCATGGCATGCTGACTCACTCACAGGCCAGTGCAAGATAATGAAAACTGTGGTTATGAAACATGCCCTTCTCATCACATCCCACTCACTGGTTCTTCCTAAATTCTCAACAGAACGCATCATCTCTGTTTTCTTTCCGGTATGGAGGAGGTGTTTTTTGGGGGCATAGGTCTTGTGCATGCATGTCGTAAGATTTCATCTCTACTGCTTTGCCTGGGCTAGCTAAGAATGCATGTTTTGCATTAAATTACTTGTAGGTTTCTGTATCAGGTAGCCAACCCACAACATAAATCCAAGAAGCATTAGAATAAAAAAGAGCACACATCTCAGATGTGAATGTAAGTCAACTTGTTTCACTGCCAATTTGATGGGTAACATTTTCTATACACTGGTGAAAATATCCTTAACTGCATATACAAGTTTTGAAAATATTCGTTATGAAATACTGTTATACAGGCAATTTTTTTAGTTCTTTCAGCAGAGGAAAATTTGGAGACTTCCTTGGAATCAATTTTTCTATCCATTTTTCTTTACACTTTTAGTATACCGAGAGCAGGCGAGGTTTTCGTTTATTTAAAAACTTGAATTCAACTTTGTCAGATTTCAAAAATATTTTGAAGATAGCTTATGTTTGCTGTAGGGCATTTATTGTTCGAGATAATAATGAAATTTGAATAAATACAATTTGCGTTAATTATTGATTGTACTTTTTAAAAAACTAGACAAAGTATTTTGTTCAAGTATTTAACATCAAAAGGTAATGTACTTTCTGTATTCATTCAGATAAATGGAAATGTGTATATATATCTTCACTGTCCTTTTCACCATTCTTATTTTCTTTTAATATTCGCCAGGATTAGGAATTTAATGAATGTATATCCTCAACCAATCAATATGTTATATTCATGATTTATGAGCATATTAACAGAATATATTGTGAAGGTTTATTTTTGTATAAAGTGTGTTTATTTCAGAATGAACCAGTTTGTTCCAGCCGTTCCTGTTACTGTTAATTAATTCCCAACAAAGTTATATTTGATATGAAAGCTTTATAAAAGAATCAAGTGCAACTGGTCAACAGGACCTCTCACAGAGTTTTCTGGTATCTGTTGTCTGCAATCAGAATACACTCGTATAATGTGCTGACCATAACTTCTGGGTCACACCATTTGTTGTTCAGCCTTGGGCACCATTACTCAGTACCTTCCAAACCAGTAGTGGCAAATAAAGGCCATTTTGCTAGGTGACTCATAAAACGTTACCCACACTGGTTTTCATTGGGTGACTTTTATTTTTGTTCCTAAATCAGCATTTTCAGAAACAGAGTCACAAAATCTGGATGTGGTTTTTCTGGTACAGCTTGTCTCTACTTGAGACCCTTAAATGCTATTGGAAAGTTACTAAATAGGGATTTGAGAAAAAGCATTACTAGTGGATGGGGTGGATGGAAGATTCCTCATCCTGACATGCTTCTGATTGCATTGCTTACTGTCTGCTAATTGGAGTTAGAACCAATTCTCCTTTAGAAAGAGATCCTTATATTTTCTCAGTTGACTGAGAGAGTGAACTAATGAAGGGAATAGGGCCCAGAAGAATGAAAATTAACTTTGAAGATGATTTGTCAAAAATTATTAACTTACTGGATGCATGAATTTCAAATTATGCAAGAGGTTTTGAGTCCACTCTCTTTGAGCTCAATAATGTCTCTGGTGTCATTGAAAATAAAGCCATCAAAGAGAGAATTGTTCCTGTAAAGGCCAGGAAGATGAATCAGTATTGTAAAAGCACAACTTTCTTAGAAGTTTTTAGAAAGTGGAAATTTTAGAAAATATTACAGATTTATATTTCCTACCTAGAGGCCAGCCCAAAGCAAAATGCATGAAAACAAATGCAGGAGAACAAACGTAGGCATTAATCTCAAGTAGCAATGCAGAGGTGGGTTCACGTAACTGTCAGAATTCCCCCGCTAACTGTGGCGTGGTCCCTTAGCACCTGTAAATTGGGTGCTGGAGCCAGGGCACAAATGTGTCTTATTTTCTCTCTCAGTGATGTGCTCAAAGTCACGTGGCACCTGGCTAGACACAAATACTCCACCAAAAACCAGCCTCCCGAACTGCCGTCTCCACCCCCAAGAATAGGAAGTTAATGCTGCCTCTCCCTGTTTCAGTTAAGCAGAGTGTATTAAGAGGGGGACTTGAGCTGCTCTCCAGATAGTAATGCAGGCAGAAAGGAGAAATCATTATAGTGGCAGATGCTAAAAATTAAAAAGAGAGTTTTTTTTTTTTTAAGTGAGTTTTTGAAACAGAAAATGCTGCCAAAAAATAGGGGCAATTGGAAAGCACTTGGTAAACTAATTTATGCTGAAATAATAAATCCCAATTTACCTTTGGAACTCTTGTTTAATAGATAGACTAAATTAAATCTTAGATTGCCTCAATAGATATTTATTGAGCCCTTCCTGTATGCCAGATGCAGTGTTGGGAACGGATTAAAAATAAATAAAATAAAGCTTAGGAAGTTTTCCGAAAGTAATGGATAAGTAGATTACATATAACTAAGGCGACCAGAAGTCATGATTTGCCAGGCCTGGTCTCACTCTGCCGCCTCTCCCAGCCCGGCCCAGTTTCTTGCTTAAATGCAGCAAAACCATTCCACCAACATTTAAAATTTTATTACTAAATTTCAGTTTTTAGTTTTCTCACTTCTTCCCACATTTTGGTCCCCATTTAAGCATTTGTAAAATCTTTCAAGTTACTAAAGAGCATCTCAGTCAGTCATTTTTTACTCAACAGACTGAACTGTATCTACACATAAATAATTTGTTCCTGGCATTATTCTGGGAAACCCAGAGAACAGCAGGAGTTCGCTTCAGTTTGGCAGAGGAGATGAGTGTTTTTCATTCAGGGCAAATACGCCTGTGAAGCCCTTGGGGAGAGCTGGCCAACTTGAGGTGTTTGTGATTACTTCAGGGAGGGTGCTGACTCCTAGGATTCTTACCTACTGTGCTTACGTAGTGAGTTGGGGGGAAAATGATGATGGGGGAACATAATATATTGACACGTAAACCGTTTACCTTTAGACTAAAAATGGTTCACTGAAGAATACGTGAATTTTAGAGTGTAAAAACTGATTTGAAAATTTTCACCCCCTCCTTGCTTTTTTCAAAGTTACAGTGTTTTTCCTTGAATATTAATTTTGTAATTTAAAAAAATGTGGATAGTTTAAAATTCATAGTTCTTAAATTTGAACAGTCTCAACTGTTATTTGTCATTAAAAGGGTGTTGCCCAGTAACTCGGGTATTTACCTTATTAGAACTCTAGTTTCCCCTCACACCTAAGTTGTAGTTTGTTTCATAAAGTTCTTCCATAGCAAAGGAATAGTGAAGCTAGAGAAGCTCTGTTTTCTGCATCTGCACGCAGCTGTCTCATGCGACCACATCTGGTTTCCCTCAAAGCTGAAAAAGGGCACAGGTATTTTAGACTACTTAAGGATCTCAAGATTCTAACTCACATAATTCATTCATTTTTCTTCTGTGAGAATGATAATAATACACATATATTTGTCCCCACAAAAAAAGCACAACACTGTTTCAGGGACCTTGGCCGACACTGTCAGGGAGCACTGGTCCGAGGAGTGGCATTTAAAGATCTGGGTGATTTCATGACTCCTTGGCTTAGTGTTTGGAGGATCAGGAGCCACTGGGCTACTTTGGGGCGATACTCCTGCCACACTGCCATGGCGTGGATTCTCATAAAGGGAGTTTGGGCTATTTTTCTTAGACCAAAGCAAGAAGAGAGATAATTGCACTTAAACTACACAGCTAAAGGCTGGTACCAGGAAGATACCCTATTTTAGAAAGTTAGATTCTTGTTGAAGCTGTTATATGTAAATACCATAGTGGATACTCAGAAATTCGTGTTTGGTCCACGTGTGGTTGGAGAGTCACCTTAGGAGACGCTGAAGTTTCTTAAATTCCCTCAAGGGCTTTTATGTCGGGACCAGGGAAAAGGCTTCACCGTCTGATGTATACAACATAGTACTTCAGTATCTCATTAGCAAGTCTTCATAGAGCATCTCCTTTTGGTTTCTTCTTGGGTTGAGTTTGAGAGGCTAGTTGTCCCCAAAGAATAAGCACCAAATGAGATTTTAAATATTTTTATCCTTAATACCACATACGGAAGCATCGTGTCATAATGGAAAAAAAAAAAAACCCTAGGCCTTGGAGTCAGTCTTCCCCGAGTGCAGCCAGCTCTAGCCGGGTCAGCTCGCTCAGCTGCCTATGTGCTGCGAGCCTGGCTTTTCCTGCCTGACGGAAACGAGGGTGCCGCTCCCTCCCTGCAGAGTTCCTGTGAGAAAATGGGAATGAGAACAGGAAGCCCGGTTTCAAGTGCGTGATAGATGCTTAATAACGGTGCTATTTTCCCCCTTAAGCTACATGTTTATCCCTTTCTTCCTGCCAGAAATATCTGTGCTACTTTCTAAGGACATTAAAATGGTTTTATATAACTACAGTATAGCACTTTTAAAAAATGAGGACATCTATGATAAAAACAACAGTAAAATATCCTAGAATAAACCCCATTCTTTATAGTTAGTAAGTCCTGACGAGAAACAAGGGGTGGTTGGAAGCTAGGCCTCTTTCTGTGTTATTATTACAAACTTCCATGAAATAGCTTCTGCCGCCAAAATATAAAATACATACAGCTGCTCTTATAGTTATTCTCCTAAGGCCAAAACATGTATTAAATTAAGGCAGATGTTAACTGGTTTTATTTTATATTGTAGTTGCTTAGAATTGTATTTGATATTAACTCATTATAAATTTGTATTGATTGTTAGAGTCGTAAGAGATTTCAAATTCATCCCTTGAATACACGGCTAAATAGGCAATTTGTAGGTCACTGTGAAGAAACGCGATAAAAAGGCATGAAGTCTGCACACGCCATTTGTGTGCACCACGTGCTCGCTCACTTGATGAGCACAGGGTAATGCAGCCCGGTGGTTTCAGGTTTCACACTTAGAGACTCATGCCTTTTGTTCTCGGGCATTTGCACCCTGGAGTGTGCGGGAGAGCTGGCTCAGAGCCTCTCTGATGAGCAGACCATTGGTGATGTTGGCTTGTGTTTATGTCAGTGTTACCACTGGGGACATCTCTAGTCGTCTGCGGAACAAATAGTAAGTGCAGCAGTCTCTGCTGTTAATAGGAAGTTGAGGAGAAGTAGTATTTAACACAGCTGGGAAATCTGCAAGTGCTGCTCTCACATAGGGTTTGCTGTCAGGGGCTCTGGGGGTTATGAGCCAGGATCCTGAATCCATCCCTGCTGTTATGATCAAGAGCCACCTCGGCTTTGTTTTCCAGGGCCAGCCAGGGGACCAGGCTGCTCTCTTTGCTGCTCAAGCACGGCCCTCCCCTCAGCTCCCCCAGTACCCAGGGCTGCAGCAAGCACAGGTACCCACGTTTGCTTTGTAGATGCTGCCGGGATTTTTAATGCTCTTTATTTGAAGGAGGAAACTAAGAAATAGGGTATCAGTTCCCTTACTGGGTATGGAATTTAGTCACTTCTGCTTATTGATTATAATTGACATTTCAAAAAAAAAAAGCATTACCAGTGATCATTAAACAAGCTCAGGATTGATTAAAGGGCATGCAACATTTTAGGAGCTTCTTGAATTAAAAACAAACAAATTCAGACCTCTCTATTGATGATGGTAGATGTTGAAGTAGTTAACAGTCCCTGAATACCTACGGTACATTGTATAATGATGTAATTTGTGATTGAATGTATCATGTTCAAAGATAGCTTTGGAGAAGAACCGCGGTAGAGTAAGAAGATAATTGGCCTTGGGATCAGACCTTGACAGAACTCCTGGCAACCTACAAGCTGTGTAACTGTGCAGGTTACTCTGAGTCTTGGCTTCCTTCTCTGTGAAACAGATTCGAACGTGAAATTCTACAGCCAGTTCATTCAGTGACTTTCTGGCTGTCCTCTCTGCCTCCACAGTATTCTTCCTATTTAGAGTCAGAAGAGCCTTTGAGAACAATGAGTTTCAGGGGGCTTCTCATGGCCTTGTTTTTTGCCCCACATATCTTAGTGATAGGAAAGCTGTTGGTAAGTGGAAACGTTGATTTTGTTCCTTGTGCCTGCCTGCAGACCATGCCCCAGGGCTATACGATGTATGGAACCCAGATGCCTTTGCAGCAGACCCCGCAGCAGCAGGCTGGCAGCGTGGTCCTGTCTCCTACCTATAATTCCAGAACCTACCCGGCCGCACATTCCAACCCGGTGCTAATGGAAAGACTCAGACAGATGCAGCAGCAGCCGCCGAGCGGCTACGTCCAGCAGCAGGCGTCGCCGTACCTGCAGCCCTTGAGTGGCTCTCAGAGGTGATACATGTGGAAATGATGATTGCAGTGTAGACACTCAAATTCTTGTCTTTGCTAAGCTTTTTCTAAGGCGTGGTGCTTTATAATTGATTTTATGAACTTGTATTCAGCATATAATTTTCATTCTGTCATCTCATTTTTAGCAGCATCCAGATAGCGGTTCAAAATAAACAATGCCCTATCTTGTTTATTTTGTTAAAGGCCCTTATGGCTGGACTCACATCTCCCACAGTATTTGTGTAACATTTTTCGATGATACCACTATGTCAGCTCTAGTGTTCTTTTTTCTTCCTCTTTTAAAAAGGTTTTTTGGCTCTAAATATGTAAGATAAAAAACATGTTGATTATCGTTAGCAGTGCCTTACTAGAATATGTTGGTCAGAGCCAGAAAGCCTATGATGCAACGCTCATTGTGCATGGTGTCCATAAAGGTTTTGTTATATATCTTAGTTTCTGCCTTTTCCACTTCAGGAATGGTTGGCAAAACAGGATCATGAAAGATTCTTTTTCAGTTCTTGCTTTAATTGGATCTTGCAGACACAGTGTATAACTGCTCTGTCCATTGTAGTAGCTACCAGCCACGTGGGCTATTTAGATTTAGACTAAGGTTAAATTAAAAAATTTAGTTTCTCAGTTGCACTAGTCACTTTTCAAGTGTTCATTGGCCACATGTGGCCAGTAGGACCACTTCAAAGATGTGTGACCTGTGCACTCACACAGGGTGTTGTGTTTAGAAGGCCTGCGTGGTTGATTTTAATGCTCTGCTGTCACCTACTTGAAATTCCTACTAATTCTTCATCAGAGAGCCCTGCATTCTGGTTTTGCACCGAGACCAGAAATGATGTAGCTGGTCCTCATGTAGCCAGTTGCTATCTTAATGGACATCAAAGGTGTAGGACATTTCAGTCGCTATGAAGGTTGTGCTGGATGGCACTGGTCTCAGACTTCGGTGTCATGCAGAGTGTTGCACCTCAGTGGACCGCAGCCTGGTTCCCCATGCAGTAGCATCAAAGGCTGCACGTCAACTCCGAGTGCTCACTGTTCAGAAAGTTGGCAAAGCTGATGGTAGCACATTTGGGAATAAGTAAATTTGGAAAACATGCATTATATGTAATATTTGTCTGGTAAGTGGCAGCATTAACATACTGCCTAAGAACTTGAATTTCAGAGCCCCAAAGTTCTGGGTTTAAATCCCACCTGTGCCATTTGCTGTCTGAATACCTTTGGTCCCTTACTTCTAGCTCTGTTTTCTCATTTTAAAAATAGAAATAACAAAACTGCTGCCCTCAAAGGACAGCTGTGGGGGGAGTAAACGAAGTAATAAATTTCAGACTCTTCCCATGGTGCCTGCTCCAGATGAAATGCTCAGTTAATGTAACTTATTATTTTAAGACTGTTAAAACATTTTTAAACAGTAATTTATCCACAATTGCAATTTTTCTGTAAGTAGTAAGTGTGCTTGCTGTCCTCTGTCAAGCGACACCATCTATCCCTGGGAATCTAGGTTATTTAACCATTGGCCTTTATTGCTTTTGAATTATACACGTGATTATTGAACACGATCATTTCTTTGCGAACGTGTGCAATGGGCCAGTGGCACTGATTAAAAATTTGACAGTACGCTTGCGCCTGAAAATAAGTTGTGTTGTTCTTTACCAGACTGAATCATCAGTCACTTCAGCAGAGCCCCCTGGTGGGCGGAGGAATCGATGCGGTGCTGACTTCCGCGCATCCAAACCTTCCCTCGGTGCCCCTGTCTCAGGACCCGATGAGGCCCAGACAGCCGCAGGTTCGACAGCAGCAGAGACTCCTCCAGGTAGGGGCTGGGAGTGAGTGCAATGTGTGTTGGGTCCCCAGCAGTCATAAGAAGTAACAGACACTTCAGATTTTAATTGCCTAGTTCCAGAGAATCCTGTGTATTTGACACTAGGAGCTAAACCGGTGTAATTTAGTTTCAGTTCTCTGTACATCTTGCAGACCATCCTTCTGCTTTCATGAAGGTTCAGGAGGGTAGCTGGATAGTAATCTTAATAGTAAGCCTCCGCTTACCCAGTCACAGCTTAATCAGAGGCCATGCAATTTGAGTTTCAGATTTCTTATATGTGTTTAAAAAACAAACAAACCAAAATTGAGCTGTCCAGAGTTTTCATGAGATTTCTAGAGGAGTCTGTAATCTGAAAAATTTTCTTTCACACTTCTAGTCTGACTGGGCTGTGAAGTTGGAGTTACATGGGTGCAGTATTTCATCTCGTCTCTGGTGGAATCCAGAGAACTGTTCTTCATTTATTTGATATGAATATGTGAGTCTTCCAGATAAAGGGCTCCTGCCCTTGACACATTCTTGCTTCTACCTCCCTTGTTTAGGAAATACAGGCTATTGTGTTGACCTGTTCCATGTGTCTTCATTATTAGCAAGCTTGTCCTGTGTTACTGGATTGGAGACTGCCTGATGAGTCTGTCTGTACATTGGACTCTAATCTTACTAGCAGTCCAACTTGAGATACACTGTCTTTTTATGTATTTCTAAGAAAGATAAAAAAAGAAAACAAAAACACCAAAAATGGGGAATCTAGTAGAACTGAGGCATCCAAGGACTATACTTTTTGTATGAGGTCAATGAGAAATAAAGCTGTCATGCAGAAAGGGCCAGCAAAGGAACTTACGTGTCTCAACCTTGACACTGGATGGTGGGAAGGAAATATTTGAACCATGAGCTCAAGCGGGCTTGAGGTGTGAATTCAAAGTGATCCAAAAAATTCTGGTTGGCAGTGTCATCAGGTTGACAGAAGCCAACACAAATCTTGAACAGAACTGGGCTTCACTGTCATAAGATGCTATGAATTGAATTCCAGTTTTCACCGGTTAAAGTGTGGGAAGAAATGTATCATAAAATTGAAAACGTGTGATATCAGTTTCAGGGAGGAGTGTGGCCTGCAATCGCCAATCCCATTCACAGTGTAGATGTTCCCTCCAACATGGTCAAATCCCCTTTATCCTTAGTTTTGTCATAAGTAAACTGGAAATAATTACAGTGCCTACCTCTTAAGTGGGTACTGAAAATTAAATAAGAAAATGCAAGTAAAGCCCTCATTTGGCAATATTCTCACTAATATGAATATTAATACTCAGTGTGATGTTTTCTTAAATAAAAATAATTTTCCCCAAGTTCTGAATGTATGTTTCAGAATGGTTTAGAACTGATACTTATATTTCCCTCTTTTAAAATTTCTCATTTCCAAATCACTGAGGAAAGTTACTACATTATTTGTTTATTTACTACTTCCTGTCTTATACTGGAAATTTTTTTTAGGCTACAAATTTTGAAAATTTTCCTTATTGGTTAATGTGTACGTTTTATCCCAGTTAACATGCTGTGTCCTCCTGATACTTTTCTTATTACCGACACATTCCTTGGAAATAAGGGGAAATGATTTGCTTGTGCATCTGAATTACATGTATTCCTTTTTTGGTGATTGGCTACCTCTACAAAGGAACAGATTAATAATTATGAAGATGGATTGGTTTTTCCTGGAAGGGTTCACGGGGAGCCCAATGGAGAACTGGCTTCGTATTGCAGTCACTGTGTTTCTGGTCCAACTTGCACTGTCCACGTTGAGAGTGGCCCGCCCAGAACTCAGCTAGGATTCCAAATCCATGACTATTGTCACTTAGTGAGAAATGCCATCTGGCGATAGCTGTTGATTACCTTGTCCTAAAGAAGACAAATAATTTGGGGGATAGTATGCAAACCAAGTTGGAAAAATACAAAGGATGAAAAGAAGCCTGGCACTGTCATCATCAAGCTGAAGTGTCTGGGTGTTTGGATGGAGGAGACTTTAAAGGTCATTGAGATAAAGCATGTATTATTATTTTCCTTTCCTCTGTGGTGTCCCCTCTGGTGGATGTCTAGTCTGTGTTTCTTTGGTGACTTGGAAGTATTCTCCAAGAGCCAGGTATTTCAGCCAACTTTCACAGACACAATTTATGATTTTGTGCTGGTAATTTATGCCTGAACTTCTCACATCTATGTCTTCCTTTAAAAAAAAAAAAGAATCTAAATTCAAGAGTTACTTTAGATATTATAGGGCATGAAAAGAGAACTACTGAGCAGTCTTGTCTGACCTGGTGGTGTCAGATGAAATAAAACATGTGGAAGAGCCAATGACACGAAAGGAACAGAGGATGTCCCTGGGTGGTGTGGGGTGGTTTAGGCAGTGAACACTGTGACTACCAAAGAAGAGATCCCTGGGGCTGGAGTCGTCTGAGAAGGCTCGGTGAGGAGCAGATTTAGGTCTTGTGCTTGAAGGCTGAACAGTGCTTGGCAAGGCAAAGATGGAGGAGGCAGGTGTGTGTCATTTTTGTTGCAACAGAACACTTAGGGGAAAGGTCTGTCGCGGGGTGGGGAGTGGAATGATACTAACCTCCTACTTCTAAATGTCTGATGCTGTTTGTTTCTTTCCAGATGCAGCAGCCCCCCCAGCCCCCCCAGCCCCCGCAGTCCTCGCAGCCCCAGAGCCAGACCCTTGGTCTCCAAGCAATGCAGCCCCAGCAGCCTTTGGTAAGGCCTGGTGTTTTGGAACCAGGCGTGTGGGTTTCTTCTTCTCCTTTTTTTTTTTTTTTTTTTTTTTTTTTGGTGGGGCGGGGGTGTGTGATTCTTTAAAGGCAGATTGCATTTTTCATGTCCCACAAGATTGTTAAGAACTGAAATAGCCTAATAGGCTCTAGCAGTTTCTCCCTAGAAACTTACCAGAATAGGACTGTGTTATTGTCGTAGTCAGTTGATTAGTGTTCATAGAAAATAAATAAATATTGAGGGTTGAGTAGTTTACACCATTTTTCTTATTCAAATTTCTTGAGACTTTTCCATGGACTAAAATATGTATATTGAAAAACCAAGCTTTTTCCCTAAACAGTGTTAAAATGATAACTTACTATATATATATATTTAGAATATTATCTTGCTTTGCTTTGAGTTTTTACTATAATCTCAAAGAGGCATGAGAATACTTTCTAAAGTTTTATTTTTTTAAAAGAAACTCCAATTTCAGCCAGTTAGTATTTGCTGTGAGAATTTTCATACAGTTTATTTCATGTAATTTCATGAAATTTTCATGTAATCATATAATTCACTTCTGTAGCTTTGTAAATCAAATTTTGAAATGCTACCAGCGTAGCATCAGTCAGCGTTTTCTCCAGCGGAGTTTACAACAGCTTTTACTGCTGCAAGCGCCACACCCCTTCTTTATTATTTATTACGCTTGTCTTTCCTTAAATTGCCTCTTTTTGTTCCCTTAAATACATCCTAAAGCCCTCAGACAAGCTGGCTTACCACACGCGTGTCTCATGTTTTGGAAAACACTGAGGTAGACTCCTTCCAGGACAGGATTTGAAAGAAGGTTGGTTTGGCAGTTTGTAGTAGAGAAGGAACAGCATGGCTGGGGCTGTGGTCTGTTAGGAGGGATCAGAGTAGAGTTAGGTGGGAAAAGGCTGATAGTGGAACATGGTTAACTGTGACAGGGCATCTCGAGGACATTTTATAAGCCTCTGCCTTGGCCAGTTTGATCTTCATTTTTAAGGAAATTCTTTATCATGGATGTAGTTTTTCTAGCTCTGATGCTTCCCCCCAGCCCCCAATGTGTCTGTGACATGTACTGCAACCTACTTGAAAAGTCCTTTTCCAAGCAGAGGCAGTAGTATATAAACCTTCACAGGCTGCCTACTTCTTACATCGTCAGAGGTGGTTGTTAGCGGAGATGAGCTGTTACTTACAAATGCTGTGGAAGGGACGCTTTTGCGTGGGATACTGGTAGCGGACTCTAATGTTCCACCCAGGGACAAGATGTAACTTTATTTTGAAAAAACTTCAAATGAACAGAAGAGTTACAAGAATAATATAGGAATTGCCATAAACCCTTCACCCAAATCCACTCATTACTAACATTTCCTCACATTTGCTTTATTATCTTCTTTCTCTTTCTCTGTGTGTATATATACAAATGCATGTGCAGTTTTCCCCCGGATCTGTATATATTAGTGAGTTGCAGACTCGTGCCCCATTCTCTAAATTCTTCAGTGTGCTTTTTCAAGAATAAGGATATTCTCTTACAGAAACTTGGTAAATTAATAAAATCAGGAAATTTAACGACACACCACCATAACCTCTACGTCTTCTGCACACTGTGTCACTTGCACCAGTAATGCCCTTTACGGTAGTTTTTCCTTTTGTACACTTTTCCAAAGTGTAGTATCACACTTTGCATTTAGCCTTTGTGTCTTTTTACTTACCTTTAATCTGCAACAGTTCTGCAGCCTTTTTTTTCCCGTCTTCATAACATTGACATTTTTGAAGCGTATAGGATTTTGTAGAATGTTACTGTTTGATTTGCTCATAATTTCCTCATAATTCGATTCAGATTGTGCATTTTTGGCAGGATGTGTCTTAGTGTATCACATTAGGATATACACGATTGGTGAAACTACTTTAATTTCTCTGTGTAAGTAATGTGATAGATTTCTCCACTGTGAACTTACTGATTTCCCTTTTGTAATCATTAACTAATTTATGGGGATACTTCTACTCATCACGCCTTCACCCACCGGTGTTAGCATATATTAAATCATTCTTGCCTAAATCCATTTTTACTGTGGTAGTAGAAAAATGATAATTTGCTATTCACAGTATTTTTTCTGCATTTAAATGTTTGTATTCTGTTTTAAGGAAGAACCTTCCCTTCTTCCCCATTTGTCTGTTTCTAAGTTATGTTTTAAATATGAAGCCTAACATTTGACTCTTTGGCTTTAAAATGTGCAGCTTCTGGGGAGGGTTTAAATTCTCCAGCTTTACTCAGTATTCTGTAGTTGCATTTGGTATCAGATTAAATTTGACAATTATAAAATTCACTTTCCACTAGGCATATTATGATATCAGGCAGTAGTAATGAAGCTTAAAGTCACCCTACTCTTTTGTTGAATACAGCAAAGCATTCTGGTGGTATTTACAGGCAGCCAAGAAATAAATGATAGAATATGTACCAATTATGGCATGTTGAGTGTCTGGAATATTTGATGTTGACCAGACACATCTTTAGCCTTTTTTCTTTCTAACTTAAAACAAAGACTTCTTATGCTGTAATGATCATTTTAGCAGCAGAGGAGTATGTAAAGTACTGAGGAAATAGCTGTAATATAATAATGCCTTTTCAGAGATTTAATGCAGATTCATAAATGAGCACTTCACTAATAAGTATAAGGAACCCACTGATTTAAGAATTATAACTTCTTTGGCTGGCCATTGATAATAAAGAAATGGTTGTGTAACACCTACTTTAACAAGAAAGCAAACATGAAATGTAGGACTCTTCAGTTACTTTTGAATATATAACAGTAGGATATTGCACATTTTTAGCTGCTTTTTAACCCTTGATTCACATATGTAGTTAAATACGTTGTACATGAAAGATACACACGAAAGTGGCTCACAAATAATAAGAAAATCTTTCTCTCTGCACATTTAACCTATATACTTAAAGTTATATTTAATCACACAGATGTATAACCGCCACCGTAAAGTGATGAGTTTTACTTTTCAAAAATATTGACTTGCAGTTAAGCAGACATTAACAGTTACCTTCATTGGTTTTTCTCTTTGACCTTCATCTACCTATTACTACATAGTATGTTGGTTGATTTATAACATAACATGTAGGAATATATTAAATATTTAGGTTATAAAAATCAGTTTTATTCTCAGAGACTCCTGCTGCATAACACAAATGGATGTGGACATCAGGTGCCTGAAATGTAACAGTTAGTTTGGGTAGGGGGAAAATAAACATTTGATTCTGTCACAAGGTTAAATTTATAGGCTGGAGTAGAATTTGTCTTTAAATTTTTAGTTAGAATTGGAAGCAGAGGTCTGGCTTATGCAGAACTGATAGGAGACCCTGTCCCTCTGTTCCACTAGAATTAAAGCAAGTCTAATATAACGGAATTTAGTATCTCTCTACTCATTCTAGTAGTTTCATTAATATTTAGTATGTTTTTTGTGTAAAGAATATATATCAAACTTCTTCAATTTTGATTTCTAAGACCATATTGACATGTTTACTATAGCGTGTTGTACTTCTCTCACTGGCTAAAAATACTTCCATCCCTGGGATTGAGTGGGTTAAGTCGGGTCACGCAGGTGATTGTCCCCATTGTGTTCGTAGGAAAGTCATTCCACAGAAACAGAAACCTTCATTCACAGCAATCCTAATGGGTAGTAAAATCCACAGTAGGCTTTTTATGACCTGTTTTTCTTTTTGAGCTGAAATTTTTTAAAAGCTACCTTGAGAAGCATAGTGTCTTGCTTTGATATTTCGAGTGCCAAATTGTCACCTAGGCAACAGTTACTCGTACTAAGAAATGTTGATGTGTCATAAGTCTTGGGATGGGCTAAGAAATTTGTCACTTAAAATGATAGATATCAGGTAATTTCAGAATTAGAAGTTATTGGGATGGTCAGTGATGTTGGATTTTTACACTTATCATTCTTATTTTGCATATTTTTATTATAGTGTACTTATTTATATAGACTTTTAAGTTTATTAATATAGTCCACGTTTGTAATTTTTAAGTAGCGGTGAAGTCAGTCCGTTGATCTGCTGTTACTTGTGTAACCACCCCACCTGCTGTCGAACATTTAGATGGGTTTCCAATTTCAAAAATACTGCTGTTTGGGGATATTTTGATATATATTCTATTGCTCTTTTTTGGTCTTCTCATGATAAAAAAAAATATAAGAAAAAAAATTCTAATGATGTATCTTTAGAACAGCCATAGCACCGGAGCCTTAGCCATGTTAACAAAAATTTTATATATTTTTTTATCTTTAGGTACTGTTCCTCTTCTCATTAGTTCCACTAAGATTTATTACATATATTATCAATATATTTATTTGTACTTATTATGAACGTCTCCAGCAGATCCAGTTCTTGTTACTGGCCAGGGTTCTTCATTCTGTTTGTTTCTTTGCTGGAGCCGCAGCGGTAGCTAGCTGTTGAAGAGACACCAGCTCTGACTCATTCAGAGCTGTCACCCGTGCAGTCTCAGGGGAGAAGCGATAGCGCTGACACAGCCACCGCCCTCCCATGACGTGCCCTCCCGCCGTCTGGTGACGCTCACAAGTGGACAGACGCGCACTCAGTACGTAAGAGGGGAGGCCAGCACTCTGGCCGAGGCAGTGATGACGTGCCAGGCTTGCCCCCTGCCACCAGGCGGCTTGGACTCACCAGAAGCTGCGGAGGGGCTGCACGGCACCTGGAAAGCAGGAGAAGTGCTGTCGAGGCTGTGCTCGTTGGCTGGGGCTGCCCTGAGGGAGCACCGCAGAGGGCGTGGCTTAAACAGCAGGAATGACTGGGCTGGAGGCGGGAGGTCCAAGATTCAGGTGTTGGCGGAGCTGGTTTCTACTGAGAGCTGGGAGGGAACTCTGCTCCCCGCCTCTCTTCCAGCTTCTGGAGGTTTGCTGGGCATCTTTGACACTCCTTGTCTCATAGAGACATCTCCCTGATCTCTAGCCTCATCCTCTCCTGACGCTCTCCCTGTATGTGTGTGTGTGTCCAAACTTCCCTTTCTTTACAGGGACACTACTCATCAGGTCCAACCCACATGACCTCATTGTAACTTGATTACCTCTGTAAAGACCGCCTCCAAATAGTCACTGTCTGAGGTACTGATGGTTAGGACACCAGCGTATTTGGGGCAAGCATAATTCAACCCATAACAGAGGTCAGGAGGCGTGTGAGAAGATTGGGAAGCCTTGAAGGAGGAGGTTGAATGCAGGGGACCTGGAAAGGCACTTGGGTTTGATTCACTGCTTTTTGACTGTTTCCTTGTTGACATGGGCCACGAGGGGTGGGGGGGAACAGGGATCATTAACACCATGCAGGCAGGGGGACCACTGCTGTGGAGGGTGTACCTAAGAGTCACAGCTAACTTAGGACAGAAACTGGTGCTTTTTCAAAAAGTGTCATCAGAAAACAAAGAGAACTTCTCGGTGAAGAGAAAGAGTCAGAAAAACTTGTGCTTACAGATGAAATTCTGGTGTTGTCATTTGCTTACATAAGTCACTTGTCTTCCGTGAAGCAAGAGCATCTAGAAAGAGAGTAGGTGCCCTTGCTGGAAAGTTATATTTGACATCTCTAGTTTTGGCCTAAATTATTATTCTTGACTTGAAAAATACTTTTAAAGCATACGAGTTGTTATGATTAAATTAACTCAGCTAAATATGTTGGCAGGCTATGGTCTTTTAAAGCTGCTTCCAGCTTTTAAGAAAATGATGTTTACACCATCCCGCTCTGTCATTTTTTTTCATCTTACACTCAGGGTGTCCTGGTCAGATGAGCCAGAAAACATGCTAACAGAAAGCTTTGCAAGTTTTGAATGGAAGAACTTAGGTCCATTGAACTTTACTGAACCATGGTGCTTTCCTTTGCATAAATTTGGAATTTTTTTTTCTCTTTTTTTGAAGGGAAAGGAGTAGTATTTACAGGAGGATGGGGAAGACTTTGTTGGGAGATTTGTGGTAACAGGACAGATACTTTGAATTTTTTTTTTAAACTATGTGCAGATCAAAAAAAAAAATCGCTTAGTGGAAGTTACTAGTTAACTTGCAAATGAATGCATAGTAAAAACTGAAATCCACCGGCTGCTGGTCCTGAGTGTGCCATCCAGAGCACATGTCCTTCTGTCCAGGCGCTCAGTGGAGGGGCCTGGGTGGTGCTGTGGTCTCTTCCGCAAAACTTTGTGTTCTGTGCATCAGAGGAGCGTGAATCTGTCTGTGGAGCCTGTCAGTCGGCAGTGCAGGTTTGCAGTCAATGTTGCCTTGGTACTTTGTTCCTTGCCGACTGATAGTGTCGTTACAGGCGTCAGGACTCGGCTGTCAGGAGGCAAGGACTGTGTTTCCTCACTTTGGTGTCCCTGGAACCCAGAAAAGTACCTGGATTTGGACAACTCATTTACTGGATGTCTTGGCAATGAAGGAAATAAACTCTACACATTATCCATAAGCAAAGGAAAACACAGTTCGGAAGGCAAGACATGTAAACCAGCTGTGAGGCAGCGTGAAGGCCCATCACTAACTGAATCAGCCCTGCTGCTGATAATCGGTCAGTGTCTGCTGCTGCTGCTGAAAGGGGAGCCCCGAGATGGCAGCTGTTCTGAGACAAAAAGGACTCAGTGACAGTTACTCAAATAGAAATTATTAGTGATGCATTTTTGCCTTAGTGGTGACTGAGTAGAAAAATTAAAGGTTCCTGAGTAAATGTGTGTTGTCCAAATAGGAATTTAGGGATCAGTCAAAATACATCAGTTTTTTATTGTTGCTGCTGTTCAGCAGGAACGTGGCTGTGCCGTGGTGGCGAGTTAGACCTGACTGATTGTTGAGCTCTGTGCTTTGTCTTGTGGTTGCAGCAGAAACACAGCACAGCTCCTGCCCCCAAGAAACTCAAAACCCAGAACACTAGAGAGAGGGGCAGTTGTCCTGGTACCCCATGTTTGATAGTAATGGCATCTGTGTGGTGCTAAGAATACAGATCAATGACTCACTCTTCAAATGCCTGAGGGAGCAAGCGAGAACTTGAGCTGATCTTTGAAAGAGGAAGACTTTTAGGGGCATGAGGGTAGGGGGAAGGGGGCAGGAAGGGTATTCTCGGAGGAGGGATTAACGTCTGCGAAGGCACAGAGCTGAGAGAAACCGTGATCATGTCCTGTGTGGATAGAGTTCAGAGAAATCTTTCCCTCTTTATCACATTTAAACAGGGAAGATCCAACATACACAGACTGTGATTTTTAGAACCTCTAGAGGACTGTTTTGCTGCAGAAATTGAATGTTTGATTATGGAGTACTGTTGTAGACCTTGCTTAGTCTGTATGTTATGACTATTTCATGGTAAATTGGACCTGCGCTGAATTCTATAACATATCTGCCACAAGGACTTTGGATGACAGACTGAGGATGGTTGGTACCACATCAGATTTAAGTTGGCTAAGGTGTACCTGTGTACAGTCTAGAACACTACCTAGTACCACATTAGGTTTTGTTAAACAAATCGAGTGATATTTCCAAATAAGCATAGAAACCACTGAATAGAAAAGAAAGCACTGACATTTCCAGGTCTGAAAAATGAGTTTTTGTTTCCTTTTTTCCTCTTGACTTGGGCAATAGAAAAAAAAATTGGAAAAGTGCTATTTTCCTGCCTTGTGTCAGGGAAAATAGTAACATTGGTGGAAATGTACCTTTCTTGTTATGTGGAAATTGAAGACACTTTAGAGTGAATCATTCTGTTCATTTTTACTGAGCACCTACTGTGTACCTGGTAATGCTGGATACATTCTTAGCGATGCATCAGGAAATAAGCCCAAGTCTTTATCCTGAAGTCACTCACAGTCTAGTGGGAGAGAAAGAGTTGAGCCAATGGCTGTGCCAAATATTCGGTTTTAAACGAATTAACCTGGCAATGCCCTCTAATTTAGGATTGCCGAATAAAATACAGGACTCCCAATTAGTTTGAGTTTCAGGTAAACAGTGATTAACTCTTTAGCAGAATTATGTCCCAAATACTGTGTGGGACATACTTCTACTAAATGCAGTATTTGTCCCATACAGTATTTGGGACATACTTAGAACTAAAAAATTGTTATTTATCTGAAATTCACATTTAGCTGGGCATTCTGTGTTTTCATTTGCTAAATCTAGTAACCCTAGCTGTAATCCCAGGTTACTTTCAGCCGTATTGGCAAGCTCTGAGGAGGAAATAGATACCGTACTCGTATTGGGTTATTGAGTTTTTAGAATACTGTTTGTAGAGGTATGGGCAGGGTTAAGGGAAACTAGGAGTGATGAAACAGCCAGGGCTGGAAGCAGTTACTACCCCCAGCCCCAGTGGGGCAAGAAGAGGGAGAGAAATGGAGAGGGCTGCTGACAGGAGCCGTGGCCGTCCCAGGGTGACATGCATTCCACCAGCACCGACCCAACAGAGAGGAAATTGGCAAAAAAAAAACAAAACTATTCTGCTTCCTCCCGACTGCACTCTGCTCCCGCCCTGCAGTCTCCTGGGAGTGCCCCGCCCCACTGGGGGTCAGCTCTCTGGACCCACAGCCTCCTGAACAGAGGTGGGGGGGGGCGCTGTGGAGGTAAGTGGGGAAGTAGTGCCATTAATTCCGATGTGTATCTGGGTAAGTTTGCCTTGCATCGGAGCACATCCTTTGTGATGACAATCCTAAGCCAGGCAGGAAGAAGGGGGAGGGACAGAAGGGAAGAAAGAAGGAAGAAGAGTGACAGTGTGAAATTTGAAGGGTAAGGGAAAAAAGTAAATCAGCACTATTGATGATTTTAATCAAAGGTAATTTTGCTTCTACCAGGTAGGTTTTCCCCCCTTTGGAATAACCACCACGATTATTGTATCAGTTCACTGGCTAGAACCAGGCACGCGGGCCCTCACCTCACGACCCTGGGGGTGAGTGCCTCCTTAACATGTGTGTCCTCTGGGGCCTCGCTGGGCTCACGCTGCCTGGCCTCCATCCTCCATCAGGCCGGAGGGCACAGTCCAGATGAGTCCTAGACCCAGGCCCCTGCTCTCCTCTCATGCAGGACCTGCCTGAGGTGCTTGACCAAACCCTCCCACCAGACAGCTTTCACTTTGCTGACGCACATGGTTTGTAACGTGGTGATACTAACCAGCCGCCTGGTGAAGGGGGAGGTAACAAGGATATCTGAACCCCTGGGCGCCGCTGGACTCCTTCCTCAGGGCTTTTCCAGGAAATGCCACGTCACCACCCTGAGATGGGTTTTGGAAGGGACTGGGCACTTTCAGATGATGCCCAGGTGGTGACCGGGGCGTGGATGAAGACCAGTTCAAAAGCAGGTTGCAGACTTTCTTCCCCTGTCTGTGACGGGCGCTGATCCCCCTTCCTCCTGATTCCAGTTTCCCAGGCAAGGCTTGCAGCAGACCCAGCAGCAGCAGCAGACGGCCGCCCTGGTGCGGCAGCTCCAGAAGCAGCTTTCTAGTAAGTACCCTCCGTCAGAGCACATGGCTCCCGGGCATGAAAAACAAGCCAGTCCCCGAAAACTGCATGGGCCTTGGTGCCGTTTTCATGTCCCATTTGGTCCAGGTTTTTCTCATTCTGTTCGGTTTCGGTTTGAATGCTTCTTTTCCTGGGGAAAAAAAAACCCAGTCTTTTCCTTGAGTTCAGTGAAGCTGTTTTCCTTTTGCTTCCATCTGAATCTGGGAATGTTTCTTTCTATCTGGAGAACCCTGGTGGAACGCCAGGTGCTTTTCTTATAGAGCTAGATGCCCCAGAGAACAACTTGGCTGATGCCTTCAAGTCTACTGACAGGAGGGTAGGTGGCCACTCAAAGTCTCATACAGAGAGGCCAGCACCAGACCCATCTCTGGGTCACTAGGGCTGAGACCACTCTTAACCACGGCGCCATCCTTCCCTTACTGATGGCAACTGGGAGCAATCAAAACCTAGAACGTGGCAGGCGGCATCTCTGGGCAGTGTTCCCCCGGTGTTCTGCCGCTGTGCAGCGGGCTGCCTCTCTAGGGTAAGTTCCACCCACCTGTTTCATCAGACCTCGTCTCAGTGCCAGCACACCTCGTGCTCCCGTGAAACCATTTACCCTGTGCTGGAGACACAGGATGGGGCATCCTTTTACAAGTGGGAGTGTGTCCCCTGGTACAAAGAATATTGGTGCCAACTCGACAGCTGTTATCTGGGTCCTGCAAATTTTCCTCCGTGCGGTGAGGGGGGACCAGCAGTTTCTCCTGGGTCTCTAGTCTGTGCTCCTGAGGCCGAGTGACGAGCAGAGCACTCTGAGGCAGTGGTGCGGATCTGGTGGGAATTGTAAGGAAGTGGGTCAGGGTGCGTAGGACTGAGGGGCAGCTTGGTTCTCGTCTGAACTTTCTGCCTGGCTGCGGTCTGTGTTGTCTTCCTGGGCAGAGGGAATACCTCCCTTATACCTTGTGTCTCTCCCACGGCAGAACCAAGGTCTCTTTTTTTCCCCCCTTTAAAAGCTATTTTCCTCATTTAATTTCAGTGAAATCATGTAAATCAGTCTTTTCCACTGACTGTTCAGTCAGTGTGGTCCACTAAACACGTGTGGTTGAAATTTCATTGTTTCATCATTTTTCCATGGCTAAAGAGAAGATATAATTTTAAGGTTGAGACAACCTGTTCTGTTTTAAATTGTTTCAGTGAAGCCATGATGTTTACAGAATAGCACCTATCTGGGGAGCACACTTGGTTCCTGTTTGCCACAGCTCAGAAAAGGCAGCTTTTTTTTTTTTAAGCCATCATTTTTGGAGCACTTTTTCAGACCCAGGCACTCTGACTTTACATGTATTAATTCACTTAATTCCTCACCCATCCTGTGAGAGAAGGTATGATTACTGTTCCCTATTACAGACGAGGAAACAACTGAAGAATGAGGACGTTAACTTGTTTGCCCAAGGTTACTCAGCCAGCAGCTGGGACTTGAACTCTGATGGTCCCCTTCCCAGGGCCCACCTCTTAGCCACATTATATATCCTGCCACCTGACATCCGCAGTGCTGGCAGCCTCCTTTGTTGCATATCAGGAACTGAGCTGCACCGCCCTCTGCACAAGCCCAGAGGGCTCCGTTTATGTCAGTCCCTGTGAGTGGGGCCTCTGGATTTGAGTAGTCCCACCAGCACTGGGCAAGCAGTAGGTACTTCTAAGCCTGTGTCATTTTTCTGTGCCTCCTCACTGCTCTTTAGTCTGTGTGTGCACACATACGTACGTGCACAGGCACACACTCATGTCACACACACAGCCACTCTCACGTGCACACACTCTTGCACAGTTCTCACTGAAGGATCTACAGCCCTTTGCAGAAAACTGGCCAGCTTCAAGCAGCTTTGCTCTCACCTGTTACAGTGTCAGTGTTAAGGTAGAATTTCTGATGTGCTTTTATAAAGTTTTGAGAACTTTGAATATTTTATGATACTTACAGTCCTTTTGTATGTGAGCATCAAGTTGTTTCTTAGTTGAGATAGAAATTTCTGATGGCCAGTTACCCTCAGCCCAAGGCCTTGTGCTGCCTTGGCAGGGGTGGGACTCCGACGCAGAGCTGGCCTTGCTGCAGAATGAATAACGCTGTGGTATTAAGACCCTGCCACTGAGGTCTCTGGGCTAGTGTGATACTCCCTGACTAGTCGGTCTGCTCCCCTGTTCCCGAGTGAGACTGGAACTGAAAGCAGTGACGGGAGCGTACCGTCTACCTATGGCACAGTTTTGCATCTGCAGTTTTATTTGAATTTCTTCTTCTCATTAGGTAACCAGCCGCAGCAAGGAGTGACTCCCTATGGGCACCCTACACACTTCTGAATCTGGAAGAGGACAAGACGTGAAGTTTTGTGTTTGCACTGAAAAATAGAAAATCAAATTTAATGCATTAGTCATCTTTAGAAATATCCCTTTGTTCTTTCATTTCTTTGAAGTTTTCCTATATTTTATGCTACATTTAATACAAAGGCGTTTAAACAGAAAGTAAAGGAAAAGGTGTGGTTTGGTTTGGTTTGATTCAACTTTAAAGTAGGTTGAAAAATATGGATCATGTGGGCCTACTCCAGGAAGAGTCTGGTAGCAGACTTTATGAAATTGGTGCTTTTTTTGAATCTCACAGTTATAGAAAGAATGAATTATGGTGGATTTAAGATACTTACATATTCATTAATGATAAAGAGGGGTTTTTTGTTTGTTTTTGTTTTTGTTTTGGGCAACCTATGCCGGACCAAACTACTGATTTGAAAGACTTGTCAGATCTTGACAGGAAAGTGACCCATTTACTCTGCATTCACCTTTGGTGGTGAAATGGACATTAATTTGCATTGCTCTAATTTGAAATGTTGGTAATCTCATAAGCACTTTATAAACTTTGTTCTTATTTATGTAGGATTTTTCTTTGCTTTTGCTGTGGTCAAAGGTGCTGACACAGATTGTTTGCTTAGTACGTAAACTTCTTAGACCAAGAACTTAAAACCAAGGCTTCTGTGAGAACCATCCGAAGGTACGTGGAAGCCCATAAGAAGTAACTGTTCTAACGTTGTTTCAGTGGTGAGACCATTGACCAGAGTCTTTGTGAAGGTTCAACATGTGAATTCTAAAGGCCCGAGAGAACCACAGTGGAATTGTTCCAATTACTTATTGCCAGACTTGGCAAAAATGACTCTGTCCAGTTCTGGTTCTCCTGAACTTTACGCCAACTTGAGAAAAAAAAAATCTCGCAGCTGGCCTGAGGTTCCACAGTGCTCAAACTTGACATGGTTTCCAGAGAATCTGGCCCCCAAGGCCAGAGCGCTCTGGTTTTCATAAGAGATGTATTTGATGTTTATTTTGTATGGTAAGTATTTGCTATTTTGAATTTAATTATTAATGTTGGTGTCTGTCTTGGTTGTGTATTGCATATACTGTATTTATAAATTGGTGCAAAAAGCACAAGTAAAGTAAATTATACATCAAATTTATTATAAAGAAATAGTAACTATTTTAACTTTGTTCAAGTATGTGGTAATTTGCTCCTATTAGAGTAAAAAATACAGTAAATTATTATCAGTTTGTGTAACTTAAGAGTATTCCATATGATATTTTTTTAGATTTAGATGCATAAAATTTTGAATGTGAAAATTGCAGGGCATTTTAAACCATGTGGGGGATATTTTCCCATGTTCTGTGTTAATTCATTTTCTTTTGCCATACGAATTTTCCTGTAATGTAGTCGAGCATACTGTGAATAGATTTGTCTATAATGAGCAAACCATGTAGAACTACTTTTTTTTAAGTGCAGCTGGTACAACCTTAGTAGATCATTTCCTTTGCAAATCATTATATAAGTAATTTATATCTTCCTAGGTGAGTTACTCATTGCAAAGTTGGACTCATGCAAATGACCTCAAATACACGTCCGCTTACTTTGCTGTGGCAGCACCCGTGTGAACTGCTTTGTACACTGTGAAATGATTTCCCTCCAGCCTACTCATTTCGTGTTTACTCTGGGCTGGAAAAGACTTGGCCAAAACATTAAAGACCATTCTTTTCACTAAATTAACATATTCTATCTGCTTTCAGAAGGTGAATCTTTACATTTCAGCTAGTTTTGTATATCAGGGTTTTTGGGGTTTTTTTTTTTCCTTCCCTCTTGAGAATCACACTTAGCGTTCATGAAGTTATTTTTTTCTTCAGAGTAATAGATCATATAATGATTGCCTTGGCAGAACATCCGAAACGTGAATGTTGTGCCTAGTGAGTGAGAGTCGTGTTCTGTCCTGATTGTTACTTTACTTCAAGAGCTACTGGTATGTAAAACGCCACTTTCAGCTTGAGCCCTGAGTGTCTGTAGCTCAGTACTGCAGACGTCAGGAATACTGTTTCTCGAATGAGTGTTGTAATTGCATAGTATTTGTATGCACTTTATATTTTGCAGAAGTTAGTGAAATTAATTCATTAATCATTTTGCACATGAAAGCTGTGGGGCATACCTTTTTGTTGTTGTGTCCTTTTTTTTAGGTGGGGAAGCTAAGATATGGGTAAGGCCCTATGATTTGAAGATTTGCCAGAAAGTTGAGGAAAAACAGAACTGGTTTTCCTCTGTATATGGTAAAGACAGAAACTGGAAGTTTCAACCTAGCCTTATCATATTTCCTCCCACTTAATCCTCTCTCCTGAGGGTTTTTTTTTTTTTAAGAATATGCATTAATTTGCATTAAAATGATCACAAAGGAAAGCCCTGCCCTTTGGCCAAACCTGGTAATTTGCTTGGTGAGATAGATTATTTCCAGATATGGTGGAGATTCCAGGTCCCCTTAGATATAAGACTTTGAAATAGAATAAAGTTGGACTTAAGAGGCACTTAGATACATACCTGTTAGAGTTACATTAGTCCTCATATTTATTCCTGTTGGCCTGGAAGTAAAATGAGATCACTGTTAGAACGAGTGTCCTTTGACCTCCTGTGGCCACAGGATACCAGCAGCAGAGAAAGTAGCAATCAAGTCACCTCTTAGGTGGGGCGAGCTGAAAGTTGGTGTGTGATGAAAACACAATGAGGTGGACCACCCCCTGCCCAGTTTATCTCAAATGAAGCTCTTGGTTTTGTGTGCTGAGACAGCTGACCAAGACCTATGACATTTTCTTCCTCATTTTCACTTATTAAGGTTCCTATGATTCTAATAATAGGCAAATAGTTGTATAGATGCTGGAGAAATTACACTGGAAAATCTTAGCCTCTAGAATTATAAAAGATGCATCATGATATCCCCCAAATTAATTCCAGTTGAGTTAAGCATGTAATATAAATTCAGTGAATTACAAAAAGCAACATTTTTGTGTAGGCTTGATCAAATTTAAAATTTTAAGTACTGTAAAACTCCACTGTATGTATTAAATCTAGGTCTTCCCAAACATTTCCCCGTCACATAAAGGATTATCACTTAATGGAATAAATGCTCATAAAGCAATGCTTCCTCCTCAGAAAATTTTCCTTATCCAAACCAGGGATTCCTGTGCTTGATTTTGAAGTTACAAAGAAGTTTCGCTGTACTTTAGAAACCTTTTCAATTGGTTTATTTGGGTAAAGACGACATCAGTCCCTTTTCATGTTTTATGATGTGCAGGTGTTAAGCTGCTTCTGCCACGTGGAAAGTCAGCCTGCATTTATCTTCAAATGCAGTTACTGAAACATTTTTGTATTCCCCATCAGTGAAAATTTTCAGTGTGCACAAAATGGTGACTCATAATCGAAACAGTTCAGTGCTTATTTTCTGTGGGTTTTAGTAAAATATTTATAAGCCAACCACAATATTTATACATCAAGACTGCAAATTTAATCTTTTCCATTGTGTCTGTCCCCAGTGCCATGCCTGTTACACTGATAGAAGGTGGACACTAGGCAAATGCTAGTGAAAGAAAAAACAGTCCGTTCTTTACTGAAGAATTCAGGTACATTAGCCACTTGTTATTTTATGGTTAATAGTTTTCTCTTAATGTTCATTGTTATTTGTTGGCAAAATAAAAGTGCCTTAAGTTAAAAGTTTGTTTTGAGATCCATTAAACAAAATCAGTATCGGTTCATAATGCATTTATTTACAAGTCCTGTTTTTTTTGCATGTCTATTATAAATTTAATATTATAAATGTATTCAAATTCATTTACATGCCTATGGCTGCCTTTGATTAAACTTCTTCCAAAAAATAAATTCTGTACAGATGTTGGCTTTTTTCAAGCAGTTTTAAGTCAGATGACTTGAATATACGTTGTTGCATAATCACTTCCAAGTGAATTCTTTGCTGTGCATTTGTATATCCCTGAATCCGAGGTTTGTGGATTTTGAATGACTAGAGTACCTCGTGGGGGAAAAGGCGGAATTCCGTGTGTCCTCACTTTGTTTGCCGCTGAGAACGGGGAGTGGTCAGGCATCTCCCAAGTGATTTCAGGCTTGGGGACTCCCAGAGCAACACAGTGGAGCTGAACAGCCACTCCTGTCCTTGTGAGGATGCTCCTGGGTAGGCGATTTGTAATTCGTGGAGGGTAGGCGACAACCATTACTGGAACAGTAATCAGTGCGTGGCCAACACTATTTTGAGCTTTACAAATATAGTTTCCTCTGTCATAAGCTGTTGTGTCTTTGATGACTAATGTGCCGTTTTCATGCAGTATGTATTTGCCATTAATTTGAGGCCTGTCTATTACGTAACTACTTGGTACAGTCCATTTGATATTTGGCTTGGGGCTTCCATCAGCGACGCAGTGCAATGATACAGAGTCTCCACTGATACAGTAAACTGTTCCTGGTGTGTAAGTGAGAATAACTGGCTTCTGGCCAATTTCCAATACGATTAGCTTCTCAATGTAGCCAACTTTATTTCTGGCTGCACACCGGTACTTTCCTGCGTCGTCCCGACTTGTTTTATAAATGATAAGTGACCCGTTGCTTGCTATCAGATGCTGAGAATTTTGTGGTCCATTGGAAAACTGTGTGCCATTTGGTAAAATCCAGATTATTTCAGGTGGTGGGTTTCCAACAACAGAGCAATTCAACGCTGTGGCCTTTCCAAGCGGGGCAACTATTTTTTCATTAAATGGATTTCTGAAGGTCGGTCTTCTCAGCATTTCCAGTACTTCTAACTGCACCACTAGCACGCTCTCTCCGCCTTCGTTCCGAGCCACACAGATAAACTCGGCTGAATCCGAAAGCCTCACATTCCTAATTTCCAAGGTTCCATTGTTATGGACTGTGATTCTGCTTCCGTAGTATGGAGCCGTGAGGAAAATATTGTCTGGCATGATCCACATGATTTGAGGAGACGGTGTCCCTTCGGCTCTGCAGTCAAAGTGTTTCTTAGAATGCCTCACAGCCGTGGCTTTAATGACAGTTTTGTTTGTATACAGACCATTGATTAATGGAGGCTTGGAGACTACGTCTAGTTTGTACATTTTGGTGTCATCCCCACCAGGATTTCGGGCCACACAGACATACTCTCCAGAATCGAGCAGTTTCACTTTGTTGATGGACAAAGACCCGTTGGTGTGAAACGTGTACCTGTCTCTGGAGAATGAAATCATGTCATTGGAAGGCAGCAACCAAAATATTTTTGGCTTTGGTTCCCCAGTGACCTCACAGTCAAAGACGGCTGTGTCTCCAGCCCTGACTCTCGTGCTGGTCTTGTGACCCTGCTGGATCCGTGGGGCAGCTGTTACTACCGTTAAGTGGACTTTCATCTCATCCTTCCCTAGCGTGTTCTGGGCATAGCAAGTGTAATCTCCTTCTTCTGCCATCCCAACTCTGTTGAAGTATAAGGTTCCATTGTCAAAGAGTGTGAACCTTCTGGTCCTGTGGCCACTGTCGTCAGCCTGCATGGCGTTGTTGATCATCGTCCCATCGGGCAAACTCCAGGATATCTCGGGCACTGGTGAGCCAGAAGCCTTGCAATCGACTTGGAAGTCTTTCCCGTGAAACACTTGCTTTTTAAAATGTTGCTTGTGGTCAATTTTGGCAGGTCTCCGTCTTAGGCTGACGCGCATCAGGATCAGATCATCCCCCATTTTGTTTCTTGCCGCACACAAGTACTCCCCACCATCTTTTTCTGTCACTGATCCAATAGACAGGGATCCATTCGGGTAGACGCGGATTCGGCTGCCCATTCTGAGGGGGAAAAAAGAGACTGATTTCAGTGTGCGGCTGTTAGCAAGGGGCAGGGAAATTGTCTCATTTATGTAGGGTTAGCGTATGGACATTTTCTTAAACTGCTGCAATAAAATTAAAATCAGTACTGGCTTATTAACTGTCTCTTAAGCTGTTCTGAAAGATGAAATTAACTGAATAGGTGTAATTTAGTGCAAACAAGTAGTATTTCTTAGATGGACTTCAAATGAATCTCCTTTGCATGGCTATTAGAAAAAAACAACATTTTAACCGTGAGGAGAATGTGAGAAATACCATTTCCTAGACCTATGACTGTCTTGACCACTTTACATATCAAATGATCATTTTGTGGTATACATCAGTAAAGAAATTCTACACAAATTTACTTGCTCAGAAAAGATACTGGATTGTACTTTTTAAGGAGATGTTAGTAACTAAACAATTAGTTATTTGGTGATAAAATGCCAAGGTAAGCCTCATTAGAAGCTTGCCACAGCATGTGTCCTTTGCAGGCAGCTGTGAAGTGACTCTGGTCTCTGCATCGTATTGAACCGCATGAACACCATTTTTCTCTCTGAAGCCACTACACAGCCTGCCATTACCATTTTGAACCACCAGATGGCAGATCTTTCCTAGTAAAACAATCTAGTTTTTCCAAGACTAGTGGAAACTTAAGTGCTAAAAACACAATCAAAAACACCCATTTGTTTCTCTTCTAATTTTTTGGCAACATGAGCTGATCAGAGAAACAAGAGGGAAAAGTGTGGATGACCTTACAAAGCATAACTGCTAACCAAGTCAAACAGCCTCAAGGCATTTTTTTTTTATCTTCCAACAAACATACTGTAAGTAGGAAGAATGTTCTAGGACAACTTACAAGTGCCGATGTTCTTTTTACTTATTTTTTTCTTCAAGCCTGAAAAGAATTTGTCTGGCATATAAACCAAGGAAAGATGATCATAATAGATGCACTTAATGAAGGGAAAGGAAACTTACCAGGGCCTTTACATTTACTTTTTAATCTTTAGGTAGTTCCCCCACTATACAGCTGAAAAAAACTGGTATTTAGAGAGACTCAGTACCTTGCTCTTTTCACCATGCTACACTGCCATCTGCTGTCATCCTTTCCTAATGTTTTGTAAGAGCACTGTTTCTCAAACCCAGGTGCACATTAAAATCATTTGTATGAAATAGTACTGGTGCCTGGGTCCCACCTCCAGAATTGCTGACTTAATTGGCGTGGAGTGTGACCTTGGTATCAGGACTCTTAGTCCAAATGATTCTTATGTGCAGCAAAGTCTGAGAACCACTGCTCTAAATCTTTGTTCTCAATGCGGTTCCCTCATTACCTGCATCAGAATTTAAGATGCATATTTCCTGGTTTCACTGTTCAGAGTTTCTGATATCCAGGAACCCACTGCTTAATTAAGTTTTGGAGCTGGTCTCAAACTTGAGTGCGCACTAAATTCACCTGTTTAAGAACACAGATTGCTTGTTAAAACATATATTGGATTCAAGTTCTCAACTGATGCTAATGTTCTTGGTTGAGCAGACAATCCTTTGAAAGCCAGTGACTTAAAAAAAATACCGTCCCCCACCCAAAAACCTGATGCATCTGAAGTTGTAATATATAAAAAGAGACAGAACTATAGCTGTTTCCTTTTATAAAGTGGTATTTTTAAGAGGAAATTTACTTTTGAAAGTGTTTTCCCTGAGTAGAGGAAAGAACTGTTTATGAAGATTAATGCACAGGCAAGCATCTGCAGTCTTTTAAAGCAGCACTTCCTGGACTTTATTGTGCATGTGATTAACCTGGGGATCTTTTTAAAGTGCAGATTCTGATTCAGCCTATCTGAGGTGCAGCCTGAAGTTCTCCTCTTGTAACAAGCTCCCAGGTCATGAGAAGCAAAGTTCTGAAGCAGAGAAAACACAAATGCTGTGCTGAAGCATAGGTCACAAAAGTTATATTAAAAGTTGTGGAGGTAGGTCACTAGTGCTGAGTTGAGACGGTTAAAAAAAAAAAATACCCAGAAAAGGCTATTTTTAGTTCAGCTGACAAGTAGGCTTTTTTTTCTTGCATTGGTTTCTGCATGGGTAGTGAAACTGTATTCAAAATTACACAGAATAATGAGCAGTTTCTGGGTAAACGAGAATCGCCAGCATGTGCTATAGAATTTTTTTTAGATGCATTAATTTCAGAAAAGAAGTGGCATTCAGCATTAATGCTGAATGCTTATAATGACTATAATTATAATATTAAATACAAAGACTGGTAAGCCATTGAAAATATTTGATGCCATAAATGGGCATATGTATAGTAGCTAGCTAACAAGCATAAACATGACTTCTGAAATTTACATTTCATAACTCAGCATTTTTAAATCTTAAATCTAAATTAATTTCAATTTTAACATTTAGTCAGGCAGTTTTGATGACTTATTTGAAAAACCTGAAAATTAACATTTACTTTGGAGTTAAAGATCACAAGTTAAATCATTAACTATATCCATTACTTATAGTTTGACACTAGAAAAATATTCTAAGCATAAATTCATATTATGTATAACTTTTCCTACATGTATGTTTTCTATTAATAAATAGATACATAAAATGGAAATGCTCACCCCCATGTTTTCTGTCATATGAAAAATCACTGCATGCAAATGGCAAATATTACATAATCTTTGAAAAGTAATAATTATAATTTATAAGATTAGTCTATAGAGAAAACAGATAAAAATCAAGATGAATATGCCCATAACAGAACATACTAGAGAGCGTGTGTATATATGTGTCTGACACGGTCAGAGTGATGGTGGTCCTAAATACATTTCACCTCGTGGAGGCCTCAATGCTGTGACCTTTCATAAAGTGTTTTGCAATTTTAGGGTAGAATAAGTTAAGTACAGATTGTTCTAAAATTTAAAATGTTCAGTAGGAGACTCTGAAGAGTGAAATAATGAAGTACGTCTCTTCAGAACCTTGACTGCATTACAAAATCCCTTCTTAGTTTTGGAGAGAGAGATTGAGTACATTTACACAGTTGCCATTTTAAAACTGTCACTATTATGGGAGCAAATGAGATTTTTATTCTTTTTAATTACATAAACTCAGTAAGAAGTTGGCCCTTAGAGTTAGGCATATGAAAAGATTGGTTTTTATATAATTTATATTATTTTCTATTACTCTTGAAAGGATTAGGTCTCTTTAGAAAAACTTACTTTTATGTGCAGAGTCTGTGTGCTGCTAGCCTCACGGTATCACATTTTCCACTTCAGAAGTTGTACAGCTAAATAGATAAAGAAGATAATCTCAACACAAAGGTATGGTTTACCTGTGCCACTGGTCGACGACAGCCTTAGATGGTAGCCTCCAGATTATTTTTGGTTTTGGTTCCCCAGTGGCTGAGCAGTTCAGTAGTAATTTGTCCCCTAAATTCACCTCCATCCATTTCTGGGATGCAAATTCTATCCTGGGGATGGTCTCTTGCTCCTCCACTGTAAGAATTACCACCCTTCTTTCCGAACCAGTGGAGCTGGTAGCAATGCATTCGTAAGTGCCCCTGTCTGAAGAGGCTACGTTTCTTATAAACAGAGTCCCATTTGAAAATAAGAACTTGGAATCGATCAATTCTAATGGTCTCACCTCAGTGCCATCAGAGAGGACCCAGTGAACGGTGGGCTGAGGAGTTCCTTTTACAGTACAGGGCAGTTTCAAGCTTCCACCCCAAGTCCCTGCAACAACTTGCCTCTTTTGCTCTAGAATAACAGGCGGGGCTGCAACGACTTGTATTTTAACCAGCAGTGAGTCCTGGCCCACCGGGTTGCTGGCCACGCACTTGTAGAAGCCCCGGTCGTAAATGCTGATAAAGTGGATGAGCAGCGTTCCATCAGATGTCACCAGGGCCTGCCGATTCCCCTCGGATGATTCGGAGACCACTGTTTGGTTTGCAAGAATCCAGGAAATCGTAGGGCTTGGCCTACCTTCAGCCCTGCACTTCAGTTCCACCGTACTTCCAGAATGGACTGTGATGTCTTTAGTACGTCTCTCCAGGATCCTGGGGGGATAGGAAACCACGGACAAGGTGACATGAAGGCGATCTGTGCCAAAAGGATTGGATGCTGAGCACAGGTACTGTCCACGGTCCTGAATGTCCACCCTCTGTATGGACAGGGTGCCATTGGGGAGCACCTGGAACCTGCTATTCTGTTTCCTTTTAGACAAATCAAGTCCTGATAAGAAGAAAGAAATTTATAGGCATAGGTCATCAAAGTTTAGACAGAAAACAGATAGTTAACATGGAAGTCTCAAGAGGAAGGCTATCTTTTTGTTAGGCTACTGGGAACAAATACATCTGAGTCTTCAGATTGCTAAAATTATTTCTGGATTTTTTTTATCCCCACAATGTTAATATAAAAGCCAGATGGTTCAACACAAGGACCACTCTCTCTTTTTCAAACATTTCTTTGATCTGCTTTCAAAGCATTTCAAAAAAAACAGCCTTAACATATGTTTTAAAACCTTCTATTGAGCAAAACACCATGCATGTATCAAACGAGGGTATTAATGGTTTTTGTGTCTTAGATAAATGTCATGTTCATGTTGATACTTTGGCGATGTAACCCTGAAACATAACAGTATTTTGTTTTGTAACTAAGGAAGACTGGCTGTAAAGAAAGTTTCAAATACCTGATGAGACTCTGGTCCAGTGGATAGTAGGCTTGGGATTTCCAACAGCCTCACAAGGAAGAAAGGCATCTGAGTTAGCAGGAACAGTAAAACTTGCTGCTTTTCCTCCAATGATCCTGGGTCTTTCAAATATATTCCTAGACAAAGAGTCAAGGGGAAGGAGTTTGGAAGTTGTTGTTTTTTGAACTGATGTCTTATCAAAGGTACTTTTCTTTGCATTCTTCTGTATATCCCAATTTGATGCATGAGTGGTGTCCTCTGGCAAACCTGGAGCAGGCAGTACGCTCACAACTGGCTTTTTGCCTTTTCCGGCAATTTCTGGGTGTGACTTGCGCCAAAAGTGGTTTTCTGACCAGAGAGAGGGAGTCAACTTAGAATTCTGTGGTTTAACTGTTATTAGTGCCGGCATAGGAGTAGAATGTAACAGAATGGAGTCAATAACGTAGGTGGTTCCAATGGTGAGTGTGGCATCTGGGTGAGTTTTGGGAGATGCTGCTGCTGACTGCTGTGGATTAGCATTGTGCCTTGAAGATTCATGTGGCTCAACCATTGTACTTGTCCTCATCCTGAAAATGGGAGTTGTCAGATTGTCAGTAACTTGACTTTGGTTACTCAAGGGAGGGGAGGTGGGAATTGGCACTGAAGTGGCACTGGTGCTTAGGAATGGTGGCATGGATGCACGTCTGATGACAGGCGTGGTACTCTGATGTGGTTTGCTGGACAAAGCGGTTTCAGAAGCAGCTGTGCTCGTCAAAGTCTGAGTACTTTCCTGGGGTGGTTCTTCAATTACACCTGTCAGATTAAAGGGTCTTGGATGAAGACCGATTGTGCTTGACATTTCTTTTATGTTGTCTACAGGGGAATGAGTAAAAGCAGACACAGTGGGCTTGGTTGAAGTTTCAGCTGCGGTTAGAACAGGAGGTGTCACAGTGGTGGATGTAATGAACCCAGAAGTCTGGCTGGGAGAGGTGTTTGGGTCATTCCTGTTCTTCAGAGGCTCCTTTTCCCCTTGTCCTTTTTGTGCTCTGGGTCTGGCTATTTGGGTTTTGTTGATAATGACAGATGCAGGGGTGGTAGGACCAGTTGTCAGTGTGGCTGTTTGCATTGATAGGAAATTTGTACTTGATTCTTCACTTAAGGCACCAGGAGGTGCAGGGTAACCGGGTAGGAAGGGCAGCTCCTTCACTGTTCGGCTCCCCCCAGGACTGTGTGTTTTACTGGTACTGTGATGAGTTGCAGCTGATGTTATGGGTGGACTTTGCATCACACTTGCTGAGAGTGTTGTGGAATGGAAGGCGGAAACTTTATCTGTGGGTAAAGCAGGAGCTATTTTAGGAAGCACCGTGTCTGTGCTTTTTTGGGAACCGAATTTATGCTGATTCTTTAGCTTTTCTTTTTGGATACGGTTATTTACAAATATCTGATACCAGGGAATTTTCCTTCTTAAAAATCTTGTAACGGCTATAGTAGTAGGCAAGGGTGGCTTGATGGTGGGACCTGGAAGTGGCGATACAATCACTGAGTCTCCTTTAGCTTCACTCGTGTTAGACTCGCTTGGGTAACTAGTATTTGTCATACGAATTTTTTCCATAGATCTGACTGTTGGGGCACGAGTCATGACTGCACTAGTTGGAGTCACTTGGGTACTTTCAGCGCTGAAATATTTTATTGTGGGTGTTGTTTTCTCAACACCTACATTTGGTTTGTTCTCAAATAGTAATGATGGATTGTGGACTGGAGTTGTAGATTCTTCTGCTGAGACTCTGGCAATTTCAGCTTTGGGGAGGGTGATGGGGGGAGAACTTGGAAAAGGCAGTGCTGCTGCAATAGTGGTGAGTCCCTCTCGGGGAGAACAGGATGGGCATCCCACATTGAGCTCTGTGGCTGAAAGCGGAGTAGTCTTTTCTTCAGAAGAACCTCTCAATGTTGGCCTCACAAAGCTGTATCTATGCTGTCGGAGAATCGGAGTTCTATATGGGCTGATAATTCGCCCTCTGTTCCAAATTTTCCTCCGTCTTCCAAAGCGTCTGGACAGTGGCATATTAATTGTACTATTTCTAGGAATCTGTAACTGAGAATGAGCAGCAGTGTATGGGCCCGAAGGGAGCTTAGAGATGCTAAGTTTTTGAGTAATGTGAGAATGGGAGTGATTGCTCCTGGGTTTGCCGACTCTTGGTACAGATGTCTGATGACTGTTCGTGGCATTGAATGACGCTAAAAATATGTCAGCTTTGCTGTTAGCACTAGTAAGCATTTTGATATGGACATCTTTGATCGTAGCCCCCCCAGTTATTGGGGGTGCACTCTGCAAATGCTCTTTTGTCCCCACATAATCAACATTCTGAAACTGAGTTGCTTCAGATCGTAGAGCAAAGACAGTAGACAAATTCTGGCTGGCTGTGCCTTGCATTTTGCTTGATGTGGTTGGGTTTATCTTGTTGGACATGGCTCTAGTTTTAATAGTAGTAGATGGTCTGAAATCTGTTGGGTTTTCAGGTGGTAGTATCTGGGGACTCACAATTGGGGAGACTTCAGGGCCAGCACTTGTCACGGGGCTATCAGGTAATTTTCTGGAATCAACAGTCACTGTCCTTGCTACAATGTTGGGAGTTTTTGTTGCCAGGACCGAAGCTTCCTCATCTGGAAGGAGCATGCCTGAGGAGTCTACTTCCTCACCAGGTATTTCCAGGAGTTGGGTGATTGGTGGAGATGGCTTTGCTGTGGTACTTTCTCCCTTCTCTGGCATGGTGGTCTTTTTAGCTTTCTCCAAAAGTGCTGCCCAGTGCTGTGGGTCAACTTTCCGGGCAGAGGGAGGGAACTGCCTCCTGTGCTCCCTGAAACGTTGGCTAGTTGACTGTCCACGCCGCTGGTGTGTTAACACCCTGTGTTTATACTTCTTATTTGCATTCAAGATTTGTTTTCCAGCCTCAGCTCCCGTTGGAGAAGATGTGGGGAGCTGTGCAGCAGGTGGGTCCTTAAGCTGAGCAGTGGGACTGGGCTCATCAAGTCCAGATCCATCTATTTCTGTATTATGCTCCACTGGCCTTTGACCTTTTGTTTTGACTGAAACTTGGTTAATTAAAAAATCAACCCCTGATGGGTTGGCTGCTACACACCAATAATAACCCTGATCTTTCTGACTGACCTGTGGTATTTTTAGTGTGCCATTGTGAAGAACTTGTTTATCTCTTGAGGACTGGTGGAGCACAGTGTTTCCGGGAAGAACCCAGCTAACAGAGGCATCTGGGGTACCAGTAGAATGGCATGGAAGGTCAAGTGTTTCACCAATGAAAACTGTATGGTGAGCCCCATTTTCCTGATCAGCTTCTATGTAGGGCTCTACCACAGTAATCCTGTAGGTGAGGATGTCTGCATCATTGTAATTGGTGCTTATGCAGTGGTACACGCCTGTGTCAAAACTATCAGCCATCTGGAGTTCCAGTTTTCCACTTTTGTCTATCAGGATCCGCCCATCCTCACTAACATACGGGGCTCTCACTTTACTTCCATCAGCCAGAAGCCACTCCAAATGTGGGGGAGGGTCTCCTTGGCCTGGGCAGTCTAGGTCAATGGTCCCACCAACCAAAACAGTGTGTTCCAGCTTAGTACTGTTATCCCTGGAAATCATGGTCCATTTATGTTTCTCTGGCCTCATCTCTTCCCTCGGTAAAGTGATGTGAGCATTGCTCGAGTACTGGATCTGCAATGTACCGAGTGTGGTGGCAGTTCTGTTTAGCTGCAAGGAGATTTGGTCTTGCATTAACCAAGGGGGATCTGCTCTGAGATCAGCCTCTATGTTGGTAAAGATGTTTTCAGGCTTCAGTACCACCTGTTTATATTTGTAGCAGAGCTGTGGTGTTTCAGTGAGCAAGTGGCTCCTTTCTAGTATCAGAGGAGAGTCGCTGTACAAAGCCAGAACTTGCCACACTGGCTGAATGTGACTGTAATCTAGGTGACATGCCAGAAATGTTGCAAATGATGCATTTAGCATGACGTGGTCATTTTCTTCAGTGAATACAATGGATGATGTCATTGAGGGTTTTGGGATACTGCAGACCATGTTAGCTTCATTTCCAGACTGGTCTGTCATATTCAAAGTGAGGGAGCCGAAGGGTGCCATGAAATCTTGGGGAGAGATGGACACAGAACTGCTGTCTTCCGAAACAGTCAGGCTCTTCAGTTTCAGGGAGGGGTCAATGGTTGGCTTGGTACACAGGAAGGCTGCAGCTGGGACTATAACCAACGGCTTCCCTTTAGAGGTCCCGGGGTTCATGCAGAGTGGACACTGCTGAGGATTTGAGGGACTTCTGTCTTTTTTGCATTTTATTATGTCTAGAAAAGAGGACAGTTGGGCTTTATGAATAAACATTTGAACATTTTGGATAAATAGCTTTTGATAGAATTTAAAACAATTAGAAAATTTTAGTGTTCGATAGAAAGTCTCCTACTTTTTTTTTGTCTTTGGGTTGATTTGTAAAAGTGATATTGTCTATATACCCAGTCATAATATTATATCCATAAGCACAATGATTTTGGTTGGTTCACTGCTGTATTTCCCATGCCTAGAAAGCACTGATATACATTTGGCACTCAGTAAATATTGGTTAGTTTCCTTATCTAAGGAAACTAAATGATATGCTTATGTTTGTCACCTTTTATTAATTTATCTGTTATTTAGTTCTGTTTCTCCATTTTAATGTTTTAAGACTCAGAGAACTTTGCTGTCCTTGAAGAGATAACCTGTTTGATAAATTACCATTTATAAGTCCTTGGACATAATGAAAATCCCAAGTTTCTCTCTATTACCGAAAGAGCCATGAATGAATGATACCGTATCTTGGCCTGGTCTAGCTTAGTTGCAAGTCAGCCTTTTGATGGTGAATACCAAATGAGTCCACCATTCACTTATGGTCTTAATTGTGCGTGTGCATAATAATTAGCCAAACCCATTAGGGCCAACATTTCTGTCATGTCTAAATAATCAAGTGTTCTCTTTTGACTGAAATGCCTTATGATCATTCTACGAGATTTAATCAGTCACATCAACTTCTACTTTGAAATTTCTTTCATCTATCCCAAGAGATAATAAAACAAGAGCCTACCTATATGCTGCCCACAAGAGACTGAGTGAAGGACACACAGATTCAAAGTGAGAGGATAAAAAAAGATATTTCATGCAAATGGAAGTGACAAGAAAGCAGGGGTAGCAATACTCAAATCAGACAAAATAGACTTTAAAAAAAGGCCATAAAGAAAGATAAAAGAGGACAATATATAATGATCAAAGGAGCAATATATAATGAAGAGAATATTACACTCATTAACATATATGCACCCAATACAGGAGCACCTAAATATATAAAACAAATACTAACAGACATAAAGGGAGAAATTGAAATGGGGACACAATAATAGTAGACTTTAACACCTCACTAACATCACTGGATAGATGTTCTAGACAGGAAATCAGTAAGGCAATGGAGATACTAAATGACATAATAGAACAGTTGGACTTAGTTGATACTTTTAGGACATCACAGTCCAAAAAACCAGAATATCCATTCTTTTCAAGTTTGCATGGAACATTCTCTAGGATACACCACATTCAGATACAAAAGAAGCCTCAAGAAATTTAAGAGGATAGAAATTATTTCAAGCATCTATTCTGACCACAATGACACAAAATTTATGGGATGCAGCAAAAACAGTCCTAAGAGGGAAGTTGACAGCAATACAGGTCTTCCTCAAAAAAAAAAAAAAAAAAAAACAAGAACAATCACAAATAACCTAATCTACCACCTAAAAGAATTAGAAAAAAAGAACTAACAATACCTAAAGTCAGCAGAAGGAAAGAAATAATAAATACATAAGAATCAAACCAAGAGCTGGGTTTTTGAAATAGTAAACAAAATTGACAAACCTCTGGCCAGGCTCACCAAGAAGAAAAGAGAGATAAAATAAGAAAGGAAAATGGAAAAATTACAACCAACATCACAGAAATACCAAAAACCATAAGAATACAATGAACAACTATATGGCAACAAATTGGACAACCTAGAAGAAATGGACAAGTTTCTGGAAACATACAGTCCACCAAAACTGAATCAAGAAGAAACAGATTAATTTGAACAGACTGATCACTAGAAATGAAATAAAAACTTACCTGTAAACAAAAATCCAGGACCAGATGGCTTCACTGGGGAATTCTACCAAACATACAAAAGAAGAGCTCGTACTGATCCTTCTCAAATTCTTCCAAAAGACTGAAGAGGAGGGAATATTCCCAAACTCATTCTATGAAGCCACCATCACCCTGATACCAAAGCCACCATCAAAAGAGAATATTACAGGCCAATATTGTTGAATATAGATGCAAAAAATTCTCGACAAAATATTAGCAAACAGAATCCAACAACACAAAAAAGATTATACACCATGATCAAGTTGGGTTCACCCCAGGGACACAAGGATGATTCAACATATGCAAGTCAGTCAACATGATACACCACATCAACAAAAGAAAGGCCAAGAGGTTCTCATACCTTCATTTGCCATACCTTTGCCATACCTCAGTAGTCAGGTGTAACACAGCTTCATCTAGTTGTAGGTACCTTCCATTCTTAGGTTCCATAAAGCTCTACGTGTTGCTTTTCTGTGAAATATGGATTTGTGGCCATTTTGCTGACAAACATTTGTTTCATAAATATTAAATTTATGTTCTGCTGCTCTGTTTCCAGGTCTTCCGATATACATAATAACTTCTTATTTTAATGCCAAAGTAGGGTGTAATAACATTTTAAGTGGCAAACTTAACATATGTAATACAACAGGATGAAGAGGATGAGATGGATACAGGAGATAATGAAGCTGGTAGAACCAATAAGAATGAAGATGTGGTTGAACACAGAGGGTGATTGAGAAGAGTGTAGGGAGACACAGTCTTAAGTTTGGTAACTGGATTGGTTGAGACAGACTCACTGGAGGAGGATCAGTTTTGATGGGAAAGGAAGAACATTGTGCCCAAGCAACAGGGCAGCCCATTAAAGGTCTGCCGTTTTGGTGAAGTCAGAAGCCTGAAAAGTCTTTTAACTCAAGAAGCATCCTAAGCCTTTCCAAATCATAGAAACCTCCTCTTTCAGGCATTTCAGATATCATGTCCCCATTCATTTAAATATACTGCTCTGGTGAAACTATTTAAAATGACTGGTCACTGAAATACTTGATAAGAGGTAGAGGATTTTACCTTACAAAATGCAGCCAGGGACTTCCACGCTGTTCCATGTAGTAGCTCCCATATCATGCATTAGACACAGCATTTAAAAGAAGCACTGCACTACTTAGAAGATTTCATTTGCTACAGTGGCTGGACAGGGTCAAATCACCTTCCCATCTGTGCACTTAGTGCGACAGGTAATCTGGCTACTCAGCATTCTTCAGCACATTTTAAAGTCTCAACTTACACAGAGGAGGTAGCTGGCAAGCCTGCAAACCTCTGTGAGCGCTCATGAGAGGCTCTTCTCAACCACCCACTTAACCAGTACCCTGGGCTCAGGCCCTGCTATTGCAAGGAACATGACGGACTCCTGGCTTAATTAAACCTCATCACAGAATTAGACTCACATCTTGGTTTGATTATTGCTAGGCCCTGGACATCAGGTATTTTACCTCAGATGCAAATCTGATCACGTTCTTTCCATTCTCTCCATCACACTAGGTTCCATTCCCGCAGAAGTGCCTTCCATTCCTCAGCCCCGCCATGCCCTATCAGGCTCCGCCGGAGGCTACTCCTCGTACTTCCAATGCACTCGCTGTCTGACACACCCTCTTCCATCACTGCCTAGCTGCTTAGCTCCTCCACGACCCAGCCGCAAGAGCACTGCTGCTGCGCGGGCTCCCTGCTTTGTGTTCTCCTGGTACCTTCCACTTCTTCCTAGCCCTCCCCACCCACTAGTAGAATGACTTGTCTAGCTGTCTGTCTCGCACAAGACTAAGCCCCATACTGTTCAGTACTCTTCATCTGTATGTTCCTAGTCCTGGCCAGTGGACGGTCAGGAAAGATTGGAAGAAGAAAGGACAGTCTAAATCTGAGAGCCTATTTCTTCCACATTTTAACTTACAAATTAAGATGTGTCTTACAACTGAAGGCATTTTCAGTAGCAGATGACCCGCTGGCAGTCTTGATATAGCTATCACTGCCTGCACACACACAAGTACTGTCATAGCCATTTATCCACATTGTTTTCTCTTCAACTGAGTTACATGCGCTGTTGGCATTACATATATTAAGTTTGCCGCTTAAAGTGTTTTTCATTAAAATTACATTTTGCTTTGGCATTAAAATAAGAAATTATTTATACAGGCAGGCTTGGAAACAGCAGTAAGACAAATTTAAAATTGTGAAACAAATGTTTGTCAGAGAAATAGTCACAAATTCATATTTCATACAAAAGCAACACCTAGGGCTTTGCCAAACCTAAGAACGGAAAATACCCACAAATAGATGAAGCTGCGTTGCACCTGACTCCTGAGATGCGTGCGAAGGGAGTGCCAAGTGAGGCAACGGAAGGTAAGAGAAAGTGTCAACCTCTTGGAGTAGATGAAAAAAATTTCAAAACAGAAGTTGATGTGACTGATTCATGAGTCTCATAGAATGATCCTTAAGGCATCTCAAAGGATATTTGATTATTTAGACACACTGAGAAATGTTAGCCCTAATGGGTTTGGCTCATTTATACATACACATACACACATATATATGTCACATACATATACACATATATATCACACAGTTAAGACCATAAGTGGCTCGTGGACTTGTTTGTTGTCACCAGCAAGATGGCTATTTAATAAAAGCTTAGTTTAACGAAAATTACTCAGTACCAATATGCTCTAGGCACATTCTAGGGGATCGAGATAGATAAATTAGACATAGGAAAGGCAACAGACATTTAATAAATATAATGAATGTTACCCATTGAAGATTGAAGTGTGGACAAGCTGGGGAAGTGGTGAAATGATTATTCAGAAGCAGAGGAGCAGCCAGGCTTCCCAGGAGGGTGAGTGCTGAGCAGTCAGTGGCTGCTCCATTTACATTTGTGTCATTTTTTTAGATTCCGCATGTAAGTGAAATCATATATTTGTCTTTCTCTGTCTGACTTACTTCACTTAATATGATAATCTCTAGGTCCATCCATGTTGCTGCAGAACAAATTTACAGTTATCAAGGGGGAAAGCGGGGAGGGATAAATTAGGAGTTTGGGATTAGCAGATTCAAACTACTGTATACAAAATAGATAAACAACAAGGTCCTACTGTATAGCATGGCGAAGTATATTCAATATCTTGTGACAACCCATAATAAAAAATATGAAAAATAATATAAACGTATAAATGAATCACTGTCTGTACACCAGAAACTTGTAAATCAACCCTTCATGGCAAATCCTACTTTCCCCGACACAGCACCTTTCACACTGACTGCTGCTTCTCTGTGTCCCACCAGAAACATGGTTAGAGCAGAGCTCTCGGTAGTCCCACCACTGAGCACAGGGCCTTGAACAGAACTCCAAAAAACATGCATTGACTGAATAACTAAGAGGAAGATAAGAGGGAAGGATTCTTATGGTTCATGGGAAGAGTAATGCACATATTTCTCTATTTCCACTTTTGCCAAAAGCCAGGAGGCTAGTTGACCTGAAGCAATGAAAGATTAATTCATTCTTGAATTGAGACAGTTCATTCTCACTGCATTATTATTTAAACTTCACTTTCTTTCCAGCTAAACTACCTTGGCCTCCCTACCCACTCATAAAACATCTCCAGGCAGATTTCTTCTATTAAATTAGGACAACGAAAGAAACGGTCTAGATACCTGGCTTCTCCTGTATCCAGTCAGACAACCATTTCAAATGACAGTCGCAGGTCCAGGGATTCCCGTGAAGATAAAGGCTTTCCAGATCAGGCATATAGGAGACCGCCTCTTGAGGGAGGGAGCTCAGAAAGTTATCAGACAAGTATAAGTACTTAATGAAAGATGTTTTAAATATCCGGAGGTAACGTAAAGAGACAAATGTATCTGGATGGAGCTTAGTGAGCTGGTTTCCTTCCAACTGTACCAGTCGGAGAGAGGTGAGTCCATAAAAAACCTCTGGGTTTATAAATTCAATATTGTTGTGATCCATATGCAACCGTGTCAAGCTCCAGAGACCATAAAAAGTGTCCTTCTGAAGTTTTCGAACTTTGTTATAGCTCATTTTTAAGACCTAAGAATAAAAAGAACATGCTTATTTTGTCAAAGGAGTTATCACAAAAGGGAAAATTATATCAGTAATAAAACATACACTGAGATTAATCCAATGCAGTATGTGTACCTGGTTTCAATCCTAACTTAAACAAACTAGTTGTAAATTAAATATAAGAATATGAGGGAAATTAGAACATTCATGAATATTTGATGATAACTGAGGAATTACTGCTATGATTTAACATACAATAATGAGATTGTGGTTATTTTTTAAAAGATTCCTTAACTTTGAGATACGTATTGAAGTACTTACAGATGAAACATTATGGTGTCTTGGATTTGTTTCAAAACAATGCAGTGAAGTGGAACAGTAGTGGGTGGAGGTACAGGTCAAATAGGATCTGTTACGTGTTGATAACTACTGAAGCTGGGTGGTGCTACGCTGGGGTTTACTATATTATTCTACCTCTTTAAATGGTATGCTTTTGAAAAATCCTATTGTGGAAATTTTCAACCAGATACAAAAGTATCTTATTTTTTCAAGTAAATTTAAGATAGTTCAATTTAAGATTTCTTGAACCTGAATTTTTCATAATTATACTGATTTTATCTTTCACATTTTTGACATATAATTCACATGCCATAAAGTTTACCTTTTAAAACAGTGTAAGTCGGTGGCTGTTAGTATACTCACAGACTTGTGCAACCATCTCCACCATCTAATTTTAGAACATTTTCATCACCCCCAAATAAAAACTGATACCCGTCAGCAGTCATTTCCCCTCTCCTCTTAGGCAAATCCACAGAAACAAAGTTAGCAGTTTTCTAGGTCTATTTCTCAGCATTTAAAATAATGATATGATACGTGGTCTTTGTGCCTGGCTGTTTTCAGTTAGCCTAATATTTTCAAGACCAATCCTTCTGTAAAATGTGTCAGCCTTCCATTACTTCTCATTGCTGAATAGCATTCCATTGTGTACATAGGAAAAATACTCTGTTTATCCACTTATGGGTTGATGGGCATTTGGGGTGTTACCTACTTTTTGGCTATTATGAGTAATACAGTTATAGTCAATTTTGAATTGAAATTAAAATAATTTTTGAATATTTCAGTAGTGTGTGAGTATTCTCCAGTTCTTTCTCCCAAAAAGAAAAGAAAAAGAAATGCTAGTAAAAATAATGATTTCTCATCATATTTTCCTGATTTGACCTAATCTGTCATCTCTGTTGAGAATGCTTTTCTGGAATGCCAAGTTTCCTAATAAGCAAAGAAAATTTAAATTGGCAACATGGAACAGCTTTGCCCCAAATATTACCAGACTCAATGTTCATCAATATCTACTGAAAACCTGGTCAAGAAAACAAGTATGTGTGAATTCCATGAAGGATATGTATTCCATCTAGTCCTCTGAAGACATATATTCCAAATAAAGTCTGATAAAGCCAAATCAACAGAATCACATATCTAGACTTAAATCTATGGCTTTACACAGGCCTGGTATGATGTGAAAAGGCTCTCTGCACCCTGGCATTTTATCTAAGGGTAGAACTTACTTAATTTTATTACACTGTTTTATGAGCTTTGGGAGATATTTTTTTTCTAGTTTAAAATCAGATGTGATTGTACTTTTCCTGAACAGTAGTTTTAATTTATTACAAAATTAATAGACATCATAAATTGAGTTAGGTTCTCAAAAGCCTCAAGTCCTGCCTACAGCACATACTGATCTTTATGTCTGCATTTCCCTGCACTCCCTTTGTCCTTGTTCCTAACATTTCTTCTGCCTTTTACTTCCTCACCTACTGGAGTGGTGATTCTTACACTATTTGATGCATTCTTAGAAGTCCCCATAACATTAATTTTTTTTTGAACCAGGCAATGCATAAATAAATAAAGTGAAACTTAAAAAAGTATATTACTGCCTTATAGAGAGCTAACTTCTGTGTAAAGAAAATTATTTTTAGAAACTACATTCAGTACCCAGGTGAACAAGAGTGGAAGGAGCCTTTCAGGGTTACATTTTAAAGGTTTAGTAATTCCTGGGCTTTGGGGGGGTTTTTTTTGTTTGTTTTTTCTTTTTACTTTCTATGAGCCTGAAGTGTGAGAAAATCAGAATTTTCTTATTATTCTAATACCACATAGTGTTGCACTGAAAAAATTAGGTTTTTGACATTTTCTCTTGATGTCTACTACATTACAGAACGTGGATTCTCTTGGAACAGGTGGCTTTTGGAGGCACATCTCGCCTCGTTAACCAGCCCCTTCCCCACACCAGCCTCACCTGCAAGGCCTGCAAGTCAGAGAAGGTCTTAGCAGGGATTGTGTGGATGCCATTGCTGTGCAGCATTAGTAGCTCCAACTTGTTCAGGCCAGAAAAATCCGTTTCCATCAATCTAACCAAACTGTTGTACCTGAAATAAAAACGTCATCCTAGGCATAAGTCTGTTAACTAAAGTTCAAATGTCAAAGAAAAACCCAACACACACACACACATAAAACTGAATCCCTCTTTTCCCCCTGTGCTGTAAGGAGATAATCCAATGCTTGAAATATTACTGAAATTCATCAGACGCCACGGAAGGTCAATGCTCTACCCAACCTGTGCAGTCTCAGTTACAGTCACCCCATTCATATTCCTGGAACATGCCACATCCCTTCCCATTTTCAAACCTTTGTGCATATGCTATTCTTTCAGGTTGGAATGCCCTTGACTCTGGCTCTATTTGTGAACACTGTTCCCTAATGACACGGCCCCTTGTTCTTCCAAGCGGACTTTATCATCATGAAACAGTGGTTAAGAAACCTGGGCTCTGAAGCTAAAGGTTTCGGGTACGATTATGAACTCAGGCATCTGGGAATGGTGCCCACCCTGGGTAAAATCAGCAACCTTTCTGTGCCACAGTTTCCTTGTCCGTAAAATGCAAATAATGGACTCTACTCCAAAGGGGTTAGGAGGATTAAATGAATGAATACATGAAGAGTGCTTCACTCAATGCCAGGACACAATGAAGAATGTTCGCTATTAGAATTATTGATTGTTCCCAGGGCACTTTATACGCTCTCTTACAGTTACCAAGTTGTACTGACTGTACACCTGTCCTCTCCCTTTAACAACGGCTTCTGTTAGTGACCACTGTATCCTGTTCATCGTTGTATCCCTGGTACCATCATTGTGTTTGGCACATAGTAGGTGCTAATGTCAAATGATGTTAAGTCCACTGGCATGTGCATTCACACACACAGCTTTTCGTGCAGCTTTAAAATATAGTTGCCTTTTAACAGATTTAATTAGGTATTCATTTTTAAAGTATTTTTAGTAAGTCAGTTTGTATGGGGAAAAGTCCAAGGGCCTTAAAAATAATCCAGCTGACTTTTCATACATATCTTTTATATACAGGAGGACACTTCCTGTTGTCCTGTTATTCCCCACTGATACATCCTTAATTCTCAGCTGGAGCTGTATTAGATGTTTAGCAGACGTGTAGCCAGAATGAAACTTTTCTATAATCATGAGTCTCTCAACTTACCAAGTGTGACATCAGGTCCTAGGAGAACTCTTCTCCTAGTAACAGTTTATCAGGAAAAATTTTCTTACTGCCCCTAACAAGCTTAAGATTCTCTTGCACTTATTTCAGAAGAGAAATATTGCTAAAATAACTGGTTAATCTCCCAAAGTCACAAGTGTTTGGGGGATGAGTCACCAGGGTAATCAATCCCTCCTTGAGAAGGGATCAAGACAAGGGCCCCCACGTACCCTAAGTTGATGCGTTCCACACTGGGCGGGATGCTGTCAGGGATAGAGGTCAGGTACCGAAACGTGCAGTGCACCTCTGTAGGCACGTAACAGGCACAGCGGCGAGGACAGGCCCTGCCCCCGGGGGCAGCCGCCAGGCAGATCCCAGCAAAGGAGACCAGTAAGTTAGTGATTCCCCTGCCTTCCACCTTCATCCTGAAAAAACATCACACCTCAGAGTTATAAATACGGTTTGAGCAAAGTTCCAGTGTGACCACACACAGTCACTCTGGTAATCTGGGACACCTTCCTGAAAGGTCATAAGGGGCCAATTTCATTCACAGCTTTTCTGGTAAAGCTTACTCTTTACAAAGCCACAGTGTGTTCTGGCCTCATGTGGACCTTTGTGATCAAGTGGGTATTTGTTATTGTGCAAATTCTTTTTTACAGATCCTCACTTCTTAATGAAAAGCAGCAATCCCTATTACTTAGACTCATCAAAAAGAGAATTTGGAGACAATAATGAATATACTGTGACAAATGAAATAGACACATATTAGTTTCCTGTTTATACATTGGTTCTTTTAGACTAAGCTTTTAAAAACTTGATTATAAAACAAATACATGTGCAACCTAAAAAATTTAGAAACTGTAAATAAGTGGAATAAAGAAAATAAAATCACTCATACTCCCACTACCCAGATACAATCAGTAACATTTTACTGTCTTTCATATATTAGATGTGTATGTTTCTGTGTATATATCTGTGTGTATATGATCAAATGAAGTTTCATAACATTTTTATCACTGAACATGTTTGTTTTTCATTTTATTAAACCTTCAAAAACATTTTTAAGAGACATAATAATCCACTGAAAGGAAGAATAAATCTTCTAACATGTCTTCAAGTCCTTGCCAAAAAAGACACATTGGACACTTCACTGCCAAATGATGGCCATAAGTAATGGTAACTGACTGGCAGCGAGGGCTTGAACCTTGCACCTGCGCCACAGTGGGCCACGCTGACCCTTGCAGGCATGATGCTATCTGCTTTTGCTCTGTTTAGAACATCCCTCTGCTCCTTTCCTTGGTCCCTTTCCCACCGTCTCACATCTGCCATGGCGGTAGGCGAGCATAACCAGGGAAGAAATATGCTCAACTTGCTGGAAAAATTGGTGTCTGTTACCAAAATGTGGGGCAAGCCCAGGGATCCAAACCTAATTTTTGCCTGAAATTCAGAACATACAAAGGTTGTAATGAAATTACCCTTTCCTAAGAAAAGTGACCTTCATAATTTATAAATCTCAGTGTTCCTTGTAATAGAATAGATTTCTTTTGGAATCTACCAACAACTGTCCTTTAGCCATAAACTGCACTTAAAATAACTTGAATGCTGAATTGGTTGTATCTTCATATAGACAGAAAGATGAAATTATTAGAATTTAGCTCAAATTAAAATTTAATACAGGATTAATCACATGATCATTTTTGTCACTATACCTATAATGGTTACAAAAATTTTTAATGTTGTATGATTTGAGACAGCATTTCCACCTTATCATTAGGTAAGCAAAGAAAGGGACAGTAGGTTGAAGGTAATTTTCTCAGCTAAAAAAATAGTTCTGGGTATGTCCAGTAGAGAGTTACTTAAGAGAATCAAAAGTCAAAAAACAAGTGGCTAGTGGATTCCCACAAACAAACCTGAAAATTTATGTAATGAAATAGGTAGAAATTGACATTACCTGAGCTCTTCTTTCCTGGTCCTGAATCCTCAGAGACTGCAAATCTTCCCAGGAAATGGAAAACTGTATCCAAACCTGAGTAAGGAAAGGTTCTCTGCTCCCAAAGTGAGCAAATAGCGTGGTCTTCTGGCTTGCAGCTCAGGAGTAATACTTTGGAGAGAGACCTGGATGGACTTCCACATCTGCAGTGTACATAACCCAGACTCGCATTGATCAGATGTGTTCCTCTATACGATTGCTTTTGTTGTTACAGAAACAAAAAGCAAAGCGGAGGTTTTAAAATGTCCTTTCTTCTGCCTCAACAGTGTGCTTTAATTCCCCCTTAAAATTGTCATTTAAATATAACTATTAATATCACTTATTTTGCGCCCAAGTCGCAGGAGTTTCTCCCCACTTAGACCTTTTGGGCAAATCTGTCATAGACGCCTTCTATAAGGGTTTCTTCCTACTGATAAATCTTTGCTCAGAGTGTGTCTTTTGCCCAGCATCAGTCACTGAAGAACTGACTTTCTTTTTGCTTTTAGTCCCTCTCCCTCTTCGGCGCATCGCCCCACCCCGAGCCGACCTTCACCCCCTGCACACCCTGCCCAGCTCGGGCGTCAGGACTAGCTGCGTTCCCACGCCAAGCCCCTCGCCACTGCGCCCCTGCGCCCCTGCCCGGGTATCCGTCCTGTTCCCTTCCCCGGAAAGGGCTGGCAGAGCCGCTCACCTCTTCGCCCAGGTGACCAATGAGCTCTAGCCGCCGGCGGTGCCCCGCGTTCAGCTGCGGGGGCGCAGGGACGGTACAGAGCCGAGGGAGGGGAGGCGAGGCGGGGCGGGGTGACGTTGACTTGTGTGTCTGGGGACGCCGCCGGGGCTCCACCGCACACCGATAATAGACACCAGGCTCTTCTTTATTTCTGAGAGCGAGCAGATGCCTGCTCGCTTTCCGTCTCATTTCCTCTTCTTTCTCTAATTCCCGGGACTTTTCTGGTATGTCCCGGCTCATGGGCAGGGCAGTATCAGTGATGGCACCTTCACGCCAGCTTTGATCTCCTCCACCTACTGACAGATGGTGGGGAAACCTTTCGGTTTAAGGATTTGCTTTAATCACCATGGGCTGTCCTCGGTCCTGAGGTTCCCCAAAGTTCCGCTTTATGGCTGAGAGCTAGCGACGATAACCTAGGATTATACTGCAGTTTGAATTTTCTGTTTGACCCAGGTACAGCAGCCTCTCTTATGAAAGGGAATTACTAGAGCACTGGACTTAAATATGATTTTTTTCTGTTTGAGTTGTGTCCTCCCTTTTTACCTCCACCCCCACCATCCATAAAGATAGTTTCTGGAATCGCCTCATCCTGCAACTCAGACTTCATTTAATAGCTCCTGCAGTTGTAGGCATGGCTCCCAATATTTTGACTCATAAACACTGAATTTAAGTAACTAAAATGACCTTTTCCACTTTATCTAGTTACACTGTATTTAAACTTTTGATGAGAATTTGAAATGAATGTTTCTGGGTAGTGATTCTCAGCGTGTGGTTCTGGGACCAGCAACATCAGCCCTATCCTGGACCTTGTGAAAAATACAAGTTCTCAGGCTCCATCCCTGAGCCACAGAATCAGAAACTGCAGGGAGGGGGCTGGGGTCTATGTGTTATCAAGCCTGCCACATGATTCCCATGTCAGCTAAATTTTGGGAATTAATGATTTAAGGAAATAATTTCTTATAAGGACAACAACTCATATTTATTGAGGGTTTACTCTGTGACAATGCTATGATAAGCATTTTACCAATACCGACTCATTTAAACCTCACAAAAACACCAAAAAAATCTATTTATGTCATTTTCATTTTACAGGTTAGGCACATAAAGGTAAGTGACTCACCCCAGATCATTGCCAGTTTGTAAGTAGAGAAGCCACAGTTGATTCAAACCCAGGCAGCCTGGCTCTACAGCCGACCATTTAACCACAAAGCTGCAGCTGCTTCACTTAGCCAAACACTGGGAATGTCCCATACCCAGCTGCTAATCATTCAAGTGATTTATATCTAATAATAAGTATGTCTGTTACCAGGGTTGAATTACAGAATCAGGGGCTCAGAAGTAACTCTAGAAATACATGTGCTAGGAACATGGTCTTTAGTCCTGTGAAGCTGACATGCTTCTTTAAGTTAAAAATTCACATGTGATGTCCAACCTTGGACGCTTGCTTTGGAAACATGGCATATTTGTGGGTTATTAGCATCCATAGTTTTTCTTCCTAAGCTCCTTGGCGACCAACCTCATGGCTTCATATTCTTTAGTCAATTTCCAACCAAGGTTTGGACTCCCAGATCCCTGCTAGGGTGAATCATAGAAAGGTGACCATGGCATGCTATACTCATTTTCCCAGGACAGTTACATGGGTCTTTTTTTTTTTTCTGCTGTCCGTTTCATAAAGAACTCTTGTTCAGAATGTCTGCTTGTCTTAAGAGTTTTTAAGGGAGGAATTTCTACAACTGCCTTGTGTCAGCATTCTCCATGTATTTTCTACTTTTCATTTAATCTACCAGAATTATGAGAAACTTGAAAGGCATGATGGGACTAACTCTAGTTGAACTTGCCCTATTTAATAATAATGGTACTAATAATTGCTATTATATTTAGAGCATGTATGTGCCAGAGGGTTTATATATGTTGCTTACTTCTCAGAAATATTCTTATAAGATAGGTGTTAAAATTTTATACCCATTTTCAGGTGATACTGCTAAGGATAAAGGATATTAAAGAATTCAGAGCCAAAATACAATACTGAACTAATTTAAAAATTCTAAGGCCCCTGTTCTTAAGCCTTACCTATCCCAGCCTCCCCAAGTGCTACTGTCATTTACACTATTGTGAAATTTGGAGGGTCCACAGCATATCCAAGGATTAAAGTTTGACCATTCTCCCTTCTAACCATACTTAATAATGCAATTTGTTTCTATAGATTCTTATGGTATACAAAACACTTTCACGTTTGAATAGGGACTCTTTCAATGTTTACAAGAAATAAGTAAAATTCAATGATAATAACTCCATTTTATAGATAAGGCAGAGGGTGACTAGGCATATGAATTGCCAAGGTCTCACAGCTGGGTCTTGGAATTTGGAATTAATCTGAACTGTGCTTCTGGGGGTGTGGGCTGTATATCACCCACACCTTCAGGACAATTTGCCATTTTAATTATCTCTCACCATAGTTTACCTAATATCTTTCCTGAAATCACTCCACTCTCCTTTTTACTAAGTCTTTCCCTAAACAGTATCAGAAAATTCACAGGCTTGATATTTTTTCTAGTAAACATGACAACAGACATCTGCTTTACCTTTTACATCACCGCTGGGAATTTACGTCTCCCCTCATCTCCATGTCATTGACATGGCTTGCTATCCCTTCTGGTATTTATTCCTCATCCTTAACATATCAATTGTGCCATTTGCCTATCACCCCCAAATCAGAGCAAGGAACACCAACAAACCAAGCCTAAGCTTTTGTATCATACGTAACCTGACAATCTTAATAACCCATGGATGTTAAAATTCATTCATATGAATCTCAACACATAAATGCCAAAATTGTTACACAATTGTTAATTAGGTCCAATTGTTACTAGCTCCCATATTAAATTAGTCAGTTAACCAATCAAGTCACCCGCTTAGTGATTCCACCAGCAATAAAGTAGACCCAAAATCCTGGCCACTCCATTTGTGAAGTTACAGCTGGCTGGGGCAAGTGATAAGTGCCCTTAGGAAATAGAAAACTAATTAGGAGGCCACTGAAAAGTACAACCTCAAAATGACAAATTAAAGTAGTGGTTTTGAGGATAAAGTTATTAGATATGAAGAAGTGTTTAGGAATCAGAAATGTCATGAATGTATATGGAAAAGAAAGCAGAAGTAAAAGAGAAATGATACATGAATCTCACATTTTTGGTCAAGGACTTCCAAGGATCCTGGGAAAACAAAGGCTGAAGCAGAAAAAGTGAGAACCCCACAGAGACAGATGCGAGAGAACACCGAACCAGAAGCAGCACTATGACTAAGTATCCACAACTGTCAAGAGTTAAAAAAACAGATTATCTAAAGGGTAGCCTAACTGACTTTAACACCATGCACTGGTCACCGTCCATGGCTACTTGTTGCTTTTCTAATAGGTCATCAAAGGCCATTATTGGTGCACATTTGCAGAATTCATCATGATTTCTTAAGCATGGGCAGGAGATACATCTAAGAGATCTGGAAATCCTTCCCAGCCCTATGAGCTGAAGTCTCAGAGGTTGTCTAAAGATGAACGTCCGATGTGTGAAGAAGGGATGAGGTGGTACCATGCAGGTTAGTGATGCAATGTTGGTAGAATTTCATGAGCATTTTCTAAGAGCCAGTAGAGAGTGGACTAGCATATGGGGAAATCTCAAGTGCACTATAGTCAACCCTTCTAGCCATCCTAGAAGTTGATCTTCGAGGAGAAAAAACCTCAATGTGGTTTCTGAGGTTAGCCACTGGGAAGAGGAGTGAGGAATCCAAAACCATTATTATGGGTGAAACATACACAGTGTCTGGTTAAGCCATTGGCCACAGTATGAAGCTTTCCCTATCACTGAGGTATTCTGAGGTACTGAGTTTTGGAGTAGGATTCTTTTGTTGTCCTAACACATGTGGTAGGAATTCTGGAGGGGATGATTTTTAGAGAATGATGTCCTTGTCAGATGATGCCTTAAAAAACTAGTTTTTAAAGCCAACAACTACACTACTACTTACATTCTTATCTCTCCCTACTACTCTCATCTCAGTTTAAGTCTTTGACTTAATTCTGTGTTTTATTAGAACTTTGCCCTTTCTTCATTGAAATCAAATGCAGTAGTTTCCAGATGCAGTCTCTCTGATGATAGGGAAAAGTAGTAAAGCCATATATATGTATGACTGCTCTTTCAAATAGTTTACAGAATTCAGCACAGATAGGGTAAGTGAAGGAATTTTTTAGGGGTAGGGTATCTTGGCTTTTTAGGATTTGTTTTACATGCATTGTAATTCACACACACAAAATAATGAAGAATAAAAAGGAAAACTTCCTTTTAAGTCACTGAACATAGTTGTAAAATAAATTAGACATTCTTCTTTCGGAATAAGCTACAGACATGTGAGGAAATTGTGAAAGAACAAAGGTTGATGTGGAAAGATTCAATAAAAACGATTCCAAAGACCACAATCATCACAGAGAAGCTACTCTGTGTTTTCACTTTTCTCAGTAGAGGTTTTAATTAACACACTCTGAGAACAGCCATGGAACAATGCAAAAGAAAGTCTATGGCTTCAGAGCAGGTCAGGAAACTTTTTTCTGAGAAGGGCAAGACAGTGACTATGCCAGGCTTCATGGGTTACAGGGTCTCTGTCACAAGTACGCAATCCTGTCACTGTAGTGAAAGCAACCACAGACAATATGCAAATGGGTGAGCATGGCTGTTTTCCAACAAAATCGTGTTTATAACCACTGAAATTTGGATTCCATATCATTTTAACATATCACAAAGTATTATTATTCTTTTGATTTTGTTTTTGATTATTTAAAAATATAAAAAACATTCCTAGGTCATACATCATATAAAAACAGGCAGTGGGCTGAATTTTGTCATACTTTGCCTCCTTCTGCTTTAGAGCTAAGCATTCCCACTGGGTCCTTTGTAGTAAAGACATGATCTGGACACTGGAATTTAGTGTCACATTAAACTGTGATCTAACATATCAAATACAAAAAGGAAGAGTTTAAGGGATTTCTCTTACTTCAAAATCTACAGTTAAATGGCCAAATATGCTTTAAGAGATTTATCTTCAGCATTCAAAAGTCACTTTCTGGATGGATCATAGCTGTTTTATAATTTGGAGTTTCTTAGTGCAGTATTCTGTGATAATCTTGCCAGAATACAACAGTGACATATTCCAGCATTGTCAAGATTCTGACATAGTGCTTAAAGGATGCCTAACTAGATGGATAATTTTAAACTGCACTCTACAAATAAATAACCCTTTTCTTCTTCTTAGAATTCTGTATCTAGGAAAGAGAGAATTTACTTCTAACCATTATGAGAAGACGTAATCAAATTCCAATGTCCTACAAGAGTAAATCATTTTGTATTTGAAAAGAAGGACAAATCCAAAGAGATAAAAGGACAGCCAAGGCCCATCCTTAGGCACTTAGAAAGACTGTGATATGAGAGGAAAAGTTTAAGCGATAGGATGAAGTCATAGAGACAGCTTCGGATGAGATAAAATACAGCCCTTTCATATTAAATTAAATTGCTATATGCTTAGGGAACATTAGCCTAAACCAAAAATATCAAGAGTAAGGCTAATCAAACAGTCAAGAATTTGATTTGCTATGTTCTCCCAACACCTGAGCTCTCAGGTAAATACTTTAAAATTTAATAAATAAAGTCTTATTTTTGTACAAAATCTGATTTAAGTTAGGAAAGTCATGTCTACAAATACAAAGCAGCAAGACTTTTTCACATCATGTAGTCCAAAGAAATTCCAGTTGCAGCAGTTGCAAGAGTTAAAAGAGCTAAAGTTAAAAGACTTAACACAGATGAACTTTTTCTTTCCTGTATAAAAATTAAATACAATACTGGAGGAAAGTAGGGTGTTGGTTATTCATAAATTGGGATAGATTCACTGCAAGTCTTGATAAGGAAAATGGTTGGGAACTGAGAGACTCCTACATATATTAAAACCAGTTGTTTTTCTAGTTAATATGAAAACAAAGTTTTAAATGTCTTTTAATTAATTTTATTTTCTACTCTTTTAAAGTTTTAACCCTGTCCATCCAAGGAATGTAAGTCTGAGTAGTCTACTGAATACTCACTATGTAAAGCTAAATTCTCCACTTAATAAACATAATATAGTATAGGAAATTTCTGGCTAATTTTATGGATATGTATACAGAAAAATTCACCAGTTAGCACAGTGGTTAAATATATCCTCCGTTAAAGTAAAAACACAGAACAGACCTCTTCTTGTTAGGAACAAGAGGTTTTATAGGGATTTGAGAACTCTAAATATTAGCTTGTAAATATGTCATTTTCTAACAATGTCAGGGAATAAGGAATACACATTTATGGAGTGATTTCAGAGTCTGAAAACAGGTCCATTAACCTATAATTATTATGTGGAATGTAATTTGCATGTTCCTCTTCAATGCCATCGTTACCTGCAACAGTGACATTTCTATACCATGCACTGTGCACTCTACAGAAAGAGTTACATCATGCAGAAGCAGTCTTTGCTTTGAGGAGTTAATAATCTAATGAAAAGAACATGATAAATGAAATGATTACCTTTATCACACTTACCTATACAGGAGTACGCACCTAAATGGTCACATGTTATTGTGGCCATATGTTTATTGTTGCTTTGGTTTTTAAAAACAATACCTGTTCAGTGGAATGGCCAAGATGGTGGAGTAGGGAGACCCTGAGCTCACCTCTTCTCACTGGTACAGCAAAAATCACAACAATTTACAGAGCAACTATTGATGGGAAAGATCTGAACACTAGCAGAAATGACCCTCTACAACTAAAGATATAAAGAAAGAATAAGATGGGTAGGAGGACTACAGAGAGACAGCATAGTCAAAACTACCCCCAGGTGGGTGACCCACCAATGGGAGGATAATTACAATTGCAGAGGTTCTCCCCAAGGAATGAGGGGTCCATCCTGGGGTGTCCTGCACCAGAAAGATTAGCACCAGAATGTTGGGCTTTGAAGGCCAGCAGGGCTTACTTTTGGGAGAGCCAGAGGGCTATAAGAAACTCCACTCTTAAAGGGCACAAGCAAAATATCTCACACAATCTGAGGCCCAGGGAATAAGCAATAACTTGAAAGAAGCTTGAGTCAGACCCATTTGCTGATCTTGGAGAGTCTCCTGGAGAAGCAGGAAGCAAATGGAGCTCACCCTGGGGGACACAGATGCTGACAGCACCATTTTGGAGCTTTCTCTTTAACTTATTAGCAGCAGGACCTGGCCCCACCCACCAGTGTCAGCACCAGTACTTGGATGCCTCAGGCCAAGCAGTTAGGCAGGCAGGGACACAGCCTCATCTGTTGGTGAGCAGGCCAGCTACTTCAGGACTCTCTGAGCCCCCAGCCACTACCAGGATGTGGCCCCAACCACAGAGGGCCCAGAACCCAGCCCTGCCAACCAGGGCACCAGCACTAGCCACAGGACCACCTGGGCTCTGGCCTCACCCAACAGCAGGATAGCACCACGTTTGGGACACCATGAGCCCCTCAGCCAGCTGCTCAAGGATCTGTCCCCACCCATCAGTGGGCTGACCCTAGCTTTAGGACACCCTGCAGCCAGCCATGTCAGGAAACAACCCACTCACCAGAAGGCTAACACCAGCTCCAGGACCCCGAGGGCCCTGTAACCAGAGATTATGGGATCCAGCTTCACTCACTAGTGAGCTGGCACTAGCCCAGGGACCCCCTGGAATTTGACCCCACTCACTAGTGGGCCAAAACCAACTCTGGAACCCCCAGGAGCCTGCATCCAGAGGCCCTAGAATCCAGCTTCACCCAACAGTGGGCCAGCACTAGCCCCAGGACCTCCAAGGCCCTGCAGTTGGAAACCATGGGACTGAGGTCCATCCACCAGGGGACTGGCACTAGACCTGGGACAAGCTTTGCCTATCAGGGGGCAGATACGGACTCTGAGACCCCTAGATCCCTGCACTAGGAACACTGGGACCTGGCTTTACCCATCAGTAAGCCAGCACCCCCTGCACCTCATTCCCACCCAGTTGTGGCTCAATACCAGTCCTAGACTCATAGGCCCTGAAGCCAAAGTCCCCAGGATCCAGTTTCACCCACCAGAGGACCAGCACTAGCCCCAGGACTCAGACCCACCCACCATCAGGCTGACACCAGCTCTGGGATCATCAGCCAGCCACTCTAAGATTCAGCCCAACTCAACATCCAACCAACCAGATTTGGGACAGCTCAGACCATGCAGCCAGCCATGTCAGGAACCCACCCTGCCCACCTGCAGGCAACAATAGATTCAGGACCCCTGGTGGTTGTAAAACCACCAACCCTAGGACTTGGCTCTGCCCACCAGCAAGCCAGCAAGAATCTCAGAACCCCAAGTGGTTCTACAACCAGCTGCCTTGTGACCCAGCTCCACCAATCAGTGGTCAGTAGCCTCTGCACAAGGCAGGGTATGGAAACCAACTGGAGTGGAGGCAGCCACACCTACTGGACTGCCCACGGTAGTCAGCCACCTACAATAGAAGGACCCATGCAGCCCACACAGGGGATACCCCTATAGCTCTGGTGACTAGAGATGGGTGCACTGCTGGGACACATAGGACATCTCCAACAAATGGTCACTTCTCCAAGATTGGAAAATGTAACCAACCAACTGACCACATAGACATAAAAATGGTGAATTAGGCAAAATGAGTCAATAGAGGAGTATGTTTCTAATGAAGGAAATAGAGAAATTCTCAGAGGAACTAAGTGAAGTATAGATAAGAAATCTGCCCAATAAAGAATTCAAGGTAACGATCATCAAATGCTCAAAGAACTGAGAAGAATGGACGAACACGATGAGAATTTTAACGAAGAGTTAGAAAACAAAGAACCAAACAGAGCTGAAGAATACAATAACTGAAATTGAAAACAAACAAACAAACAAACAAGAAGGAATCAACAGTAGATTTGATGATAAAGAGGAATGGGTAAGCAAACTAAAGGGCAGACTTTCATTGGAAATTACTGAAACGGACCAGAAAAAAGAATAAAAGGAAAAGAGGACAGTTTAATAGACCTCTAAAACAGTATCAAGCATACTATCATTTGTATTATAGGGGCCCTAGAAAAAGAAGAGACAAAGGGGCAGAGAAATTATTTGAAGACATAATAAACTTCCCTAACCTGGGAAAGGAAACAGACATCCAGGTCCGAAGCACAGAGAGTCACAAACAGGATCAATCCAAAGAGGATGACACCAAGAACACTGTAATTAAAATGGCAAAAATTATAGATAAAGAGAAAACATTAAAAGCAGTTAGGGAAAAGCAGTAAGTTACATACAAGGGAACTCCCATTAGGCAATCAACTGACTTGCCAGCAGAAACTGCAAGTCAGAAGGGAGTGGCCTGATATATTTAAAGTGATGAAAGAGGAAAATCTAAAACTATGAATAATCTACCAAGTCACGCTTCCTTCAAATTTGAAGGAAAGATCAAAAGTTCTACAGACATCCAAAAACTAAAAGAGTTCAGCACTATAAAACCAGCTTTACAAAAAATGTTAAAAGGACTTGTCTAAGAGGCAAAGGAAAGGCCACAGCTAGAAACACGAAACTTATGAAAGTAAAAATCTCATTGGTAAAGGCAAATATACAATAAAGATAGTAAATCAACCAGCTATAAAGCTAGTAGGAAGATTAAAAGACAAAAGGAGTAAAAATCATCCAAACCCACAGTAAGTAGTTCAGGGATACACAAAGTAAAAAGACATAAAATATGATGTCAAACATAGTAAACGCTGGTTCGGGGGAGTAAAAATTCAGGGTTGTTAAAAAAAAAAAGTTTGAACTTAAGGGATAAGCAACTTATCCCTTAGTCATGTATATATGGAGATTGCTGTATATAAATCCCAAGGTAACCAGAAACCAAAAATCTGTAATATATATATACACACAGAAAAGAGAAAAAATCCAAACATAACACTAAATATGGTCATCAAATCACAAGCGAAAGGGAGCAAAAGAAGAAAAAACAAAGAACCTTAAAAACAACTCCAAAAAACAATTAATAAAATGAGATTAAGTGAATACTTATCAATAATTACTTTAAATATAAATGGACTAAATGCTCCAATCAAAAGACTGAAATTGAGAGAATGGAAAAAGTTCTTCCATTCAAGTGGAAATGAAATGAAAGTCTGGGTAGCAATATTTATACCAGACAAAATTTACTTTAAAAGAAGACTGTAACAAGAGACAAGGAAGGACATTGCATAATGATCAAGCAATCAAACAAAAAGAAGATTCAACAACGGTAAATATATACGCCCAACATAGGAGCATCTAAACACAAAAAGTAATTATTACAGACATGTAAAAATTGACAGTAACACAATAATAATAGGGGACATCAACACCTGACTAACATCAATGGAAAGATCAGACAGAAAATCAATAAGGAAACACTGTCCTTAAACAACACATTAGACCAAATACACATAATATATACACAACATTCCATCCAAAAGCAGCAGAATACACATTCTTTTCAAGTTCACATGGAACATTCTCCAGGATAGATGTCATGCTAGGTCACAAGCCAAGTCTCAGTAAACTTAAGACCAAAATCATATCAAGCATTTTTTTCTGACCACAAGGCCATGAGACTAGAATTCAAGTATAAGAGAAAAAAAAAATTATGAAAAACACTAACATGTGGAGGCTAAACAATATGCTACTAAACAACCGATGGATCACTGAAGAAATTTTAAAAAATAACTGGAGACAAATACAAACAAAAACACTACAATCTGAAATCTATGAGATGCAGCAAAAGCAGTTCTGAGAGGGAAGTTCACAGCAATAGAAGCCTACCTCAGGAAACAAGAAAAATCTCAAACAACCTAACCTTACACCTAAAAGAATGAGAAAAAGATGGACAAGCAAAACTGAAAGTTACTAGAAAGAAAGAAATAATAAAGGACAGAGCAGAAATAAATGAAAAAGAGACTATTTTTATTTCATAAAAACAGAAAAGATCAATGAAACTAAAGAGCTGGTTCTTTGAAAGGATAAAATTGATAAAGCTTTAGCTAGATTCATCAAGAAAAAAAGACCCAAATCAGTAAAACTGGAAATGACAAAGAAGTTACAACCAACACCACAGATATACAGAAGATCATAAGATTTATTCAAACAATTACACACCAATGAAAACGGCAACCTAGAAGAAATGGTCAATTCCTAAAAATATACAATATCCCAAGACTGAACCAAGAAGAAATAGAAAATTTGAAGAGACTAATTACCAGTAATGAAATTAAGAAATATTTTAACCACCCCCAAAACAAAAGCCTAGAACCAGATGGCTTTACAGGTGAATTCTATCAAACAGTTAGAGAAGAGCTAACACCTATCCACATCTATCCTTATCAAACTATTCCAATTGCAGAGAATGGAATGCTTCTGAACTCATTCTACGACACTAGCATCACCCTGATACCAAAACCAGACAGATATCTCTCACACACTCACACTCACTCACACACACACACACAATTACAGGCCATCATCTAATGAACATGTATGTAAAAATCCTCAACAAAATATTAGCATACCAAATTTAGCAATACATCAAAAGGATCATACACCATGATCAAGTGGAATTTATCCCAGGGATGCAAGGCTGTTTCAGTATCTGTAATTCTATCAATGTGATTGATACACCACATCAACAAAATGAATAATAAAACCATATGATCATCTCAATAGACGCAGAAAAAGCTTTTGACAAAATTCAACATCCATTTATGACAAAAACTTTCAACAAAGTGGGTATAGGGGGAACATACTTCAACACAATAAAGGCCAATTTGACAAGCCCAGGCTGTCACCATACTCAATGGTGAAAAGCTGAAAGCTTTTCCTCTAAGATCAGAAATAAGACAAGGATGTTCTGTTTCATCACTTTCATTCAACACAGTATTGGAAGTCCTAGTCACAGAAATCAGACAAGAAAAAAATAAAAGGAATTCAAACTGGAAAGGAAGAAGTAAAACTGTCACTGTTTGCAAGTGACATGGTACTATACATAGCAAATCCTAAAGATGCCACCAAAAAACTATTAGAATTTATTCATGACTTGGGTAAAGTTGCAAGATACAAAATTAATATACAGAAATCTGTTGTGTTTCTGTAAACTAATAATGCTCTAGAAGAAAGAGAAATTAAGGAAACAACCCCACTTATAATCACATCAAAAAGAATAAAATACCTAGGAATAAATCTAAGGAAGTAAAATACCTGTACTTAAAAAACTATAAGACAATGATGAATGAAACTGAAGATGACACAAACAAATGGAAAGATATACTGTTCCCATGAATTGGAAGAATAAATATTATTACAATGACCATACTACTCAAGGCAATCTACAGATTCAATGCAATCCCTATCAAAATACCAAGGCATTTTTCAAAGAATTAGGACAATTAACATATGTAAAAAGAATGGGAAAAATAAAAATCAACATTAAAAATCATGTTAATAACTGCCACAGGAAAATTCCATTGATGAATGCTAAAATTAGTGGATGATATTTCAAAGAGGAACAATATATTCACATAGCCTCCAGTAACTTTCCTGAAAATATTTATGAATTACTCTAGTGCTTTTATAACATTTCCACAAATTCCTTGATTTTCCTTTCTCCAGGAGATGAAACTTAATTCCTTTACCCTTGAGTGTGAGCTGGATTTAAGCACTTCTAATGGATAGAGAATGGAAAGAAAAAAGTAGTAACTTTACAGTAGAGAAACCTGGCAGACACCACCATAATCAAACGATCAAGGTTAACATCAGCAGTGATGCTATGTTGATAGCATGTAATCCCCAATACGATACTTTTGTTCTCTGATGTTCTTCTCAAAAGGCCCAAGTCTAATAACAAGGAAAGACCAGCCAAGTCCAAACAGAGGGACATTCTACAAAATACCTGATGAGTATGCTTCACAAGTGTTTAGGTCCTGGGAGACATGGAAAGACTGAGAAACCACCACAGATTAGAGGAGACTAAGGAGACATGATGACTAAATGCAACCTAGTATCCTAGATACGAACTTGGAACAGAAAAATAACATTAATAGAAAATATGGGAAAATGTGAATAACATCTGTAATTTATAGTACTGTTTATTAATTTTTAGTGTTGATGAGTGTACCATAGTCACATAGGGGAAGTTGAATAAAGGATATGAGAATTCCCTGAAACATTTTTGCAACTCTCTGTACACCTAAAATTATTAGAAAATAAAAAGTTAAAAACAAAGAATCTGAACTGTATAAAAAAACTAGAAACAACCCAAAAGTCCTTCAACTAATGGGTGAATAAACAAACTGGAACATCCATACAGTGGCCAACTGCTCAGTAATATAAACGAATGAACTACTGATACACACAACAACATGGATGAATCTCAAATGCATTCTGCTCAGTAAAAGGTGCCAAACTCAAAATCAAATGTAATTTAATTTTCGTGACATTCTGGAAAAGGCAAAAATGTAGAGATGAATAATAGACTAGTGGTTGTTAGTGGTAAGAGCTGGTAGGAAGGAGTTGACTGCAATGGGGCAGCATAAGTGATTTTTTGGGTGTAGTGGAACTGTTCTAAAGCTAGATTGTGGTGGTGGTTACACAACTCCATTTGTTAAAACTTATACAACTATATAAGGTGAAAAGTTATTTTATTCCGTATAAAATTTAAAATAAAATTTTAAAACAAAAAAATTAATAGTTTGCTGAATATCTTGACAGTAATAATTCTATAAATTGCAAATGTTGATAGAAATCTATTATACATAGAAAATATGCACTTTATCAAAATGGAGTCAAATTAAAATAGAAAGCCTAAATAATGTAATAATTTAAAAAATACAATTAATTTTAAAATTTTCTCAAAGAAAACATCAGACCATGACGGTTTTACCAAAAGATACTGTAGCTATAAATACACTATTACAGAGTGCAGAAAAGAGAGGAAAAATTCCACTATTTTATAAAATTAATTTAACTTTAACATCAAACTCAACGAGGACAATATAAGATTATAGGTCATCATCTCTCATGAACATTTATGCAAAATTAAACAAATACCTGGATCAACTAATGTATAAAAATTAAAAGTTGATACATCAGGACTGAGTTGGATTTATCCTACAAACTCAATTTGAATTTAACATTAGAAAATTAAGTCAATAATTACACTGAAATATTAATTTATTAAAGGAGACGAGGAATCCAATTATCTCAATACAGGAACAAAAGAAAACATCCAACAATCAGTCATGACTTAAAAAAAATTAGCAAACTAGAAATAAAAGGAAACTTCTTTACCTTGATAAACCATTCTACAAAAACCTACAGCAAACATCTTACTTGACGGTGAAGTGTTGAAGCTGTCCCTTTAAAGTCAGGAACAGGCAATGATATTCATTATCCTTACTTTCTTTTCAATGTTTAGCTAGTGCAGAAAAGCAAATTTATATATATTTGTATATATATGTGTATATTGGTGTGGGGCAGTAGGATTTGGAAAGAAAAAACAAACCCTTCATTAATCTCAGGTAACAAAATTGTCTACCTCAAAAATACAGGTTCCAGATAAATCATTAGTATTAATCATGTGTTTAGAAAGTTTCCCAGATACAAAATTCACATGAAAATAAATTGTTTTGTTATATATAATCAAACATCAATTTTAAAATGTAATTTCTAAAAAGTAATACATCAAATATATAAAAACCTGAGAACAAATTTAATGAAGACGTATAAAACTTTTGAGAAGGAAGTATGAAACAACTGAACTATATTAAATAAAATATAAATAGGAAGGTAGTAAATATTAAATAGGACAGTGCAATATTGGCCCAGGAGCAATTATTAGTAGAAGTTTAATAGAGTATCTGTAACAAACTCAAGCAATGTAGAAACTTGATCTATGACATTCGTGGTGGCACTGATAGACTATTCAACAAATTGACTGGGACAAATGTTTAGCTATACAGATAAAACATATAAAATTTGACCTCTACCTAACACTTTACAAAAAAAGTCAATTCAAACTGAATTACAGTCTTTTGAGTCTGGCTTCTTTCACGCAGCATAATGAATTCAAGATTTATCCATGCTGTTGACTGCATCAGTAGTTTGTTTCTCTTGCTGGTTAACAATAACCTATTGTGTGATGAGCCCAGTTAGTTACTCACCAGCTGAAGCATATTTTGTTGTTTTTAGTTTCTGGCAATTATGAATAAAGCTGCTATAAACACTCAAGAACAGGTTTTTGTGAAAAAAAATATTAACTTTTCTTAACTACTAGGAAATCATATGATAAGTATGTTTTTAATTTTACAAGAAACTCCTAAAATATTCTCCAAGGAGGCTGTACCATTTTGCATTCTTACCAGCAATATTTGACAGTTCTAGTTGCTCTGCATCTTCAGCAGCACTTGTGTTATTTTCTTAAGTGAGCTATTCTAATAAATGAAATCTTATTAAGTAGTGAAATTGTGTTTTTTTTTAAATTTTTTATTGAAGTATGGTTGATTTACAATGTTAGTTTCAGGTGTACAGCAAAGTGATTCAGTTAAACATACACATACATACATATTTTTCTTTTCAGATTCTTTTCCACTACATGTTATTACAAGAAATTGAATATAGTTTCCTGTGCTATACAGTAGGTCCTTGTTGTTTATTTATTTTGTATATAGTAATGTGTGCCTATTAATCCCCAACCCCTAATTTATCCCTCCCTACCCTTTCTCCTTTGGTAACCATAGTTTGTTTTCTGTGCCTGTGAGTGTATTTCTGGTTTGTAAGTAAAATTTATATCTTTTTTTAGATTCCACATATAAGTGATATATTTGACTTTGTCTGACTTACTTCACTCAATATGATAATCTCTAGGTCCATTCATGTTGCTGCAAATGGCATTATTTCATTCTTTTTTATGGCTGACTAATATTCATATATATATATATATATATTAGGTTCCATTTGTGTTAGGAAAACTGGACAGCTGCCTGTAAATCAATGAAGTTAGAACACTCCCTCACACCATATACAAAAATAAACACAAAGTGGCTTCAAGACTTAAACATAAGACAAGACACCATAAATATCCTACAAGAAAACACAGGCAAAATATTATCTGACATACATCTCAGCAATATTCTCCTAGGGCAGTCTATCCAAGCAATAGAAATAGAAGCAAAAATAAACAAATGGGACCTAATTAAAACTTACAAGCTTTTTGCACAGCAAAGGAAACCATAAGTGAAACAAAATGACAACCTACAGAAAGGGAGATAATATTTGCAAAAGGTGAGGCTGACAAGGGCTTAATTTCTAGAATATATAAACAGCTCATACAACTTAATAAGAAAAAACAAACAACCCAATCCAAAAATGAGCAGAAGACCTAAATAAGCAATTTCCCAATGAAGACATATGAATGGCCAATAGGCACATGACAAAATGCTCAATATTGCTAGTTATCAGGAAAATGCAAATCAAAACTATAATGAGGTATCACCTCACACCAGCCACAGTGGCCATCATTCAAAAGTCCACAAACAGTAAATGCTGATGAGGGTGTGGAGAAAAGGGAACCCTCCTACACTGCTGGTGGGAATCCAGGTTGGTGCAGCCATTGTGGAAAACAGTATGGAGATTCCTCAAAGACTAGGAATAGATTTACCATATGATCCAGCAATCCTACTCCTGGGCATATATCCAGAGGGAACCTTAATTCAAAAAGAAACCTGGACCCCAATGTTCATAGCAGCACTATTTACAATAGCCAAGACACGGAAACAACCTAAATGTCCATCGACAGGTGATTGGATAAAAAAGTTTTATACAATAGAATACTATAAAAATGCCATAAAAAATGCCATTTGCAGCAACATGGATGGCTCTGAAGAATGTCATTCTAAGTGAAGTAAGCCAGAAAGAGAAAGAAAAATACCATATGGTATCACTCATATGCGGAATCTAAAAAAAAAAAAAAAAAAGACAAATGAACTTATTTATAAAGCAGAAACAGACTCACAAACATAGTAAACAAATTTATGGTTACTGGAGGGAAGGGGGTGGGAAGGCATAAATTGGGAGCTTCTTGATTTGCAGATACTGACTGGTATATACCAAATAGATAAACAAGTTTATATTGTATAGCACAGGGAACTACATTCGATATCTTGTAGTAGCTTACAGTGAAAAAGTATGAAAATGAATATATGTATATTCATGTATGACTGAAGCATTGTGCTCTACACCAGAAATTGACATAGCACTGTAAACTGACTACACTTCAATAAAAAAAAGTAAAAAAAAAAAGTAATTAGGTTCTATTTGTTTATTTTTGCTTTTATTTCCATTACTCTAGCAGCTGGTTTGAAAAAAATATTGCTGAAATTTATATCAAAGAGTGTTCTGCCTATGTTTTCCTCTAGGAGTTTTAAGACACTATACAGATTCAATGCAATCCCTATCAAACTGCCAATGACATTTTTTACAGAACAGGAACAAAAAATTCTTAATTTATATAGGAACACAAAAAGACCCTGAATAGCCAAAGCAATCTTGAGAAAGAACAGAGCTGGACGACTCATGCATCCTGACTTTAGACTAGACTACAAGCTATGGTAATCAAAGCAGTATGGTACTGGCACAAAAACAAACACACAGATCAATGGAACAGGATAGACAGTCCAGAAATAAACCCATGCACTTATGGTCAATTAATCTACAACAAAGAAGGTAAGAATATACAATGGAGAAAAGACAGTCTTTTCAATAAGTGGTGCTGGGGAAACTGCACAACTACATGTAAAAGAATGAAATTAGAACATTCTCTAACACTATATAAAAAAACTCAAAATGGATTAAAGGCCTAAATGTAAGTTAGGATACCATAAAACTTCTGAAGGAAATCATTGCTGGTTTATTTTGCATTTTCCTAATAACTAATGAGGCTGAGCATCTTTAACATGCTTATTTGCCTTCTCTCTATATATATTTGATGAACTATCTGTTTAGTATTCTGCCCATTTAAAAAATTGGGTTGTTTCTTATTCTTGAGTCTTGAGACTACTTGATATATTCTGGATATAAGCCTTTTGTAAGATATGTGTTTTACAAATGGAAAACTTGACTTTTCATTTTAATAGTTTTTTTGGGTTTTTTTCCTGAAGAACAGAGGGTTTTTTTTTTTTTAATAAATCTTTATCTCTTAGCAATATTGTAAAATATGGGTGCATGGAATGACACGATGCCTGGGATTTTTGTAGATTCCTTAAGATTTTCTATATCAATATTCATGTCAATTGTGATTAAAGATATTTTCTTTTCCTATTTGTAGGCAACTTATTATATTTTTTCTTTTGCAATACTGTGCTGGTTTGGGCTTATAAATCAATATAGAAGAGGAATGGAAACAGTGAATGTTTTTTCTTGTTCCAGATCTTATAAAGCTTTTTGGTCTTTCATGATTAAATATGAAGTTAGCTAAAAGATTTTCTTTTTTGCAGCTACCCTTCATCAGATTAGGAAAGTTTTTCCATTCTTAGTTTGCTAAGAGTTTTTATTGTGGATGAATGTAGCTGAACTTTGTCAAATGCATTTTTTTGTATTTATTGAAATAATCTTGTGGCTTTCTTTTTCAGTCAGTTAATACAACTGATTTTCAAATGCTGAACTAGATTTTCATTCCCTTTATAAACCCCAAATGGCCACGATGTTTTAGATGTTTTATCATTTTATAATTATTGCTGCTTTTAATTAATATTGGTTTCAGAATTTTGTGTCTATATTCATGTGCTATATTCGTTTGAAGCTTTCTTTTATTTTATTGCCTTTGTGTGATTTTGGTATCAGGGTTATACTGGTTTCATAAAATGAGTCGAGAAGTTTTCTCTTCTCTTCTATTTTCTGGAAGAGGTTGAATAGAACTGATAATATTTTTATCTTAAGGAATTTGTTCATTTTCTCTAAATTATCAAATTTATGGGCAGAGTTTTGTTCTTCATTGTATTTTCTCACTGTTTTTTAAACATCTCTATCTGCAGTGATGTCTTTTACATTTTGGGTTTTTGTAGTTTGTATGTTTTTCCTTGGTCAGTTTGGGTAAATTTTTATCAATTGTATTGATTTTTTTTCCAAAAAACTAGCTTTTGGTCTCACCAATTTTCTATATTATAGTCCTGTATTTAATTTCATTGCTTTCTGCTTTTTATTATTTCCTTCTTTCTACTTACTTTGGGCTTAATTTGCTCTTCATTTTCTAGTTATTCAAAGTAAAGCTTAGGTTATTGATTTGAGACTATTTTTTTTTTGGTGTAATATAAGTCTTCACTGCTATAAATTTCCCTGTAAACTCTGCTTTAGCTAGAATTTTAATAAGTTCTATTTTCATTTTGTTAAACATTTTCTAATTTCCCTTGAAAGTCCCTCTTTAACTCATGAGTTATTTGTAAGTGTCGTTCATTTCCAAATCTTTGGGGATTTTCCAGTTGTCTGTCTTTGTTCCTAGTATAATTCTGTTATGGTCGTGAAACATATTTTATATAATTACAAGCCTTTTTAATTTATTAAGACTAGTTTTTATGGCCCAGAATCTTCTTTTATGTAAATGTTTCATGTGCAATTGACAAGAATGCATATTCTGCTATTGCTCGGGAGAGTACTCTTCTATAAATGTAACTCAGTTTGAGTTGGTTGATGGTGTTCAGGCCTTCCATATCCTTGCTGATTTTCTTCTTGTTTTATTGTTTATTCAGAGAGCAGTGTTGAAATCTCCAACTAGAATTCTGGATTTGCTATTCCTTCTTCCAGTTCTAAGTTTTTACTTCTTGCATTCTGAAGCTCTTGTATTAGTTTTCTATTGTTGTGCAACAAATGATAACAATATTATCAGCTTAAAATAACACCCATTTATTGTTTCCCGGTTTTTATGGGTCAGGAGTCCAGGCCTAGCTTAGCTGTATCCTCTGTTCAGGGTCCCACAAGGCTGAAATCAAGATGTTAACTAAGTCAGTGACAGCATCTGAGATTCAAGATCTTCTTCCAAGATCACTTAGGTTATTGGCATAACTTAGTTCCTTAATTTTACGTATCTGAGGTCCCAGTATTCTTGCTGGCTACTGACTAGGTATTACTCTCAACTCATAGAAGCTCCCACAGCTTCTTCCATGCAGCACTTTCACAGACCCTCTCACAGCATGGCAGCATACTTCTTTCAAAGCCAGAAGGAGAATTTATTTCTTCACAAAGAGACCAAACACCTTTAAGGAGTTTTTCCTGACTAAATCAGGCCCACAAAGGAAAATCTTCCTTTTGACTAACAGAGCCAAAATTGATTTGGAAAACTTAATTACATCTGCCAAATCTCTTCTTCTTTGCCAGATAATATAATTTAATTCTAGGAGTGATACCCTAATACAGTTGCAGGTCCTGCCCACACTTGGAAAGAAAGGATTATACAGGGTGTGTACACCAGATAGGGGGACAAGGAGGGTCATCCTGGAATTCCGCCTACCACAACATCAAGGGTAAGTACATGCATATTTAGAATTGTTATGCCTTCTTGGTGAATAGACCTTTTTAACATTATCCAATGCTCCTCTCTACCCCTGGTAATTTTCTTTGCCTTGAAATCTTTGTCTGATATTAATATAGCCACTATAGATTTCTTTTGATTAGTGGTTGCATGGTATACAATTTCCATGCTTTTAACTTACCTGTATCATTAAATTTAAACTAAATATATCGTTAAATATAGCCAGTCTGACAATCTTTTTCACTAAAAATGTTTAGACCATTTACATTGGTATAGTTAGATTCACCATTTTATTATTTGCTTTCTGTCTCCTTTTTTTGTTTCTCTTTCAATTTTTATGCATTTTGTTAAATTGAAATAAAAAAATTAAAATCTATCTACTGGATTTTTGTCTATACCTTTTCTACTATGTTTTTAGTATCTTATCTAGGGATTATACCATATATATGCTTTATATATATACACACACACTCATATACATACATATACGTACAATACACATACTACATATATCTTACCCCTCACAGCCTTCTTAAAGTTATAATTTTTCAATTTCAAATAAAATGTAAAAGCATCATAATTTCTACTACCTCTTATGTTATAGTTCTATATATTTCATCTACAAACACTGAAAACCCCAACAGCAAATGTTACTATTTTAATTTTCAGTAGTCATTCATATTGAAAAAAATGGAAGGAGAAAAAAGTTTATTTACCTTGATATTTACTATTTGTTTTTCTTTCATTCTTGAAGTTCCAAGTTTGCTTTTTCATAATTTTCCTTCAGCTTGAGGAATTTCCTGTGGTATTTCTTTTAGAGAAAATATGTTGGAAAATAGTTTAGTCTTCCTTCTTCTGAGGATGTTTTTATCCTTGAATGATATTTTCTCTTGGTATAGAAGTTGATATAAAACCGTTGACAGTTTTTCCAGCAATTTAGTGATGTTTTGCTTCTGTCTTCTAGCTTCCATGGCTTCTGACAAAAAAATCTGAAGTTATTTAAATACTTGTTCCCTTACAAGTAATATTTTGTTTTTCTTTGGCTGTTTTCATGAAATTTTATCTTTGGTGTTCAGCAGTTTTATTAAGATATGTCTGAGCATGGTTTTTTTTATGTTTATTATGTTTAGAATTTGATGAGCTTCTTGAATCTGAAAATTTATGTCTTTTATTAAACTTGGGACATTTTTAGCCATTCTTCTCCCACATCAATTCATGTTTTCTCTTCCAGGACTCCACTGACACAAATTTTAGACATTTTGTCATTCTCCCACAAGTTGCTAATTTTTTCACTCTGTTCTTCAGAATGGGTAATTTTTATTTTACTACTTTCAAGTCCATGGATGTTTTCTTTTGTCATCTCCATTCTGCTTTTAGGATAGCTGTGAAAGTTTTTAATCTCAGTATCATTTTAGTTAAGATTTTTAAAATATTTTTTATTTTTATCTCTATGCCTAGAAATTTTATATTTCCATCTACTTGAACAGTGTTTAGATTTACCTCTGGCACTTCAAAGTCTATGTCTAATGCTTCCAACATTTGAGAAATCTCAGAGTTTCTGTCTGTTGACTGGTTTTTCCATTGAGAATTGGTCATATGTTCTGTTTGTAAAAATGTTATGTCATAATTTTGAATGTTACTGTGGACACTTAGGAGATTTCTGGGCCCCATTAAAATCCTTAGGAGAGTACTGCTTTGATTGACAGGAAATCCAGGCATGTAGGTTCTGACTTCAAGTTTTGTGTTTCTGTAGGTATTGGTTCCAATGTGAATTCAGTTCTTTAAACTCTTTGTCATAATGTTTGTGTCTTTCACTCAGGGGTTAGTCTGGAACATCGTGCATTTTATGCAATAACAGAGTTCTCAAAAGATTTGCAATGCTTATTTTGTGTCCGTTCCACTTATGTAACCAACTTATAATGTTAAGCCTGAGATTTGTGTCAGTTCATACGCAGAATTATGGGATGTGCTTCTCTGTCTCTCCTCTTATAAATTTTCCCTCACTTTCTAGACCTCAGAGGTTCCATTTCTCAATTTCTCTGAAAAGAAAAATGGCTTTCTCTCACAGTTTTAGCTCCTATCACTGTCATAATTCTATGAGATTGGGGCTGCTCTCAGGGCAAAGCAGTGAATTAGAAGGAAAAACAAATAGGATTTCTCCCCACAATCATCTCACCACAGGGGTACCTTTCATGGATCCTCTGACCAGAGTGAGATCATCTCTCAGGGTTTTAGGCCTCTGTGCCACCACTTTTGTTATGGCAGTGCTGCTGACCATCTGGGGCTCACTTGTAGAGTGAAACAGAAGAAGAAAGGAGAAAAACAAAAAAAAGGGGGACTTCCTTCATTCTGTCTTTGGGAAGCCACCTGCCCCATCAGAAGGACATTCAAGTAACTCTTTGGAGAGACTCATATAGTGAGGAACTGAGGTCTCTGGCAACTGGAAATAAAATCTTTTGTCAACAGCCATGACAGTGAATTTAGAAGCAGATCCTCCAATCCCAGTCAGATCCTGCCTCCCTTAAGATGAAGCAGCTCCATCCAACATCTTGACTGCAGCCCAATGAGAGACCCTAAGTCAGAGTTTCCCAGCTACACGGCCTCCAAACTGCTGATTCACAGAAATTGTGAGGTGCTAAAAAAACAAGTTTATACTGTATAGCACAGGGAACTATATTCAGTATCTTACAGTAACCTATAATGAAAAAGAATATGAAAATGAATATATGTATGTATATTATGAATAAACTATTACGCTGTACACACACACACAAAAGAAACTGTGAAATGATAAATGTGTGTTGCTTTAAGCCATTACAATTTGGGAGGTAATTTGTTACACAGCAATAGAAGACTAAAACATAGTACAACTAAGGGAGCAGTATAAAGAGAGAGAGACAAAAAACCAGAATTTATATTGCAACTCTGAGCCTAAGTTATTACTAATGTTTAATAAGTTAATACTTCATGAAAAAGAAAAAAAAAACACTGAGAATTTTCTAATTTAGCAGCTTTAAGGTACCACAACTATAACTCAGCTTCTCCAAAGTACCTTATAAAGTTCTATTCCTTGGAAAAAGACCCAGAATTCCAGGTTCTCAAAAGTATTATTTTGGTTGATATAAATACTAGTTTAACTTTAATTCTAAAATGCTCTATTTTATGAAATAAAGAAAAAAGAACAGATAATGATTTAGCTAGAATTTTCTAACATGTTGGGGAGGAAGATAGGGTGGGTAGAGGGGAGTGGATATGTACAGAAAGCTTAGGCAAATCTTGAATGAGAATGGCTTCAAATTCCTACTAAAACACCAACTGCAGCAAGAAGTAATCATAAAGGCAGTCTTACTAATGCAAGTAACCAAAAACTTGTACTTTTACCCCACCCCGCCCCATATTGTTTAGTGATGGCTTTTTAACTTGTTTATGGAAAACTGAGGGTGATTTTATGAGCAAATAACAAATATAACTCAGGGATGTAATTCTCTTTGGTTCAGTATTTAATAATCAGGTCTTGACTGTCACTACATTTGATTGTACTCACAAGGTAATTATCCCTTAATATTGGAAATACTAGAAAGTTTATCCTTTGCCTACAGATTCTGCCCAAAGTACAGCTTACATTTATGACAACTGTCTTGCTCCTCAGTGGTAATGAATTATATTATACCTCTGAAAACACCTATGCTAGTGTTTGCTGGCAAAACAAGATCATTAGCAGGGTTTGTCTAACAATTGTATTTTCTTTAACACGGTGCCATTAAATCGCAACCACATTTCAGGGTAAAATATTCCACGTGTTTTTCATCAGCCTTCTGGGAAGGGCCTAGTACTTTACATAATTTAACACTGGGGGCTTTGAGAAGCACAGAAAGAATCATTTGAGAGCACACTCAGTGTATGTGTGGTGAGGAAAAACATTCTCTTGGTCTGACTACACATACTGTCATACGGAGAAAAAACACCAATGCATATGTTGAAGTTTGCTCAGAAAATGGACACAATATTCATACTTTCTATCACAATTTAAGACTTACATACATGTTCTTTTTCTTTCTTTCAAGGAAAACTTATTCTCTGAGCATAACAGATTTAGTACAAATTATTCCAAAATTGCTGCCTCTGCAGTTTAGAAGTTATGATTGAAATGGAAAACTTTCTGAGCTCAAAGTACCAAGTCCTAAATATATTCTTGTATAATACAAAAAGTGTCAGCTGCGAAATGAAAACAGCACAAATACAATTATGTACAAACTAAACAGGGACCTTTGGAATGAAACCTGTTAAGACTATGAATATGATCTACCATGATTATCAATGAATATCATGACTTATTCAATAAAAACAAGTTGAGCTTAAAATGGTGGCACTTGAGCAGTAACACTAATTTTACATTATCCAGGGACTATTACAGGTAAAATGAAGATATTATTGAGGCTGACAAATAACCCACAAACCTAATTTTCACTGTTTTCCCCATCACACCTTCCCAAGAACTAATGATAAGCAGGCCAAATTACTAATTCGATATTCACCTTTTTTATTCCCCCTGACTACTCATAGCTGAAAATATTCCCATGGAGTGAAACAGCCAAAAGGCATCTAGCCAGAAAAGAAGGGGGACACAAGCCAAGGATTGTGGATTGCTCACAGGTTGGCTACTTAACTATCAAATAATGTAATTTTCTGGAAAGTGATGAGCTGTATTTTGACAAGATTTTTTATTGTGTGTGTACATGTATGTACATGTGTATATGTGTGTGTGTGTGTGTGTATGTGTGTGTATATATATATTTTTTTTCCCACTTCCTACCATATCTATACTAGGCTGAATAGGTCCAAAGTTTCATCTTCTACTTCTGATCTTAAAGTTTCTTTGTGTTGAGATTTGATGATTAGTGTATTTGCTTATATCTCTAATAGCACTGGCCAGTATTGGCCTATGATTAAGTTTTAGTCTGATGCCTGTGTCAAGATCTACATGATGCCATGGTAGGAAAGAACTGATGAAATACTTTGAATATATGACTCTCTAGAAGCCATTTTTGCCCCTGAATGAGAGCACATGCTCCTGTTGGCTTGTATGCGTGCTTCCAGTAAGGTAGATGTATTTGAAGGCCATACAGCTCATAAGCAGCTCTGAAGTCAAGTACACAATAGCCACACAATATTTAGTGTATATCTAACTGATTAAGATATAAAACTAACCAGCCAAATTAAAAATTCAGACACATTTTAAGTTTTGATGGGAAATGAGCTAAAAAGCAGATAGCTGGTTCAGAAACGGAATAAAGAGGTCACGGCAGGGGAAAATGAGGTGGAACTTTTTCCCATGATAGACCAAATACTTTACAACCATCGCCTATGTATATTTTCAGAAAGTCTACCTAGACCTGAACATCATGACTATTTCAATCCCAACAGCTCCATTTCACTCGAAAGAGGTTAATGTTGGTTCGGGAATGGGCTACTAAAATGGACATTTTTGCTCATATTTTATTTGTTTTTAGTAGGACTTTATTTAGAGAGATGTTTAACTTAAATGTTTATTTTCAAAATTCCTTCATGTACAAAGGGAGCCAAAGGATGCATTTACATTTTAAAGTGGTAGCAATTGATGCATTTTACTTTTGCACAGGCTTTCCTGCACATAATTAGTTAAACATTTGTTCAAATGAGAGAAAGCACACAATTCCTCTGGTTATGTATGTCACTTGAATTATTAATCTTGTTGACAAGAGTCTGGCAGCAAAAGCATTACACCCAAAACAATTCCTTCACTTCATTTGACTTGAAAAAGCTTGCCAGTGCTTGCAGTAGATCTTTTGCTAAAAGGTAATGCTGACAGGGAATTGAGCAAAAGCACACACTTAGAATACTTAATTAGGTTGATGTCAGTTTGCCCCTGGCAGGGAACTGTGTGTTTTGTTTTCTGCAATAGAAAGCACGTGGCAATACACAGTAAATCTTTCCAAGGATCCAGAGAACTGAGTTCGCTTCTTCCCACCCAGTTCTCAGTAATAATAGCTAATGATTACAATAGAGTTTCTGCTCTGAGAGCAGTTGGCTGAGTTCTCTGAGGTCAGAGACTGCCTTCATTATCTCTGGCACTCTCTATAAGCTCTCAACAAACCAGGGTGTTGTGCTTATAGTAGAGGCCTACTTAGTATTTTTATTTTAATAAATAATTTTTGGTCCACTGAAAGTCATAGAGATGGGATGCTGTACTCCCAAGTCTCACTGACGATGCTCTTACCTCTGCATACTGAACCCAAGTTGTTCAGCTCACACAGTGGTTTCCAGTGCCTCACTCCCTCCAAGTCTATGGCTTCTGATGGGATGGAAATGCACTTTATGATGTGTCTGAGCTGTGAAAATCAAAGAATAAAACGTGAAACCTGCAGGCAAAAAAATGTACATCTAAGGACTTGATACGTGTGCTCACTGTCATGCTATATAGCAAGTTACAATCAGTTCCTAATTTAGTGGTGAGGAACTTGGTGACCTTAGATTTGGGTTGGAATGAAGTTGAACCTTTTCACCTTGAATAGCAGAAATCTGTTGTGTAAATAAGATGTGAAATAGATTATCTTTTTGAAAATGATTATTTAAAAATATTGGCATGATTATTTAATATCAATGCTTTTATTAATTACTAATAAATTCTATTTATCCATTGTAGCAGACCCAATCAGGTATCTGCTTAGGAATACTACCTTGATGGTTAGAATTATTCTTCTAGAAGGTAATAAACTGTATTAAATAAAACAAGTAATCCCAGCTCCTAGTTTATCCCTCAGTCTGTAAAGCTTTAACTCACCATTAAAGTATAGTAAATCCACTAGATTATCTGCCATTTAGGAAAAAAGACTGAATCTGTGTGTGTGTGTGTGTGTGTGTGTGTGTATCCCCCAAGCACTAAACACAGTGCCTGATACATGACAGATGGTTATTAATGTTTGAGGAATGAACTAATGTATTTTGCTCTCATTATTTTGACTTGCAAAGAAATTACGTTTTGCTGCTAAGTTTTACATGCGGATGGTATGTTAATGTTGTTAGATGGCAGTCCACCCCAGAAATAAGATAGGTCAGATACATCTGATTACTTGTTCAGACAAATATAGGAGTCAACACTAGAGTGGGGAACAATAACTACCAGGTATTGCACATGCTAATGTGTCTAGCTCTTTAAATCCATTTCCTTAGATGGTTCTCCCAATGCTCACAATATCTACAAATGGGTATTATTGTCCATTTTCACAGATGAACGAATCAAGACTCACAAAAGCAAAAGCAATGATAACAAATGACTCCAAAGCTTTGTGGTTTCAACAGAGAATTCTTTCTCACCACCATTCCTTGTCCATCACACGCTGCAGGTATACTCCCCGTCATCTTTACCCTGCACTCAGCCTTAAGGAGCAGCCCCTAGCATGGTTGTTGCCAGACTCAAGGCAGTGATTAGAAGACATCACAGCAAATCCTGAGTTGCTTCTTAAATGTTCTAAGTCACTTTTGTTCATATATCACTGGTCAAGACAAGTCACGCGGCCAAGCTGATTTCAAGAAAGCATGGATATATAATCTTCCCATGGAGAAGGGCACCTCACAAAGGGGAATGGATAGTTTGAGCAAGAATACAATACACCACTATAGTAGCAAGAGCTGACCTGATCACAAGCCTGTGGTTAAAATAAAAGATCCCTGTCCAGAAATGCAAGGGCTGCTGACAGCCATGGAGATGACCTATAAGGCAGTTTGAGCACTTTTTTCCCTTCTTTTGTTTCTTCTTAGTTTTGCACCAAGACTCTCTGTCATCTGCACTTCTGTGATATAGACTAGGATTTGAACTCCATCTCATTCATGAGCTTAAACACCTCTATTAGCCTCTCTGAACCTTTTTTTTTTCTCCATCTATAAAATAGGGATCTTCATAATACCTACTTCCTGGGATTAGAGATATTGAAAATAATGCACTTAGTATAATGCTTGGTATGCAGAAGACTTTTTTTTTTAATGGTTCACAATAATGGTACAAGGAACCACTGTCAATAAGTTAATCACCAGGAAATGGTGTATACCTCAAATTCAAAATCCAAGAATGTTATGACAGTGTCTGCAGACCTCTTAGTCTGAGAAATGTTGAGTTAGTTGTTTGACAAAAATGTGTAGAATGTAGAGAGATGGAAGTTTAGAAAAACAAACACAAAATGACAACCAATAGATCTGTGTCTCAGCAAGGCCTCTTAGGAACATCGAGGGTTGTGTAGGTAAAAAAATATCTGAAAAGTATAGATTCACAAACTTCTAGTTCCCTGAACTTTTCAATATAATTTTCACCTTGTTTTTGGATAAAGAAAAATAGCCAATGAGCTCTTTTCTCTTGCCAATAAAGTTACACCATAAGTGACAACAGCTCAGCACTGATTTCTCAACATATTTCTCTTCAGTTCTCTAGTTTAAGTCAGAGTGTCCCAGATTGGATTCATCATTCTTTTTGGATCTAAAAACTGCTAAGAGAAGGGGAAATTATGCAACAGATCCTCCGCTGCACAGCATGTTATCCTGCCATGTGACCCCATGTATGGCTGTCTGCCTTGCCTAAGTGTTCCTATAACACGACTCTCCATGGCCATGTCTCACGGAACCAAAAGTTCAGGAATTTTTTTTTTTTTTTAACCTGTGAAGCATAAAACAACTAGTTTTATCATTACATTTTTCGTTGTGTGAGTATGTAGAATTGATGACTTGGCCAGAAGGTTTTTCATAGCCATAACAAAAAACAAATTCAGGAGAAAAATTAACATTGTAAGAAAATTCTTTAGCTAAAAAATACTAATTATCTAGGGGGTTAGAGAAAGTCATGGATTCAAGCATAAGAGAAGGTGGGTAGAGAGAAAAACCTAAGGAGTAACATGTCTTTCAGTCACTCTTTGCCTAGTATTTTGGCGTAGTATCCACAGGAGCTCAACTCCACTTAAAAACAGTTTATCTGTCCCTACAGATTTTGCCAACTTACCTCCCTCCCTCCTGTCTTCATCTAAATCTCAGAGAAAAATCTAGAACACAGTGTATTTATTTCAATGTAGTTTTATCTAATGTCTCAATTCTCCATTTTAATAGCAATATCATGAAGTTAATATGTATTATTATTTTTCTCATTGCTTTAAAATATTTTGAGGCTTGAAATAAGAAGACTTCAGTTTCCAGTATTGGCAGGCTTAGTGATTCAGATCAACTCTCTTACTGAAAAGAGCTAACAAGCTCAAGTACGTTATTAAAAACAATCCTTTTTTAAAAAAATATGAAGAGCTGACAATACAGTAAGGAAGGACTGACCAAAAACTGAAAGAAAAATAGGACCCTAGAGAGATAAGGAAAACTGGGAACTGCTTTTGTGCTGAGGGCTTTTGTGACCTTAGCAAACGCGACCTTTCATTTTGAAAGCCTCTTTAGTGAGAGGGATAGAAATTAAATGCCCATGTCTGATTGAAATAGGAATCTAACAGCAGACTGTCGCTGAGATAAGCTGGACCGCCAACATCACTTTGAGTGAATCAGAAGTAGAAAAGCCCTCACAGGCCCTTGCAGCCTGAGATCACGTCACAAGGGAATGAATTTCAAGCCCTGAACGTGAAATAAGGGGTCCAAGTTGGCAGCACAGAAACAAAGGCAAATCCTCTCTAGAGAAAGAAGCCTTTATCTTAAGCCCCAAAATATTCCTTAAACAAGTTTTCAAGTACAATGAACAGTATACAGTCAAAGATAATCAAACTTAGTAGGAAGTAACATACCAGGAGTGAAAACAGCAGAATCAATAGCAGCAGACCCCCCCAGGGCTTCCGATGTAAAAGACACCAGTCACGGACAATAAACAAACCACAGTTACACTGATTATTATTATCTTCAAGGCAAAAAGGTATCTGCAGGAACAACAAGCAATACAAAGTGACAGATTTGAAAGTGATCCACAAACCCCTAGAAATAAAAAAATATATATAAAAATGAAGAATTCTATGAGTAGATTGGACACAAAGAATTAGTATACTGGGGGATTAGAAGAAATTATGCAGAACACAGCAGAGAGAGACAAAAAGGTGGAAAGAAACAGAAAAGAGAATCTGTGACATGGTTTCGGGAATGAGAAGGTCTAACATGCTTAATCAGAATTCCAGAAGTTCCAGAGACAGAGACTAAGGCAGGTATAATATTTGAAGAGATAATGTCTGCATGTCAGCAAAATGGAGGGCTAGAGGTGCCAACACTCATCTCCCCCATAAAACAACAAGAATAAATAAAACAACAAAAATTGAAGCAAACCGCTCAGGGAGATTTCTAGACTATATTAAAGTAGCAGCAAAAACTCTGCAGAGCTCAAAAATTAAGGATGGTCACATAGAAAAGTACAGGAAATGTCTTGCCTGTGTCATTCCATCCTCCAGTGGGGAGCTGCTGGGCTCTAGGAGGAATCCCCTCAGAGGAAGTTCATCATGCAGGGAGAAGGAAAGCAGGAGAACCCTGCAACCTTCACCACTGGGGACGACTGCAGCTTTCACTACCAAAGTCTCCCCCATTCCTCATGGATGCGGAGCCCAGCTAACAGAATAGCCAGGAGTGCCTGCCTCTGCATCTGCTCCCAGAGACTAGATCTGTTGCTGAGGTAAGACTTGCCTTCAGGTACCCCAGTTGCTGCTGTGCCCCACGCTCAGGGATAAGGTGCCACAGCATCTGACCATATATAGGACCAGAGCTGCCACTGCTCAGTGCCCACCCATGACCCCAGGTCAGGGCTCTGTTCCAACATTACCAACTTCTACTGCCAAGCCATGACCCCAGCATCCCAAGTCATGCTTTGGCTGTCATTATGCTCCCTCCACCCTGAGTCCCACCCATAGGGTTCCAGGCTGTAACTCGGAATGGCCATTGCCAGAGGTGCTGATGCTGCCCTGAGACCCACTCCCCTATCCCAGGTCAAGACTGAACCATCATTACTGAGACTGGGCTGCTGCTGCCCTATGCCTCACCTCCTGGGTTCTTTTTTGTTGTTGTTGCTATCAACTTTTTTTATAGACTTTATTTTTTTTGAGCAGTTTCAGGTTTACAGCAGAATTAAGCAGACAATACAGAGTTTGCACACAGCCCTCCCCACCCACACATATACTCCCCTACCCTCAACATCCCTCATCAGTGTGGCATATTTGGTACAACCAATGGACCAATATGGACACATTATTATCAACCAAAGTCTATAGTTTACATTACGATTCACTCTTGATGTTGTACATTCTATGGGTTTTGACAAAACGCATAATGACATGTAGCCACCACCGTAATATCACACAGAATAATTTCATTGCCCTAAAAATCCCTTGTGCTTCATCTATTCATTTCTCCCTCCCTCTCTCTCCCCAAACTCCTGGAAACCATGGTCTTTTTATTGTTTCTGTAGCTGTGCCTTTTCCAGAATGTCACTTGGTTGGAATCACAGTTTATAACTTTTCCAGACTAGCTTCCTTCATTTAGTAATATATTTTTTAAGTTTCTCCCATGTCTTTCATGGCTTGATAGCTCACTTCTTTTTTTTTTTTACTGCACATATACTTTTAAATTTACATATATGTACTGTCCATTGTTTCTAAGAATATTTAGAGTTTTAGCTTTTTAAACTTACACAGTTACAAAGGCATAAAGCCAACCATAAAATAAGAATTAACTCAAAAAGATACATACACCCTGCTATTAACAGCAACATTATTTATAATTGCCAAGATATGAAAGAATCCTAACTGCACATCAATAGTTGAATAGAAAATGAAGATGCAGCATATACATATGCAATGGAATACAACTCACACATAAGAAAGAAGGATATTTTGCCATTTGCAGCCCTTCGGTCACTTTTTTTTTTCACTTCAAAAACCAGAATTTTATAACCAGCATAAACATTTCCATTACATCAAAAACATCAAAATACCTAGAAATAAACTTAACCAAGGTTACCTATACTCTGAAAACCGAAATGACACAAAGAAATGGAAAGATTTCTTGTACTCTTGGATTGGGAGAATTAACACTATCAAAATGGCCACACTACCCAAAGCAATCCACAGATCCAATGCAACCTCAAAATACTCAAGACATTCCTCACAGAACTAGAACAAACAATTCCAAAATTTATAAGGAACCACAAAAAAATCCCAAACTGCCAAAGCAATCTTTTGTAGGTGGGTTTTTTTTTTTTTCCTGTCTTCTTTTTGTTCTCTTTTCTTATGGTTTGATGACTAGAGAAGGTCCTTTAACATTTGTTGTAAAGCTGGCTTAGTGGTGCTGAAATCTTTTAGCTTTTGTTTATCTGTGAAGCTTTTGATTTCTCCATCAAGTCTGAACAAGAGTCTTGCTGGATAGAGTACTCTTGGTTGTAAGTTTCCCCCTTCATCACTTTAAATATATCTTGCCACTCCCTTCTGGCCTGTAGAGTTTCTGCTGAAAAATCAGCTGATAACCTTATGCTATTTGTTGCTATTCTCTTGATATTTGTTGCTATTCTCTTGATAATTTTAATATTTTCTCCTTATCCTTAATTTTTGTCAATTTGATGACTATATGCCTCAAGATAGTGGAGTGGTAGGACCAAGAGCTTGCCTCTCCTCACGACTATAACAAAACTACAACTAACTGCTAAACAACCATCAGAGAAAAAAGACTGGAACCTAGCAAAAAGATCTTCTGCAACTGGAAACATAAAGAGGGAACCACAGCAGGATGGTAGGAGGGGTGTGCTCGCGATATAATTGGGCTCCATACCCTCCTGTTGGCGACCCACAAGCTGAAGAACAGTTAAGTCGCAGAGGCCCTCCCACAGGAATGAGAGCTCTAAGCCCCACGTCAGGCTTCCCAGCCTGGGTTCCGGCAAAGCCTGTAGAAGGAATCCACAAACACACAGAAAGATAGATGGCATGAGGCGGCAAAGGAATATCTCCCAGGACAAGGCATAAGATAAAATCCCAGAAGAAGACATAAGTGATGAGGAGATAGGCAATTTATCTGAGAAAGAGTTTATTTATTTTAATGGAGGTACTAGAGATTGAACCCAGGACCTTGTGCATGCTAAGGATGCACTCTACCACTGAGCTATACGCTCCCCCCTGAGAAAGAGTTTAAAGTAATGATGGCCAAGATGTTCAGAGAACTCAAGAGGCGTATAGATGCACAGAGTGAAGTTTTTATCAAAGAGTTGGAAAATATAAAGAATTGAAGAGTTGAAGAATAAAATTACTGCAATGAGTAACACACTAGAAGGAACCAAGAATAGACTAAATGAGGCAGAAGAATGGATCAGTGAGCTAAAACACAGATTAGTGGAAATAACCACTACAGAACAGAAAAAAGAATGAAAAGAAATGAGGATAGTTTAAGAGAACTCTGGGACAACATGAAGCACACCAATATTCGCATTATAGCGGTCCCAGATAGAGAAGACAGAAAGGACCTGAAAAAATTTTTGGAGAGATAATCACTGAAAACTTCCCCTTGGTCAAGGAAACAGTTACTCAAGTCCCATGAAGTGCAGAGAGCACTACACAGGATCAATCCAAAGAGCAACCTCCTGGGTTCTTAATCATGGTTCTGAGCCACATTATCAGGACTACTACCATTGCCCTGAGCCCCACCTGCCCCCCACCTCTGTTGTGGCTTTCGTACATCGTTGCTAGGATTGACTGCTGCTACCCTGAGCCCTGCCCCAGGGTAAAGATCATACTTCTGACCCATCAGTGCTGAGACTGTGCTGCCACTGCCCTGAACTCCACCCACCAGCACCCAGGTCAAAGCTCTGACCAGTTGTTATCAGGGCTGTGCTGCCACTGCTTTGAGCCCATTTCCCCAGGTGCCAACATGTGGCGTTAACAGACCACCACCAGAGTCATGCTGCTGCTATCCTGTGACTAACTCTGGACCCAGAGTTGAGGCTTTGACCCACCATCCTCATGATGTGCTACTATTGCACCCTGTCCCTTGGGTCCAAGACACTTCTACACCTTTTCATCTCAGGGCCTGTGCCACTGCTGCATCCCTGCCTCCTCCCATCCACACCTGTCAGCTGGAGTCACAGCAGTGAGCCCCTGAGACCGAGGTATCAGTTCCATGGAATATCTGCATATAGCCATACCCTAGACACCAATGCTACAGCTACAGCAAATGCACCTACACCCCACGATCCAGGTGCTGTGGTAGTTCCATGTGCACCTGATCCTAGGACCCTGGCTCTAAAGCCAATCTGAAAAAAGTAGGAGATCATTGAGTATTCCCTCAAATGCACAGACATCAGTGCAAACCCATCAGAAACATGAGCAAGGTAATATACACAATAATATTTCAATAACCAATCGCCCAAAATGGAGATAGTTATTTGAAAAAGAATTCAAAATAATTATTTAAAGGAAGCTCAGTGAGATTGAACAGAACACAGACAAACAATGAACTTAGGAAACATGAACAAAATAAGAACTTGAACAAAAATAGAAATCATAAAAAAGAATCAAACAAATTCTGGAGATGAATAATACAATGAATAAAATGAAAAATGCAACAGATAGCTTCAACAGTTGGCTCAATCAAGTAGAAGAAAGAACCTGTGACCTTGAAGACAGATCTCTTGATATTAATCAATCAGAGGAAAATAAAGAAATCAGAACAAAAAAGAGTAAAAAAGCTTACGTGAACTGTGGGACATGATCAAAAGAAACAATATTCACATTGTGGGAGTCCCAGAAGGAGAAGAGAGGGAGAAAGGGACAGAAATCTATTTAAAAAAATAATGACTGAAAAATTCCCAAATCTGAGGAGAGATATGGCCATCCAAGTACAGGAAGCTCAAAGATCCCCAAACAGATTCAACCCAAAGAGATCTTCACTGAGACACATTATAATCAAGTTGTCAAAAATCAAAGACAAAGAGAGAATCCTGAAAGCAGCAAGAGAAAAAAAGAATCATTACATACAAATGAATCCTGATAAAGCTATCAGCAGATTTCTCAGCAAAAACCTTACAGGCCAGGAGAGAGTGGGATGATATATTCAAAGTTTTCAAAGAAAAAAAAAAAAAAAGCCAACCAAGAATACTTAACTCAGCAAAGCTGTCATTCAGTAATGAAGAAGAAATAACTTTCCCAAACAAAAACTGAGACACTTTATCACTACTAGGCCTGCCCTATAAGAAATGCTAAAGGAAGTTCTTCAAGCTGAAACAAAAGGACACATTAGTAACATGAAAACATATGAAAGTATAAAATTCACTGGTAAAGGTAAATGTATCATCAAATTCAAAATAATCTAATATTGCACAGTGGTGTGTAAATTTCCTTGAAATCTAGAACATAGGGACAAAAGTGTTGAAAATAACTATAACTATAAAATGATGTTAACAGATATACAATACAAAAAAGATACAAATTGAGACATCAACATAAATTATAGAGGGGCTAGTAAATGGGTAGAACTTTCTTATGCAATTAAAGTTGTTAAATTGTTAAATTATGTTATCAACTTAAAATAGGCAGTTACAACTATAAGATGTATTATGAAACTCATATGGTAAACACAGAGTAAAAATCTATAATAGATACATAAATGATAAAGAAATTATCACAGCAAATCACTACAAAAATCAACTCACAAAGACAGTAAGAAAGAAAAAAAGGAAGTACAAAACAATCAGAAAACAATTAAAAAATGACAATAGTTAAGTCCTTACCTATCAATAATTACTTTAAATGTAAATGATTTAAATTTGCCAATTAAAAGACACAGAGTGGCCAAATGAATAAAAAAAGACCTGTCTATATGCTGCCTACAAGAGACTCACCTAAGCATTAAAGAAATTCACAGGGTGAAAGTGAATAGATGGAAAAAATTATTTCAAGCAAATGGAAATCAAAAGAGAACTGGGATAGCTATATTTATATCAGACAATATAGATTAAGTAAAAAGTTGTAACAAGAGACAAAGAAGGTCATTATACAATGATAAAGGGGTCAATTCATCAAAAGGATATTACAATTGTGAATATACAGAACACCCAATGTTGGAGCACCTAAATATATTAAATCATTAACAGATCTGAAGGGAGAAATAGCAATGCAACGGTCTTAGGGAACTTTCAGCAACAGACAGATCATCGAGAGAGAAAATAAATAAGGAAATAATGAATCTGAATGACACTTTAAACAAAGTGGACCTAACAGACAGATATATACAGAATATTCCATCCAATAGCAGCAGAATACACATTCTTTTCAAGGGCACACAGAATATTCTCCAGGATAGATCACATAATAGATTAAAAAAAATGTATTAACAAATTTAAGAAGATTGAAATAACACCAAGTATCTTTTCCAACAACAGTATGAAACTAGAAATCAGTAACAGGAAGAAAGGTAGAAACTTCACAGATATGTGGTGATTGAACAAAATGCTCCTGAACAACCAGTCAAGGAAAGAAGACAAAAGGAAAATCAGGAACATGTTGAAACAAAAGAAAATGGAAGCACAACATATCAAAACCTATGGGATGCAGCAAAATCAGTTGTAAGTGGTAAATATTCACAATAAGAAACAGGAAAGATCCCAAACAACCTTACTTTACACCTCAAAGAACTAGAAAAAGAATTAAGCCCAAAGCTAGCAGAAGGAAGGAAACAACAAGGATTAAAGCAGAAATAAATGAAAAAGAGACCAGAAAAACAATAGCAGAAATCAACAAAACTAAGTGCTGGTCTTTGAAAAGATAAACAAAATTGTCAAGTCATTAGGTGGATTAACTAAGAGAACAGATGACCAAAAGAAGTAAAATCAAAAATGAAAAGAGGAGCCATTACAACTGACACTACAGTAGTACAAAGGATCATGAGAGACTACTATGAAAAATTATATGCCAACAAACTGGATAAGCTAGGAAAAAGTGGATAAATTCCTAGACATGTGACATATCAAGACTGCATCATGAGTAAGTAGAAAATCTAAACAGACCGATAACGAGTAAAGAGATTGAGTCAGTACTCAAAAAACTCTCAACACACAAAAGCCTAGTACCAGAAGGAATTCTACCAAACATTTAAAGAATTACTGTTATTAGTTCTCATAGTTTTCCAAAAAGTTGAAAAGAAGGGAACACCTTCAAACTTATTTTTCATAACCAGCATTACCCTGAAACCAAAGATACTTAAAGAAATGAACATTATAGACTAATATCCCTGATGAACACAGACGCAAAACTCCTCAACAACATATTAGCAAATTGAATTTAATAGCACATTAAAATGATCATTCACCATGATCAAATGGATGTTCACTTCTGAAGGGGAAAGAGATGACCAGTTCCCCAGATGTGCTACTGTACTGTGAATGGTGAAGAGTCACGACCACAAGGCCTTGGATCTAGTGGGCCTGCTGGCTGCTATCTGCATTCTTTCAATAAAAACCTCCTAGCGAAAGAAATATACTGACAACGCAAGCTGAAAGATTAATGTTATGATTTTTGTTGTAGCGCACATTGCGGATTTAATTTTGTTTCATGTTGAAATAATATCTGAATACTTAAAAAATTCTAACAGTAGTAAAGGATATAAAATGATAATCAGTTCTTCTTTACCCTAAACTTCAGTCCACAAGATTCCCTTCCTATGTTTTATTTTTTCTTTTACTTTAAAATTTTGTATCCTTCCAGTAATACCCATATATATACAACTGACCCTTGACCAACACAGGGGTTAATCTGCACATACTTATAGTCAGCCTTCCATATCCACAGTTCACCCACATCCTTGGATTCAACCAACCAAGGACCATGTAGTACTGCAGTATTTACTATTGAAAAATATCCAAGAATAAATGGACCCTTGCAGTCCAAACCCATATTGTTTAAGGGACAGCTGTACTTTCATACAGCTCTTGGCTTCGGAAAAACGTGGTAGGTTGTAACACATTGTGATGTACCTTTTTGAGACATTCAGAATTTTATTGATGTATTTTGTAGTTGCCAGCTAATCCTGCCCAAATTTCTGTCTTAGAACAGTGACTTTATTAAATTAAATGTTTTCTAAAACATCACAGAGCCCATAATTGTTAACACAATTTGCCAAAGTGTATTTAATTGGTCCAGTTTGTTACGCATGTCTTGGACAGGAAAGTAAATAGCAATTCTGTAATAGCAGTAGTCCTATTGCTGCCTTAGGGAATGAAAGAGAAATTACTTCTCAGATATATAAAGCAGCCAAATAAGCTTCAAACAATCTTGATATAATGTAGAAATTTTTCACGTTGTTTTTTAAAACTATGAAGTCTTCAAGATGTGTTCATAGCATCTACTCCATAGACTTTATTATTATCACAAAATTTTTATTGTTAATTGAAGTTTAGCCTCACCTAGTAATTTTCTGATCCATGGTTTATCTGTTAACTTTTTTCTACACAAGTTCTGTAGGGTCTAGGTCCTCTACTTCTAAAAAACAATTGTCATTTTCCCCTTGATGTTCTTTCTCATTGATTTCATTTTTTTCCTTTTCAGGAACATTTGCTTCCAGATTTACTTCAGTATTCTTCCTTTCTTTCATTCTCATCATCCTGGTTATCTCTAATGAGGCTGTACTTCCTCATCTTCACCCAGTCCCTGAGGGAAGTCCTTCCTCCCACCTTCTGCATCAGATGCTTTGAGGAGGATGTGTGTGCTTTCCTGCTGTCACTGTCTTAGTCAGAGTATGATGTGTGTGAAGGGGAGAGCAAGTGAGTGATGACTGAGCAGTGTTAAGTCAAAGTTAAGTGTTGACCTAAACCCTGTACAAATCTGGTCTTTCTGAGTTTTGGTAGGATCTGTAGGAAAGACTTAAAAACAAAAATAGCTAGCATCACTTTATCCTACTGGCTGCAAAACCCATTACCGATTCCCACATAGTCACTTTCCTCTTTGGAAACTTGTATCTGTCAGGATTCTTTTGGATGTAAATGACAGGAAACTCAGCCTAACCTGGCTTAGGCAAATAGGAAGATTTTCATCTCACTTAGCTGAACAGGCCCAGAGGACACCACTGGGAGCTGGATTCACTCCTCCTTTGGCTCACTCAGGCTCCATACTGCTTCCATTCTCAGACGGCCCATTCTCTCTTTAAGGATGGCTATGAGGGCATCCATTTCCAGTGAAAAAACAAAATACCAGAGTTTTTTTCTGGGACGATACATTTTTGAAGAGTAGGTATAAGGGCTTCTCTATATAGCAGCAAAATGAAAAGATATTTACATGTCTCTGGAATAACTTTTGAGTTTAAGGTAGCTTTTGAGTTACTTTGGATGGTACATACCCAATAAAAGTGAGTTAATTGAGTGCTAAAAAAGCATATAAGTATTTAAGTCCCAGAATTAACTGTCTCTCCCCCCAAAAATTATTTCTAACGTAAAAGAAAGGAAGATGAATGAGAAGGAGGAAAAGGAGGAAAGAGTATTATTTTGGTAACCCGGGCTTGGATTTTATCTCCAGCAATGAATCGATATCTAACCTGAGCAAATTACTTGACATTTTTGAGCATCAGTTTCTTTCCGTCACAGAGATAATACTTTTAGAGTGCTTTTCTCCTAGTTCATGCTGATGAAGTGCAATGCTGTAGGTTAAGCTCTTTACATAGTACCCACATACAAAAAGCTCTTAATAAATATCAACTATCATTATTAACACTGAACCTGAAACACACCAATAGACTCTCCATTTTCACTCTGTTCATTCTTTCTTCTGGCTGCAGTTTTTATTCTATTCATTTATTTTATTCAGGGACTGACCCGAGTTTTGTGGGGCTTAAAGCTCATACAATTTTGAAGGACTTTTAAGTGAAAGCACAGAATATTGTGAATACAGATTAGAGACAAAGGTTAATAATTAAATTTGAAAAATTATAAGCAACTACAAATATATAAATGATGGTAAATCTTGCTATAAATATCACAAATCTAGAAAATTAATAATACTTTAATTTTGATAAATTAACTCCTCACACACCTCTAAAGTACTCATTTTTCTTTTTTGGTTGCACATCCTATGGTTGCCGTATCCTATCACAGCAGTTTTGTAGTATTTTCACTGGAGAGAGTAGAAAAAGTAATCCAGCCTTCCCTTAAATGGTCAATTTCATTTGAAAGTTACTGATGGTTTAGCAGTTTCCTTCAGCTTTACAGCTCATGACTGATAATGTAACATAAGTAACTATAGTTCCAATTTCACTGAGATGGCACTGCTTGCAGGGGCAGATCCTTAGATGACTGAAGCTCTTTGATCTCAATCTGGATGTTCCTTGATAGCTTGTGTCTAAGTCCTAGCTGTTGCTGTTTCCTGTCCCACCTCTGCCACTAGTCCTGCTGTGGGTGGGGAAGGAGATGGTGAAGTACCACCGTCTATCAATGACCTTTGAGTAGGGAGCAGGGCAGAATTTCATTCATGTTCTTTTCCTTGGAATCAGAATCTGGTTACTCTATGAAGTCCCCCTGCAACAGAATTGCCACTGGGGCCTGGAGGATGTGGAGGTACAGCTGATAGCCTGTAAACCTCATCTACGGATCTAAGACCAGCAAGAGCGCAGAGAGGATGATCCCCCAATCCGGGGTGCTGATTCGTCCCTGTGTAGGATTTAACTAGCAAATAAAAATAAAGGATGCTTGGGATATACTTACACTAAGAATTATTCACTGTTTATCTGAAATTCAAATTTAACTGGGCATCTTGTTTTTCATTTGGCAACCCTATCACTGTGGCTCTACATGACAGCTTTGTAAAGGGTACATGCAAATAAGGGCCCTAAAACTTAATTTTCAAACAGACTCATTTTAAATCTGCCCTCTGATTGTAATATAAAGCTTAACATTTGTTCCTGTTAAATGAGATGTTAAATCTAAAGTACCTGATTTGAATAGGAGCTCAAAAGATGTTGTTTTCTCTTTTCTTTCCCCTTTCAAGCTCATTTTGTTAAATTTGGCTCATTATTGCAACACATCAGTCTTTTAAAGTCTTAATTCTATAGTATATCACATTAACTATTCTTCTAGTTTTGTCTGATCCTTAAATTGCAGTTAAGTCAGCCCCTTTAACATTATGACACAGGTAAATTATCTTTGTTGTTGAAGATTACAAGAACTGTCATTCTGGGTCCTACTGCTTTTATAAAACAGCAGGCCTAATAAAGGCTAGATCCCTGAACTACAGAATTTAAATTTTTTCTTTGATTATGGGAATCTTTTCACAACGTACATGTATATTAAATCATCACATTGTACACTTTAAACATGTTACAAGTTTGTCTGTCAATTATACCCCAATAAAGCTAAAAATAAACACAATAAAACTCAACGTTTTAAAGCAAAAATTCACCTATCTCATTTATGTGGGATATGTTAAGAATTAGGTTCAGTTCTAGCTGTAGTTCTCAATTTTGGCACCTTAGACAGTAAGAGAAACAAATGTGGGAAGGTGCTAAACCACCTGGAGAGAAAAAATATATTCCTTTGATGTATTTAAAGAAGAACTTACATAGATTTTTTTACATAGATTTGTGTATAAAATGTCATTGCTTACAAAAATGAGAATTTTAAAAATAACTGTAGTCTTGAAAAAGTACAAAATTAAAAATATATTTATTTTTTATTCTAGCATTTATTCTTTCCAATAACAATATTTGATTGGGCCTATCTGCATGTATTTAATATGGGAAGCCCCTAAGGAAGATTTTCTTGGGTAAGCCATCTCAAAAGCAGTCTTTCTGCCTCCATAGGGCTGATTACATGCATAGTTGCTTTGGCTCATGCACTGTGATCTTAGCCAGTCAGCTATGGCTAGAGAAGGAGGTTTGGATTTACTCAGTACAGAGCACGATCTATAGTAACTTATGTAATATAGAATCAGCTTGAGTCACTTCATCTCAACAGTAGAAAAACAGATGCCTAAAGATTTGTAACTTTCACCTGAAATTTGCTAATAACAGGCTATTGATTTTTGGTCAAAATCATAGAATATTGATGAGGATGAGGCCAGGAAGAAAGAACTGAAGCTCATCAGTAGGTTAGTCTGCGCCCTTTGGATGGGGATGCCATCATTCAATCACTCACAGCTAATTGTTCTAGTATCTGGTCCATCTCCCCCTCCACATTGTATAATGAGGCGATCACGTAACAATTTACTAACAACTTGTTAAAATCTAGCTTGTAATATGTTTTCTTCCACCTACCAATTTAGTGATACTGTCAAAAACCGAGCAAAGATGTTAGTCTGCAGTGACTTTTTTTTTTGATGAGGCCATTCTAATTCTGGTCTTCACTGCTTCCTTTTCTAAGTGTTCATGTATTCTTAAAAAAAAAAAAAAAAAAATCTCCTCTAGGATTTTTGTCAAGTCCTCTGATCTGTAATCCAATAAATCTAACTCCTTCCCATTCTGACAGTGGGAACAACATTTTCCATTCTTCAGTCTCCTGGCACCTCTCCGGTTTTCCATGGTTTCCTGTTTTCCACAGCGGTTCAGTAATTACAGCCATACACTCTCCATGTTCCCTGAGATGTAGTTTAGCCAGGGCAAGAGATTTGAAATCATCAGAGCAACTAGGATCCTTCTCATGATTTCTCCTGCCTCCTGGGTTTCAGATCACTCTAATATCTCCTTCCCACTTTGCCTGATCCCATGAGTTGGCAGAGATAGAAATTTATGGGATCCTTAATAGTTGCCAAAGGTCATATCTAGTTCCAGGTCTTTGAAAGGACCTGCACCTAATCTTCAGAGGCAGAGTCAAAGGCTCATTCTGAGGCATAACTGATAAACACTTAATATTTTATACTTAGAAAAACACTTAATATTTAGACTTAGAAGTTGCTCACAATTGTGATGCTTCACTTTTGTAACCACCAGAAGCACAAAGACAATGAAAGTCCATTATTGCTTGTTCTATTGCTTCTGAGTATATTTATTTAATAATTATGAAGTAAAGCTTAAAAAGCCTGCAGTTCTAGTTCAAAATGGCAATGTCGGAGTATCCTAAACTGATTTCTTCCTATAGACGCACCAAATCTACAGCTACATATAGAAACATTTCCTCTGAAAGAAACCTAACAACTAGATGAATAACTTCTACACATTGGGTGAGTGAGAAAAACCCCACACTGAAATAGGTAGGAGAGGCTGAAACATAATCTCACTGTATCCCCAGCCCTGCCATGGGAACCTACAAGTGGAAGGGAACTCACAACTCTGAGCTTCCCTGAGGAGTTAAAGATCTGAACTCCATTATCAGGCATCCCAACTTTTTTTTTTTTTGTATATATATATATATATTTTTTATTGAAGTATAGTCAGTTTACAATGTTGTGTCAATTTCTGGTGTACAGCATAATGTTTCAGTCATATATGAACATACATATATTCGTTTTCATGTTCTTTTTCACCATAAGTTATTACAAGAATTCTAATATAGTTCCCTGTGCTATACAGCATGAACTTGTTATTTATCTAGTCTATATATATCAGTCAGTATCTGCAAATCTCTAACTCCCAATTTATTCCCTCCAACCCCCCTCCCCGCTGGGTAACCACAAGCTTGTACTCTATGTTGAGAGTCTGTTTCTGTTTTGCAAATAACTTCATTTGTCTTTTTGTTTTTTGAGGCATCCCAACTTTTAAGACCTGCCCCTGAGAGACGAGCCTCCAAAACATACAGCTTTGAAAGCCAAGAGGACTTGTATCCACAAGGCCCACAAGCTCCAGTGAACAGTTCCTTCAGGGCTTGCACAGACTTACCTGGCTATCCCTCAATGACCAAAGCAGAGGCAGCTGACTGAAACGCACTCAGTCGTCCTGTGAAAGAGGCCTATTTGCTTATCTTCATAACTACGGCCTGAGAAGCAGGCTTCTAACTAAAAGTACATCTAAAGGCCTACTATAATCCTCTCCAGAGGCTTCGGACAGTGGGTACTATTTTCACCTTCTCCCTCTGCCTCACTGCCGGTCACCAGTATCTATTAGAAAGGAACTTGTGCACACATACAGTGCCCTGTTTACAGCTGCCACCCAGGGAACATCCCTTGGTCACCTGGCTCTCGTGGCTAGCAGGGCTTCTGTTTGTAGGTCCCAGAACACTGTAACAAATGGACAAACAGTTCTTAATGACTGCACAGCACAGAGGCAGCAAACTAAAACACACCCCAGTCTTCCTGTGAAAGAGGCCTATTAGCTTGTCTTCCTAGCTGTGGTCTGAGGTGCATACTTAAACACAGATCTGAGGGCTAACTACAGTCCTCTCCAGAGACTAGGGAGGCAGAGGGAGGCACCCTAGTGCAGAGGGGTGCCTCCCTCTGCCCTAACCCAGGTTGCTGGTATCTCTGAAAAAGGAACTTGTGTACATATCTGGTGACCTGCTTTTTGTAGCTGCCTCCAGAAGACACATCCCTTGATGGTGCGAATGAAAAATATTGCAAATCATATCAGTAAACAAAGAATGCTGAAACCATCAAGTCTTCAGCTGCGGTTGGCACCCCCCAGTGAAGACAAGCCTGCAGCCCAGCCTCTGCAGCCACTCACAATGGCGTACCCTGAGGGGACTCAGAATAAGAAAGGACAGGATACTGGCGCTAGATAGCTAGGAGCTTGTCAAAGGAATGAATTCAGTGAGCCCATATGTTTGCTTCCTCCCATACATAGAATAGCACTAAATTCTTTAACTTGGGGTGACTTTTCCTTAGATAACAAGTAATCTTTTATTGTTCCAACTACTCAATCTTTGTTGTAAAGCTCCTATATCCTAGCTCCTCCCCTACCTCTTCGGAGCAGTCCCTCAGAGCGATCTGAGAGGCTGTCATCCTGGCTCAAGTCCTCCTGCCAAATAAAACATAACTCTCAACTTTCAGGCTGCGCATTTATTTCAGTCGACGATGGCCTAAATTTGGTGGCCGGTGGGGCTTTGTGTTTACAGATTCAGCAGGATGGTAGCAAACAACACAACAGTTCTTAACTGCTGTTACTCCAGGGCTCAATGCAAAGGGAGTAGACAGAAATGCCCATCTCACAGTCTTTCTCTTAAAGAGTTACATTTGCATACTTTAAAACCTGCTGCCTGAGGGTCTGGCTTCTAGTCAGCCCGAATCTAGATGCCTAATGAAATATTTCTCTTTGGGACACTGACAGGTCTTTGCACACCCTTGACTACTTCAAGCCACTAAGGACAAAGTTGGCTGCTTGGGTAAGCAGAGTTTTGAGAGACAATCAAGAGCCAACAGGGTTGACCATCTATATGAGGCCACTCCTTTAAGACTGGAAGAGGTGGTTGTTTTAGCTAATGCAGAGAAACCAAAACAGAGGGGGAGGAAAATGAAGAAAAAGAGGAATATATTTCAAACAAAGGAACAAGATAAAACCACAGAAAAAGACCTTAATGGAGATAAGTGATTTACATGATAAAGAGTTTAAAATGATGGTCATCAAGATACTCACTGAGCTCAGGAGAAGAGTGGGTGAACAGAGTGAGAATTTCAGCAAAGAAACAGAAAATATAAGAATGGACCAAATTGAATTCAGAGCTGAAGAATGCAGTATCTGAACTGAAAGAATACACTAGAAGGGTTCAACAACAGACTGGATGAAGCAGAAGAATGGATCCACAAACTTGAAAATGGTAATTGAACTCACCCAGTCAGAGAAGCATAAAGAAAAAAGAATGAAAAAAGTGAAGGCAATTTAAGGCAATTAAGTGCAGAAAGAAAAGTTTTTAAGCAAGTGCTGAAAGAAAAGTTTTCCCAACAAGTAAAAACTAAAGGAGTTCATTAACATTAGACTGGCCTTACAAGAAATATTACAGGAACTTCTTTAAATTGAAAAGAAGTTAGTAACAAGAAAAACATATGAAAGTATAACTCTTTCTGGTAAAGTTAAATACATAGTAAAATTCAGAACAACCTAATGTTGTAAAGGTGGTGAGTTAATCACCTATAGTGCTAGTATGAAGACTGAAAGATAAAAGTAGTAATAACTAACACTAGAAAGATTTGTTAATGGATACACAAGATAAAAAGATATAAACTGTGATGTCTAAAATGAAATGTGAGGGGATAGAGTAAAAATGTAGAGCTTTAGAATGCATTCAGACTTAAGGTGTTACAAACTTAAAAGAGACAATTATGAATACAAATTGTTTTATATAAGCCACGTGGTAACCACAAAGCAAAACCCTGTGATAAATACAGAAAAGAGAAAGAGAAAGGAGTCTAAGCATAGCACTAAGAAAATCATCCATTCACAAAGAATAACATACTAAATTGTCCAATCAAATGACACATAGTAGTTGAATGGCTGAAAAACAAACAAACAAACAAAATCAACAAGACCCATCTAGAAGCTGCCTATCAGAGACTCACTTCAGATGTTAAGGACACACAGAGACTTAAAATGAAGGGATAGAAATAGATATTCCATGCAAATACAAACCAAGAGAGGCTAGGGTAGTTATACTTGTATCAGAAAAAAATAGATTTCAAGACAAAGACTGTAATAAGAGACAAAGAAAGCCATTATCTAATAATAAATGGGCCAATCCAACAAGAGGCTATAGGATTTGTAAGTATTTATACATCCAACATTGGATCCCTTAATATGTAAAGCAAATTATTAACAGATCTAAAGGGAGAAATAGACAACAATACAGTGATATTAGGGGACTTAACAGTCGACTTTTCTTCAATAAATAGATAGTCCAGACCAAAAAAAAAAAAAAAAAAAAAAGAAAAAAAAAAAGAAATCAGTAAGGACACATTGGCCTTAATACACCAGATACACTTAACAGACACATACAGAAAATTCCACCTAAAAACAATAGAATATACATCTTCTCAAGAGCACATGGTACATTCTCTAGGATAGATCATATATTAGCCCACAAAATAAGTCTTAATAAATTTAAGATTAAAATCATATCAATAATCTTTTTTGATCACAACATTAATGAAACTAAAAATCAATTACAAGAAGAAAACTGGAAAATTCACAAATATGTGGAGATTAAACACATGCTACTGAAACAACAAATGGGTCAAAGAAAAAATCAAAAAGGAAATAAAAAAATATCTTGAGAGAAATTAAAATGAAAATACCACACACTAAAATTATAAGCTGCAGCAAAAGCAGTTCTAAATGTCTTCATCAAGAAACATCTCAAATAAGCAACTTAACTTTATACCTCAAGGAATTAGATAGAGAACAAAGTTAGTAGAAAAGGAAACAAACATGGAGTGAAAATAAATGAAATAGAAATTAAAAAAACAGAAAAGATCAATAAAATTAAAAGCTGGCTGTTTGAAAAGATAAACAAAGTAGACAAACCTCTAGGTAGACTCATAGAAAGAGAGGACTGATACATAAAACCAAAGTAGAAGAGGAGACATTATAACTGATACCACAGACACAAAGGATCATGAAAGACTACTCTGAACAATTATACACCAACAAATTGGACAACTTAGAAGAAATGAATAAAAGCCTAGAAATATACCACCTACCAAGACTGAATCTTGAAATATAGAAAATCTAAACAGACCAATTCCTAGTAAGGATATTGAATCAGTAATCAAAAAAAACTCTTAACAACAAAAGTCCAGGATGTGATGGTGTCACTGGTGAATTCCACCAAAAATTTAAAGAAAAATTAATACTAATCCTTCTCAAACTCTTTCAAAAAATAGAAAAGAAGGAACCAATCTAAACTTACTTTATGAGGCAATTACCACCCAGAAACCAAACCCAGAGAAGGACCCTACAAGAGAAGAAAATTATAGGTCAATATCCCTGATGGACATAGATGCAAACATCTCCAACAAAATATTAGCAAACCAAATTCAACAATACATTAAAAGGATCATGCACCACAACCAACTGGGATTTATTCCAAGGATGCAGTAATGGTTCAACATTCACAAAAATCAATGTGATATAACACATTAATAAAGTGAAGAATAAAAACTATATGATCATCTCAGCAGATGCAGAAAAAGACTGACAAAATTCAACATCCATTTATAATAAAAACTCTCAACAAAGTGGGCAAAGAGGGAATGTACTTCAACATAACAAAGGACATATATGACATAGCCCACAGCTAACATCATACTCAAAAGTTATAAGCTGAAACCCTTTCCTCTAAGATCAGAAACAAGAATGGTGACTCTCAACACTCTTATTCAACATAGTGTTCAAAGTCCTAGCCACAGCAAGCAGACAAGAAAAAGAAGTAAAAGTCACCCAAATCAGAAAGGAAGAATTAAAACTGTCACTATTTGCAGATGACATATTATAGAAAATCCAAAAAACTATTAAAATAACTAAATTCAGTAAAGTTTCAGGATACAAAATCAATATACAAAAATGTTGCATTTCTATATCCCAAGAATCAAAAAGAGAAATTAAGAAAACGATCCCATTTACAATTGCACTAAAAAGAATAAGATATTCTGGTATAAAATTAACCAAAAAGGTGAAAGACCTGTACACTGAAACTGATAAGACACTGATGAGATCGCAGATGACACAAATAAATGGAAAGACACTCAATGGCCATGGATTAGAATATTGCTCAAATGTCCACACGAGCCAAAGTGACCTGCAGATAAAACGCAACCCTTATCAAATTCCAGTGGCATTTTCACAGGGATAGAACAACCCTAAAATTTGCTTTGAACCACAAAAGACCCCAATAGCTTAAGCAATTCTGAGAAAGAACAGTGCTGGAGGCGTTGTGCTTCCTAATTTCTAATCCTATTACAAACTATAGTAATCAAAACAGAATGGTCCTGGCATAAAAACAGACACATAGATCAATGGAAGAGAACAGAGAGCCCATAAATAAACTCACATGTATCTGGGCAATTAGTCTGCAAGAAATGAGGCAAGAATACACAATGGGGAAAAGACAGCCTCTTCAGTAAATGGTATTGGGAAAACTGGACAGCTACTTGTAAAAGAATGAACCTAGAGCACTATCCTACACAAACACAAAAATAAACTCAAAATGGATGAAAGACTCGAATGCAGAACATGAAACCATAAAACTCGTATAAAAAAAACAGGCAGTGAGCCTTGACATTGGTCTTGATTGTTTGGATGTGACACCAAAAGCAAAAACAAAAGTAAAAATAAGCAAGTGGGACGGCATCAAACCGAGATGCTTCTGCACAGCAAAGGAAACCATCAACAAAATTAAAAGGCAAACGATAAAATGGGAGCAAATATTTGCAAATCATTTATTGGATAAGGGCTTAACATATCTTAACATCCAAAATACATAAAAAACTTATACAATTCATTAGCAAAAAACCCAAACAATCTGATTAAAAAATTGGCAATGGGTTTGAATAGACATTTTTCCAAAGAAGATATACAGATGGCCAACAGGTACATAAAAAGATGCTAAATACCACTAGTCATCAGAGAAATGCAAATCAAAACCACAATGAGATATCACTTCAGGCGTTAGAAAAGCTATTATTAAAAAAGACAAGAAATGACAAATGTTTGTGAGAATGTGGAGAAAAAGGAACCCTCATGCACTGTTGGTGGGAATATATATTGGTGCAGCCACTGTGGAGAACAGTGTGGAGGTTCTTCAAAAAGTTAAATATAGAACTACCATATGATCCAGCAATTCCACTTGTGGGTATTTATCCAAAGGAAATAAAAACACTAACTGGAAAAGTTATCTGCACTCCCCCGTTCACTGCAGCATTATTGACAGTAGTCAAGATATGAAAACAATCTAAGTGTCCACTGATGGATAAATGGATTAAAAAAAAGTGATATATATATATACGTATATATATATATATATGTGTATATATATATATATACATATATATATATACACACACACTCCTCTCTCTTTATATATATATATATACACACACAATGAAATATTATTTAGCCATAAATAGAATATCTTGCCACATTGATGGATATTAAGGACATTAAGCTAAGTGAAATGTCAGAGAGAAAAAGACAAATACTGTTTATGACCTCACTTTATGTGGAATCTTAAAAACAAACCAAAAAACAAACCAAACTCATAGACACAAAGAAGCGACTAGTGGTTGCCAGAAGTGATGGGTGAGGGGTGGGTAAAATGAGTGAAGGGGTCAAAAGGTACAAAGTTCCAGTTATAAAATAAGTCCTGGAGATGTAATTTACAGCATGGTTACTATATAGTTAATGATACTGCATCATATATTTGAAAACTGCTACGCTAAGAGAATAGATCTTCGAACTTCTCATCACAAAAAGAAAAAAACTGTAACCATATGCAGTGAAGGACATTAACTAGACTTACTGTGGTGATCATTTCACATTATACAAATACTGAATGCGATACACCTGAATTTAATATAATGATATGTGTCAATTATATCCCAATTTAAAAAAAGGCCTGGGGCCCTTTTCTTAATGGAAAGCACCTGAATGGTTGTTTGTTTGTTTGCTTTATTTTTTTATTCTCCCTCACTTAAATAATGATGTTATAATTGGAATGAGAAATCTAAATCTATGTGAAATACTAGAATATAAAAGTAAAAAAAAAAAAAAAAGACCATCTAGCTCTTATATTAAACAAGCACAATCAACAAGCCTCTGACGCTGTTTTCCTGTTAACATTGCTGGCAGCAGAACCTGAAAGTTTCCAGAAAGAAAATTTGATAGAAAGTGTCCATGATACAAACGCTGATTTAAGAACATTACCCTTTTGATCACCCAAGTGTAACACATAAAATGTTTGCTAATTGAATTTACATGCCATATGAAAAATGCGAGTTACATCTTGGACTCTGAAAACCATTATAATGATATCACATACAGTATGGGTTCAGGGAACGAGAAATGGGATTAGGACTGAACATATATTACAGGGACTGTTAATGACAACAAATGGAAATATTTTGCAGAACAGTAACACTTCAGCTTTCATTGGCATTTGAAGGGGCACAATAGAGAGCAAACTTTTTTCTTCTGCCAGTGTTCTTTTAAAAAAAATGGGATAGAAACAAAAATTGCAGGCTGATAGGAGAAAAATCTCACGCCTATTGGAAAGGGGCGTAGATATTGCTAAGAGCGTACCTGGTGGTACAGACTCGTAGAACTAGGGACTGACTTAACTCTTACCTTGTCCTGGCTGAGTTCATATGAGACCACAGAAGAGTCACAAGTCACAAGCAGTCCTCAAAACGGATGGCTTCCTCGCCGTGGAGGCTTGCTCCTGCAACCTGGAAGGAGACTCAGAATGAGAACTTCCTTGAGCCCGCCCTCAAAAGGAAGGGGAGGAGCCAAGACCTGCCAGGTTCTTTGTCTCAAGTTCATCATCTAGGTAAATTCACTCCACCTGGAGTTTGCGTGCTACGGGCCGAGCACGAGACTGCTGCCTAGAGAACTAAGACCTCCTCATAAAAACCAGAGAAAGAGCAAATTGTTTTCCGCTCAAGTTTTTTTTTTTTAAACACTTTTTGGCTTAGAATGTCTTTACATATTCGATTCCTTCCCAAACTCTAGATGGTAAGCAGGGCACATATGATCCCTCTTTTTGTAGTTCAGAACTTGAGATGCCTCACAGTCACTTGAAACTCATTACATCAAAATGAATCTGTAATTTGGCACCCACCCTCCCCCAACACCTAACAGGTTGTTCCTCTAATACTCAGATAATGAGGAGTAATCCTTGATGATTCTCAGGTTATAATCCTTTCACTTAGAATTTTTTCAACAGCCTTTTATCTATCTATCTATCTATCTATCTATCATCTATCTATCTATGGGAGAAGAGGAGCAGTAAGGGAATTCAGAGTGTTACCTGTGTTACCTGAGTGAAACTGGCAGAACCTGTGTTAGCTCCAGTCCTAGTGACACAAGTGATAAGTTCCTTGTTCCCTTAGCTGGGTGTCAGTAACATCATTTTACGGGTGGAAGTGAGGAAGACTTTTTAAAAATGAATGCACACATCATAAGCATAGCACTAAATGAATTTTTATAAAGGAATCCCACCTGCAACAACAAAGCAACATAGTTTAATTTTTTTTTTTTTTTTTTTTTTTTTTTTTTTTGGTCAATGGAGGCACTGGGGATTGAATCCAGGAGCTCATGCATACTAAGCATGTGCTCTACTACTGAGCTATTACCCTCCTCCAAGTTTAAAAATTTTTTAACAGAAGTGTAAAATAAACACAGAAAAGCATATATATCTTTTAAATGAGCAGCTCAATTAAGTTTTCAAAAATTGAACATGTGAACAACCAACACAAAAAGCAAAACATTACCATCTCTTCTGATCTCTTGTTCCCTTCTGGTCACTCCCACACAAGAGTAACTATCTGAACTTCTAAGAGAATTTATTCATTTTTCAACTCTTTATGAATGGGATCATACAGTATGTACTCCTGTGTCTGGCTTCTTCTGCTTCACATTATTTTTGTGAGGTGTATCCATATTACTGTGTGTATTTGTAGATCATCCATTCTCATTAGTGCATTGGAATATGTTGTGTGAATATACCTGTTTAGTTTTCAGTTTTACTTTTGGTAGCATCTGGGTAGTTTACAATTTGGAGCTATTATGAATAGTACTGATGTGAACATTCTTGCTCAATATCTTTCAGGGTACAAATGTACTTACTTCTCCTGGGTTTATGTCTAGAGTGGTATTCTGGCTCAGAGGCATGCAACTGTTTGGCATTTGTAGGTGCTAGCCATTTTCTACAGTGTTCACTAATTTATACTTGCATCATATTACATAAGACTTCCGGTTGCTTGACATACTCACAAGCTGTTGTGGTGGCCCCCCAAAATGTCCACATCTTTTTAAATAGACTTTTTTTTTCAGAGCAGTTTCAGGTTTATAGAATTGAGCAGAAAATACAGAGTTCCCACATAGCCCTCCCCCACCCACACATATATATTCCCCTACCTTCAACAGCCCTCATCAGTGTGGCATATTTGGTACAATCGATGAACCAACATGGGCACATTATTATCAACCAAAGTCCACAGTTTACATTAGGGTTCACTCTTGCTGTTGTACATTCTATGGGTTTTGACAAATGCATAGTGACATGTAGCCACCACTATAGTATCACACAGAATAATTTCATTGCCCTAAAAATCCCTTGTGTCCCATCTAATCATTCCTCCCTCCCTCCCTCTCCCCAAACCACTGGAAACCACGATCTACTTATTGTTTCTATAGCTGTGCCTTTTCCAGAATGTCATTTGGTTGGAATCGTACAGATTGTAGCCTTTTCAGACTGGCTTCTTTCATTTAGTAATATGTCTTTTAAGTTTCTTCCATGTCTTTCATGGCTTGATAGGTCTTTTTTATTTTTGCTGCACATATATTTTTTGATTTACATTTATGTACTGTTCATTGTTTCCAAGGTTTAGAGCTTTAGCTTTTTAAACTTACATAGTTATCAAAGGAATGAAGCGAACCACAAAATAAGAATTAACTAAAAAAATCCATACACCCTGCTATTATTTATTTAGCAACATTATTTATAATTGCCAAGATATGGAAGCACCTTAAGTGCACATCAATAGTTGAATGGATAATGGAGATGAAATATATATATGTAATGAAATACAACTCACCCATAAGAAAGAAGGATATTTTGCCATTTGCAGCCCTTCATTTTTTTTTTCTCTTCAAAAACCAGAATTTTATAACCAGCATAAACATTTCCATTACATCAAAAACAATGAAACACCTAGAAATAAACTTAACCAAGGAGGTTACCTATACTCTGAAAACTAAAATGACACAAAGAAATGGAAAGATTTCTTGTGCTCTTGGATTGGAAGAATCAACACTATCAAAATGGCCACACTACCCAAAGCAATCCACAGATCCAATGCAACCCCCATCAAAATACTCAAGATTCCTCACAGAACTAGAACAAACAATTCCAAAATTTATAAGGAACCACAAAAGACCCCGAACTGCCAAAGCAATCTTTTGTAGGTTTTTTTTTTCCCTCTTTCTTCTTTTTGTTCTCTTTTCTTATGGCTTGATGACTAGAGAAGGTCCTTCAATATTTGTTGTAAGGCTGGTTTGGTGGTGCTGAAATCTTTTAGCTTTTATTTATCTGTGAAGCTTTTGATTTCTCCATCAAGTCTGAACGAGAACCTTGCTGGATAGAGTATTTTTGGTTGTTAAGTTTCCTCTTTCATCACTTTAAATATATCTTGCCACTCCCTTCTGGCTGTAGAGTTTCTGCTGAAAAATCAGCTGATAACCTTATGGGAGTTCCCTTGTATGTTATTTGTTGCTTTTCTCTTGCTAATTTTAATATTTTCTCCTTATCCTTAGTTGCTGACAGTTTGATGACTATGTGCCTTGGTGTGTTCCTCTTTAGGTTGATTCTGTGTGGTACTCTCTGTGCTTCCAGGACTTGGGTGACTGTTTCCTTTCCAAAGTTGGGGAAGTTTTCGGTTATTATCTCTCCAAAAATTTTCTCAGGTCCTTTCTCTCTCTCTTCTCTTTCTGGGACTCCTATAATGTGAATATTAGAGCGCTTCGAGTTATCCCAGAGTTCTCTTAAACTATCCTCATTCCTTTTTATTATTTTTTCTTCTTTCTGTTCTTAAGTAGTGATTTCCACTAATCTGTCTTTTAGCTCACTGATCTGTTCTTCTGCCTCGTTTAGTCTATTCTTGGTTCCTTCCAGTGTATTGTTCATTTCAGGGATTTTATTCTTCAACTCTGTTCGGGTATTCTTTATATTTTCCAACCCTTTGCTAAAAACTTTGCTAAAAACTTCACTCTGTGCATCTATACTCCTCTTGAGCTCTCGGAACATCTTGGCCATCATTACTTTAAACTTTCTCAGATAAATTACCTATCTCCTTATCACTTATTTCTTCTTCTGGGATTTTATCTTGTGCCTTAGCCTGGGAGATATTCCTTTGCCACCTCATATCTATCTTTCTATGTGTTTGTGGATTCCTTCCACAGATTTTCGGATTATTGTTTTCTTATTTCTAGTATCTTCCCCTGGTGGATGAGGCTGGACTAGAGGCTTATACAGGTTTCCTGGCAGGAGGAGCCAATGCCTGCCCACTGCTGGGTGAAACTTGGTCCTGGAACTCTTGGTGGGTAGGGCCTTGTCTAGAGGTGTTTGTGGCTTGGGAAGTCTGCTGATGGGTGTGGCTGTGTTCCCACCCTTTACCTTGTTTGGCCTGAGGCTTCCCTACAGGCTGTTGGGTGAGGCTAGGTCTTGGTGCTAATGATCCAATCAAGGTGTCAGCCTCCAGGAAAGCTCATGTAGATGAACACTCCCAGAATGTCCACCACCAGCTTTTATGTCCCCTGAGTGGGCTGCAGCTGTCCCCCACATCCTCAGGAGACCCTCCAAATACAGCAGGCAGGCCTGGTCCAGGTTCCGATGAAATCACTGCCTCTGCCCTTGGACCTGGCACACACAAAATTCCATGTATGCTTCCCAAGGGAATGGAATCCCTGTTTCCCCTAGGCCCATGAGGCTCCCAGAGCCAAGCCCCCCGAGCCAAGCCCCCCTGGCCTTCAAAACCAGATGTCCTGGGGTCTCCTTCTCTTCCCAATGCCAGAACCCGGGCTAGGGAGCCTACCCAGAGGTTATGGGGCCCAATTATATTGCGAGCATGCCCCTCCTACCATCCTGCTGTGGTTCCCTCTTTATGTTTCCAGTTGCAGAAGATCTTTTTTGCTAGGTTCCACTCTTTTTTTCCTGATGATTGTTTAGCATTCAGCTGTGGTTTCGTTGTAGTCGTGAGGAGAGGCAAGCTCGTGGTCCTACCACTCTGCCATATTGACCAGAACTCGAAATCATTTTTTTTTTTAGCAGATTCCTTTCTGTGATTTCCAAAATGTCCACATCTTAATCCCTGGAAACTATAAATATGCTATCTTTCAAAAGGAACTTTGCAGATCCACACTGGAAATCCACTATTAATTCAGTTTCTCTCTGGGGATCGTCTCAGTTCTTAACTACTAAAACCCTCCACATCCTGTTTTAGGTGTGAAGATTATCAGAAAAAATTATTTGAATCACTGCAGAGAGAAGACAGCAGAGGGACTTTGGTTCCAGACAGTGGGAATCATGCTGAAATTTTTATAATGTGTATGGAAGGAATGATTCAGCTTAAGGCTGAAAAAACCAAATCCTCAAAAATATTTGAGGTATATTTTAAAGCTTGTTATATCTGACATGATGAGCAGTAAGTAACATTCATAAGCTACCAGTTTCTCTTACATTAGTCATATTTTGACTTTCTGTAATTATTCATAATATGCTTTATGAACCTCATGCTGGAAAGCTAGACTTCCCTGTTAAAGCAGAACAATTTTTAGACAGTACATCTTTACACTGAATGGGAGGCAAACAAAATGTTGAAGTCTGCAATAATATAGAACTGTGTTGAGTCAAAGATAATCATACTTTAGAACTTCACATCAATGAGATCAGTTAGCTCACCAAAGTTCTTTAATTTTCTAGGTCATAAATTCAATTTTCTTATAATAATCTAGAAGGGATTTAAACACATTATATGAGTACTTCTCAAGATTTCCTCATAGTTGTGCCTTCATTAAAGCTGACACACTTCTGTGAGGAGGAGGATGTTTCTGATTTTATATTTTCTGTTTTTAACAATTGGCTTTTTTAGCTCTTTTTCTTCAAAGTGTTTATATTTCCTTGTTACTTCATCTTCTTAATACCTCCTCATGCCCTCTTCTGAAATTCATGGCTGTTTTCCCCCCTCCCCACCTGCCAAGCATGTATAGAAAATAGAATACGTGTATGTGTGTGTGTGTGTGTGTGTGTGTGTGTGTGTGTATGGATGTAAGTGTGCATGCATGTATGTATGTCTGGTGCCCATGCTGAACCAAACAGCTGTGGAGCGGGGAGGAATTGGGGACCAATGGGAGTGAAGTACTTCCACTTATGACCGTCTCTTAAGCAGATCACCTTTCTTAGAGAGGACAGTGTATGTGAAAGCTACTGTGACTAATATTCTTAGCACATTTGTTGCCTTCATCTCAGTCTCTTTTCCTGTGCTGTTTCTTAAGTTACCACTGCTTTCACCAACTCCTTTCACTCTTTCAATTTTCCCTGGGTGACCTCATGGCTTTAATAGCACTTGCTCTATCTTTAGCTCAAGTGACTTAAATGAACTCCAGATTCTGGATATCACATAGGCACTAAACTCAGCATATTCCAAAAGAAACCAATACTTTACATCTCCATGCTGCAAACTGTTCCTTTTCTTGCATATCTTATGTCAGAACTATAAAATGAATGTAATTATTTATTTATATATAATATTTCACATGATAGAAAACATACATGCTGTAATTAACTTACATTTCTCACCATGACCAAAATCTCCCCTACGTTAACATAAATCCAATTAATTCATAAAGATATTTTAAAATAAGAAATATAAAGAAGTACATAAAGAAAAGCAAGCCTTCCTCTCATTTCTGAATTCCAGACTCCAGTTCTCATCCTCATTGGTAACTACTTGTCCCAATATCTGCTGCATCCTTGCAAAGATCCTTTATATAAATTCATATGAATGCATATTTTTCTTAAAATTTATACCCTGCTTTACAGCCTTATGAAAGTCTGGGAATCTTTTGTGCATACTGTTCTTTCCTTGCTTTCTTGCTTTTTTTTTTTTTTAACTAACAATATAACCTGAATAATTAAAAATAAAATAAACACAGAAACGCTTATAGTCAGAATTTACACAAGGGAAGCCGCTTATAGTCTTCTCATTTGGGTTCTTAAAACTAACTCTACTTTAATCCTGTTAAACTGTATCCTTTCAAGGAGGAAATACTTTAAGCTATTAGTGATTTAAAATTTGTTTTATATACTTTTTATTGTTAAAATAATATATTTTTAGTTCTTTTTTTTTTTTTTAAGATGGAGGTAATTAGGGTTTTTTTTTGTTTTGTTTTTTTTAATGGAGGTACTGGGGATTGAACCCAGGACCTTATTCATGTATGCTAGGTAGGCATTCTACCACTGAGCTAGACCCTCCCCCCTAAAATAATATACTTTGATTAGAGATATTTCTGCATATTTTTTAACCTATTATGTAGAGGCTATACATTTTTAGCCACTTTTTTTCAGTATGTACTACTCTGTTTCCAAACAATATGCTCACCTTTAAATATATTTTATCTTCATCAATTTTAGACATCATTTATTGGTATTGTATTTGTTTAAAAAAAAAAGTTCACCTCTCTTACACAGTCCCTCTCCTACTAACTCCCCTACTCCAATCTTCCAGTAGAATTATATAAGAACTCTGATTAAAATGGAGGAGAACAAGATGGTTGAGGGGGGGAACATGGAACTCACTTTCCCCCATGAACACATCTATATGTAAACAATTCTCACGGAAAAGTAACTTGAGACTGGTAGAAAGACTCCTGTACAACCAAGGATGGAAGAAATATCCACATGGAATTGGGTAGGAAGGGAATAGAAGTGATTAGGTTGGGACCTGTGCCCCTGGGAGGGGATTTAGAAAAGGAGGGAGATTACACAGGTGGAGTAACCTCCCTGAGGTGGGAGTAGTTTGAGCCACATATTAGACACCCCAGCTCTGGAGTCCAACACTGGGAAGATGAGTACCCTTGGCTGCTTTGTGGGCCAGTGGGACTAACAGGTAAGATGTGAGAAGCTTGGATTTTTCTTGTGAGGAGTGCACACACGACTGCTTACTCCTGAAACAGGGCAGAGAGGGTGGATTGAAATGACACTGGATGCTGGCCAGTTTCCCAAAAGAGAAAGGCAAATACCATGTTATCATTTATTTGTGGAATCTAAAAAATAAAACAAACAAATATATGTAACAAAATAGACTCAGATATAGAAAACAAACTAGTGGTTACCAGTGGGGAGAGGGAAGAGGGAAGGGGAAAGATAGGAGTATAGGATTAAGAGTTACAAACTACTATGTATAAAATAAATAGCAACAAAGATATACTGTACAGCACAGGGAAACATAGCCATTATTTTGTAATAACTTTAAATGAATATAATCTATGAAAATACCAAATCACTATGTTGTATACTTGAAATTAATAGAATATTGTAACTCATCTATTCTTCAATTTAAAAAAATAAATGAAAAAGACAAAAAGAATTTTGGTTAAATTTTGAGACTAAATTTTACATTATTATTACATTGTTAGAATTCTCTGCTTTGCCAAGCAATGGTCTACAATTATCACTTGGTCTTTTCCCTGGAGTATATAAATGCCTGTTTTCTCATTTACTTTGTTTTCTATGTGTCTGTTGATATTTTTCCTCCAAGTGCTAAAAGATATCTGTCAATTTCTATTAATATTTTCTGTCTACTCAAACATATCAGAGCTATGCTTACTGTGGAGTATGTCCTGCAAGGACCTCTGACATGCCCTAGTTGCTCCTAGTTGCTCTCCAGGATCCTACAGCACTGCGGTCTTACTTGGATTTCTTTCATTGCTTTCCTTCATAGTGTTTCCTATCTTCTACATCTCATCCTTCTTTTGGTTTAGCAACCTCTAAAACTCTTTAAGAAAGAGTGCTGGGATGTAAACATGTTGAATGTGAATGTATATTCAATTCCTATGTCTGAATGACAGTTTGGTGGGGTAAAAGCTTTAAATCAAAGATGATTTTTCGCTGATAACGTAAAAGGCATTGCTCTATACAATGAAGTATCACCTTACACCAAATTGGTCATCATCAAAACGTCTGCAAGTAATAAATGCTGGAGAAAATATGGAGAAAAGGAAACCCTTCTCCACTGATGGTGTGCATGTAAATTGGTTCTGCCACTATGGAGAACAGTATGGAGGCCCCTTAAAAAACTAAAAATAGAGCCACCATATGGTGTATATATCTGGAAAAGAAGACAACTCTAATTTGAAAAGATACATGCACCTCAATGTTCATAGCAGCACTATTTACATTAGCCAAGACATGGAAGCAACCTAAATGCCCATCAACACATGAATCAATAAAGAAGATGTGATAAAATACACACACACACACACACACACACAATGGAATATTAGCCATGAAAAAGAATGAAATAATGCCATTTGAAGCAACATGAATGAACCTAGAGATAATCATCCTAAGTGAAGTAAATCACACAGAGGAAGACAAATAACATGATAACACTTACATGTGGAATCTAAAAAAATGATACAAATGAACTTCTTTACAAAACAGAAATAGACTCACAGACATAGAAAACAAACTTATGGTTATCAAAGGGGAAAGGTAGGGGGGAGAGATAAATTAGGAGTTTAGGATTTGCAGATACTAACTACTATGTATAAAACAGATAAACAATAAGGACCTACTATATAGTGCAGGAAGCTATCTTGTAATAATCTATAATGGAAAAGAATCTGAAAAAGAATATGTATACATATTCCATCTGGAGGTTTTTCTCCTTTCATTCTGTAAACTATTTTATATTATTTCTGTAATGATTTTTCTCTCCTTTGTTTTTCTCCTCTTTTTATTTTTTCATTCTGGAACTATTATTTGAGATGTTGGGCTTTCTATACTGACCCTCTTTCTTAATAAAAAAAAAATTTTTTCTATCTGTCTCTTTGTTCTAGTTTTCTGAGATATTTCCAGAACTTTATCTTCCAAATCTCCTTTAACAATTTTATTTTAGTTATTCTGTTTAATTTTTTTTAAGTTCTTACCCATTTCCTTTTAAATAAACTTTCATTATTGCTTCATGATTGAAATACAGTCTCTAATTTTTTGAGATTAGTGATATATTTTTGAAAGTTTTCTTATGCTCCTGTATATGCTCTGTTTTCTCTGGCCTCCATCTCTGTTATTTTTAGCCTGTTCTTATATTAGAGACTTTTTTAAGTTCTTATATTAGAGACCTGGTAATGCTTACCTCCCCAACTTGTATTCAGAGGGAGACTCTAAGAAGTAATGGAATCACTGAGTGTAAGCCGAGTCGGCTAGTAGACTTCACGGTAGTACAGAAAAAAAGGCAGCAAGGTGGTCTTATTACAGGAAATACGGTGTACATTGTCTTGGGCTGTTCAGTTTCACAGTGAAGAGTCCTATAATCCCCAGCCCTGAGGTTTTGACGGAGTGAGGCAAGGCCCACAGCTGGAACAGTAGGCTCTCTCTCACCACCCCTCCCTGTGGCTTTAGCCCAGTTTCTGCGTGCCTTTGCCTTCAGGTCCTGAGGCCTTATAGGGTTTCAGGGGCAATTTAGCCCAACTGACACTTTGAATCCCCTCAGCAGGTACCCGTATGTTATCTTTTCCCACTTTGCTTGGTCAGGTACCAGTTTCCAACTATTTGTTAGTTATTTTTCTTTTCCAATGATTTATTGACCTTCCTTGTCTGCTGCCATCACCTCACCTTTCTCACCTTTGCCTTTATATTTGTACTTCTTAAAATCCTTTACCATCAACTCAATAAGGTTTCCAGAGGGGGAAAAAACCCAAATGTTGAGAATATATAATGTTTAACTGAAATAGTCACGAACAGGGAGAAAGCAAAGGGTACTATGTGCTAAAAGATAATGGGTAGGAACCTCTAGTCCAGGGGTTAGCAAATTATTGTCTGCTGGCCAGACCTGGCCCACAGCCTGCTTTTGTATGACCCATGAGCTGAGCCTGGTTTTTACATTTTTACAAGGTTGTAAAACAGAACAAAACGTAAGAGGGATATGTGATAGGAGCCATATGTGGCCAACAAAGCCTAAGTAATTATCTAGCTCTTTACAGAAAAATCCTGCTGACCCACCCCTAGTGCAGTGGTTCTCAACTTGGGAGTTTTAAAAACATACTGAGGACTAGTTCCCACTCTGCACCATTAGCAAGAGTTCTGAGGGGTGAGGCTCAGGAAGAGGGTGATTTTAATGTTTAGCCAGAGCACTATGAAAAGTCCCCCTACTGAAAAATACTATCATCCACTACCCCAAAGCACCACCACTGCTACCAGCAACAACAACTTAAGCCCCTGAAAACCTCCAAAGACATATGTGGCTATTTGATAAATTTCTATGCCTCGTTTTCTGTGTATTTTCTTGGCAATATTATATGTGCACAGAAATTGTTTCTGGAAGTTTTACTATGAAAGCAGAAATTCTCTTGTCTCTCCCATTCTGTAGGAACAATCTCTTTAAACTTTTTGGCTGATTCTTTTCTCCTCATTTTTACATAATATGTTTAAATTGCTTCTTCAGGATTTTTCAATTTTAGAAAATATATATTTCGTCCCACCACAGAAAAAGATGTCACTTTCTTTTATACCCTCACCCTACCACACAAATGCAAGCTTCCTATCCCATACTCTGTCCTTTTTAATTTAATACGTTTTTGTTAGAATATACATTTTGTTAAATGTGTTCATTAGTATGTAAATACTATTCACAGCTGAGCAACATTGTTTCCAGTGATTCTGTTCCTGCACACTTTTACATTTTTTCTGAAGTTAGTGATTATCTTGCTTTTTATCTCTTTCGTTAGTTTTTCATATACCTGTTGCTATTTTAATACCAAATTTTTGCCACTTGTGTAGAGCTCCTGTCAGTAAAGACATTATGTATTATATCAGTCTCATCTTTGTGCAACAAAGCACAGAGCTGTCATCCTGGATTCTTTCTTAACCTTTCTCTGGGATTTCCTTTGCGTCTACGTTGTGTGGAGTCCGCTGGTTTCTAGAGCCCACATCTTCCTCTTTTTTGGTTTAAGACTTCATCTTGGAATATATCCTTCAGTAACTTTCTGAGAAAGAGTGCGTGGGAGATCTCAAACACTTGAGATGCTGTATGTCTGAAAATGTCATTATTTCATCTGCACATTATTGATAATTTGCTTGCAAATAAAATTCCAGGTTGGAATTTATTTTCCTTTATATTTTGATGGCCTCATTCCACTGTTACCCAGCTTTCGGTCTTGCTGTGTGAACAGTCATTCTAGCTCCTTATTTTGTGATGTGGCAGCTTGTATTTTCCAAATATAGATGCAAAATATCTTTTATCTCACATGCTCTTCTACAACGTGAACTTTTCACCCTCCCACTGACGTGTGTGTGCTTCTCCCTTGAACTGAAGTGGCTAATGATTTGCTTACGATCAATACAATGTGGGAGAAGTGATGGTGAGGGAACTTCAAGGTTAGGTTAGAAAAACCAGTGTACTCCCCACCTTGTTTGTGGGGACACTCATTTATGGAACCCTGATTTGCACTGTAAGAGTTTGAATACCCTAGTGGGCAGGGGTGAGATAGGGGTGGGGGATTAAGAGGTACAAACTACTATGTATAAAATAAATAAGCTAAAGGATATATTGTTTAACACAGAGAACATAGTCAATATTTTATAACTAAAAATAGAATATAACCTTTAAAAGTTGTGAATCACTATGCTGTACACCTGAAATTTATACAATATTGTACATCAACTATCTCAATACATTTTTTAAATTAATAATAAAAAATAAAATGTGGGGGGAAAAAAGAGCTTGAATACCCTAGATACCACTCTCTAAGGAAACGCAGGGCAAACAGAGAAGCCACAGGGAGTGATTCTGTCAACAGCTGTAGCTGAGGTTCCAGCTGACAGCATCAAATGCTGAATATGTGAGTGAGACGTCAGATGATTCCATCCATCTGTTGGGTTATCTCTAGCTGTTGAGATAAAGTTGCAGCTGAAGTTGCAGATGTTGTAAAGAAGAAACAGTCATTACTACTGTACCCTGTCCAATTTTCTGACCTATAAAACCAAAGCACATAACAAAATTGTTTTAGCCACAAAATTTTGAGAGAATTTGTTGCACAACACTAGTAACTGGAAGAATATGTGACTCTTAAATTTTTTTTCTGGAAGTTTTCAGGGTTTTATACTTGTTTTCAGCATTCTGAAAGTTTATGACGGTCATTTTACCCATTATAATGGGCACAAAGTGTGTAGTTTCCATCTGAGAAAAGTCCTTAGCATTCAGTTCTTGGAAATTTTCTTGAACTGTGTCAGCAGTAATATTTTCTCTCTATTGTCTCTTTTCCTGGAGCTCCTCTTATTTAGATATCAGACCTCCTGGGCTAATCTTCTAAATTTCTCATTTCTTATTTATTTTATCTTGCTTTCTAGCTCTTAATCTTTCTATTCTAATTCCTGAGATATTTCCCAAAATTTGCTTTCCCTATACTTATCATAGTCTTAATTTCCAAGACATTTTTAGGCATCCTATTCTTTTTTCAAATGGAATTTTTCTTTCTCTCTGTACTAGGATATAAATAACCATTTTGTTGTTGTTGTTTGCGTAGTTGTTTGCTTTTCTTTCTCTTCTACTGAAATAATCTCTGTTGCCTTTATCTGTCTTTGGTCTGTTTCTTTGATTTTGTTTTGATCCTTGGTTGTTTTCAATATTTAAGAATGGGGCACTAAAATTGGGGAGAAGTAGTTGATTGTGGGTTTACTGCCTGATATTCTAGCTGGGTTATTTCTTTGGGGAAATCTCTGTGTCATTACTTTTATCTTCATTTGGGGTGGGGGGAGAAGGGCTGGTCAGATTCTAAAAGAGTGATTGTCCAACCTCCTGAGTGGAAAGGTCTAGCTGTCAGCATCTGGAAGTCAAGTGGGGAAGAGGGTTGAGTGACATTTCTACTTGGCACTCTTCATCCATGTGCACTGTCTTTCCTGACAATAAACCTCTAGCATCCAAGAGGAGAGGGCAGTTGCTTAGTTATGTGGAATGGGAGAGGTAGCCTGACATCTAACTTACACTCTCAATCATCCTCAAATGTCCTACTTTTTTCCTCTAGATCCTTCAATTCCTGTGCTTTTAAGGTTTTGCAGTATGAATTTTACTATTTCCTTGTTTTTCCTTACTGGCTTAAGATTTAGCTTTTATGATTCAGTTTTGCTGCTGCTAAATCAGTTGTCACTTATCCATTTCTCTTATAGCTGCTGAAATTTTGTGACTGTCATTTTCTTTCCTTTTCCTTTTGTCCTTGAATAACATGCTTTTTAGATAGCTCTTTTATATGATTTTAATGGAATCCTGGGAGGCAGAAAAAATAAATGTATGTACTCAATCTACTATCTGAACATCTGTCTAAACCTGCACATCAACAGATTCTCTGCAGTACAATTTAGGATTTGTTAGCTAATCTAGATATATCTTATTAAGTTTCTTTTCCTGTAAGATTAGTATATTTTTATGCTGTAGTTTCCATGTGGTCAAACATTTAGGTTTCATTTCTATTTGTTATCAAGAAGTTGAAAATGATGGCATGTTATGAAAGTTGCTAGAATATCTTTGATGATCTTTAACTGAGAATTTATTTTAAAGTGTTACTGTACATGTGCCAATATAAAAGAGCAAATTCCAAGAGCTTTGTCGTACAAGAAAAAGGGCATATGAGGTTTCTACACATATCCTTGGGATACAGTAAGGGAAAGCATCCAACTTGGCAAAGTTAATTCTTAAATGATTTAATTTCACAAGGACTATTTAAAACGTTCTTTTTCTGATTGGGGGTGCTGGTGAATGTTGAGGAAGGGGGTGGGCCATATGGCTGCCAACTAAATCTTTTTCTAGATATACTAAGAAACCTGATTTTTTCAAAGGAGGATTTTTTGGTTTTGTTTTGTGTTTTTTAATTAATTTTTTGTTTTTGTTTGTTTGTTCATTTTGCATTTCTATTCTCTGACCATGCCCTGAGCCATTAACTCAGCTATTCTGATAGCTCTGACTTCACATGGCCAGCATCAAATACAGTTGTGGCCATGGACCCTAGAGTTGATCCTATCATTTGTTTTTAACTTTCTGGGGGTAGTCCGTTTCCTGATTTGTTCCTGTTCTTGGTTTCTGACCTCTTGGCTGTTCTGTTGCCTATGATTTCATATTCGTCCCTTGATCTTAGGGCTGATATGGCTCCTTTTGTGCTCTTACGTGGCTCTGCTCCTTGGAATGGGCTTGTCTAAGCCCCTGGCTAATAACCCTGCATGATTCAGTCTGGCCTCTGACACCCCAGCTCAGGATTGCCCACTTCACTTGTGTGTTAGCAGGTTTAACCTGGCGCTGTCATTCAGACTCACACCACACTGGTAACCAAAGAATGGTCTGTTGGATTGCAGAGTAATTTGTTGTTCAGTGGATAGCATCTCTTTTATTCCCTTAAACACAAAAGTTAAATACGTTTTATGTATAATTCTGAGCCTGTGATGAGCTGAGTGGTATCTTATGCTTCAGTACTTAAAAAAGTATTTATTTATGTTAACTAAAATAGAGTTGGCTTATGTTATTATGTTAGTTTCAGGTGTACTACACAGTGATTTGACATTTGCATACATTACAAAGTGATTGCCATGATAAGTCTATTAACCATCTGTCCCCAAAGTTATTATAATATTATTGATCATATTCCTTATGTTGATCACATCCCCATAGCTTATTTATTTTATAACAGAAAATGTTATATACAACCTTTGAATTGTTCCAGAAAATGTCCTAAGTATTGGTCTAGTTGAGACCTTATTTCCTTGGAACAAATTCAAGCCATGTACTGTACAAAGCCCAAGGAATGTTTCTAGAATTTCATCCAATATTAGCTTGAATTTTTTTATTTAACAAATGTTAGTACCAATTTGACAGGTGTCAAGGATGCCCAGCCTATCCAGAGATCTGTGAGAAATAGTAAGTGGTTGCTAGCTAAACCACTAAGATTTGGGATGATTTGTTATGGAGCATTATTGTGTCAATAGATAACTGATACAAATTCAGTATCCTGAAGTAGGATGCTACTATGAAAAAACTTATACGTAGCATAGGTTTCTGATTTAGGTGGCAGATACAGGCTTTTAAGTGGCAAGGAAACTGTTCACAAAAACTGGAAGAGAAGTAAAGAAACTGCTGCAGCAAGCTGGAAAAATTGTGTCCCATGTTAAATAGTGGCAAAACAATTTGTAAAACTGTCACCTGTGGGAACTGGAAAAATAAAAAATGTACTCAGTGACTTTTGACTTGAGTAGGGATATTGTCACACAGAATGTTAAAACTGTCAGGTATCTTTTCTTAGCTGCATATGATAAAATACTACATAAAAGAGATGAGAGAGAAAACACTGATTTGTAAGCAGAATTTACAGAGAATTTAGAGGACTGGAAAATAAAGCTGCTTCTTATCTTCACGCACTTGATTCAGTAAATTATCAAAGTAAGATAGATACTAAGGAATAGCTCAAATCAAGGATGTGACTAAATGAACTTATGTTAAGACCTCTGAAAGAAGTAGGGGGTGGTTCCTGGTACAACTTTAGGCAACAACAGAGCTTCTAGGAATCATAAGATCTTGCTTCACAGCAGCCTGACCTAAGCAAAGTAGTACTAATTGAATCTAGAGAGGGACCTGTTTGAAAATAACTGTAGGTGTGAATTTTGCTAAACGAGGTGTACTCCAATTAGATTCATAGAAAACTTACAATTTTTTTAAGGGAATGTTACAGGTTAAAGTGCTACTAGCGTGGATGAAAAGGTTGTGAAGCTGTTCAAGATGTAAAAGGTCTTTGGAATCATAACTTGCTAAAAAGAGAGAGTAGGCTAAAATAGTTGCTTAAGGAGCATTCTTTTCCTTACCTTCGCACAGGAGCTTTGAGGAAAACAAGGAACAGAGAGATTATGATGTAGAACGGGTTTTCCACTTAGACATTGAAGTGCTAAAAAATGAAGAGAAAAGAAAAACTGAACTAACTATAAGATAGCTTAGTAAATGGCAGTAAGATTGCTAGAAAAATTAATTGGCAGTGGAGGGGGAGCAAGCCATAAAAAAATTGTTTCAAAGAGGTAAGGTTTTAGTTGGCAAGCATACTGGGGAATGAGAGGGATGTTGACATACTCCCCTCTCCACCCTTTTGAGAGAGTGATAGGGGAAATGATGGAAAGAAAAGCTAAGCTCCAGGATAAAAATGTAGAGTAGTTTGTTTATTAAGTACTGCTATGTAAGGAGGGTGAGCGTAAGTTCCTGTTTTCACAGAGTTGTCATGGGTTATATCTAATACCCTGGGACCCTGCGTGGTTTACCATTTGTCCTGGCTAAAATGTTCTAGTTTGGACAATGAATTCTATGGTCATCTTATGCAAATGGCACTTGGAAATACTTTTAGAGATTGGGGAAGAGTGAGAATTTGGATTAGGGGAGAAAACACATATTTGTTTAATGTGTAAATAAATAAGACCAATAAAATGGTAGGAAGAGGGGACACGGAGGATGAAGAGAGGATATTAAATTCTTAGGGGTGACTCAGAATCCTCAACATGTAGGATAAAGAAGCATTAGTTACCGTCCGCGCCTGGCCCTGCCATGAATGAGGAGTATGACGTGATTGTGCTAGGCACCGGCCTGACGGAGTGTATCCTGTCGGGGATAATGTCTGTGAATGGAAAGAAAGTTCTTCACATGGATAGAAACCTGTATTATGGAGGAGAAAGTGCATCTATAACGCTGCTGGAAGATTTATACAAAAGATTTAAAATAACTGGAGCACCACCAGCATCAATGGGGAGAGGAAGAGACTGGAATGTCGACTTGATTCCCAAGTTCCTTATGGCTAATGGTCAGCTGGGTAAGATGCCGCTTTTTACAGAGGTCACTCGCTATCTGGATTTCAAAGTGACTGAAGGGAGTTTTGTCTATAAGGGAGGAAAAATCTACAAGGTTCTTTCCACTGAAGCAGAAGCCCTGGCATCTAGCTTAATGGGGCTGTTTGAAAAACGTCGCTTCAGAAAATTCTTGGTGTTTGTTGCCAGCTTCGATGAGAAAGACCCCAGAACTTTGGAGGGCATCGACCCTGGGAAGACAGCGATGTGAAAGGTGTACAAGAAGTTCAACCTGGGCCAGGATGTCATGGACTTCACCGGGCACGCGCTGGCGCTCTACAGGACTGATGACTATTTAGATCAGCCATGTGTTGAAACCATTAACAGGATTAAACTTTATAGTGAGTCTCTGGCAAGATATGGCAAAAACCCCTACCTTTATCCCCTCTATGGCCTTGGAGAACTGCCACAAGGATTCGCAAGGCTGAGTGCTATTTATGGGGGCACCTACATAGTGAATAAACCGATCGAAGAAATCATTGTGCAGAATGGAAAAGTGGTTGGTGTAAAATCTGAAGGAGAGATCGCTCGCTGTAAACAGCTCATCTGTGACCCCAGCTACATGAAAGACCGAGTAGAGAAAGTGGGCCAGGTGATCAGAGTGATCTGCATCGTCAGCCACCCCATCAAGAACACTAGCGATGCCAGCTCCTGCCAGATCATTATCCCGCAGAACCAGGTCAACTGCAAGTCAGACATCTATGTCTGCATGATCTCCTCCGCACACAACGTGGCCGTGCAGGGCAAGTACATCGCCATCGTCAGCACAACCGTGGAGACCAAGGAGCCCAAAAAGGAAATCAGACCAGCTCTGGAGCTCTTGGAGCTGCTCAAGCAGAAACTCGTTAGCATCAGTGACCTCTTTGTACCAAAAGATCTAGGGACAGAAAGTCAGATCTTTATATCCCGCACGTACGATGCGACCACTCACTTTGAGACAGCGTGTGATGACATCAAGGACATCTACAAGAGGATGACAGGGTCCGAGTTTGACTTTGAGGAAATGAAGCGCAAGAAAAACGACATCTATGGGGAAGACTAGCAGCAACGCAGCTGCCGCCTTCAGGACAGACGTAAACTTTGGCAGATGACGCATATTGTATGAAATCAGTGTTGTAAGGCCTGCTTTTGTGATCAGAACTGAGAGACTGCAGAGCACTGTACCAGTAAACGTTCCTCCCTTTCTAACATCATGTATTAACTTGTTTTCATGGAGTGGCTATTCAGAATTGGCAGGTGCCCACATTCTGTCCAATTTAACCTACACTGGCTTGTTTTTTTCTAGCAAAGGATCAGTTTTAAAACATTGTGATACTGATACAGAGAACTTGATACGGCATTTGTATCTTTTAATCAGTGTAGCCTTTGCTGTTACTGCTTCTGCTGCTCCAGAGCGGACTGCGTGCCACCTGCCACCTGCCCTCCGGACGCGGAGGAGGGAGATTGGAATTGACTTCTCCATCATTGGGGACAGCATCCCCTACCATGCCCCGTCCCCTTACATGTCTGTCAAGTATTACGGCAGTGCCCAGGCAGCACGGCCACGAGTCTGGTTTACGTGGGCCTCAAATTCTAATGAACTCCAGCCTCTGAGTCATTTTGGAGGAAGCCTGTGTGTGGTGTTTCACCTAGTAAGATTGATGAGAGCAGAGGGAAAGACCCATCATAAAGCAGGTAAACCTAGAAGCTTCTTTTGTATCCCAGGTGTGGCCTTTTCCATGGACCAAGCTGCGATGCAGTATTGACCTGACAGAGCCCCCACTCCAGCAGTGTCTGTACTGCAAAATAAAGCCCCCCTGGAAACCAAAAAAAAGAAGCATTAGTTAACTGGCTTTAAGAGTTTCATTAGTCTCTTTCTGGACAGGCTTAGATCTCTCTGGAAAGAATTCATCAAAGGCCTAGATTTATCCTGTTTCTGAAGGAACTCTAATCCATGGAGGGTAAGTGGATTGCTTATTTTCCCTGTGTGGAAATAGTGACACTCCCCTACTTTGAGATCTTTGCTTGCTAAAACTAATCTCTTTGTTTATGACTAAATTTAAACATTTCCCTTGAGTTTAATATTAATTCCTCTTCAGTATATTATTTGCATTTTAGAGACCTGTTTACCAGTTGGAGTGTAACTTTTCTTTTTCTATCTCTCTTTTTCTTTTTTTCTTTCTTCCTTTTTTAAATGATAGATTTCCATAAGCTATATTTCATGCTTGGCTTCTATTCAATTTTAATAGATTAAAAGGAGGTACCAAAGGTAGAAAAAGAGAGAGAGAGAGAAGCTTTAGAGGTTTTATAATTTTTCTTCAGGATGGCTTCAGTAAGAATTACCCAGGCTTGACAGGAAAAAATAAAATGAAAGGTCACAAATGTGGGTAATGCCTACCCAAGAGGCTGCCAACCATATACTCTTTCTCTACTAATGGGGTTTAATAATTGCTGTCACATCCACCTGAATAAATATTTTCCTACTACTTGATGCAGAAAATGACCTGGTGACATTCTAAGTGAAGTAAGCCAGAAAGAGAAAGAAAAATACCATATGAAATCACTTATATGTTGAATCTAACAACAACAACAACAAAAAAGGCAAACAAACTTATTCACAAAACAGAAACAGACTCACAGACATAGAAAACAAACTTATGGTTACCAGCAGGAGAAGGGAATGGGAAGGGATAAACTGGGAGTTCTAGATTTGCAGATACTAACTAACATACATAAAAGAGAAAAACAAGTTTATACTGCATAGCACAGGGAACTATATTCAAGATCCTGTAGTACCCTACGGTGAAAAAGAATACGAAAAAGAATATATGCATGTATATGTATGACTGAAGTATTATGCTGTACATCAAAAATTGACACAACATTGTAAACTGACTATACTTCAATAAAAGTATACATTAAAAAAAAATGGTCTGGGCAGGTCATGAGATCTTGAAGAGCTTGCCAGAGAAAATGTTTGGCATGCTCTGGCAGAACTCAGATTTATCATCTCTGGTGGAGTGTATTTCTGACCCATGACCCATGAGCTGGCATTCCTGCAACAGAAGGAGTCTGTTAAGAGGTGTTTTGGAGAATTGGAGGAGACAGAGTCTATTTTTCATGTACAGTCTATATAAAATCCCATGTTTCTCACCTCCTGAATTTCAGGAATGTAATGCTGAAGTCAGTGTTGGCCCAACTTCATTTAAAAGATATGAGGCATGGAAAAGGCCTTAAGGCTTCAGTTACAGAAAAAATGTTTTCACTGCACTGAGGAGAATAAATCAGGTAATTTAAACAACTCAACTTCTAGGTTCTTTGGGCTAATTACAGTCACAAGTTAGAAGAAACCTTCTGGCCAGGCTAGAAAAATGATGCAAAGAAGGAAAAACAAAATAAAACTGCCATCAAAGTATTTTGCCAACATATGTGAAACTGTAAACATGCATCTGAAGGCAGAATGTTTTCTAGTTAATGATGACTGACAATTCCACAGCAGCGCTCCTCCACTGTGGCACCACATGCCCAAGGAAAATGCATCCAAAGAGTTGATCACTGAGAAAGCTTAGAATAAAAAGAATCTGTGGAGTATATGCCTATTGTAAAACCACGAATAAACCCTGTAAAGGAATTAGTGTGCTGTGAAACAACTATTGGGAGAATAATTAACCCATGAATCTTTTAAAAACCTGGAAATTCTAGAAGACAATTATTTTGGTTGTATAGATTAACTTCGTACATTTAGAAAAGTTCCTTAATTTATTGCAGAAATGTGTTAAAAATGCTTTATAGGATCAAGGTAATTGTTAGAGTGAAATAAAGGCATATTCTGATATATAATTGTGGTGGCTAAGAAGATTTGGAGGGGAGGGTTGGAGAAATGTGTGAGTGGTGGGGGTGGGGTGGGGGTGGTCTCAGATTATTCTAAAGTAGAATTCAGACTACTTTGACAAATAGCTGTTACCAAGAAGGCATCTGGCTGGAGGAAAAGACTTTGCATGTGTGATTAGTAGATAAAATGATTCCAAAATTGACTGGGGTGACAGCTTGGTATATGCCTGTATTGGATGCCCCAGTTGGTCCTTGGGTCATCTGAGTTACGGAAAACAGAGCTCCAGGTAAAGGTTGTCAAATCGGTTTATGAGGAGATGGTGTGGTGTGCAGATGGCCAAGTCTAACCCAGAGCTAAGTGAGAGTTGTGCAGGAAGTGCTGTGTGAATGAGGTACTCTCCAGACGGCACTCTCTGAGGCCGCCATGAGGGCTTCCTGGACTCCTGAAGAGTTTGCTTATTTTGTGACTCTGGGATGTGCAGATCCAGCGACTGGCAGTCATGTCCTCTGCTGCAGCTTAACCAGTTCTTCTCAGGCAGCATAAATGATAATAACAGGTTAAAGAAGGACACATCTGAATATATGCAAGGCAATTCCTGGGAATTCAAGGAAATCTTCCAGAGTTGGCAGCAGGGATCCTATTGGGGGTGGACATGTTACATGAAATACATGTCTTATGCAACAAGGGCTAGAGCCAATGAAATGTAAGTCACTATGTAAATTTGATCCCCTCCATAAATACAAGCTGATGAGGTCTGAGACTATTCAAGTTATAGGTCTATAACAGATAATGCAATACCCTGCCTTTTGCTCCCCTTCCACAGGCTCTTAAGCAAAGGGAATAAGCTATGCTGTGTATTTCTTCATACCAACATCATCTCTTGGAATTTTAGCATCTGTGGTATGTTGTTTGTTTAAGCTACAAGATGTTAGAAACAAATTAATCAGGAAAAAAAAATGACCCACATAGACTGTTTTCTCACCACGTTGGCTTCTTGGCCCAGCAGAGTTTAAAATTAGATAGCCTCTGAATCTTAGTTTGTTGGAAAGTTTTCAGGATTCACAAAACCATTTGTTGTAGTTGTTCCAAGGAAGAAAATCATGACATCCTTGTTTTCTATATAAAATGAGCCAACATATTTCAGGCTGAGATACCCTGAGGATATATATTCTTTTATAAAGTCTGCTTAACATTTCTGAGAGGATCTGTTTGTAATTTGTTTCCTGTCAAACATGTTGGTTCAATTTTGCTGAAAACAGCCCACCAATGACAGGCAGCAATCAGAACTATAAGCAGCTTCCCACAGAGAGTCTCAGAAACATCTCATGACACTTAAAGATTAGTGATAAATTTTCTCTTAAAAAATTAAACATTAGTTTTTCACTAAAGCAAAAAAAAAAAATCTAATTGAGGCACATAGATTAAATAGTTGTCTAAATGAGAAATGTATACTCTCTCAGACAAAACCATGCTATTTCTTTTTACCTCTTTTATGAAGAATCTAAGAATCCCTAGAAAACAAAGTATTTTCTTCCCTCCATGAGGCTCATCTGTACAAAACATTGATCCTGCAACAGTTTAGTTACCTTTTTATAAATGCAAGTATCCATTAACAAGGGAATAGTTTTATTAATTTTTTATATCTGTGTAATGGAATAATTTGTGGCCTTTAAAGAGAATGAAAAAGATGTGTGTGTACTAATGGAATTTATTCCAAGTACTCCTTGTTTAAACAAGGAGCAAATTAATGCCTGTATTTTGCTACCATTCGCTGTTAAAAAAAGGGGAAGGTGTAATAGTGTGTGCATATCTCTAGTGGCCTCTGGGAAGGAATCCAGGGTATGGGGAAAGACAGAGTAGGAGGAATAATTTTTTACTTATTATTATGCAATCTTTTGTACTGTTTAAATATTTAAGTGCATGACTATTTCTTATTTAAATTAAACAAATAAATCATTGTAAATGTAACCCACATGTGCAGCTTTGACCTTCCTCTGCTCTGAACACATGCCTTTAAGCCCTGTCCTGTCCTCATATTCTAGTAAAAAGGGGACACAGACTATTAAAGGGACCCTGCGGATCATCTGATCAAACTGCCCCATTTCATGGTTGAGGTGCTGAACTTGAGTGGAAGATTTTTGCCCAGGGTTACACTATTTGTCAGTACCAAAAGCCAGACTAGAGCCATAGGCTTCTTAATTCCAGGGAAATGCTCTTCCTGCCCTGTGGTCCTTTAGGAGAGAGAATAAACAGCCTTGGCCTTGAGGATGACTTTCCCTTCTGCTCCTCCTCCATGGTGCTGCTCATAAAGGCTCATGCCTCTGCTTCTCATGTCTCAGGACATCCTGCTTAGCTTTTAGGCACCAACTAATTAAAATAACAAAACCATAAAGTTCAGGCCTTCTTAACTGGAGGTCTGTGGGTAGGTTTCAGAAAAGCCTGTGTCTAAGTAAGAGCTAAGAACTCTGAGTGGAGAGCTCAGCTTTCTCTATGAGCTTCATTACCAAGATGAAGAACACTTTTAAACCTGAAAGAGACCTCAGCAGCCATCAAGTCTAATCCTACTCAGATCCATCCATGTCCTCAACAACCTGCCTTTCTGCTAGAATACCCAAGTGCTCTGGAGTCATTGCCAACAACAGTAAAATTCACTTGGACATTTAGCTCCATTTTAAAATGTTAGAGTGAATTTGGCTCTTGCTCTAGTTACAATCCATGTCCATTATATGTTGTCCTTATTTTGGGACCCAGGGTGATAGGGTGGCCACTATCAAGAACATGCTGCCATGAAAGGGACGAAAGAGAGCTCAGAGAATATTACACCGAGAAGTAAGTGTTCAGCCAGAACGCGGCATACATTGTTTGTACTTTTAGCTCATTGGCCAGAATAGTTACATGGCCTCAACCAACCACTGGGTGTCAGAAAGTTCTATTATACCATGTGCCCAGGAGGCAGAGACCTAGAAATATTCAGTGAGAAGTATTCATTGCTACCATCTTTCTCCTTGAATAAATAGCCAGAAGTCCTGTCAGAGTTTTAGCAATTTCTTAAATGCCAAGAAAAATTAACCCAGTGGAGGTGACTGATAAACTCCTATGGCAGTGGGACATACTATTGTAGTTGATAGTTTCAGGGGGCCTGTCTTGTCCTCTTCACTTCAACAGGCACTGTGCCCCACACACACCCTTGCTGAAGAGATGGGGGTCTCTGGTCATGTCTGTATCATGTCATCACCTTTCTCCATGAAGGACTGGACTAGAGATTAACACCTATCCCAGTGGATTCCAATCTGTTGGCTAGCCTATTACCAAATATATTTGCTGAGACCCAGAGTCTAAAATCAAAGGAGTGTGGGGCCTATGAATTAAATGGCTCTATAGAATTGAGCCTACGGCAGCCACTTCCATTCTCCTAAATTTATCAAAGATTGGGCAGAATAGCCAACCATCAGGGAAGATGAGTGGAATAAATGGGATACAGGATTATACGTGGTCTTGGAGACAGAGAGAGAGCGAGAGAGCGTGCAGGTGAAACTTCTCGCATCTTCAGTGGTTCCTAGATCCCAGTGCCTTTTCCCGTGAGGCCCAGTTGTGCCTCCTTTCTGGCCGCTAGCTTTACAGCCTTTTAATAAACCCTCCTCTGAGCCATTTGATTATCCATATGAATGAACTGAGAATCCGAATCACTCCACCTCTAACTAGATTGTCATCCCTGGTCTATGCCAGGTCTATGTAGAAATTTTGGAATGCATGCTGGGGTGTATGGTTTCTAATAGAAAAGAAACTTTATTAACTTAATGTTGTTATTTTCTGTGTTCTTGATGCTTTGGTATCTGGGGCCTCACTGACTTTAAAGACACTGTCCCTCTCAGATTAACTATTCCTAGAGATAGAAAACATCTTGCAGGGAGTATACCTTTTGTATGCAAACAACCAGTCTAGGACCCTCTTCCCTTTCCCAGATCCCAACCCCTCCTCGAGTAGACTCTTACACTCCTAGCCAATGTTCCCCTGCCCGACAAGCTCTAGGGTGAGGTACCAGACCATTCAGGACAACCTCTACACCTCAGAGCCTGCTGACATTACTCAAACCAGGCAACCTTAAACCTGCTTATCCTAGCTTACCCTGCCTTGATCATTCCTTCCCACAAAAATCATAACAAAGGCTCTGGCCTCTGGTTTCCTCTTACTTTCTTGGACCCCAGATTGACCCCAGTGCTTCCCGGTGTGGCTCCCCACTCCTGCTTGGTGTGCTACATCTCCTGTTTCTAGGGATCTGTGAGTATAAAACTTCATTCTTCACAACAGACATTTCTGTGTCTGTTGGTCTTACCATACATGATTAAAACAAGTCTGAGGTACATGTTAAAACAAAACCGCTCTGTTTTCTTCTGGGCCTCCATCTTATGTTACCTATTGATCTACTTGTCTGAAGAGTAAGAACTCTCTATTCTGGTAGATGGCCCTCTCAGATATTTAAACTGTAAGCTGTCTAGGTGCATAGAAAAAACAGAGCAAAGGAAGAACTCCCCCTCTCTTAAATTTATATTTATGATTACGATTAATTATTCTTCTCTCTAAGCATACTTTTATGTAAAAAGTCAATGCTAATTGTTACAGGCATGCTCTCTCCTGGGCAGAACATGAAAACACACGGATATATTCTTCCTCTTTTTTTTCCCAGACACTGTGAAAACCACCATTCTTTTATTATGACAACAAAACAATGACCTCAGTTCTTTCAGAATTAAATTACTGATATTAAAATCCTCTTGTTAGGGTTTTAAGTGGGCTTTGGGACACTCCTAGACAGTATTTGGCTAGGGGACGTGGAAATGCTTAAATCATGATTTTGATATATCTCTCTAGGGAAGACTCATGGCACAAATTACTCTCTCTATAAACTCATGGCTTTGCTTCTGTTTTTAATAACCTGGCATTCAACCATATAGTTTTTGTTGAAAATATTCATCTCCCTTTAGCTTCAGGACCTCAAGAAAGGGGAAAGTTTAGGACAGCAATATTTTCTTCATTTCCCCACTTAGTGCTGGTGTGAGAATAGAAATGTATCCCAGCAGCCTTGGGTTCCCAGACATCAAATTAGCAGTTTTCTGGCTCAGGAAGAATGGGCTACACCAGCTTAATGTGCAAGGTAAGGAATCCCCCCGATTGCCCTCTGGTGTATCTGTCAGTGTTTAGTCATGAAAACAAAACTACTTTAAATATTTCAAAGAGAAAGGAATTTAGTATAGGGACTAAGGAGATTATAGGAAAGTGCAGGAAGCCACAGCCACCTCACAGCCCTGGAATGAAGAATGAGAAGCATATGCACTCTGAGGTAGCTTCAGCAAGCCGCAGCTGCTAGTCTACCATAGTGCTTCTACAGCAAGAATACGTTCAGCCTCTTTCCACCTATTGAATGTCACCATGTACGTCTCATTTGTTAGCTGTACTAAAGTCTGATAGGAAGAAACCATGGAAAATGTAGTTCCTAAGCTTCCAGCCTTGTGACACCAGAGGAGAGTATAAAAAGGCACAGCAGTGATGCTGAGTGCTGAAACACAATTTGTCCCACCATTTTTATCAGGACATTATAAGACCTTACCACTCAGACACAAATGCTGTTTCTAAAGGCCTAATAATTTAAAATGCAGTCACAGAGTCTTGCCCTGGTTCAAAGGTAAGGAATACTGACATCATCTGTGGACTTTAGGAATATGAAAGCATTCGTGAATGTTTTCAAATGATCATGATAGGTAGTTACTTACTTACTTACTTACTTACTTATTTATTTTCTATTCATTTAAATTCGGGGGGGGATAATTAGGTTTATTTATTTATTACTTTCGGTGTAGATAACAGAGGTTGAACCTGGGACGTCGTGCATGCCACTAAGCTGTACCCTACCCCACTATATTTATTTTTAAAAATTTAAAGCAGGCTTTGTTGTAGACTTAGCAACAGGCAATTTTCACAAATGTTCCATGTCCATTTGAATAAAAAGTATGTTCTTTTTTACTGTGGCACAGAGTTTAATGTGTTTTTTTCCTATACAGTCTACGTTATTGATTGTATTATTTAGAACTCTGATATCTTTTCTAATTTTTTTCACTTGATTTTACTAGATTTGAGAGGAGTGTGTTACTCTACTAGTTTATGTCTTTCTCTTTCTTTATTCATCTCCTCTAGTTTCTGCTTTATAAAGTAGCTGCTATCCTATTTTATGTATAGTTATTAATAACATTTTAACATTATGCATTTTAGTCCTTAGAATTACAAAGTATACTTTTCTTGGTCTCATTTTGTACTTTGGTGGCTAAACTGTGCTTGTTTGAAATTAGTATTATGATGCCTTCTATTTATTTATTTATTTAGAGTTTTGTTTGACATCTTCCAGTCGGCATCCTCATCTTTCTGAATCTCCTTTTTGGGATATTTCTATACACACAGATCACACTTGTATTTTGTTTTGGTAGTTAATCTGAACTTTTTCATAGATATGATATCCTATTTATATTTTATCAAGCAACCAGCACCTTTGGCCCAGTTCAGTCATGTTATTTTACATTTATTTTGTTTATATGTTTCTATATATAGAAGTATATGTATGGATACACATACTTTCAGTAGGGACAATTGTTGTGGGGTTTTTTCTTGGCATTTCTTTTGATATTTAGGAAGTTTTAAAACATTTTTGTTTTGTTTTGTTTTTATACATTGGTTATAGGTTCACAAAAAACTGAGAAAAAGGTGCAGAGATTTCCCATATATTCTCTGCCCCAACACATGCATAGTCTGCCCCATCATCAACATCTCCCACCAGAGTGGCACATTTGTTACAACTGGTTGACCCACACTGGCACATCATTATTACCCAAAGTCTGTAGTGTACCTTACAGTTAACTCTTGGTGTTTTACATTCCAAGGGTCTGGACAAATGTATCCACCATCACAAATCATGCAGAATATTTTCACTACTCTAAAAATCTTTTGTGTTCTACCTATTCATCCTACTCTTTACCCCTCCCCCAATCATTGATTCTTTTACTGAATGCATAGCTCTGCCTTTTCAAGAATGTCACATAGTTCGAATAATATTTGTTTCCATTTCAGATCGGCTTCTTTCATTTGCTAAAATGCATTTAAGTTTCTTCTGTGTCTTTTCATTGCTTAATAGGTTTTTAAAAAATTTATTTATTTATTTATTTATTTATTTATTTATTTATTTATTTATTTATTTATTTATTTATAATGCTGAATAATATTCCATTGTCTGGATGTACAAGTTTATTTATCCATTCACCTACTGAAGGACATCTTAGTTCCTTTCAAGTTTTGGCAATTGTGAATAAAGCTGTTTTAAACATCTGTGTGCAGGTTCTTGTGTGGAAATAAGTTTTAACTCCTTTGAGTAAACACAAGGTATAAGATTACTGAATAGTACAGTAAGAACATGTTTAGTTTTGTAAGAGACCACCAAACTGTCTTCCAAAGTGGTTGTAGCATTTTACATTCCCAACAGCTATGAATAAGAGCTCCTGTTGCTCCACTTCCTGGCCAGTATCTGATGCTGTTCAAAGCCATTGTTGTCCAAAGCCATTTTAATAGGTGTGTAGTGATATTCACTGTTATTTTAATTTGCATTTTCCTTATTCCTTTTTAATTAGTTCACATTTACTTACGGTGTGGCATCTTTTCAAATGCTTATTTGCCATCCATGTATCTTCTTTGGTGAAGTGTCTGTTAAGGTCTTTGGGACATTATTCAATCAGGTTGTTTGTTTTCTTATTGTTGAGTTTTAAGAGCTTTTAAAATATATTTTATATAATGGTTCCTTATAAAATAAAAGCAAAAACAGACAAATGGGATCTAATTAAACTTAAAAGCTTTTGCACAGCTACGGACACCATCAACAAAATGAAAAGACAACCTACAGAATGGGAGAAAATATATGCAAATGATGCAACTGACAAGGGACTAATTTTCAAAATGTAACAACAGCTCACACACTTTAATACCAAAAGAACAAGGAACTCAATTCAGAAATGGGCAGAAGACCTAAACAAGCAATTCTCCAATGAAGACATACAAATGGCCAATAGGCATATGAAAAAATGCTCAGCATCCCTAATCGTTGGAGAAATGCAGATCAAAACTACAGTGAGATATCATCTCACACCAGCTAGAATGGCCATCACTGAAACGTCTACAAATGATAGATGCTGGAGAGCGTGTGGAGAAAAGGGTACCCTCCTACACTGTTGGTGAGAGTATAGACTGGTGCAGCCATTATGCAGGACAGTATGGAGGTTCCTTAAAAAACTAAAAATAGACTTACCATGTGATCCAGCAATCCCACTCTTGGGCATATGCCCATAGAAAAATAAAATTCAGAAAGACACATGCACCCCAATGTTCATAGCAGCACTATTTACAATAGCCAAGATACGGAAACAATCCAAATGTCCATCAATAGATGACTGGATAAAGAAGATGTGGTGCATATCTACAAAGGAACACTATTCAGCCATAAAAAAGAATAAAATAATGCCATTTGCAACAACATGGATGGAACTGAAGATCGTCATTCTAAATGAAATGGGCCAGAAAGAGAATGAAAAATGCCATATGATATCACTTGTAAGTGGGATCTAAAAAACAAATAAAATAAAAAAATAAGGACACAGATAAACTACTTATTATTTATAACTTAGATGACTAATTTTTTGATTATGTGTAAGCACATCTGATTGCCCTTTATGATTGGATTACCACATTCTGTTGATTCTTATTTTGTGGTTGGCTTTATTCCTTTAATAACTATGTAAGTTTAAAAAGCTAAAGCTCTAATCTGTTCTTAGAAATAATGATCAGTACATACATGTAAACTAAAAAAAAAAAGTGCAGTATATTGTAAATATGTACTTACATGCAATATAATGTATATGTGCAAAGTGTAGTAATTCTACCTAATAAAACTGAAAAAGGAAAATAAAATAAAATATAATATAATAATGGAGAACAAACAAACAAATCAACACCATACCCAAAGTCATCTTTGTTTTTTGCTATGTTATCTTCTGGGACTTATATAATTTTGCATTTTACATTCTGGTCTGTCATCCATTTTGAGTTAATTTTTGTGAAGGGTATAAGGTCTGTGCCTAGATTCTTTTTCCTTTGTTTTCCTTTCTTTTCTTTCTTTCTTTCTTTTTTTTGGTGTGTGGATGTCCAGTTGTTCTGGCATCATTTGTTGAAAAGACTATCTCTGGTTCTTTGTCAAAAATCAGTTGACTATACTTGTGTGTCTCTATTTCTAGGCTTATATTGATTTATTTGTCTATTTTTTAAATTAATACTGTATTATATTGTATTATATATATTATATTGTAGCTTTATAATGAGTCTTGCAGTTGGGTAATGTCAGTCCTCCACTGTGTTGGCTATACTGGATCTTCTGCCTCTCCATATAAATTCTGGAATATGTTCATTGATATCTACAAACTGTTGGGAATTTACTAGAACTGCATTGAATCTGTAGATCAAATTGGAAGAAAAAACATCTTGACAATATTCCTATCCATAAACATGAAATATCTTTCCATTTATTTAGTTCTTTGATTTTGTTAATCGATTTTGTAGTTTTCCTCATATAGATTTTGTACATATTTTGTTAGATTTATACCTAAGCATTTAATATTTTTGGGTGCTACCATGATACTGTATTTTCAATGTTAAATTCCCCTTGCTTATTGCCAGTGTATAAGGAAGAAACTGACTTTTGTATATTAACCTTGTATCCTGCAACCCTGCTTATTAGTTCCAAGATTTTTTTTTTTTTTTTTTGCCAATTCTTTTGGATTTTCTACATAGATGAGCATGTCATATGTGACAAAGATTTTTATTTCTTCCTTCCAAAGCTGTATACTTTATTTCCTTTTCTTGTCTCATTGCTCTGGATAGAACTTCCAGCAATATGCTGAAAAGGAGAGGTGAGAGGGGACATTCTTGTCTTGTACCTGATCATAGTGAGGAAGCTTTGAATTTCTCACCTGTAAGTGTGATATTAGGTGTAGTTTTGGTTTTGTTTTGTTTTTTTTTTTTTTTTTTGTAGATATGTTTTATCAACTTGAGGAAGTTTCCTTACATTCTAGTTTTCTGAGATTTTTTTTATCATGAATGGGTGTTCAATTTTGTCAAATGTTTTTCTGTATCTATTGATATAATCATGTGATTTTTCTTTTTTAAGTCTGTTATTGTAATAGATTACAATATTTAATTTTTTTTGAGGAACCAACCTTTATACGTGGAATAAATCTTACTTGATTTTGGTGTATAATTCTTTTTGTACATTATTGAAGTCAATTGTCTAAGATTTTGCTGACAATTTTTGCATCTATGTCCATGAGAGATATTGGTCTGTAGTTTTCTTTTCTTGTAATCTTTTGTCTGGTTTTGTTATTAGGATAATGCTAGGCTTGTAGAATGAGTTAGGAAGTATTCCCTCTGCTTCCATCTTCTAGAAGAGAAGAGGGAATCGGTATCATCTGTTAGTTAAATATTTGGTAGAATTCACTAATGAACCCATCTGGGACTGGTGCTTTCTCTATTGGAAGATAATTAACCATTGGTTTAATTTCTTTAACATATATAGGCCTATTTAGATTGTTTATTTCTTTTTGTGTGAGTTTGGGCAGATTATTTCTTTCAAGAATTTGGTTCATTACACCTGGGTTATCAATTGGTGGTCACAGAGTTACTCATACTACTCCTTTACTATCTTTTTACTGTCCATGGGATCAATAGTGATGGCCCTCTTTCATTTCTGATACTAGTAATTTATGTACTCTCTTTTTTTCTTAGTTAGTCTTCCTAAAGGTATATTGATTTTATTTATATCTTTAAAAAAACCCAGCTTTTTTGTTTGGTTGATTTTCTCTGTAGATTACCTACTTTCAACTTAATTGATTCCTGCTCTAATTCTCATTATTTTGTTCTCTTTACTCTGGATTTAATTTATTCTTCTCTTTCTAGTTTCCTAAGGTGGAAACCTAGATTATTGATTTTGGGTCTTTTTTCTTTGCTAATATATACGTTCAGTGCTATATAAATTTTCCTGTAAATACTGATTTTGCTGCATCCCACAAATTTTGCTAAGTTGTGTTTTCATTTTAAATTAGTTTAAAATACTTTAAAAATTCTCTTGAGAATGTAGAAGCTATATAACAAGGTCAAGAACTAGGATTTAGAATTGTAATTCACATCCTGTAGCATTTTAAGGATTCAATGCTTTAATTTTAGCTACTATGCTTACAATGCTATACAAACCTTCTCCAGTGGATAATCTTTTCCATTTGTATATAAAGTTCAGATTGTGTCATTTTCTAAACTTGTCCTCAAATTTTAAAGATGCTCCCTATGTCCTATCTGTAACATCTGTACTGCATATTGATTATCAACTTTCTGATGATTAGAATAAAAAACTATATATCATAGTGAACTAAAAGCTTGAGGGTCTTTTGCTAGAATGAAAAATAGGAAAAGCATCACTTTCAGTATAATAATAAGAAAAACCTGCAAAATCTATAAAATGCCAGCACTTCAACAAAATCATAACTTTTCTTCAACCAATCAGAGAACTGAGTTTCATAGGGTAATAAACAACCTGGAAACTAAGGAAAAATAGGTGGCTCTATTAAAATATAAGAAAGTGAGTTTACCTGGGGTAAAGCATGGGGGAAATGGGGGTATGTATACCAAACAAGTGGGTAAGAAAAAAATTACCTAAATTTATAATGAATTGTTAAAGGCTAACTGTGGGTTGGAAAACTATTCTTAAAAGGTTAGATAGTAAACATTTCAGGCCTTGTGGGCTCTGTTGCAACTATTTACCTCTGTGTTGATAGTACAAAAACAGCCATAGACATTATGCAAGTGATTTGTGTGGCTGCATTCTACTGAAAATTTATTTACAAAACCAGATGATCGACCCACAAACCATACTTTTCTGGGCCCTAATATAGAATACCTGAAAATGGCAGACACAAAGGCAGTTTGTTTTTGTGCCCACTTCCAGACTCTTTTCCAAGGACCTCACTGGTTTCTCATGATACAGATTGGGAGCAGGGCAGTAGCTCAAAGAGACACCCCTGGCAGTGCAGGACTGAGGTAGGGAAACAGCAGTGGGAGACAGAAACCCCTGCCTGGATTCTTTCCCCTATCTTTTCTATGAAACAAAAACTTTAAACCTCTAGAGGACTGGCAGCAAATACTGTTTTTTCTCAGACATAGTTAGACTCATTGGAGCTTCATATGAGGGAATAGGAAAACAAAACAAAACTCTACTCATGAGAAAAGGACAGGAATTCCCCTTGGCTCAGACCACTAGAGGTCAACTACAACTACTGGCCAGGGGGCAGAATCACTGAACAATCTCTTCCTGTGAGACTCTAGGCAGAGGTCCTGCCTAAGACTGAGGCTAAAGGAGGAAACAGAGAATACCCACCCCCCACCACCAGGCTTGCTAGCACAGGATAATAACTAACAAGCCTATCGCTGGGGGAGGGGCAAGAAGACAGAGATCTCCTTTGAGGTTTAGGTTCATAGAAAAGGACTAAACTTGAGAGTGAAAATGGAAGATTGAGAAATATTTGAAAACTCAATCCCTACCTTAAGCACAAGGCAATGTTAGTGGAATCTGAAGATAGTAGTATGCTAACTGTAAACACAGAACTAACAAAACACAAACTTTACTCAACTTTTGACTAGATCGACTCAACTTTCCATATTAAATGTATAGTAGAAGAGATGTGCTTAAGTCCAGGCATATACCTCTATCTATATCATCTACGTATATCTCAGTCTTTACTGTCCTACACATGATAACCAGCTTTCAATCAAAAATTATGAGATACACAAAAATTCAAATGAAAACAACTTTCTGTCAAGAGACAGTGCAATCTGCAGAACCCAGATGTTGGAGCTATTAGGCAGGGTACCAAAAAGAGAAAATTACGATTAATATGTTAAAGGTTCTAGTGTAAAAGATGGATAACATACAAGAATATGTGGAAATTTTCAGCAGAAAAATGGAAACTATAAGAAAGTATGAAATGGAAATGCCAGAAATAAAGATATAGTAACAAAGATAAAGATCAGTCAAAATAAATTATTCAAATCAAAACACAAAGAAAGGGGGGGGAAAAAGCCAGTGCATTCAAGAACTATGGGGAAATGTCAAACAGTGTAATATATGAGCAATTGTAATCCCAAAGTGAAATGAGAGAATGGGGAGAAGACATATTTGAAAATATCATGACTGAACATCACCCCAAACAATGAAAGACTTCGTAGATTTGAAAAGTTCATAGAACACTCAGTAGGATAAATACTAAAAAGAAAAAAAGAAAGAAAGGAGGGAGGGTAGAGAGTGAAGAAGGGAGGGAAGTACATAGGAGGGAGGAAGAAAACACTTAGACACATCATACCTGGACTACTGAACACCACAGAGCAATATAAAGTCTAGAAGGCAGCCAGTTGGAAAAAGATACACACAGAGGAACAAAGTAAGAATTATAACAGACTTACTAGGAGCTATCTAACCATGAAGATGATGGAGTAGCATGTCTATAGTGCTGAATGAGAAAAAAAAATTGTAACTCCACAAGCTAGTGCCTAGTTAATATATCACTGAAAAATGAAACAGAAATAAATACTTTATGGACAAGGTAAAAGAAGAGAATTCAATCAGCAAACTTTCACTACAGGAAATTTTAAAAGAGGTACTTTAAGAAGAGGAAACATGTTACCAGACAGAAGCAGATCTACACAAAGAGATAAAAAATGTTAGGAAGGGAAAAAAATGAAGGTAAATATGCAACTTTTTTTCTTATTTTGATTATGCTAAAAGATTTCTGACTAAAGAAAAATTAATAACAATGTGCTCTGTGTATACAATGTGTAAATGTTTACTGAAATCATTTTAATATTTGATAATTGGGGAAGCCTGTCAAAGTTTGTTGTGACTCAGAACTATTATTTATAATAGCACTTATTCAGCCAACAACTAACCATCCAACAAAAAACCTCCAGAAGTTTTAACATTAAAAAAAAATTGTCTAAAATTTTTGTCTTATTGTGTGAATACTTATAGATGATTTTCACTGTGGTACAATTTCCAAGGAGGTCATTCTGATTTTCCTGCTCTGATATCTTTCATGCTTTAGCGAAGAAAGAGCTATATTGCCCAATTTGATCCATTGCAGCAGTCTCCATTTGTTTATACCAGACATTTTTCCAGTAGTGCTCTCTAAATTTATGGTATCATTTATCTACTGTCTTCCCATGTCATCTAAATTCCATTTAAAAAATTTAAAATTTTTTTAAAATCAGGGTTTATTTTTTTCTTGTGTGTGTGTGTGTGAGAGAGAGAGAGAGAGAGAGAGAGAGAGAAAGAGAAAGAAAGAGACAGAGAGATAGAGAAGGAGGAGGAGGAGAGAGAGAAGAAAGGGAGGAGAGGAAAAGTCTTCTATTAAAGAAGAAAGACTATTTTATTATACAATTTTTCATGTTTTGGATAGAAACATTTGTTTTAAAAAGTTCATATTTTCCTATGCATGTTCATGAGTTTTCTTCTGTACATAGAAATGAACTATTATGATTTGAGTTTAAACCAAACATTTAACTCAGTTTTCATGTTTTCGTGTTAGACTATGGGCAAAAGAAGTCTGCCACAAAAATTCTGTGGTGCTTAGTAAATATGAATTTGATACACCCAGAAGTGATGTAATGTGGTAGATCAGAAACCCCATTCAACTTAGACCCTAACTGCTTCAACAGAACTCAGCAGTTCTCACATTTTCTATTCATCCCACAAGCCTCCACAGACTTCTCATAACCTACAATGATCTCCATCAAAATAGAAAAATAGAGAGATGTTTTAAGAACACAATTTCTTTTCATGCTCACTGTCACAACTAAATACTGTCTGGAGGACTGTTGTTTCATTGTGCTTTTTGGTATATAATCTTTAAAAAATGTGAATCAATATATTGTACATCTATAATTTATATAATATTATACATTACTATAGAGGGAGCTGCATTAAAAAAGTAAAATGAGATTATTAAAACAGTGCTGGCGTTTCTTTTAGTTGAATGGGGTTCCTGGGGTTCCTTAGCTCACCTTATTCACACTCCAAAGATTTCTGTTGCCTCCACCAAGTAATGGATCTAAATTTCACATCTTTTCTTCTCACTGCTTGAAAAAAATCCTTTCCAGAACATTTTGAAGATGAGACTCCTAGTGTGAGAAGCAATAATGGAAACTTAAAAGGTTATCTAAAGTAATTTTAGGCCAAGTTTATAACCTTTCTCAATTCTCTGTATTTCAGTTATTATTAAATGGTGACTGCATTTGTACAATATAGTCATTGTTATGATCAACACAAAATGTTGTTTCTAAAATATATTTCTAAAAAGTAGGTAGAACAAATAATAATTCAATAATAGATTGTCTCATAAAATCTAATCTGCCTTTTGTAACAAACATATTTTCATAGGCTTCCAGAAAAACCCAAGGACACCTAATAGTTATCATACATTTTTATTTTTAAATTAATATTTTATTGAAAATATCAGAGACAGACAAAGAGACAGAAAGAGCACAAATTGTAAGTGTAAACCCACGTAAACAATGTCAGATCAAAAAAGAGAATACTAATCCAGTTTCCCAGAAGTCCTATTTGTCTCCTTCCCCATGATTTTTGCCACCAAATTAACTATTTTTCTCACTTATTTATTACCATCAATTTATTTTTACAAAATTTTGACCTTTATATAAATAGGCTTATATAGTATATACCTTTCTGTGCCTCACTTCTTTAGCTCATTGCCATGTTTGTGAGATTGATTCATGCTGTTTTGTGCAGCAATAGGTTTTTAGTTTTCATTTCAGCATAGTATTCCATTGTAGGGATATATCACCATTTATTCATCCATTCAACTGTTGATGCTATCAATCAATCAATCAATCAGTCAGTCAATCAACCATCTGTCCTTATCATCCTAGATATGATTTGCAGTGCAATGTTGAATACAAATAGTGGGCACACTTTCTCATCCATTCCCAAAGTCAGGGGGAAGTTTTCAATATTTCACACTTAAGTATGATTTTTGTGATAGTTTTTAATACATATTCTTTGTCAGTTTAAGGTGATTCCCTTCTTTTATTAATTTGCATTTTTCACTAAATCTGTTTTGCTAAAGAAAGCTCTTTTATTCCTAGTTTGCCTAGAGGTTTATTTTTTCTCCCCTGTGGTCTTACACTTTATCAAATGTTTTTCTACATCTTGAGACCATAGTAATGTTTCCTGTTTCATTCTTGATATATGTTATTTGTGGCTTCTTTACTTTTCACTATTTAGTCTTGCTAGAACAGTAACAATTCATTGGTCTTTCCAAATAATCAATTTTTTGACTTATTGATTTTTCTCTTGCATGTGTATTTCCTATTTCATTTATTTTTGTCTTTTTATTGTTTATTATTTTTATTATTTCTTACTCTTATTTTTCCTTTTTTACTTTTTCTTGGGTTTAATTTGACATCTTTTTCATACTTACTGAGATTAACAAATAAACAATTGATTTTCAGGCTTTTTGCTTTTCTAATATATGAATTTTTTATAAATTTCCCTTCAAGCACAGTGATAGCTAAATTATGTCTCAAAATATTACATTTTAGATATTATTCAGCTCAAATATTTTAATATACATATAATTTCATCTTTTGACTTTTTAATCATGCTTAATTTCTAGACATTTGAGGATCTTATTTATCTTTTAGTTATTGATTTCTACCTTTATTCCATTATGTTCAAATAATACATTTGAATTGTTGGAGTCCTTTTAAATTTATTGAGTTTGACTTTTTGGCCCAAAATATGTCTATTTTTGAAAATGTTCCATATACACTTGCCAAAATTGTGTATGCTGTCATTCTTTGGTGCATCTTAACAATGTTTTTATTTTGATAATAGTGTTGCTAAGATTACTTATAGCCTTACTAGTTTTCTGGATATTTGTTTTTATCAATTGTCCAAAAGATGCGTTAAATTCTCCCTCTTTAGATTGTAGATTGGTATAGTCTTCTTTTTTAAACTGTCAATTTTTGCTTTACATATTGTGAAGCTATATTAGGTCTATTCAATAGAATTTTTTATCTTCCTTTTACATATAGAAGGATAGACCCTTCTATTATTATGAAAGATTTCTTTCATCCCTAGGAATACTTCTTGCCTTAAAGTAGATCTTAGGTGTCATTAGTATAGCAAAACCAGCTTTTTTGGGGTAAGCATTTGTATAGTATATCTCCCTAGGTCCTCTTATATATCAGAGTATATTTTGGCTTTCTTAAAAAAATTTTTTTTTTATCATTTGATAACCTTTATCTTTTAATTAGAATATTCAGACCATTTACATTTGAATTTATTTGCTGATATTCTTGGGTTTATAGCTACTATATTATTAATACTTGTTTTATTTGTCTTACTTGTCTTATGCTCCTTTTTCTCTCCTTTTTACTTCCTTTTGGATCAATGAAAGTCTTAGGTTAGGTTCTCTAGAAACAGCCTGAGGCAGGGATTTGGATGCACAAGGATTTGGAGTGCTTTTGGAAGAAAGGGAGTAAAGGAGGTAGGATAAGGCAGGGAAGAGCTAAGCTAAGAAGTGGTTGCAGGTGGAATCTAGCTTTAGCTTAACCCCATGGGGAACTTTGGAATTTAAAACTGTACCAGAGAGTTGGTCCAAATTTTGCCAAGGGTGCCAGCCTTTTTCACCCTGTGTCACTTAGTCATTTCCTTTGACTTTCTCTTGGGGTTGGGAGCATATCCTGAAGGGGGAGCTGGTTCCTCTTTGATCAAGGGCAATTCAGATAAGGGAAGCTGTGAGCCATTACTAGCAAATACTCAGTTGGTGTACAGGTGCACTGGCCAGCTAAAGGGGATCTGGACAGGGCACCATCACTATTTATTACTCTACTAATTTTATTTAATATACCATTTTTCCCATTTTCACACTTGAAGACAATATATTCTCCTACTTTTAGTACTTTTGGTGATTACTGTAAAGACTGCAAGATATTTCCTTGACTTATTAGGTTCTAATACTGTTTTGTCCAACATAGTAGCCAGTAAATGTGGCAATTGAGCACTTAAAATGTGGCTAGTTTGAGTTGAGATTTGCTGTAAGTATAAAATACTGAATACTGAAGGTTTGGTACAAAAACATACATAAAATAACTCACTGATGTTTTGAAAGTTGAAATTTTTGGTTAGATGCAATACATTAAAATTGATGTTACCTATTTAATTTTACATTTTATTAACATGACTACTAGAAAATTTTAAATTATATAAGTGACTTGCATTATATTTCAATGCAACAACTGTGTCTGATATAAACTGGCACTTTTATTACTTTCTACACAATACTACAACCTTACAATCCTTTTAGCCTCTCATATTTGTTATTGTTGCATTTTTAATTTATTATTGTAAACCCCATAAATATCATTGCTATCTTTTTACATGATCAATATTCATTTATAGTTGCCCCCATTTTTATCTCTCTTTCCATTGGTCTCCATTCCTTCTGCATTTCCCTGTTCCTTCTAGAATGATTTTTCTTCTGTCTGAAGAATTCCTTTTATTATTTATTTTATTTTGGGTCCGCTGTTGATAAATTCTCTCAATTTTTGTTTGTCTAGAAATAGTTTCTCTTTCTCTCTCCTAAATCAGATATCCAGATACATATCTTTTTGTTTGTTTTTAGCTCCATGTATTTGGGAGAAGAAGAAAGTGTCTATCAACCTTTTGTGGCCTAACAAACTCACAAACCTTTATACATTCTAGAGAACAATGCTGTCAATCTAATACCATTATCAGGACAATAAGCTACAAAATAAGCGAATCAGTCAGACAGGGATTTGGATGCACACAGTTCTGGAGTTCTTTGGAAGAAAGAGAGTAAAGGAATCAGGATATGGCAGAGAAAAGCTGAGCTAAGATGTGGTTGTAGGTGGAGGCTAGCTTTAGCTTCATCCCATGGGGAACTCTGGAATTGAAAATTGTACCACAGAGTTGGCCCAAATTTTGCCAAGGGTGCCAGCCTTTTTTGTCCTTTGTCAGTCAGTCATTGCCTTTGACTTTCTGTTGGGGTTGGGAGCATAACAAATACTTTAAAGGTTAAAGGTTATCTTTAATAATATGTAACCGTTGCTGAAGTTCAGCTATTTTATAAAATTTCTTTATTAGAATTAACTTTAAGATGGACATTATAATGCAAAATAATAGCTACTTTTCTATAGCTTCAGTAAAAGAGTATATATATATGTTATTATTATTTATATATATATATATGTAATATATATATATATTATTTTTAACCTTGCTGGTATTTCTTCACAAACGTTAGAAAGGTCTAAAGGTCTGTAATTTCAAGGCTAAGTGCTATCATTTTACTAATTAGGACTAAGATAACAAAGTTTGTCTGAGGAAACAAAACTTACAAGAGAAGGGGGAAAAAAGTGTTACAACCAGGAGAAGATGAAGATGGAGCATGTAATTAGATAAAAAATATCACTTAATCAGGGCCAGTGAAATATAAGGATAAGCCCCCAGTTGGTAATCTGGGAAAAGTTTCTCTTCAGACTATTCTTATCTCCTCTTGAAAGGGTCATGCTTGAATGTAGCATTTGTAACTACCCTGGATATCTTGCTAAGCTGACATTGATGATTTCCCTGTGGAAAGATGCAAATTCTGGGTCATTGATAACACTGTTAAATTGATTAATCAACCAAGCATGACGGCTGCCAGTGAAACAAAAGATGTCCTTGTTCTTTAAAGCTGACTTGAGGGGCTTCTGTTGCTAGCCCAAATATGCAATGAAATGACATTATAAGGTAAAGGGGAGAAAACAAACAAAAAGAAGTAAACCCAGTGAAACTATTGGCAAAGGAAATGAGATAACACTTGAAAAAATCAGGCCCTATTCTTCCCTGAGCAAGGGTTCAGCATGCACTGAGGTCACTTAAAGTTAGGGGTAGTTAACTGAATTAAAATGACATCAATCCATTGGGAAGGAAAAAGTGCCAACATACTTATAAGTTCCACTCTATCCTACTTTATAGCGTTTCTTCTAATTTAGTAAGAAATAATTGAGGGAATTTGTTTAAACAGTGTGTTGGAATAGAAGAAAATCTCATGACTTACGAGCATTCACTCATTAATTCAATATCCATGAAGCTCCTCTAAGTCCTAGACAATGAGGGTGTAAAAAGATGAATGAAACATGGTTCCTACTGCATTCAAGAAGCTCCACATTCAGGAGATTCAGGTCAGAATTTTCTCCTAAACCACAAGTAGAGAATTTACCTCTGAAAGCCATACTGTTTTTGCGGTTGTACTGAATTAGTATCATCTTGCCTTATGAACTAATATGTAAGTTTGGATTCTTGTTGAGAATGTATATTTTTTGGTCTGGTAATTAAACTATGGTGATGCTTTAATTTGCTTAGAAAGAAGAGCTAACTTTAACTACTTGTACTACTTGAATGGGTAATTTGTTTTTTGGGAGTTGAATCAGGCTGTTTTTGCCCCCCGCCGCAGTTTTTATTGCTTATGTAGGATTACAGATTTATTTTCAAATTGATATTTTATAAATTATGTTTCTTGTTAACATTTGCCCAAACTCCTCCTGTAGCATACTGGCCTACATAAATTTCAACCTTTAAAGACATAAGGTCAAAAGTCTCAGAAAATACTACAAGAATTATACTATAGTATGAAATAGATGAACAGTTAATGTAAACTAATTTTGGAGATTCTAAAAGTTGAGGATTTGTGGTTTCAGATCATAATGTATCAGCTATTTTCTGTGTTTCAGGTAGATGCACGTGTCAGAGATAGACAAATGAAGGGAACTCGTTTGAGCATGTAAAACCATGCTCTAGGATTTTAAAATTCACTTCTATGGGTCTTCATGATGATGGTGTTTTCCCTAATGATCCTGAACCTCCAGGAAAACGTCACTGGGGAGGATTCAGAACAGGGTGCAACAGTGCTCTTTACTATGTCCTGTAGCCCCTATGGCTCGTTCTCCACATTGTCTCAATTCCAGATGTTTCCTGGCATAGTTGATACTTTCACTTTTTTCCCCTGTAGCAACAAGCCTCTGTCTTTCGGGGGTTTATGAGCTAGTCAGAGAATTGTAAGAAAATCATGTGCATATATACAAACGCTGCCATGTAAATTCAGGGACTCCCACATATGAGTCCTTGTTATAAGGTTATAGCCCAGTTTCTGATATGGTGTACAAATTGACGTCAGTTAGGACTTACCGTAAATTAAGTAAATCATCCGTGCATTTAGTAAGTGTTTACTGAGGAGCTACATGCATTGCTAGAAATATAATGAGTAAGATAAACTCCCTGCCCTTATGGGGCTTATATCCTAGTAAGAAGAGAAACTGATAACTATAAGCAGATAAACCAAAGAATATATAATATAAAATCAGGTTAATCACTTATATCACTTATATGTGGAATCTAAAAAAAAGACAAATGAACTTATCTACAAAACAGAAACAGACTCACAGACAGAAAACAAACTTACAGCTACCAAGGGGGGAAGGGGGTGGGAAGAGATAAATTGGGAGTTCGAGATCTGCAGATACTAACTACTATATATAAAACAGATAAACAATGTGTTTATACTGTATAGTACAGGGAACTATATTCAGTATCTTGTAGTAAACTATAATGAAAAAGGATATGAAAACAAATATATGTATGTATGTGTATGACTGAACTATTATGCTGTATACCAGAAACTGACACAACATTGTAAACTGACTATACTTCAATAAAAAAAAAAAAAATATATATATATATATAAGATCAGGTTAAGTGTAATGAAGAAAAAACAAAATACGGTAAGGGGACAGAGAGTGATAGCATGCTATGAACAAAAGCATTTCAAAATAAATGCAAAAGTGTGCATTTTAAAAATGATTTTTAAGCAATAATTTAAAAATTACTTTTTAAATTTTATTATAATTTCTTTATATTAATAATATACTGGGAATGTAAGATGCAGGAATTATAATAAAAGTCATTAAAGCTTTTTTAGGGTTACTTAAATAAATTGATAAAAAAGAAATGATGGGTAAAATTAACACATTTTCTTTGGAAAATCAGAAATAATCAAAAAGAATTTTTGCTAGATTTTATTCAGTAAAATTTGATGGGAAATTCAGTGAGCTCTTTCTAAAAGTCTTCTTAGCTTATTGCACTTTTGGCTTCTGTAGAGTTAGAGATCAGCTAAAAGCTGGAAAAGACTTGGTTTCCACAAATGAAACCAAATGGAAATGGCTGTAGACGCATATTATCTTCCCACAGACCTTCTGAGAGAGGCAGTGGAGTTAGGTTTTATTTAATGCAGATGTACTGTCATTAATATTCCGTCTGAAGATGTATTTGACAGTGACTTTACAAACACATATACACAGATGTATAATGTTAATATATTTAACCCAGCTGACCACAGAACCCTTGTGTTGCCTTTAGAAATGGCAGAAATACTGAGGAAATTCATGGCCAGTCCTTCCATAGTAAAAATCTCCATTGCTCTTTTGGCCACAGAAGAAGGACTTGCAAGCACATTTGTCTGCAATTTCAGACAGTAGAGTGTGCTCTCCTATTATTATTGCTCAGTCTGAAATATGACAAAATATTTCACCTTTTCACGCCATGCCAGTTGGGAAAAAGGTTTTTTAATGGGAAAACCACTGCTTAAGTCATTGCCAAAAGTGATGCAAATAAACCCTACAGGACTCCAGGGTGATTTGAACTTCTAGTTCCTAAAGTAAATGGCAATAGAACTGACCCTAGTTATTCCTTTATCAATTAATCTAAGGGAAGGATTTTCTTTTTTAATCATGACAAGGAATATATGTTTTTAGAATCCATGATGTACTTTTTAAGAATGTCGTCAATTGTAGTCAACCTTTTCCCTCTGAAAGAAGATACTTTTTTAAAAGAAACAATAAAAAAAACTTTGGAAGCTGATTTTGCGAGAGGATGAATGATCAAGTTGGGTCATTTTTTTCTTTTATAAAAATCAGAAGAACTTATAAAATAAAGTGGTTGACTTCCTAGAGCAGCTGGGGCTGCTATTACTGGAAAAGAGCCCTTGAAATATTTGAACCCATGTGAGCATTATTGGAATAGTCCCTGAGGGGAACCTTTAAAAGACAACATTCAGTGGAGTGCAGACATTTCAATATACATCACAATCACACCTCAAGTAAAAAGGATAACATGCAATAAAGTAAATCTGGCATGGCACCACAGAGGAAAACGTGAGAATGGAGGCAGTATTCCTGACCATAGTGTTAAGAAAAGCATCATGGCCAAGATGGCTTACATTTTGCTTTTGAAGAGTATGTAAGATTTAGATGTATAGAAAAGGAAGTGTATTCCATCCCATGGATGGAAAAAGAAGCAGAGAAATGCAAAGGAGACTTGTGAGATAGGAGTAGGTCAATCTGATTGAAGTAATGCTTTCATATAGTAAAGAAGCAGGCAATAGGTGTCATCAGGAATATTGGATTAAATTTGCACTTGAGTGCCAAGCTCTCAAGGAATTCTGATTTATATTATGATCAATGGAGAGTCACTGAAGGTTTCTGAGTAGAATCACAGTGTAGAGAAAGTAGGCTATTATGAAGATTCATCTGTGGTGGAATGGATTGGAGAGAGGAGGCAACTGGGGAGACGGAGGCCAGGTGTGGGCTCTAATGGCAAAAGAGATGTGATGTGATAAAATCTCCGTTGTGATGGCTATCATGTGCTGTTGAGTGGGAAAACATGATGAAAGTATACATTTCTCACCCCCAAAATGTCAGAACATTCAACTAAAGCAAATATGTATATATGAATAATGTATCAGGAAAGATACAATAGTTCAATAAATTTTCCTACAATTTATTTATAGTGGGGAAAGATTAATTCTGTTGTCAGGCAATTATAGCAAAGATGCTCCAAATATTCTTTGTTAAAAAACATGAAAAATTTCGTATTTCAATTTATTACTGAAAATCATTTTTAATCAGATACAGAAGATGGTTTCTTAACCAGTACTTACTAACAGTTGCAAGGCATCATGCTCAAAGTTGTGAAGGAGAAAAGGGAATTGTAAGTAGAAGCTGCCTTTAGGGAATAGACTATCTAGACGGGGGGATGACCTACACTGGATAAGGAGAATGCAAGGGCAAAGGTGCTAAGTTATAGCTGGATATAAAATGATAACAAGGAGGAGAGAGCATATGCAGCTATTTAGGGAAGACTTGTTAGGGAAATGGCATTTGAGCTTGGCCTGGAACAATGCATGAGATTGGTCATGAAGGTCTAGAGAGAGGAAAAATATTGCTATGCATTCATTATTCTTTTTATTTACTGTTTCATGAAAGATGCAAAAATTTGGGAAATATTTTGGCAGGGAAAAAACATTTTGGCTGTACTAATATGTCACTGTATTTCATTACACTGGGTATACTGCTTTAGGATAAACATTTTAGTAAATTTTTAGTATAGTTTGTAGTGCTAAGAGAAGGAATTAAAGGTGTTTTTTAAAAAAAAAGGAGAATGAAATAATACGTCTCCTAAAGTGGTAACAAAGCATAGAGGTTAAAAACATGAACTCTAGGAACAAACTGCCTGGCTTGAAATCCTAGCTCCAACCCTTATCAGCTATTCAGTAGGTGAATGATGGGACTTCTTGAGTGTGTCTTAGTTTCCCTATCTGTAAAAGGGGGGGCTAGAGTAGTGTTTACCTTGCAAATTGTTGTGAGATTACATTATACACATACATACACAGATAAGGGACTGGAATTTTATTTCACCCTACTTAAAATCTAATAAATTACACTGTTATTGTTCCATGGATGTTGGCAAAAGTGTAACAGCTGTGGGTCAGAGACAAAGGACTTCACTATTCAGCAAGCAGCATGACTATCAGGTTTGCATCAGTTCTCTTGACCTCCAAGTCCTGGGGGGGGGGGGGTGACGCAGAGGATCCAGATAGATGTTATGCTTACAGTCGGTTTGTGTTGTAGCCAGGGATCTCTAAGCTTGGGGAATCCACCTCTTTCATAGCAGCCAGTAAGTCAATCTGCTCTTGATCCTAATGGGAGACATTATCTCATTCCTCAGAGTTACTTGTTGCAAATACAGTCCTGAGCGATGACATGAGTAAAGGGCTATTAAGGCCTTGCATTATTGCCATGCCTAGCAAGACATATATGAGCATGAGAAACTCATGAAGGATTGTCTCTTTCAACTATTTAAAGCACTAAAAAACAGTGCTGTGCACATATTAAGGACTCTTAATGAATATACACTATTATCTTTACTGTGGGATAGTCTATTATATGTTCTAAAATGCAGTTGTTTGAAAGCACAACTATTATGAAATAATCAAACTTCAATTTAATTGAAGGCTTGAGTTTCACAATAGTTAGTATATATTCAGGTAAAAAGTATTACACAGAAATGTGTTTTATATTAACAGATCTCTCTCAGAGGTATACTTGGAGAAATTTGAAATTTTGTTTCTGACCGGTAGCACTTAACTGCTTTGAGTCCATTGATCTTTTTGACAAATTTTAAACACTCGGTCAACATTTTATTAATTAACCCAAAGTATAACAATTAGAATTTTAAAATGATCTAATTAATGTTGTGATAGCTTTCGGTGAGGGAGCTACAGGCTGTTACCACTATTTATGCACAGCAAATTACCTTTGGAGTCTTTTTCTTTTGATTATTATGTTGTTTAGGACTTTAGATTTTTGGACTATTTCACAAATGCTTGCACATATGTACATATGGAAAATCATCTGGAAAAAATGAAAATTTGTTTTTACTAGAATAGGACAAAGACGTATTCCAACAAATATTTGGAAAGAAAAGGAAAGTCAGGGACTACTTAGGAAGGAAGACAGGGAAAAAAATAACAAGTATATGTAATATTGGTAAAGAAATAATTTTGGAATGTTGAGTGCTTCAGACATTAGATTCCAGAAAGGGATGATATAAGGGAGATTACTGACAGAAAAGACAACCAAAGTTAAAAACTGTAACAAAAAAGGCAACCAAAGTGCTTCTTGGGGGGACCTTTTTTTTTTTTAAAGAAAATTTGAAGACAAAAGAGAAAGCCTACTTGTACAAACTTCGATAAAAAATTGATAACAGCAACAAATAGAAATTCTGGGTAGATTTCATCTCAGGGGAAAAAAAAAGAGATTGAGGAATAGGTTGAAGGAATGAACTTGACAGATCAGAAGAGACTTTTACTGCAGAGTACCTTCAACTGTGTCAGCTACGCTTTGCCTCCAGCCTGCTCTCTGATTACAGTTCTTTCTTGCAGTTACATTTAAGTGGCTTCTATGTGGTCTGTACCACACTACATTTTAAAATGACTCATTAATAACACTATTTAGAAGCCTTGTACTCCAAATCCTAAGAAACATGCCTAGATTGAGTTTAAGGCTTTTTGGCTAAACTATAGGAGACAGACTATGAGTGCAATGTTGCAGAGATTGTTTCTTTTTTAAGGGAACTGTGAGTTGGGTTTCTAAGGTTCCATTATGTAACTAAGTAAAAAAAAAAAAAAAAACTTCCCTTATTTATTCACATACATTTGGGAGGTATTATGAACACCAAACTAGGGAAATGAACAAACAAACCAAACTTGCAGTTACATCTTGTGGTTCAATGGGTTTTACTCAGTACTTGTACTTTCAGACTTTTTTTTCAGTGCCATTCTGTTTTAATTAGCTGAGCCATGAGTGACAATGAACTTGCCACAGTCAATTTAAAAAAATTGTGCCATGAACCAACAGGCAAAACAATGTTTTTATGGGAGTGGGCCTGCCATCGAACATCCATTTACTAGGTACCTGGTAGCCCCTGTGTGAGATGCTTCTTATGAAGTTTATTTATTATTGGATGCATTGGACAAGATGGGGCTATACAGTTTTTAAAGTTTTCTTTGCGCTCTTGCCAGGCTAGAGGATAAACAAAAGGCAAAATAGTAAACCAAAAATGTTTCTCAAATAATGAAGCTCAGACTAAATGAATTCAAAACAAAGATATTATGGGGTCTGTGTGTGTGTTATCTGTGCATGCCTGTATGAACTTTGGTCTTTGTACAACTGCCTATGCATTTCTCATGCATCTATGTCCTCTCTCATATCAGCCTCTTAGAAGACATAGTATTCTTATTCACAGCCTCTAAGGTACCTTGTGTTGTATCCCTCCTTCAGGCCACAGCTGTCTAGACCAGAACTGGACTATGGACTAAATTTATGCTGATCATATTTCTTGTCCTTTCAAGAATTGGAGTTAGGTCACTGAGAAGCTGATCGTGAGGTGATGTTAAACGTGTAAGCTAAGTTGACATGTTAGAGTAAGGAGCTGCGTAGGTGCCACGATGAGTGAAAGAAAACCATGGCATGCAAGCCAGAATGGGTGGGGAGTTTGAAACTACAAGTAATGTTTGAAATCATGCAGAAAGGCCGGTGGGATGATAAGCTCTCATGGATTGAATGATGGAGATGAACTTCCAAACTCTGCCAGCAGTTCTTATTGGATCTCAGGCAAGTTATGTAACTTCTCTACATTTCTGTTTTGGTTTTTTTTCTCCCAGTAAAATAAATGAGTTGAACCTGGGAATCTCTTATCGTTCCTTTATGTTGCTTATTCTGTTCTCCAATGACAAGACTGTGTGTCTCCAATACAAACTATTTCAGAAATAGTGGTCTTCCTTTGGGAACCAGAATGAACCCTAGACCTCATTCTATCTTCATTCACCCATTTGACAATTATGTATTGAGCATCTACAGCTTAAGGTAAAGTGTGGGGTTTATGGACATAATGAGAAAAACAGACATGAATTCTGCCTTCATGGACCTTATGAATCAGACACATTAATCAAGTAATCACACAAATACATCATTACAAGCTTCAGTAAGTGCTATAAAGGACAAGTACAGGAGGGGGGACAGCAGGGCTTGGTTGCTCTGGGTTGAGATCTGAGGCAGCTTCCTTGAGGAAATAATGTGTGAGCTCAGAGAGTTGAAGGATAAGTAAATAAAGATTAGGAAGGAGAACATTCATGGTACAAGGAACTCCTTAACAGTCATCATCAGAAAATATATCTCACTTGGAAACTTTTACTGCATTCTATTTTATCTTAGTCTGGCACACAGAAACCCACAGCTGACGGGAAATATTTTGTCATGCCATAGCCCCCAAGTTATGCATGACAGAGACTATATCTATGTGGAGGCACAAACTAAAATATTTTGGTGAAAACTTTTTCCTGAAACCCATGAAACCCACGAGGAGAACAATAGCAGTAACAGAAAGTTTTACTAGTGCAAACGAGTAGTGATTTTTTTTTTGAGTGTAGATGGATTCTTTACCACTTTAAAAAGATTTATTCACAGAGGAATGAAACTAGACCACTGTCTTACACCATACACAAAAATTAACTCATAATGTATTAAAGGCTTTAATGTAAGACCTGATGACATAAAACTCCTAGAAGAAAAAACATTGATGGTAAGCTACTACATTAGTCATGGTGATGAATTCTGGACCTGAATCCAAAAACAAAGGTAACAAACCAAAAATAAACAAGTGGGACTACATCAAGCTAAAATGCTTCTGCACCACAAAGAAAACTATCAATAAAATACAAAGACAACTTACTGAATGGGAGAAAATATTTGTCAGTCATATATCTGATAAAGGGTTAATAGCCAAAATACAGAAGGAACTCATATAACTCAACAACAACAAAAAAATCCACAAACAACCTGACTGAAAAACGAACAGAGGATCAGAATACATGTTTTTCCAAAGAAGACAATACAGATGGCCAACAGGCACAGGAAAAGATGTTTGGCATCATTTATCATTAGGGAAATACAAATCAAAACCACAGTAAGATATCACATTATACCTATTAGAATGACTATTATAAAAGAGATGAGAAGCAACAAGTGTTGGTGAGGATATGGAGAAAAGGGAACCCTTATGCAGTGTTGGTAGGAATGTAAATTGGTGCAGCCACCATAGAAAAGCATATGAAAGTTCCTCAAAAAAATTAAAAATAGAACTACCATACAATCCAGAAATTCTACTTCTTGGTATTTATCTGAAGAAAGTGAAAACAATAATTTGAAAAGATACATGCATCCCCATGTCCACTGCAGCATTATTTAGAAAAGCCTAGATATGGAACCAAACTAAATGTCCACTGATGTATGAGTAGATAAAGAAAATGTCATAAATAGATATAATGAAAAACTACTCAGCCATAAAAAAGAACGAAAATGAAATCATGCCACTGTGACAACGTGGATGGACCTTGAGGGAAGGAGGTTAGACAGAGAAAGACAAGTACCATATGATATTACTTACGTGTGGAACCTAAAAACAAAACCAACAAACTAAACAAAAACAAAAACAAAATTATAGATACAGAGAACAGAATGGTGGATGCCAGAGGGACAAAGGTGTTGAGGAGTGAGAAAAACAGGTGAAGAGAGTCAAGAGGTACAAGTTTCCAGTCAGAAAATACATAAGTCATGGGGATGTAATGTACAGCATGATGAATACAGTCAGTAATATTGCAGAGCATACTTAAAAGCTGCCAAGAGAGTCAATATTAAAAGTTAACTTTGTGTGGTAACAGATGGTAAGACTTACTGTAGAGTTCATTTTGCTATGTATACAAATACCAAGTCACTTTGTACACCTGAAGCCAGTATAGTGTTATATGTCAATTATATCTCATTGTAAGAGAAAAAAAAAGATGTATTCCCGACCTCTTCTTCCCACCCCATCCTCCATACCTGCCCTGGGTTTAAATTGTATAGTAGTGCTGGAATACTTTAGCTCAAAGTCTTCCTGCAAGTATTATACATTTTTATGAGCCAATTCTCTTCATGGTGAGCTGGCTTTTGGGACTATGTGAACAAATTTCAGCCTTTAGGTACAACAGTGCTTGCAAAAGTTCAGATACCTTAGTCAAAAGAGAGAACTCTTCATTGTTTGAACATAACTGGAGATGCTAGTGCTGAAGAGTTTCTCTAATTATTTGATCCCCAAAATACAAGTCTGGGACATTATTAACACCATACCTGCTAAGTGGGTGGATGGTGGACTCATTTGTATTCATCAACAAAATTGTTATATAATTGATAAAAGCTCAGTTTAACAAAAATTATTGAGTAACTACTGTGTTCTAGGCATATTCTAAGGGCTAAAAATACATAAATTGGACATAGGAAAGGCAACAGACATCTAGCACTAATAAATATAATAAATGTTATCCATTCAAGAACAGAAGAGCACATAAACTACAGAAGTGGCGAAATTATTTTTCTGATGTGGATGGGGTAGGGGGAGGAGTCGCCAGGCTTCCCAGAATGGGTGAATGCTGAGCAGTTTGTGACTGGGAGCCCCCAGGGCAAAAAAGGAAGGGAAGTGCTCCAGGCTGGGAAGCAGCAGGTATGAGATGGTAAAACAGCATGCGGTGTGCCAGAAAGTAGTTGAGGGTTGTTAGAGCAAAAAGTGCCCGTGTGTCTGGGATGAGAGGGGTGCTGAAGGCTGAAAAGGAAGGAGATGAAGCTGAGACTAGGCAAGAAGTGTGCCAGGAGGACCCGGCACGATGGGTCAAAGAGCTTGGGCTTTGTTCTCCAGTCCAGTGGTGGGAAACTGTGGCAAAGTTGAAGCCGAGGAGCGGCTGGTCACACTAGGGATCAGCAGTATCTCTGAGGAAGAATGGCTGTCAAAATACTAGAGACAAGAAGGTAGACTGGTAGGTGAGGACTCTGGTCTTAAAATTAGGGGAGGAAAACTACGGCCCTTGGGCCATGTCTGACCCACCACCTCTTTTTTATTAGGCCCAGGAGGTAAGAAAGGTTTTTATAGATAAACATTTTCAATTGACTTGATAAACATTTTCAGTTGACTCAGCCTTGAACCTCAATCAAGCAAAAATTATTTTCCTAAAAAGAATTGTATTTTTCTCATTAGTAGACCTATATTACAAATTTTTCTCAATCATTATTATATTTTTAATTTATTCAATAAAAAATTAGAGAAATTTGTTTTGTCTTTTGTTACTTAAGCACATAGATAGTATCCTCAATTTTTCCTCTTGGCCCACAAAACCTAGAATGTTTACAATCTGGCTCTTTACAGAATGAGATGGCCAGCTCCAGATCTAAATGAGAAATACTGAGGATAGTAAGAAAGGAGAAGAGGTAATGGGCCAGATAGTTAGGACCATCCACGTGTGAGTTCCTGTAAGAGGAGATTAATTTTCTGACTATATATTGGTTGATTTGGAAAACACATGGGTGTAACAGATATGTTTTTGCCACATAGACAAAATAGTTGTCTAAATTAATCATTTTCAATCTGTTGTATCATGAAGTTGCAAGATCAATAATATTTTGACTTTTAAAAAGGGCTTTATATCATTTTTATCCACTTTAAAGCAGGTAAATAGAACTCCTCTATACATACTGGCATTTTTCACACACCTTCATGTAGCTAAGGGTATAATTTCTTACTTTTTAAAAACAGCTATTAAAAAAATACAAGTAATAGTGCTGATGGTTTTTTTTTAATCCAAAAGGAGAAAAAAATATACAGTAAAAAGTGAATTTCCATTTTACTTTAATCTCTAGTCCCTCATTTGGCAGTCCTCTCTGTAGGCAATTTCTTTTGCCAGCTTTTCACACTTCATATCCATGCGCATGTAACATGTATGTGGATATAGCTCCTTTTTTTACTCACACAGTAATGCATTCTACATACTATAACATATCTTCCTCTTGCCAGTCAATATAACTTGGAGTTGGTTTCATATTCATTTCTATAGTTCTCATTAATATCTGAATAATATTCCAATGGACAGATGCTACAATAAGTAACTATGTACAAACATCTATGCATGTATTACAGGGTTTCTATAAGAAAATTTTCTAGAGGTTGAATTTCAATATAGAGGATATTTGTGTTTTAAACTTACAAATATTGTCAAAATTGGCTTTCGAAGGCTGAACTAACTTATACCACCCCAACTATATATCAGAATGTATGTTTTCTAATCTCTTTATCAAAATAGAATAATAGTCAACTCTTAAATCTTTGTTAGAGTGATAGATGAAAAAACAAGGCATTCCCTTGTAATGTTTCAGTATGTTTCTTAAATGACCATGAAGTTACATCTTTTCATGTATTTAAAAGCCATTTCCTTATTTTTGAATTGTCTGTTCATGTTCTTGGCTTACTCTATTGGGATCATGTTCTGTTTTAAAAATAAAACAATTCTTGAAAGTACTATGTCAAGGAAAAAAATTGATTCAAGCCAAATTTTGTAGATGGAAGAGAAAAAACCCTTATTGTTCAAAGATTTCAATTACTTTACCAGAAAACAAGAATTGTTCCACTTAGCTTCCTTTTATACCACATCCTGTGAAAGAGGCACACAAATCTATGTGGTCTACAATCAATATTTTTTGTGACCTTGTCTCCCTATTGAATAACCAATTGTTGGCCCAAGGTCTAAATGAACAACTTCAGAATACAGATCCAGGATAAAGAAAAAGTAAAGTAAAACCCTTTTTAGGTAACAGAGCCTTTCCCAAGAGGACTAGAATAGTAATCAGAAGAGAAGGAAAAACTAGCTAATTTTAACTCATGCAGAACAGCTGAAAATTATGCAAAAATACATTTGAAAGAATGGAATTTGGAATTGAAATATACTCACATTTATTTGAGCAAATTTTAAAATCAAGTCTTGTATTGCCTTGGAAGAAGATGCTTACCAAATAAAACACTGTTGCTTTGGCTCAAAGAGCCTGTTTTAAACGAGACAGAGGCTTAATGATCAGACTGCTTTTCTTGGGACCTGTGTTCTCTGCCTATGTATAAAATTTCATGAGATTTAACACATAGGCAAAAATCCAAAGTAAAGTTTCTCAGAGGTGTGAGTTTGAGCTCAGCACCTTTGTGTTTCTTTCTGTCCGTGAGTTGTTGAAGATTACAGAGACTCAGATGCGCACCTCCATAGACAGAGGACCAGTAATAGACACCCAGGAACATGAAATCGCTGAACTAAATGAGCTCAAGAGTCTGTGCTTATGCGGGGAGGACCCTTAAGGGAAGCTCAGTCGAAGCTCTGACATACGTCCCCTAAGGGCAGCAGCCACAGTCTCCAGAGACTTTCTTCCTACAGAAAAAGGTGGCTAAATACCCTCTCAGGTATTTCTCCTGAAGGATCATGGATGTCAAACACATGTCATCACTCAAGGAGCACTGCTATAAGTCACACTAAAGCCTTGGCAAGAATGTCCTACTTTTATCAGTGATATTTAATCAGCAACCCTTAAAGATGAAAACAAAACTGGAGGAAGCCTGGGGGCATATTTATTGTGAATTTCTCTGCTAAGGCAGGCTTTGTTGTGGACAATTTTTGATGTTTTCAGTTGTGAGAAGGACTGGTTATTCTGATGTTTTCCCCATAATAGAACATTTGATATCATTAACTACATATGGAAAATTTACTGGATAATCCCTTTATGCATTTTAAAACAAAAAACATGTATCTGTTCAGACTCCTTTAATAATTTATATTTGATGCTCACGTAAAACTTGGCTTCAACACACGATTTGATTTCCTGGGCTTAATCATTGTATGTTGAGCCTAAGAAGCTAAACTTTCCCTTGGTAAATTGCTATTCCAAATGGTCCCATGCTACATGTGTGGGCTTTGGAACATTTCTGGATCCGCCATAGACAGCAGTGAAATTCTGTCAAATTTAAATTCTATTTAAATTTCCAAATAAAAGATTGATTTTAGTTGGCTTATCACATTCATGTTGTTCGCTTATCATATTTATACAAGTTTGATTTTATGATCTCTCTTCTCTTTCTACTTCTCATCACCACTTCAACATTTATCATCCTCTGATCTGCTGCTCCTGAGCATGGCAGTACCTGCCACCCTCCTGTCGTCTTCACACAACTTCACACAACATTTTCCCCCATTTTTGCTCTTTTAAGTAATAAAGAACTTCTGAACATCCTTGGGACAGCATCCTGAGATTACTGAAGGGAGTGGCATCTTAGTCATTCTTTTAAGAAGACATTATGTTAAAGTTGTTTGTATTGTTTGAGTTTTTGCTTCTGATATTTTCTGGAGGAATTTAAAATATTCATAAATGTTCAATTAAAGTGACTAAAAGAAAAATTTTGTATTAAGGCACAAATCACCTGTCTTGCTACCTCCATTTCATTTCCCTCCCTGTTATTATTTCATATCTGTCAAAATGTGATGTCACTCTCCTGCTTTAAACATTCCTTTCTGTGGTTCCTACTGCTTTTAGGAAAAAGCTCAGATGCCTTAACAGGGCTTCCAAGATTCCCTATGATCTGCTATTTCCCATTACCACTTCCTTATTCTCCTCACCAACCCAAAGGAGAAGTAAAGGAGTCATGGTTAAAAGGATGGACTCTAGAGACAGAACACTTGGCCATGGAACCTGGTTCTCCCATCCATCTCTTTGGCCTTGAGCAAATTATCCTCTCTGTACCTCAATTTTCTCATTTGCACTTTGCGATAATAACTGAGCCTGCTTCATGAGGTTGTTTTGAGAATTAAATGAGGCAACATGTGAAGGGAACTTAAAACAAGGTCTGACATGCAGTAAGTAAAATGTGTTTGCTGTTGCAATTTTTATTTCAATTCTTTTAAGATGCTATACTCTCTTCCTCCAAGTTACTGCACCTTTTTTTTCTTCCTAGAACTTTCTCTCTTTATTTATTATCATCATCTGTATAATTTTCACTCCTTTTTATTAGTCTGGCTTCACAAGAGAAATAGAACCATGGGAGATATATATATGTATATATATGGATTGGCTCACCTGATTATGGAGGCTGGCAAGTCCCAAGAGCTTCAGGGTGACTCAGCAAATCAGCAGAAGAGCTGACATTTAGTTCCAGTCTGAGTCTAGAGGCCTAAGAACCAGGAGAGCTGATGGTGTAGTTCCTGTCTGAAGGCCGGCAGGCTTAAGACCCAGGAAGAGTTATAGATTTGAGTCTGAAGGCAAGACAAAAGCCAGTGTCTCAGTTTCAAGGTAGCCAGGCAGAAGGACTTTTTCCTTCCTCAGGAAGAGTCAGCCTTTTTGTTTTATTCAGGGCTTCAATTGATGAGATGAGGCCTACCACATTAGGGAGGGCAATCTGCTTTACTAAGTCTAATGATTTAAATGTTAATCTCATCTAAAAACACCCTCACGACACACCCAGAATAATATTTGACCAAATATTTAAACACCCCTTGGCCCAAGCAAGATGACGTATAAAATTAACCATCACACCTTTTAAGCCTCAGGTGAAAGTCACACCTTTGAGGAAGCTTACCTTGACTCTGAATCCTCTGAGCACAGGTATGTGTTTCCCTTGTTTTCCACTGTATCTCTAGTACCTAGCACAGTGCACATGATAGACTTTCAATAAATGCTTGTTATCTGATTAGTTAATAGATAATTGTAAACCTTTTCCATTTCTGATAATATAAATATTCAAAAATATCCAAAATATTAGACAAAATACTTTGAAGTATAGTAAGTAACTAGAAGTCAAGATTATCCTACTTACATTTATTGGAACTATTTAATCTTAATCACAGATTCTGTGATTTAATCAAACCCCCAAACTGCCTTGGCTGTAAGCGTCTAGCGAAATGTGCTGATACTCACTGGTAGAAAGCATCATGTATTTTAAACTCAATCTGGTATTTATATCCTTTAACAAAGTAGATATAAACAGGTATTTAGTTTACCTTGGTGAATACTCTACTTGGTTTATTCAATATATTTATATATATAATTAGCTAGGAAGTAAAGTTAAAAAATAAGCATGTCATATAATCTTAGACTTGAAATGTCCTTCAGCAAGAAGCTTTTAACAATTCATGAAAGATATATATGTGTGTGTGTGTATACACACACACACAAACACACACAGCCCCCAACTTTCCTCAAAACCTTTGCTGCTGAAGACCTGTTTGGTGACCTTTGTTTTCAGTTTTCTTTTGGCTTTAGACATTTAAATACGTTCAGTTCTCATTATTTGGAATAGTCATATTCCATACAGTCACCATGAGCACTGAATTAGCAAATATTGAACCATTGCTCCTGGAGGAAAAACAAGGTTAGGTTACTGTAAGGCTCTGGTCAGAACAATTTGTCACAGAATCAATCAATAAACCTTGTTTAACGTGTGTTTCTGTTTAGAGACAACTTAATACTGAACTTACTAACACTGAACTTACTCATTAACACTGAACTCATGGCTAGCAGCACTTGTAATTCATACATGAACACAGCAACACACATTTTCTCCATAAGGCACATCACAGCCTTCTTGAACCTAGGAACACTAGACAGCACTTCAGCATATGCTTGGGGGTCACTGTATATAGCAAAATCATCAACAGAATGCCGAAACAAGAAGGTGGAGTGCTGCCTTGTTAAATCTCAGTTGGGAATGAATGTGTATTTAGGGCAACTTAAATATTTCACTGTTCTACACGACTGCAAATGACTGCAAAAATGCTGTATTGACTTTGGAGTCACAATTTTAGTAGGTAAATTTGCAAACAGAGAATCTGCAAGGATCAACTGTACTAATATCTGTGGATGTTTCTTTATATATATATATATTTTATTAAAGGACACTTTACAATGCTGTGTTAATTTCTGGTGTACAGCACAATACTTCAGTCATACAGGAACATACATTTATTCATTTTCATATTCTTTTTCACCATAGGTTACTACATGATGTTGAATATAGTTCCCTGTGCTATACAGTGTAAACCTGTTGTTTATCTATTTTATGTATATTATTTAGTATCTGCAAATCTAGAACTCCCAATTTATCCCTTCCCACCCCCTTCCCCACCTGGTAACCATAAGTTTGTTTTCTACGTCTATGAGTCTGTTTCTGTTTTGTAAACAAGTTCATTTGTCTTTTTTTTAGATTCAACATATAAGTGATATCATATGGTATTTTTCTTTCTCTTTCTGGCTTTCTAGCTTACTTCACTTAGAATGACATTCTCCAGGTCCACCCATGTTGTTGCAAATGGCATTATTTTATTATTTTCTTATGGCTGAGCAGTATTTCGCTGTATACATATACCACAACTTCTTTATCCAGTCATCTGTCGATGGATATTTAGGTTATTTCCATGTCTTGGCTATTGTAAGTGGTGCTATGAACATTGGGGTGCATGTGTCTTTTTGAATTAAGGTTCCCTCTTGATATATGCCCAGGAGTGGGATTGTTGGATTATATGGTAAGTCTATTTTTAGTCTTTTGAGGACACTCCACACTGTTTTCCATAACAGCTGTACCAAACTGCATTCCCACCAACAGTGTAGGAGGGTTCCCTCTTCTCCACACCCTCTCCAGCATTTACTGTTTGTGGACTTTTGAATGTGGATATTTCTTAAGAACTTTTAGATGGAATTTTTATAAATATTGTAAAGAGCCTTGTAGTTGTATGTGACTTCTATGACAAAAAGTTTCAATGCACTGTTATATGTGATATTACATACAAGCATGTGAGTTCTGTTAAAATTTCATTTTATTATAAAAGTGGATTATTAATTTTGCTTTTCTGGATTTTATTTCTTAGTATTGGGGATAGGTGTGGTCTATGGCTATGAAAATTATGGTACAATTATTTTAAAATTTTTGATCAGAAAGATATCATGAATTGCCCCAAATTTGATTTTCAAAAACCTTACTATTTTAAAGATGAAAGAAACTAAGGGTTAGACTGGCTAGGTGACTTGATCAAGGCCATAATACTTTTAGTAATGACAACACCAGGACACAGCTAAGTTTCCCTGACATAGCCTATGATCATTTCTTCATCTCGCTTCTGTGTGGAAAGATGACCAGCTTATGGCAAGTCAAATTAATGGCCATGGCCTCAGTAGCTTTCTATTGTAGTGGTTTCCAAAGTTCAGAATGTATCAAAATGGTCAGAATCAATAAGAGGGCTGTTTAAAACAGATCTGGGCCCCACCCATAGAGTTTCTGATTCTGTGGGTCTAGGCTGGAGTCTGAGAATTTCTATCTGTAAGTTCCCAGGTGTTGCTGACACTGGTCCCAGGCCATTTTCACTTTGCTACTTGAACCAGTTTTACTGGATAACATTTCCCAGTAAGGTTGCTGAAAGGAAACAGATCGGGCTCACTACTCTGCTGAGTGTTTACTAAGTTCTGCTACCTGTCTAAGCATGTACGTAGAACTGTTTTGTCTGTGATTGTGTCCTTGATGCAGTTCAGCTTTGAGCTATTTAAGTTTTAAAAATGTTTTGAGAGTAATTTAAAAAAAATCGTTTCTGGAATAGAGTTTTCAATACGGGACTGGGCAGGAACTACGACTATTAACCTATGACACGATATGGGTCAAAGAGGAACTAATTAAGATTTTTGCTATGCAAATTTTGGAAGTTTCACTGTCCTACTAAGTGAGGGTAAGATTGTTGTTTAGGATTGTGTAAGTAGACACCATGTGCCCCATTTCTGAGAATTTCTTCCCAGAACTCTGACTAACTATAAGGTAACCCTGTAATCAAGCAGGACCCTATGGGGCCTTCCCAGAATAGACCCTCCCCCATGTCCTCCGCTTGTCTCTTGTCTGTAGGAAAACTTTAAGTCTCCTAGGCTTTCCCCAAGTTCCAATGAGTACATTTAATCAGAGAAGTGAGAAAATGCAGAAAGAAAGAAAAACAGTAAAGCAAGACAAGATAATAATAATTTAACCATTAAACGAAGTCAAGGACCTTTAGTTCCTCCCGAAGGGCTGTGGATAATATTCTGAGCCATTTGTTTTGAGCTGTTTTTCAGATACTAAAACCTTCATCAGGTGGAAGAAGCTAACTGTATGCTCCCCACAAGCACTTAGACCCCAGACCAGTTGGGACCTGTCTGTGTCTAAGAAAGGTGATGATGGTGACTCCCGATTACCTCACCACCAACCATTCGGAAGAACATTCATCAGCTGATCACACACCTCACAACCCACCTCCCTCACCCTGTCTTTAAAAACCTTTCCCTGAAAGCCTTCAGGGATTTCAGGTCTTTTAAGCACTAGCCACCTGGATTCCTTGCTTGGTGCCCTGCAATAAATGCTGCACTTCTGCTCACCACATCCTGGAGTCAGATAGCCTTGACTGTGCGTGGGCAAGATGACACAAGTTTGGTTTGGTAATGGCCCCGTACCCATGTTTATTTCCACAACCTGACTTTGCTCCCTGCTCATTTCTGGAAGGGGAATGGGTGAACACCTGACCAAAAGGGCTAATCAGATTCCTGCTCCTGAGACTTGGAAACAGAGGTATTTGTTAGATTCATTTACTTCTAGAAACTGAAGGACATTTGTATGCAGAAGCAGGGGAGTCCGTTACTTACCTTCAGGTGCAAAGTGAAGTGGAGGAAGTAGCTTGGAGACACGTACACACCTCCACAGAGGGACGGGGAGAGAATAATTGTCTGGGTTCTTGCTGCTTTTCTAGTTGCAAGTTCCAGTTCCTAAGGAGGCCTGACTGGGGATATGTAAGATACTCATGAGTCTTTCTGAGACTCTCTGATTTTTGTTAGGTTGAATGAGTCTTTGTGCTGGCCCTCTAAAATAGCCCGACTAAGAGAGTTTGCTAAAGACACACTCTTCCTATAGCACCACCTTTCCTCAGGGACAGAATTGTAATTGGCAAGGAATGGAGGACCAGCAGTACCCGCTCTGGAACTGGTTACATAACCTCAGGGACATTACTTCCCTGCCTTAAATCTGTCACCTGTAAATAGAGGAGAGTGGATTTAGATGATGTTTTAGAAGAGCTCTTCCAGCTCTAGTATTCTTGCGTTAAAGGGAAACAAAGAAAATCGAAGTTGTCCATTCTTGATCTGGAATTTTAAATGAGAGCCTTACAATCTTGAGGCTGAATTTGGGCGGGGGCAGCAGAGTTCACGTGAAGGACCCGAAAGGAAGAACCAAACTAAGAGTCATGCGATTTGAACAATTACCCCTAAAAATAGAAAGCTTGGGTCATTCCAAACTTCCTTATTAAGACTTTGTGCAGGGTTTTCAACATATTAGATTCATCTGGGAACCAAAGAAAATCAAAATCAAACCCAAAAAATAGCTAATGCTCGTTCTAGCCACACTTCTGGCAACTTAAATCATGAATTCTAGGGTCTGAAGAGGGAGGCAGGCATCCATGGATGTTAAATCTCTCCAGGTGATTACAATCATAGCCAAGATTGAGAACCACTGTGTGTTTCTATTTGTATTTGTTTAAAAAGGATTTGATTACCTTTTAAAGCTCACAACTGAATATAATCAAGATGAGCAGTGAGGGCATGCAGGTTAAGAGGAGAGCTCCTGTAAACTTACAAGAGAAAACTTAAATCTTAAAAAAGAAGTCAAGAGCCATACAAGTCCTCTGTTCCAAAGACTTTTATAATATGGTTTATATGTTTAAAGATTTCTTAAGAATATCAAGGTAATACAGATGGCAAAATATCTGACTTGGAAAATCCTGGACTTACCAAGATTATGTGAAATTTTCTTCATATATTTTTAAAGAAGATAAGTAAATGTATTACTTTTAAGAAGGCTTCTGTTAAAAACAGTTTAACTAAAAAGAGAAAGCTTCAGGAGTTAAGGTAAGTTTTTTCCATGTTAAAAATCAGTAATGAGATACCCTTAATCTCAGTGTGTCAACAAAGTAAGCATTATTTGTGTGGAACTGAGTTTGTACAGAAATTAGTGTATGTTAGGGGGTCACAAAAAAGGATTCAAAAATAAACAACCCAATCCAAAAATGGGCAGAAGACCTAAACAAGCAATTCTCCAAGGAAGACATACAAATGATCAATAGGCACATGAAAAAATGCTCAAGATCACTAATTATCAGAGAAATGCAAATCAAAACTACAATGAGGTATCACCTCACTCCAGTCAGAATGGCCATCATTCAAAAATCCACAAATGACAAATGCTGGAGAGGCTGTGGAGAAAGGGGAACCCTCCTACACTGCTGGTGGGAATGCAGTTTGGTGCAGCCACTGTAGAAAACAGTATGGAGATTCCTCAAAAGACTAGGAATAGACTTACCATATGACCCAGGAATCCCGCTCCTGGGCATGTATCCAGAAGCAACCCTACTTCAAAATGAAACCTGCACCCCAATGTTCATAGCAGCACTATTTACAATAGCCAAGACATGGAAACAGCATAAATGTCCATCAACAGATGACTGGATAAAGAATATGTAGTATATTTATACTATGGAATACTATACAGCCATAAAAACCAACAACGTAACACCATTTGCAGCAATACGGATGCTCCTGGAGAATGTCTTTCTAAGTGAAGTAAGCCAGAAAGAGAAAGAAAAATACCATATGAGATTGCTCATCTGTGGAACCTAAAACAAAACAAAACAAAACAAAGCATAAATACAAAACAGAAACAGACTTATAGACATAGAATACAAACTTGTGGTTGCCAAGGGGGCAGGGGGTGGGAAGGAACAGACTGGGATTCCAAAATTGTAGAATAGATAAACAAGATTATACTGTATAGCACAGAGAAATATATACAAGATCTTATGGTAGCTCACAGAGAAAAAAATGTGACAATGAATATATATATGTTCATGTATAACTGAAAAATTGTGCTCTACACTAAAATTTGACACAACGTAAAATGATTATAAATCAATAAAAATGTTAATAAAAGAGACATTAAAAAATAAAAAATAAAATTGTGAAATTTTGTGTATGTTTCTGAGAATCAATTTTCTAGTCTTCATTAAATATTTTAAAAATATTTAGTAGTAATAAATTCTTGAAATGTACTAATTGACATATTGATGGCTTGTAAATATGCATCTTCTTTATGAATAAAATTATTTTTCATTAACTCCAAAAAAAAAAAAGGATTCAGTCTAGCTTTTGAACATTCAGGCTTCATTGGAAGAGACAGTGGCCCAAGAGAGCCTTCTATGGTCCATGGTTTATGCTCATACTTTGTTCTCATCATTCAGTTTCTCTCTGGTTTCTTCATCCATTTTCACCACTTTCTCTCATTCTAAATCCTTACTACTTGATGGATTCTCCATACTGCCTTTCATATGCTTAAAACTTCTCTGTCTACTAACCTGAAGGATTTTCAGCCCTCCTTTCACTGACCTATTAGATATTAGGCATTGGGCATACAGCAGTGAATAGGTAGAAAACTTCCCTGCCCTCATAGAAGTAGCATTTAATGGGAAAAAATAGACATTTTACAGGAAAACAAGTGAACAAGATAATGACTGAGTAGGATACATACTAAGAGGCCACTAATAGGTGAATATGATAGAGGGGAGGAGATTGCTGAGTCACAAGTTGGCTGCAATTAGAATAACCTGTAGAGGTGTGGTTTGTTTTGTTATAATTCTGATGCCAGAGTTCTACTCAGATTAATTTGGAGTGGGACCTGATCAGCTGAAATTTTAATAAGCTCCTAGGTGATTCTGATACACTGGAATGATTGAGAATTGCTGTTTTAGAGGAAGATCTCTTGAAGAAGATACTTGAACTGAGATCTAAAGGAAGAGGAGGAAGCCAGCCTGCTGGGGAGGGAGGAGATTGAGAGAGAGAGAAAATGGCATTTGCAAAGGCCCTGAGATGCGGGAGACCTTGGCATGCCTGGGGAAGAGAATGGAAGCTAGCATAGTAGGCGAGAGGGAGAATGGAGATGTAAAGAGGCAGTCAGAGAGAGAAGTTCACATCAGAGCTTGAATTGTATGTGTTTTATATGTTTGAAGTTTAAATGGAATGAGAAGTCACTGGAGAATTGTAATCAGGTGAGCAATATGATCTTGTCTGTTCTTTGAAAGAACACACTGGCTGCTGTGTGGAAGATGGATTTTAAGGGGCAGAGGTGGCAGTGGAGAGAACTGGTAAGGAGATTATGGCCTCAGCCCGATAGAGAGAAGATGGTGTCTTGGATAGCGTGGTGGCAATGGGGTGAAAGGAATGCATAGACGTGGAAAATATTTTGGAAGATGAACTGGTAGGACTTGATATGTATCTGTTATCTAACTTTCTAAGAAGGAAAATTTGAGTAGTGAATCAATCACTCCTATTGATAGACTCACTCCATTCCCATTACAGAGTGCAGTGCCATCTTAAAGGCTACTGGTTTTCCTTGTGTTAATCAATGGATGGCTGTCTTAGTATCTGGAGCTCAAATGGGACATGGCCCATGGGATGCATATGGGATGAAGCAAGGTAATTCATACAGAAGGAGGAGCTTTATTTGGAGAGGGGTTACAGGTATGATAGTTACTAGACTTTCTTAGATTCCCCTTTAATTATCATTTTAAAAATAAGATTTGTCTTTAGTTGAATGACATGATGGTCAAATAAATAATGATAACTTTGAACTTCCCACACAAGGTGTCTGTAAATGTGTTTCAATTAAACTCAGGAATGCATACTTTCAAGACAAAGGTGTTTTTGTTTTTTTAAATTGGGTTTATTCTGCTGGCCTCAGGATGCTCAGCTAAACTGTGACTTTGTTTTTAAAAAAAAGTACATAGTAGGTTAGTTATAAATGAGGAGGAAAACGTAATTATTGTCATAAATTTATTGTCATATATCAAGTTTGGAAAAAACAACTAAGAACATATTTTCTAATGTAGCTTCTTGTCATATGCAAAAATCCACGTATGTTCAAAGAAATTATAAATGAGGATATCTCTATAAAAATGTTATAAACAGTCTTCAAATTTCTTCTGAAAAAATAACACCTGGAAAAAATACTTTCACGTTTTCAATGAAAACTCACCAAATGTTTACTTTAAGTTTTCAAAACTTAACGCACTGAGTCTTTGGGCATTTATTATTCATACATTTTGAATGTAAAGTCTGTTACTTTTGCCTGAGACCACATGGGCAAAACATACGTTCTGAGCCTGCACAGATCCAATGTCTTGATTAACTGACCTATAAAATAAGAAATTCTTGATTTTCTTTCTATAAAAAGGGAAAGAGAAAACATAAGAGCCAGAGCAAAAATAGTGTCCTTTAATGTTTCCTTTTCCTCATGGATTTCTCAATTCTCTGTAATGGATACCTTCCATGAGTCCTTAAATGGGATTTCTGTTAGCCAGAGAAACTTTCCATCAGCTCTCTTGCTTGCCAGAATTATTAAGACCTCCTGACATGATGTGTGCTAGCCCAACAATAACAAATTCTACCTCTAAAATTTTAGCTGCATGTAGAAAAGCAGGTTAAATCATATGTTCATTTTGCCACTTGTATTTTAACTTGAATTCTGCATTCCTTCCTCTTCCAAGAATTAAGATTTATTACGTGAATAACTATACTAGGTACCAGACTGGGTAAGGAATATTAACTAGTTAACAAAAAACTATGCAAGAATCCCCTTCCAGGCTGAGCCACAGACTAACCTTTAGTCTTAAGATAATTCTACTAGTAAATAGGAAAATCAGCCAGATGTGAAAAGTTATAGAAGCTCAGATGATCTGAGTAAATGTTGCTACAGTAGGGAAGTTAAAAGTATTGATCATAGGACTGTTTCCCTCCTTATCTTCCAGTCCTCTAGACTTCTCCTTGTCTCCAGAAGAATGTCTAGTGGTTCTTTTGTTCCAAGCTCCATCTTTCACTTTCTTGTCTTTAGCTTCTGGACCTAGTATGTACTTAAAAAGTCCTCAAAGCATCTTCTTTCTCTCTTTCACAAACTTCCTGAAATCTCAGCACACCAGGAGAAGCCCTGGAAATGAACTGATTAACATTTTCTTTTTCATTCAACTCCCTTGGGTGTGGCCCACACACAGTGTGAGTAAGATGATTCCACAGCACAATCTTAGGCTGTTCTAATCATAGAAGATGTCTGATTGTGTGATACACACATACCACAGAACCGGTAATTTCAGCACCACAGGAAATGTTTCTCAGGTGGTGGTTAATCTTCAAGTTTCTCTCTTCCAAAATGACCCAGAGGGAAAGAATGACGAAAGAGTATAGAAAGTAGAAAAGAAGGGTACTCCACCCCTAAAATAAGCCATTCCCAAAAAAGTTATCTGCACCCAACACTTTGCTGAGAACACAACTGAAGGAAATACAGATATAAATAAAAGAGCAACAATTAGAGATATGGGCATATAGGCTATAAGATTTGTAAGGGAAAGACAGAAAACTCTCTGCAGTGAGAATTAAGGACCTGATATACAGAAACAAATTTTGAAACAGATGCTTATGGATCAGGACCAGTGCAGAACATAACAGAAGATTAAGAAGCCACATCCAATCAACAAAAAGGAAGAATATAAATTGAACCAGGGAAGATTAATTTCCCTGTTGTATTAGTTTCCTATTGCTGGTGCAAAAAATTATTAGAAATCTAGTGGCTTCATACAATATACATTTATTATCTTATAGTGCTGGAGGTCAGAAGTCATAAGTTTGTCTTACTTGGCTAAAATCAAGGTGCTGGAAGGAATGCAGGGTAGCATTCCTCCGGAGGCTCTAGAGGAACATCTGCTTCTTTTTCAGCCTTTAGAGGTTTTCAGGGACCCTCATACTTTATTTTATTCCATAGTTTTAGCATAGTGACTGCAGTGTGTGGTGAGAGGTGGCTATGCCAGTAAATGTCACTGCTACGGAAACAACAGGCCAGTCAAGAAACAAGCACCACTCGGAGGGTTGGAGTACTCAGATGTATTACACCGGCAGGCTCAGAGGGGCTTCTGCTCTGAAGCTCTGAGCACCTCCAAGACGTGTGCATGAGGTTTTATAGGGTAAAGTACAAGTTTGGGGAATTCGGCCAATAGGCATGGAACAGCTTTAGCAGCATTATCACAAAAGTGGAGGCGGGGAGGCAGCAAACCAACATTCCAAAGCCAGATATGTATCTTTGAAAACCCAGCTGGCTAGCAAAATAACACGAACAGCAAACCAACACTAATTATAGCCTAGATTTACAAGTTAGTTTAGCAGAACTCAGATCAGTATTCCAATATTTAGATTTGTGAGTTATCTTGTTAGCCCAGCCCAGCCTCTCCTTCACATTCCTAGACTTGTGAGTTATCTTGTTAGACCAGCCCGGTTTTTCCTTCACATCACGTGTTGTTGGGGAACAAGAGTGAATGGAGGTGGCTGTAGAGATTATCCAAGGAATTTAAGTACATGCAAATCATCCTCTGGGTTCTCCCAGAAATGCTTGCAATTTACTCAGCAGAAGACAGATATTACTGGAAAATGCAGGCAAGAACCAGTGTAATTTGAGTTGATACTATTGTGATCTTTGGATCTTGGTGTAACTCGGGTTACATGTATATAGTGCATTTCTGAGTTTTTAGTTCAGACATTCTCAGCTAACCTTTTCTTTTCTCAGCTGTATAAATTCTAAATTCTATAATCCATTTATATATTGCTAAAGATAATTACTTACACCAGATAAATCCCAAATGAACTTGTTTGTACATTTTGGTATTGTAGTTGAGCAGTCTCAGTAGACAGCGCCCCTTACAGAAAGGGTCTAGCAATTATTCCTGTTTGGGTGAATTACACATGACATGAATAGCTCTAAAGTGTTATGACATAAAAGCCACAATTGTTTTGGTTTGCCTGACATAAAAAAATTTATATATTCCATACTTGATTTACTGTTATGTAATTTTAAATTGTATGTGCATGTTCTTATTCAATTTAGGAGATCCTTTCCATAAAATTAATTTGCACTTTGAAACAACTTTATTGTGATATATTATTATATAAAGAATGCATATATTTAATGTGCACAATTTGAGTTTGGACAAATGCAAACATCTGTGATACCATCAGGACGATCAAAGTAATGGGCATATCTGATACCTCCCAAAGTTTCCTTGTGTCCCCCTGCTCTTTTGTGTGTGTGTGTGTGTGTGTGTGTGTGTGTGTGTGTGTGTGTGTCTAACAATGCTCTTAATTATGAGGGAAATGCAAATGAAAAATAAGAGATACCACCTCACACTGGTTAGGATGACTATTATCAAAAAAAAAAAAAAAAACCCAAAGATAACAAGTATTGGCAAGGATGTGGAGAAATTGGAACACTTAGACACTGTTGATGGGAATGTAAAATAATGCAACAGCTATGGAAAAAATTATAGAGGTTCCTTAAATTAAAAATACAACCACCATATGATTCAGCAATCCTCCTTCTGGATATATATCCAGAAGAGGTGAAATCAGTATCTGGAGGAGATATCTGCACTCCCATGTTCACTGCAGTATTATCATAATAGCCAAGATACAGAAACTATCCAAATGGTCATCCACAGATGAATGGATATACATACAACAGAATATTACTCAGCCTTAAAAGGAAGTCCTGCCGTCTGCCACAACATAGATAAACTTAGAGGACATTATGCTAAGTGAAATAAGTGTCACAGAGGAACAGATGCTGCATGATTCTGCTTATAGGGTATCTAAATTAGGTAAAGACATAGATGCAGAGAATACTAAATTTGCAATTAAGTGCTCCATACGCTCATGGATACAAGGTTACATTTTGTACACACGATCCTTAATGTGTTGGGAAAATGTGTTTATTATTTATTGTTTATAATACCGTTAGATAACGCATTGTTAGAAATATAATCCTTTGTGTTGAGACATTCTCTCCAAACACTTTTGTATAATGCATATGCTCCTAAGAAAAGTGGCTCATTTGGTTTTGATTAATGTTAGGTCATATTCTTTATGAAATAGTTTCTCAAATAGTAACTACTTTGCAATGAAGTTACTGAGGAAATGTGAAATTTATATAACTAGGGAAACATTAACAGAGCACTGAAGGAGGTATTCTGTTGCAACGTAGAAAGGCATAATACTTCTTAAAAAGCCATTGATATTCAAGTTGGGGAAAGGATTATCTGTATGGAAAGAAGTATCAACAATGCCAAGGTGAGTGAATAGACTCCAGCGATGATCTTTGTTTAATTTATAGTTTTTTCTGGGTATCCCAGTGTGAAGGAGTTTACCTAGACTTCTGAGTATGTCCCAAATATGCTTCTTAAAACATGCTTTAAGAGCCAATGATACAGTGTTTAAAATTTTGGCATATGAAAAAACTAATGGTGCTATGGAAGGGGCATGCATTTGGTTTGGTGTTCACTGACTCAATGACTAAGCAAATATCCACAGAAACCCTTACAAATTGTTTAGGTAATTCTCTTCAGTATGGCTTCTGGCAATTTGCATTCTTTATTATTACAATTCTTCAATGCCAAAGAATATCTTTTCTAGACTTCAGAGTTGGATCTTAGAAAACTGAATGTTTTTCTTGATGTCATTAAAATGACAGATAATTTTGGAGGCTAAGAATTTGTGTTTATAAAAGGCAGTTTCTACCTTACAAACTGCATTTTTAAAGTTCATCTTGAAGTTCACTGTTTGGAACCTAGAATACATTTTCCCTGAGAACCAAACGTTCTATATAGTAGCTAGGTTCCCACAACAGCTCTCAGAAACCTCTTTAACTCGCAGCATTCCTGAAATGTCCACAGATACTAATACCATTAAGGAAACAGCTATCACATATAACGCTGCTCTTGGGAAAGATGAGCTTCAGTGCCAACTGGGGATTCTGGAGCAGTCTCTTCCCCTTACCTTTTGCAAGTCATGGCAATAAGAGAAACTCTAGAAAGAAAAACCAATTAGAGTGCTAAGGAACTTACTCAGACCAAAGCACAGAGAAATCAATTAAATAAAAGAAGAAATAGAGCAGTTATAAGAGATGGAAAACAGGTTTTTAGAAGAGATACCAAAGGAGAGAAAATAATAGAAAATTAGAGAAGCAATATTTGGACAGAAAAATTTTGAGAATTTGGTATATGGAAGAACAAAATGCCAAGAGTTGCTAAAATAACTTTTTAGAAAAATAAAGTAAAATTATAAAACAATAATAAGTTATAAGTAATAGAAATTATAAAATAATGGTAATGCAATATGGTATTCAAGCAGGCTAGATAAAGGGCTCAACTGAATGGAATAAAAAACTCAAAAACAGATCCACCTATATATAAAAATTTGATAAAATAATGAAATTTGTATTGTGTATTAATAGAAAAATGATGCAACAAATTGTACTGCATAGCTCTTCATGTTGAAAACACTGTTATATCCCTTCCTAACACGATGCACAAACAATAATTCTAAGTATTATGTACTGCTAGTAAGCTTATAAATCAACATGAGCTCACATTTGTCTAGCAATATGGACACATATTAAGTTTCTATTACTGTTGTAACAAATTAAGTAGTTTAAACAACACAAATTTGTTACTTTACAATTCTGGAGATCACAAATCTGAATGGGACTCTGGATTAAAATCAAGCTGTAGTAGGGCTGTGTTCCTATCTGGAAGCTCTAGAAAAGAGTCTGCTTCCTTGTTTTCTCTGGGTTCTAGAAGTAGTTAATATTCCCTTCATCTACAAAGTCAGAACATTCAGCTGAGTCCTTTCCATGACGCCATCTCTCTGGTTCTTCCTCTCACTCTTTTGCCTCCCTCTTGCATTTATAGGAACCCTTGTGATGACATCAGGCCCACCTGGATAACCCAGGATAATCTCATCTCAAGGTCAGTTGGTTAGCAACCTTAATTTCCCTTTGCCATGTAACTAACATATTCACAAGTTCTGGGGATTAGGACATGGACTTCTTTAAGGGACTATTATTCTGCCTACAACAGGAACTATCTATTAAAATTGAATTTGTTTGTGTCTAATGACTTTGCAATTTCATTTCTATGTATAAACCCTTGAGAAAATATACCACATTTTCAAGGGAATTTATATAAGATAGTTGCAGCATTGTTTGATAGTTAAAAATAAATCTAAATGCCTATCATCAAGAGCAGAGAAAAACTGTGGTCTACAGATATACCAGAATATTATACAACAGACAAAAATAATGAACTAGAGGCTACAGGTGTCAACACAGACATTTCTCAATAACAAAACGTTGTAGAAAGCCATTTATGCTGTGATACTATTTATGTAAAGTTTAAAAACCTGAAGACAATCATATTTTGTTTATGGACATACTACATGAGGTATAAATAATTCTCACCTAAACTACAATGTTTTTAGACTCACCCTTTAGCTTTCACTTTTGTGTTTATGCCTACTTTTCTATAGCAGGGGTTGGTAAATTACATGATGTGGGCAGCCCATCTTTTTTGTGAATAAAGTTTTAGTGGAATACAGGCTGCCCACCTGTAGAGCCATGCTCATTTTTAAAAAATGTATTATCTATGGCTGGTTTCATGCTTCAGTGGCAGAGCTGAGTAGTGACAGAGGTTAGATGCCCCTCAAGTCTACAATATTTACTACTGGCCCTTTAAGGAAAAGCTTATTCATATGATTAACACAGGTTGAGTTAACATCATTTGTTCTGTCGCAGGCATTGAGCTGGTTCCTGGAGATACAAAGGTGCTTTGAGGGTCTTGCCCTTAAGGAGCTTAGACTAACAGAGAAAGAGATAAGTTTAAAGAAATGGTTAATACTCTAGGAAGGAAGTTGTAAAGTGGGACATAAATCTTTCTTCAGAGGTCAAAAGGACAAATAAATGAGGATTGAACTATAAGGTGCCTGGCTCATAATAGGACTTCAGTACTGTGTACTGTGGGTTTACTATTTATATTCCTATGTTTGTGACTGCCATCATCCTATGAAACACGTGAATAAGAGTAAAGAAATGGAGGGAAGAAAAAAAGGCAGAAAAAGAACATTTAGAATAGGAGAACACTGAAAGTGTATTAAATAATGAAAGATAAGAAATACTCATCTTTACTTTTTTACAAGTTAATATTTCAGAATAGTCAATAAAACTATTATTTATCTTTTTATATCAATGAAATACAAATCAGTAATTTTTGCCAGAAACACAGCCATTTGATCTCCCTAGTGCTAACTTAAAATAAGGTAAATAAGATTTCTCAAATTATCTTGCTTGGGTTTGCACATTAATATTTCTAGAATATACATGTCTGTAAATTATAAATATGGCTTATTTATAGTATACCAAATAACTTTTTTGAAACAAATTCTTTCTTTTGAGAGAACCCATCTATTTTAATAGAATCTTAAGGTTAAAAAAGAAGGTGTAGATAAGTTGTTATCATGATCATTATTCATTTTTATTTACTGATATCCCAAGACCTGTTCAGCTCTCCACAGAACATGTTTCCCCAAATGGCCATTAAAGTTATTTTGGCTCATTGTTATTTTTCAAGAGAGAAACCACTTTTATCTGTCTCCAGAATAATAACAGTTTATGTGTAATAGATTATTCTCTTCTTCACTTCCCTTTGATCATTTAGTGGCTTCATGTGTTTGTTCTCTTGGGAGTTCTGCTGAGGAAGAGCGGGGCATCTGCCTTAAATAATTTTCACTCAATTACAAAACTACTATTACTTGGTTTTCCTTCCTGGATATTTTTAAAAAAATTTTCAGCTATCATTAAAATCTCATAACTATGGGATTTTCAGAGTTAACTTAATGAGAGCAAAGCTTCATAAAAGTGCATTTTGCTCTTACCTCTGGTAGAATCTTCCTAAGCTAGTAATTTGCTTTTAGGGCTAAAGTTTCTTTCTTAGTTCTATCATGTAGAGCATCAAAATGATATTTCATGAACAAATAGGGAAGAGAACTTTTGTCTTTCTCTAAAAAAATGTTCATTTAAATTCTGTTTAATAGTAGTCCTATGGTTTTTATTGGGCTTCACTTTTTTCTTCAGTTGGCAGTGGCGTTCTTAAGGAGGACAAGTGGAGAATCAACTAGTAACATTACAGAAAAGTGTTACATTTGGGAGGGCAGAGGGACAGGAAATCTAGCTGGTGCTGCTGGTTGAACAGGAATGAAGTACACAATTGACGAAGGTCAGAAGACATGCATGTTCCATGAACTTTCCTACCAACTATGAATAAATGACCCAACTACCCCAAGGCCACATCCACGACATCCAGTAGATGCAGTTTTGAAATGGCATAATAGTTGAGAGATGACACATTTCATTCTGACTTTGACCTCAGAAACCTTTGTTTAATTTTACTCTTAAGAATTTTATTTTCTATTAAAGTAATGAAATATATTTGGAATTCTAAAATCTAAAGTAACAAAATATGTTTAGATTTCAAAATGGTTGCTTTACCATTGGTGCATTTTACAACTATTTATCCTCTAATGCCTGAGCTTTGGTGTCCAAATTCAAATGCATTATTCTCTTGGCTGATGTGGTCCATGTAAATAAAAATTACATGATAGATGTTTTTGACTATTTTGGATGGATTGAACAAGTAAGATCAATGTAATAATAGTTTGAATTGAATTAATAATTTAGTAGAACAAAGTCTAGAAAGTCACTGATTTATGAAAATGTTTTGTTGGCTTGATTAAAATGTCATAACTAGTTTTGGGGTTGGTGTGTTCAGAAAGGAAATAACATAACATGATGGTAAAGGGTAGAAATTTTAGGGTCAGCCCTGATCGTGTTTCTAGTTATTAGTTCTATGACCTTGTGAAGTCTCTTAATGTCTACTAAGCCTTAATATTCTCATTTCTAAATGGGGTAACAGCATTGTATATAAAGAGCTTGGCATAATGCTTGTCAAATTATAAGGGCACAGTAAGTGTTACACTACATGACAGTCACAATGTATTTGAAAATGGGTGGCAAGCAATAAAGCACTACACAGATGGGAGGTGCTGTTGCTACATAATTTTCATGAGAAATATGTAGATCTCCTGCACAGAGTTGAGATGGGGAGACTGTCAACCAAACATTGTTTATATTGCCAGTGGCTCAATAAAAGGGAGAAAGGCTTAGTGACAAGTAACAAAATTTAAAATGTGGGATATCAAAGATGCGTTCAATACAAGGGTTTTTTGGTTTTGCTTTGTTTTACCTGAAAGCATGAGCGAGCAACCAAGAAACAATGTTCTGAAAATGCCTCAAGGGGTAAATGAATCCTGTAGAGTATGATCTTCCCGAAGCAATTCTAGTATAGCGAAGATCTGGCTACTGTTGGAGCATGTATGTGGGGCAGAGGAGTGTGAATGCAAACTCCTGGGTATGATATGCAAGGCCTTCACAATCTGGTCCCTGACACCTTTCCAGTTTTTTCTTTGCATTATATTCTTCCATATTTTGTATAATCTTCATCATCTCTGATCAAGTCATACATTTGCAAACATCTTTGCTTTTGTTTAACCTAAAATATCTTCTTTCTCTCCCTCACAATTGTACTTGACATAATCAGCACTAAAAAAATCTTGAGAGTTTTTCTAGTCTCACTTTTAGAAATCATAGTCTCTCTCCCTGTGTCTCCCTATCATATTTCTTTTGTCTCCATTTGCACAAATACGTCTAATTTTATTTTATTCTTTTACTTGAAGGCCAGCTCCTTGAGGGTAAGTTCCTTGAGAGTATTCTCTATGCTTTCTAGGCTCTGTAGCCCCTCAGTGCCTGGTCCAAAGCCTTGCATAAAATGAGGATTGAGAAATGATCGTTGGATTGAGTTGAAATCGGAATTCCTTGAATAAAGTCCATTACCTATGGGAGTATTCCTTCTGAGGTTTTGGGACATAGTTTTCCAAATGGCCTTAATAGTTGGAAGTAGACTCTCTAAATCATGGTAAACTTTGCTTGTTCCAGAGAAAGGGGACTTTGTAAAAAACTTTGCTCTTATTACTGAAAATGATCAGGCTGACATCAGGTATTAGAAGACCTTGAACCGAATAATTTTGGTCAGATCACTGGAAAAGGAGCTTCTTACTAAAAACAGCACAGCTGTTCCCTTAATGATATATTACCCCAGAAGCCTGTGGCCTTCTGAAATCTGTTAACATATGCTGAAGGCAGAAAATTTTAATACCACAATTTTTGGTAAGTTTGTTTAGATACAGCTGAAGAAACATGCGTACTGAGCCTCTACTAAGGGCCACACAGTTCAGTGTTCTAGTCTCTAATGTGGCATTTGATCAAGACATATAACTAAAACCCACTGTGTTTAGAAGACTGGATGTCAGATTTTGTCTTGTGATTTAAAGCAATAAAAATTAGTTCACCTAAATGGAATCTTTCATATGTCTTTAATGTCTGTATCACCTTCTTATTTAGTAGTTTTCCTTAAAAAGTTTTATATTTATTTCATCTATATAAATATAGACTTAATTTCCTTTTAAAATTTCTTACCTATTACCAGCAGTATCTAAAAATAATACTTTTTTCTTACTGTTTCATACTGTGTTTTAATTATTCCACCTTCTTTTTTTTTTAACTTAAAAAAGTAAACTCCAAGGAAATTAAGAAATTTGCACCAAGGGGTAAATAAGAGGACAAAGTTGTGCTAAGCATATGAAATAAGCTTAATGAGAACCTAGCAATGCGGAATTCATTAAAAAAAAAAAGCTTTCTTTATAAGCTCTTTATGGATCAAATAAACTACAAAGGGAAGCAAATAAGTAATGCTGAAAGGAAATGAAAAAGGAAAATGGAAAATAAAACAATTAAAAACAGTGATTAAAATAGCACACAGAGGTGGAGATGAGTCTTTTGAAGGACAAAAGAGAAATACTGGCAGACAGTAATTCTTAAAATGTCAAAATATTCATTTAAATACTTAACAGTCAACCTTGGCTTCCTGAAATTGCATCAATTTATAACCACTTATCCATTTACCACACACTTATTTTGTTAATGTTCTTTCATTTTTGTTTCATTCATCCAACATAGATTACAGGTTTCAGAGATAGATGGTTTTAACTTGATGCAGTAAAGCAATGGAAATATATAAAATTTCTGTAAACATAATAGAATGGTGGCAGTATGTTTTCTTTTTCACGGACATTCATTAGGTTAAAATATTTTAAAAAGGAGGCAGTGATTTTATATCCTGGGAAAATTCTTTCATAGGAAATGTACATTTCCTGTAATAAATACTTAGAGCCTAATAAAGCTTTTAAAAATAAAATAAATGGTTATTTTTAAGGTGATACCTGTCAATAAAGTTAAGAGTATGACGATACGAGGAAATATTCTTACCAGAGGAAACAAGTGAAAAGATTCATAACTTTAACTGTCATTTAAAAAATGAATAAAATATTTTGTGTTTTTATAAATTAGCTCATGTCTTCTCATATTTGGGAAAAAGAATAAAATAAATAACCCAAAAGTAGCTTTCCTACCTCAGATATACTGTCCTTCAAAGCTGAGTATAAGTCAAATTCCTTTTAAGGCTACTTTTGGCCTTTAACTCCACCAAAAGACTGCTAGAAACACATACTGATCAAGAAAATCTGGGTTTGTCAGACTCAGTACAGTAAGGGAGAACAGCAGTGTGACAGATTTTTAGCCAGGTCTCTAAAGGGAGAGTCCCCAGGAGGAAGTACACCAGGCCTTATGTGATTTTAAGGCAGATGTTTGCAAGGAAGGAAACTGGGATTGGCAGAATTCGTAACAAAATAGCTTTGGTCTGGTGGATATGGTAAGGAGGTTGTCTTGAAGTGGCCTATTAGACTTTAAAAGTAAGCTGTTTTGGTTGGTTCATAGATTTATCTTCCAAAGTATTTCTTACAGCAAGCAGCTAAGTTGCTTTTGCTCAGTCTGAGTTTTGTTTAGCACAGGAACAGTAAAATACATTAGGTCTTGAAACTTTTTAGCCCAGGAACAGTATTATTTCCTCACTGCAAATAACTTAAAATTAATTCAAAGACTGCACACAGATATTTTTCTTTTAGGATAAGCATGCTTCTAGATCTAGTTCATTCCTTCACCATGAAGAAATCTTAAATGACCACTGTGCCTCTCTAATGCTTTTGGTTCATAAAATATTATATTCCATCTCCTTTTTAAACAGTCAAACTCCTGTTGTTTAATTCACTTGTTTTGTTGACTTCTGTTTGCAGTGTTGTGCTAGCTGTCAGGTACATAAAATTGAATGAGTGGAATCTTGGATGTGACAAACATGTAAACAAATACATGCAAGAACTGATGACTTGTGCTGTTGAAACATTTTGCAGAGGGTACACAAAGAGGGTGTGGGCGATGTGACAAAGTTTTATGCAGGAGCTAACACTTTTTTTTTTTTTTTTTAATGGAGGTACTGGGGATTGAACCCAGGATCTCATGCATTGTAGGCATGAGCTCTACCACTGAGCTCTACCCCCACCCCAGGAGCTAACACTTGATCTGAGTTTCAAAGAATAAAGAGGAGAGGGAGAGAAAGGAAGGGAATTGTAGGCTAAAGGAACAGGTGTGAAAGTTTGGGAAACTGACAACTAAACAGAATGACAATTTTAAATAAGTATTACTTTATATTAAAATATTTCATTTTTGCTCACATTTTCTTTGGAATATAGATCTTATTCCCTCAATAAAACTGAAAGGATCTTGTACATGGGAAATCTTTTTATATCCCTCATGTCATCTAAATCTGTATCTAGAGAACATGCAATAAATACTTTGATTTATTTATAAGTGGTAACTGAGAAGACTAGGAGGAAAAGTATTGTGGGTTGGACTATTTACTTTAACTAGTTTAGCAGAATACTGTTATTTTAACAGGATTTTCAATGGGTAGAAAACACTTGGGTGATTCCTATAGTAACTCAAATGTGTAGCTCTCCTCAGCTCTACAATTATGTTTTCAACATTCAAGGTCAGATTATTAATAACATCAATTATCAATAATAATAACTCATAAGAAGAGTATTTGCCTGATACTTAGGTGCAGTAATTTTGTGTGGAATGAATGGATGCATGTGTGTATCACATTAATATTACTAAGCGTGAAAGGAAGTCAGCTAGGGGTTTGGGGAAAGCTTTTCTTCATGCACTAAAAAGACAGCCCTGTGAGATTTACTCTCCTTCTTTCTTGTCATCTGTGATGCTGATGTGATACAGTCATGCCTAAAGCTCTGATAGCTGAGTTGTTTCAATGAGGTTACAAGAGCATAAACACCAAAAAGCCCCAAAACTGAAGATGGCTGAGCAAGAGGCTATAAATAGGCTCGGGTTTTGACGAGTTTGAGTTGAGGAGCCAATTCTGGGCTTCCTAGTTTCTGACTTCTCCTTATGGAAGATTATTAAATTGCTTAAAGAACTGTTTGTCAGGTCCTAAAAGTCTTGTAGGGATAAGCATTCCTTACAGAAGTAATCCCAGTATATGTCTCTTACTAGCTTTTCAATGGCTATTTGTGTAATGAATGTTACTGAATTCAGAGGGGCTTGTGGACACCTGGTGGGCTAAACTAAATTGTGTGAGTCTGCCAGGGCTTCCATAACAAAAGATCACAGAGTGGGTAGCTTACGCAACAAATTTATTTTCCAACAATTCCAGACACTAGAAGTTGAAAATCAAGGTGTGTACTGGTTTGGTTTCTCCTGAGGCTTCTCTCCTCACCTTGCAGATGATCACCTTCTTGCTTTGTCCTTACATGTTCTTTTGTCTGTGCATGAACATCCTTGGTGTCTCTCTAAGTGTCCTAATATCTTTGTATAAGGACACTAGTCAGATTGAATTAGGGCCCATCCTAATGGCCTCACTGTAGCTTAATTACCACTTTGAAGGCCCTGCCTTCAAATACAGCCACGTTCTAAGGTACTGCAGGAACAGACTTCAACCCAGTGATCGTGAATTTGGGAGGACACAGTTAATTCCATAACATAAATATTGTGATTTAGAGACTATTACTGCTTATTTCTTCATATGAACTTTTGAATCAGCTCGTTTTATTCCAAAGAAAATAAATTCTTATTTTTGTTGGGATGCGTTAGATTTGCTGACTATTTTGGGAAAAATTAGTAACCTTATGCTATAAATCTTGTATAAGGACAGGTAGGTTTTTCTTCTGATCAAGTGCTTTTCTGTCTCTTAGGAGAATTCTAAAGTTTTCTTCTTAGAAGTTCTTCATTTTTCTTGCTAATCATTATGTAGCTAGATTGTCTTTGTTTAAACATACTGTATATATTTTCTTTATTATGCTTTTTAAGTGGTTGTGTTTTTATTGAAATCTGATTATATTTGTACACAAATCCTTCATATAGCTTTTAACAGTTTTGATTTTGAATCTCTTGGCTTTTCAAGTACTACAGTGTTATTATTTGAAAGTGATATTAATTTTGCATTTGTCCTCTAAGTTTTACAACAGGTATTTCTTTCTTTTTTTCTTTTCTTTGTTCTTTGTCTAGGTGTTTTAGCTAGAAGCCAGTTTTCATCTTTCAGTGTTTTCTGATTAAGTTTGATGATAGATTTTGTATTTATAAATAACTAGAAAATATCCATCTGTTGTTATTTTATGAATGCTTTTAACCCAGAATAGATATTAAATTTCATCAAATGTTGCTTCAGCAACTTTGGCACTTATGCATCAGTATGGGTGCAGATCTCATGCAGTCTTTCGGTACTCAGATGAAACGTCTCTAGTTGTTAACTGTGTGAGTGGATAGAGCTATTTCACCTCTTATAATAGGCAGGCAGTATGGTCCTGCTTTCTGGGCTCACATGGGGAGCCATTTCCTGTTCCCTGCTATGTGTGTGGCAGATTTGACTTCCATACCTACGGTCCCTGAGGTACCATCTCTAGTACATGTATATGGTTACAGCTCTGTCTGGCTTTAATACTGTAATCTCTGCTATTGCTCTGGGCTCCTTCTGCTTCTGAAGCATGAAGATTTTCACACTTTTTGAGTGTGGTCCTGTACCTTTTAATATTTTAAAAATATTTTATTTCTGTTTTGGTGTGGAAAGAGAGATATCTGAATGAGGAACTCCTCCATCTTGACCCAGACATTCTATTCTCTCTGTGCATTGTCATGTCATTGAGATACTGAACAGCTTTTATCCAAAGATGGGTAACTCTAGTCTACCCAAAAATTATGAAGCAAAATGTTCTCTTCGGTCAGGCCATGTGGAATAGTGAAAAGTCCCTAAGCTTTGAGGCCAGTAAGACTTGATATTGAATCCCAGCTTTGCTATTCACTTGCTTGGGAAACTATTTTAGGACAAATTATTTAACTCCCTTGATACTGAATTTGCAAAATAGAACTGATGATAGTTACTACTGATTAAAGGACTAAATAAAATAATAATTATAAAATGCTTCCCAAATAGGAGAGGTTCAATACATTTGTCATCAACACTTGCTCCCCAGGAAGAATACATATGACATACAATTTTATTTTAATATATCCCCATTTCACATTCTTAGGCAAGAAGGAAGGAATTGAGGGCAGGGCCAGAGGGCCGGAAAAGAGAAGAGGAATAATGGAAAGACTTTAGAAGGGCAGTAAGGTAAATTTTCAAGGCCCTAATTTGCTGAACGTACCTCAGATATTAAGAACAGGGTAGTGTGGATAATTTAATCACACTGGAGTTTTTGGTGGAACTATTAATTTGATAAAAATGAATCTCTGACTCTTATTTCCCTTTTCTGCTTGCAGACACATAATGGTTGGTGTAATTTATTTCTGTGGGAAAATGTCACTGTGTACAGCTTGTGACATGATTGATGCACTGACATCTTTTTCTTTCTCCCATTTTACTCTGTTTGTCAACACTGAATTCACTGAGAATGCCCATTATGATTTTAGATGGTGGGTCCCAATTTGGATTCATGTGCTACAGTTTACAAAAAATATCTTTAAAGAGCACTAAGACCTTAAAGAATACCAAAAACATTTTGATATTTGGGGGCAATTGCTAGCAAAGGGAATCAAAGAACATATGGTGAAAAGCTGTGCTTTTTTTGCACAAACTCTGAGTAGGACTGGACTGGGAGAAATATGAGATAAAAGAAAGTGGCCTGAAGACTTCTCTTAATTCCATCAAACCCAGCAGCCCAGACAGCTCCCCCATCCTTTTTATCTCCCATCCTCTACTTACCCCTCTATCACCGTCACCAATGTCTTTTGGTTTCAGAAACAGATCTGACAAATCTCTTCACTTTGAGGTATTCTTTGTTAGGTCATGATATATAAACACTATTAGAGACTCTTAAATAAACAAAGTTTACAAAAGTTTTAAGCCAACAAATGAACATCTAACTATGGAATGCAGGCCATGAAGGAGCTGACTGAAGGAGAATTTTAGACAGTATCAAGCTTCCTACCAAAGTTTGCCTTGACCCTGGAAGATGATGATCTGAACTTCTCTGAATATACAATTTAGAAGAAAATTCAGAGAGCATGAAACCTACATGGGAAAAGTTCCAGTTGTTCTAAGTTTTTCGTGTTTCTTTTTGGTTTAGTATTCTTTTTTCCTTGACAGTTACCTGGGGAATGTTTTCTTTAGAAGGGATCTTCATTTTTAGGATACCTAAAACCAAAATTCTCTTCAGTTAAAATGGCTGCTGTGAAGGGAATGGACTGAAAGGGAGTAATGAGCTGCTTGCTTAGGGAGAGGGAACCGGAAGCTATGCTAGGAGTTCTCAGATCAGGGTAAGGAAGGCCGACAGGAGGAAGAGTCACAGGGGAATCAAATTATTCTCTCCACTTACTGTGGCTCCTCCAGTGCCTCCATCATTATCTGATTTCCACAGACTACTGTACCTCTGGGGTTTAACCAAAAGTGCTCTCAACAAAGGAATCCTATTCCTGCTCACATTACTTTGAAGGAATTAACTAGAATGTTTCACAAATAGCCCAACTGAACAGGTTGAAACGGCAGATGTTAAGTTTAAATGCCACATATGTCTTGGTTTGGTTCTTGGAAGACCCAATGCTAAATGACATCAGATATATATTTTTTGCCTTACTTATAACACAACAACATTTCACCAACTCCTTATTGTTAATGTTACTTCCAAAGGATTAAAGAAGGAAGATCTAACCCTGCATTAAAGCTCCTTAGACTTTGAACACAGCACATGTTTTCCAAAAAGAAATCAGTAAAATTTACGGGTAGATTCAAATAACATTTTTCACTCTGAAGCATTATTTAGGTGATTTGAAGTTCTTCATTTTAAAACTTTGCAAAAAAAAAAAAAATCATTCAGGTCTGTGTTCTTGGTTTTCTTATTGATTAATTCAACAAATATTTATTAAGTACTTAGCATAGGCCAAATATGGTGATAAATTGTTGAAGATATAAAGACAATTCTGAAGAACTTCATAGTTTAAAGGGGAAGACTATGTCATGAAGTAACAATTAGAAATACAGTGTCATGGTTACTACCAAAAGAGGTAGAGGCAAAGTGTGACCCCAAAGGAGACCAGAATTCTGGAGGGAAAGTTAGGAGGAGCCAGGGAAGGCTTTCCTGCCCAGTCTGATGAGGAGGGCACAGAAATTAGACAACACGAGCACAAAAGACATTCAGGCTACAGGACAACATGTGCACAAACTTCAAGTTGCAGCATAACAGCAAATGCACACAACTGTATTCAGCACAGTCCTACGGCTCACTTTGTACCATCAGCTGGAGCAATGCTGGATAGTTGTGGGGCTTCTGCGTTTGATGTTATAAAGTGTTCTAAAGTTCGACAACACTGGTAGGTTTTTTGCTGTTGTCGTGGTTAAGTTGGTGATCTTGAGTGCTAGCACATGAGAGAATCAACCTGAGCTGATTAAAAATATGAAACCTGGGCCATTTTCCCAAAGGGACTGACTCAGTAGGACTGGGTGGGGCCTAGAAATCTGTATTTTTAAAATCCCTGTAATGATTTTCAGTAAAGTATTAGGAAGGTTACACTGTAAGAAACACTAGGTTAGGGCAGTTAGGAAGTAATGAATTTTCTGTTTCTTATTTAGCTTTTTATTTGCAGAAGGAAAAAGTGAAAAAGAGAAAAGATTGCTAAACAGTGTAGAAAACAGGAAAATGGAGATAGTTTGGGGGAGGAACTGAGCTTTTGGCCAGCAGGGATCTAAGAACCAGGAGATAAGTAGATGATTATTTGAGGCTGGGAGGGGGGTTTACAGACAAAGGCACATAGTGGAAGAAAACAGCGATCACACTATTCATTGTTGCAAAAATCGCAAGAGAGAAACAGGCTACAGTAATACTAAGATAAAAATAGCCTTTTTAACAAATACATTAAAAAGGGTGACCAATGATAAAGAAGAGGGTCGCTCTTTTATTTTTATTTAATATTTGGATATTAAATAAAAGGTTGGCCCCAGAAGGTTTTTTTGTGTTCAGGCACCATTTCTGCTTGCTTGCTCAGTGCTGGGAGCCATCTCTTTATGTCTGTTCTCTCACCATGAGAAGAAGGTAGCAAAGCTATTGTTACAATGCCACAACTCTTTGGGACATGTCTGCATTGAAACAATAGAGATTTTGCTTTGAAGTTTCCTAATATCATTTATTTAATTACTGGTTAAGTCACTGAATGATGTATCATCGTGAGTATTGTGACTGCCATAAATATTGGTTTTCAGTGACTCTCAAACATTATTATTCTGGTCTGTTCAGTGCCACGTATGTATTTGTGACACATACAAATACAAGTCTTGCCCACAGTGTGCAGAAAAATATGAAAACAATAATTCATCTTCTGCTCATGGTAAGTTTAGTGATTGGAACTGTACAGCATAAACTAAAGCAACATATCACTCAACCACGTCTTTAACTTTTATTTGCAAGGACTGCATTCTGAGAATGATTCTTTTCAGTGTGGACCCTGCCTGTGTCTTCCATATGCTGCCACCACTAGGGAGAGACATGCACATCCCAAGGGCAGGACAGGAAGAGCAGTCCCATTTGCATAAGAAACATCCATTCCTTATCTGGCATGGATTAAAACTGACCCAGGAGAGAACAGTATCACCACGTCGATCAGAGTCAAGCACGGGCAGTGATGACAAGGCCAGTGGGCACAGTCTCTAGAGCCCCCAAAGGGCAGCTGGATGCAGGACGCAGACAGAGAAAGGGGTGGGCTGACCACTCTGAGTGCCAGTGATGGGGCACACGGGGTAAAAGACCACTGCCCCGCCATCCTCAGGTGCTGCAAATAGTTAAGTGACACCACGGTTGAAACAGACAGGCAAGTGATGATGCAAGGACTCGTACATGTGGCTCAAGGCCAAGTATCATCAGTGACCCACAGTAGCCCTAAGCCTGGTACTTGGCCTTTGAGTAAGGAAGGAGTCAGCCATCCTATGGCCCACTCTCAGATCCCGTGAAAGAAATACTGCTCTAAGTCAGCAGGAATGACCCCCTGTCAGGTCACTGTCCTGGAACCCATTCTCTTGTTACCCAGAAGTGTGAGTTCTGAAGCTTCTCAGGATCTAGTTGATACCAAAGCAGAGCAGAGTTGAAGAGCATTTGGGAGAGAAGAAATAGGTCCAGGATCCACATGGTTCTTTATCCAGCCTCAGGGCATTTTTCCCAGATAGTACTGATCGGTCTCAGGCACTTGAGGGGAAGTTAGAACATTTTGAAGTAGCCATGCCACGGCACAGAGCCTCAAGCATGGGCCCTCCTTACCCAGATCTGTCCAGGCTCATAATCCCAATTCCACTGTTTGTAAACCCTGTGATCTTAGACAAGTTACTTAGCTGAGCCTCAGTTTTCTCATAGGTAAAATGGGGATAATGCCTTACAATGATGTGAAAATTATATGAGCTAATTTATAAAGTGCCCAACATGTGGAAAATGCTTGGTAAGGTTGACTATTACTAGCAATTCTTACCTCAGCCAGGGACCTGGTTGGGGTCAGATAGAATTGTTTGGGTATATAAACAACTTGCTACATTCAGGAAACTCTTCTACATAGAAAGTAATTTTTTTCTGATTATAAAAATGGTTATTTTAGAAAATTTGAAAAAATATACAAAAACACTAATTTATTCAACAAATATTAAGCATCTACTGTGAGTGGTAGTGTTGGTTTTGAACACTGGTGATCCACAGTGAACAAAATAATGACACTCTCCTCTTAGAGGAGGGATATATAATAAAATAGACATACAAGTTACATACACACATGCATATACACATAGACACATAAATTATATATAATATGTCATGATATGTCAGATGGCAATAAGTGCAAAGTAAAAACAATAAAGCTGGGAAGGGAAATATGGAATGCCAGGAGGTCCAGAGGCAGCAGTTACAAATATAGTGGTCAGGAAAGGCCTCACAGAGAAGACAAAATTTGAGCAAGGTCCTGAAAATACCTGGAGGAAGAGCACTCCAGGCAGAGGAGCAGTAAGTCCACGAGTCCTGAGCAGGATTTTACCTGGCATGTGTGAGGAACCACAAGGAAGCTGGTATGACCAAAGTAGGGTGAGTGCTTAGTAGAGAGACAGGAGTTTGTAAAGACGGAAAGACAGAGGGGTGGAAGAATGCAGACAGCGTAGGTCTTGTATGTTATTATAAAGACCTCGGCTTTTATTCTGATTTACATGGGAAGCTATTGTTGGGAGAAACTGTCTTCTAGGATCTCTGGCACTCCGATATGTCTTGCTAAGTATGCCAAGAATGCAAGGTCCTGACCACTCTTTATCCAGGCCATTTTTCAAGGTTGTGTTTATAATAAGCAACCTTGAGGGGTGAAGCAATCTCTTTCTTCAGGACAAAGAGCAGGCTTGCTTAGTGCCTTCTACAAAATGATGGGCTTCCCCACCTCAGTGTTCCTCTCCTACAATGAGACCCATTGTCTGTGCACATATTCATTTAGGCCCATTGTGTTGCCCTCTTGGAACCTGGAGGATATGAGGAACTGATGCAAATATGCTGGTGCTCATGCTGCTTGCCAGGCTGTGAGTAATAAAATCCTTGTTTTGGACCCAGGAGTCTTTAGTCTTTTGCCAGCAACCATGAAACAGTAGCAGGCTAGTTTATTTACTTGTAAATAGGATAAAATCAGATCTCAGATGCTTCATGGTTCTTGGCAGCCATTGCAAAGTTTTGATCAGTAGAATGACATGATCTGACTCATGTTTTAAAGGGACTGCTCTGACTACCCTGTGGACTATAGACTTATGGAGCCAGGATGAAAATGGAGACCACCAAGGAGACAGCACAATTATCCAGATGAGAAAAGGTGGTGGGTACAATCAGGGTGCTTTTGTGGTATTAATGAAAAGTGGTCCCATTCTGGATATACTTGGCCAAAAAGGATTTCAGATAGACTGGCAAAGAGTTTGTGAAAGAAAGCGAATGAAAATGAACACAAGATTTGGTCCAAGCATTTGCCATTTGTAAGATGGTTTTTTGCTTTGTTTTTCTAACTAAGTGGGGAAGAATGGTGAAGGATTTTATTGAGAAGGCCTAGAAATTGAGTGTTGTTTTTTTTTTTTTTTTACATGCTACATTTGAGTTGCTTATCAGACATTTAAATAGATACTGAGTGGACAGTTCGATATCTGAATCTGGAGTTCAGAACACAGGTCAAGACATGAGATATAAAAGTGTAAGAAGAAAAATTACTCCCATAATTCCACTTGCTGGTTTACCTCCTCCCAGTCTTTTTATGCAGAGACATTATTTGAGCAAAAAGAATATTTAAAAAAAAATAGGCCCTTAGCCAGAGGCAATGACATTTTATCTCTTAATTTGATTTGGAAAGACATTGCTGAAACTCTAAAAACAACAGTCACTTATTTATAGTGATAGAAATGCAAAATTTGCAATGATCTGTCAGGGTGTCGCCTGGGCTTACAATGCAGATATTCTGCCAGATGGATTTGCCTCTCTAAAAAGTTGGGTAACTTTTTACCTGGACCAGACTCTGTGATTTACAGCACACTGCTTGTTAGCCAAAACCATTCCAGTTGAAATTGAAAATGGGCAGATGTGGAAACCATGCTGGACAAGAAGGAAGTGTATTTTTCTCCTCTAAGCCACATACTGACAGTTTATGCCATGAACATTACCCTATTGTGGGTTTTTAAGTGAATTCCTTTCAGTAGAATCCAGGGCCTCAGGGTAAAAATTAAATCCAGAAATTCTGAAACAAGTTATCCTGAGCCCCCCAGCATGGGGATGAAATCTAACAGCACGACCTTTGTGATCTATGCATGTTTGTTACCACACTGGTGCTTCTGAGCAGGGTGGTGTGTTGCTGTATCTCTCAAACTGAGCCTGCATCAGGGTCCCCTGAAGACCTTGTTAAAACACAAATTCCTATGCTCCACCTCCTAATTTTCTGATTCAGTAGATCCGATGTGGTGTCCAGGAATTTAAATTTCTATCAAGTTCCCAGAGGATGCTGCATTGCTGGTCTGGGGACCACTCTATGAAGACCATTGGTTTAGTGGTTAAGAATAGGAACCCTGAAGCCAGACTGTCCACATTCAAATCAAGGCTTCAGTTGGGTACATTACTTAACTTCTCCATGCTTGGTTTCCACGTGGATATAATGAAAGTAGTGATTATATCTATTTCATAAGTTAACGATGAGAATTAGAATAAATTGTGTTTGGCACACAGTAAATATGTTTGCTACTCTTATTAAGAAAAACTTCTTTAAAAATTACAGGGATTCTCAGTTTCTGGAAAAATTCCTCTTTTAATGTCTACAATTTTGGGTTAATGCTTACTGAGGGCATAATGAGAGATACGAACAAATTGCATGAAATAAGGTAAGTGGTACAAAACTTGAGAACAATCAGCTACTCAGACATTCAGGAATGACCAGACTGAAAAGGTGAAAGATCCAACTTTAAATAAAGTGAATCTGCTTCTCTTCCCACCCCCAACTCATGTTGACGATTTTAGAGCTACAACAACCACAGCATATACACACAAGATGGTACTTCTGCCTTCTGCTTCTAATCTATTCATATTGTGATCATTTAGTCACTTTTTCCATAAACTTCCCTTTATCCTGTGGCTGAAGTGACTGGCTTCACTTCAAGATCAGGTTTGTTGATATTTAAGCAGTTAAGTAATTCTTTGGCTTCCTATCCTTGAGGCCTTTGCTCAACCAACCTAAAGCCAGGAAATCTTGAACACTGAGTTGCAGTAATTACTTCAGCATTTGATGTTTAATGCAGTTTTTCTGAGCCCTGCATATAGTAATAGGTAGGTTAAAATTGCCCCCAAATTTAGGTTCCCAGTGTGTATTTTTTTTTACACCCCTAACGCAAAACAAAGAGTTGCTCTAATAAGAATTTCAGTGTGAGCCACATGGAGAATTTGTGACAAGGATAGAACTGTCTTGATGGTTCACCAAGTCCCCTGGAGTTTTTCATGGCTCAGTGTGCTTCTTGACATAATTCTGGGCAAAATTCAGCATCCACATTGACCCATCCTAATCCCTTAGGAATTCCACCAGTCGCCTACTTCAAGGACATTTTTCTTCACTCAATTTTTGCAAGGCCCTTTCATGCCAATACTCTGAACCTTTTATCAGTTGTAACTTTTATCTTTGAAATCTGGAACTTTGACATTCCATCCTTTAACCAAAACTTTCCACCCCCTTAACTTGTTCTTCCATCACGTGGTGGTCTTGATTGTTACCTGCACTCTCATTTTCTCGTGTCCTCATGTCCTTCCCTCCCCAGCCTGGACCCTACAATTGATCATTTTAATCTACTTCCCAGTAATTCCTCAAGCCCTTTCTTACCACCACTGCAATGCTCAACTCACAGCCCATCAAACAATCCTTTCTCCTTGAATTGACATGAGCTGAAGAAAGCATGTATTTGGGCTTAACTGGTGTCATCACAAATTTGTGGTTTACAATTTTGGCTGAACTCCTTATAGTGCATAAACGCAAGCATGAGCTGTCAGTCACGTGAGCTGCTCCACCTCATGTGTTACACGGGAAGAGCAAAGGGCTTTACTTATTTAATGATGACTAACACTTCTCCAGAGAAGAGTTCTAGGAAGGCAGCTAATGGAACAATAAAATTAGTCACACAAGGCACAGTATTTTTGGACATGTTAATAAAATTCACTGCTTTCACTGCCAAAATTTCCTCTGCTATACAGGGACATGGCAGCTGCCTTTTTGGAATCTGATCTGACAATGACAGTACTCTCTGCTTCCTCATGTCTTCCTTACTACTTTTCAGCAACAGGATTATACTTCAAAAACTACTTAGAAATCAACTAATCATTTTACCACAAGCATGAGACTTTGCAGGGCCCAAACCGCCTATCAGAGTAAACTGAAGGGCGCAGTGTGGTGACAGATTCCGGCAAACTTAATGTTTCCTGTCATTTACCTAAGTCCTATCTCTTCCCAACTCATATTTTTGATTTATTCCTCCCTCCTAATGCAATTTCCAAACTAAAGTCAGAATATTGCCTTTAGGATCCCCTTCACCAAGGAATCTTGGAGGATTTTGGTTACTTCCTTGGCTGACAAACCATCCTTATTTGCCCAGCACTGAGGGGTTTCTCAGGGTCTGGATTCTCAGTGCTGAAACCTGGATAGACCTGGGGAAATCAGAATGTCTTGGCCCCTATATATGTCTTGTTCCTCACTGTTACCTGAAACTCACTTATATCAGAAAAAATACTCTTATAGCCTTAAAAAGCAGCCCCCTCCAGGGGTTTAACACAAGTTACCCTGTTCTCCAAGCAGTTAATTCTAAAACTAAATCTTTTTATGCTTTTTGTAAAAACCAGCTCCTGGTTACTAGTTTGATGTATGGTAGCAAACACCCTTTCATCAAATATTTCACTTCCTTTATGCTGGGGTACAGCTCCCCACTTAGGAGACTGGTGTTCTCACAACAAAAGTTGCATGCTCTTTGTATGTCCTCTTACCTCCACTCCACTCCACCGTGCCTTCTTTCTACCCATCTCCTCAGCTGAGAGGCCTTCTAGAAAGAACAAAAATGGTGGGTCAACATGGTTTCTCTTTCATGGTTTCTGCTTTGTGTCCTGTAATATCAACCTGTGACCGTCCAGTCCCCATGGCCTAATCATGCCTTTACCACTTATTTTCCTATGACAGAATTACTGGATACGTCCTATGAGGCCATGATACTCATTTTGAGAGAGAACTGTATCTTGCACCAAGTCTGATGTAGCACATATTTTCTTTCATTATCCTTCAAAATTTAGCAGATGTCTCCCAAATCATACACTGAAAACATGGCCGTTTCCTTGACTTATTGAAGATGATGTTTCCTTCTCTATTTTTCATTGTTTTGACCTACTCAGTGGGCCTCAAAGAGAGGAGTGGAGAAAAACACCTTTATTTGCTGTCTTCACTAGAAGAAAAAAATTTACTGATTACATTTTTCTATTTCTCCATAAATAGTATTTTCTTTCTCTTTTCTTGGGCACATACGGTATACTGAGAACCCACACAGACATAGGGTTCTTGAGGACTCTGCTGGGGCTCTCATCTCAACCTGACAACCTGGAGATGGGCTAAGCACAGATTCAGTCTGGTTGTTTTCATTACTTTTTTTCCATTCTGTCACTTCCCTTTGCCCCATGTCAAAGAAAAAAGGTATCAAATTTATCAAAATATAAATGACACTTGGAAATTCTTTACACATTGGTGGAGAAAGCCTTTTGCAAAACTCCTAGTGGTCCTGCATTAGACATTTTTTTTTCCATCTCTTTTTAGAAGACAGGTTAAAAACCTAAGCTTTCCCTGACCCTAATGAAAACATTTTGTGGAAAATCAATAAAATGTTTCTGTACTTAAAAAACATAAGAAATGGCATTCTCTGAAAGACCCGAAATTTATGTTTAAAGAAGAGTGTATTAATATATACTTATTTCTTTGGTTTCTAAATAATTGTAAAAAAGAAATGTTTCTTTCTATGTAATTGAATACATGTCTGGAATTTAATGAAGCTGTTATAATTAAAAATCCACATGTTCCCCTTGTAAATCTGACATTTAACAGTTCTATGTACTAGGTTTCTAAATGTCAAACATTACTACACATTTATTACTACATGATGTAGTAGTGTAACTCTTTCAAAGATTGACCTCTGCTCTGTAAATAAGACCTAAATCCCTAGTTCAAGCTGTGTTGGAACTGAAGTATTTTTTAATTGACTGGTATGGCCCTGGGCAAAAGCAAGGGAAGAAAACTGTGAAACTACTCTAACTCTGAGACCTCAAACTTTGCAAGTCTAATGACATTAAAAATAAAAGGAAAATAGTATTTTTTCCTCAAAATTACTTATCTTCTAAATGAATCTTTTTGTGTTATGTTCAATGTTAGTAAACTCTTTTTTAGTGTCTACTGTGTTCCAGGTCCTGGGAATAAAAAGGAAACTCCTTCTTTGAAGGAGCCTACATTCGTTATTACCCGTGTGATGATGGCCACTGTGCTTTGGGGTTTTTGGAATACTCTTCAATTCAGTTGTCCCATAAATTCAAACATATTTTGGAAACCATGGTTACTAGATCTATGCTAGAAATACGGCTTTTCATCTGGAAAATGACTCTGACTTATTACTTGAGACTTAAAGATTCCACCCCTTGCTCCCCCCATATTATTACACGCGTATTTGATTTGATTACATTTTATGCATTTCTTTCCTTTGTCTTTCTTCTTCTTTTTCATTTTCCAGAACCTTTAAACAAAGCTGACCATTCTAAACACACAATGACATTGAAGAGGGTGGCAGGGTACCAAATCTCTGAGTTTTCCTCCCACCTTTCTGGTCTTTCTTCCTTAGTCACCTTTTCTGAATCCTCCTTTTCTAATTGACCTCAGAACATCAACTTTCCATAGGACTTGAATTCTCCTTTAATGACATGCTCTCCTTAAACTGTGTCATCCATTTTCATGGCTATAAATACCATTTATTGACTGACTGCACCACAGATTTCTCTGTCTCAAGATCTTTTCTCTGAGCTCAGTTTAGGAACTACCCAAATTTAAATCCTGGGCTCTGCCCCTCATCAGCTGTATTGACTTGGGCACATTTCTTAACCTCTATACACTTCAATTTTTTCATGTGAAAAGTGTGTTTAAAAATAGCATAAAACTCGTAAGTTTGTTATGAGGATTAAATGAGTTAATACATAAAAATGAGCTTAATAATAATATAAAATGCCAGGGGTTGTTATGTGGCCTGAATTACTTATGTCTTAGATTGGACTGCTGTAACACACTATCATAGAATGAGTACCTTAAACAACAAAATTTATTTCTTATAGTATTGGTATGTCTTCTGGAGGTTGTAAAGTCCAAAATCAAGGTGACGGTAAATCCACTGTCTCATGAGGTACCCCTTACTGGTTTACAGATGCTGTCGTCTTCCTGTATCGTCCAGATCAGTAAGGGAAGTTAAGCTCTTGTGTCTGTTGTCAGGTTACTAATTCCATTTGTGATAACTCCATCCTCATGGTCTAACTCTCAAAGGCTTTGCCTTTGTTAATACCATTTATTCAGGATTAGGACTTCAGCATATGAATTTTGGGGAGACATAAACATTCAGTCCATAACAGTATATAAAGCTCTTAGATCTGGAGTGCAGTCGAGTCATCAGTAACCACTGGCTATTATACCCAAATACCTACCCTACTTCTCTGCCAAGTTATATCAAAGCATCTTAAACTCCTGTTGTCCCTCTACCCTTTTGTGTCTTATTTTTCCCATATCAGGAAAGCATTAACTTTCACGTAGTTATCAAGCCAGAAGTCAAGAATTATATTGTCCTTCATGCTTGCCTCTGGTATTCTAGATGTCACTGAATTCTCTTAGTCTCAAAAATTTTTTTTAATTCACTCACTTTTCTTCATTTTAACTCTCAATTCTCTGACCAAGTACTTGTTTGTTGTTCTCTGGACTTTTGTAGAGGACTTCTAACTGCCCTGACCACCTCCTCTTCTACCTCCCACCCCTGCCCTTTTTGAACCATTGTCCATACTGCACATACCAGTACATATTATCATTGCTCTGCATGAAATTCTCCTTTGAACTGAGAAATGGACATCTGCACCTAGGGAAGAGGAAGCTGAAGCAGGGCTAGTAACTAAAGGGGGGGTTGGGGGTGGTGAGGAGGGGAATGTCCCCCTAGGTGTGCTGAACTAATCTGTAGATGTGGGTGGAGTAGGAGTAGCCAGTGGGAAACTGCGCTGGGGCTGGGTCAAAGGGACTGTGATGAGAAATCCAAAGCAGATGGTGGGATAAAGTACTGCTTGTGTCCTTAGTGGATGTAGATGAGAATAAAGCTATCTTTGGAGGGAGTAAACAGGCTGATTTAGGGATCCCAGAGATGCCTGCTTAAAGCAATCAAGAAGCCAGGCGCAATGGAAGTCATTTCAACCAGGAGAGCAGAAAGGCGGCCAGCCAATAATAGAGCCAGTCAGGCACAGTAGCTGAGAGTGTGTAATTTAAGACTACTGTTTTAACAAGCCAATTTGGCATTTCCTGGGAAGCTCTACCTTGGGTGTTGTCCCTCCTTTTTTTTTTAAAGGGGCTGTGTCTGAAAAAGAAACTGTTAAACCCTCAGGCAGGAGTAGGGCGTTGATTTTTAGAGTTCTGATTCATTTTTTTAAGTTGAATAAATGTTATAAAAATAAAAATTCAAAACCATATACAATGAACAGTAAACCTTCCTCCCACTCTTCCTCTGTAGCCACCTAATCCTCCTCCCAAGAGGAAATCACTAGTACCAGTTTTGTGTATATTTTGGAGATAAGCCATTTCACAAACTAACTATATATGCCATGTGAAAATACATTAGGAGAATAAACACAATGCTTGATGCCTTGATTTTTCACTGTAACAGTCTACATAGATACATCTTATTCTTGTAATCAGAGGCTGATTATTCCATTGCATAGATGTGCACCACAATTTATTTAGCTAGACTCTTAGTAATAGACATTAAGGTTGTTTTCAACCTTCTGATCTTATAAACAATACTAAAATGAATAACTTCTGCATATGTTAGTTCCCAATACAAATCAGGTTGTATTTATAAAAGTGGCTTTTCTGGGTCAAAGGATATGCACATTTTTTATTTGAGTTGCCACTGTTAAATCACCCTTCTCAGTGGCTGTTTGAATTCATACACCCACTAGTAATGGATGAAAACGTCTTTTTCCACACCTTAGCAAGTAATTTTTGTTTTTTGAAAATAGTACTTTGTGATCTTTGCTAGCTTGACAAGAGGAAAATATCTGTAGCTGCATGTGATTAAGAGCTATTTGAGGTTTTATTTTGTTAATTTATTTGCCTATTGTTCATGGCTTTTGCTGAGATTCCAGTTGGGTGTTTAACACTTTATTACTCATTTGTAGCAGTTCATTATCTATTAATGAAGTTAGAGCATTGTCTATGATATGTGTTGTAGATTTGTTTCCCAATTTTATTTCACCTTCTGTAGATTATTTTTCTTGGCCCTGATCATTTTTTTTTTGGTAGTTGAATTTATCAATCCTTTAATCTTGCTTCTGAGTTTTGGGTTAACACCTAGAAAGAAAATTTTTACTCCAAGTTTATTTTAAATGTTCCTTCCATATTTTCATCTTGTAGGTTTAAATTTTTTATTGTTGATGACAGCATTTACTGAATAAACTATTTTCTTCATTGATTTGAAACGCCACTTTTATTATATACCAAATCTCTTTATATGTTTCATCTATTATTATATTTCCTTTTCCCATTATCAGTTTTCATTATCATATCTAATTATATGCTTTTCATTCTGGGTTTATAACATTTATGTACTGGCTTAATTATTATAGTTTTTGTAATATGTTTGACTTTTAAAAAACTGATGATCCCTCAGTACTATTCTCTTTCAGAATTTCCCTAGTGATTTTTCTTTGTTTTCTATATGAACTTTAGAATAAGCTTGTTTCGTTTTAAAACAGACTGCTGGATGTTTTCATGGTGCTGAATCTTTCTTCCTGAGGACCTGTACTTTCCATTTGCCTCTTTCTTCCCTTGTGTCCCGCAGAATTTTAAAATTTCTTTCAGAGAGACCTTGAAGGCCTCTATTTAATTTTATTCCTATATGTTCTATATTTTTATAGATAATTTCATTTGGGACTAATTTATAACAGTGTATCTTCTTTACAGGTTGTTTTTATACGTGGGTTTAAAAATTTCTGTGCATTAATTTTATATTCACTTACTTTGCTGAATTGTCTTACAAGTTATCCTTTTTTCATTTGGTTCTCTTTGGATTTTTAGTAGCAATGGGTTTTTAATTAGGATGTATATATGAATCCCCTGTGGTTTTCTTTTTTCTTTTTAAAAATACATACAAATTCTTGTTTCCTATCTTTGGAGATTCAGTAATCCTGGGATGGGTTCTGAACATCAGCATTTTATATAGTTTTCTAGGTAATTCTCAGTCCTGCGCAGGACAAGGACTATTTTTTTAAACTATTTTTTAAATTGAAGTAAAGCTAACTTATGGTATTATCTAGTTTCAGATGTACAGTATAGTAATTTAACATTGTTACAGATGACACTTTATACAAAGTTATTATAAAATACTGACCATATTCCCTGTGCTGTACATTACATCCTTACAATTTATTTTATAACTGGTAGTTTTTATCTCTTAATCTCCTTCACCTATTTTGGCCCCCAACCCCTCTCGCCTTTGTTAACCAACAGTTTGTTCTCTGTATCTATGAGTCTGTAAGATGTGTTATTTTAAACTAAGAAAGATGACCTAAAAATACTAAATCCCAGCTGGTTGATATTAGGGATAGCTGCAAAATAGAGAATCTACGGTTCTCTGAACATTGAATGTGTGCACAAAATTCTGAATTACAATCACAACAGTTCTTTCTTTCCTTCTTTCTTTCTTAATTCCTTGCTTCCTTCCTTCCTCCCTCTGGTAAAAGGGAAAGACTGATATTGTAACCTGGAAGTATGTATATAAATGAAGGCTAGGGCACATATATCTGTTAACTTTCTCTTCCTCAGAGTTTGTTTTTCATTAATACATTGGTTTTATGTTCTGAGAATTTGTTTTCACTTTTTTATAATAATGATTATGGTGTAGTTTTTTAATTGACAAGCAAATTTTCTGTGAAAAGGAAAAGGAAATCCAGGTTACTCAACTGGCTTTGGTATAGGTTCTGCTGTAATAGAACATCTTTTTAAAAAATTCTCTTTACACAAAATTTTTTTGATCAACTGCACAATTCCCCATTCAAGGAATAAATGTTCTGGTATCTGTACCTATTTTCCCTAAAGTCCTGAAAAATTATTACTCTTACTTTCAAGGGGAGAGACTGACAAGTACATTTGCAATTCTATATAAGATGCTATAAAAAGAGTAACTTCAGGGCACTCAGGATTTTTAACTCAGGCCAGAAGTCAGGAATATATTCTTGAATCCTTAGTAACATGTCTCAAAGAACAAACTACTGAAAACAGGAAGGCAAAACTAAGAGAGACCCACAGAAAATAAACATACATGTATTTTGCATTCCTGGGATAGTCCTGTTGTACTGTCTCGAAATGTTAATGATTTTTATTTTCCTTGAGATATATTATCCTTTCACAGTGATGTTTTGGAAAATATTATTTGCATATGGGAGATGAGCAATTTTGTCAAAGTGAAGCAGGTCTTTTGTGTTTTGGGTTGAGTGACTTTTTCTTGGATATTGAGGGAGGTTAGACCAAAGAGGGCTGAAGTTAATCTGGGTTTTTTCAAGCATGCCTTATTTACAAAGATACAGGAAAACTGTTTCCAGACTCTCTTGAGTGTTTTTTTATCTCTGTCTTTTGATTTCCAGTCTCAGAAGCTTCTTTTTCAGTCTTCTGTGTAAAGAGTGAGATTGGTGCACACAGCTTAGGTGTTTTAGGTTCTTAAAGCACTTTAGTGTCATTTGAAAAGTCCTAGAGAGCCTCTATGTCAGGCCCCTAAATGTACTGATACAACCTTGGAATACTTTGCTGAGTAACGTAACATTCATACTGCCTTTCTCTAAAACCACCCAGTCCTGGGTTACTTTGTCGTTATCCTCAAAGTATCGTTTTAAGAAACAAATGAAAGTCAACTCTTTTTCTAATTATTAAGGATCAGAGTCGTATGTCATCCTTAGAAGGAGGGGCAGGAAAGTAGAGACCAAGAAAGAAAAAAAGAAAGCTCAGCAGGATGCTAACCACTTTAGCTTGAAATTTCTAACTAAAGCCAAACTAAATCAACTTGGATTTAGTGTTCTGAGCCCTGAAAATGGTATTAAAAAAAAAAAAAAAAAGTGGGATCAAGCCCTGAAAATTACACATAGGAAGGGGATAAGTAGGAAATTCACTTCATAAAACAGCCCCGAGAAAGCCATTTTCAAGTAAATTTTGAAGAATCAAATTGACTTCTTATGTGTGCTTCTCTTCTTTCTTAATTTTTCTTTCATTTTTTTCTTAGAGTATTAATACTCCATAATCATCCATTTGAAAAAACATGGTATATATGTAAAAGTTAAATGGATGAAAATCAATTTAAAACAGAAAATGTATGTAAACACAATTAAAATTAGTGAATTCCAGAGTTGAGTAATTATTTTTGACTTCTTAATAAATGTTTTCTTCTTCTTCTTGGTCAAATTGTATTATGAAAATTTCCAAACATAGATGATTAAAAATAACACAATGAACACCTATACCCATTATTAAATTCAACAAAGATTATTTTGCTTTCTCTATCTTTATTATATATTTTTAACTTTTTATTTTGAAATATTCATAGGAAATTGCAAAGATAGTACAGAGACATCTAGTGTACCCTTCCCCTTGTAGAAACTATTATTTTTAAAATCCTATTTGCCTTTAATTAATTTGAAAGGGCAAAATTTTTCTCACAAGTAATTGAGTCTTTTAGTGAAAAAAAATGCATTTCTTTTTTTCCCCAACTTTACTGAGATATAATTGACATACAACATTGTGTAAGTTTAAGGTGTACAATGTGATGACTTGACACACCTACATACTGTGATTACCACAATAATCTTAGTTAACACATCCATAACCTTCCATAATTACCTTCTTGTGTGTGTATGTGTGTGTGATAAAGACATTTAAGATCTATTCTCTTAGCAACTTTCAAGTATATAATACTTTTCTCCCTCTTTTTTAGTTTAGCTAAATGTCTGTCAATTTTATTCACCTTCTAAAAAAATCAGCTTAGTTTTGTTGATATTTTGTTATTTTTCTAGTCTCCATTTCATTTATTTATGCTCTGATCTTTGTTATTTTCCTTCTCTTTAATTAGTAGGTTTTCCTGTTTTTTGAAGTCTTTCTTTTTTCTTAATGAAGATGATTATCACTATAGACTTCCCTCTTAGAACCGTTTTTTTCCCTGCTTCCCATAAGTTTTGGTATGCTATTTTCATTTGTTTCAAGATATTTTTTAATTTCCCTTTGAGTTCTTTGATACATTGGTTGATCAACAGTATGTTGTTTAATTTCTACATATTTGAGAATTTTTACAGTGTTCTTCCTTATTAATTTTCTGTCTGGATAATCTGTCTGTTGCTAGAAGTCAGGTATTGAAGTCCCCTACTATTACTGTCTGTTTCTCCCTTCAGATCTGTTACTATTTGCTTAATATATTTAGGTGTTCCAATGTTGGGTGCATATATATTTTGAATTGTTATATTCTCATTATAAATTGACCCCTTTATCATTATATAATGACCTTTTTTGTCTCTTGTTACAATTTTTGACTTAAAATCTATTTTGTCTGATATAAGACTGGCTACCCCTGTTTTCTTTGGTTTCTATTTGCATGAAATACTATTTTTCATTCTCCCACTTTGAAACTGTGTGTCCTTAAAACAGAAATGAGTCTATTACAAGCAGAATATAGTTGTGTCTTATTTTTTTAATCCATTTAGCCACTCTGTACCTTTTGATTAGACAGTTTAACCCATTTACTTACTAATGGCATTTTATTAATTATTTTTGACTGTTAGTAGTCACCTTGTTTCTTCTTCTCTTGCTGTCTTTTGTAACTTCATGATTTTCTGTAACAGTATGCTTTGATTCTCTAACCTTTATCTTTTGAGTATCTGCTGCAGGTTTTTGCTTTTTGGTTACCGTGAGGCTTACATAAAACATCTTATAGATAAAACAGTCTATTGTAGGTTGATAGCAACTTATTTTTGATCTCATATAAAAATTTTACTTTTTTACTTCCCTATTAAAGATTCTGAGGCTTTCTCAGATCTTTTACATGAATATGTCCACTTTATATTTCTTGTGCCTTCTTGAGGAGGAATTCTCAAAATTGTATGCCTTCTCTGGGTCCTGCAAAGCCAGGCCAGGTGCTCATAGTCTCTTGCTTGCTTTCCCTAGGCTGGTGCTAAATGCTCACGTTTGTGTATTCTTCCCTAAACCTGCAGAGGTGAGCCTCTTTCTGAACACATTCACTAGCTGTCTGCAAAGGCTTGCTCTTACTGCTGTTAGGAGCACACAGAGGAAGCTGGCCATGGGGTGTGTGGAGGGGTGAAGTACATGGAGTGTTGGAGAAGCCCATGGGCCAGATGGGGTGATGTGCAGGTGAGGCAACCCCAGAGGCTCATGGGTGGACTTCCTGTTGGAGTCTGCAAAGCAGTTAGTAGGATCTGCATTTCTTTGATATGTTTCATTCGTAGCCCAAGCTGCTATTCTCCCAGCAGCTCACTGACCCCTAGTTGTGCAGTTCATGACTCAGTATTGTGGGTGGGGCAAGAAAGAAATGGCAATGATCAACACAGCTGGGGAAATTAGGTGCTTATTCACATGTTCTCAGTTTCCGCTGTGGCAGAAATCATGGGCTGAGAAGGTCTCTCTTGGCATTGAGTTGTGTCACCCTGGGGGAAGTGACACAGGTAAGGTAAAACTGTTCCTCTTACCCTCTTCAATGTGTCCAACCTTAGACTTTTTTGTTCCATTGATATGCTGGATCTTCTCTGCTAAACTTTGAAAACCCACAAAGGCTCTCTCATTTGTGGATGAGTGTCAAAAATCTATTTTCCTTGGGGAGGAAGATAGTAGAAAATTCCTATATAGCCATTTTGATGATGCCACATTATTTTTATTCGGTAATTTTTCTTATGACTAATACAATTGGCTTCATAAAAACCCAAATAACATTTGCAGTTGACCTTAGCATGGACAAAAGAAAATTAATTTAATAGCTGTGAAATCCATTTTATTATCATTAAACTTTTCTAAGCCTCATTTTTCTCCTCTCCCTATTAACTCAAACATTTGTAGGTGGAAATGGAAAATGAACGCTACAAGGAGGAACAATAAACAGAACGTAAAAGAAAGTTGTTTTGAAGATAAAGGGAGAATGTACTTTTGGAACAATTTGGGGAATAGAATTAAAATGATCAAAAACAAAATGAAAACACACACCATCATTTACTCCTTTTTTCCTCCATAACCTCCACAGTCATCTTGGCACTGAAACATAAACTTGTTAACAACCAAAATAAACTTTAGATCAAGCCTCGGTTGTTTTCTGGCTTTAACTTTTTAGTCTTCATTTCTGCTGGTGATAATTTGTATGATCTGTTCGTGGATGTTCCAAAGATGGGTTAAACTAGTGTAGTGCTAGAAAGAAAAATATCTTCAATCATAAAGGTGAAATAAATACACCTACAATGCTTTGTCCTATTTCATTACATAGGAGCAATATAAATACCAAGAAAAGCTTTTGCAGAACTATGGAAGAACTTCATTTAAAATTTTTCCTGCAAAACAGGAGCAGTAAACGTATGTAAAGCTTGTATTTTGGCATCTGGCCTTTATTCAGTAAGCCCTCAACAAATTATGGAACAAAAGCCTTCAGTAAATCATAGAATAAGAGCACTCAACAGATTAAAGAACAAAAGAAGGGTTTCCATATTCAGTGGTGATCAGGTCCAGGCCAAGGGGGTGTTATTTGTCCTTTATGGAAATTTTGGAAAAGCTATTCTTGATTCTTATTGGAGCTTGGCTCCAATGCTCTGAAAAGCTATAAGCAGGCTCGCTGATGTGGATGTCAAATATCTACTAAAGTTTCCTTAGATTTTCTTTCTGGCAGATCATTTTGTTCTAAGGCTATTTATAGACAAATGAAAAATTACAGAAGGGGCTTTAAGTGATAATTTAGATTTCTCATTGTCCCCATGATGGGAATAAAGAAGACAGGAGGCAGTATAGTGGGATGGATGCATTACTCCTTTTTGGCTTTGGGTTCTTAGAGAGGTAACTGAAAAACGAATGCTGTAGGATGACTAGACAAGTCTAAGGGGCTTCCTGGAACCTTTCAGGGGGTGATCCTCCAAGAATTCTGAAGTGAAAGGGGTCCATATAAAGCTGCTTCATCTTAAGGCAGGTATGGCTGAGAGTTGTAGGTGGTGATCAATGTCTGATCTCCTCAACTCAGAGTTGCCTCCCATATCTGTTCCAGCTGTAGGAGCCTTCCCAGTAGACGAGTCTTCTCTTCTCTGCTTGTCCATGGAGTCTCCTCAAAAAACATTCTTTCTTCAACTCTGGACCGACTTTTGTTTTACTTCCTTATAAGCATTATCTCAACTCTCACTTTCTCCTTGACATCGAGGGATGAATTTATGAGTTAAATATGTAATGCATATGTGTGTATATATATTATATATTACTAATAATTCAAGTAACATTTTATTTTATAGCTTTCACATGTAACAATTTCTTCTTATAAAAAATAATTTCATAGTGTTCATCTGTCAGAGAAGGAGTTACTACAGAGTCTTTCTTTATGGAAAAGGCACTCTGGTGAGTAAGGATTTCTTCTCAAATCCTGTCTGTTATATAAGGGATTGTAAACAGGAATTAACAGATATATTGAATTTTATTCAATCACAAATAATCAGCAGACCTATTTAACAAACATTTATCCACCACCTACCACACGCCAGACACTATTATCTCCTTTTGCTCATAACCCTACAAATAACCCTTTCTCCTTTGCTGAAAGAACATTCTGACTTACTATTAAAGGAATGTGTCCTGTTTAAAATCAAACCTTGGACTCTTCAGAGCAAAACTTATGTGTACCCAGATTCTAAATACTTCTTATTACCCACTGATTTGTGATGGATGAGCAGTTAGAGTTACTTTTGGGCAAGCACTGGCATCCTGATCTAAAGCTTAGCGGAGTGTGTTTGGTCTAGAAATTGGTCAGGCTATTTTAGTATTTAGACCATAAAATGGTACAATGAGACTTCCACTTCAGTTCCAAGATGAGAAGAGAAGAAATTTAGAAAAATAAGCAATAGAAGTCATAACCAAGATTTCTGACTTTGAAAAATGTGTTTTAGTCCTACATTTGGAAAAAATTAGTCTTTTTTTTTTTTTTTTTTTTTTTTTGGTAAGAGAAATATCTCCTTTTCCTGTTTGCTTTTATTTCTTTCTATTGATGTCATTCTCCTTATTGTAATTAGTTCTAGGTTTTTGGAGTATTTTTCAAAAATCCTAGGCTTGGAAGTTTATTGATCATAGAATTATTTTTCATTTCTTGAAAGTGCAGCAAACCTATGTTAATAATTGGAATATTTCCAAATATCCTAATAGGCACTAGATATACTATAATGATGTATGTTGTAAATCTCCCGTATCAAATTTCTTATAGTTTGATTCATATTTTTATTCCTTTATTCTGTAAAAAATCATGTGTTGTACCCCTTCTATGTTACTACTTGCTAGTCTCTATGCCAAACTTCAGGAATGTATGAGTTGGTTGAAATACTAACATAAAGCCTATTAAGAAAGAATAGATGTAAACAAATATAATCCCTTGTTCCTACATGGAATAGCATCACCATGATAAAGTATAATGGTACCAGGGAGGAGGAATTGACTTATCTATTCGGAAGGAAGGGGTGAGTGAAGACTATTGGAGGAAGTGACACTTGAACTGGGTATGGAAGGACAAATAGGTAAATGTTAGAGATAGTGGAGAGCAGCAGTGTGGTGTGGGGTGTAATGTTTTTCTAAACTTGTGCAAAAGACTTTAGGAGCACAAAATAATATTATTTGTTAAGGAAAACATTCATTCTTTATTCTTTTACTTGGAAAACATTTATTAAGTGCCTGCTTTTATAGAACATTGTATTAGGAGAAACAAAGGTAATTAAAAAGTTTCCTCTCCTTAAGGGGGAAGGTAGTAAGAGATAAGTCTGGAAAAGTAAACAGTATCATACTAAGAAATACAGATTTTTACCCTGATAGTAATGAAAAGTCATTGATGACACCAAGGTGAGAAACAAGAACAGACCAGTATTTTAAAAAGATAGTGCTAGGAGCAGTTTGGAGGATAGGCTATGGGAAGAGAGGAGAAATGAAAGACATCAAGCCCCCTGAGGAAGCATTTCAGGAACTCAGGAGAGATAATTAGGGCTGAGTGAGAGCTGAAATGAAGAGAAGTTACTGATGTAAAATTAGATGAGGAATCAACCAGGTTTGGGGAAGGAAAAGAGAAAGAGTTTTAAACTTGTAAAATAGACTTGGATGAGGTACTAAAATCAAGATAGAGAAAATAGGTCTAAGAATAAATTGAGGGATAAATCAATTATTTGGGGACCTACTGAGCTTAAAGTTTATTTAAAGTTTATTTCTAGTCCAGTCTACTCCTCTGATAATGACATCTAACTGCTTATTAAATGTCCCACAGATACTTTATACTTTGTCTCTATGATTTTTTGAGTCCTGTACATATCTCATATAAGTGGAATCCACAGTATGTTTTTGTGTGTGTGTATGTGACTAGCTTATTTAACTCAGCACAATGTCTTCAAGTTTCATCCACATTGTAGCATGTCAGAATTTTCTCCTTTTTGAGGGCCAAATAACAGTCCATTGTATGCATATGCACATTTTGCATATCCATTCATCTCTCTATGGACTCTTGAGTTGCTTCCATGTGAATAGCTATTAGCTATTGTGAATAATGCTGCTATGAAAATGGTTGTATGTGTTCTTTGAGACTCTACTTTCAATTCTTCTGCGTATATATATATCCAGAGGTGGAACTGTGGGATCATATAATTCTATTTTTTATTTTTTGCCATACTGTTTTCCGCAGTAGCTGCAACATTTTACATTCCCATCAAGAGTACACAGGATTCCAGTTTCTCCACCTCCTTGCCAACACTTGATATTTTCTGTTTTTGTTTTGTTTTTGTCCTGTAGTAGCCATCCTAATGGGTGTAATATGGTTATCTCATTAAAGTTTTGATTTGCATTTCCCTAATAATTAGTGATGTTGAACATCTATTCATGTGCTTACTGGTCATTTGTGTATCTTCTCTGGAGAAATGTCTATTCAAGTCCTTTCCCTATTTTTGAATAAGGTTCTTTTGTTAAGTTTTGAATTACAGGAATTCTCTATATATTCTGGATATTAATCTCTTATCAGATATGTAATTTCCAAATATTTTCTCCCATTCTGTGGACTGCCCTTTTACTCTGTTGATATTGTCTTTTGGTGCACAAATTTTAAAATTTTCATGAGGTCCAATTTGTTTCTTTCTCTTGTGGCCTGTGCCTATGGTGTCCTATTGAAGAAAAGATAAACCAATGATTTTTATCTTTTTATGAAGCTATTATCCAGAAGTCATCTCACAGTTGAGCAGATAATACAAATATAACATTGTGTTTCAAATTCAAGAAATACTTTATTTTATTAGATGTAAAATATGACTTTGATTTTTTTTTTGAGAACTTTAAAAATATCTTTTAATACAATCTTTCCTGAAGAGACATTATACTATATCTGGATTTCTGAGAAATCTCACATGATCAGAAAATAAGCATTTTTATTCCAATTCCCAATTTTGGGTAATATTATGTAGTATCATTTGAAAATTATCTGCAGTAGCTTAGGTGAAGTTTCCCCTTACATAAGCAAATAACTCTCAAATATTTAGTGGTGGTGGTTTTTAACATGTGTTGAATATTAGCTTTTATTTCTTTTCCATGTTTTTTTTCCCTCCTTTCAACAAGCAGTCTATTAAAAATGGTATTGTTTCAACAACTTTAAAAACAATTGGGAAATAAAAAGCTAAAGCCCATTTAGAGACTTTACATAATTTTGTGTGTAATTTTGGAATGTGGAGGGCATCAAGGTCAGTCTGAAGAGCAGGGTCCAAAACTGACTAGCTGTTACATCCCACAGATCTAAAGCAAAGGTCAACTTCACGAGGTGGACAGAGGGACAAATAGACAAGAGGTCCAGAAAAGTGGAGGCTCAACAGCAGACAGTATTGACAAAAAGGAAACACCAAGAGTGAGTCGTATTATGTATGACAGGTTAATTGCTATTGATTTATTTTATAGTCTTTGTTGTGTGTGGAAAAGCACGTGATGGTGGAAGTCTAGGCTCCCATTTGCCCTTTTTTGGCATGGGTTGGGGTGAGACACGCTTTTTTTTTTTTTCCTGTTTTGTTTGACTGGAATAGAGTAGTTATTATCTATTCATTTATGTCTTGCTAAGCTGCCCCTTTTCTAGTCCTTTGCTAGAGAGAGCAGTTTTTTTGTGTGTTTTTGTCTATGCTCCTTGGATTTCCTAGGCTGCTGTTTTTTCAGATCCAAGTCTGGGATTTATGAGCCAAAAAAGAAAACCCAAGGAATGCACCACCATTTGTTCCTTAGGTCCAGAGCTCCCTAGCTGGTCTGCCTTCTTTCCACCTTTCAGAGACTTCTTACTTCTCTTTTATACATAATGTTCAGAACTTTTAGTTGTACTTAATGGGAGAAATAGAAAAAAGTGTGTCTCTCCCACCTTCCTGGAAGCAGAAGTCCATTTCTATTTGTTAGCCTCTCTGAGTTACTTTGATTAGAGTTGTCTCTTGTATACAGTGTATATTTGGGTCTTGTTTTGTGAGTCAAAATGAAATTTTTAAAAAATAAGTGAGTTAAATCCATTCACATTTATTGATATGACTGATATGTTTGATTTCAATTGTCATATTTTGTAATTATACATTTTTTTTTAGTATTTATGCATATATTATAGTATGCTATGTGTCTTTTTGAGATGTATATTATTTATGTTGCTTGCTCATTATGTGTGTTTAGGAAGGTTTGGATTTTTGTTCTTGTAGTTACTTTTGTATTTATTCCTTTTAAAAATATATTTAGTTTTCTGTTTTCTTATCTAAACTTTTACTAACTGGTTTATTCTATTTTTTCATCATTTTTTAATGCTCATCTATTGCCTATACAGCAATGAGCCTTTTCTGTTTTCCTTTTTCCTTCTGGTTGTTCTACTTTATTTTGTCAGTTGCTTAACTTCTACTATGTCACAGTATGTAACATTTGTACATTAGTCTTCCACTTTTATCCCATACTGTTTTAGTCTTATATGTGTATTTATATATTTTAATACTTATTATTGATCTTTTTGATGAAGGTTTCCCAATCATTGCTTGAAGTTTATTTGCTTGTGAATTACTCAAGAAGGGCTGAATGCAGAATCTCTTATGTTTTTATATGTTAGAAATAATTTTACTATGATTGGTATTTGAAGGACAGATTTTTGGACATAAAATCCTTTTTTCCTATTTTCTTTTATTGAATATTTTTATAAAAGTTGACTCATAGTTGTTCTGTATTTGGTTTTGAAAAGCCTGTCAATCTAATTATTTTGACTTTGTAAACTATTTGAATTTTTTCCTTGGAGATCTTGAGGATTTTATATTTATCTTTGAAATCTAATTATTTTTTACTAGGAAAATGCCTTCATCTTTTTTGCCAGCTACTCAGTGAAACTTTTCAGTGTGTAGATTTAGGTGATTTTTTTTTTTAATTTCTGGAACTTTGTCTTGGACTATAGTTTTACATATTATTTCTGTTCTACAGTCTTGCTTTTTCAGTGACTGCTGATATGTTCTCTGTGGCTCTTTCTACTTCTTCATGTCATTTTCACCCTCTTGGTCATTTTCCTGCCTTTCTTCAATGACCTTTATTACATTTTCATTTGACATGATTCTGCCTTAAGCATCTTATATTCTTCATTTCTGAGATAATTGTCTTTTTCTTCCATATCTTCCCTTAGTTCAAGCAACTCTTTTATTTCTCCCTCTTTTTTCCCCTATATCTTTTTCTATTTCTGATTCAAGGTAGCTTTCTTATCTTCAAATGTTTGAGTATATTTACTCCTCTTTCTATATATTTATATCTATTTATATAGAATTTTTCTATATATTTATATCTATTTATATAGAATTTTTTTCTGGGTGCCTATAGTCTTCTGATCACAGTAATCATGTTTTTGAGGCTATTGAACTTCTTTCTTTTAATACTTTCTACCACATTTAGCATATGTTACGCTTACCCAAGAATTTCAATAAATACAAAGCTTCTCTATAGTTTTATATCTATAGATTTAGTAACTTGAATAATGAAATATTGTTAGACTCCTGTAAATTATAGCTTAAGGAAACAAAATATTGATCACCTTGCTCAAAACTTTTGAGACTAAAATATTCCTTAGCTTTTAACTATATGATTCCATATATCTATGCATTAAATAAGGTGAAGGAGTATCTCTCTAGCAGAGCATTTCTCAAACATTAGTGTGTCTATGAATTAATTGGTGTTCTTGTTAAAATGCATAATCTTATACAGGAGGACTGGGATGGCCTGTAATCTGGAATCTATAATCTCCCAGGTTATGTCCATCTTGGTCTAAAATCCACATTTTGAATAGCAACGTATTGATGCTGTATGATTCAGGCTTTTCTCATGCAACTGAAATGGTCACTTGTATTATTTATTTGGTTTTATGATGTATCTGTTACCTCTGTACCTCTGTAATGTTTTTGGCAAAGGAAGACCCCCTTGAAGGGGCAACATCTGAACTGAGATGTGAGAAGTCCACCAAATTCTCCTGTATCTCTTGATGCTTTCTTCTTTATTTAAATTTATGGAACCCTGCCTAAGCCTTTATGTGTAGGGTCATTCTTTGGCATTTCCTGGAGCTCCACTGGTCTTGGAAGGTGCCAAGACCTCTATTTCAGTCTACTTCAATTACTTTCTTATCACATTATTCTATGGTCTCTTCACCTTGTCTTCTTGGAAGCCTTGGATCCTGTAGTACTTATTGCCTTTCCAGCTATTAAACTAGCTGATTAAAAGAGTCTGAGTACTGCTTTCAATGTCTGTGTTGGTCAGGAAGCTTTACTGCCTGAAAGTCTTCTGCACCATGGGTGAAAAGTGCAACTTCCTTGGAGCCAGGTACCCTGAGTTAAAGGTTTACATGTAATTAAATTTTACATGTAGTTCTGACAGTGTAAAAGAAGATGACCTTCATCATGTTTGTGTCCATATGGACCATACTACACTTCTCATATGTTGAATAAATGTTTTTATAAATCTCCTAAGTATATTTAGAATAGTACAATTATATCATACTATAAATTTTTATGTTAAGTGTAAACATTTAAATAAAATTCAGTTTTTATAGACTTCTTTGGGTACATCTTCGTTTATCAAAATATTGGTAGCCTCAATAAAAAAAGAAAAAGCTGTGCCTCTTTCAAGCTGAGTGACTGAGCAAAATGCAGTTGCTGTATATTTATCTTTTATAATATAAATCAACCAATATAACAGTGTAGTATTTCAACTCTTTTTGTACTTTGATCTTTGCCTTTCCTTTTTCATTGAGATAATCAAGATTGAATAATGAAAACTATGTTTTGAGCGGGGATTACTCAGCCATAAATTAAATTCTTTGTAATCATGAGACAGCATGCAGAGTGTTAATTTGAGATATTACAATAATACTGAAGAAAATATAAGCTCATGAAATATACTTAAATGCTTCTAAATTACTAAATCTCCCTTAAAAGTGAATTCAGTTATTTGATGATGTAAGTGTCAATGAATCAGTAACATTTGGATTAGATTTTTTTTAATTGCATGTGATTACTGAATAATGGAATTCTGCCTAAAATACATTTTAAATTTTAGTAATCATTTCTGGAATTATGCCAAAGAATTGTGCACATTCCTTTAATGGTCATATGTGGTAAAGAAAGTTTATTTCCTTATGGTCTCAGAATTATAAGCTAAAGGTCACTTTGAGCATAAAGTTAAGGAGATTAACTTGGAAAAAAAAATCCCTGGACATCAAGTAACAAGTCAGCCAATAAACAGTCAAGCAAATTTAATTTTAAAAAGTACTATGTCTGTTTTTTTCATTTAGCAGGTTATTTTTCATGTCATTTGTTTTCCTTAAAATCCTGTGTATGTGTGTGTTTCTTTATAGTTAGTATATATTAATTATATAAAAGCATTTATGTTGGAAAGAAGAAAAATGATCACATGGATTTCTTTTCATCAAAGGTAACCATTATTAACACTAACATTTTTCTGCGCTTTTTTTATGCATATTTTTATCACTGAGATTCTGTAAAGATATTTTCATCCTAACTATTTTCACTTAACATTTAATCTAAATATTTTTCCGCATTACTAAACATTCTTTGAAGTATTTTTTTAGTGGCTATGTAGTACTATATCACATAGCTGTACCATATTTTGCTTTTGCATTCCCCTATTATTGAACTGTTAGGAGAATTGGAAACAGTTCAATAATAATTCTCCTATCTCATAAATATGGCTATGATGAACATTACACACAAAATAGTTTTCTTTGTATATAAAAGCCTAATTTATTACTGGATCAAAAAATAAAAATATTTGTCAACATCTTGATGCAATCATTTTCTCCAAAAATATTGTACTAACTTAAACTCATATTAGCAATGGGAATTCTTAAGTCTTCCTTAATAACAGGCAAAAGTTTTACCTCATTTAAATTTTTATCTACTTGCTTATAAATCTACTGGGATCTTAGAGCCTTCATTTTTATTTGTAGGAGCTGTTATGAGGAATGAACTCTTTTTATTTACTCTCCTATATTAGAAGATGTTCACAAAGATAGGATAGGACTTTGCACTTTCTTGACTGAGCTATGAGGGAGAAAAGATGTATGAACAGAGGATGTCTTTCTATTTATTTGGATATTCTTTAATTTTTTTCAATAATGTTTCATAGTTTTCAAAGAATATGTTTTGTACTTCTTTCGGTAATTTATTCCTAACTATTTCATTCTTTTTTATGTTGTTGTATATAGAACTGTTGTTACCTTAATTTTATTTTTGAATTGTTCATGCTAGTGTACAGAAATAGAACTGATTTTTATATTTCCATCTTGCACCCTTATAATTTAGTTCAACATGGTTCTCCATCTCCTGTATTTCCTGCAAATTGGCAGCTAGATTGAAAGTCCTGATCAAACTTGGGTTCTGTCTCTTTGGCCATTCTGTAGGTGAGGTTGTGTTCTTACATCAGAACACACATGCTGTCTAGTTTTTGCTCTTTTTTGTGGTGAGTAACCACTGATGCTTAGTGCCGAGGCGGTGAACCCCAATTGGGTTTGAGTAAAGGTGATATTCCAATTGTATTACTTCTTTTTCATTTATTAGATAAAATTTTAATGAAGAGACTTTTCCTCTTGCCTAGTCCTAGGTTGACCAGTAGTACAGTTTATATGGGAAAGTCAAGATAAATTCTTGTTTCTTTCCCTTTATGTAGAGTTTTCAAGATGACAAACTGCTTCACTGTCATTCTCAGAAGGTATCTAGTTTATTGTTTTCTTTTTAAATACTATAATGAAAGTACAGATTTGAATACTTTTGATGGAATTCACTCAACTGCATTTCTTCTCCATATTAAACTGGTCCATATTTGGTCAGTGGGAACCCCTTCAAGTTGGCCTCAGTGTCCTTTCAACATGACCCTTGTAATATTTGATAGCTTCCTTATTATCTGGTAGGATACGGTGTTCTTGGCTCAACTAGTACATTTCTTACACTGGAATCAGTAATTTTTCAAGATGTTCTGGCTTCTTTCACTTTGAATTGTTATTTCAAGATCACAGTCTGGATACTTAAAATGCTTAATGCTCATGGGTTGGTTACTGTAGCTCATTCTATGCTGTTTTAGTTGACAAAGGTAGAAAATGTTTTGTGTGTATGCACACACAGAATTATTTATACACAAGGATGAAATACATTGTGGTCTTACAATGACAGTTCTACTTAGTATGATTTTATAGGTGTTTTTCCTCCCAAGAGTAGGCTAGTTTATTTCCCATGATGAGCATCTCATCATCTGAGCCTCCTCTGACCTGCTATTTTTATTCATGCTCCTCAAAGTCTCATCCTGTTTTTTCTCAGGCTCCCAACTAGCTTAATGTGAAATAATGAAACATGAGAAAGATGTTTTCAGGAAGTGTCCCATCCGTACAAAAGCAAAACTGTTTTCACTTAAATTAGAATTAAAAACATTACAAATTAATATTGCTTGGAATCCAGATACTTTGTGATAAACTTATTTTACTATTGAATGTTTGTTTTATTCAACGGATTCTAAATTTATTTCCTATATAGTGCCTCTGATTTAGGAGTGTCTCAAAAATAGCAATATAGTCTTTGAAAACATGATTTTATAAGTGTACAATAATGTCATATATAAAGGAATAGTTTTTTTGAGCAACACAGATGATTCTCATCTGTAGGGTATATGATTTTTTCCTTTTTTATGTAATGTTCTTCTCATGTATTGTTTTCCTGATTTCATTTGGTTGTCTACATTCTCTTATAGCTCACTGAACTTAAGACACTTATTTTGCATTTGTTGTCAGGTAATAAGATCTCTACTTCTTTAGGGCAGTTACTAGTGCTTTATTTTAGTTCCTTTGGTGGTTTCATGTTTCTCTGAGTCTATGATCTTTGTAGCCTTGTGTTGGTGTCTGTGCATCTAAAGAAAAAACATTTCTTCCATTCTTTGCAGGCTAGCTTTGGCAAGGAAAGCCCTTCACTAGTCAGCCCAGCCAAAGATTCTGAGAGGGCTGGCTGATGGAGTCCACAGTGTTCCAGGGTGTGCAGCAAAATCCCTTGGTCACTTCACTCTCCCTTTCCCCATGGGAGAACTTGGAAGCCAAGGGGATTTCTTTTGGCATTGCATTCTGATGGGTGATGCAGGTAAAGTGAAACTATTCTTACCCTTCTCAATGCATCTTGTTTGTTTGTTTGTTTCTGTGCTCTTCCCCATTATTGTTATCTTTCACCTGGATTTCAGAACTCTTGTGAAGGTATTTTCTTCTGTAAACGGTTATAATATTGGTGTTTCTATATTAGGTCTATAGGGTTTCTCTATAGGAACCTCCTATTCCACCATTTTCCTGATGTCATTCAGCATTTTTTTTTTTTTTTTTTTTTTGGTTCTTCTTTTGGTGAAAGATACTTTGGCCCAGGCCTGCCTCAAATATTTGAGATATCTAAGCTGAATACCTCTTTTTTGGAGTTATTTATTCAAAAGATGGTTCATGAAATCAAGTTACTTGTCTCCATTTGTGCAAGTCCTAATCTGGTAATTAATATCAGATGAGAAAGAAAGCCATTCTCTTTTGCATTAAAAAATTTCAAATAGTTTTTTAAATATTTTGGTCCCACTTACAGATTCCTTATTAAAACAAGTGACATTAAATGGACTCCTCTACAGAACAATTATCCTTGCAAAAAAAAAAAAATCTATGGTTAAGCCTCCACTCCCTCATCTTTTCCCCCAAGGAATGTTAAGATCCTAAAAATTACCATAAACTGGTGATGTGTGTATTTTATGACACAACTTGGGCTACTTTCAATGATTTGTTGAAACTACCAGGCATATTTTTATAGTAAAATATATACCTGTATTGTTGTGAGATAAACAGAAATCAAAATGTATAGGTCATATCCAACTGCATCGAATTAATTAAATACCACCCTCGCCCCGCTCCCAACCTTTTAAAAACTCTAACAGCATTATGGGATGTTTTAAAGATAAATTATGGTTAGTAACAAAGTATAGAATCTGCAAATAACAAGTCTGAAACTTCCACTTCCAAAATTCTTTTTAACCCTTCTTAAACATATTTGCCAATTTCAGTGTATTTCACCTGTTATGATTTTCAAAGGACATATCTGTATGTGACTTGGTGCATAAAACTTGAACCAAATGAATGTTCTTGATCTTTCCCTGGTGATATTTAAGGCAGATCATTTTCCTTAACTGTTAGCTTGTTAAACAACAGGATGTCACTAGACATTTATGTAGAACCTCTATTCTCAACTATTTTAAAACAGGATGAGTAGTCAAGAAATTTGGCCTAGGTGGCACTTATCTTTTTTAGTTCATCGTTTTCTTCATCTGCCAAATTAATAGAAATGTAAGTCTCCTATTTTCATTTTCGAAAGGGAAGGTAAATTTTACTCAGGAGATTGTGCGTGTGATCTGTCCTGGACAAAAAAGTATACTGGACTTCTCCTGTCCAGTCCTTTCTTCCTTGTGTACCAGGTGAGAGGAAAAGTTGACTCATTGTTCTTGGCCATTCTGAACAAGCCTATTACTTGCCATGAAGAGTTGGGGGAAGCAGTTTGCATCCTGAGATATTCTAACAAATAGCCTTTAAATGTGCATTTGTATATGTCTAAAATAAAAATATGAAGGCGTTAAAATGGTTAAACAGAGGAAGCTTACAGATAATAGAGGAAAAAAAAAATACCTGAACAGTTCAAAGGAAAATTGATCTCTGAATCTACTGACTACTCTTGACAAGCAGCACTACATTTTTCTATTCTTGGACAGCAAAGTTTCTTATAATTATCAAAACAATCTCACACAAGAGCCTACTAATTTTGTGTGTGTGTGCTTTTTTCACACTTTTGAATAAATTTTTAACAAGATTTCACTCTTGAAAAACTAGGTTTTTAAATATATTTTGTTACTTGCTGCTGTGTTTTTTTTGGTCTAAATCAAGATTATAACTATTTCCTATAACTATTATCTTTAAAATCTCGTTACATAGATTGTCTCCTTTTGAGAGTAACAAATTCAGCCCTCAAAGCCAGAATAATAAAACTATCAAGTTGTCTTTATACCCAGAAGACTACTAGATCAATCAATAATTAAACATCAGTAACTTTCACTTTTACTTTATAAAAGGAGGGATGCTAAAAATAATTGTGTGTGTGTATATATATATATATAAAATCATATCATAATTTTAATTACTTCAACACTCCTCTCAAAACTACTCTCGTCCTGTTTACCAAGCCCAAGACATAAGAAGAGATGACAAGTCAAAAAGAGCAGCTTTTTTCCTACAATGATTATATGCAAAATAAATGTTTTAGTACATTTGTACTTTTTTAGGATGAATAGAAAGTTAAGTCACTGTGCAAAGACAGCTATATTGTACAAAGACAGCCAGTGTAACTATCAATAAGCTTTGATTATAAAGATTTTCTGTGTTCAAAATAGCTTGCCAATTGGTGAGAATTATAACATACATTTTATGGGATACATTAAAAGACTCTGGAGACTTGTCAGTGACCTCACTGTTATTAATATGTTCTTATTCTCAGCGTAATCATTTACCGAATTGTTAAAAAATTTGTATGAAACTTCAATAGGAGACTTCCTCATTCTTATTTTGTTCATTATTATAATTAAATAAAGAGAGTCTTTCGATCCTATAATCAAAAAGTGGTTTCTACTTTTCATTCACACTGGCCTAAAGGCCCCTAGTACAAGGTTCAGGGTGTACTGGAAGAAACATCAAAAGAATGATGACTTCAGTAAAGAACTTGACCACATACTCTTAACTACTGATTCTATGTGGAACAGCCTTCAGCATACAGGTCCTAGGAACAACTTCCTATCAGACAGTATTTCTAGCACTCCTAGTATAGGTGCAGATGACTGTGATAGTGGACTCCCCTAAAACCCAGGATCAAATGAGTAAGAAGTAATTACCTCAGACTGAATGACTCTAAAGAGAAAATTTAATTGTGTTTAATTATTTTTACTAAATATGAGAATACTTTTCTTCTTGATCTATCCATTTTAACAGGCTACCCTATTACAAACTAGAGAAGTTCTTTAAATGATATCTTATTTGACTTCTTAGGATGCAGTAAGAGTCCTGAAAACAAAACCCTTAACAAACAAAATAACACAGTTGGAAAAATTTAAGAAAGATGATTTTGTTTAAATCAAAGATATATTATTGGTTTCTGTTGACAGAATTGCTCAGAATAATGATTAAATATTGGCCAAAATGCTTTAATGTGTCCTGTGGCTTTTTATTAGAATATAATTATTTGCAGAGTTTCACTAAAATTTTAAGGCATAATAAATCTATTGAGGAACAAACAATATTCTTTTCACATAGAAATAATACCACAATATACTCCCTGGTGCCTGCTCTATGATTTATAGATTCCAAGACTTACAGATAGGAAAGAACGCCACTTTCTTGCAGGACAGGAATCTTGGAGATCTTACAGAAAGAGAAATACCTCTGCATTTATAAGTACTGCAGTCAAAACCAAAGATGCGCTGGCTGTTTTATGAACCCAAGCCTTGCAATACACAGTTATAAGGGCAATAAAAGTACTTCTAGCAGATAAGAGTGATTAACGTATAGACCTCAGACCTTTACAAAGCCTCTGAAGAGAAATTAAATGTCCAGCTCTAGTTCATATCGCTCTTGTTATGTTAACCATATTAACAAGGACATTTCTGTTTATTAATTACAATAAGATAAATAAAATCAGCCAAATAAAACATCAAATTATTGACAATGAACTAGAAAATAGCTATACAAACATATGTGGTCAAAGCTCCACTTTATGTGGTAATGAAATTTGACCAGAAACAGGGACTAAGAGAGGAAAATGGACTGCTTGCTCTGCTGCCTTTTTGACTAAGCACCTCCCATAACAGAAAAAAAAGCAAGCTGTATCCACAGATTAAGCAGAAACATAATTTTAGAGCACTAGTTTCTAAGTAAGTTAAGCCTTGAGCCCTTTTGCTAAATTAACTCCCTGACTTTTGATAACTGAAAATATACAATGACCTTTGACCCTTGCACATATGAAAATCAAGAGAGTAAACTGCTATTTTCCCACTTTGAACAGACTAACTAGAAATGTGGTGATATTTTTAGTTTTTTTGGTCTTTACTTTAAGTACTTTTTGTGTTTATTCTGATAGCTAATTATTCTGAAGTCATTTGTGCAAAACATTGCCAAGAGGAAAAAAAATTTTTTTTAATGGTTGGGTCCCTCTGAGTTTTTCTTTGATGGAGACCATGTGGTAAGTGGCACAGTATCACCCCGCAGATGCAGCAGGAACCAAAAAAGTTCTCTTCATTGCTTCAACTAAAATGTTTTACTCTGGGTTTGTCTTGTTTAGTTTTATAAATGTCTTATACCTTCACAGTGGATCATTTAATCCTTACTTCTGGGTTTTTCCATTGCATTAGTTTTAGTAAAATTCCTTGCTGAAAATAGATGCTTGGCTCAAATAAGATCCTTAACAAATGTTGGATCTATCCCAGTTCTAATGATGATAAATATTCATTTTGTGATCTTGCTGGGAAACCATTTTTCTTAGCAGTTTTCAGTTTTCCAGGACATGTTTCTAAAATTTTAAGCTTGATTTTTGGTTCTACAGAAAAAGAGTCTGTAAGAAGAATGAGATTGCAGATGATTTCCTCATTCTTTATGTGCACTAAAATCTTCAAGAGTAACATTAGTATGCTCTGGATCCAAAAAGAAAATTAAAACCATCTTTTCATTGGAAAAAAGGATAATCTGGGGGACTAGACTGCCTCTCAGTGGTTCATTTAACATTTACTTCAATTATAAAATGTTTTACAAAATAAAAAAACTAAAATTTGTAGTAAGAGATTTTTCCAGTACTTTGACTTCAGTGATTTCCTAAGAGTAATAGTAATGTAAATTATCTTGTGTTATGTGTGAGCATATTCTCATTGAAACCATGATATGTTATAAAAAGAGTTTCATCGTCTTCTTTCCCTGAAGCAGGAATGAATGAGGCTACATGCCAAAGAGGCATTGGTATACTGTGAAGATGGTCAAGCGAGGCTGAGAGGAGGGCACTATTAGGGAAAATCTCACTTCTCTGAACATTTTTTGTTCTGGGTCCAGACACTACTAAGATTTTTTTAATATATATGTTTTGGTATCCTGACAGTAAACCACAAATCAGCTAAAAGTTTACTTTGAGAGTCCCACCTATTAAGTTGGCTTAATTCAATTTTGAGGGTGTGTATGTCTAGAAGCCAGAAACTTCTAGAAAGACAGAGACAAAAAAAATTTGTTTTCAGTCATCAAAGAATTCATTATAACAAAGAGAATTTTTACTTTACTTTGGTCCCCTTAATATTAACAAGCATTTCTTGACTCACTGAATAATCAAAATTGTCAACTATTTCTCCTTTTTGTGTGTGAATCTACAATTTGCTGAAAGATGTTATGTAATAAAGTGGAAAAAACAGGTTTCAAAACCTGGGGTTGCTTTATATTGGGTGAGGACTCACAGTGTGATGTTTGACTGAGGTTTTGAAAACATGCCCTAAACTGATTTATGATCTTAGAGGCATAATTTATTCAAGACTGTCAATGGTTAGAAGTTCCAAGATAGACTTAAGTGAACTGGAAGGAAGCAACAGTGTTGAAAAGATAATCTTATTTAAGCCTTTACAATTTCACTATAATAAAAGTTCTAGAATTTGAACAAAAAAGGTGTTGTATAAAAGGGCTAGGAAAAAAGAAATGCAGTGAGTAATTATTTACCAGGTACACTTTTTGGCACTGAGAATCAGTAGATTAGAAACAGGTAAATATTGGCAGAAGGCAGCCGGAGATCAATTATTGCTGCCTCTGACATCTAACATGGAACAAGGAATACCACATGGTGATGAGGGAAGGAAAAGTCAGAGAGGGAGAATCCTAATTTGACTGAGCAGTTTCCCAAGAGAAAATGAATTTTAAACTGTAAGTAACTGAGTTTACCCTGAATTAACAAGACTAAAATTCTCCCTTATGGGCAATTATGCATGAATAAGAGCTAAATAAAGTTTTATTACAGCAAACAGAGTTACATTTTTGAATATTGAGCCTTGTGCAATAAATTTACTTCTGCTACAAAATATCTGGATTTTTGGAAGAGGAATCAGCATATAGTTCATCAGAAAGGGCAAAGAGCTAGATGACATCACACAGAAAGTTCAAAATAGAAGACAATTGAATAGGAAAATAGAATCTTGGGGTTCCAAATGAAGGAATCAGGATAAGCTAACCCAAAATACACCACTGGGGTATAAGGTTTATTTTGAGCTGAAGGTAACTGAGAAACGGCAGATGTTTCTCTGTGCTCCTCCACCTGCCTATAATCAGGACAGACATGTCCCCTAAGAAAAGTGCCCTCTTTGTACCAGGAAGAGGAGAGCATTCTTACACTGGAGATGAGTCTACACAGAGATGAGTCTGTATAAACCACCTTACTAAAGTATCTTTATCCTTCATTATTTCTCCTCCAATATAATTTCCAGTCATTTCCTCACAATTTATAAGCCTTAGAAGCTTAATTATTTGGGAACACAGCACAATTATGAAAAATCTTAAATTGTCATAGAAATGTGATGACATGCATATGATTGAAACTCAGGAGAAATTTATTGGGCTTTACAAGGAAACCATCTAATTACCAATTTAGACTATAGGTCTTCAGAGTTAAGATACTCTTTAGGCTTGGATTGGGTAAGACTTCATAAGGAACTGCCAAATGCTTAGATAGTTGATTATTTGAAAGTACAAGCAAAAAAGATGTCATGGTTTGTAAAATTCATGTATGACCAAGAAAAAATTGTGTGCATTACTAACAGAGACTCTGATTTAACTATTTACTGTTGGTATGTTCCCAAATAGTTTTGCCTGGATGGGAAACAAAGACAACCATGGCCATCATCAAGTATCAAAATCTCATTATGAGGCACCCACTGAACAGTACATATTGAACTTCCCATGTTTAATCTATATGACTCTGATTAAGACTTGAAAAACCCACCCTATAGGTCACATTTTTTTTGGCTGCACTGTGTCTAAATAAATAATTATACTCTTTTAATAGTCAACTGTATCTGCATTATAACAGGCATTCACTTTAGTCTATCTAGATATACTGGAACTGGAGGGAACTTGCATCCCAAAGTTAATTGAATGAAGTTGAATTTTTTGAAGTTCTATCTATAAATGCCATATTTGTTTGTCTATTAATTCAATGATTTTCTTTTCTACATCATCCTTCTAATCAAAGCCAGTTAACAAAACATTTTGCATCAAATTTATAGCTTGAGTACCTGGGTGCATATTGGTTACTTTTACTTATAAAAAATTACTTACAAAGAACATTCTACTTTATCAATAATCAGATTGTTGAATTTCTAAATCCAGACTTCGTTTATACTGGAAATTTAGAGCTGACTGAGATGGTGGGCATCATTATGGAGAGTACCAAAGAAAAAGTAATGTAACAAATAGCATGTCTGTTTCCTAGGAAATGTGATTTTAAAGTATCTGAAATAACCCTTCTGTGAATAGGTCAGCAAGGTAGTCTATCAGAATAATATTAAGTTTGCTAGAATACCTCCTTTCAGTTGAGTTCAGTGCCAATATCAGCCTAAAAACTTAAGTTTGAAAGTTGTTTACAGGAATGCATCCCTTGAGAAGCGCAAATCCAGCTGAGTTTTTCTCTTACCTTGATAGCCACGGGTGATCAGCATCAATTTGAGTGGGTCCTTCTCAGGGCAGTCAGTGACAGCCCATCTTTCCTCTGGAATACTTTCATGCAAGTGAGATCTCCTGGTCAACAGCGTGGCCGACTTTTTCTGGTGGGTCGTTCCAGGTCCTTATGACTCTATGTCTCAGGGTTTCTAGGAAAGACAGAAGCTCTTTTAAGTACTGGATGATTATGAGAGAATTAAGTTAAATCAGGCACAGGTCATAGTCTCAGACCCAAATTCATAGGTACAACAATTATAAATTTAAGAGAATCTGCGCTTGCATGTAGGGGTCCCTCTAATTTTTAACAAAGCTAGCAGTAAAACTCTAAGCCTTTTTTATATAAGAGGTTGCAGAATCTTTGCCAATGAGTTTTTTTTTTTTTCAAGTTTGACTCATTCACTCTACTTGTCCAGAGGAATGAGGCCTATAGGAATCTGCAAACATTTGTATAATTCCTGGACAACAGCAGAAATAAACGACTTCTAATGTGCTCTGATGTGCCCAAAGTAGGAATTATGTGTACTGAGAGGCTTTACTGCTCCCTGGGTCACTCAGACACCACACCCATCATAACCAGACATAATCTTTTACCTTTTTCAGGCCTTAATTCAATGAAATTCAACTGACACCAGGTTCCTGGACAGTTGATTAGAGAAAATTTCCTGCACTTACTTTGGAAGTGGCCTCAAAGAATTCTGATACATAGCACATTTCTTTAATATTTTAAATAATTTCATCTTTTTTACTAGGCATAGTAAAAGTCTAGTTCCTTTAAAATCCCTCTTATTCGGATGACTTTGGCACAATATTATTAACCAAATAGGGTATAGGAATTACTCTGTTGGGTCATTCCCATAGTCCAAATTTCTTTTAGCTCTTTTTATGGTCCATTTGTCCCTTTTATTTTGTGAAGCATATTTTTCAAAATGAACAAAAGCTTCTTCCAGTGGGTCTTCTAAGTTTGGAGCCTGCCGGAAATGAACAGCAGCTTGCGAAACTCCGTCAGCAGGATTACTGCCTTTAGAAATTTTGTCCTTCTGCCCTGTGTGAACTCTGCAATAAATCACTAATACTTGAGGAGGCAGTTGTAAAGCCTCTGACAAAGCAGCTATCAATTTCCCATGGAATACCTAAGCTCAGTTGATATAAAAAAATTGTCTTAAAAAAAATTTACCCTGGACCTTGGAACAAGACGGCGCAGCAGCGGCGTCTGTGAGGCGCGGGGGTCGTGGTCAGCGAGGTGTGTGGGGCGGGGCTGTGAGGCGCAGGGGGCGGGGTTGGTGAGGCACAGGGGACGGGGTTGGTGAGGCGAGGACGACAGCGGCAGCAATGGTGAAGCCTGTGAGGGGTTTGGGTTTGGGCGGCTTCGGGGGCCCCAACACACGACGGACCAGGCTAAGCTCCACAGCCTTTTTCTGGGCCACCGACTGCCCCTATGGGACTGGGGCACCCTAGGAACCCTTAAAAAAATTTTTTTTACCCTGTTGGGTGACCAATACTACGCATATATTTGGTAATATACAGACTCATTGTGAGTGAATAAACCAAGAATTACAGCTCTCGGAACTGCTATTAACTTACCTGCTTGTGTAGACTTAATTCCAGATCAAAAAGAAAATAAGTAAAACCCCACCAAATCCCTCCAAACTTCCAAATTTCATAAGAAGTCACCGCAGCATAGCACCACTGCCAGTCTTACTTGCTCAGTGCCTCATATCAGCTGGCGAGAAAGTCACGTGAACTACCCTGGGTAGCATCTCAGTGACATCAGCTTTGCTGGTGATCCGAATAGGAAGGTCTTGTTTTCTTCATATTAAGACAAGAAAAATGTAAATTAGATGGCACTTTGGTTTCCTTCCTGTGTTGACGTTTATCAACCTAACACCTTGTTCTTTTGCCTTTTGGCAAGTGACTATGCAGCAACTTCCCAATGTATTGCCTTCACTTAGGGCCAAAGGTTTCTCCAAGTTCTCAACCATCAGGCCTATTCATTATGTCTGCTTTCCTAGCTACATGGCTTCTGGCTGAGAAGGGACTTGCAGAGGTAGATCTGAGCTAAGACGCAGACCTAAGTCACCAGGTGCACAAACTTGTGTCCTCAAACAGGGAACATAATTGATTACCAGTTGGAGAAGTTGTGACCTTCTGTCCCTCTCTACAGGGACATTGCCTAACAAAGGCAACTGCTGTCGTAAAGATCATTGCCTCCCCGTTCCCTGGAGTCAGTTTGAGGCTGGGACAATAAAGTGACACAGGAGGAGCAGAGGGAGAACGGACAGTAAGGAAGGAGGAGGCTTTTTATGAAATGACCAGTGCCTTGAAATCTCACATTTCTTCTTCCATTTTCCTCAATTTTTTTTTTCTTCTGGCTATCTAAATCATTTTTTAGGTTTTTTTTCCTTAGAATGATTTTTATCCCATAAATACCAATGATTCATTTACTTGAGATAAAGACTGTCTTAAAAACCCCAGCAAATATGTTAATTTATTCAAATCAAAGGAAGCATCTTCAGGCAACTGCAAAACTGGATTCTCACACACACATTTCAAATGTGACAAAGATACTAACTTTTTAAGAGAAAGACCTATAGGCAGTATTCATGGCTGTAGGGGAGAAAAATTAACTTCCTCTCTATCCTTCTAGATTCTTAGCTGAGACCTCATGTGTAATAAAAGATTAACAGAGAAAATCAAATAGAAGTTTAATAACATGTGTACCTCTTCTATCACGAGAGTCACCCAGGAAAATGAGTAAATCCCTTAAATGGCTCAAGCCTTTGCTTTAAGTACCCTCTCCAGATGCGGGGTGGTGGAGTAGACAGCCAGTTATGTTAGGTTACCAGAAAAAGTACAGTGAACAGGGTATGGCTGTTAAGCAGATTTAAGATAAGAGTTTCTAGAGATTTAGTCATCTGCCTCTTCCTGGTACAGAGAGGGAGATACCATTACAAGTGGAGATTTTTCTTGTAAATATTTCATACAAGAGGGGAACTTCTACTCAGTTTTCAGAGCATAATCAGCCTAAAATAATCCTTATGCCAAAAAGGCGTATTTTGGGGTGGCATGTTCTGCTCCCCTTCAAGACATTTCATAATTTCCAACCACATGGTAAGCCTGGCAGGATTTCAGAGCCCATGCTACCCATGCTTATTCCATAGTAAAGTCTTGAATTTGGAGCATCTGATTATCATTCCAAAAGAGCAAGAGCTAGAACAGAGACTTTTCTAATTCAGAATATCTTCCCTGACTATTGTGTGGCCAGAAACCTTCAGTGAGTACATCTAATTTAGGAACTCCCAGACATCCTGTTCTAGTCACCGGAATTGGTAGAGAAATATAACTCAAAACAAAATCTCCTAACTCAGAAAACCTCTCCACAACAGTAAAAGAGAAGTTTTATTACTGACTAAGCATTAAAAAAGAACAAGGCATGTATTATAGATAGACAATCTGATAGAGGGATTGTAAAGAAAAAAGAAATCTCACCCAGAATCAACACAGTATATACATATTTTCAAGATAAATAGTAACACTTTCCATGACGTTTTCTGTTATTTCACACCAAAAATATGGATAGACTTGTGATAAGGACTCCCTCCCCCTCCCTAAATGAACAAAATTACCATGTAATGCTCTGATAGGAGAGGATATCAAAAAAGTGCATGAAAACTCACTAATATTATTAGCTATTAGGCAAATACAAATTGAACAGATACTACTATACACCTATTAAAATGTCTAAAGTATCTAGAATTTTTAAAACACGACCATATTGGATTCCATAGTATCAGTGGGTGTGCAATAATAGAAGCCAGGTGGCAGCACTTCATCAGCATAGAAAAGGACGTATCTACTCTGATGAACAGCAATGCCAAACTGGTCACTAGGGGGCTTTGACCCACAGAAATTAGTAATAATGGCCAAGAGACCAAGGAGTTCTGAGGGACAAGATTTGTGGGTAGCTCACAGGGTTTTTCTTGAATACCTATCTAGTTTCAGAAAAATAAAGATGAAGTAAACAGATAAAGACTGATGTTAGCTTCTCTAATAGGACATCATAATCCCTGATATATTGCTAGCTTAATTAACTACCTTTTAGATTCAAAACTATATATTGAAAGAGAGACTGAGTGATCTTTAGGAAGGACCCTGGGGTGCCACAGCTAGTGTTTGTATTGAGTAACGAATCTCCCAGTCCTTGCCCAAAGGGACATACAATTATTTGCTTGAATAGCTACACTGAGGAAAGGGAAATACCCAAATATTCTATGGGATGTTTGATATAGATTCTGAGCTGACACTCATATCGGGGGACCCAAAGCACCGTCATGGCATCGCCTTCCCCTGCTCACCACCCATTTACAGCAGGAAAACATAGGGATTAGGTAATAATCGGTGTTTTGTCTATCTTACAATGAGTTCAGTGGATTCATTTATACTCTCATTACTTATTCCTTCTTTATTGGATCATCATATAAATGAACATTCTTAACCAGAAGAACTCTCACTTTGATTCTCTGACCTATAGGGTAAAAAGTGATTGTCATAGGAAATTCACATCTTTGAGACAATGGGAAAAGAAGAGTTTAGCTGCCTACCTGGGGAAAAGATCAGGGCCAATGAGGAAAAGGAAATGCTGAGTGAGGCAGGGAAAATGGGAAGCATACCAAGTTATAATTTTACTTTTACTTATTCCTACTTCTATGCTTTTACTTTATGTAGATGTGAGTTCCTGACCTTATCTTTAAAGAACTTTTTAGCATTTCTTACAAGGCAGGTCTATTGGCAACAAATTCTCTCAATTTCTGTTTGAAAAGATATTTCTCCTTCACTATTGAATAATTTCAGGGTGCAGAATTCCAGGTTGGTGTTTTTTTTTTCTCTCTCTCAATATTTTAAATATCTCACTTCATTCTTTTCTTATTAACGTGGTTTCTTCTTATTTACATCAGAAGAGAAGTCAGAAATAAATCTTTTTTCCTCTATAAGTGAATTTTACTTTTTTCTTTCCCCTGACTTCTTTCAGATTTTTTTTTTAAAGCTTGATTTTCTGTAGTTTGAAAATTATATGCCTAAAGTGTAGTTTTTTGGGCATTGTTCTTGACCAGTGCTTTCTGGATTTATTATTTGGTGTCTGACATTAGTTGAGGGAAATTCTCAGTCATTATTGTTTAAAATATTTCCTGATGTTTATTTCATTGTCAATATTAGACAGTCTCAGAACATACAAATCTAAATTTCCACTTTTACTTTCTTAACTAAAAATATCTTGAACTTTCCTTAATTAAATTACTTACTTTTTATGCTTCTGTGTATGCACAGACCTTTCTAAAAGTAAAAACAAGAAAAGGGGAGAAATTAATTTAAAGATTGGTTTAGTAATTGAGTGGCTTTTGCTTATTTGGGACAAAATACATTTTTTTTTTTCTGACTGGATGGAATTATTGCAGCACCATTATGTTTCTAAAAGAGAAATTAAATCTTTTCGTATGTCAAGAAGTCAGAAGTAATCATAGTTCTTGGTAAAGCTGTTTGAAAAAATATTCATGAAGATGCAATGATATGTTTAATTTATATATTGTGTTTGTCAGAAGAAACAGTATGGACTTTGGATCTGGTCAGCAGGAACTACTTAATCTCTGTGGTTCAGTCTCTTTACCTTGGAAGAAAACAGAAAATATAGTCTACATGTTCCCACCCCACATATGGATTGTATCTAGTAGATTGTATTGAAAGCCAGCAAAAGAACCTGACTATGGCTAGATTTATGGGAAAAACAAAAAACAAAAAACAAAAAACAAAAAACACACTACTATATTTTGGTAAGACTTTGGGAATAGTATTGAAATAAAAGGAAATCCATGGTATGACACTTTAAAATATATGGGAGCTGGAGCAGTTCTAGGGAAGAAAATAGTAGTAATTAGAGTTGTAAGAGGGAAGAATAAATCTGACTCCATATTAGATCTGTTCCTTTAGCTCTAACCCTGTGCTCTGTTGCCTGTGCTTAGTCATGCTGGTTCTGCACCTTTGGTAAAAAAATGTTGTGTATAGCCTGGAATATACAGAATAGCCCATTCTTAAAGCTCTGATCTCTAAAGGTATGATACTTTCCATTCACATAGAGATAAAAATCTGCAGAACAAAGAATAACATTTGTCTTGTTGGCGGTTTACTGACCTAAAGAGACAGCTGCAAGAACAAAGGATTCTGACACCAAGAACTTTGAAAAAACCAACCACAGCCCCTACCCTTTTAGTATAAAATTGGCCTGAATTCTGACTTGGGTAAGATAATTCTCTAGGACATTAGTCCACCATCTTCTCAGTCTGCTGCCTTTCCAAAAGTTGTTATTCCTTGCCCCAAAACCTCGTTTCCTCATGTACTGGCTTGTCATGCAGTGAGCAGAACGAGTTTGCACTCAGTAGCAGGGTGACTGCCAGGGTTTATTTAGCTGCAGGAATAAATCCTTCCAACTATTCTCATACTTTTTTTTCCTTAACTTTTTTTTATTGAGTTATAGTTATTTTACAATGTTGTGTCAATTTCCAGTGTAGAGCACAATTTTTCAGTTATACATGAACATACATATATTCCTTGTCACATTTTTTTCACTGTGAGCTACCACAAGATCTTATATATACTTCCCTGTGCTATACAGTATAATCTTGTTTATCTATTTTGCATATGCCTGTCAGTATCTACAAATTTTGAATTCCCCATCTGTCCCTTCCCACCACCCACCCTCTTGGCAACCACAAGTTTGTATTCAATGTCTATGAGTCTGTTTCTGTTTTGTATTTATTTATTTATTTATTTATTTATTTATTTATTTATTTATTTATTTATTTTTTAGATTCCACATATGAGTGATCTCATATGGTATTTTTCTTTCTCTTTCTGGCTTACTTCACTTAGGATGACAATCTCCAGGAACATCCATGTTGCTGCAAATGGCGTTATGTTGTCGGTTTTTGTGGCTGAATAGTATTCCATCGTGTAACTATACCACATCTTCTTTATGCAGTCATCTGTTGATGGACATTTAGGCTGTTTCCATGTCTTGGCTATTGTGAATATTGCTGCTATGAACATTGGCGTGCAGCTGTCTTTTTGAAGTAGGTTTGCCTCTGGATATATGCCCAGGAGTGGGATTCCTGGGTCATATGGTAAGTCTATTCCTAGTCTTTTGAGGAATCTCCATATTGTTTTCCACAGTGGCTTCCTTTGCTTCCCTCTCCCACTCTTAATGATTTAGTTGTCTTCTTCTACAATTTTGTGTTTATTATTTTTGTAATTCATGGCAGTTATCTCCTTTCCAGTTATGAGTTTCTCATTTTTGTAGCATCCTGCTTCTTTTCTATTTAGAGTAGACCTGTCAATATTTCTTTCAGCATTGGTTTAGTGTTGCTAAACTCTTTTAGTTTTTGCTTGTCTGTGAGGTTCTTTATCTCTACTTCTATTCTGAAAGATAGCCTTGCTGGAAAGAGTATCCTAGGCTGCATCTTTTTTCATTCAGGACTTTGAATATATCTTGCCACTCCCTTCTGGCCTGTAGTGTTTGTGTACAGAAATCCGCTGAGAGCCTTATGGGGGTTCTCTTGTAACTCACTCTTTGTTTTTTTCTTGCTGCCTTTAGGATCATTTCTTTCTCCTTGACTCCGGCCATCTTGATTATGGTATGTCTTGGTGTGGGTCTGTTTGGGTTCTTCCTGTTTGGGACCCTCTGAGCTTCCGGTACTTGGATATCTGATTCCTTCTCTAGGTTTGGGAAGTTTTCAGTCATGATTTCTTCAAATACCTTTTCAATTCCCTTTGTTCTTCCTTCCCCTTCTGGAACCACTATTATGTGTAGATTGGCACGCTTTATATTATCCCATAGGTCCCTTATATTGTTTTCACTGTTTTTTATTTGTTTTTCTCTCTGCTGTTCTGATTGGGTGCTTTCTGTTGTCCTGTCTTCTAGGTCACTTATTCATTCCTCTGCATTATCTAGCCAGCTTTGTACAGCCTTTAGGTCAGCTCTCATCTCAGCAAATGAGTTTACTAATTCTACTTGGTTCTTCTTTATAGCTTCTATTTCATTTTTGACATATTTTATATCTCTAAACACTATCTCTTTTAGTTCCTTCAGTACACTGATCACTCCTTTTTGAAATCTTGATCTAGTAGGCCATCAATGTCTATTTCCTTGATCGTGCTTTCAGGGGATTTCTCTTGATCTTTTAATTGGGAGTGGTTCCTCTGCTTCTTCATATTGCTCATATCTCTCTGGCACTGTGGCTCAAGGAGTATCAGTTATCTAGTTCTCCTGGAGATGGTGTGCTCTTAATGATTTTTATCAAGAGGTCTTTGTGTCTTCGCCCTGTTTTGCAATCTCAGCTTGCTGTTTCCAGAGGCCCTCTGTTGGCACCCTCTTCTGTGCTGCTCCCAGTGTCTGTCGGCTACCAGATCATGCCCCCTCCTAACACTGGGTCAGGTGCTGAGCTCTTTCCCAGTGAGCGGGCGGGTCACTCCCCCTCCCAATACCGCAGTCAGATGCTGTGTTTGCGCAAGGTAGGCGGGCAAGTCACGCCCCCTCCCAGCACCGTGGTCAGGTGCTGCACTCCTGCCAGGAAGGCGGGTGGCCACTGCCCTCTCCCAGCGCTGGTCGCTTCTTTGCTCTGTGCAGCTGCATGCTCCGTCAGCCTCAGGGAAGTTGGCAGAACAACCCCACCCCTGCTCTGTGCCAAAACTCAGCTCCTTGTTTGTCTTGGCAGTGCAAGTTCTCTGAGGTACCAGGGCAGAAAGATCTTATCTGGCCTTTGAGGCTGCTAAGCCCTTAGGTACAGATTCAGGTTTTGACACTGCCCCCACCTGGGTGCTAAGCGCTGGAGGATATGGCAACTGTGGCTAAGCCCCACCTCTCTTCTCCCGAAAACCTTTGGCGGGTTTTTAGAGATGAGGGTATGGCACCCTTCCCCCCAGGGTACATCAGCCGTGTTGTTTTATGGAGGGCCCGGGTTGTTTTGCCCTGTGTACCCATTCATCCATGGCACGCTGCACTCTGCAGTCCTCCAGGGTTGCCTCTGTGCAGCTGCCCCAGTCCTCCGCCCAGCTTGGGCAGCCTGTCCCATCCCCTACCTGCCGCTTTGCCTCTAGGGCTGGGAGTTGCAGAGACCCTCTGTGCCCGTTTAACTTAGTTCTGTCAGTCAAGGGGTGCTCCGTACAGATCCAAGCCTTGGAGGTTCCCCCTCCAGCCCACTGACCTTTCTGCTGGAGAGGGGGAGATTCAGCAAACGAGCGCTATTCCTCCTTTGCCACTCTCTCCCTGCAGGACTGGTCCCGCACTGTTTTGCTTTTTCTTCTTTCTTTTTTCTTTTTCTCCTTCTAGATTTGTGGTGTCTGTCTTTTGAAGAGGGAAATATTCTGTCAGAATTCAGTAGGTGCTCTTGTTGCCTGGGTAGGCCCATGGATGTGAATTTTGGTGTATTTGTGGGAAACGATGAGCTACAAGAACCCTTCTACTCTGCCATCTTGACCCCTGACCCTCATACTTTGCATTGCTAATTCAGATTGAAACCCCAGTAAGTGAGCACCTGATTGGACACTTGGGTTACCTTCTCATCTACTGACTGAAAGAGGTCAATCTCTTTATCAGTAGCCCTGTCAAAGGTTTTATCCAAGCAAAGAGTGGGAGTATCCTATATCAAACCAGGGCAATGTTACCGTAAGAATGTTCCCATGAGAAAATCCTCTTCTGCAAGTGCCATTGTGACACATAGTCCCTTGGAGGCCACCCAGCATGTCTTTCACATTCATTATGCTTCATTTACCTTTGATAATCCAGGCATTCTTCAAAGTAAAAGTCAATCTTTTTTGTTTTCTCTGAAAAGCCTTTTCTGATTTCTCTGATCTTCATTAATCTCTTTTTCCTTTGAATTCCTATAGGTTCTTTCACAGAATTGAGTAATTAATTATACATTTTTAAAAGCAGATCGCACACTGACCTAAAAACCTGGGTTAGATCCAGCCTTGCCATTTTCTAAGCTGTGCAAATTTGCTCAATAAGATTTTCTGGGCTTCAGTTTCCTTATCTCTAAAGTGGAGGGATTATATAATTTCTAATACTCTATAAAATCTTAACAGGGTAATATACAATAATAATAATGAAAGTACTCTGCAATGACATACTACAAAAATGTTTAAAAGCCTGGACAGAAATAATGTAGAGGGACTTTGCATCAGTGACAAAAAGTATACAAAAAAAAAAAAAAATCATCTTTTTTCTAATTTTTTTAGAAAAAAGATAATGAACATAAAGTAGAAAATACAGCTTTTTAGTAGTTTGGTAAAAATGATTTTTAAACATTTGAATGAAATTGAATGAATAAATAATGAAAGGAAAGGAAATTATTGGAAATAAGACTACCAAGACAATAAAGCAGAATTATAAAATCTGTTATTTTCAAGTAATACAATAAAAAATACTTAGGCCAAGTATAAAAGAAGCTGCCATTATTGGGATGGCTTTTGGATAAAGTTACTCTTATTCTGAAACTCTGACTGTCTGAGATTCCTCCAAAGATAACAGTCATGCACTATTTTATGCAGTGATGTCTATACTGCTTTATTTGGAATTAATGTTTATAAAATGTATTTCTTTACATCCTTTGCTTTTAAAATTTATTTCTTTTTCATATGCATTTGTGATTTTTATTTTTGGTTTATCTCTGGTAGGTTATCTATTTTTGTGTGCGAAAACCTAAGTCTTATAATTGAGTGTTGAGATAACAGACAATATAATGAAGTCAGAAAACAATGAAGCATTTTGGGAAAAGAAAGTTATTACATTTAGCTTCCCAGAAAGGAAGGTTAGAGCCAGATATTAGATGCTTACAAATGTTAAAGGCCGTTTTCTAGAACTGTTAAGGGGATCTGGTGATTAGGGTTGCTCCCTCTGACTGAAAGACCTTCTCCTTGTCAGCACTCCTCCCCCATGAGGGGGTTCCCAGGGCCATGAGTGCTGCTTTACAAGATACATTAGTGTCATTAATCTGTGACCACACTAAAGTGTCACTGCTGCCTCTGCATGCTTCCCCTGATCTTCCATCCTGGTTGCTGTTAATGGGAAAAAAACTTTGATGTTCTTCCTGTGGTGCCTAGAAGATTTAAAACTACTTTTAATCAATGAAATGGCCTCTGTAGACTCATCTTCATATTGTTCTTTCTTTTCAGGTTCTACAAAATTTACTTTGAAGGAAATAATAGTTCAGTTGTTCATTAGCAACTGGAGTTTTCTTTCAAGGCTCCGATACCAGAGCTGGTCTTGGACAAAGTGTTCCCTGAAACAGGAGTTTAATTATGGTACCAGTTAGAAACAGCACAACTGCTTCCTCTCCAAATGGCTGTCAGATGTGAGATGTTCTAGAAATACATCAGATTTCACAGGAAGCTCCCCTTGACTAACACACTAGACACTATCATATGATCCTAGCTATTTTCTATGTCAGCAGTGGTCTGACTTGCACTATGGTGGTAACTTCCATTGTTCCTCAAGTTACCAATGTCTCAGGTTCATTCAGGCAATTTGAAGACTCCTCATATAGCCCTCCCATTTAACAATAGCTGCTTATAGCTCCCCAAGTATCTCTGAAGAGGTATTCATACTCAGGTAACCCCGCACCCCAGGCAGTACTTTTTGCGGACTGTCATTAACAAGTGTGCTTTGTGTGTGTGTCCAGAGGAAAGGAATTCTCACCATCTCAGTAAACTAGCTTCAGTAGTTTGGCACAGGAAGGGACAACAGTGGTCTAAAACACCATGATAACATGGGCATTTTGGCTTGCTCTTTTCCTATCCCACTAGCTTTTTATAATTGTATAGCCTAATGTTGTTTCTAGGTTTCTTTGGTTTAAAGTTTAAGGTTTGCTTCAACCCCTAACACAATAAAAGTCTACTCACCTTTTTCCCAACACTTCCAAGGATTAGATCAAATACCTAACTTCTATCTTTATTCCAGTTTCATTTGACAGAAGAAACTGACCACATGGGCTTTATATACCCCTGAATCAGCAATACCTGCCTGAAAAATGGTGTGTAAGGAATCTCTTTGGCAGTTCCCAGTTATGTATTCACTGTGATTTTCTTCCCAATAGCTTCTGAATTGAAGTTGATGACTTATCCTCTTTCAGGAAATCATCTGCCTGAGCACCCTGGGGAGAGATGTGGGGCTTGGAGAGAACTTCTGTCAGAAAACTTTGTCTTTACTATTTTTCATTTTAACTTGTGGAACCTCTGTCACCTTGAGAGAGCTTTGCAGAGGTGGTTGGATTCCATTTACTCTTCTGAGGTGCCTCTTGGATTTCACTTTATTCCTTCCTTTACAATCAGCCAGCAACTATGGTGACAGTTTGACTTAGAGACACATCCCCCAGACGCTGAACTTTTTACAGCAGCAGGTATTTGTTCAGAATCTGTTGTTACAGATGCCAGTCTGTACCTGAGACTATTGGTCCTGGGAAGTTAATTTCAGGTTCTCCCCTGCAGTTTCCAGGACTAGAGGAAAAGAAAAGATCTCTCCTTGCCCAATAGTTAAGGATAAACTTTTCTTCTCTGGAAGGATTAAGAGGCTCTGAATAGAATGTCCTGCCTTTAAAACTCATGGATATTAGAAAATGTTTTTTCATAATTTCTTCCACTTACTTCCTACCACACTGTAGCCTTTCAAGAAGGGAAGTTATTATCTATTAATGTTTCCTATTTTGTGTGAAATTCAGTTTGCATTTGGACAATATATGAAATTGGAAAGTTTTCCTTAGCTTCCATGATCATGATATCTCATTATTATATACATTTATATTATTAATATATATACTTTTAAATGTTCCTTATTACACATACATATGTGTATATGGATATATTCATAATTTTAGTTTAAAATACATCTATAAATTTAGCTAAGCATTGAAGTTATAATTTTTCATGTACTTGAAAGACATTATTAAACTTGTTAAAATATTAATAAGTACTATACTAATTTTTATAGATTTATACCTTGTCTTACCTGTATCTATGCTTGAAATGAAGTTTCTTAATCATGTATTTTTGGCAGCCTCTGACTTACATATACTTATAATTCTGACAGGTGCATTGCAGTTCTGAAATAAAAAAACAAAATTGAGAAACAAGCTTTAATTTAGTCTGGCTTAAATACAATTTATACTTCCTTACCATCTATCCTATAAAGTTAGAATTTCAATTTATGACAAGTTATTTGGCAATACAATGAACTGACTAAGGAGGAAAGATTTCCCAAACAATAGGGAAAAACCCAACTTATGTCTATGGAATCAATATCTGTTTACTGGAGTAACTTACTTTCTGAGAAATACAGAAGGGATTAGAATTATGATAAACCAACTCTTGGAAGATATAGTTATTCACTTCTAGGACTTATTGATAAGAGAATATCACCCTTGTTGGCCAATGATTCTGTTACAAAATTTTACATCAATCGACATTCTCACTTGTCAGTATGATTTAAAATAATTTATGACCTTATGTTTGTTAAAAGTTTTCAGAATGTAGGAGTTTAAGTTAATTATGACCATATAGAAGATGGATTCCATGGAACTTTAATATTCATAGAATCTTTTTCATTTATGCCTAAGCACAGGATAAGAGATAAGCATATTAGTAGGCTGAATAAAAACTTATAAATATATAATATGTACATATAGCCCATCATTTAGTAGATATAATCCAAAGGTTAAGTTATGATATTTTAGAGTAAAATGGAAAGAATTATGGAATTAATGTTGGCCAAACTAGGTTTGAATTAGAGCTAAAACAATTATTGTATGCCTTGGGAAACTTTATTGTTTTTTCTGATCTTATATCCTGCATCTGTAAAATGAAGAAAATTGCACCTATTCTTTACTTGAACTATAATTCATTCTGATGGAGCAGCTCTTAAAATAGGCCAGTTGTATTAAGAGAGTAAGTGAAGTGATTGTACTTTTCAGGAAATGTCAAGAATGATAATGAGTAGGGAGGTTTAAGATAATAAATAAAAATTATAAGGGCATTTGTATGTAGGTAGAAGAGACTACATTCTCTTGTGAAATTTTATGTCAATTTGTATTCATAGACTAGTGACTTTTTTTTATCATCTTTAATGCAAAAAAGATTTGATTTCAAGTATATTGGTTGGCTTCTTTTTTGTAGAAGGAAATGCTTAATAGCTAGAGTCTAATTCCCTTTTGCAACATCAAACTGCCATGCATAGATTTTATTATTTTAATAATGTTCCTTAACCAACTGCACATGACTGTCTTATTTTTATTACATTACTTAGAATTTTTGGACTGTGGTATTACTCAAGAATGGAAGCTCATCACCGATCCTTACAGAGGCTACAATGACATCTTAATAATATTGAGTATTTTAGTAAATGAACATATCTCTCCATTTATTTAGGTATTACTGGATTATTTTCATCAGTGTTTACTTTTCAGTAGAGTTTCAGTATATATGTCTGAATACATTTTGTTAAATTTATACTTGTTACAGTTTTTGCTGTTGTAATTTTTTTTTCAAATTTCAATTGTTTATTGCTAGTAAGTGGAAGATTGATTTCGTAGTCTCTGATTGTGCTAGACTCACTTAATATGCTGGGAGATTTTTCTTTTATAGATACTTTGCAATTTTCTATGTAGACAATAAGGCTGTCCATGAATAGAGACAGTTTCACTTTTCCTTTTCCAAACTGATGCCTTTTATTTCTTTTTCTTGTCTTGACTAAAACTCCCAAGTATAATGATGAACAGGAATTATTAAAGAAGACATTTTGGTCTAGTTCCCATTCTTAGTTGGAAAGCCTTTCCCTGTTAAGTTAGCTGTATAAGTTTGTAGATGCCTTTCATCAAATTAAGGAAGTTCCCTTCAGTTCCTTGTTCACTGAGTGTTTTTATTATAATCGACCTTGAATTCTGTCAAATGTATTTTCTGCACCTATTTAGATAACCAACTGTTCTTCTTTATTATTTATTAATATAACTAATTCCTTTGATTTTTAAATGTTGACCCAGGCTTGAATTCTTGGAATGAAACCCCTTGGTGAAGATATATTATATAATGAACCTCTTTAAAGTATTACAGTTAATTAAAAACTTAATATAAAATATAATCAAAATACCAAATCGAGATGTTAGTGTGTAAATGCAGCAGTGATCAAGTAGACAAGTGCTAAGTTAATTTATTTACTTGTTAGGTAAAGAAACACTTGCTAGAACACTGAGGAGAAAAATCCAGAAATTTTACGTCAGGAAGATAATTTATCTTATGGTTACAGTAATTAAGCTCTGATATTTGCACCCTGGATATAGTAACATGAGTCTAGAAATCTGTCTTTGATTGGTTAAAGTGAGTTTCTTGTTTATTGTTCAGTGTAAAACCTTCCATTAAGTTCTGGGGTTGGTAGTGAGCTGAGTTTATCAGCCTGGCTGCTTAGACTCAGTTATAGTGAAATACAGTGTCCTATTTAGATATAGTCCAAGCTCTAAGTAGAAACCCTTTCTTTTACATTGGTATAAAGAAACATAAAAATAGGGAATTGTAATACTTTTATGACTTAGCTAGAATGAGATGGCTGAAGGTGTGCTCCAGTGGGAATCAACAGTGGTACTTAATGGAGGCAAAGTCCTCCTAAACCAGTTTTTAAGTGTACCTCTTATGCAGAGATTGTAGACAGAGGTGTGTACTATTTCAAAGGTAAGATATCATGTTTTTGAGGCTTAACAATCTGATATTTAGAAGGGTGAGAGATGTGCAAAGTGATGATTGTGATAACTTTAATCAGAATATACCAGTTTGCCTGATATATGTACATGTATAGTCCATTTTAGTTTGTTGTTGCTGTTATTATTAATGATACCATAACAAATCAAATCAGCTCCCTTAGAGGAAAGTAGGTTTTGACTAGAAGGAGACAACTAGAGGTGATTTAAGTAGCATCTAGGCACTGTAGGAAGATCTGAGAGGGGTGGTCAGTGGGGGAATTCAGACCTGTGAAAGTGAGTGGGAATAGGGTGCAGAAAATGGGATGGAAGACACCTGAAGAATCTGACCCACTGAAATGAAGGTTCAGCCCTGGGTACTATTCTGGTCCCTTAGGTAGCCAATGCCAAATTTAGAGAAAAACAGAGATCTGACACCTGCTCATTCTGGACACACTAGATACGAGTGTTCTTCCCATGGGCACGAGATGTCAGCCACTTTGCTTTGTGTTAGGCTTGAGTTTTATTGTTTCTTCTTCTTGCTGAAATATCAGGGTATGAGTCTACAGTTCAAGAAAAAGTCAGGGTTTGCGGATCTGGGAGCTTACTTTGTGAATTTCTCCCTTCTTGTTCTAAGTTGATGAGACAACAGGAAAGTGCTGCACATTGCACTTCCTGCCAGGGGCTCCCTCACACACAATTCAGTGTCATCAGATTTTCTGTGGGTGACTGGGTGTCTTTCCAATACCTTTTTTCTGTCAGTCTAATTATGCAAGGTCAGATATGTGGTTACCCTAACCACCTTTATAGATGGGCAACCAGATAATTTATTGTATAAACAAGATAATTGTGAAGATGAAGTAGGCGTTATTAACACTTACACAAGTACAGCATGAATAAATTGTGATGACCTCAGGGAAAGAGAACCATATGGTTCCCCAGTTCCCTCAGGATAAAGCCCTAACTCCTACATATGGCCTATAAAATTTCTTTATCTCAGGCCAACTTCTCTATCTCTCTGTCCATAATTGCACTCTGTAATTGCCTAGAATTAAGAAAATACACTAAACTCTCATTATTCAGGGCCTTTCTTCTACGAAAAAGATGTTACCTCTTACCCTCTCTCCACACAAGCACCAACTCAACTTTCATTTCCTGTCTTAAGATGTACTCATTTACCCTATGATGCATTTTTGTGACCCTTTCTAGGTAGAATTAACCATTTCCTTCTGTTGTTCTACCACTGGAATAAAGAGGGGATGGGGAGTATACATATGCACAAACTCATGTATTTATATTCATAGACTTTGTTTCTTTATATCTGTGTTTTGTTAATTGCCTCAATGCGAGGGACAAGGATGAAAGGTAAGTGTATCATTTACCCTTTTTTTATCTTTCAAAGTGTATTGCATGTGAATTAACACCCCCTGCAGATATGAGTATTTTTTAGATACCTGAATTATGCTCAAGATATTTTCAAGGGTCCTGAAAATTTTCATGTATCTAGCCAACTAGTAAAACATTATGACCGTGATTCAACTATTCTGCACATTTTATTTATCTTGATTTGAATTGCTAACAGTTTCATGTTTTTGTATCTATGTTCATGAGTGATAATTTCCTATAATATTTCTTCGAATGTCCTTGCCATGCTTTGATATTAAGGCCATACTGAACCCTCTAAGTGAATTGGGAAGTATTTCTTACTGTTACATTTTGTGGAAGAGTTGGGCTAAAATTGTTCTTTCTTACTTAAATGTTGGTTGTAGTCTCACGTATCATAGGTAGTATTCCCCAGAAGCAGATTCTTAGACAAAGGGACATGTGCCAGTAATTTCTTAAGGAAAGCTCTCAGAAAATCTGTAAGGTAACATAGGAAATAGGAAGATGAAAGTGATGAGGTCATGTGAGTATATGGAGTCAGGCAAGGAGCCTCAGAATATAGATTCAGTCTGATTGGAGTGTAGGTCACACATCAGAGCCGTCTGGACCCCAGCCAGCAGGGCTAGGGGTTCTATATTACTTTATTTGACAAAATACAGTTACAGCCTGGGTGGTGGTGGTTGTGGTATGAATTTTAGGGCACTCTGTTTATATACAATGTGTGGACAAAGTGTGCTGGTGTAGTATCCAGGAAAGTTTTCAAAATGAGTCACAGGTGGATGGATGTCTGAAATAAAGTGTACCAAAGCCAGGATACACAAAAAAATAGTTTAAAAGATATCTAAGAAGACTTACATTATCCACTACTATCCACATATTGCACTGCACTGTACAGCTCACTTATATCTCATATTAAATTTATTCTCTTCAGTCATGGATTATTCAAAATGGTAGTTGGTGTGGCCAACTAGTGTGTCCACCAATTATACTTGCCTCATGTTATTTCTGCATTGTGGAGTCCTTTTTTAAATTGAGTACAGGCTGGCCTATGTTACAACAGAATACAATTGAAGTGACAGTGCATAACTTATGAGGCTAGGTCACAAAATTTTAAAAATACCATAGGTTACTTGAGGGACCAAGACCATGCGCAGGGCCAAGTAGAGCAGTACTGCAAAGTGGATCAAATTCTTCAGAGGTCCCCCAACTCATTTTCTGTACTTTCTCCCCTGCTTACTTCTAAGGGTCTGAATTTCCTCAGTGACCACCATTTTCTTTGTTACGGATACTTTTGGTGTCATATCTAAGAATTCTCTGCCAAATACGAATTTATAAAGATCTACTTCTGTTTTCTACTAAGAGTTGTACAGTTAGGGCTTTTACATTTAGGTCTTTGATCCATTTGGGGTAACTTTTTGTATATTGTGTGAGTTAAAGAATCAAATTTATTCTTTTGCAGGTGGCTATCCAGTTGTCCCAGCACCATATGTTGAAAAGATTATTTTCCCCACCATTGAATGGTCTTGGCATCCTTCCCCAAAATCAGTTAACTATAGACATGTAGGTTTATTTCCAGACACTCAATTCTATTCTGTTGATTTATATGAGTATCCATATGCCTGTACTACACCAACTTGATTACTGTTACTTTGTAGTAAGCCTTGAATTTGGGAAATTTGAGTCCTTCAATTGTGTTTGTCTTTTTCAAGATTCTTGGTTATTCTGGGTTTCTTGTAGTTTCATATGAATTTGAAAATTAGCTTGCCACTTTCAACAAAGAAGTAAATTGGTATTCTAATAGGAATTTCATTGAATCTGCAGATCAATTTGAGGAATAGTGCCATCTTAACAATATTAAGTCTTTCAATTCATAAATACACAATGTCTTTCCATTTATTTAGGACTTCTTTAATTTCCCTTAACAATGTTTTGTAGTTTTCAGAGCACAAGTTTTGCAATTACTTTTATTCCTAAATATTTTATTATATCTGATGCCATTGTAGATGGAATTGTTTTCTTAATTTCAGTTTGGACTGTTCATTGGAATAGTGTAAAATAGATTTGACTTTATATAATGATCTTGTTTCTATAATATTGTTTAAATTGTTTATTAGATCTAAAGGTTTTTATTAGAATCCTTAGGGTTTCCTGTAAACAAGAGTGTGTTATCTATGGGCAGAGATGATAATTTTATTTCTTCCTTTCCGAAGTATATGCCTTTTTTCTTCTTTTGCCCAATTATCCTGGCTAGAAGTTGTAACAATATTGTAACGTATAGAACATTTGTATACAGTTATGAATACTGTTTTAACGTCTTATTCTGCTAATTCTGACATTTGTGCCAGTCTGAACAGACTGTCTGTTGCTTGGTATGTAATATCATCCATCCTCTTCCTGTTGTTTCCTTCAATAATATAATGTGCCCCCCACTCCAATGGTTTCTTTTAACATTTGTATTAGTTTCTATTGCTGTATAATAAGTTACCACAAGCTTAATGGCATAAGACAATGCAAACATTATTTCAAAATTCTGCGGGTCAGTAGTCTTGCATGGTATGGACGGGTTCAGCCCTTAAGGGTTTTGTACTGCCTAAGTCAAGATGTTGGTGAGAGCTATTAGCTTCTCTGAGCTCAGAGTCTTCTTCCAAGCTCTTTTAGGTTATGCTAGAATTTAGTTCTTTATGGTTGTAGGATTTAGGTGCCCATTTTTTGGCAGGCTGTTGCCTGGGAGCCACTCAACTTTCAGGGTCTGCCCACATTCCTTGACATTTGGACCTCAGGATTTTCAAGCTGGCATTTGAACTTTTGAGGTCAGCTGCTTGAAACCTTAATTACATCTATAAAATTCCTTCATAGCAATACTTGGATTAGTATTTGATTAAATAACGAGGCTATGGTGTTTGTCCACAGTGACTGAAAATCTTGGGTGGTCATCTTAGAATTCCAATTACAAGATTTTTTGTCTTTATCTTTGATTTTCAGCAGTTATAACTATGATGTGCCAATGTGTGGTTTCCTTTGTATTTACACTATTTTCAGTTCACTGAGCTGTTTGAATTGTGGGCTCATGTTTTTCATCAATTTTAGAAATTTCTCATCAAATGTCTCTTCCAATACACTTCTTCCCCATTTTTTCTTTCCTGTCCTTTTGGGAATGTTATCAAACATACATTAGACCATTTGATATTGTACACATGCATAATTTCTATTGGTATATCTTCAAGTTCATGTCTTCTAAGTCCACTCAATGAATCCTTAATTTCTGACATTATATCTTTTAATAGTAGAAGGACAGTTTATATTCTTAGAATTTACTTTTCTATGATGAATTCAACATTTTTATACATTTCCCCATCTTTTCTAATTTCTTTAACATATTCAAAATAGTTATTTGAACATCTTTTTACTGTTGTTGTTAATTCCAATATCTGAGTTATCTATGTATGGGTATGCTTTATTGCATTGTGTTTGTGTATGTATATGTATACTAGACATCATGGTTAGAAGCATCTTTGAAACTGAAGTAATTTTTATTTTTTACAAGGAAAGGAAACACCCTTACCTATATTTTGTAGCAAGTGTGAGGACTGATTATTTCAAACCAATTAGGGATTGATCTGAGTTGTGGCTATGTAGCATTATTAATTAGTTTTAATTCACATCTGATTTCTACAATTTTGAGATTAAGCTCTGTCCTATGTGCTTGGCAGACAATTCCCTCCAGCAGAAATTTGGTATATAAGCACTGGAAATATTGGGAAAGATTTGTCTGCTTTCAACCTGGTTACCAGCCTCCCTCACCAGCACACCCATTAGGAGAAAAATAATCAACCAAGGAAAAATATTTCTGCATTTGAAGCTCTTCCAGATCTCAATCAAGTGTATAAACTCATGTCTTCATCAAGAGTCCTTTTGTTAACATAAGAACTTAGATTTCAAAATGCAGAAGGTAGGAAGAATTTGTCATTTTTTCTATTTTCTGACAGTATATTCCCTCCTTGAGAAATTAAGAGAAAAAGAGCTAGCCATCTAGATGGGGAGAAGGGCAGGGCCGGTGAGATTCCACGTAAGGCAGACAAGATGGGGAAGAAAGAACATGCAAAACTAGACTGATATTTCAAAAATGTTGATTTTCCCATTATGCTTTTCCATTTGTTGGACTGTTCATATTTAGCTTATTTTCAACCTTCTTATCCTCTCACCCACATAGTTCTTATTCATGTCCTTGATTCCTGTCAGTCTGGCGCTTACATAATAAAACAAGGTTGTAGTAAGAAATTATGGCATAGGGATAATATATCAATTACAGTAATGGTAATAACTTCTGTTGCAAAATGAATAGAGAAACAGGAGAGGCCCCAAATAAACTATTCTATGACAAAATTTCCAAAAATGGTCTTAAGGAAAATGGAAATTAGAAAGATAGCTAGAAAAAGCTCCATGAAGGAAAGAACAAATGCCAGGTTTTGCTCAATTTTGTTACTATCTTGCCCAAAACTGAGTTCAGCATATGTAAGGCATGCAATAAATATTTGCTTAATGAATACATAGTTTTTGCACTACTCAACTATATAGATTGAATATTTGCACATTTAACATAAGTAAACACTTTATAAATATTTCTGGGCTGGATGAATTAACTCTGGAAAACTTGGACAAGAATACCAGGTTCCTTTCTCCTTATCTGAAGTTCAGATGATGACAGTGGATTTTAATTTTGTTAATAATCTATGCTAAAGGCATTAGGCTTGAGGCTGATTAACTATTACCTGACAGGGTTTTGTTTTTTTTTTTTTTTTAGCCTCTTCACACTAATATTTGCAAAATACTGATGTGAGAAACAGACTCCATGGTTTGTCTCGTGCTCTGCTTAGACTCCTAATAAAATTTATTGTGCTGAGATAATGACAAGTGTCACAGGGTGAAAGAACTTCTACCAGCATTTTAAATCATCTGCTATTCTGTCAGCATATCTGATGAGATATATGCTGAATTGTATTTCAGATAGAGTGTGTAGTTGTTGAACTAGTTGCTACAGTCACTGTTAATCTTGGAACTGAAAGGTCAGTATTGCTAAAATGGCCCTATTATTTGAGTTTGTCATCTACCTTTGTCCTACTACTTAGCATTTCAATATATATTGGGTGCCATTAAATCATCACTATACAGAGGTTGTAAAAAGAATATCATGGGGTACAAAACTCTGTGCTTTGGACTGACTTGTATTCTCTTTGCTTATTTTATTTATGTACCAATACCAGAAAATGTTGATGAACCGTGGAAAGTAAGGATCGTGGATGCTGTTGTAAAAACAACTTCACTTACGGTAATTTTTTTTTCCAGGGAATTGGGATGCCTTGTTACAAGTACATGTAAACTTTCTTTCAATTAGCATTTTGAAAGATTTTTTTATTTTCTTTTAGGGTAAATCAGACAAATATTTTTAACTGTTTAAATTAATAAATCATCATGAAACCTATTTGAATCTGCATAAAGTAGGGGGAAATAAAATTTTTGCTGATAAGATAAATACAAATTATGTTGTGACAAGAATAAAAGGAATGGTATTGTTTAAGTGGAAAATTTGGAGGATTTTTAAATAACTTATATTTGACATTCTGAGAAAACCTAGTCTCATACATTCTCTTAAAACTTACAAATGTATATTGATTATATTTTTATATTTTGATGTATATTTAGCACCTATATTTTAAAAATAGTAAACTATTTTTATTGTATTGTTATTACAGTTAAAATTAAGTAGATGCTTGTTTGTGCCACTACAGCAAGCACTTTTGATGTTCATGTTCTCATTTAACCTTTTTTTCATTCTTATATTTTATTGAAGAGTAGTCGATTTACAGTGTTAGTTTCAGGTGTACAGCAAAGGGATTCTGTTATACATATACATATGTATTTTTTCTTTTCAGATTCTTTTCCAATATATGTTATTATAAGAAATTGAATATTGTTCCCTCTGCTATACAGTAAATCCTTTTTGTTTATCTAGTTTATATATAGTAACATATATCTGTTAATCCCAAACTCCTAATCTATCTCTCCCCTGCCCCACTTTCCCCTCTGGTAACCAGTTTGTTTTCTGTATCTGAGAGACTATTTCAGGTTTGTAAATAAAATTTGTATTTTTTTCTAGATTCCACATATAATTGAGATCATATATATATATCTTTCTCTGTCTGACTCATTTCGCTTAATGTGATAATCTCTAGGTCTATCCATATTGCTGCAAATGGCATTATTTCATTCTTTTTTTGGCTGAGTAATATTCCATTTTGTATGTGTGTGTGTGTGTGTGTGTGTGTGTGTATGTGTATACACATACACACATCTTCTTTATCCAGTCATTTGTGAATGGACATTTAGGTTGCTTCCATGTTTTGGCTATTGTAAATAGTGCTGCTATGAACATTGGGGTGCATGTGTCTTTTTGAATTACAGTTTTCTCTGGGTGTATACCCAGGAGTAAGATTGCTGGATCATATGATAAGTCTATTTTTAGTTTTTTAAGGAACCTCCATAGTGTTCTCCATAGTGGCTGCCCCAATTTACATTCCTATCAACAGTGTAGTAGGGTTTCTTTTTCTCCACACTCTCTCCAGCATTTATTATTTATAGACTTTTTAATGATGGTCATCCTGGCTGGTAAGAGGTGATAACCTCATTGTAGTTTATTTGCATTGCTCTAATAATTAGCAAAATCGAGCATCTTTTTAATGTGCCTGTTGGCCATCTGGATGTCTTTTTTGAAGAAATGTCTATTTAGGTCTTCTGCTCACTTTTTGGTTGCTTGCTTGCTTGTTTGTTTGTTTGTTTGTTTGTTTGTTTGTTTGATATTAAGCTGTATAAGCTGTTTGTATACTTTGGAAATTAGTCCCTTGTCAGTCACATCATTCACAAATATTTTGTCACGTTCTGTCTTTTTGTTTTGTTGATGGTATTCTTAGCTGTGCAAACTCTTTTAAGATTAATTAGGTCCTATTTGTTTATTTTTGCTTTAGTTTCTATTACTTGAGGAGTTGGTTCAAAAAAAATATTGCTGCAATTTATGTCAAAGTGTGTTCTGCCTATGTTTTCCTCTAGGAGTTTTATAGTATCCAGCCTTACATTTAGGTTGTCCTTTTTGTTGGCATGTAGTTGTTCATAGTAGCCTCTTATGATCCCTTGTATTTCTGTGGTGTCAATTGTAACTTCTCCTTTTTCACTTCTGATTTTATTAATTTGGGCCCTCTCCCTTTTTTCTTGATGAGTCTGGCTAAAGGTTTATCAACTTTGTTTATTTTTTCAAAGAACCAGCTTTTAGTTTCATTGATCTTTTTAAAATTATTTTTTAGTCTCTATTTCATTTATTTTTGCCCTAATCTGATTTCTTCTACGAACTTTGAGTTTTGTTTGTTCTTTCTCTAATTGCTTTAGTATAGGGTTAGGGTGCTTGTTCGAGATTGTTTCCTGAGGTAAGCTTGTATTGTTGTAAACTTCCCTGTTAGAGCTGCTTTTGCAGTGTCCCAGAGGTTTTGGATCATTGTGTTTTCTTTTTCATTTATCTCTAAGTATTTTTTGGTTTCCTTTTTGATTTCTTTGGTGATCCATTGATTGTTTAGTGGCACATTGTTTAGCCTCTACATGTTTGTGGTTTTTGCAGTTTTTTCTTGTAGTTGATTTCTAATCTCATAACATTGTGGTCAGAAAAGACACTTGATATGATTTCAATTTTCTTAAATTTACTGAGACTTGCTTTGTGGGCCAGCATGTGGTCTATCCAGGAGAATGTTCCATGTGCCTTTGAGAAGAGTATGTATTCTGCTGCTTTTTGATAGAATGTTCTATAAATATCAATTAAAACCATCTGTTCCAATGGCTCATTTAAGGCCTTTATTGCCTTACTGATTTTCTCTGTGGATGATCTGTCCATTGATGTAAGCGAAGTGTTAAGATCCCCCACTATTATTGTGTTATTGTCAATTTCTCCTTTTATGTCTGTTAATAGTTGCCTTATACATTGAGCTGCTGCTATACTGGGTGCATATATATTTACAGTTGTTACATCTTCTTGGATTGATCCCTTGAGCATCATGTAATGTCCTTCTTTGTCTCTTCATCCCCTCACTTTCAGTCTATATGTGTCCCTAGCTCTGAAGTGGGTCCCATGGAGACAGCAAATATATGGGTCTTGTTTTTGTATCACCAGTTTATGTCTTTTGGTTGGAGCATTTAATTCATTTACATTTAAGGTAATTATCAATACATTTAGCAGTCACCTGTAGTTTTGTTGTGATTATGAGAGGAGAAGAGTTTGTGGTCCTACTACTAAACCATCTTGACTGGAAATTCCTCAGTACCTACACAGTTTTAATGCCTTTCTCTTTCTTGATGATTTTCAAACTTTTGGGTCTCAGGAACTCTTTATACTCTTTAAATTATTGAGACCTCAAAGAGCTTTTCTATGTGGACTATATTTATTAATATTTACTGCATTAGATACTGACCTCATTAGAAAATAATTCACTTAATGATGATGATAAACCTATTAAAAGTTAACATAAATAAGATCGTGGCAGTTTTCCATTTTTGCAAATCTCTTTTATGTCTCACTTTATGAAAGATAGCTGGATTCTCTTATCTGCTTTTGCATTTAATCTGTTGCAATATCATTTGTCCTGTAGCCTCTGGAAAACTCCAGTGCATACTCATGAGGGAATTAGAGTGAAAAAAGGAGGCAGGAAGTGTCACAGTATTATGCATACTCCCTGACTATGTCTCAGAGACTCACAAGAATTCCAAGATCATACTTAGAAAACCACTGCTTCTGTCTTCAATCCTAAATCACTGAATTTTAGAATTTTTTTCTGTGACAATGCCAGAATTTGAACAAAGATCTACCTCACTGAAAATATCATGCTCTCCTGTCAGAACCTGCTGCTATCTGGAGGCCTTATGGATGATATGGACAGTAGAAAGTTTTAGGGAGAATACATCAACAGGCAATAAATGATCAGAGAATAGAGGGCAATGCACAGTGTATGGTAAGTGGCTGCCTAGTGTGCTACCCAGAAGAGATGACAGATCTGTCAAACTAGACATCCAGGTTATCTCCTGCCCAAAGTCCAATGTTTGCCAAATCACTGCTTGCCCCTAGTTTTTCCTTTTATTGTCAGTGCTTTACATTTTCATTCACTGGACTGTAGATGAGCAAAAAAAAAGCAAGTGCAGCCCTACAGAGGAACTGCTGTGTTATTTCATTCTTCTGAAGGTAATTATCCAGTTTTCCCAGCACCATTTGTTTATTTATTTGTTTGTTTATTTGTTTATAGTATATACCTAGGATAAACTCTTCCACAGGTGCACAAGGAACCACATATTGGCATGTTCATTGTGGCTTCTTTTTTAATTATTATTGTATAATTTAATTATTTAATTTTGTTTTATTTGGGGGGGTAATTAGGTTTATTTATTTTTAGAGGACATACTGGGGATTGAACCTAGGACTTCATGCATGCTAAACATGCACTCTACCATTTGAGCTATACCCTCTCCTACTCCAGCACAATTTATTGAAGGGACTATTCTTTCCCATTGCATCTCTTGGCTCGCTTATCAAATGCATGTTGAACATTTATGAGTGGGATTATTTCTGAGCCCTTGGTTTGGTTCCATTGGTCTATGCCTCTATATTTTGCCGGTATCATACTGATTTGTTACTATATCTTTGTAATAAAGTTTGAACCTGGGAATTGTGATGCCTACAGATTTTTTTCTTTGTTCTTTAGATTGATTTGGCTATTAGGGGTGTTTGTGGTTTCACACAAATTTTAGGATGTTTCTTCTCCTTTTCTGTGCAAAAACCACTGGACTTTTGATAGGGGTTGCACTGAATCTATAGATGATTTGGATAGGATGGCATTTTAACAACATTAATTCTTCTAATCCATGACCGTGAGAACTCTTTCCATTTATTTGTATCTTCTTCAGTTTCTTTCATGAATGGCTTGTAGTTTTATAGATCTTTCACCTACTTGGTTTTATTTATTCCTAAGCATTTAATTCATTTTGATGCCATAGTAAATATCCTTGAAATTCAGAGTAACAAATGCTTATTTTTCACTCTGCTTCATCAATGTTAGTACATTCTGAAAAAATGCAACTGTAGAACTCAACTTCTACTTTATCAAATGCAAAATAGAATTAAAATGCTGCACTTTACCTATTTGCTTATATATGGATTATATATATGCAAATTATGCTAATAATCGATCAGTTTCTACGTGTTCAAGTGATAATCATTTTGTTACTGTCATGAGGGATTTTTTTAAACTTTTTTTTTACTGAGTTACAGTCATTTTACAATGAGTGACTTTTTAAATGTATGTCATGAAAGTAAACACAGTTTTTGATAAAATGGTGTGGAGAAATTCATGTTACTGACAGCATAAACTAGAAGAAATAGCATGCACTTTAAAAGCCAGTCAGATCTTACAGAAACTACTTAACCCTTCTGTGGCTCAGTTTCTTCAACTGAAAAGTGAGAAGTCTATAAACACATTGCAGCATTACTATGAGAATAGGAGGGCAAGTGTTCCAGAGTGGCACATAGTCTAAGACAGCAGCTGGTTTTCATTCAATAGAGTGTTAGTCAGCAACTACTCCGTGATAGGAGCTATGAGAGATGAGGGGCTAAAATTCTACAAAAGTTAATTTTAAAATGATTTATTTACTAAATTGAAATGATCTTCACTATGATTATCTTCAACCAGCAAAGAAAATATTGAAGAACATTTTCTATATATACTAATAATGAAAAAAGGTAAAGCTTATTGAACACTTATAATGCACCCTGCCTACTTTAATTTCCTTTAAAGTATTTTTTAACATTTACAACTGCACTTTGAAGACATCACTATTATTACCCTCATTTTATAGATGAGAAAAATGAGGCACAGGGAATAAGTAAACCAAAGACACACAGTTAATAATTTGTAGAATTGGGAATCAAACCTAGATAGTCTAGATTCAGACTTCAATGTTTTTATCATTGTACCAAATTTTAAATTTAACTTTAACTTTGCATACAGTAAACTTCATTCTTATGGTTATACAGTTCTATGAAGTTTAACATAGGTATAGATTCACGTAACCATCACTATAATCAAGATACGGAAACATAACCCCTCAAAATCACCTTTTGCCACACTTTTTGGTAGACACTTCCCCATCCTAAACTCCTGATAACCATAATAAATCTGCTAACTAATTCATTTATAGGCTTTGTGTAAATAAAAATTCAATTTCTTTTGGATAAATACCTAGAACTAGATGTGTTGGGTCATATTATAAGCATATATTTAACTTTCTAGAAAACTGCCGAATTGTTTTCCAAAGAAGCTATATCATTTTGCATCATACCAGCAATATATGAAAGTTTTAGTTGTTCTGTGTCCTTACCAACACAGTATTTTCAGTTTTTCTTTAAAAAACATTCTAATAAGTGTGTAGAACTATCTCATTGTGGTATACATTTGCATTTCCTTAATGACTACAAATGTTGAGTATCTTTTCACCTACTTACTTGCTCCTCCATGTTTTTTTTTCTGGTGGTAATACGTGTGCTGAGATCTTTTCTCCTTTTGAAAAAATTGGTTCTTTGTTCCCTGTTTTGCTGTTGTTGACTATTCAGAGTTCTTCCTATTCAGAATACAAGTCATTTAGCAGATACTTGATTTGCAAATATAGTGTGTGGCTTCTCTTTTCCTTGTCTTAAGTTACACAGCAAAAACTTTTACATTTAGCTGAAATCCAATTTATCTTTTTTTTTAAATAAAACTTTTAGATTATGTTTTGATACTGTATCTAAGAACTTTTAACCTAACCTAAGATCACAAAGATTTTCTCCTATGTTGTCTTCTGGAAAGTTTTACATTTTACATTTTACATTTAGACATTGGATCCATTTAAATTAATTTCTGTATAAGGTGTGAGGAACTGGTCAAAGTACATTTTCTTCCACAAGTATGTCCAACTGTTCCCTCACCATTTATTGAAACACTTACTTTTCTTCATTGAATTGCTTTATATATATGTCAAAAATAAATTGGTCATGTTTTTATTGGTTTATTTCTGAACTGACTCTGTTCTCTACCCTTGATCTGTGAGTCCAGCATTTCACCAATACTACACTGTATTGACTACTATAGCTTCTTAGTAAGTCTTGAAACCAGACTTGTATGCGTCTTCCAATCTTGTTCTTCATGATCAGAATTGCTTTGGCTATTATAAGTAATCTACCATTCCATATAAAAGTTTAAATGCTGTGACTATAATAAGACTTAGCAGTGACTAAAAATTATGATGAGATTTTTGCCTGATATTAGATTGACTATAAACCAATTTCAAAAGAAATGACATTTTAACAAAATTAAGTCTTCTGATCAGTTTACATATATTTCTCAATTTAATTAAGTCTTTGATTTCTTCCATCAGTGTTTTATAGTATTCAGCACACAAATACTGAATATATTTTGTTATATTTATAACTAAGTATTTCAATTTTTGGTGCTGTTTTAATTGGTACTCTTAAAATTTTGGTTTCATTTGTTCATTGCTATACTTGAAATAATTTTTTAAAAAATATATTGACTCTATATCCTTTATTCTGGGGCAGAGCTTACTTATTTGTTTCATGAGGGTTTTTCTGTAAATGCCATAACGTTTTCTACTTAGATAATCATGTTGGAAACAAAGACTGTTACTCTTTTCTTTCCAATCTGTGTGACTTTCTCTTCCCCTGATTTATTATATTAACTGGGACTTCCAGAATTATGTTGAATAGAGAGCAGACATTCATGCCTTTTCCTGCTTTTAGGAGAAAGCATTCAGTCTTTCACCATTAAAAATGACATTTTAATCTTTTTGTAGCTGCCTTTTATCAGATTAATAAAGTTTCTTTTTATTCTCAGTTTGCAGATAATTTTTATCATGGAAAAGCATCGAGTTAAGCCAAATTCTTTTTCTGGATCTATTAAGATGAACACATAATTTTTCTTTCTCAGTATCATGAATTACATTGATTTTCAAATATTTTACTAATCTTGCATCCTGTGGACAACACTCAATTGACAATAATGCATTACCTTTTTGTATCATTGAATTTGATTTAGTATTTTGTTAAGGATTTTTGCTTCTATATTGGTCGACAGCTTTCTTTTCTTGTAATATTTTTCCTATTTTGGTAACAGGATAATCTCAGCACAATAAAATGAATTGTGAAGTATTCTCTTGTGTTTTATTTTCTGGTAACTATTTCATAAAATTGGTATAATTTTTTCTTAATGTTTAGTATAATTTGCTAGTGTAACAAATTGGGCTTCAAGTTTTCTTTTTTTTGAAATTTTTCAATTGCAAATTCAATTTTTTAAGTAGATATAGACAATTCATCTATTTTTGAGTAATTTGTGGAAGATTGTGTCCTTTAAGAAATTTGTAGATTTCATCTAAATGATAGAATTTATGGACATACAATTTTTTTTTAGTATTCCTCTGTTATCTTTTTAATGTTTATAGAGTCTACAGTAATATCCCTTCCTTCAATCTTTATATTGGTAATTTGGATCTTCTCTTTTTTCTTGGTCAGTATGTATACTTTTTGTAAAGAATGGACTTTTGTGTCAATTTTTCCTCTATTTTTATCTTGTTTTAATTTTACTGAGTTCTGATCTGATTATTATTTCTTCTGTTATGCTTTCTTAGCATTTTCTTTTTTTGCTCTTCTCTTTTAGTTTAAGATGGAAGCTTTAAATATTGATTTGAGACCTTTCTTAATTTCTAATATGATAATTTTATAAATTTCCCTCTAAGCAGTTATTTAGGTACATACCACAAATTTGGATATTTGCATTTTTATTTTTATTCAGGTCAAAATATCCTCAAATTTCTCCAGAGAATTTGTCTGTGACACATCAGTTAGAATTTTTTATACTGAAAACCATAAAACACTGATGAAAGAAATTGAAAGCAAAAATAAATGGAAAGATACCCTGTGTTAATGGATTGGAAAAAAACAATATTTTCAAATTGCCCATATTATTTAAAGCAATATATTGACTCGATGCAATCACTATCAAAATTCCAATGAAATTTTTCATGGAAATAGAACAAACATTTCTAAAATTCATAAGGAACCACAAAAGATCCTGAATAGCCAAAGGAATCTTGAAAAAGAATAGAGCTGCAGGCATCACACACCCTGGTTTCAAATTATATTACAAAGCTATCAGAAGCAAAACAGTATGGTATTGGCATAAAAACAGACAGATAGACCAATGGAACAAAATAGAAAGCCTAAAAATAATCCCAAGCATATATGGTATACCAATTTTTACATGAGTGCCAAATACACAGTGGGAAAAGGACAGTCCCTTCAATAAATGGTATTGGGAAAACTGGATAGTTGTATATGAAAGAATGAAACTAGACCCCTATATTATACTGTACACAAAAGTCAACTCAAAGTAGATCAGAGATTTATTATATTTATGTAAGACCTGAAACCAGAAAAACTCCTAGAAGAAAACATAAGGTAAAATTTCCTTGACATTGGCCTTGGTGATGACTTTTTGGAAATGCCACAAAAAGCACAAGCAACAAAAGCAAAAATAGACAATTGGGACTATATCAAACTAAAAAGCTTTGGCTCAGCAAAAGAAACAAGAAAATAAAAATGAAAAGGCAGTCTACGGGATGGGAAACAATATTTGCAAACCATTTATCTACTAAGGGGTTAATATCCACAATATATAACGAATTCACACAACTCAGTAGCAAAGAAACAAACAACTCAATTTAAAAATGGGCAAATGGGCAAGGGGCCTAAATAGATGTTTTTCTGAAGACATATAGATGCCAACAAGTATATGAAAAGATGCTACATTATTTGTAAAATAAGACATTTTGAATGACAGTTCTTTTTGATAATGTTTTAACCTATTGGCAGCAATATCCTAGATAAAACATAAGAGCACTTTTCTTTTGAAATGATAATCTTTTATTACTCAGTAATGTGCAAAATGGCTCTCCTCTGTCTACAACTGAGCCTCTGTCTAAGTCTCAGTCTTTTCCCAGACCTAACTGTAACATGTGGAGTTGTTTTTTGCTTTGTTTTGTTTTAGTAGTAGGTAAACAAAAGAAAGGTATGTGACTATGGCTAATTTAAAGAAATGCTAATAATCACTATGATAATAATAATAATCAAATGAGAAATTTTTGTAAGATGTTGGAAGCTCATAGATTTGGGAGAAAATCGAAATTCTAATCTTCAGTGAAGTCAGCAGCACCAGAGGAGTCAGAATCCAAGAATAAATCTCTGCAGAATACCACTGTGGTGATAATTCATCGCTAACTGTTCCCATTCTTTTTGTCTCTGTTTAAGAATCAATTTCCAGGGAGAGTACACTAAGTCTACCTTAAATTTACTTATATCTTGACTAATGAGTGATTGTTCCCTTGATCAACTTGCCAATCAAAGATTTCAACTAATGAGAGGTGATATTTCCCTAAAGTAAACTAGGAAACTGTTACCGAAAGAAGAGTTTTCATGTCTGCTTAGCTTCTAAAGGCAACAGATATCTACAGCCCAGAATTTTATATTCTCTCTCTGATTGAGCTTATTTTCAAGGTTCAAAGATAAGTGTATTTTAGGGGTTGGATGTGGCTATGTGCTTTACAAATTTTGCATACAAATGCTTTATATATGTGTGTTTTAAGTTGATATTTCTATAAAGATACATAATTTTTTCCTATGTATGTGTGTTTTTAGTTGAAGTTTTTTTTTAATGGAAGTACTGGGGATTGGACCCAGGACCACATGTATGCTAAGCATGCACCCTACCACTGAGCTATTTCCCTGCCCCCTTTAGTTAAAATCTTAATGGTACCTTAAAGCTACTTAACAGTGTTTATGTGTCAAAATGGCTGCTTTGAGGCTGTACCATGTCAATCAGCATGTCACTTATCATTCATTCATTATTCCCTATGTAACTGTCATTTTTTAAGTTTAAAGCCCAGCTCTTCCTATCACAGAACCTTTTCTGATTGTGCTAGCTCTTAATAACCTTGCTTTCCTTCTATTTCTTATATGTTGTTTTAAAAAACATAATTTAGTAATTAATTATATGTAGAGGAGCATATGTAGTACCTGCAACATTAGCCAAGAAAAATGGGTTTACATCTTCCCAACTGCTCGCTGTCTAACTTTGGTCAGTAACTTCTACTTTCCAGGTCTCTGTATACTCATCATTAAAGCATATGGGTTATATTGTAAAATTTTAAAATTTTGTAAAACCTTGTAAAATTTTAGCAACCTCAGATGGCTATAATAATAAATTTTTTAGAATGTTCCTTTCCCTCACAAGATTTCAAGATTCCTTTACTGTGAACCATTCAGTGAAATGTTACAAAGATTTTAGAAAACTTACCAAAAATACTGAAGAGAGCTTTATTTCAATGGCACAAAATTTTAAAATAATGGGTTTTTTCCCCAAGTGTTTTTAACAAAAAAGGAACATATTTGTAGTTCAAAAAATGGGAAAAGCTTTATTAGTAATGTGATAACTATATGCTTTCTGAAATTTTAAATAAATTGAATGACCAATAAAACAAAATGAAATAGAGAATATGCATATAAAGAAGTATAGAACCTTATTAGATACTTTTTCACATAAAAGTTTACAATTAAGAAATAAGAAGACCAATGTAAAATAAGCTGCCAGGAAATTGATGCCATTTAAATAAGATTTTTCTTATTTTAAAACACTGAATACTTGAGGTTTATTTAGAAGCAGGAATAATATCTATGTTAGGATGTACAGAAAGACATCTAGATTGTCATTATATTATTTATTCTTTTTGGTTGCATATTTATATGCATTTGATGTTACTAAAAATTGAAATGTTTAATTTTTAATTTTTTTGTTTTGTTTGGACAGGCTATGTTATTCGAAAATATAGGTCTTATGGGATATGAAAAATTGTTTTCCACATTAGTAAAACTGGACTACACACAGCCAATTTCAGATGAAAACGTTACAGTGATGGATACAACCTTTACTGATATTCCAGTACGTCTGTACTTGCCAAAGAGGAAGTCAGAAAGACAGAGGCCAGCTGTAATTTTTATCCATGGTGGTGCCTTTGTTTTGGGAAGCTGTAGTAAGTGCATTTTATATAAGCAAATGTTCATGTGTATATGTGTTTGTGTGTATTGCATATTATATGTATTTATGTTAAAATATAGTATATATAATTGGTAGAATGTTGGTATTTATGTTTCTTAAGTATGTGTATGTATCTTAGCAGAGAGATAGATTATTTATTTGAGATAAATATGTATGATTCATACATAAATATTTATTTAAATAAATCATAAAAATATTAGGTGAGATTTTTGATTTTTAAAAAGTCTTATTATCAAATAAAGTTACATTGACAGTGTAAATAAAATGGGAGGTTCAAGTAGTAAACTTAAAAGTTAAGTTTAAAATTACCAAATGACCTGAATTTAGGTTCAGAAAAACAGAAGTGAATAAGATGATTTAAATGTTGAATTAGAAGTGATATTATTTGCAGCTTCTAAGTTCCATATACATGTTCATATTGCAGACAGTGAGGCATCAATACTTACCATGTTGAGGCTTAGAATCCAATGCATAAGTTCGAACTTAAAATGAAAAAATAAAATAGAACTATCAGCTCCTCCCTTAAAGTCTGTTCCCGTGTTATTTTGGAGATCATTCTAAGAAATGCAATGGTGTAGCTAAGATACTTACACACTTACATACATTCACACACACACATTCAAACATACACACACACTCACATACACATATACACAATTGACTTTAGACTTCATATTATTGACTCACCACAAAGCACCGAGTACAAGGGATATTATAGGTACTCAGATGATGTAAGAAGCAAATGAGGACTCCTTTCCTCAAAGAACCTATAGCTCAAATCATTATATCCAGAATTTTGACTCCATGATCTGTTAACGTTTCAAAACAACCACAAATGCCACTATAGTCAGCTGAGTGGTCGCCTTTCATTTTGATAGGTAAGCACATTCTTAGGATGGGTGTTATTATCACAATTTTAAGGATAAAAAGGTAGATGCAGAATGGTTCAGTAACTTGTTCAAAGTCCTATATTAGTAAGTGGTGGAACGAGTAGCCAAACCTAAGCCTGTCAACAAGATCCACAGGCTTAACCCTCACACCACTGGAGAGCAGTCCTATCCTACTCTCAAGGTGGCTGGAAGACGCTGTTCCTTGTTTGTGTGTAGTTTCTCTCCTTCACGTCAATGACACTTTCAAACCTTCAGAGCTCTTTCAAGTCTCTCAGCTCATCCTTCCTCAGCTACCAAGGATGTCTGTCCATAATTCAGCACCACTTCACTCCTCCCCCACACAGCCCGGCCGCCACCCCTCGCCTGCCTCGTGCGTCCTTAAAAATCCTTAACACTATTTTAATCCTTAATTTTACTTCTTTCTAATATGTCCTAGAAAAATGCATTTTTGTCTTATGGCAGAGTTCAATCTCTGCTTTGCCTGCGACCGTATTTACTCCTATGGTTTGGTTCTGTCATTATTTCTCATTCATTCATCTATCTACAAATGTGCCCTCTCTATTGACACCTAAACATGTTACAACTTTTTCAGCCTTGATCTTCCTTGTTCCAAATCACTCTCTCTAGGTAGTCCTCTTTCTCAGGCTCATTTTTATACACAGTGAAATCTTTTCCCATTTTGAATAATTCTTTAAACTCTGTAACTGGAAAATGACCACTTCCCTCTGCTTCACTGAAACTCTCTGTTCCCTTGATTTCTTTGAAACAAATTTCTTTCAACTTTCTTTTGCCTCTCCCTCTCACCTTCCTGTGTTTTTCCCTCTTTACAGCAAAACAATACAAACACAGAAAAACAGGTCTGTCTTTACACTTTATAAGTGTTCATGTTTCACAGTTTTCCTTTCTTTAGTTTTTGACTCTGCATGCTCTTTTATTTAGTCCCTTATACTTTTCAACCTTACCCATCCCCCACAACACTCTGCTGCTGACTTCCAAAGCTGTATTTCCAGCTATAGCAATAGTCCTAAATTACAGATCAATATATACAAATGCAGCATATGCCAGTACATCTGGAGGAACCACAGATAATTCAAGTTTAACATGACCAAATACAACTTATCCCATCTACCTTCCAACAGTTTGAGAAAAAAAGAAACCCAAATAAACAATAACAACTTCAACAAAACAAGGAAAGCAAATGCTCCTCATGTGTGTTCTATCAGTAAATACAGTAAATGTCTCTCAGCATCTGCATTTAATTACCAGTTCTGTCTACCTTTCTAAACATTTTTTTCTTTCTGTCCACATTTAACAAAATTATTTGCCATTAGATTTCCTTCTGCTTACTAAAAATTGGCACGTGCCATCTGCCTCTACAAGGATTGGATCACGCTGGCACTTGCCATCTAACTCTACTTGGATTAAATCACCAGCAGCTGCGGCGCCTGATCTCCAGCACTCCCTGAAAGGAGTACAGAGTGGAGGTCAGGAAGGAGGTGTTCTGTGCTATGGGAAAACTGGCTGAACAGGACTTCAGATGGCTAGATATTTTTAGAAGATTTAATGACCCCAATTCTTGCGTCTCCTCATATCTAGAAAAGCACTAAAATCATTAATGGTGACGTCTGCTCCTCATGACTAGCAGCAAGCCTCTGCCTAAACGTGTGCTTGACTGCACGTCCCCCTCTTCACTGAAATCATGTATAATACAGAGTTTTCCTCCTGCCTCTTTGAAACAGTTTCTCAGAGCTTTCTGGGATGCTGTCTCCTTGGCTGTAGTCCTCATTTTGCCCCAAATAAAACTTAGCCCACAACTCTCAACACTGTGTGATTTTTATTTCAGTCGACACTTCTATGGCTTTTTCTTTGCTTGTTCACCACCATTTCCTTGTCTATGTCAGCCTTTTTCTGCCCTTTTGTTGTATGCAAATCTGGTCATATGACATAACTAAATTCTTTGGTAACCTCTGCCACCTGTTTACAAAGAAATCCCTAGTGTAGTACCTAAGTACTGACACCTGTATTCCTATTTTCCTACGTGGTTCCACTTTATACCCTATTCGTCTCTCAATTCTTATTTCAGGTGTATTACATTTCACACCTGTAAGTGGTTTTCCATTGCTCTTTATTCATAAGGTACACTTTGATATTAACTTTTTCATTTCAGGGCAGTCACCATTGGACCTCCTGAACAGATTGACGGCAAACAAACTTGATGCTGTTGTTGTGGGAGTGGAGTAAGAGAATGACCTTTTGTATTTTTCGTATTATGATTCTTGCCCTTGTAACACAGAAGTCTGATTTCCAAAGAAGGTGCCCAAGCCTCCCAGAGGACTGGGATTCTAGAGTTTGGGATTTTTGACATTAGCATCTTTTATTCGTATCATATTATTCACTCCTCCTCAAAGGGGCCTAGCTTCTCTTTAACCTCAGTCATTATAGAGACCTCTGAGAGGCATCACAGAACATCTTTGGAAACATAGCTGTGGTAATTCTAGGAGAGCCTAGGTGCTCAGTTACCTGTTACACATTTGGGATGTTGAGTTTTGTTTGAGCTGGTAATAAAAGATTAATTTGATAGATACTTTTAAAAAAAATTGAACTATAGTCAATTTATAATATTGTGTTAGTTTCAGGGGTACAGCAAAGTGGTTCAGTTATACATAGATATATACATTCCTTTTCAGATTCTTTCTCATTGTAGGTTATTACATGCTATGAATATATAGCTGTTCTTAATTGGAGGAACATCAGCTGCAAATGTTGGGACCATCTAAGAATTTTAAGTCATTCTCAAAATGAAAGAACTTACTTGCTCATGATTTCTGCCCAAATTTCCATCAGTATACCAGAATGGCTAACAAATGGCCAGTACTTTCTGACCTATTCAGGGGTTCTCTGTACTTCATCCGCAGGATGAAGATTTTTTTCCCACTTCTCCTATCAGTTATGTAGTACAGAAACGTACTCAGAGACTCCTAGCCCAAAGCTGAAGCAAGAACATTAGTGGAATTTCCTGGTGAGAACCTAAGAGGAGTAAACAGAACACACAGGTGGAACTAAGTGCTGTCCTCCCCGTTGTTTCTACCGTAGAGCAACCAGAAGACTGTGTGTTTTCAGAGATATTTCTAATTCATAATAATTAGGATGTTCTCCCTTTCCCTCTATAATATTTTTAACCTAACATACCACTTTGTTATTTTAAATATACTTTTTAAATGGTGATATGTGCTGTACCTAGTTTAAGAATTCCATCAGTTACTTATAGTATTTGTTGTTTTTTTCTACTCTGAAGAACATTTAAAGTAACAGTTACATTTTGATATAGTATTTTGTTTAGTTATACTATATTTCAGATATTTTAGATACAGATTATAATATGACAGAATTGCAAGGGCCATCTGGCCAGCATTTAATGGTTAGTTTTGACCTTATTAATTCACCAATTCTTATGGATAGTGAGATTACTAGTATAGGTAGAAATAAAAAATAAGACAACCCAATAGTGTGCTCCCACATTAGAAGAAAAAATATAGAGGTATATACATATTATACACATCAATGGATGCTGTAATAATTTGCTTTACAAATGACTTTACAGCTGTTAAGCAATATCACTTACTATACTTAAAATATTTGTTTCAAAGCTTCTCTTTTGAATTGTTTTCAGGTCGTATGTAAACTCATCTTTATGTATTCATTCAGGTTATGATATAAAACAGGACATGCTATCTTATGGAATTTTTACCTAAATAAATTTCTAATATAAGAAACCTACAAGTCATTTGCTCTCAGATTTGCTGCTTTTAAAATTTCTTGTGCACTCCCAACAATAGTTGTGAAAATATCTGTCACTGACTACATTGAGAACCTGATAAATGCTACAGTGCATCTCCCCAACTGATTGCACTTTTGCTGACAAATTTACATACAGTTTTACGAAGATGAAGACATAATCCTTATCTTTTGCATCTCCCCATAGAACCCAGTATTTAAAAAACTTTACACCAGAATCTATTTTTTATTTTAAAAAGATATGTTAGTAGTAAGTCCAGGTATGATTGGTGAAATTAAAGATTCAAAGTAAGGCCAATTTTGTTCTCTGGACCTGCTGGTTAAATTGAGAGATAGTTGGATATATGCAACTGAAGTTTAATCATATGTGCTTTGTTGCTTTCTTTCTCTCTCTCTCTTTCTTTTTTTTTTTCCCTGAAGCTACAGACTAGCTCCTCAATATCAGTTTCCTACTCCCTATGAAGATGTCATTTCTGTGGTCAAATTCTTTCTAGAGGATAAAACTCTTGCAGAATATGGAGTGGATCCCACCCGAATCTGTATTTCAGGTGATAGTTCTGGGGGTACACTGGCAGCAGGAGTGGTTCAACAGGTATGTTTTATGTATTATATGTGTTTATAACACATACACACATGCTGTAATTCTAACAGAAAAGAATAATTTTATTTGTTAGAATATTTTTATTGGCCTTATATTTCAAACTGTTCAATGGCAAAAACAAACCAAAAACAAACCTCTTCTGTCCTTTTACATAATTTTATCTTTAGACAGAAGTGGTTTTAGAGGCATGGGGAGAAACAAAATATCATGTTAAATAAGGCTCTTATTTTGCCACCAATTTTGAGAAAAATAGAAGAGTGTCTAGGAGCTACTATTTAACATGACAAGGGATTTGTCGTTCTCCTTGGGTAAAGCATAAAGTCTGCCAAGTACTTGGGATTACTGGAGTTCATGTTTTCAATCAAGGAGAGTGTCAGCAGATACCGTTCGGGCCATATGTCATGCTTACATGGGGGAATCACTATTGTAATAAAAAAGAAAAATGGCCTACATTAAAACCCTTGTTGTGTGCAGTTAAATAATAACTGCCCAATTAATTATTATATTTGAAAAATGAACTCAGTCCAATAGAAAATTCTTACCCCCCAAACCATTTTTTATGGAGCAAATGTATCATAAGCAGAGGGATACATACCTTTACAACTAGCAGGATCTGCTAACTCATCTTGTGGGATCACTTCTGCTGCTAGCCTGAGAAGGTACTGGTTGATTCTCTCTGCCTCTTTTTGTTTATGTGGTGACTGCTGTTTCTTCCACCCAGTCTGTGAGGTGATCCAGTTGGTTTAGCCTGTCTGAGGGCACTGGGGAGTAATCAAGGAGTGGCAGCAGGTATATTGACTTGTCCAGATGTCACTGTTGCAGATGTTGGTCTGCGGCTCAGGGAATTGCTCCTCAGGGATTTAATCAAAGGTTTTCTCCTGTAGAGTGGAAGTGTAAAAGAAGACGAAAGGGAAATGTATGGCGGCTCTTTTCACCCCGTACCTTAGATCTTAGGATGCCTCTTATCTCTAGTAAGAAAGAGAAGCTCCAGCTACAACGCTCCATGTCTTTTCTTGCCCTTCGCATTTTCATAAACTGCTATTACTGTTATATTTCCCATCATATTACACTATTTTCTCCAGAAGGTGAGTTGTATATTAGGAATACTTCCTTTAACTTGGCTCAGTTCCTGTTGAGTCTAGTTAATATGTGAGTTTGGGCATTGGTATTTTACTATTATACTCATTCTTTCTCCTTACTAACATTACTTTAGTTCAAAAATGATTTAATACAGAGAGCTTGTCATCTTCCCTAGGAATCTGGTAACTGTATTTTTATTTGGTGGTCATATGTGAATAAACATGTGTGTGTAGGTATGTGTGAATCATTACTGATGAAAAGTAGGATGACACATTTCAATGCCCTTAAAGTACAAATACTGTCAAAATAAACATTAGGTACTATATCATTTTTATAATTATTTACATCATAACTGCTGATATGATTATTGGAGTAAAGCCTCCCCCTCTTGCAGTTTGGAAGCCTTTGACTCATTCATACTTTATTATACATTTTTTCAGATACAAAATGATCCAGAATTCAAAAATAAATTTAAGGCACAAGCTTTAATTTACCCTGGTTTACAGCTAGTTGATATCTCTATGCCATCTCACCAAGAATATGAGCATGGACCAGTTCTATCAAGGAACATGGCAATTGAACTCGGATGCCTCTATTTGACCAACGATAAAGCACTGACCCAGGCAATGAGAAAAAACCAACACATGCCTCATGGATCAGGACATCTGTTCAAGTTGGTTAACTGGAGTACCTTCCTTCCTGAGAAATACAGAAAGCAGCATGTATATACTGAACCAGTTTTGGGGAGACTTAACACTTCGTTTTCAATACTTTTGGATAATAGGTTATCACCTTTGGCAACCAATGATTCCCAGTTACAAAATTTGCCATTAACTTATGTTGTCACCTGTCAACATGATATCCTAAGAGATGATGGACTTATATATGTCTCACGACTTCGAAATGCCGGAGTTAAAGTTTCTCATGACCATATGGAGGATGGAGTCCATGGAGCTTTATCATTCATGACATTACCAGTTTATTTACGACTAGGTATTAGAATAAAAGATAAGTATATTAATTGGCTAGAAGAAAATCTATAAATCATACATGCAGCTAGCTAGTCACTTAGTATTGTAGTCCAAAGGTTATTTTGAAATTTGTGAGTTTAAGGGACAGAATAGTGATTTTAGTTTTGGATAAACCTAAGTTTAAATCAGAGCAAAGGTTACTGTGCATCTTTGAACAAATTAATTTCCCTAATCTTAGATCTTGCTTAAATGAAGAACTTTCACTGTATTAATCCCACTAAATTTCACTTATTCTGTTTGATAAATTTTAAATATTCACCAATAATAGTAAAGTATAAAGGGAAGCATGATTATAAGCAAAATAGGCACTATCCTTTTCAGGCAGTGACAGGAATGGTAATGCTGAGCAAAAATTTTAAGACAGGAAAATTGCAATGGCATTTAGATGGGGCCAGGGAACCCAACTTATAGTCAAGCCTTTTTTTTCTTTTTTTCAATTTGTGGTCCAAAAATTAATTTTATCCACTCTATGTAAGTTATCACATTTTTCCTCATTCACTTAATATACAAAGTCTTCTTTCAGACGTATTGGTAGACTTCTTTGCCTGTAGAAGGAAAGACTAACATCTGAACTGCAAATCCTTCCAAAAGCCTAAGTGTTTGACCCTTAATCAAACTTTTAGAAATATCAGCCCCGATGGTAGATGAGTTACTGCTTTGATTTCTATGTACTGATTATTTATCCAAGAAGTTCCCTCACCAATTGTACATGGCAGTGAGAATTATTTATTTTATTACTTTGAATTTCTGGAGTGAATCATTTATCCTCACAAGAGTGACGTAACTAAAAAGATATTTAAGCTGATGGTCTCTGGATCTGTTGACTTTCCTATGATGATAGGGCCCACGCTCACATTAGTCCACATGAACCTCATGACTAAAATGTATTCCTGTTAAAGGACATCATAAGCTGTATCTAACATAAGCCCCTGTGATGTTGCTTTTTTCATGGTGCTGTTTTCCCTGTTCTGTGTATTTCCTAAAGCTGAGTAAATGTGTTGCTATATAAATCTAATTGTGTTTTGTTAGTTTGATTGATAATCTGATCCCAAAACACATTTTTGGGGTCATTTTGGTAGCTTGATTAGTTGCTTTTGGGTTCTCTGGATACATAATTTGTTCACTAATCTTTCAGCACATTTCACCACATTAGGCTCTTCTCTGAAATTCAAACACTGAGCTATTACATTCCAAAAGTGTTGATGAATATGTTTTCTTTGCTATTAGTTGCCCCATTGTATGTAATGTGAGAATATAACGTCCTATTTAACAGTTTTCTAGATTCATTTATAAAAGAGAAAGACATTAGTCAAAGATGTCATCTTAAACCAGGCTTGGCAAAAATTTATTTGCATGAATTAATCATTAATCACTCAAATCAAATGAGAAGGCAGTTTATGTTCAAGATTTGTTTTATAAACATTATCCACTAAGAAAATTCTTTAAACTAATTGCAGCATTATTGCATATAATTTTTCATTGATTCATTCACAAAACTTTGAAGGATAAAAAATTAGATATGAAGGTATTAAATGTTCTTGAATAGAAAGAAACTATTGTAAAAAGTTTATTTTTCCAGATTAATATGTATGTACTGAAATTTATGTTCAATCCATAGTATTGCTTTTTTGTTTTTGTCGTTTTAGTGTTCAATAAGAGAGTCTTAAAGCTTATAGGGAAAAGTAAATGTTCAAAATAACTCCTCCGAAAAAAACTGTGGAAGAACAGTGAGAATGGAACTTTATGAGGACTCCAGCATCCAAGATGATTAGAAAAGAACTAAACACATTCAAAAACTAAACTCTTCTGTAACTAGATTATATATAAACATGCATGTACCAAATTGTGCATTTTTCTAAATTTGTTTGTGTAAACGCACTGTTACAGTTTTTACATAAGTTGTGTTTGACATTTTCTATGTTGGTATAAACAGATGGGCCAGAAAAAGTAGGTCTCTCAAAGACAAAGCACAAGACTGCCATGCATGGCTGAGAAAATTGTGAATTACATTTATGTTAACATTCAGTGAAATCCCAGGAAGTGTACAGATAGAACAAGCTGTGGTCTATGTGCATTCTTCATATGCCTAGAGATGTAATGTCACTACTTTTACTAGTTCTTAGCTTTGAGGGAAGCAAATAATATGAACTAACACAATTTTAGAGTCATAAGGGAAATGAAGATGGCTTTGCAGGTGACCTCATGTTCAGCATGAGGCTAAATGGAAAAGTAAATCTTTATAATACCCACTTCTGGAGCACTGTGAAATCAACCTCCTCCAATTAAACATGTAAGCGAATGTGAAATTTCACACCTTTCGCTACATTATGCACACTAGTTTTTGGTACATGATTTTATTCAGATATGATTTTGTTCAGATATGCAAAACACAATGATGGACATATATCTGGACATGTTGATGGAGTGGTTTGTCCCTACAGCTGCAGGATATTCTTGCAACTTCATTTTCTAATAGGATATAGATGCCCCTCACACCATCTCTTGGTCACTATCTTTATCAATGACTATCTTCCACGACCAGGATTTGGCATTCTGTACAATGTTGCCCAGTTTTGAAACAGTGTTATCCAAATTACCCAATATTATTATAAAATTATAGGTATAACTTTGATAGTTTCTCACAAATTGGGTTTGACTACATGTTAACATATAACAGCTGCTGAGTAATAAATTTCTGAAACTAATGCTTTTTAGAATTGTTCTACACTACAAAGTCACATAATCAAATCAGTTTTGGTTCAGTCTGGAATTGACAATGGTAAGCAGTGAAACTAGAGAATACAGAACTTCAGTCTTCATGGTGAATTGTTAAAGGCATTGTGTAGGCATTAAATTTCTATGCAGAAGAAATAAAAGTGGAACCCAATTTTATATGATAAATGAACAGTAAGTTCTATTAGTCTAACGATATGAATAATAAATCAAGAATAAATTAAACTTTGCAAGAAATTTTAGGTATTCACTATATGTCTGACTTACTCTATGGCAAGAAACAGGTAATAATTTTCATTGCTGTCCATAAAGTTATCAGTGTTCTCGCAATGTGAAGCCTCCTACTATCGACCTCATGGGAAGTTGTCATCTTCCAAGCATCTCTGAAGGGGCTGGCATATAACTGACTCAGAGCCCTTTGTGCACTAGGCAGCACCTTTTTGGGGTTGTACTAAAGGATGGGGATTTTAGTGTATGGTAGTAAGGAGAGAGATTCTCGCAGTCTCAGCATGATGCTTTAGAACAGCGGGCACTGGCAGAAGAAGAGTCACTAGGGCCCAGGACAACATGGCAGATGTGGTACTTGTAAGCTGCCTTCATCCTGTCTCTGCTTTCTCCCTCTTGCTCCTTTTCCCTTTATGCTAACATCTTAATATCTTGGCATTGCTTCTAGCTTCCTTTGATTCAAAATGGGGTTTTTTTTTTGCAACTCCTACTAGAAAAACCAGTGTTGTTGCTTTTAAAAATAAGACCAAATAATGCTATAAATTTAACTTCTATGTTTCTTCTGTATTTCAATATAATTTGGCAAGGGAAGAGATTGGATGATGGGTTCTGCATGCCTCTAGAACAAGCAGCACCTGCTAGCTCATCTTTTGGAACAGGTATGTCTATTTCTGGTATTACTCGAGAAAGATGTGGTAAAATCTCCTTCCCCCTTTCTGTTTATAGGGATTTATGTGGTCAACTGTTGTCTGCTTCTTTACTTGACTGAGGCTGGCATGTTCATGAACTGCATATTTGGTTTAGTAAATTATCTGTCCTAGGCCACTGCAGAGGAACTCAGGGCCTGGGAAAGAGACTGCAGGCTAAAAGTGTTCATCTGTTGGGGCTTGTCACTGCGAGACCAATTCTCTAAATACATACTAGAATTTCCAGCCCTAAATGGCACCAGCAATGACAAATACTAGAAATGTGAGTGACAGAAGCTTTTATATAAGAAACTAAAAATCATGACATGGATGCTATAGGGAGTGAATGGTGGTTGGTTGTTTGCTGACTAAATTTTAGAATGTATCTAAGATGAACATCTCTTTCCATACTAAGGTCATTGAACCTTTCCAATGAATAATACAATGTCTATTACAAAGATACAGGACACCTTCAGAAGGGAATCTGATTAAGAACTTTGGCTGGAGGGAGGGGACACTCTGGGCAATGATGACCCTGAAAGTCATCAACTCAGCAGTACTAAGCAAATTCTCACTCTCTTATTTAGGAGTGAGGGAGCAGAGAAGGCTGACTCTGAACTAAGGAAAACTGCAAATAGAAAATGAATGTTAGGAAAAGGGATTCAGTCTTTTTTTTCCCCCCAAGGACCTTAAAAGACATATTGCTGAACGCTTGGAGCCAATGAGAAATCATTCATGTGGTGCTGTATTGCATCCAGAGGGCTCAGAACAAGAGTGGCAGAAACAGATGGAGTTCTGGAATGTACTACATGCTGACTGTCCCTCTGGGCTAGAGATAAAACTTTAAAACTAATACATCACTTGATGTTGATGTAAGATGGCAGATGGCAGATGACATCATGTCTTAATCCAAGACTTGTTCTTTCTGGAACCAGAGAGAAAGAGAGATGCTTCCTCCAGAGCTGCTTCTCAGAATCTCTTCAGATCCCATAGCCACTAGTCAAATCCTATCCTTACGGACTGAGTTTTAGAAGCCTGGAAATTTATTCATTGGCCCATCATTTTCAAGCTTATAGTATTATGAGTAATAATGCAATAATATCTATCTGAGAGGTAATATTCAGCAATATGAACCTACTGGTAGGGTCAGATTTAAAAAAAAATTTTTAACCTAATTATGATATGGCCTGAGAATATGGTATTATAAGAATGTAATAAACCTCTTTAAAACATCAGATTTAATTACAAAGCTTAATATTAAACAAAATCAAAACATTGTAGCTGTTAATATTACAAACATCAAGTTGATGTATAAATACTACAATGATTAATGAGGACTTGGAAAGGTCTGTGCCATTAAAGATCATTTTCAGACTATCAAAAAATTATGACTCACATGCAGATATAAAAACGAACACATGTTAAAGACTGTATTAATTCATTCAGTGAGGAGACCAACCGGATGTTGTAACTCCTTGAAAAGAGAATTCAAAGGACCAATATAATAAAAAAAAAGCTCAAAGACAATGGGCAGTGGAGGTTGTGCTTAATGTAGGCAATGCATTGTTATAAAATATTTCAAAGACCATCAAAGACTAGAGCCAGATAACCTAGAGACAGATACAGATGACCTAGAGAGTGATCTTTTAGGCAACATACAGTTTTTTGTTGAAGTACATTTTTTTCTATAGTGAAAAGAAAAGCAAGATGAAGATAAAGTTCTCTACTCTTTAAACCACAAGAACAATTTTGTAGGTGAACTATATCTGTAGGTATGTAGAGATGGATGGATAAGTCAACTGGAGAACTTTAGGAGGTGTGGTTAAAGCAACAATAGCAATCAGAAGTGAGACTACTGCAAAAATAAGACACCAGTTTTGAGGCTTAATCATCTGTTATTTAAAAGGACATGAGATGTGTGAAGTGATGATAATGATTATTTTCATCTGCATATGCCTATATGTTCAATCAGTTTTACTTGGTAGTTACTTTTATTATTAATGTTATCATAACAGATCAAATCAGCTGCTCTAAAGGCAAGGAGGTTTTGATTAAGTAAGGTGACAGCCTTTCAGCACTGCAGGAAGGGAATGATCTGAGAGGTGTGGTCACTGGGGAAATTCAGAACTCTGAAGGCCCGTGAAGGAGAGTGCAGAAAATGGGATGGAAGGCACTTGAAGAATGTGACGCACTTTTAACTCTGGCTCAGCCCTGCATGCCATCCTGGTCCCTCAGGCAGCCTATGCTAATTTTAGAGAAAGTCTTAGAGCTCCTCATTCTAGACTCGGTAGACATGAGTGAGCATTCTTCCTACCAGCACCAGCTGTGGGCTTCGGATTTTATCGTTTCTCCTTCTTGCTGAAGTATCAGGGTATGAGTCTACAGTTCCAGTAAGAGGTCAGGGCTTATGGATCTGGGAGCTTAGTTTGTGAATTTCTGCCCTCTGGTTTCAAGGTGATGAAGCAACAGGAAGATAGTACATACTGCACTTTCTGCCAGGGGTTCCCTCACACACAATTCAGTGTCATCAGATCTTATGTGGATGACTGGGTGTCTTTCCAGTACCACTTCCCTGTCAACCTAACTACTCGAGGTCAGACACAGTTACCCTGAATAACTTTTATAGATGGATGAGCAAATAATTTATTGTACAAACTGAGATAATTGTAAATATGAGGTGGGGAATAAGCTGGGATGGCCTCAGGCAGGAGGAGCACAAGGTCTCCTGACAAAGTGTGTAACATTTCCCCAGCTCCCTCAGCATAAAGCTCAGATTCCTGTGTGACTTGTGGAGCCTGAATTTATCTCCAGGCTTATCTCTGTGTTCTTGGCTGTTCCCTATAGTTAGGCAACCAAACCCAAACTTTTCAGGTGACTCCTGACCTTTCTTTCTGCAAGGAAGGTGCTACCTCTTACCCACAAGCGCCACAAACACCTGAGGATTATCTATTCAAATAGCTCTAATTCACTTCTTAAGAGATTCTTACCTCCTCTATGATAGCTTTTGCTGACCCTTTCTCAGGTCACCTGAGAATTTCTCAGAATTCACTACTAAAATAAAAGGGGGGAAAAAGTGTACGCAAACACACATGCACATCAATTCATATGTATAGACTCTATCTCTTTACAGCTGTTTCTTCAGTTACTGCCTCCGTGGTTAGTGGCAAGGAAAAAAGGACAGTCTACCACAGATGCATAAGTCATATATTTTGAGATGTTTTTCATTTTGATAATAAAAATTTTGAATATACATTTTTCTCTGAGTGCTGTTTGAAAGGCTTTCTGCACTTTTTGATATCTACTTATTCTAAATATTTTCTATTTCAATTGAGTCTTACTTGATATTTGAGTTTAGACATTAAAAAAAATTTTTTTAACCTAAATATAATATTATTACCCGACTCTGAATCCCTAGGAAATCTAGTTTATTCTCGCACAATTTAAAACATGGTGTATCTTTTCAAATCTCTTTTAATCTACAGGTACACTTGATTCCTAATTTACCTGTTGAAGAACCTGGGCCATTAGACTTTCAGGGCTTCCTGAAGTCGGGATTTCACTGATTGCACACTCCTTTGCAGTTTACCATGTTTTTCCGTCTTCTATATTTCCTGTGAATTAATCAGTTGGAATACAGAGGCTTGATCAGATTCAGGTTCAATCTTTTTGACAAGAATATACATGGTGGAGTTTTCTTTTATTAAGAACAGAATTGTCTCTTTTCTCATGTTAGAAGCCACCGAGGCTCAAAGTACAGATTGATTAATTCACTGGAGATTGCAAAATGATGTTTTAATTTGATTATTTTACTTTTACACATTGTATCTGGAAATTTTTATACAAGATGATCAGGCTGATGTATTATTTAGTTATCAATGGCTCATTTCATATAAGAAAGGTAGGAAAATTGTTGATTATTTCCTTTTACCTGTCTACTTTTCAAGATTATGAATTGATTCCCTGTTATCTTCAGAATTCAACCAATTAATTAAAAATAATATATCAGTATGGACCCAAGGATTTAACACTATTTTATTGATTAATTACTTATTAAAGTAGCTCACATTTTCCCATTTGGGGCCAGTGGAAGCTCTTTTCAGTCCACTCAATATGACTTTGGAAGTCATTGAGATCTTCCTTGCAGTCTGGTATGCCAATATTTTTCAGGCTCATCTTATATATTCCTTAAAACTGATTTAGAATTAGCCATTTATCCAGAAATCCCTGGTTTCCTGTTAATATCTGATTTATGTCAATGGTGATATTTCAATACCACAATCTGAGCACTAAGTTTTTTTCAGTGAACAAAACTAGGAATTTTACACAAAGGCACACTTTAAAAGATAAAGTAATTCTTGATTTCTTTCTGGTATTTCCAGCTCAAATTCAAGGGTTGTTACTTAATCTCTTTTATATCACAACTCGTTTTTCCACACTGTTACATCTATTCTTTGTCATGTGTGGCCACTGAAGTCTCTGCTTAGTTAGCTTAGTGGTCAGATAATAATTGGACAGAGATCTCCTTAAATGCCTAGAACCAATAAGGCTCCAAGCCTTTTCTGAGAATCTGTGTGTGTACTGGGGCATACTTTCAGTGCTCAAGGAAGGCAGTTTATTACCCTTCCTTAGCTATCACTTCCAGCTTGTGAGGAGTTTTGAAGTGAGCCAGAGATTAGAACTTAGAGCTTTCTCAGATTTTTCCAAGGCATTTGCACAGCTCTTTACATGCACGTGGCCTTTTAGATCCCCGCTTTATTAGGCAAAAACAATCTACTGGAAAGTACATCAATGCTAGTACGAAAACAGAGTTCAGATGATATTAACTGCAAAGGGGCTTAAGGAAACTTTCAAGTGATAGAATTGTCATATATTCTTTATTCTGATAGAGAGTTATACAGGTGTATATGTTTAGAAAAACTATTATAATTTATACTTAAGTGGGTAAATTTTACCTAAATCTTTAACTAAAAATGAAGGCTGATAACTTTCAAAACTGATGAAATCCATAAAACAGGGTATATAAGGATGCTCTATGCTATACACATCATGATATAACCACTGAAAACTAAAGTCAGAAATAACAAAACACAGAGACATAAAGGTAGATAATCTTCAAATCAAAGAAGCAATAATTAGATGAAAGCTGGCCTCACAACAGAAACAGTAACAAAGTAATAAAATAAGTGCTGAAAAAAAGTAACTGTCAACACAGAATTCCACTCTCCACGATATAGAGGTGTGGGAAAGGGCATCCAAAACTCCACAGATATTAGTCAGCTGATGTGTGATGCAAATCTGTGGGGGAACGAAAAAGAACAGTTTATTCTGAACTGTGTGCGTGGTGTTTCATAACCTCACAAACCAAAAGCCATGCCTAGGGCATTCAGGAAAGACTGCACCACACATCAATAAAAAATAAGCATTTTAATAATTAAGTTAATGATAGGCTTTGAAATTAATATGTACATTTTCAAGAGGTCAAACATATACTTATGTTGATTGACCCCTGATTGGATTGAATTCTATCTCTAAAAATTACTTTCCCCTAAGTACTGATCCCTGATCGATAAGCCTGAGAATTGTGGGTTTACTGATCTGTGACTGTTCATCTATTTACTAGGTCCTGACACATCAAACAGAAAATCTCCAGTTCCTCACATCTCTAAAGAACCTCCTGGTGACCAGCTTTATGGGCAGATCTCTCTCAGGCCCTCAGGATGCAGCAGGTATGAGTCCAATATCTGTACGTGATGTTTCCTGCCACTCTAGGCTAAATCCTTGGTTAGATTAATTTTAAATACCACTTAACCATATGAACAAAGTCACTATATAACCCTTGAGAAAAAAAAGAAAACCTGTTTGTTTTCTGAGATGCTTTTATTGAGACTTGTGGTACTTCAGTCTAATAAAAAGTTCCAGCTTAATGAATGGTAGAGCTTGGACAAGACCCTACACCCCCTATCTTTTGGCCCAAAGCTTGGTCCATTACAAGCAGGTTTTGTTTACATGGTTTGTAACCCATGCTAACAGCATTACCCTGGATTTTGACTAGATAACAGCTTTTTTTTTTTTTTAACTTCTTACAAAATGTTGCAACAAACCAATCACAAAGTGTACTTCGTGATTTATTTAGAGATGTCATTTAGGCACTGATTAGGATCTTGATAACAAATCTGTTTTGGACTGATGATAGCATCACAGGGTGAAGAAACACTGTGGGAACTTTTAACCGTCTGCTAATAATATAAATAGGAATTGACGTGTTACGTATATCTCAGAGTCTATGTATTCACAAGTTTCTACTGATGCTGTACTGTTTACATTAAAAATTAGCCTCTTGTTTTTCAGATGATAATATTACCTGAAAGCATTCTTAGTCTTTGTTCGTTCTGCTACTTATTATTCAGTAATTACGAAAAAATTTTAATCTCAGCACTGTGAAGAGACTGGAAAAAGGGACAGTATGGGATTCAAAGCTCTCTGTTTGGGGTTACTGTGTGTTCTCTTTGCCTCTCATATTTATATACCCACATCGGGCAACATGGAAGAGCACTGGGAAGTAACAACCTTGGATATAATTACTAAAACCTGTACATTTATGGTAAGATTAACATTTTTTTTCTCCTGGTTATTGGGATGCCTTGTTGACTAAAACGCAGTGCTTATGAACTTTCTATTAATTACTGTTTTAAAATTGCTTGTTTATTAGAATAAATGGATGACATAAAATTAAGTAAATAAAAGTTGCTACATCTTTGCAAAAGAGAGAATTCTTGCAAGGATTTTATGTCTAAATGTAAAGACATCATATATTGTGACATACATAAATAAATGCTTTGAAATTTATTTGATAACTTGAATTACATTTGAGTTTTTAGGGACAGTCTAGTTCCATAATTATCTTATAGGTTATAGATACAGATCACTGATGTTTGTACCTGTTTGATGTCAATTTAGAGCTCTTACTATCTCAATAGCTTCCATTTACCATCTTCATTTCTAAACTGCTGGATTTCAGGGATTCCACAGGGAGGACTGAGTTCAAGCTCCTTGGCAAGGGGGAGATGTGGTTTGAAGCTGACCACATTTTTGAGCTCTTACAATGTATAAACTTTCTATAATATTAACTCCACTCATCCTCATTATCCTCCAGTTATTTTACCAGTTTCTAGAGGAGGAAAAATATGCTCAGAAAAGCTCATGCAGCTATAAGGTGACAACTTCAGAATTTAAACCCAGGTCTACCCCATTTCAAAATGAGTATTCTTTCTGGGCAACCAGAAAGATTCTTTAATGAGAATAACCAATAGGAAGCTGAAGGAGAAAATAAAAACAGCAGAAGATGATCAGGGAAGAGAGAGTAATCCACATTATAAGAGGGAGAGGCTGTTCCACGGTGCTTTGTACAGCAGACTACAGTCCTGTGAAACCACAGCCAATTCCTACCTGTGTCTGTTAAATTCTTATATTTTTCTCTCTGATCACTTTTAGAGACTTACGTTTGCCATTACTGTCTCTTTCTCCAATGCTTTTACTCCTTGATTTAATAAAATGAAAGAATATGTGGGTAAGCAAGTGTCAGCTCCAACAAACTGTGAAATTATCTTTTTTGATTAGTTATGTCTTAAAACTCAGTGACTGACACTGATATTATCATCAAAATTACAATAATAGCAGAACATCCAACTCTAAAATTTGACTTTCACTTTCTCAGCTAAAAACTATCCTCACATTGTTCATCTATAATAAAATTATTCACTTTATGTATCTGATATTGTAGATGGGTTACCCTTTATTTAAAAAAAATAAGAAAAGCATCCACATAATTACTTTAAAGATTATTCTAGTAAAAGTAACAATCATTGGCTTTTCTTAAATAAAATAAATAAAATAAAATAAAATAAAAACGATTTTATTCTTGTCAGTACTGAATTTTGTAACTCAAAGTTGTTATACCATTAAGAAAGATTAACTTTTTAATATATAAAGGGGATATAAAAATTAAAGTTTTTGATAAAGTGGCCTTTGAAAAATAAATGCATTACCATGTATTTATATGTTAAATTGGAAGGCAGAATTTTATAGAAGAAAACATTCCCAACCCTGAAAATTTTCCTTAACTCATGTATATTTTTTACCTATAAAATGGCAATACTAATAATAAACACTTAACAGAACTGCTCTGAGAATTAAAGATTATGAATGCTAAAGCTTCTAGTAAAATAATCTCTAAAGTGGTAGCTTTTGTTATTGTTCAAAAATACTTAAGTTATCTGTTCAAAACCAGAAAATATCTGAGAAATGAGAAACAAGGCAATTTGCCAAAAATCTAACTTTTAAATACCAATTCAACAAAATGAAAAATTAGCTTCATTTACCCATTTACCAAAAACTTACATTAAGGGATATTCTACTTGATTATGTTCAATTAGCATGAAAACACTTAAGAATTCTTCTTAGTGAAGAATTATAAAATAAGACAAGGTTCATTGAATACTTCAGTGTGCCAGGCACACTTTTTGTGTGCATAAGAAGTTCTAACTCACCTACTACAACCCATTGAGGGATTTATTATTAGAACTGTACAGACAAGGAAACTGAAGTACAGAGAGTAATTTGTTTAAGATCATATAGCCAGTAAGTGGTGGTAAAAAAGCATGGTCTAGAAAAATGGGCGCAATTCTGGCTTTGACATTTACTGGCTGCAACTTAAGAGTTTAGGCATACTTCCTCATCATTAAAGTATGAGGATTAAATGTTCTCCAAGACCCTGTAATACCTTAAACTCTCTGGAATAACCGTAGTAATAAAGGCTGCTTAGTGTACTATTGACCATGTCATTTTTAAGGTTTTTCCTTTGAGTAAACTGTATAGTGACATGTCACAAAGGTCCTAGAGAAGCTGGTTAGAAATATTAAAAGAGCTTTTTTTAAATGATATCAAATAGGGGATTGTGGGAGTAGGGGTGGAGGACAAAGAACAGGAGTCTATTTGGAGAGGAAAACCAGGACATTTGAATCATTAGCAGTGTGGTCATAAAATTTTGGATTAAGTGAAATGCACAATAAAAAAATAAAAATATGACAGCATGCCTACAAAAAAAAAAGAAAAGAAAAGAAAAAAATGATAGTTGTAAGACCTGGACATTTTTCAGACAAAAATTTATAATTAAGAAATAATTACAACAGGTATTTTAAAAAAGCTACCAGTAAATTGACAGCTTTTGAATGACTTAATTATTAATCTAAAATATAGAATACTTGAGATATTTGAAGGCAATAAGTTTATGCAATAAATCAATACAATGTTATTTTGGAATAATTTTTAGAAACATCCTATTTCTGTTTATTTTGCTAAAGTTTTCTTCTTTTATTTCCTCTTTAGATGCATTTAACGTTTATTTGAAGATGAAAATATTTATAATTTTGTTTTGCTCTTACAGGCTAAGTGTTTTGAAAATATAGGTATTATGAGATATGAAGAGTTTATTTCCATGATGTTTAGGCTGGATTATACCCATCCACTTTCAGATGAAAACCTCACCATGACTGATACAAAATTTAATGACATTCCAGTACATTTGTACTTGCCAAAGAGAAAGTCAGAAATCCCAAGATGAGCTGTAATCAATATTCACAGTGATGCTTTTTGTTTTGGAAGTTTCAGTAAGTTCATCATATAAGGAAAAAGTCTAACTGGCTATCTGATTTTGATATAGGAACTATTCAATATTGAATGTAAATATACCTAATTATGTATCCATGCATATATGCAAACTTATATGTATAATATGTATACATATAGCTATAAATATTAGATATTCAATAGAGAGTTAGACATATGTTTGATTAAAATATCATGGAGGTTGTGACTTCTGTTTTTGTTTTGTTTTACTTTTTGGTAAGTATTTTCTTCTCAGTTTTTATACTGAATGAACTTATAGCAAATGAAAGTAGGATGTGAACACAAATCAAATCGTAAAACTTTTTATCTTTGGGATCAGAATATATTCAGGAGCAGAAACACTGAAGTGATACAGATGTTTTACATGCAAATCAGAAGCATATGTTGTTGGTTGCTAGAAGATCAAGTTTGTAGGTACTCCTAAATAATGCTAACAGTGGTAAAGCTTAGAATGGTCACTAGTCTCTATTCAAAAAGGAAAGCACAAAATAGACCTAAGTTAGAATAAGCTCTTCCCTAGTCTAGTTTGCCTACTTATCTCTGGTAATGATTCTAAGAAGCATATACAGCAGATTCAAAATAAAAACATGTAGAAATTTACCTTTATGAAAATTCTGGAAAGCTATCATAGATTGGTGCTGTATAGGGAGACCCAAATAATAAAATTAAATAAATGAATAGAATTGAGCAAAGATACACAGGTAATAAATTACTTTTTAAATGCATTTAATTTTTTTCTTTCATTTTTTTGTTTAATTTGGTTCTAAATAGTTTGAGAACCTTATGAAGATATATGAAATATAGCAAGCTACACTTAAACAAATATTAGCATTGAAGATTAGTCAAAGAGACAATAAGCATGGAAAATTAAGAAGGCACAAAGACTCATTAATACACAGAACGCTGAAATGATTAGGCTGCAATTCTGGCTTTCTAGTTTTCTCCTCCCCAGTTTTCTGACAACTAACATATTGCGGAAAAAAACATATTATCAGCTACAAATTTCACAGTGACTTGTCCAAAGAAAATGATTGGGTGACTCAAATAGAGGTTAAAGATTTTATTCAGTGGATGGGCCTGAGGGAGCACTTGAAGACCACAGGACTCCTCAATTGAAGAAGAATGATGGTTTTATCATTTTTTTTTCTTTTACAGGTTGGGGAAAATTGAGTGTATGTCCTTTTAGGTTCAGCTCAAGCAGCATATTCAACTTAAAAAAAATGGGTTTTTTTAGGTTTTTTTTTTTCAATGGGGCAGGCTAGGAGGTAATTAGGTTTACTTATTTATTTTTAGAAGAGGTACTGGGGATTGAACCCAGGGCCTTGTGCATACTAAGCATGCACCTTACCAGTTCAGCTATACCCACCCCCTTTAGTACATTCAACTTTAATGAAAACTCATGGGTGGAGATGGGTCCTGTGTTGATGATCCTTGCCTGATTTGACTGGTAGAATCCTGAAAACCATCACAATATTACTGCTTTTGCAAGCCTTATGTCTTGCCAGCTACTCAAAATTCAGAGGGTAGGGAAGGTAGGTAGTAATATAGTAAAACTAAGGGGGCAAATGTAGAAGGCCAAGGGAAATAGGGCCCCCCTATCATGTTTGTTTTATTCTTTTTAGTCTATAAAGTGAAAAATGAACAAGGTATAAAACACGAAACGACAATTTCCAAAGCTGAAATGAGACTCTGGCCATAGGAAAAGATTTTCTATTATACGATGAACATCTTAAAACTCCTTACAGTCAGCTATTGATTTTTATAAACATCCTTATACATTTAGGCAGATAGTATGACTCCAAGCATATAATTAGTAAAAGCAATTCTAGAAGCATGTAACATGATGCAGTAAAAGTAAACACTCCTGAGGGATGTGATTCAGAGGTGAATTTTATAATATCTAGGGAAGCAGGTGTTCTGCATATGCTTCAGAAATCCTTATAAAAATTGTTTTCCTTCTCAAAGCTTTTGAAAGAACCTGAAAAAGTGAATTCCAAAGCACACACTAGGACAAGGAAGAGAAGAATCGTTGTTTTCTACTGCCAGTAAGGTATAAAGTCTTTAAGATAATGCTTCTCAAGTTTTAGTGCCTCAGAATCAGCATAGAAGACTTGTTAAAAGATTGTTTGACTCAGTAAGTCTATGGTGGGGCCTGATAATTTGCATTTCAAGTTATAAATTAGGCTCCAGTTACTGTTGGTGCTGCTGATCCAGACATCACACTGTGCTAGACTCTCTCTGGTGATCAATGCCGCCTGTAGCCGTGTTCTGGCTCAAAAACTGTTCAGAGTGTCTAGTCAGCTCTGTCTCTCATTTTTCTCCATAAAGATTCTGAGTCTGTGTCACTCCAGGTTCCTAGTGCTTCCCAGTCAACCAGATCAATCTTATTGCTATTTGACAGGAAACAGAAGATATGAGGGATTGTGTGCCCTCAAATTTTTGAATCTTTCATCCTTAGCTCAATCCTCCTTTCTATAAATTTGTTACCAGCTATACCTACCTCTAGCTTCCTTCTTTCTAATACTCACAGAGGAAGAGGCATTTCTTCTTTTGACAAAATTAGTCTTTCTACTTTTTTTTTGCTATCATACAGCTCTTATCCTATTATTTGACTTCATCAGAGTATCTCTATAAATCCTCTGTCTTAATATTTTTTGTTTTTTAGTTCTGAAATGATTCCTCCTAAGCATGTTATTGTATCCTAAACATTCTTATCTCAAAAAAACTTTCCCTACTTGACCATGAATTCCTCTCCCTGATTAGTCCCTTATCGTTTTGCTTTCCTTCCCAGATTCATTTCTATACATAGAGGCTCTAGTCCTTCCCTATTTCCTTGTTTTCCCACCTTTAATTAATTCCTGAAGCTCCATAATCCACTGCATTTGATGAACACCACTCTTTTCTCCTCTTTGACATCCACTGCCCTTCCCTTTGTTTTTTATGACAAAATATCCCCTAGATTTCCTCTGCCAGTCGTTTTCCCAGTCAGTCCCTCTTTCTCTCTCTTCCCCGACTTAAAAACAAAACAAAATGAACAAAATAACAGATTTTCCATATCTACTCTTCATGAATATTCTTGTCCCCCAGAACTCTTTCCTGACCTTCCAATTATGACTCTATGTACTCTGTTTTCCAGTCCCTCGTCTTCTCCAAATTCCCACGTGCTACTAACATCCAGTTCTGAATCTCCTTCTCTTATGTGATTCCTGAGTTCTGGATCCATAGATACAACTATCAATTAGACATTTATGACTGGATTAACCACAGACATTTCAACCTCAATATGACCAAACACAATTCATTATCTTATATCCAAACAGCCTTAGACAACAAACAAATTAAAAAACCACCACCCATCCAAATCAACATCTCATCCTCTTGAATGCTTTCAGTAAGTAACAATTATGGTCAACTAGTTACTGTTGCTTAACACCCACATTAAATTACCATGTCCCATTCATTCCACTTCTGAACATCTTGACCTCATTAACACATTTGTGTTACTTCATGATCCTTTGCAGATACTCCTTTCTGATGTCTCTACCTATTCCCTGCTCAACTTTATTTTATTTTCTACATTTAGTGCTCTGGATCATTCTGACATGCAGGTCTGGTCATATGACCAGACCAGAAGGCTTTGTCTAAATTCTTCCGTGATTCTCATCACTGTATAAAATAAATGTCTAAATCCTTTACAATAGTGTTCACATTTCCAGGTTCTCACATTCTTTAACTTTTTCTTGCCAGTACTGTTCCCTGTAATTTTGTTTCTACCATATTAAGCTGCTGGTCGTTCCCCAAACACATGTATTCTCATAAATCTTTCTCTGTGCTCTAGAATGCCCTTCCCACTTACTTCAAGAAAACTCTTACTCACACTTTTATGTTTAGGTAAAGTACTATTGTGTGTGTGTGCACGTGTGCGTTTGTCTATGCTGGAGGGAAAGTCTATGGCTGGTGTGCCAGGCATTTCAAAATGGGTATGTACATCCAAGTCCACACACTGACTTGCCAGAACCTCTCTCAAAATCTAGTTGCTTTTCTTTAGACTCTGTCTTAAATGTCAAAGAATATGGAGGTTTTGAGGAACCATAGTATTTAGTGTTATGGTTTTAGAGAGTCAATACGTCTATTATTTTCTTTCTCCCCTGAATTATGAACTAATTGAAAAGTTATAAACAAAATTCAGGTAAATGTAAGTCAAAACATAATCATTATTTCTAAAGGTTTTGGAGAATGTGTATTTAGGTATTATTTAGGTATTGTTGATACATCACTTGAGTTAGATTATCCCATCTGTGGTGTCTAGTAAACTTGCTGCCTGGAGAAGCAGAGCACAGTAGAATGCAACAGGCCACAAAAGGCTCTTGAGAGGATTCTTATGTACAGACAGTAGGTGGCAGATGTTCCTCAGAACACCAATTAGCATAGTCATCTTTTTACCCTTGAAGAGACTGACTAAAGAGATTCTACTGCAGAATGTGTCCTGCTGATTCAAGTCCCTCTGCATAGAAACAGGGGTAGGAAATAAAGGTTCCTATGTTACACTCAAATCACGTATCTTTCCAAGTTCAGGGCAATATTGCTTTTTAACTACAGGGAGTACTTTGACATTTATTTCTTCATTTCAGAGCATATGGCTTTTGACTTCCTGAACAGATGGATGGCAGACAAACTTGATGCTGTTGTTGTGGGATTGGAGTAAGAGAATGCTTTTCTTTGGCTACTGTGATTTTTGTCTTTATCAAGTAGAGATTTGACTTCCAAGTCAAGTCAGCTATGCCTCAAATATAATTTTTTTAAAAATTAATGTATTTTATTTATCACCATTGCAACACAGAACATTCCTCAAAGGGGTTCAGTATCTCATTACTCTCCTATGATTGTGGGAAATTCTGAGTGACAACCTAGGGTGAGCATTTTTGGAAAAAACTGTTGCTCTAGACACATAAAACTCAGGTCCTATAAGGCCCTAATTATGCCCCAAGTAACATAGCTAGATAGGAGGGGAAAAAAATAAACAAAACATATTTGTGATGTTAGGCTGTATTGGGCTAATAATAAAATTTTTTATATTAGAATAATTCTTATTTGGAAGTAATAAAGGAGGTAAAGGTTGGGATCTGCTGAGAATTTTAAGTCACTCTCAAAAAAGTGATCTTAAGATTCTTGCACTTTGCCACAGCATACCAGAATGCCTTAAAACAGGTCAATATGTTCTAATTCGTGCTGGTATATAGTCTGGATTTCTGAAGTGGCTATTCTTAGGAGGAATTTTTTCTTCCCCCTCTTCCCTAGTCTGTAGTAACAAAAACTATCTTAAAGACTTCTAATCCAATTTTAGAGGACATAGTGACATAATTGTGTTTTGGTGGTGGTGGTGGTGGTTTTTTAGTTTTTAGGAAACTAAAGTGAAAATTTGATCATCTAAACAGTGATTGCAATCATTGTCATTACAGTTACTAATTAGTACAAAGAAGAACTTCCTGTCTTCAGGCATATTTCTAATTTATAACACTGAGATATTCTTTTTACCTCCATAGCTCTTCAAGTAATCTAAATCTTACCAATTTAAAATCTATTTTAATATAGCGATATTTTTCTGTCTGGCTTAGTCTATCAAATCCTAATGACTGGTGGTGTTCTTTGCTCTAAAAAGACTGAATGTACTGCATTTAAAGTAATAGATACCAACGTCTTTTTGGTATATACGTATGTTTAAATTATACTTTGTTTAGGATTTTCTAAATACAATTCATAATAAATATTTAAGAATCATCTCACCAACATTTAATGTTAAGTACAGATATTCACAAATTTTAGCCTTCTGAAGAACAAAAAGAAAAAGGTAGCCCTGAAAACAGGCCAAAAGAAGTATTCTCCTGTTATTATAGGTCCCTGTATATGGGGGGGTGGGGGGGGAGTCCATTTGTATCCATTGAAGGAATGGTGTGACAGTTTATTTACAAATGAATTTTACCAGAAACAAGAAAGCTGCCTAGCATATTTAAATACTATTTATATTTCAAAATTTTTATCTAGAATCAACTCCTGGGCATTATCCATGATAAGGTATGTGCACTGCTAGAGTGTAGAATTTTTATCTAATGACCTTGAAAAAATAGGACACTTGCCTAGAGTATGGTCTCAGATCTGCTCCCTTCAAAAAATCCATGGTACTTAAAAAAAAAGTTTGGATTGCTAGTTACATTGAGAATATGATATAAGCAATAGAGCATCTCTAGGGCAAAATGTACTTGGACTAATATTTATGCTTATATTCTCAGGGAGTTTATAACACTCTCCTTACTACTTACATGTGATGCCATCCACAGACTTTAGATATAAGGTTGAAAACATTAATACCAATTTTTAGTTTTTCGTATATTAAAAAGTTAGTAGAACACTCAGGTTTGATTTTAGGAAGATTAAACAATAAAGCCTGGGGTTAAATTGTGTCTATTTGGTATTTGAAAGCTACATGGACAGATATAGCCATAAATGGTACTTTTAAAAATTGTTTACATAAATTGTTCTTTTTTAAAGCTATAGACTAGCTCCTCAACACCACTTTCCTGCTCAGCTTGAAGATAGCATCACTGCTATCAAGTTTTTCCTTCAGGATAAAATTCTTACAAGTATGGAGTGGATCTCACTTGAATCTGTATTGCAGGAGATAGTGCTGGGGCACTTTAACAGCAGCGGTGACTCAGTCGGTACATTAGTTTTGTCTTTAAACTGGGAGGTAGAGGTCAAAGCTCACTATTTTTCCCATGCACATACCCAGTTCTTCCAACACCATTTGTTGAAAAGACGATCCTTATCTCATTGGATTACAGTGATGCTTAAGTCTAAAATCAACTGACCATAATGTTACTGTTTCTGACTTCTCTCTTCTGTTCCATGGGTCTACATGTCTATCCTTATGCTAATACCATGCTGACTTCAGCTTCTTTTTTTTTTCCAAAATTGTTTCTAGTACTCCATATCTTTTCCATCAAATATTAGGATATTTTGTCAATTCCTAAAGGCTACTAGAATTTTGATTTGTATTGCATTAAATCTATAAATCTGGGGAGGACTGACATCTTAATAATATTGATACTTCCAATTAATGCATATAGTCCTCTTTAATTTCCTCACTAATATTTTACTATTTTCAGTGTAGAAGTCTTGCAAATCTTTTCTCAGATTTATTCTTGAGTTATTTTGAATAAATTTCATCTAAAATAATATTTTCCAAATGTTTACTGACAGTACATAGAAATACATTTGATTTTTACTTTGGCCTTTCCAATCATATCCTTGAAAGTTTCAAGTATAAATTCTAGTTTGATACAATAAATCTCCTAGAAGAAAATATAGGCAAAACAATATCTCACATACATCTCAAAAATGTTCTCCTAGGCCAGTCTACCCAAGCAATAGAAATAAAAGAAAGACTAAACAAATGAGACCTAATTAAATTTACAAGCTTCTGCACAGCAAAGGAAACCATAAACAAAACAAAATACAACCTACGGAATGGGAGAAAATTTTTGCAAAAGATGAAACTGACAAAGGCTTCATCTCCAGAATATATAAGCAACTCATACAACTTAATAAAAAAAACAAACAACCCAATCCAAAAATGGGCAGAAGACCTAAACAAGCAATTCTCCAAGACATACAAATGATCAATAGGCACATGAAAAAATGCTCAATATCACTAATTATTAGAGAAATGCAAATCAAAACTACAATGAGGTATCACCTAACACCAGTCAGAATGGCCATCATTCCAAAGTCCACAAATGACAGATGCTGGAAAGACTGTGGAGAAAGGGGAACCCTCCTACACTGCTGGTGGGAATGTAGTTTGGTGCAGCCACTGTGGAAAACTATGGAAATTCATCAAAGACTAGGAATAGACTTACCATATGACCCAGGAATCCTGCTCCTGGACATATATCCACAAGGAACCCTACTTCAAAAAGACAGCTGCACCCCAATGTTCATAGCAGCTCTATTTACAACATCCAAGACATGGAAACAGCCTAAATATCCATCAACAGATGACTGGATAAAGCAAAAGTGGTATATTTATACAATGGAATACTATTTGGCCATAAAAATGACAACATAATGCCATTTGCAGCAACATGGATGTCCCTAGAGAATGTCATTCTAAGTGAAGTAAGCCAGAAAGAGAAAGAAAAATACCATATGAGATCGCTTATATGTGGAATCTAAAAAAAAAAAAAGAAGAAAGAACATAAATACAAAACAGAAACAGACTCACAGACATAGAATATAAACTTGTAGTTGCCAAGGGGGTGGGTGGTGGGAAGGGACAGACTGGGAGTTCAAAATTTGTAGATACTGACAGGCATATTCAGAATAAATAAACAAGATTATACTGTATAGCACAGGGAAATATATACAAGATCTTGTGGTAGATCACAGCAAAAAAGAATGTGACAAGGAATATATGTATGTCCATGTATAACTGAAAAATTGTGCTCTACACTGGAAATTGACACAACATTGTAAACTGACTATAACTCAATTTTAAAAAGTTTAAAAAAATAAATTCTAGTTTATCTATTTTTTTTTAACATTTTCTAGGATTTCCTACACATTCATCTCTTCTGTAACTGGAGACAGTTTTAATTCTTCCTTTTCAATCTTTATGCTTTTATTTTCCCTTCTTGATTAGTGCACTGACGAGGGCTTCTAGGACAATATTGAAAAAAGTTATTTTGCTCTGGATCTTAGGAGGAAATTGTTTAATACTTCACTAATAAACATCTGAAGACTTTTCATAGTTGGCTTTTTTGAGATTGAAAGTCCCTTCTATTCCTAGTTTGCTGATAGTTTTTGCATAAATGGATATTTGCTAAATGTTTTTACTGCATCTATTGAGATGACTGTGTGATTTTTCTCCTTTATGCTTTTAATGGGTAATTTATGCCAACTGACTTTCAGATCTTAAATTATGCTTGCATTCCAGGCATGAGCCTTACTTGTTTATAATGAATTGAAATTTTAATATATTGTTGGTTTTCATTTCCTAAAATTAAAGATTTTGTTTTTGAGGGATTTATTTCTATTTATTAAACATTCTTTGTCAGGTTTTGACGTAAGGGTTACATTGGCGTCATTAAATCATTTGGGAAGCAATCCAATTCTTCTTTTAAAAGAAAAATCCTTTCCTCTTAAGTTTGAAAATAAAATACTGAGGGTTGGAGCACTTAGAGGAAGATTATACATACATGCATATATATTTTTATATATACATGGACACATGCAAATATATATACACACACACACACACACATACACATACATATACAAATACATAAACCTACATGTTTATATCGATCTGTAACATCACATACACCTACACATACAAAGCCCTATTGTGGAGCCAGAATGGCACAGCTTCACCTTTGGCTGTGCACCCCAGAACCTTCCTTCAACCCAAGATAATCCACTTTAATCCCCATTTCATATTTATAGTTCTATATAAATTTTCTTAGGGGAAAAAAATAAAAGAAAATTTCATTATCCAAAAGCAGGTGTGCAAACCATTAAACTTATTGACTCCTGAGGTCTCTTCCAACCTGAACTAATTTGCAGCATGTTTGAATAATATGTCACTTATTGGAAAGATCTTGCTGAGGTGGGGTGGAAAGTGTGGTAGAGAATGAAAGTTGAAGACTGACTCCTCTTTCAGATTATTATACCAATTGCTATGCCAAGTCATATAGCAATCTGATGTTGAACTTTATCCAAAGTGGGTATTGTGGCTGTAGAGATTCTGAAAACTGTCCTACAATTACCCAAGAATCATCAAGCAACACCTTGACACATCTATAATTTCTGTTTGCACATTGAAATATTTGCTTGGCTGTGTAAGTAATGAAAGTTTTTGAATGATAATTAGGTGTAGCCACAGAGATTTATGAAAATTTGAAGACCTGCCTTTCAGCTTTCTAGCAGGACAATCCCAAATATTAACACAGCCACCTAAACCAGATGCAATTGTAATATCTGTAGGGCAGCACAAATTTTTCTTTTGAAGTGAATTAAAATTTGACATTATTCCAATCTTTGAATTAATTAATTATACAAGAAGATAGTATCTCTTTAACATTCTGATCTGTTCAAAGAGATTCCTACAGTTGAAAATAGTGCATCAGAACTCAGTATGCTTAAGTAACATAAAAAGATTATTTCCTTTACCTTTTCCTGTTTATTTTTATGACCATACTTTAAGTTACTTGTTCTTCACGGTCTGCTAAACTTTCTACTGGCGTTATATTTTAATCAAAAAGTTTTACTCCCTGTAATAGGTTTATTCTAATTTTGTTTTTTCCAATTTGGGTTGTCTCTTTCTTTATCAGTGGGAACAATAGTTCACAATTACAATGTAATTAATTTGCTACTTGCATGCTTGCCTCATAAAGGATGAATGAACTATAGCTGTTTCAGGGTCACAGAATTTTAGATTCTAGTTTGTGCATGATTATGCTGAGGATGCATTTAATGAGGCATTATTTTCCTTAAGTAGCCAGGTTTTTTGTTTTTGTTTTTGTTTTTTACATGGAAGTTTAAGGGTAAGGGACACTTAACATTAGTCAGGTAAAGAATAATATGTAAGGAATTTCTATTTCTCTGTCTCTGTCTCTCTTTCCCTGGTCTCCTCTCTTCCAAGAGACCTCTATCTGGAAATCAGTTTTGATTCACATGTTTATTTTTAAGTCTATTGTCTATGAATATATGAAATATATTTTCTTAAAGAGATAATGGACAGTGGGTACTAGATATGCACTTCTTTTAAATCCTGTATTATTTCCGAAACCAACAGACAAATCAACCAACCAACCATCAAACACAATCCCTCTGTGTATATTTATGTGTTTACTCTCTTCTCCTGTTTCTTTTACCTCTGCTGGGTTACTTCCCTCTCACCTCCCACCTCTTCAGGGATCTTTTCCTAAGAGTTATTTTCTTTCTTTCCAGTATCTTTAAAAATCTCTTACTTTATTTGTTCTTCTACCTTAGCACATAATCATATCTTGGTTTTCTCATCTTAAAGTTAAAACAAAAAGAAAGACAATCTTAATAAACCTTTCTTAACCATTTATCCAATCTTCTGTCCATCACTCGCCTTTCCTTTTGTACCCAACTTCAATTAAAAATAAATTATACTCTTTTTCTACATACTCATAATGTATACCCTCCTCAATCTATCACTTCATGTTTTGCCCTGGCCATTCATTTTAACTTGCTGTGGCTAAGTTTGTCAACCATCTACCATCTTTTTTTTTTTTCCCCCTAAATCTAAGGGTATTTTTTGTGCTTGTTCTTTCTATACAACTTCTTTTCCTCATTTAAAACTCCTGCCAACTTTTGTCTTAGAGAACCCTTTCTTCCAATGAGGTCTATAAAAGAACTGTCTCTCTGTCCTCTCCTTACTTCTCTTCCATCCAGTTTTATGTGAGATAAAGTCCTTCTCTGAACATCCCTTTAAATCTGGTATCTCCAGGGCTCAACCCTTGGTCATTCTATCTTTTCTCCCATTTACTGCCTAGTCTCCTAGGTTCAGCTCTGATTCATCTGTGGAACACTCTCTAATCTATGCCTTCTACTGAGACCATTGTTATTAGTTCAAAACCCATAAATCCAAAAAGATTTCCCCATCTGCATGTTCCAAAGCACCAGAAACTCCTACAGACCAATCTCTTCTATATCACCTCTATATTACCTGAAGCAGTTTATACACAGTTACCATCTAGTGATCATCTTAGTATTTGCTGCATGTGCATATCCCCAATTAGACTCTAAGGGTTTTGGAATCTGGGACAGTAATTTTTATTAACCTTTATATTTCAAAACCCTGGCAGCATACCTATACTTCTGCCTTCTTCCTCCACCCTTCAGAATATCCCAGGTCCTCCTCTCTTACATCTGTTTCACCTGATTAGCTACTTTTTTTAACCTGTCCCACTGTGTAACAGAACGCAGTCTCACAGATTATCCTCAATGGGTCTTTGTAGGAAAAAATTAGAGATTAAAGAAAGACACTACCCTGTACACTGCTGGAACAGGCAGTAACTGATTGCTCACTTTTAGAAGTAGGTTGGTTTTGCTTTTTTCCTGAGAAGAGTGTGGGTGGATTCATTTCGTCTCCTCCTTGCTTATCCAATCAGTTTCTTTCCTTCTTTGGCTCTTGGTCCAAAAAAATACAGGAAAAGTCCATAAATGTTATATCAGAAGAATGTATAGTGAGCAATGAGGTTACAAAGGTTAGTGGGGCAAATCATGGAAGGGCCCTGTGAGATTTGTTTCCTTGACTCCAAGGGCATTGTGAAGTTATTGAAAAGTCTCAATCACACTTGTACTTTTAAAACATACCGTTGTTACAAAACGGAGAATAGGCTGGAAGGTGAGAAAGAGTGGAAAGAGAGCATAAGGGAAAGAACTACAATACTTTGAGCAATAGAGTGCTGTGAATTTAAGACTGTGGCAATAGGAATGGAGAAAAGAAGATGGATTAGTGAAATAAACTCACAACATCACTTGCCTTCTAGACATAACTCCTTTGTAATCTAGCTCAGATCAATTCAGAACAGTATTCCATTTGGATTACATGCACTAGTACTGTTAGTTTTCTCACATAACTCTCTAGAGGTCTTTTCTAAAAGTTTCTCATTGATTTCAATAACTGGGACAACTTTTTCAAGCCCGTGCCTATGTGGAGGAGAGTTCACAGAAGTGTGCTCCAAGCCTCATTTCGAGACACAATCACCAACTTTGTTCCAGGAAGATTATCTGAATGTATCTTTGTTTAACGCCCTGTCCAGAAGGAAGTACTCTCTTCTTTTTTCATCACATTTGTTGTATTCACTGAAGTTAAAGCAGCACGTACCCAAACCAAGAATATGGCTGGCTCCACCTTGCAATATGCAAATTTTCTCATGGCACTTTTTCAAACGTAATATATATATATGAAAAAAAATAAATATACAAGTATCGTCATCGAAACTTACTTCAATTCACTTGCATCAGAAATCACCTTCACCACCTAGGATTTGCACGTAGCAGCAGCGATAGCGTTGGACACACGTAAAGCCACCATCAGCAATGCCACCACCGGCACCGCTCTGGGCTCCGGAGGCCCAGGTGGGTGAGCCCGGCCTCAGCCCTGCTTCCGCCGTGCCTGTGCTGCCTTCGCGTCAGACCTTCGTGTGCTTCCGCGAGCCGAGTTGCGCCGTGCAGCGTGCGTGCGTGCGTGCGTGCAGATGAGCGTGCGTGCGCGCGCGCGGCTCCAACGCGGTGACGTCATCGTGGTGCCCAGTGGCCTGTGAGATTGCTGCTGAGGCGCTTTTCTTCCCCTGCCCACCACGGTAATTGCAAGGGCGGGGGCGTTTTGCCACATAGCAGTCTTTTTATGAATCGGAAGCATTCACATCAACTGCTGTCCGTGTGATGTATCTTCGGCTTTTATGTAAACTTACTGAGAACATCTGCTTTCAATTTTATGTGCTTTTTGCCTGTTTTGCCTCATCTCAAATCATTCTGTTCACTGACCTCCCTGCAGCTTGCACCCGATAAGAGGCCTGAGCTACTGCCTCACTTCAAAAAGGCGCCGGTTGACGTACGTTGTCGTTCCTGTTTTCACAAGGTATGGCTTGCACAGTAGGGTCAAATGTATATGCTTTTATATTCCACCACCTTTGTGCTATTTATTGTTACACCTTTTCCCAATAATGTGAATATTTGGACATTAATTCCGTCATAAAATAAGCGTGTAAAATATTACCAAAGAGACAAAGGGAAGTATTTAACCAAATCGCTGGTGTCACAGTAATTTTATGAATATAGATGTGTATATGTTTAGATGTGTGTATGCGTGGGGTGTGTTTGTGTGTATAACATTTTGGGTAAACAAAGATGTAAATGTACATTAGAATGTTTCTCTAAGATTAAAAAAGGCTTATGCTTTAACCACTTATGAAAAACAAAAATGAGAGGTAAGTAAATCAAAAGCTTATAATGTTTGATGACCAATAAGACAAATAACCCTCATCTAGGTTCACAGAATTTAAAAAATACAATATTAGGAATGAAAAAGGGCATAGGAAATATTAAAATAATTATAAGCGACTGCTGTAGGCCAATGAGGGTAAAATATTTAAAAACCTAAAAAGCATGGGTAAGATACAAGTAGCTGAAAAAGAAAATGAAGGGTGGGAGGGGATATATTTGGGAGTTTGAGATTTACAAATGAAAATTTACAAATTTACAGTTGAAATTGTAAGTAGGAAGTGATGCCTGTTATCACTAATATTTATTCCTTGGATAAAATACCTGAAATTGATATTGATATTTCATTTCAAAGCCAGGACAACAGAGTGCTTATCAACATTTCTAGCTAACATCTCTATCTCCTTTTCTTCATTCTGAGAGTCCTTGTTCTCATGTACACTGGAGATGATAGAGTTATAATATATAATTGTTCACCTGCTTTATCCTGTATTATACAGAAATTGTTTCCAGAATAATGCTATCACCAGCAGTGTGTTTTTTTTTTAAGGCTTTAGAGTTATTTGCATGGGCTCTCCCTATTTGCTTCCCATTTTTTAAAATAAATCTTATATTTTGATTTTTAGATTTTCAGAAAGTTCAGAGTACAGAGAAATCCTATATACCTCTCAGCCATTTTTGACATCTTACATAACCATAATATATTTCTCAAAACTAAGAAACCAACATTAGAATATTACTCTTGACTAAACTCCAGACTATTTAGAGTTCACAAGTTTTTTTTTCCAATAATGTCCTTTTTCTATTCCAGGAGCTAATCCAGGATACCATCTTATATTTAGTTGTCATGTCTGTTCAGTCTCCTCTGGTCTGTCATAGTGTTAGTTTGAAACCCAGGAGCTTCCTGTAATTTGAAACTGGGTCTAATCTGAAACCTGCCCCAAACATGGATGGCAGGGAGAGATCAAAAAAATAGTCAGATCACTTCAGATTCCTGGGTAGCAGGTTTAATAAGCAAGAAAACTTAACTTTTTGAGGCTTGTTTTGTGCAGTCACATGACGAGTAGATTTCTGCACCTGCCAGCCAGAATCATGAAAGGCTTACATTAGAGGCTTTTCATAGAGGCCTTAACTGAATTAAGTCACACCCACAGTCCAGACAAGTCTCATCAACACATTACGATCTCTAGTCTGTGCTTGCAGCAGCTTCTAGAAGCAGCAAAAGCAAATGGGAAGCATATACCAAAGACAGGAGTGGGTGTGAGGAGCCGCCAACTATCAGGGCCCAGCTCACCATGAAACCAGCGGTCACATTTTCTTGATGACCACCTCTAGCAGATAGTTTCTCAGACTTTGTTTTTCATGACCTTGAGAGTTCTGAGGCGTACTGGTTAAGTATTTTGTAGAATGTTCCTCAATTTGGATTTATCTTATGTTTTCTCATCATCATACTGTACTATGAGCTTTTGGAAGGAAGACTGCAGTCTTCATATTATCATATCAGGGGATACAATGCTGTCAACATAACTTGTAACTGAGGATATTAACCTTATTCATTTGGCCAAAGTAGCTTTTGTAAGTGTCTACGCTGTAAAGTTACTTTTCCCTCCATTTTTCCATACTCCTGTTCTTTAGAAGCAAGTCATTAAGTCCAGCCACACCCAAGGAGTAGGGAGAATTAAACTCTACCTCCTGCAGGGAAAGATATACATCATTTATTTGGAATTCTTTGGTGGGGAAAATTTGTCTCTTCTCTCCCATTTGTTTATTTAGTCAATCATATACTTGTGTCAGTAGGGGCTTACATACATTTGTTTTGTATTTAAGTTATAAACTAGTACTATATTATTTATTTCGATGCTCAAATTGTTCCAGCTTTGGTCACTGACAGCTTTTTCAGTTTGGCTCTTGTGTGCCTTTGACATGCTCTATTCTTCTGATTTTTGAGCACTCTTATTTCTGGCACCACAAGAAGCTTCAGGCTTATTTTGTATTTATCCTGCCTTGTCCAAGCACAACCCAGTTCTTCAGTGAGCCCTGGTTTCTTTTATTGGATAATGATATTTAGAAATAAACATCTGGGGATATGTATTCTCACTGCTACATTTTTTTTCTTAATAGGTGTACTCTAGCTACATATTCCTAGCATGTAGACCTTGTATGCTATACTCTGTCATGGCCACATTTGTTCCTACTCATGTTACCAACTCACTGTGAGGCCAAACAAACCAAAACATCAGATTTTTGGAGCAGAGAAAGGTTTATTACAGGGCCACGCAAAGAAGACAGGCAGCTCGCACTCGAAAAAACCTGAACTCCACAATAGTTTCCGGGGAAAAGGTTTTATAGGCAAAATTTGGCATGAGGGTTGCAGAGTGTGTGATTTTCTTCTGATTGGTTTGCGGTGAGGTAACAGGGTGGTGCCAGGGATCTTGTGCTGCACCTGAAGTTGCCATCCTCCACCTGGGTAGGCGCCTTAGTTCCTCTAGAAGAAGTCAGAGATGTGGTTATGTATATGTATTCCTTGAGGAGGAACCAGAACCCTGCCCCAAGGCTGTGCAATTATTTCTTGACTATTCCCCCTTGTCTCTGCATCCCCTCCCTTCTCTGGTTAGCAACTGTTTGAATCTGCCCTTTGGAACTTGGGGAGGGTCAAGGAGGTTGAGTGAAGCCTATTTCTTACAAACGAGAAGCAGAGGACACAGAAAGGATTTGTACCAGGGAGGACCCCACTCCTGCTCCATTTCAGTTGTACATGTAAATGTATACTAAATGCTCACCATTAGTTTTTATTTGCTGTCTCTCTAATAATTTGGCTGTTCAATCCTTTCTCAGTGTTTTTTGATGCTGTCACATTAACATTCCAAAGGAGGAACTCATAGGGATGATATTTCTTGAGTTCTTGGATATTGATGGTAGTTCTCTTCAACCATTATATTTGAAATTTATTTTAACTGGATAGAAAAATCATTGACATATTATCTGTACCTATATATATGTATATATGAAATTTTCTTTTGGCCTTAAAGTTGCTGTAAAATATCTGAAAATTTTTGATTTTTCTTTCTCCTGTAAGTTACTTGGTCATTTTTCCTTAATGTGCAAGAGATTATTATTTTTTTCTTTAACGTCTAGTAATTTTTACTAAACTATGTCTCAGTGTTATTCTGGTTTGATTTTTTTCCTCCATATGTCATTTACCTTATCAGTATCTAGTTTCAAACACACATGTATATATATATTATATATATATGAATATATATTTATATATATTTAATTTTAGGGAAATAAATAAATATATATATATATATATATAACCAGGGAGAAGGATATATATATTCTTCTGAATATATATGTGTGTGTGTGTATATATATAATTTCAGGGAAATCTTGAATTATAGTTTTTAGTAATTGTTCCATTCTCTTGCTTTAGTTTTTCTTTATTTCATAATATCTGTTGGATGTTCTTTCCCTGTGTTCTTTTTTTTGTTGTTGGTTTTAAAACATCATTTTAATCTTGTTCCTAATCTCTTCTTCATATTTACCTTTAACATTTACATTATCACCCCAAAACATTTCCTCCTGTTTCCCTTAGCTCTCACAACTACTGATCTATTCTCTAGCTCTGTGAGTTTTCCTTCCCTAGAATATCGTATACATTTAGAATCATATAGTATGTAGCCATTAAATTCCTTTTTATTTTGAACTTTTTCCTAATTTTTTTTTTAAATGGAGATACTGGGGATTGAGCCCAGGACTTTGTGCATACTAGGCATGCACTCAACCACTGAGCTGTACCTTCCCCACCTTTCCTAATTTTCAAGCTATATTTCCCCTATGACATTATTTGTATTCTTTGTTCTCCTTTGTGTTCATTCTGATCTAGTCTTCATTTTTGAAATGTCTTGTTTTATGTTGTTTTCTGAATTATTTCTTGATGTTATTAATTGATTTTTGAGTTTTTATTAATTTGGGTTATGTTATTCTTTCACATTGTAGATTGTTGTCTTAATAATTTGGGGTAATTTTAAAACATTAGGATATAGTTTCCTCTGCTTTGTGGGTAAGTTTTTCTGTTATGCTTTCATTGCCTGTAGAGAGGTTAATCTGCTTCTTATTATGCTTGCTCTTATATTAAATCTGAGTAACATTTAACTCTAGTCATTTTCTGATGCTCATTTTTACATGAAATTAGTTATCTTAAGGTTTAGAAGGGAAGAAATGATTTTGTTTTCTAACTTTGACTCTTGAGCTCCCTCTTCTGTTGTTCTTGTGAAACATTCCATTTTTCCCCAACCATTTAATCTGCATCATCTTTTTCTCTGTCCTGCTCAATTAGGGTTTTATTCCCAGCAGTTTCTTCTCAGTGTGGAGCTCTGTCCTGGAAGAGGCCTTGATTGGTTATTGTTAGGGCTAGTAGGATTCAGCCTATTCTAGCTACTTCAGGTCAAACTGCAGATAGCTTGTACTCACCTACCAATAGGGTGTGCAAATCCCTGCCAGTTTCAACTGCTCTCCAAATTTCTTACCAAGATTTTCGGTGAATCTTTGTTGGTGAGTCCTTAGTCTATCAGATGCTCTGTTGCTCCCCTTTGCTTCCTCCCACACAGATGCTGATGCCACACAGGCCTTGGGGTTGTTGGTGGATTATACTTTGGGGTTGTTGGTGGATTCTCATACTTGGAGAATTGTATGAATATATTCTGGCTCATATTTTGCTTCACATTATGTTGTCCATAAATTTTTTATTTTATTGCATAAATTTCTCTGTGGTTTCTCAGAGAGAGATTCGGGGATTTTCAAAAGTTATGGATCATTAGTGGAAGATTTTAATTCAATTTTTTTCAGTAACTGATAGTGTTGCCAAAAGATCAGCCCTGTCCCTGATGAGCCAAACTGAAACTCAGAGACAGGGTCTTGGAGTTTAGAAGAAAAAGACCACTTTATTACTTTGCCGGGCAAAGGAGACTCGCAGCAGGCTAGTGCCTTCAAAACTATGAACCCACCTTGGGGGTGGGGTGGGGTGGTTATCTAGCCATAGCTCAAACAATAAAACATCTATAACAATCAACAGAACCATTTTCTCATCATAAGACTTAAAAGTGGTGTCATGATGCCTCCAGGTGACCAATTCTGTAGCGGCTAGTGATTGTCACTTTTTTGATCTCTTTGTCTTGTAAGCCCCCAAGATGTGGTCTTCTTGGTAATTCAGGCTGTTCTGTAAGTTTACAGTTCTATGAACTTCTCCCTGGAGAACAACTCAGAAACCAAGTATGATTATTACTTTCAATTACTGGAATAAAGTAAAAACAGTAAAATTAATAGCTTTATTTTAACAACAGGCCTGGAGCTATGAGTTGCAGCTAGTCAGTCAGGTTAGTTGACCGTTTTAAGGTCAAGCGTAAGAATAAGCAGTCTGTTCCTAAATGCGGCCATCTTATTAATTCTCCTTCAATAGAAGAAAAATAGAAATTAGTAAGCAGAGAAGATTTCAACAAGTTAACTAAAATGATTTAAATTACAAATATTAATCCTAGTAACAAATAATGGCATAATACACATTCTTTTCAAGTACATATGGAACATTAAAAAATATTAATGGCCATAAAGCAATTACTATCAAATTTAAAATTATGGAAACCATATAAGAGAATATTTTCTGATTACAGTGGTTAGGCTAGAAGATAATAACATGATAATTAGAAAATCCCATATGTTTTTAGGTAACAAACACGTTACTAAATAACTTATGATCAAAAAGATAATTCACTATAAAAATTAGAAACACCTTGAATTGAATGATACTGAAAAACATATATATCAAGACTTGTGGGATGCTCGCCAGTGGAGGCTTAAGGGAGGAGTAAGGGGTAAAGCTGATAAAGCTGATCACCTAGTGCTCAGAGGGCCCAGGGCAGTTTCTGCCAGAGGGAGAAGCTGAGACATGTAAGGGAGTCAAACCCACCCAAAAGTAAGTTCTTGGGGAGCTAAGAAGCAACACACATCCAATCCATCACATTGCCCTCAGAAAGTTGTTCAGATCTTGTCTGGGTTAGGCTACCAAATTAACAAAGGGAAACTATGCCTTAAAGTCCAAATAGCTCCCAGATGGACAGCCGCTCAACTGGAACTCTAGCTGGCTTCATGTACAATTGGAATGAAGCCAGTGCTTGCAGGCACTTACCCCTTAAATGGCCAGGATGGAGCTTTTTTGACCTTCTAAAACTATAGAGGAGTTGGCTTGATAAAGTATTTTCAAAATTCTGGTCGTGAGAGAACAAAAGTATTCCCAGAAGAAAGCTTGAAGTTATAACTTTTATCGTATCCTTGAAATATAAACACAGCCCTCATCTCCTGGGACTACAACCTTGGCTCAATTAGTAGATCTGAAAACTAAAAGAAAAAAAAGGAGAAAGAGACTTTTTAAACTCAAGCAGGAAAACTATGAGGTCTCTGTCTGTGTCTATCTGGATGTATGTATGTCTGTGTATACTTTATAGATATGCAATGCCCCTACCTCCAGATGGTGTCATCAAAATTTATTTTTAAAAGCTTTACTTAATTGACTAAAAGTAAGCATTTAACGTATGAAATATTTCTAAATGTAACTTAAATTAGTCCAAATTTTAAAAGGATCACCTGATGTAGGATTAATCATTAATGAATGAAAAAAGTTTAAATTGATGGTTTAATTAATATACACACATCTTTAGAGTCATCGGCAGTAAGTATGATTCTTTTATTATACCTAGGTTTATTGAGCTCATGTTATCTCTGTTACAGACTTTGTCAGTGAGAAAATTAACTTGGTATGATTATATTTTCATAAGTTATAAAATAAAGATAAATGAGATAAAAGCTTTAGGGTAAAGTCTTTAAAAATAATCATTTTTTTTGGTATGTCTACTTAAAAACAGTTTCTCCAGTTTTTTGTAAATTGAAACTTTCGAGTTCTGCTAAATTAAATGATGGAAATTCACTGAATATCTAGATTATCTTTAATACAAAACATTGATTGTTAAAGAAGTCTATGTTTACCTATTTTTGACCTTATTACAGAGAAACTAAATATGTTTGAGACTATTAATAAATATGTTTTGTGCTTTATTGAAAGCTTGTACTATGAAATGTCATGTATTTCTAGAAATTAATTTTAAAAACAGAACCCTGAGAAAACAGTTTCATGCAAGGTTAGGTCTACTTAAGACTAGATTCAATTTAATTAAATGAATGATTGTAACACTAAACATGAAATGGTGCAAAACTAGAGTTTGTTTTTTCTCTGTTAAGGGGACAAAGTGTTTTTTGAAATATTTGTCTGCTTTTAATAACAAATTGTAAAGTTTCTTTACTTCTTAGGCAATCTGTTTCAAAGATTGCCTTTGCAATCTTTTATTGTCATTTTGATTAAGTGAATAAATATTGCTTCACAGTGACTTGTGAACGTGTTGCCGAAAGACTGGCACCGTCTGTAACAGGCCAAATAACCCAGAGACAAGGTCTTGGGGCTTAGAAGAAAAGAGGCAATTTTATTGCTTTGCTGGGCAAAGGGGACTCACAGGAGGCTAGTGCCTTCAAACCTGTGAGCCCACCTTGGGGGTGGGGTGGGGTTGTTATATAGCTCAAACAATAAAGTATTGATAACAAGCAACAGAATCATTTTCTCATCAGAAGACTTAGAATGGTGACATGATGCTATAGAGGCCAGTGGTTAGATCTCTTTATCTCGTAAGCACTCAAGGTGTGGTCTTCTTGGTAATTCAGGCTATTTTGTAAGGTTACAGTCCTGTAACCTTCTCCTTGGAGAAGGACTCAGAGACCAAGCTTGATTATTTCTTTCAATTACTGGAATAAAGTAGAAACAGTAAGATCAATAGCTTTAGTTTTAACAATGGGCCTGGAGCCATGAGTAGCAACCAGTCAGTCAGGTCAGTTGACCGTTTTAAGAGCAAGCATAAGAATAAGCAATCTGTTAGCCTAAGTGCGGCCATTTTATTAATCCCCCTTCAGTCCTGCTTGGCCAAATGTTTAAAAACTTTTGGTGTCTTTGACAAACTTCCTCAGGTCAAGTTCTTTTTTTTTTTTAATTAGAAATTTCAGGTTTATTTTTTTTTATTTTGAAAAAGACAAAAAATAAAATAAAACCCAAAACAACCAGACATACCAACATTTATGACATTGAGACAGGAAGGAGGCAGGGTACAGCCATTCAAGGAATGCCACAGCAATTGGTGGAAGATTCAACCCCCAGTAGGCCTTGAGGCTCAGGATGATGAGAGATTTAACTTCTAGCAGATCTTGAGCTTCATTATATGCCCATTGTAATATATTAACATGGTGAATAACACGCCCACAGGCACCATGGCCGTCCCAAGGCTAGCCTCAAAAGGTCAAAGGGTGGAAAATGGCCAACTTCCTGGGAATCCCAGCCCTTTCCCCTTAGACTGGTCCTTCCACTTATTAGCATATGAAGCCTCCAAGCCCATAAAAACCAGCAACACAGCGCCTCATGGCCGCCCCTCTCTCTTTGGAGACAGCCTGCATTCTGTCTATGGAATGTGTACCTACTTCTAATCTGAACACCCAATCCCCACATCTCATGGCCTTTCTCTTGCCTTTCAATGTATCTCTCTGAATAAATCTATCTTTACTCAGCTGTGGCTCGCTCTTAAATTCTTTCCTGTGTGAAACCAAGGACCCACGCTTGGCAGGGCACGTCCCAGGGGCTCAACTGAAGCCTGGGACACAGCCCTTCTCTTGCCCCATATCTGTTTTCTTGCATCAATATGATATGAAATCATGAAGAAAATCATGAAATCACATGAAGAAAAAGCTTAGTAGGATGTCTGAAACCAAGGCTGGGCTTGAACAGTTTCTTATGACTATAACTGAAAGTGTCTAGGCAATCTTCAGGAAATTAGGACTACTCTTCTATATCCCATTTATAAAGATCAGCAAAATAGGCTTCAAAACTTAGTGTTTTAGCGGGATAGTTTTTGGAAATTATCCTGTTCCCTTTTGAACAATGTCTTAACTCATCCACTATGTTGAGGTCTTCGTGTGTTAAAGAGTGTGATGAATGCAAGTGTTAGGTAGTTAGCTATGTGGGGGCACCAGGCAGATAGGTGGAGGAAAGGGAAGATAGTCTGGAAGATGATGTTATGCATAAAGAGACTTGACTTCTTCTGAGTGAGTGACAGCAAGAAACTGACAGCCACGATTGCGCAGTAGCAGAAAGGACTTAACTGGACATGACCCAATGTTCATTGTATTATAATTAACATTGTGGTTCAGGCTCCCCTCCCCCATGGCTTTTTCTGTATACATCATGAGTAAGGTCATGTGCAAAGGGGCCAGACATGACTAAGTATTCCAGAGGCAAGAGCTGTTAATCAATCAAGAGACCACCTCTAAGTGAGAATATAAGAGAAAGGGGAGACAAGAACCTCCGCTTTTCCTCCCTTGGGTCAGCTTGCCTCTTGTTCTTGGAGCTGTACTTTTTTATTTTTAAAGGAAGAGGAAAGAGTTATTATTACTTGCAGCAAGTAAGGAGAACACCAGGAACTTTTTCCAAAGCAGTGTCTCCACAACAGCAAAGCTGGGGAAGTTTTAAGCAAAGGGTACATGCATATTCATGAAGGGACTTGAGCAGAGGAGAATTCAGCATAGAACTGGGGCAAAGGTTGACAGAGTCCAAGCTTTAGTTGATTGAAGTCACGAGGGTCATAGAAGGTCAGCATCAGTTCATCCCCCACCTGGGTGCATGCCTTGGTTCCTGCAGATCTCAAAGATCTGTATCAGACTGTTATGTATATTCCTTGAGGAACTAGGACTCTTTTATCACTGAACTATTGGGGTTTTTTTCTTTTTTCTTTCGATTTCTGGTGTATAGCATAATGCTTCAGTCATACATAAACATACATATATTTATTTTCACATTCTTTTTCACTGTAAGGTACTACAAGATACTGAATATAGCTCCCTGTGGTATACAGTTTAAACTTGTTTATGTTATGTATATTAATTAGTATCTGCAAATCTTGAACTCCCAACTTGTCCCTTCCCCCTCAACCATAAATTTGTTTATTGTCTGTGAGTCTGTTTCTGTTTTGTAAATAAGCTCATTTGTCTTCTTCTACTTCTTTTATTTTTTTTAGATTCCACATATAAATGATATCATATGGTATTTTTCTTTCTCTTTCTGGCTTTCTTCACTTAGAATGACAATCTCCAGACCCATCTGTGTTGCTGCATGTACTTTTCCTTTTTTAAATAAATCTTTTAAAATCTTTTGCTACACAACACACTGTCTTCCTACTGTAAACTTATCTTTCAGGTATGACAAGAACTGAGATCTTTACCTTTTGGGTAACACAAGATGAGGGGAACCCAGGTGATACAGAAAATGCAATGGTATAAAAATACTGAAGCATACATTTTAAAGCAAAAGAGAACCCCAAGACTGAAAAGAAGCCAAGCATTGTCGTACTACTGATACAAAAGAACATAACCTGAGATTAAGTATTAGTATTCTACTCCCTTTTATACGCACGACAACCTCAGGTAGGTAAAATATCAGAGCGCTTTATAAGGTAATACCTCTAAAAGTTTTACCATCATGTGCCTTTTTTGTTGTTGTTCTGCTTTTCTTCTTTGCCTACTCCTAAAGCTGCCAGTGAACATGCTCAGGAAATGTTTTAGTGTGTCAGGGTCCCCAAGACTCCCCTCTCCCCCAACCCCAGGTTTGATGACATACTTGGAGGATTCAGAGGACTCAGTATATCATTGTATTCATAGTTATGATTTATTACAGCAAAAGCATACAAAGCAAAAGAGCAAAGGGAAAAGAGGTGTATAAGGGCAAAGTCTGGGGGAAACCAGGTACAAGCTTCTAGAATCCTCTGCTAGTGGAATCCCATAGGATGTGCTTAATTTCCCCAGCAGCTGAGTTATGACATGTATGAAATGTCTACCACAAAAGCTCATTAAAGTTGCAGTATCAGGTTTATTACTGCAGGCTAGTCACATAGGTACCTTCTACCTAACATGTACCAAACTTCTGGATTCCCAGGAAAAAAGCAGATGTTCAGCACAAACCACACTGTACAACCACCTTAGTCACAGCAAGCAACTCTTATCAGTGAGAGTGGAGGGAGCCCTCTTAAAATCTAACTTCCTAGATGCCGGCCAAGCCGGCTTTTCAAAGGATAGCAGCCAGGTCTGCTATGTTACACTTTTTCTGCATACTTAGTGACAATCCCACAGAAATAATCAACATTACTTTCAGATTCAAGACTCTTCTAATTCAGAAATAAACATTTCTTAAAAATGACATAAAGTCTGCTGCCTAAGGTGGTTAATGTGCTCATTAATAAATTGTCACAGCTGTATTTGAATTTTACTGAAAAATGGAATGAAAATATATGAAAAACAAAGGAAAATCCAGTTTGGTCCTAATGAACTTGGAATCTTAGTATTTCAATATAAAGAAGGCTCTTTCAGTATTGCTAGCAGCAAAGTCTATAAACACCCAGGTTACAACTGACTAAAAATGAACTTCACAAGCCTACATATAATTTAAAAATATATACAGTTGATAATCACTTGGCATTAACAGTTTGGACACTAACTTTAGAAGTAAAAAGTAAAGGAGGTACTATAACATCATGATTATGAAGAAAATTTTCTTCAGCTAATATTTTGGGGATATTAGAGGAGACCTCCTTCTGTTGTTCTCACCAGTTGAGTATATTCTCTGCCAGTTCTTCTGTCTCAGTCACCAAAATAACCATCTTTGCTAAAGCCACGCTCATTTTCTTCATTTTGCATCTAAATGAAGGATATTTCTAATTGTTTCAAGATGATTTTCTAATCTCTCAGTGAACATGCCAACTCCAACAAATATACCATGTATCTGTGATAAATAACTTCAATAGGCAAGTTTTCTTGGCACACGGGTTTCAATAGTCTTTGCCTGAGGGACCGCTTCTCTTTGGGCACTGCTTCTGAATGATTATTCATGCTTTGCAGAGTATGACACTTTTGAGCCAAAAAGGAGGATGGACAATATCTGCTGTATCTTTTTCTAGTCTAAGGAGTTCAGAGTTTTTCTGGTAGATTTCAGCTTGGATATCTGTGATCTGCTGTGGTCTGGAGAAGTTCACAAAACGGGAAGCTAATTTCTTAGATATGTTAAACATCTCCTGAGTGATCACCCCTGAAACCACGAAATGGCCCAGCAGTAGCCTGGCAGCATTAGGCATGGACGCCTGGTCCCAGGGGTTTGCCACAGCCATGGCTGGGAGCCACCATGCCCGGTGGCATGGAGAGTAAATTCTAAGTGAAGTTCTTTGACCTCTAGCTAAATTGGGGATGCTTCACAGGGCCCCTGACCATCTCAAGGAGAGATAATAAACTAATTAGGCTTATTTGGTCTGTTAAATTATATGGGAAACATTGTTAAATGAGTAATAATAAACCTCCTTAAGTTATATTGTATGGTAAATATTATTAATATGAATATTCTAGAAATTATATGAAGTTCCTAAAATTAGAAATGTCTTATGTTGTCATTCATAATTCATCATTATCTTAAAATGTTGTATGTTACAGAAATAGCTAGACTTCCAAGACAATTACAATGTAGTCATGTCTTTAACCATGCTTTTTAAGTCTTTTGTCATTTATAGAGTTACTGTCTTATTCTGGTGCTTTTATAAAAATGCTTGGAGATGACTTGCTTTTATGTTCCAAAATGAAATTAGACCTGGTAGCAAAAGGACTTCCACCTTGTGTGAGGGTTATTTCAGCAACAGCCCCTAATATTTAAGGCTACTGAAGAACCAGCAGTAGGATCTCCTTTAACTACTGATGTCTCACACTCATTGAGTTTCTTCTAAACTCTCAGTACACTCGGCACTGTTCTGTAAGCCAGATAACTTGTTAAGAAGTATTGTTGCTTCTATTACTACCTTGGTTAGGTGTAATAACCTTAACCTTGCAACTTTGCTCCCAGTGCCACAGAAAGAAAACAGTCAATACAAGAAGCTCCTATTGATAGGGCTGATCTAATTTAATTTACGGGTAGGTCCTACTTAAGGGCTGAGCAAGGACATTACCTAGCTGGATGTGCAGTAATGTCCACAGTGAACATAACTTAAAGCTTTTATTTACCAGAAACGAAATCAACACAAGCCAAATTAAGTAGCTGAACCTGAGTTTGTCAACTAGCTAAATACAGATAGCAAATATTTATACTGAAAGTCACTATGCTTTTGGAGTGGCAGACAACTTTGGAATGCTATAGAAGCAGTAAGATTTTTACCCTCTTCAGGACAACCTATTAAAAAAAAAGGAAAACAGGTTGTAGAATTATTGTTATACAACTGCCAAAACAGTTAGCAGTTATTAAAACACCAAATCTGACACTATGGAAGCCAAAGGAGATCAGCTTGCTGATGCTGCAGCCATAGAGACAGTTTTAACTACTCATCCTGTCCAGCCTTGAGAATGTCCACTACTCTCCATTAACTCTGCTAACCCCAAAAGATTTCTTTTTACCAGGGCTCAAGAAATATCCACTATAAATGGCAACAAATTGGACAATCTAGAAGAAATGGACAAGTTTCTAGAAACATATAGTGTACCAAAATGGAATCAAGAAGAAATAGATAATTTGAACAGAGTAATCACTAGAAGTGAAGTAGAATCAGTAATTAAAAAGCAAAACAAACAAACAAAAAGCTTCCTGCAAACAAAAATCCAAGACTGGATGGCTTCACTGGAGAATTCTACAAAACATACAAAGAGGAACTTATACCAGTTCTTCTCATACTCTTCCAAAAGATTGAAGAGGAGGGAATACTCCCAAACTCATTCTAGGAAGCCACCGTTATCCCAATACCAAAACCAGACAAAGACACTACCAAAAAAGAAAATTACAGGCCAATGTCTTTGATGAACGTAGATGCAAAAATTCTCAACAAAATATCAGCAAACCAAATCCAACAACACATAAAAAAGATAATAAACTAAGGTCAAGTTGGGTTCATCCTGGACACAGGGATGGTCAGACACACAAATCAATATGTACACTATATCAACAAAAGAAAGGAAAAAAAATCACATGATCATCTCAAAAGAAAAAGCATTTGATAAAATTCAACATCCATTTATGATAAAAACTCTCACCAAAATGGGTATAGAGGGAACTTATCTTGACATAATGAAGCTGAAGGAGTAACCACTCCAGACTTCAGACAATATTACAGAGCTATAGGAATCAAAACAGTGTGGTATTGGCACAGAAAAAGACATACAGCTCAATGGATCAGAATAGAGAGCCTAGAAATAAACTCACAGACCTATGGTCAATTAATCTTCGACAAAGGAGGGAAGAATATACAGTGGAGAAAAGACAGCCTCTTCAGCAAGTGGTGTTGGGAAAGTTGAGCAGCCACATGTAAATCATAAATCGCTGAAGTTAGAACACTCCCTGACATCATACACAAAATTGAACTCAAAATGGCTTAAAGACTTAAACATAAAACAAGACACTATAAATATCCTAGAAGAAAACATAGGCAAAACGTTCTCTGACATAAATCTTAGCAGTGTTCTCCTAGAGCAGTCTACCCTGGTGATAGAAATAAGAGCAAAAATAAACAAATGGGACCTAATTAAACTTATAAGCTTTTGCACAGCAAAGGAAACCATAAGCAAAATGAAAAGAAAGCCTACGGGATGGGAGAAAATATTTGCAAATGATGTGACTGACAAGGGCTTAATTTCCAGAATATACTGACAGCTCATACAAATCAATAACAACAAAAAAAAAATCAAAAAAGGGCAGAAGACCTAAACAAATATTTCTCCAGTGAAGACTTACATGTGGCCAATAGGCACATGAAAAAGTGCTCAATATTGCTAACTATTAGAGAAATGCAAATCAACAGGACAATGAAGTATCACCTCACACCAGTCAGAATGGCCATTATTAAAAAGTCCACAAATGATAAATGCTGGAGAGAGTAAAGAGAAAAGAGAACACTTCTACACTGTGGGAATGTATTTTGGTGCAGCCATTGTGGAAAATAGTATGGAGATTCATTAAAAAACTAAAAATAGACATGCTTGCTTTGGCAGCACATATACTGAAACTAAAAATAGACTTACCATATGACCCAGCAACCCAACTCCTGGGCATATACCAGATAAAACTATAATTCAAAAAGATACATGCACCCCAATGTTCATAGCAACAATAGTCAAGGCATGGAAGCAACCTAAATGTCCACTGACAGATTGACTGGATAATGATGTTGTGTGTGTGTGTGTGTGTGTGTGTGTGTGTGTGTGTGTGTGTGTGTGTGTGTGTGTATGCAATGGAATACTACTTGGCTATAAAAAAAGAATAAAATAATGCCATTCGCAGCAACATGAATGGACCTGGAGATTATCATACTAAGTGAAGTGAAGTAAGCCAGAAAGAGAAGGAAAAATACCATATGATATCACTTACATGTGGAATCTAAAAAATGAGACCAATGAAATTTTGGAGAGGATTTTCCTTTATTAGTTCAAAGTTAATCTGTTTACAGCAAATTTGCTTAAATTACGCTGTCTTTTTGTCATCTTTTCAAGTGAACTAGATATTGCATATAAACAGACTTCACCCAGTACCAGGAAAATTAACCAACAAATGGTAGCTGTTAATGTTCTATTCACTTCTGAATGCTCTGGTTTCTGCTCCCACTAATTTAATGAAAGTATTCTTTAGATGTGATACATTGTAACTTTCAAGTTCAAGGGTTTTTTTTAAAGACTTACTCTATATTGGTTTTGCCATTTACTGATTGTGTGAGTTTGTACATGCAGCTGTTTCCTCACCAGGTTAAATGGACATTATAATGCCTATATGACAGGATTAACTAAACAGCAAATGTGTTAAATAAGGTGTTGGATATGAAATAATTTTGTAAAGTACACGGAACCATAAAAGCACAGGCAATTACTCTGAACTTTTAGAAATAAAGGATTTCGTATTACACCATGTACAGGGACAGATATTAACTAGACTTATTTTGGTGACCACTTAGCAAAATATACAAATATCAAATCATTATTTTGTTTACTTGAAACTAAAATGTTATATGTCAATTATATCTCAATTAAAAAATTACAGTAGGAAATTTCAACACTCTTTTCTATAATTGATTGAATAATTAAACAAAAACATAAGTAATAATACAGAAGACTTGAAGAACAATATCAACCACTTTGCCCTAATCTCCATTTTGAGAAGACCCCAGCTGACACCACCAGAATACACATACCTTTCAGCTGTATTACATAATTTGCCAATATAGGCAATATTCTTGGCTATAGAATGTTTCATAAATTATTTAGATGGAAGTAAGAGAGACTGGATTTACACAAGTGCCTGAAATTTAAAAAAAAAAACAAAACTTGACCGATTATATGAAACAACAATGTCTAAGAAACTGGAAGTCAGAAAATGAAGGACAGTGATCCCTGAGAGGCACTAAAAAAAAAAAAAAAAATTAGCCCTGTACTTTTCCCAGCTTACCCCCTTGAAAGAGCTTTGGTGAAGGAAGGGAAACCAGAGAAACCCAGGAAGATGCTAGTGCTTTTCCTGCTTTGAGAGGCTGTGATGGAACCAAAGCAACCAGAGGTTACAGGACAAAGTACCAGTTTTGCCAGAACAATTTCAGACTCTAAACTGTTAGCACATCATAAATTAATGGTTCTTTAGATAGTCCTCATATCTTGGCCAAGAGTCAGCACCAGACTTTCCAAAATCCTTTGAGGCAAACAGAACTATCCCAGTCCAGTTGTAAAATAACTCTATCACCCATATCTTCATAACTCATTTTATAATGCCCATATAACCAAGTAAAAAAAAACAGAAGGAAGAAAATTACAGATTAATATTTTTTATGAATATAGACATAAAAATACATAACAAAATTTTAACTAGTTAAATCAGTATATAAAACCAGTAATACATCTTGATCAAGTGGTGTTTATTTCAGGAATACAAGATTTAACATTCAAAATTTGATAAAATATATTCATCATTCTAATAGACTAAAGTAGAAAGCTATGCATCATCTCCTTGAATTCAGGGAAAAAACGGACTGACTTTAAAATAAATTCATAATAAAAAGTTCTCAGACTTTCTTTGATTTTATAAAGGTTATCTATGGAGAACTTTGAGCCAACATTATATGTAATGGTGAAAGATTGGATATTTTCCCCTAAGACAGAAAACAATAAAGCTGTCTGCCATCATCTCTTCCATTCAACATTATATTGAGAAATAGTTAATGCAAGAAGATAAGAGAAATGTAAAAAGCATTACAAACTGAAAGGAAAAGGTGAAACTGTCTTTTTCAAATGGAACATGGTAATTTATTTTAAAAAATTTCAAGGCCAGTAATACTAATGAATGAGATTTGAGAATACCAGAACTATATGCAAATATCAATTGTTTTTTATATACTAGGAAGAAATCTAATTAAAACATGTAAACAACTCAGGGATAAATTTAACAAAATGTGTACATGAATTATATGCTGAAAACTTGAAAACATTTCTCAGAGAAATTAAAGATCTAAATGATCTGATACGCTCAATCAGAAGACTTGATATGTTTCTAAGTAAATTCTAGATTCAATGCAATCTTAATCAAAACTCTAGCAGGCTTTTTTTTTCCCCCTTAAGAAATCAACAAGCGGATTCTAAAACTGATACGGAGTTTAAAAGAATAGAGAGTAGCATGAAGTTTTTAATTAAAGTAAATTAAAGAATTAACATTACCTTATTCAACATTTTCTGCAACATTTTCTGCTCCATTAATAAAATGTAGCATTGGCATAAGAGCATACATGTAGATCGATAGAACTAAAAAGAGAATCCAGATATAGATGCTGTAAATATAAGTTCAATTTAATTTTGGCAACATTGCCAGGATAAATCAGTGGGCAAACAATAGTCTTTTTACAAATGATTTTAGAACTCTTGGATGACTACATGTTTTTTAGAGTTTCAAAACTATTCACACAATATATATAAAATAAAGTTGAAATGAATCATTGACCTCAATTTAAGAGCTTAAACTATAAAACTTCCAAAAGAAAATAAGAGAAAATCTTTGTGGCCATACAACAGGAAAAATGTCTTGAGACACAAAAAGCATGAACTAAATGAAGAAAACAAATTAAACTTCATTAAAATTTTTATCCTCAAGAACCAGTGTTAAAAAGAGCCAAGCCACAAAGGTAAAATATTAGATAAACACATATCTGAAAAAGAACTGTATTCAGACTATATAAAAACTCTTCAACTCAATGAAGACAAATAGTCTGGTAAGATAATAAGGAAAATATTTGAAGACATCTTTCACTAAAGAAAATATTTGAATGGCCAGAAAGTACAGGAAAAATTATTTAACAACTGGAGAAAAAAGCATATGTCCATTATCATGAGTGGATAAGTGAATTGTATCTGTACATGTAACAGAACAATATTCAACAATAGAAAAAAACCTGATACATGCAACATCATGGATGAATCTCAGTTGCCTTTTGCTTAGTGAAAGCCAGACACAAAAGAGTACATTCCACTTGCATGTTTTCAGTTACGTAAAATTCTTGAAAAGCAAAACTGTAGTAACAGCAATTCACTGGTTACCAACAGCTAGAGGAGAGAGGAGATTATTAACTGTGGTGTTGGTAACAGGACCATATATGTTTGTCCAAACTTATTTAACTGTTCACTTAAAATTTGTGAATTTTATTGTATATAAAATACACCTCAATTAAACTGATTTTAAAAGAGAGAGAGAATTGGGAAGAAAAAACGAAAATATGATGTTAACACATTTGAGGAGATGTGAAGGAAAGGGAAGCAAAGTATTAGACTACTGCAAAATTCTAAGTGCCAAACTTATTTAAAGCTTTAGGCTCACAGTTCCAACACAGTCAAAATGATAGACTATTTAATCATTATTAGACTTTATCTAACTGAAGAGCCAAAGCATTTATTCTTAATTAGAATAATATTATTAATGATAATAACTAATCATATGAATATAAAGTCACTGGACCATTAAATTTCAGTTTTATAATTGATATCTTTCAGATTCTGTTTTGGCAGAATACTTCCTTTTAACATAGCATTTTATCAAACATTTTGGCAGAGTTTAGATTAAATTTTTTAATTAAAATTTTTGACAAATGGGGAAGAAAACCTTACAAGTGAACTAGATTTTTCTTAACTTTTATTTATTGTAATTCATTAGGAAGTTTCTTTAAGCATTTTAAATTTTTATTATTTCCTTAGTTATAAATAATGAGTACTATATCTTTTGTTGGCAGGTATGTGGGGGATTTTTAGCAAATTATTTACCTTTAGAAAGGGAGAGACCTTTGGTGAATGTGTAAAATATAACCTTACATGTTTAGAAACCTCTTATATGCAGTTAAAACTTTTTGGAAGAGGTGCTGAAAAAGTAACTAGGCATTAAACAAAAACAAAGAGAATTAAAATCTTTTTCAGTGAGAAATGAATGAATGCTGTCACCTTTAAAGAAAAAATCATTAATTCAAACAATGAGTACTGAATGTCTGGGTCAAGGGTTAGGCAAATAGCAATGAAAGAAGCTCTTAAGGTAAGACTTTAAGATGAGAGCTTAAGAGTCATTATTAGGATGACTGACAGCCCTGGTTTTCTCAAGGCTAAGAGGTTCCTCGGGTGCTAAATCTGAGATAGTTTAGACAGAAAAAGACAGAGAAATAATTACAATGAAACATGATACATGTGCTTAGAGCTTTAATAGGAATAAATCTGTGGGTGTTGGGTGCGTGGAACAGGGTCTAGCTTATTTAATGCTGTTATCTAGGGGATGGTCAAATCAGCAGCCAAAATGCCTCCTTTCTAGTCTGCAGTGCTCCTCTGCTTTCTTTTGCACAATTTGTGGTTCTGCAGTGAGGAGTGCAGGGATAAATGTTAATTGTCTTACTCTTGAATGTCTGTAGTGATGAACTACATGTTTTACATCAGACTTAGTCCTTGGTCTTTCTGCAACAACAGTGATTAATTTTATTGGTAGCCTCTTTTATCCCCAATATCTAATAAGAGCTGGTTGAAAATTAGACTGTTGAGGATCAAAACACAAGTTAGCAATTAAATATTAGCAACTAGTGGAGTCAAAGAAAATAAACTTCCATATTTTAGCCAGTATTTACATTTCAAAAGCATTTTCAAGAAAGTTTTGGAACTTTATGAACAGTTACAAGAGTGGCAGATGTAGATATCACTCTGACTGAGAGATAAAATATTGTAAAAATGTTCAGGTTCACAAATGGGTTTGTTTGGTATTTTCCTAGGGTTGTCACATGTGGTATTGTGACATAACAAATTTCATTATTGGCCTTCTGTTTAAGAGATTCAGTCAAAAGTGTGTGCTGCTTTTTAAACTGGATTCTTTATTTTGTTGTTGCTGTTATTATTGAGTTCCTTATATATTTTGGATACTAGCTACTCTCTTATCAGATACATGGTTTACAAATACTTTCTTTCATTCTGTAAGTTGCCTTTTTACACTGTTGATTGTTCCCTTTGCTGTGGAGAAGGTATTTAGTTTGATGTAGTCCTTCCTGTCTATTTTTGCTTTTGCTGCCTGTGCTCTTGGTTTCAAATCAAAGAAAAAAAAATTCATTGTAAAGATCAATGTCATGGAGTTTTTCTCTTGTATTTTCTTCTAGGTGTTTTACAGTTTCAGGTCTTATGTTTAAGTTTTTAGCCCATTTTGAGTTGATTTTTTGTATATGTTGTAAGATAGGAGTCCAGGTTCATCCTTTTGCATGTGGAAATCTAATTTTTAGCAGCACCATTTGTTGAAGAGACTATCCTTTTCCCACTGTGTAGTCATAACACCCTTGTTAAAGATTAGTTGACTCTACATGCATGGGTTTATTTCTGCACTCTCTCTTCTGTTTCACTGGTTTATGTGTTTGTCTTTATGCAAGTACCATAATTGTTTTAATTATTATAGTTTTGTAATATATTTTGAAATCAAGACATATGATGCCTTCACCTTTTTTCTTTTTTCTCAAGATTGCTTTGGCTATTCTGGGTCTTTTATTGTTCCATGTGAATTTTAATATTGTTTTTCTATTTCTGTTAGAAATGCCATTGGGATTTTGATGGGAATAGCATTGAATATATAGATCATTTTGGGTAGTGTGGACATTTTAACAATATTAAGTCTTCAATATATTCATGTAGAACTAAAAAATTGTGCTCTACACTAGAATTTGACACAACATTGTAAAATGACTATAATTCAATAATAAAAAATTTTTTTAAAAAACCAATATTAAGTCTTCCAATCCATGGACATAAGGATATCTTCCCATTTATTTGGATCTTTTTTAATTTCTTTCATGAAGGTATCGCAGTTTCAGTGTACAAGTATTTTATCGTCTTAAGTTTTTATGTAAATATTTTATCCTTTTTGATGCTATTGTAAATGGGATTGTTTTCTTCTTTTTCTTTGCAGTTCGTTGTTACTATATAGAAACATAACTGATCTTTGTATGGTGATTTTGTATCCTACAACATTATTGAATTTGTTTATTCCAAGAGTTTTTTTTGGTAGAGTCTTCAGGGTTTGCTAAGAAGATAATCATATGGCCAACAGATATATCAAAAGATGTTCAACATTGGCTAATCATCAAAGAAATACAAATCAAAACCACAATGAAATATCACCTCACACCTAGTAGGATAGCTGTTATCAGAAAAAAAAATACAAGTGTTGGCAAGGATGTGGAAAAACTGGAACCCACATACACTGTTAGAATCCAAAATGGTGTAGCTGCTGTTGAAAACAGTATAGAAGTTTCTCAAAAAAAGTTAAAAATAGAACTAGCATATGATCCAGCATACTACTCCTGCGTATATATTAAGATGCTTGAAACCAGGATCTTGGAGAGATATCTACATTCCCATGTTCATTTCAGCATTATTCACAATAGTTATGATATGAAACAACCCAGATGTCCATCTGTGGATGAATGGATAAAGAAAACGTGATATATACATAAAATAGGATGTTACTCAGCCTTCAAAATCTTACTGTTTGCAACAATATGAGTGGACCTGAGAGACATTATGCTAAGTGAAATAAATCAGTGACAGTAGGACAAATATTGCATGAATCCACTTACATGAATAATTATAACATAGTCAAACTTACGGAAGCAGAGAATAGAATGACAGTTGCTAGAAGAAGGAGGCAGAGGAAATGGGGAGGTGTTTTTCAGTGGGGATAAAGTCACATTTATACAAGATGGATTGAGTTCTAGAGATCTGTTGTACAACATAGTGCCTATAGTTAAAAATATACTGTTAAGCACTTAAAAATTGTTTAAAAGGGTGGATTTCATGTTAAGCATTCTTACCACACATAACACACAAAAAACAAAGGGACACAAAAAACTTTTGGTGGTAATGATTATGTTTATCACCTTGAGTGTGGTGATGGTATCACAGGTGTATGAATATGTCCAAACTCATCAAATTGTATAAATATGTGCAGCTTTTTTTTGGTATATCAACTATACCTCAGTAAAGCTGTTTAAAAAATGTGTGCTACTTTACCACTGAATACTCTATTCTTTCCCCCAGGCCCTCACACTCCCCACAATGCTATCTCTACTTGATATTTCCTCATAGAAAAGAAAGGAGGTGTTTCTCCTCAGCACCTTTTGGAGGCCTGGTTTGCATAAATCTTTTATGCTACCTGTTTCCCAGTAAGAAGAATATGACCAGTGGACATTGGGCAGAGTTAGACCACACAATTCTTCATGTTTATGTGCAATCTGCACATCTTTAAATCTTAAAGTTCTGCTTTGAAGGACTAATTGTGCATTATCTCTTTGTCCATTTGCAAAATTATAAAAAGACTGTTTCATAAGTAACAAAGGAAATAAGGCTTTACCACTCATTATTCATATGTCTTTCTCCCATTTCCCTTTCTGTACTGTATAAATATGGCCTTTCCCATTCTTGTACCACATTCTGAATGGCCTTATGATATCCTTAAATGACTTACATTAAATGCTGAATTTCTGGGTACCTCAGTTACTGCATTTAGGCAGCAGTATAGGGAAATGAAATACACCGTGTGGGTACAGATGTACCTGAGCTTGAATCTTGATTATGTCCTTTTCTTACTTTAATAACAGTGATACTAATAAAATGAACAGTAGTAATATCTATGATATTACCATTTATTTGGCTATATGTCAAAACCTATGCTAAGCTCTTTTTTTCCTGATAGATATTTTTTACTGAAGTACAGTGATTTACACTATTATGTTAGTCTGGTGTACAACATAGTGATTCAATTATACATATGTGTATTCTTTTTCATAATAGGTTTTTATAAGATATTGAATATAGTTCCCTGTGCTATATGGTAAATCCTTGTTGTTTATCTATTTTATACATAATGATGTACATCTGTTAATCCCATACTCTTAATTTATCCCTAACCCTCATTCCCCTTTGGTAATCATAAACTTGTTTTCTATGTCTGTGAGTCTGGTTTTTTTGTAAATAAATTCATTTGTATTATTTTTTAGATTCCTCATGTAAGTGATATATAATATTTGTCTTTGTCTGACTTACTTCACTCAGTATGATAATCTGTAGGTCCACCCATATTGCTGCAAATGACAATATTTCATTCTTTTTAATGGCTGAGTAATATTCCATTGTGTATATATACCACATCTTTATCCATTCATCTGTTGATGGACACTGACGTTGCTTCCATGTCTTGGCTATTATAAATAGTGCAGCTATGAACACTGGGGTGCATGTATCTTTTTGAACTAGAGTTTTTGTCTTTTCCAGTTATATGCCCAGGAGTAGGACTGCTGGATCATATGGTAGCTCTATTTTTAGTTTTTTAAGGAAACTTCATACTGTTTTCCATAGTGGCTATACCAATTTACATTCCCACCTAAACAGTGTAGGAGGGTTCCCTTTTCTCCACACCCTCTCCAGCATTTATTATTTGTAGACTTTATTAACAACTTAAAAAAATGACTTGAAGCTATGTTCTAGAAAAACTGACCCAAATTCAACAACATAAGTGCTAATAAAATTACTAAAAATGATCAAATCACTAATGAGAAAATGAAAATAAGACATGCATTGTACTTTTTCAGAGCTTCATTAAATGCCTGTGGTATTTTTTGTGATCATGATAGGAGGTGAGCGTAAGGTCCTACTACTCCACCATTTTGACAAGATCCAGAGTATATTTTAAATATTAACTTACATATTTAGAAATATCCCAGTATACATTTTACTATCCTGTTTATAATTGAATGTTTCATTATATGTGTACTTATAACTCATTATGAGAGGAAATACTAAAAAGAAAGCAAACTTTTTTATTAGCTTTTCTTTTTTATTATTAAAAAAATTTTTTAAAGAAAGCGAACATTTAAGAAGAGATTTAAATTCTTTGCGAGAGAGGTATTGTAATTCCCTCACAGTTAAAGAAAAAGTTATTTATCAAACAAACCTGTAATGGAAGGTTACTACACACTAGCCTCTGAGTTTGAGAATGGACATATAGCCTTGAAACAAGCTCTCAATGTTAAGCCTCTGTTGAGAGAGAGAAAAAGAGAATAATTAGAACATGCCATGTACTTTGATAGAGATGAATCTGTAAAGGTGAGGATGTGCAGATAAGATTTCAGCCTGTTTTGATGCTCTCTTCAGAGAAGCATGGATGCTTACTCATATTGTAAACCCCACTGCACTTATTATGTTTCCTAAGCCACAAAACTTGCACAGAACTGAGAGAACTACAAGGAACAGTGATGACATCAGCTATTTCTTTTGTTTCATGCAACCATTCAGGGTCTTGGGACTCAAGTTGCAGCCTGATATAGTTGAAAATACTGACTGTAGGAAAGATGTTCCCCAAGATTTTTTTGTGTTCCCTGACCTACAGCCATGTGGACCAGTCCATGAAGGAAGTAGCCAATTTCTCCTCTTTGTAATCCACACTTCTTTCCTGTCTCTCATCATACAACCCATGGCCCTGCCAGGTTGAGGCACTGCATTGCAGTATTGCCTTATTTCAAGTGGCTTATGTGCATGTGTCATGATATATGTCAGTGTTGGCCTGTGTCTTTCTGCAGCAGTAGGTATTGCTTTAGTTAAATCTCCAGTCCATCAACAACTAGCGAGCACCCATTTGATAAATTGCTTGAGGTCAAGCTATTTTTCCTAGATGGAGTGAGAAGATTGAGGGGAGTAAATGCAACCACTTTCTTACTGGTTTGCTCTCTCCCTGAGATGTTTTACAGTATCCACAATAATATTTCAAGTACATGAGCAGATTTCTGAATCCTAGGAAAGAAAGATTGGTATTGAAAACTTGAGATGAATTCAGTGAGAATCATATACAGGACTCACGAATCACAACTGTTTTCTAAGCATGTGAGAAAAGCCTTAATTTGCTATTGGAAACGTATTTAAATTTTAACAATTAGGTAACAGAAAATAAGATCCTAGATTTTAGTTATTATTTAAATTCCAAAAGCATTTCCCAGAATATTTTGGAAATTTACTCATAGCTGCAAGATTAGAAGTCATCTACATCTCCTGTCTGGCTGAAAGTTTGTTTGAATATAAGTGAAACTGAATATGAGAAAAAAGTCAAAAATTGGGTTCAAAGACAAGCTCTTATATGAGTATTTTTATGGTGGTGTTGTGTATGGTGCTCTATTGTGCCATTATTTTTATTTCCATTTTTTGTTCTCTAGTGTACACATCCACGTAAGGGAAAAACGTCGTTTTCCTAGCATGCAGCATTGCTCCCAAACATACTTGCTTTGTGCATGGTGCTTCTCTATACTCAGTGTTTTCTCACAAATAAGGAGGAAGACTTTTCCCATCAGCTCACTCTTGGAAGCCTGACTTGCTTGACTCTTATATAGTGTATATTAACTAGAAGAAAGAGGGTGATCCCAGTGGACAGTGGGGAGAAAAGTGAACAAAAAATTCTTCATATTCACATAAAAGCTGCACTCCCTTAGTTTATAGAATTCTAATTAGAATGCATTCTTTTCTCCATTTTAAAATGGATTAATAATCCAGCAACAGTCAAGAAGAAGGTTTTGATTCCTTCTTATGCTACTACACTTTCTACACTGGACAAGGTTGACCTTTTCTACGTTGCTACCCAATTTGCAAGAACAGTACTTAAGGTTCTTGCATTAAGTTGCTGCCCTTCATATTTCAGTCTAGCAATTTAGACAGCACCAAGGGGTAAATTTTTTAAAATGAAGAGTGGGTTAAGTCAGATTCATCTGGGCATGAATTTTGATTGTGTTCCTTTCTCACTGTAATTTTAATGACAATAATATGTACAGTGAAAATAATAGTAATTATAATATTACCATGTATTGAAGACCTCCTGGATTCCAAGTTCTTTGCCTAGTTCTTATATTTATTAGTAGTTTAATTCAAACAACAGCCCTATTAGATATGAATTAATAGGACTTTACTATAAGTGAAATTATTGCAACAAGAGTAATCTGAGGGGATGGGGTGAAAAAAGAATAATCTAAGAACCTGCCCTTTGATTATACAGCTAGTAATTATGCACATTTCAATTAGCTCATCTTTAAGATTGTAAGTATAATATACTTACTATCCTTTAAACAATAAACACCCTTATTACATAGGTTATGATTGAACAGAAGAGGGTTTATCTTTCTGTAACGTGTCGGCCTCTTGATCTCTAGCACATGGCAAACTTTTGATTACACTGAAATTGAACTGGCCTCAAAGTGATGAATGCAAGACTGCACCCCACTAGAATTTCAGCTGAAAGTATACTGATCTTAGCATTCTTACTTCATATTGATTTTGGGTTCCTCTCTTTCTTCTTGGGATTCTGTAAATAAAACCTAGAGATTGGTTAGATAGAATTTACTAAGGCTTCCAGCTTAAGCAGTAAAATTCATCAGGAAGATAACCTGTCAAAATTACATTATTTTGAAGAGAAATACATACACAAACACACAAACACAGGATTGGGGAGAATCCTGAAAAGCTTCCCTGTGGTATAATCTTGGGAGGAGAAGAGCAGCAGCTGCAGAAGGTGACAGAAGACTTTTATGCCCTCTCTCTCTGTCTCTCTGTCTCTGTCTCTTTCTCTCTCATGTGCACTTATGAAATAAAACCTTAAGAAGCAGGAGAGAAGGGCATCAAAAAATGTTGTCTTTTGAGCACTGGTGAAAACACGTTGCAGCTGTCATAAGGAAACAAAAAACAGGAACAACGTTAGCAAAAAACCTATGTTGTATAGCGTAGCAGCATTTAAAATGGTAATATTTCAGTAAAGAAAGCCCCTGGAAACCACTTCTCTATTCTCTATTTCTATGAGTTTGACTTAAAAAAAAATTCTACGTGTAAGTATCTGTCTTTTTCTGTCTGGCTTATTTTACTCAACATAATGCCCTCCAGATTCATTCATGTTGTTGCAAGTGACAGTATTTCCATTTGTGAAGCCTGAATATATGTGTGTGGGGGGGTTCACATTTTTTTTTTTGATCCACTTCTTTGTTGACCGACACAGGTTGTACAACCACAGAACCAGCCCAAACTGGCCTATCCTGTTTCTAACAAGATACTGACTTGTTTTTCAAAGACAACAAAACCAAAATACTAATCATGTAGTCAGAGCATTCACAGAGGAGAAAATTTTGACCTCAAATAACTCTTGGAACCAAACCCCACCCCCAGCCAAACCGGAGGACTGGGACATGACCGGAACTGAATTCCAGAACCCTTTCAGAAGCAAAGGGTCCACTGTCCAGGAAGATCCAGTGCTGAAGCCCGTCTAGCATCCTTGACATAAATGGACGAGTTCCAAAGCCCTTTTATCAAAACCTACCCCACCAGCGTTTCTGCATACCAGCTTGTTCCTCCTAGCCCCTTAAATTTTGCTCCAAATCCTGAATCATGGAGACAGATTTGAACTCTGCCTCTTGTCTCCTTGTCCTTCAACCTGGCAATAAAAGTCTTTCCTCAAACAGCAGTGCAATAGTATTATTGGCTTTTATGCATGTTAGTCATAAACTTGCTTGGTAGCAGTTTTTTCCATACCTGGCTACTGTGAATGATACCGCAGTAAACACGGGAGTACAGATATCTTGACATTGGTCTTGGTAATGATTTTTTGGATTTGGCACCAAAAGCAAATGCAGCAAGAGGAATAATAAACAAGTGGGACTATATCAAACTAAAAAGCTGCTGTGCAGCAAAAGAAGCCATTAATAAAATGAGAAGGCAGCCTATGGAATGGGAGAAAATATTTGCAAATGACATATCCAATAAAGGGTTAATATACAAATATACAAATACTTCATACAACTCAAAAGCAAAAACAACAACAACAACAACAACAACAACAACAAAACCCAAGTAACACTTTTAAAAATGGGCAAAGGATCTGAATAGACATTTTTCAAAGGAGACATACAAATTGTTGGAAATAATTAATATACAATCTATAGTAGGAGTAGAAGAGTTCTACTTGAGCCAAACTGTGGATATAGCCCAGGAGGCACAGATTCAAAAAGCACTTGAATTGTGTACTGCCACACTATAAAATGGAGAAGGAATATATTATAGGCAAAACTCACAAAGTTACATAAATTCTTTGTCAAGAATTAGGATTGAAGCTGGCAAGAAATAAGGGTACTTGTTAAGCAAGGATTGGTTGGGGTCTGAAATGACTGCATAGTCACAAGGGGAGACCTTGAAACCATAAGGTTGCAGCTGACAGATACTAGTGAAACTGAGCAGGACCCTTTGGGACCCTCTTGGATATCCAAGCACCCTGTGTTCCTTGTCTCTTGAAGTAAAAGGCTTTGTTTCATGCCTCCTCTGAGTCTCAAACATCTGGCTCTAAAGTTAATGATTAGGAAAATGTGAATATGTAGCAACAAAGAATAGCTATTGGGCTTAGAAACTGATAACACTTTAAACAATAAATTGGCCATATAGCAGAGATAGCATCTCCCTGAAGAACATTGATAACAATGTTTGATGCGTATTCCTAAGTTGTTTTCACAGAAATCAGACTCCCACAGATGGAAACTGCTGACCATAAGCACAAAGACCCAGACTGGTTGATACCAGAAGGATGATGATGCTTACTGCCGTCCCCCCCCCCTTACCTCACCACCAACCAATCAGAAGAATGTCCACAAGCTTATGAGGCACCCTGCAATCCACACCCCTAATGTTGCCTTTAAATACTCTTCCCTCAAAGCCATCGAAGAGTTCAGGTCTTTTGAGCACTAGCTGCCTATTCTCCTTGCTTGATGCCCTGCAATAAATGCTATACTTTCCTTCACCACTATCCAGTGTCAGTAGATTGACTTTGCTGTATGTTGGGTGAGCGGACCCAAATCCAGGTTTGGTAACACTAGCAGATAATATTTTGAGCCTGGCTGGTGGTATCTTTGAATTTTATATAATTCAGAAAATTGAAGTTCTCAGTGATACAGGAATATGTCTAAAACCACATCCACACTGGCCACCTGGCTCCATTTTAGATGCCCTTTGGATGCATTGTATATCTTGTCAGAACAAAGAACAAATATCAAACATGACAAGCATACATTCCTTCAAGTTTTCAAAAGAGACAGGATAGCATGTATACAGTGAGTCAGCAGAATGATTTTGGTGTCTGGGGAGAAAACCTCATCTTCAAAGGAGTACTAGTATTAGTGACATAGGAACGGCGGAGTATTTATCCCTATCTTCAAAGTGGATGTTCTAAACAATCTGGTAATTGCTTTTTTTTTTCAGTGGTTAAAGCAGATGTACAATAGATGTTTGACAGGCCATGACAGGCTGTTCTGGTTGGCATAAAGTTCAAGCCAAGTCATATATAATCCAGGATGACTTCCTCATATCTCAATATATGAAAATTTCTTACATCAAAATAGCCAACAGATACATGAAAAAGTATTCACTGTCACTAATCATCAGCGTCAAAACCAGAATGAGATATCACCTCACACCTATTAAGATGACTGTTTTCAAAAAGACAAAAGACAGATCCTAGTGAGGATGTGGAGAAAAGAGAACCCTGGTACACTGTTGGTAGGAGTGTACACTGGTACTGCCGCTGGAAAACAGTATGGAGGTTCCTCAAGAAATTGAAAGAAAGAAAGTCTCTTAATGATGAAGTTTAATTTTCACATACCTATTTTTATCTGAGAAAGTTTTGCTTTTTGATAAGAGAATTATTGACCACAATTTCTATTATTAATATCTATTACTATGACTTACTACTAATTTTCATCCTAGTTTTTTAAAACTAAAGTATATATTTTAAGAAAGAAACTGTTGAGAGAGACAGAGACAGAGATACAGAGAGAGAGAGAGAGAGAGAGAAATGGATAGGTGATCTTTAAACATTCTCCCCTGGACCTTAAACTGCTATTTAATCCTGTCCAATGCCTTTTCCCTACTGTCAAATAATAAGACAAAGACTATATGAAAATTTGTATTGTTTTGTTTTAATGCTGTGTTGATTGCCAGACAGAGTACCATTAACAGACAAGAAATTCACTGAGTCATTTTTAGAGAAGGAAAAGTAGATATTTTTAAGAACCAAAGACTGAAAGGACAATGGCTGTGGTAATTGTGAATTGAAAACTAACTCTCCAGGTAGTACTGATGAGTCCCCAAGTCTGTATATAAGTCCCCTTGATCATTAGGAAAGAATCTCCAGTTAAATTCAGGTCAGAGTTACTTAAAATTCATGGTTCTTTAAGAGAATTAGTGTTAGAAGTGTTGCAGTGAAACACAGCATTAAATTTTTATTTTCTCCTGGGCATGTAGAGCTGTAACTTAAAATTTTTCCTTTTATACCACCCAGCTTCTATGTTGGAATTCCCTTGACAACACAGCAGAAGGTGATTATCCAAATTCTTTTTCTTGCTTTCTAGGAAGTAGAACAGTGGCAAAGACACAATTTTACATTAAAGTGAGCAGAATTAGCTTAAGGACATGCATGGGACATCTTCATTTCTGATATTATTCAGTAGGGTTATTTAATAACATACCAATTGAAGTTATATATTAACCAAAATAGGATTTGAAAGAGCAAGTTATATATTAAACTGAGAAATAACACTTTAAAAATTGGATGTACAAAGTCTGCTTCAGTGTATTTTATTTTACAAAGTCCTTTATCCTTCCCCAGTTTACCAAACAAGTATTAGCAGATCTAATACTTGGTGCAACAAAGTTTTCCATTATTCACTCCAGAACTACTCCAATCACTACATAGCACTTAAGATAATCAATTTGCATGTAATTACTTAGCTTTTATTAAAGATTCAATAAGATAATAGAAATATATCATAAAAGATGCAGCAGAACTTTTTAATGAATCCCTTTGTTTTCCTCTCTTCTAGGGGCAATGTCCTTCTACTCTATTTTTCAGAATCTTTGAGAAGTAACATACACGTCTCCAGATTTGACATGACTGGTCAGAATGTGAGTATTCACTTTTATAAACTGCACACTGAAACTTGAGCTCTCAGCAGCAGCACCAGTCCTTAGTGCCTGCCATGTGATAACCTGTTGTGCTAATGAGCAAACTCTGGGGGCCAGAAATGATGTAATTCTGGGTGGGGTTTGCCCCTGTCTATTTAGTCTCAGGCACTGAAACGAGGTATAATATTGTCTTGTTTAAGAAACGGAACAGTTGCAATATGGGGAAAAAATTCTTTGACTCCCTGATATTGGGACTCCTTATAGCAAATTATATTTATGAACCTCTCCCAGACAATGTTGAAGAACCATGGAAAATTATGCTGTTAAATGCTATTTTTAAAACGACGTCATATCTGGTAAGTGAAAACATTTATTCATCAAGAGAGGAAAGTTTTCTAAGATTCTAGTTTTGTTTTGTCTTTTCAAGTTCTACATTTGCCTTGGCTTCCTATTGTCAAATTTGCTGATTACTATATCTCTGAATGACCTCAAAGCAGACCACTAACAAGATGACCAAGGAGACATTCAGGTTATATTTCTAAAATGATCTATTCTAGTAGCAGTAAAGTAAAAATATGTGTGTGACAATTTTTATTTTACTTTTTCTACTCTTGTGTGATTTTAAAATTTCATACAAAGCTCAGGAGGCATATGTTTGAGCTACTCTGTAGTTAACCATGACATTTAAACATTAATAATGGATTTGGAGTATATACTATAGACATGCAAGTAGGTTCTTATGCTATAGATTGGCTGACTACGAATGCCTAATAAAAACCATGAGAGGTGTAGTTAGTGGCAATGGATTATTGCCACTAGATCTATTATCTCTATTATGACTACTTCACTGGGACCCTGACCCAGTTTATTCCTCTAACCCTCTCACTACAAAATTAACTTCCTTTCACTGTCTATCTCTCTCTGTCTCTCCATTATGTATATAACAGTAATCAGCAAAGATTGTTTGGTGGTAGAGATTGAAAAATGCTAGTGTGCTGACTGGAAGAAATCTTTGATCTCAACATACATATTTCCAAGAATTGAGAGCTCACTACCATTTTACATAGCTCATTCCATTTTTGAAAAAAAAATTAATTTAAATAAATTTTATTTTTTGAATAGTAATACATCCATATAGTTCAAAAATCAAAACAATATGAAAAAGGTATGCACCGAGACATCCTGATCCTATTCCTTTCTTTATCCCTTCTATTCTCAGCCCCATCTTCTGTAGAGCACCAGTTTTATTAGCTTCTTGTCATTCATCCTGGGGATTCTTTGTACAAGTAATACCAATAATAATGAATACAGTAATAAAAAGATAAATTCTTATCCCCCTTTCATTCTTACATAAGCAACATAAATATTCTATTGTGGTTTTTACATTTTTAATTTAATTGTATGTCCTATAGATGTTTCCACGTCTTCACATATAAAGCCCCCTCATTCTTTTACATGCTATAAGGGATTCATTATGTGTACAAACCATAGTTCATTTAAGGACTACTTGAGGTGTAAACTTTTGTTCTTTTTAGCATTTTGTTATCACAAACAATAAAATGATAATACTTAAAAAAAACAATTGGATGCCAGGTTTTGTCTATGATAAATCTATGAAGCAGGATTGTTGAGCCAGTTGGAATTTTGCTAATTATTGCAAAATTGCCCTATAACAATTTCCCACTCCTACCAAAAAGGTATGAAAATTTCCATGTTCTGTCAGCTTCTCAACAAAGTATATTGTAATTTTTCTCAATTTTGTTTTATCAACAGAAATGATATACTGTATCTTAGTACAACTTTATTTTGTGTTTCTCTTAGTAAGAGTAAGTTCTAGAATCCTTCATGTTTAAGAGCTACTTGTATTTCTTTTCTTTGAACTACCTGAAAAGCTGCATTATCCCAATTTTTAATGGGGTTTTTGTTCTTTCTTATTTCTTTCCATACTAGGGATTAGGCTTTTGTGAAAGGAAGTGCAAATTCTGTTTTCGGTTAGTTTTTAATAGGAATATAATAAATTGGCCATGATAAAGTATTTTTTATTCTTTGTTTAAGAAATATAATTTTCTCGATGTTTAAATTATATCTTCTAGACTTTGATAAGCAGTTGGAAAGGCCTTCCCCAGGATTACAGTAGAATTCACCCATAGTCTCTTCCAGTACTTTTCTTTTTACATTTAAATCTTGCTCAACTGAAATTTATATTAATAAAAAATAAGAGGTATAGAATGAACTTTACTTTCTCCAGCTTGCTATCCAGTATCATTTCTTCATTTCTTTTAAAGTCTCTAGTGATTAGAGATTTGTATAAAAGATGAATGCAAATCAGGCCTCTGAGAAGGAGCCACCTACTTATCTATCAAAATACATCAGATGTAGGTAGGTGAAGTGAAGAGTATAGAGCTCTAAGAAAAAGGTTGATGGTGCACTCAATGCAAAAGGGCTACATTCCTTTAAATGCACAGCGGGTGGCCAAAATGAGAGCAGAATTAGCAATCTAGGAGTTCCATACTCAAGAAAGCTAGAAAACTGCCATAGGAGCCTACCATGAACCCAAATCAGGATTTTTTCATATAGTTAAAGGTTCATTTGCATTTATACAAATATTCACCAATTCAGGGAATACCTATGAATTCCAAATTTTCAGCTGTGATAAAAGTCCCCAAATTGTTCGGGGAAATAATTTTAGAATGTAAATGGTAACCAAAATCTAGATTTTGTCTTACTCTAATAGATGTTAATGATTAATTGTGTTTCCAGGCACAAATCAAGACTCTTCTCAAGAGTTAGAGAAGATATTCTAGTTTTGATTTGTATGATTCTTGCCAAATTTATCTCCCCTTATGAACAAATGTCTTTCTTTCTTTCTAAGAATCCTGGAATCTGCTCACAAACTTAGAATGTCAGGTTTTGATGTCTCTGACATTATGGACACTGAGGAGTTCTAGCGGAATAGAAAGGCAACAAATTTGATGTGCTCCATCTAGATAACATAACCTGACCCCCCAAAAGTATAATTTATGAAATGTACTGTTATTGAACATTGGGGAACAAAAGGCCACCAAATAAATTTAACTTTTTGCTGTAGAAAAACAACTTGCTAACCTGTGACCAAACCTGCTGTAAATCAATGTAGCGCATTACTATAGCCATTTACATTTATTTTTTTTAACATTTTTTATTGATTTATAATCATTTTACAATGTTGTGTCAAATTCCAGTGTTCAGCACAATTTTTCAGTCATTCATGGACATATATCCATTTACATTTAAAACAGTTTATTGAAGGCACCCCCGCCCCCCAGCATTTCTCACTGGCAGGAGCACCACCTGTATAAAGGAAAGCAGGAGAGAGCTATGAAGTGGGAAGGGGCCAATTTGTCTGCTAACTTCACGACAGTCACTAAGCTATTAGTCAGGGGGCCCTTAGATTCTCCTAAGAAGCTCAGGAAACAGAAACTTTCCCAGTTAGCCTTTAAGCTGAGTCATACTGCTGCTATTGTGTGACATGTCCGGGAATGCTTGCATGAGACTAAGGAAGTATCAGATGGCTTCACCTTTGTAACTGCCAGCTTTGTTGCAGTTTTTATAGGTGCACTGGTGTTCATGATAAGGACTGGCATATATGCTCCATTATGGGAGCAAAATATTAGTCTAGCCCCTGACCTGTGCACCGATACCATCCACATGTGTATATCAAAGTACACATCAGAGCTGGCTATATAATTTGTCGAGTCCAGTGCAAAATAAAAATGCAAGAACCCTTGTACAAAAGGTAGGGAAAAAAGCACAAAGATATTAAAACATAAAGCTTTTTCCCTTAAAGACATTTTATTACTCATGAAATATGATAGGGGTAATAGTGATACATGAATAATAACATAAAGTTACAAATTTCAAAAAAAAGCTTGATGTAAGTTACATATTACAGTGAATGATAAATAATTTATTAATGTAATGTTTTGATTGATCACAAGGTTTTTCTGGCTTGCTTTTCTATAAATTTATTAAGTAAATAAAATATACTTTTAGCAACTTCATTTTCAGTTCATGTAATTGAAAGTGAAATCAGTTGCTTTTGACAAATACAAGATCACAATTTTAATAATCTTTGCATATCTTGGATATTAACCCTGTATTAGTTATATCATTTGCAACTGTCTTCTCCCATTCTGTCTTGCTGATAGATTCCTTCAGTGTGCAAAAGCTTTTTAGCTTGATTTATTTTTGCTTTTGTTTCCCTTGCCTGAATAGACATATCCAAAAAATATTGTTAATAAGACTGATGTCAAAGAGCATACTGCCTGTGTTTTCTTTTAGGAGTTTTATGGTTTCAGGTCTTACATTTTGCATGTAGCTCTTGCATGTAGCTCTTGTTTCCCCAATACCATTTATTGAAGAGGCTATCTTCTCCCCATTGTATATTCTTGCCTCCTTTGTCATAAATTAATTGCCCATATAAGTGTGGGTTTATTTCTAGGCTCCGTATTCTATTCCATTGATGTATACATCGGATTTTTTTCCCCAGTATCATACTGTTTTGATTACTATAGCTTTGTAGTGTGTTTTGAAATCAGGGGGCATGATGACTCCAGCTTTGTTCATCTTTCTCAGGATTGTTTTGGCTCTTTTGGGTCTTTTGTGTTCTCATACAAATTTTAGAGTTCTTTGTTCTAGTTCTGTGAGAAGTGCCATTAGGATTGCATTGATTCTGCAAGTTGCCTTAGGGAGTATGGTCATTTATACCAGTATCAGTTCTTGCAATCTATAAGCACAATATCTCTTTCCATATGTTTGTATCATCTTCAATTTATTTCATCAATGTCTTATGGTTTTCCAGTACAAGTCTTTTAGCTCCTTGGTTAGATTTATTTCTTGGTATTTTATTCTTTTTGATTCAATTGTAAATTGAATTGTTTTCTTAATTTCTCCTCATAATTTGCTGTTAGTGTATAGAATTGCAGTAGATTTCTGGTTATTAATTTTGTATCCTGCAACTTTACTGAATTCATTTATTAGTTCTAATAGTTTTTTGGTGGCATCCTTACAATTTTCTCTATATAATATGCCATCTGCATACAGTGACAGTTTTATTTCTTCTGTTCTAATTTGGATTCCTTTTATTTCCTTTTCTCTTCTGGTTGCTATAGCTTGTATTTCCAATAGTATTTTGAATAAAAGTAGTGGGAGTGGGTATCTTTATCTTGTTCCTGGTCTTAGAGAAAATGCTTCATGTTGATTATGACATTGGCCGTAGGTTTGACATATATGGCCTTTATTACATTGAAATATATCCCTCTATACCTACTTTGTTGAGCGTTTTTATCATAAATGGATATTGAATCTTGTCAAAAGCTTTTTCTGCATCTATTGAGATGATCATATGATTTTTATTCTTTAATTTGTTAATGTAGTGTATCACACTGATTGACTTGCAGATATGGAGCCATTCTTGCATCACTGGAATTATTTTGCCAATGCAGCTGTTAGTAGAGCTATGAAGAGTATTTTATAGGCTGTGACAACATTGTGATACATTTCTGATCAATTATTTCAAAATATAAATTTCAGTAAATCTAGAGCTGATGATTCTTATAAAACAATTTTTCTTAAAAGATTTAATTCTTCATACAAATCAGTTTTATGTAAGTCTGAATTTAACTTTAAATGTACATTTATAGAGTGGAATTTTAATGTTTCCTCTGACATTACCAATAATTTGGGGAGGTTGTATAAGAAACTGAAAGTAGCTTCATGGTTCGCATATAATTCAAAATACCTGTTTATGTGTTTAGTTGCTTTATGCTCAATTTAAAAGAAGATTAATTTTTAAATGTCTTCCTCATTAACTCACCCAAAGCTTCATATGACAGTAGTGGTCTTTTCTAACAAATACAGCAATCTTTAAATTTATTTTCAATTTCTGAGCCCGTGGATATTTGCTTTGCAGTGTTGTAGCAGTTTTCAAAACCAGAGATCAAATAATTTGAAGAATTCTAATAATTTCTGCTGTTCTTAATTGCAATGTCTATGTTTACACTTTTATTTTGTAATAATCTAATGACAGTTTAATTGGTTAAACACTGTCCTGTCCCAGTGCTTAAGCAAGAGATTTAATATTTGTGGCATCTAAGGATGAACGGACACGTCAGCTTCCCATAACGATCCCTATACTGCACCCTTGCAGAGCCTCTCCTTTCTCCCAGTTCCTGGCCTCAGCCAGTCCCACCGTGCTGTACACTGCACACCTGCTAGGTGGTCAGGCCAGTTGATCTGAGCACACACTGAGCACACACACTGCTGCCTACTGTGCCTACCAGCCTGAGCATCTAAAATAGTGTCATTTAACTTACTTCTGTTATTGGTAAATTACATCATCTCTTTATTTCTGATTAGTCTGATTAGAGGGTGATCAATTGTATGGTTTCTTTTCAAAGAATCAATCTTTAGTTCTTTTTTAGTTCTCTTTACCTGTTTTCCTTTTTATTGATTTTTGGATTTTTTCCCTCTTTAGTCTTTCCTCCATACTTTTGAGTTTAATTTTCTAATCTAACTCTAAATTCTTAGTGGAGGAAGCTTAGATCACTCCCCTTAGACCTTTCTTCTCTTCTAATATATTTATTTAAAGCTATACATTTTATTCCAATCAGTGCTTTATCTGCATTCTACAAATTTTGTTATGCTATGGTTTCATTTTCAATTGGTTCAAAATATTTTTTTTTCAATTTGTCCAGATGTATCTCTTCCTTGACCAATGAGTTATTTAAAAGTTTGTTGTTTAATTTCCCCATAAATAATTATGTTTCTGATTTTTATTTTAATTATAGTATGGACAGAGAACATACTCTGTATGATTTTAATCCTTTTTAACTTGTTGAGATTTTCTTTCCCAAATTTGTCATGTGATATGTCTTTTTTCTTTTTTTCATGTGGCATATCTTTGTGAAAGTTCTACATGCAGTTGAAAAGAATGTGTATTTCTGCTGTCATTGGAATGTCCTCAATATGTTGATTAATTCTTTTGGGTTGATAGAGTTTTTCAAATTTTCTATATGCTTACCATTTTCCTATTTACTTTGTCAATTAATGAGATAGGAGTGCCAATTTCCAACGGATAATTCTGGATATTTCTATTTCTCCTTTCAGTTTTTTCAGTTCTTATTTCCTGTATTATGAAGCCCTATTAGTGTATACATACACATTTTAGGATTGCTATGTCTGCTTGGAGAACTAACCTTTTTGTCATTATGATTCCTGATAATAAGCCTTTTTTTCAGAAGCGTCTATGATCATACAGTTATGTCTCATTATCAGAGGGGGCAGGGGTTGGTTGCAGGAGCCCCCTCAGATACCAAAATCTGTGGATGCTCAGGTATCTTATATAAAATTGTATAGAACAATGAATGCAGTCATTCCTCCTATCAGTGGGTTTTGCAAACGTGGTTTCAACCAGTCTGAGATCTAAACCCTAAGTTATAGAGGGCTGACTGTATTTTGCTTTCTTAACATAACTGTATTAAGATTTCTCTTTTACCATCATTTTAATAAAATTTGGAGAAATAAGGGGAGATTAAAATAGTGCTTATTCCACCATCTTGTCATATAAACCATTCCTTTTAAATTATATACTTGAAAAATGAGTACTTTTGTTCCTTGGAGCCCCAGTCATTCTAGGCCTTTCATAAAACAAATATTAAAGTCTTTTGTCTATCAAATCGTTAGTCTGTTTCTTATTTTTTGTGAGTTTGTTTGTATTCTAGATACTAGTATTTTCTTATTTAAAGTATTGCAAGTATCATTATTCACATTGTGGCTTATCTTTTCAATTGCTTTATAAGATATTTTTATTAATATAAATTCTTAATCTTAACCAAAATGAATGTATCAGTGTATCTAATGATAGTTTCTGGGTTTCTTAAATTTTTAATATATGTGAGTATATTCTATTAAATTCTTAAGGACTCTTTCCTCTCATTTATCCTCATGGAATCTGGAATAGCAAATGACTTGTAGTTCTCTGTCATCACATTTTTGTTTTTCTCTAGGCTAAACTCATTTACTCTAACTGAAAGGCCTTTTGCTCAGTTGATCAGCCAAACTCTACTTCCCCTTCAAGCCTCAGGACAACTACAAGCTAAAAACCCTTTTCCTTCCCCAGCATCTTCACAACTATTCCAAAGAATTTTGCCCCTGTTTATAGATAGAAGGGTGTCCTTTTATAACTTAAGTCTTTCATTTGGCTCTGAATTTTTTGAGAATCAAAATTTTGCCTTGTTCTGCTGGGCATTCACACTGTTTAGCGCAGAAAGATATATTCCGTATTACTATTCCCATCGGGTCAATGTTTAATAAAGATTAGTGTCACTTATGGTAGTTCATTATATATATATAGCATTTGGATTTCTGTATGTTCCAGTGGTATCATGGCTGCTTTTTCTGAGAGTACATAATTAAGACTTTGGGATCACATTGAATATTAGTGTGTACTTCTTTGTTCAAAACATTTTTGACACTGAGAATGTTTGTGTATATTTGTGTTTCATTTTAGTCCCTGTTTGCTGAAATATTGGGATTAAACAACTCCATGGAATCCATGATGTTCTTTTCAAGGTTTCAAAGTGTTCCACCAACATCAGATGAAAATGTAACTGTGAGAGATACAACATTTAATGACATTCCTGTCCGTATATATGTGCCCCAACGGAAGCCAAAATCTTTAAGAAGAGGCTTGTTTTATATCCATGGTGGTGGCTGGTGTTGGGGTAGTAATGGTAAGGTGATATGATGGAAAATTCACTTCATATAATATAATTAACTATTCTCGTATTATGATCTACAATTAAATATGTTCCTGCTTCTGAAATTATTTTCATTAAAGAAACATGAATTAATGTAGCTTTTGAAATCTCAATCTAAAGTTTATTAACATTTAGAATTTAAAACATTTTTATTACAAAAATTATAAGAGTTTCTGATCCTACCGTGCACTGACAAACTTGCAAATTTTACAGAATGAAGATTAAGCTCCTTGGCAAACAGAAAAATTTTTGTCTTTTGAGGTTACTAATATATTGCTAGAAATGTCTTATTTATCTTTCAAGGCTCCAATAATTGTTTTCCAAGTATGCTTTCCTAATGTGCCCATATAGAGGTGGAAAGACTTTACATTTATTTAAATTAAATGTTAAGGTTTAGTATGATTTCTTGCAATCATCTCCTGCTTAACAGTGAAGGACTAAATAATGTTTTTCTCCCATTTATTTTTTTCTCCAACAACATTTCTATCCCTTTCCCAGATCAAATGTACTCCAGAAAAATAGTTTAGTTTTTATGCTGAAATAAAACATTTAGGATCTTTTTTTATGTAGGATATTACAATGGACAGGATCAGATTAAAAGTAAAAAGACTGTTCAAGGCTCAAGGTTCAGGACCCTGAGAGTGTGGTTTGCAAGGGAAAGACATGCCACTTTGCCCTGCTGGATTTATGCCCAATGGGGAAGCAGGCAATCAGAGAAGTCCAAACAGATCTTCTAAAGTGTGGGGCCCAGAGCAGAGTCCCAGTTCCCTAAGCCTAAAGGGGATTCTGATTACCAGTGTTCTAGATTGGGTGACTTAGAGAGTGCAGGCATGAAGTTATTTTCAAATGGTGAGGGAAGAACTGACAGTCATTCCTTGTGACTAAGAATTCCTTGTGACTAAGACCTGTCAGATACCACCAGAAGATATAGAAATCCAAATGCTGTATTACCATATGATGAATTACCATACGTGACACTAATCTTTATTTAAACATTCACCCAATAGGAATATTAATATGGAATATTCTGTGCTAAATACTATGAATGCCCAGCACAACCATGCAAACTTCTGATTCTCAAAAAATTAGAACCAAATGAAAGACTTAAGTTATAAAAGGACACCCTTCTATCTATAAACAGGGGCAAAATTCTTTGGAACAGTTGTGAAGATGCTGGGGAAGGAAAAGGGTTTTTAGCTTGTAGTTGCACTGAGGCTTGAAGGGAAAGTAGAGTCTGGATGATCAACTGAGCAGAAGGCCTTTCAGTCAGATTAAATGAGTTTAGAGATCTGAGGGCCAAGTTTCGCCAACACAGAGAAGGAGGGACAAGTCTTGCTATGAGAGGGAAGAAAAAGAAGCCCTTCTGTGGAGAGACTGTATGTTGGCAGTGGGAATACAGAAAGGAACTGACAGAGGTGCTGTCTGATTACTATCAATAAGAGGTATCATTAACTGCTGTTGATAAAGTTGTGTTTCTAAAAAAATTGTTTTACCACAGTTTTTCAAACAGGCCCCACTACTCAAAGCTTTCCTCCTCAAACTTATTTTGCTAAACTTGTACCTGTGTGAGTGCCAATTTCCAACACACACACACACACACTTCTCATAGGAAATATTTATACAAACTTGCAGTGTCTAATCTACTCAAATCCTTTCTAAATTCTACTCAGAACCCCTGGGAAGATTAATGAGAAATCTCTCCCTATATCTCAACACTACTTTCTACTCACCTCAGTTAAGGCAGTTATTTTTTGTAGTTTGTTCTTGACCTATATTTCTACTCCTGTACCTCCATAGATATGAGCTCCTTAAAGTTAGAGAATATATCTCTTCAAATTTGCATTCCCAGACTCTAACTACATGGCAGTCACATAATAGGCAGCTAAACAAAGCTAGTTTGGGATAAACAATTAAAAATTTTAGCAAATGGAAAGGAAAGCCAATCAAGGGCAAGTTGAAGGGTCACCAAAAAGAATGATTCACATTCTATTGAGATGTGAGTATGTGCATTTATCAACATGAACCAAGTATTAGATTTTTCTTTAGGTAATATTTCAAGATAACGGGCAGAAAAATAAAGTTATCACAGTAAACTTTACTCTTAGCAGTATTTTTTAATTCTCATTAGTAGTCCAGTTTTTTTTCTTTTATTTCAGCTTATGAAAGCTATGACCTTCTATCAAGATGGACAGCAGACAAACTTGATGCAGTTATCGTATCAACCAAGTAAGAGCTGTGTTGATTTGATTTTAGGCCACATGCATTACATATCAATATATAATCAACTATATAGAGTGTCTCATTATGCCAAAAATTCATCTTTGTCACTGATGACACTGAGTGTGGACAGAGAAACCTAATGTCAGAGACTGTCCAGTCCAGTATCAGAGAGAAAAGACATACACACATTTTTCAAGAAGGAACAAAGGCCAGAAAGTCAAGAAGTTGTTCAAGTGAAATTAGCCTATAGTATCACATGGACTTAACTACCATCTCTGGACTTTTTTCCCCTATAATTAGCAGAATATTAAGGATGAGGACTTTGGAGCCAGAGGACTGGGATTAAATGTAGGCTCTACAAATTGGTGACTATGTGATATCTTAAAAATATTTAACTCTAAATAATAATAATTTGCATATTTCAGCATTGATACAGGGATTAAATGTTATAATCATTTAACAGTGCTTGGAATGGTGCCTAGAACCTAGTAATCCATTGATGAAAGCAACCATTACCGAAGATAACCATGAAAGTTAAGACAGAACATATCTCAAAGTCCATTCTAGAGCACACTTTAGAAAAAGTAGAGGGGTTTTAATTTTCTATAGAACACATTCTCTGTGAGAATCTACTTAAACCTTAAAAAATGCAGAATTAATGGACTAATATGTAATAGTCATGCGAAATTGAACTATTTTGATAAGGCTGGAAAAGTAATTCTGGAAATGCAAATAAGTAATAATAATGACTGATTCTTTACAAAAAGATTTGGCAATTATCAAAAACATCATTCTATAAATATTTTTAGCTAGGAAAAGATAACTGCTAGGACATTTTCCTCAAGATTGAACGAAATTTTGCATTCAAACTTTACATTTTGATTACCAAAAAATGGCAGTATTTAGTGACTGTCAGTCAGATTTTATGATTAGGAAGAGCACGGTTTTCAGTTAATAGAAAACATTCAAATATATTAGTAAAAACAAAATTTTATTTTTGGTTTTGGATCAGGAGTACATACCTTGTTTTGGTATGTGACTAAAAATCGGTGATTGAGGAATATTGTTTTTCTATCTACAGCTACAGACTAGCCCCAAAGTATCATTTTCCTATTCAATTTGAAGATGTATACACTGCATTAAAATGGTTTTTACACCCCAACGTTCTTGAAAACTACGGTGTAGATCCCAGAAGAGTTGGTATCTCTGGAGATAGTGCTGGAGGAAATTTAGCTGCAGCCGTGACTCAGCAGGTAAAATGCTCAACATCTTCACTTACTGTATTTTCTTTTATCTTTTATTTAATAATTTTTGATTCATACATTTAAATTATGAATATAATATATAAATATTTTTCTTTTACTTATTTATGGAACATTGAGAAGAATAATTTCATACTTTAATACTTTTTTTATGTAAAATGCTGACACAATTTCCTATGTACTATACTGGCATTTTTACTGAGAGAAAATCATAAATGATAACAGTACCTGTAATTGCGAAGTCAGAATATTGTATATAACCTGAGTATATACTATAATATATGTATGTGTGCTTGCCAGAAACAAATACAGGTCATCACTAAAAGAAGGCAACATGATCCCAGGTTTTAATTTATTCCTAAACTAATTTTTTATTTCAATAATCAATAGAGAGTTGAAGGTAAGCACAGACAAAGAGGAAAATAAGAACTAGTTAACAGAAAAAAATATATAGCCCAGATTCAGATATTGTTATCATTAGAAAAAACGCTTTAATGGAATGTATTTAATGTAAATAAAAAATGTATTTTAAAAGTTGGAAATACGTTCATGGAAGAAACTATAGAAAGTAATATGAGATATTTGAAAAGTAAACAAATAAAACTTCAAAAAATGAAAATGCTAATCATCAAACATACTTTCAATGTACGCTTTTTAAAGACTTTATATTTTTAGAGCAGTTTAGATTCACAACAAAATTGAGAGAAAGGTAAGACATTTTCAATATACTCTCTGTCACACATACATAGCCTCCCCCAATATCAACATCCCCCATCAGAGTGGTACATTTGTTACAATTAATGAACTTATATTGACACATCATAGTCATCCAAAGTCCACAGTTTTTATTAAGGTTACACTCCTTGTGTTACAATGTAGGTGTTTGTTATAGATTGACTGCAATGTAACAATATAGCAAACTGGAAGACGGATCAGAAGAATTATTTATAATATTGAACAGAGAGATTAAAAGATAGAAAATACAAAATAATGAGAACAGACATTAAGAATGTGGTGAGAAAGACTAATACGAATATATCCTTCTATTCTAAGGACAAAATGAGGATATTTTTTGAGAAATAAAAATTCAAGAGAATTCACAACCCAGTATACTGTCATTTTGGATTTTTGGGGGGGATTTTGGGGGGGTAATTAAATTTATTTACTTATGTGGGTTTTATTGTTTGTTTATTTGTTTTAAATGAAGGTACTGGTGATTGAACCCAAGACCTCATGCCTACTAAGCACACACTTTACCACTGGGCCATATCCTCCCTCTGTCACTTTGGATTTTAAAGAGGATTAGTTCAGGCAGAGGAATATTAACCTCAAACAGAGTATCAAAAAGGCAGGAAGAATAAAGAGCAGGAAAAAAATGGTAAATATATTGACAAACCAAAGTGAAAATAAACATTGACTGTATAAAACAATAACAATTGTGTCCTGTGAGATTTAAAAATAGAAAGAAATTAATATACACAATGACAATAGCCAGTACATGAAGAGAATAAACAAAATATTAAAGTGTTCTAATAACTTTCTATTGTCTAAGAAGATAATAAAGATATAATAATGGACACTGATAAATTAATGAATTTGATTTTAATCCATAGTGTAACCTATAAAAGAATTCTTTAAAAATGTACAAATAAGATATCATAGGGTGATATCATGGAATGATAAAACAATATTCCAAAAGAATGCAAAAGAGAGGAAAAAAAACTCATGGAATAGGTGAGACAAACAGAATGCACAATAATAAATAAATTTAATAAACTTAAACCAAATATATTAATAAAAATTTTAATGTAGGTGGACTAAAAATTCAGATAGAATACAAAAAATGGCAAACTGAGTAAAATTTAAAAACCCAACATAAGTTGTGTGAACAAGATGCAGTAAAATTTAGGTATATAGATAGGCAGAAAGAAAAAGGATAGTAAAAGATATGTCATGCAAATACTAATTAGTATAGTTATTTTATAATCAGATTAAATAGTGTTAGAAAAAAACTATTACTAGAGTTAACATGCAACATTCCTAATTATAATTCCACTCAACTGGAAGATGGAAAAACCCTATGAATTTATATGCAATTAGTAACATAGTCTCAAAATACACAGAGCAAAATTAATGGAAAAATAAACTAATTAATACCAATAGCGGAAGAATTTTACTAACCTCTTTCAGTAATTGTTAGAACAGCCTAACAAATTTGAACTAATGAATATAAAATAATAAACAACAGAATGTTCATTCTTTTCAAACACACAAAATATTTTTTCTAACCAAGCATATGTGGAGTCATAAACCAAGTCTCAATCAATTCAAAGGACTGAAACCAGATAGACCTGCTATATGCATAGCAGAGTCTGTGGACTAGCAGCATTAGCAGCATCTGGGCACTTGTTAGAGATGCAAAATCATGGGTCTTACCATAGACTTCCTGAATGAATGAATAGTAACAAGTAATAGTATGAATAGTAACAAGAATTTCAAGTGATTTGTATGCACAATTGAATTTGAGAAATCAAGTTGTTTTGATTATGTCTCTCTCCATAGTTAGAATAATGCTTTGGATAACTAATAAAATATCACTAGAAAACCCCATATGTTTTGAAGTTAAAATACCTTCCTGATTAATCCAAATGTGAAAGAAGAAATCACAATGAAAATCTGAAAATCTTTTGAACTGCATTATAATAAAAATATTACACATTATGCTCTAGGAAATACAGCTGTATCAGTACCCAGAGGAAAATATACAGTCTTAAATAAATATATAAAAATTACTAAAATTAACAAGTCAGCATCCATTTCATGAAATTTTTAAAAAAGGTCTAAAAAGTAGAAGGAAAGATGAAATGAGAGAAAAAGGAGATGAGAAAGATGAGAACATAAGAGGTGAAATAGAACAGACACAATAGGATCAACAAAGTCACCAAATGTGGTTCCTTGAAAAAAGTATTAAAAATAATTAATCTCTGGTGAGACTGACCCAAAAAATAGAGGGGTATCTTAATAAACCAATACAGGGAATGAAAAGGGGAATATAACTAAATATCTTGGCAGATATTTAAAAAATACAATAGCATATACTTTGAACATCTTTACTGCAATAATATACATTTATATTTATTTGAAATGGAAAGATTTATTGAAGAAGAACTGACTCTAGGAAAATATAAAACAAAGATTATCCTATTATCATGAAATAAATTGGATGATCATTTTAATATATTTACACACACACACACACAGACACACACACGCACACACACAGACCACACAGACTTCAGGATCAAACAGCTTTAAACACAAATTCTAACAAGTATTTTTTTTTAAAGACATAGCTCTACTTCTAAAAAGGAATCCAAAAAGTTGGAAAAGTTACATTTTGAGAAGCTAATATACCTTGATTCTTAACCTGACAAGGCCAGTTCAAGAAGGAAATATCAGACATTCACATTTATGAACATAGATACAAAATCCTGAACTAAAATACTACCAAACAAAATTAAGCAATACGTTAAAAGGGTAATATATCATGATTATCTTGAGTTTATTCTAGTAGAGTGTGATAGGTTTAATATTAAAATAATTCTTAATACAATTCTCCAAGTTAATAATTTAAAGAAGAAAATTATATAATTATCTCAATAAAAGTAAATTGTTTACAGATAATTTTAAGCATCTATAAAGATGAAACATTAGAAAGCTGTGAATAGAAGAGAATTTCCTAAATTTGAAAAAATACTTAAAAAAAAAAAACAAAAACCCTTAAAAGAAATGTCGTATTTAATGGGTAGTTATTAAAAGTATTCTCTTTGAGATTGGTTACAAACTCACTACCATTGTACCTGAAGTCCTGGCCAGTGCTCTAAATGATAAGCAGGCAATGCCATTTTTTTAGTGTGCTAATCAGTTTGACACTTCTTGAGTATACCAGTGCTTCAGGTGTGTACAAGTTAAAGTTGGTAGTGTTTGGAAAAAAAAATCTTTTGAAATTCTGAAATTTTTAATTTACCCAAACATTAGTGTGCAATAATAATAATAAAAAAAAATGGGTTACTAGATACATATTTTATGACTGACAGAATAATCATTTTGTCCCAGTAGCAGAAGCACATTGAAGGATAAATTAGCTTAGAAGAAAACTTAAAATTCTATTGCTCCTGGGAAAAAAAAAGGACTAGATCTAGAAAAGATAGAGCATTACTCAAAAAAATTAAAAATTAATAATTCCACATGGTTTAGTTTTATCAAACATTGAACATCTCTTCAGTTTCAGAGCTATCTCCTTCCCATTTCAATGCTTGTTGACATAATTAGCTATTTAAAATATTCTTAATGAAAAAGAGGATCAAACATATTCAATGCCTCAGATTATAAGTTTAGGTTATATTGGTATAAAATTCACATTATAATAAAAGATCCTCTTTCACATCCTATGAGGAGAGTGGTACAGATTATTTTTGTTTTGGAAATTAATTTATGAATATCTAGTACTAAAATTTATTTGATATTAAGATTCTTATTTTTTATCAAAATATTGTGTATTTTTTTAAGGATTTTAAATTTTAGAATACATTTTTTACAGTGCATTTTTTTTTATTAAAGTGTTCATTTAAGCAACATATTCTGATTTTTTTCAGCTATTAGAAGACCCAGATGTCAAGATCAAACTCAAGGTCCAGTCTTTAATATATCCTGCCCTTCAGAATTTTGATATGGATTTACCATCATATAGAGAAAATTCACATTTTCCAATTCTGTCCAAATCACTCATGGTCAGATTCTGGAGTGAGTATTTTACTACAGATAGGTCACTTGAGAAAGCAATGCTTTCTAACCAACATATACCTCTGGAATCAATTCATCAGTTCAAATTAGTTAACTGGAGTTCTTTGCTTCCTGAGAAGTTTAAGAAAGGCCACATTTATAAGACTCCAACTCATGGCAGTTCAGAGCTGGCTAAAAAATATCCAGGTTTTCTAGATGTGAAAGCTTCACCTTTGCTAGCTGATGACAACAAGTTGCGTAATTTACCCCTGACCTATATCATCACTTGTCAATATGATGTCTTAAGAGATGATGGGCTCATGTACGTTACTCGACTTCGGAATTCTGGAGTCCAGGTGGTCCATAGCCACGTGGAGGGTGCATTCCATGGGACAGTTTCTTTTCTGTTTATGAAAATTGGTTATAGGCTAGCCAACCAGTATATTAGTTGGCTAGATGAAAACCTGTAGTAAAAATCTGATCAATATAGTAAAATGTAAGCCCCCATGTTTCAGGAAAAAAGAACTAATACCCAATGGATTCATGTTAGGAATGCATGTTTTATAGGCAAAAGTCTTCCTAAATCTGCATGTATGTAATTGTTATTGTCAATGAATTAGTCTCAGGGTAATTCACTCACCTTTGTTTCTTAGAGTGTATTAGATTATATTTTTCTGTTGTTGTTATCATTTAAAAATATCTATTTTCTTACATTACTTTCATTTTTGTTGCTTGATACATTTTATTGCAATTAGAAGAAATGTCTGCTTGTTTAACATCAAGGCTTTACTCAGCATGGTTTCAGATCCTTGGAGAAGCTCCATTTATTGCTAGTATGAACGAAGTTGTTACTCTTTCTAAATATTTTTGTCCCAGTTCAGTGTCACCTTTCTACCATTGTAAAATATATTGCTTAATGCATAACCCAACTCCTTAGTCCAAGACAATAAAGTCTAAACAATTATATATTAAAGATACCTGGATCTGTTGATGTTTTGATGAGAGGGTAGTGACAGCTTATTTTAGCCAGACAAAAGCATTTACATTTGGTTAATCTGGTCCTTGAGATTGGCAAAGCGTCAGTATAAGAAAATACTCCAAATATGAGTGACTAAATAGTAATGGGAGAAGCATAAGTAAAAAAAATGTGTATGTGTATATACATATATGTATACACATATGCTTATATACCAATATATTTTATATATAAATATACACACATACACATACATATATTTGTATACATATACCAAATCTCAATATAACAATATGTATTTAAAAATAATTGTGGAAAAATAAATTATTGAGTAATGAAATAGGGTAAGTTTGAAGATGTTTTATGTGAAATAAATTGTTTTTTTTTAACTGTATGTATGCCTCTAAATGGAAACTCTGAAACATTATAAATTCAATAATTTAAAAAAAGTCTTTCCAAAGTCTTTTGTTGAATCCTTCCATGACTGGTGTTTGACATCATCCTCTACCTACCTCAAAGGATGCTACAATAGAAAAATTTAGTGAATAAAAGTAGTCCAGTGTTAATCAGAGTTCAGCGTACTAAAAATATTTGCTTAACTGAATCAGCATGTTATTACATGTGATATTTTCACATAAAACAAGCAAAATCATTACCAAATAATATGAATGGATATGGATTTTATGAGAACAGAGGTCCAGAAGCACAATTCATATACCATTATTATGTATATTTTATTAAATTTATAGCTGATTATTTCATATTTAAGGCTGTTGCAAATTGCAATATTTCTTTTTTGTAATTTTCATCTTCTAATTATTCACATTGGGAATACAGAACCACAGTTGGGTTTATATATTGATCTTGTATCCCAAAACCTTGCTTAATTCACTTTTTAGTTCTAATAGCTTTATATTAGATGATTTATTATTTTCTGCATAGATAATCCTATCATCTGTGAGTAAACAGAGTTTAATTATTTCTTTCCAAACTGCATGCCTTTTATGTCTCTTTCTTGCCTTACTGCATGTCTAGGGCCTCCAGTATAATGCTAGGAGAGAAAAAAGTTGTGATAATGGATACTCTTGTGTTTTTTTCCACTGTTAGTGGGAAAGTATTCAGTTTTTAACTGTTGGATATTAGGTCTATTATTTGATTGTTCCATATAAGGTCTATATTTTATAGTTGCTTTTTATCAGATGTATATAATCTTCTACTTCAAGTTTGCTTAGTGACTTTGGGAAAAGAAAATAATTGTTGAATTTTGCCTAATATGATTGCTACATAAATTAAGATAATTATGGTTCTTTTCTCTTAATTCAATTTCTGGTTGATTAATCTACAAGGTTAACCAATTTTTGTACTCCAGAGGTATATTACACAATAGCATGCGATATTTTGTATATACTACTTTTTCTTTCTTTCTTTTTTTAAAAGAACAGATTTTTTTAATGCAACTTAGAGACTCAGTTGTGTTCCTTAAGTAGGCAACAGGGTGCATGACAGTCACTGAATGCTTATGTAAATTCAGCTCTATATTTTTATCAACTGATCATCATGACTCCTTTGCTCTCTGCTGAAGAAAAAGAGAAAGCATAGACGTTGTGGCAAGTGGGATTTAAAAATGCACAAAAAAGAACACAGTACAGAGTGCCCTCGGGTTAATCCCCACAACAAGACTTGCACTGTAGCATTTCATTACATCTACTGCCAAGTCTATTTATTTTGATAAAGATCTTCAAGAGACCCCTAGACTGTCCCACAGCATGTAAAGCATCTGGTCTCACTCGCTTTCCTTCTTACTAGCTTTTTAAGTGTGATATCTCACTCAACTTTGATGTTCCAGTTTGCTTTATTCTTTTCCTTTCGACTTATTGATCACTGATAATTGAATCATAATTACTTCTGGCAGCCTACATGTGTTACTGCATGTTGCAATTACCTGATGTAATCTGGGCTTCTAATTTTCCTGGAAAGCATAGAGTATCAGCAGTAGCTACTCCAAAAAGTAACAAAATAAACACGAATATTCGCTACCCACCTCTTCTTGACAAGACTTCCGTTTGGCTGCATATTTTAAATGCAAATATGCATATTTTGAATAAATCTGCATACTTGAAAATTCAAAGAAAGACAAATACTGTACGGTATCACTTGTATCTAGAATCTAAAATATACAACAAACTAGTGAATATAACAAAAAAGAAGCAGACACAGATATACCGAGTAAACTAGTGATGGTTGGGGTACAAAATAGGGGTGGAGGAGTGGGAGGTACAAACTGTTGAGTATAAAATAGACTACAAATATTACTGTATAACATGGAAAATTTAGCCAATATTTTGTAATAACTATAAATGGAGTATAACCTTTAAAAATTATACAAAAATATTTTTAAAAGATACAAGTTAGATAATGTTTGTTTTTTAGAAAAAAACAACTAAAAAATCAGTAAGTGTGGTCAAAAGAGAAAGCCCACTTACTATTTTCATTAGGCCACCTTTCTGTAAGATTTGGTAATTTTTGCTGGAATTTCTCACGATGGTTTTCCAAGAAAATCACATTTTCCTACAGCATCCTCTCTAAATTTCCCGAGTTGGCTAGGTTGAGATAATTCAAAAGTCCTCAGTCACCATCACACCAGAACATCATATTTTGCTTTATTTCCTCTGCTGAAGATGCTGAAGGTGAGACATTTTAAAATATTACTTTTTCTGTATTAGTAATTTGCTAATATTTTGCTCAAGATTTTTATCTATGTCCATGAGGAACATTGATGTGTATTTCTCTTTTCATTATAACGCCCTTTCTGCTTTAGTATCATGATGTTGCTGGCCTCCTAAAATAAGTAGGAATACCATTTTGTGAGAAAGTTTGTATAGGATTCGTAATAATGTTTTCCTTAAATATTTGAAAGAAAATCAAAGCCATCTGGGACTTCAGTTTTCTTTTTGAGAAGATCTTTAATTATGAATTTAATTTCTGCAACAGGTATAGAGCTATAACACCTTGCTTTTTTGAGTGTTAGTCCTTTGTATTTTTGTATTTTTTTTAAAGGTGGTCTACTTAGTTGTAGACAATTTCTAAAACGACTTCCCATCTCCTGCTCTTTACACACGTGTGTAATCTCATCCCTTTGTATGAGCTGGATTTAGTGTTTTCCCTTTTAGGGATAGCATATGGCAAGAGTGAGGGGATGGCACTTCCAAGATTAGGCAACTTCTCTCCTCCTGGCTCTCATTCTCTCTGCGTTGCTGACTGTAATGAAGCTAGCCATCCTGTTGTGAGCTGCCCTATGAAGAGGCCCCCATGGTAGGGATCTGAGGGCAGACTTCCCTCAACAACCAGCATGAATCTAAAGCCTTTAGCCTAACAGCAAATTGTGCCAAGGGAATTCGTAACAGGCAGGCTTTGGATGAGCAGATGTGGTGACAGATGGCTAATTTAGGAATCACAGTGGATCCTTAAGATCTGTGACTCTTCCTCTTGTGAGACTACTTGGGAATGAAGCCACACTTTACCTTATGTCACATTCTTTCTCCTAACTTTAGCAGATGGCTTCCTCATAGAAAAGCAATGTGAAGTCCAGTCCTAAGGGTGCCATAAATTTCTCTACTGGAGCAGGAAAACATTGGTAATAAAGTTAAAAGATGACAGATGATCATCAGGGCTGGAAAAATATTTTCAGGGATGATAAATTGACTACTCAAAGTCTTGGCTCCATTGAGACTAGTTAATAAGTAATAGTGTAATCAAATTATAATATCTGTCTTTGGCCCAATGTGGGAGGATTGGCACCTTCTGAAAAGTATTATCTTAGAAAGTAAGCATTTTCTTAGTTACATTGGGAGAATTTGAAGGTTTTCAGCTTGAGGTCTTTTTCAAAAAGATTACTTTTCTCAAAAAATAGCAGCTATTCTATGTATATTTGTAGGAATAGATAAAGGATAGAAAATTAGATGTATAGAAACTTTCATATGGTTTGGGGATGAGAGTAAGCAACAAGTCAATCTCAGTTGCCTGCAGCACTGAAATGGTATTGTGTCTGTGAATCTAAGATAGTTCCACTGGAGATACCATATAGGTCTTGTTTTTTCATCTGATCTGACAATCTCTGGGGGTTGTTTTTTTTTTTATAGAACTTGGTCCATCCATAATCAATGGAGTTACTGATACCACTGGAATTATATATGCCACTTGCTATTTGTTTTCTATATGGCTTGAATGATTTACCCTCTGTTACTTCTGAATGCCTTATTTTGTATCTAGCAAAAATTTGTGTGTACCAGTTAAATCCTCCACTGATGACTTAACTATGTTTCAGTTATTTTCTTTGTGTTTGCTCTGTGAATATGCACCTTTACTTTATCACAGTCTACTCTGGTTAATACTGACTAAAATATGGCAACTTTGCTACAATATAGCTCAATTTTTCTCTTCTTTCAAATAGTCAGTGTTATATATTTTATATCTGTATATGTAATAAACAGAAGCTAAAAGAGAAAAATATATAAGTATGTACACACAAATAAGTTGAAAGTAAAAGGACAGAAAAAGATGAATCATGAAAACAACAATCATAAAAATACTGAATGGATCTAATAATATCAGGCAAAATAGACTTTAAAAAAAACATTAGAGACATAGATATCTACACAGAATCTTTTATGTTTTCCAATATATTTACAATTTCCAGTGCTCTTCATTCCTTCTTGTGGATTTGGGTGACAATGCTGTATCATTTTTATTCAACCTGAGGGATTTCCTTTAGTACTTTTTGAAGGGCAGGTTTGCAAGCAACAAAGTCTGTCAATCTCCATTTACCTATTGATGACTTTATTTTGCCTTCATTTTGAAGGATAGTTTTTCTGGATATAGAATTCTTGCCTGACAGTATATTTTCCCCTCAGTATTTTGTATGTCATTCTACTGCCCTCTGGTTTCCTTATCTTTGATGAAAAATCAGCACTGTCCTTGAGAACAGATTTGCTTTAGTCTCATGTGTAATTAGGTGATTAATTGCTTTTTTCTTTTGAAGGAGTACAAAATGACATAAACTACTGTGAATTTTAAATGTATTTTGTCACTTATTCCTCAAAAAATCCTATGATATAAAAATTATTATAGTGATTCCAGTATACAGATGAAGCAGCAAGGCAGAGAAATACAATGTAACCTACACAAAGTCACTTTATTAACCTTAAAGACAGCTAAACCTTGCCTTGCATCTCTGGAATCCTCATTCCTATTAACTCTGATAATTCATGACTGACTAGAAATCCAAGGTAGCAACTGTATTCTTAAGATATCATATTTTAATTTTATTAAAACCTGTTGATACTGCCATTTGTTCCCAGGTACATCACTATATCACCTTTTCTCTCTAACTCTGAAAAGACTAACTCACTTTCTCTATCTGCTACACACAATTTCTTTAGAACCACAGATTTATAACTAGAGTTATAACCATAACTAATCACCATGGAAGCTGAGAGCATCATCATGTATAAGGCCTTGAGCTTAAAACTAAACTAACATAAAGCTCTTACTCGGTTGACATGACAACAGAATCCAACAAGTCTAACATGTCTGTTTTCATAGATTATAACTGTGCAGAATGGAAAAGAGAAGAAAATCAGGATACTAGTTAAAATTGACAAATAAACTGATGGTGGTTTTCTTGAACAGAAACCCTACAGTAATGTTTTTATATTTCCACAGATTGGAAAATCTACAGTAATAAACCCTACAGTTACGTTTTTATATTCCCTTAACTGAAACCTTGCTCTTCATTGAAGTGCCCTGGAGAAAACAAAACAAAACAAACAAAAAACCATTAGATTCATCGTAGGTACAGACCAAGGGGCAGCAAAGTCTGTCTCCAATCAACAGTTTCTGACTTACTTGGACACCCGTGGTTACCTGGAGAATTTGCACCTCACGTTATATCAGCACATTCTGAGAGAAAATTTTGAAAGCAACATTATGAAGTTCATGTATTTTGGCTTCTTTTGTTCTAACTGCTTTGAAAGACTAGATTAAAGGAACGTGGGGAAAAGACTGATATAACTTTGACAAATGAGTATACAAATGCTTATTTATTTGTATTATCAGGGTTCAGACAGGAACTTGAAGTGATGCTAAGTGTATTAGAGGGAATTTGGTTTGGATAGTTGTTTACATAGGCATCAAAAATTCAAAACAAAACAAAACAAAACACACAACTAATTCCAGAGATTTGTAACTACAAGCAGCCGCCGGCACTCCTAGGACTGGGTGGCAAGAGGGAAGTGGTAGTGATGGGAACCCAGGTGCGCAAAAGAAGGGCTTTCGCACACCTTGGTGCTCGGTCCTCTCAGCAACACCACTTGCCTGATGCTGATACTGTAGGTGCTTAAACCTTCAGCAGGCAGTGGTCTAGCTCTTGCTGGGAGTTCAGAAAAATGCTAGAGCTGGTTTGTTTTTGGCTATTAGAAGGCTACCAAAAGGAACCAGAAGTAGGAAGAGGAATCCTTTTTCATCTTTCCCATCTTTCAGTCTCCTGTTAGTGCTTACTATTGGCCAAAACTAACCAGTGTCCAGAAGACAGTGTGGTTTGGAAACAATCTGTAGAAGTCCATAACATTACAGAGAAGACTATAGAAACTGGTTTATATCAGAGATACAGTAGTATATTGCTAACTATTATAAAAATAATTTAAATGTAATATATTGCCACAAATTGAACACAAATGGAAACAAATGAACCTAACCATATATCATATTGGTAAAGTTACACAAAGAATGAATTTCTGATGATTTTATTGAGAACTTGAATCAAGTGGATGAATTTAAGGTAGAAAGTACTGTAAAGAAATTTAAATCATCTCTAGGTGATTTTATTTATTGTAGTAAGTTATTATTAATATTTTGAGACAATTTCAATGTAAAGCAAATGTGAAATAATTATCAGCAAATAAAATTTTCAGAATAATAAAGATACACAGCTAAGGAGTGGTAATGCAAGTCCAGGCTGTCCTGCTCTAAAGAGAATACAGGGTAAGTGTGCACAAAGATGTAATTCCACATTTAAGAAGTAGATTATTCATTAGTAATAAAAAATATTATGACAGAACAAGATAATTAGCCATGTGCTTTGGTGAGTTAATTAACCTCTCTGTGCAACAGTTTCCTCTTTTAATACGTAGAGTGTCAATTCATCAAAACTTGTGAGGAGAATTAAATGAGAAAACCATATTATATCAATAATGTTAGCCATAATTATTATTATTGCTACTGATAAGTTTATTTACCTGAAGAAACCAAGACTTCTGGCATGTTCCTTAAAAAAAAAGACCTCAAGTGACTTCCTGAAATGGTAAAAACTTAGTTTCTAGGGAGGTTCAATGACATGTGAAACAGATGCAACCCATTTCAGGGACAGTAAACATCATCACTGGAAGTAAAATCTCACCACAAGAGAGTAAAGCAAATTCTAAATTACTGGGTGTTCAAACAAGCATAATCAAGAATTTGCACAAGTAGAAACATCAAGTCAGGTTGCTGGGTGACTACGGGTTTGTTGCATTAATTTCTAAAATCTACACTAATATTATTATTATATTGCTTCTACACACACAATGAATGCATAGAAAATACGAAAAATACCTGTCCAAGTTAACTGTTCTCTTAGTATGCTGCTTTAAAAGCAGTATACTCCATGGAGTACTTTAAAGTTTTTATTTCCCTTTTTTGCATATCAATGGTTTCTAATTTTATAGTAAGAAAGAATACTTCAGTAATGTAAAATGAAAATAAAATGCTTACTTAAAAAGCTATATGCAGTTATAAAAATAAATACATTAAGGAACAATCCTGTACTGTTAAATTTAAAAATCACTATAAACTCACATATATATATAATCTTTAAAATCTGTATTTTCTAACTCTGTACATTAAAGTAGCCTAGTATCAATGAATACATGCCAGTTTTTTTCTGTTTTTATTCCCTGCTAAAGGAAACCAAGGCTCCTTGAAGAAATGGTTATCTGCAGGTTTCAGGCAGAAAAGATATATGTGTATAGAAAAGAGATACAGCAGGAAATACACTAAGGTGTCAATGTAGGGATCTCGGCAAGGTAGAGATGTTTGTTATTATTATTCTCTTTGTGTTTCCAAATATTCTTGTGTGTGGGGGGACTCAAAAAGATTAAAAAAGTTTTCTATATACATTCTTAGCTACCTAGATTTTTCTGGCTCCAGTATTTAAGATATATGACGTTGGCCCAGTTTTTTAACCTTCTAAAAACTCATTTTACTCATTTATGGGAAAACAATAATACTGATCTCATAGATTTATTGTTTGAACTGGTTTATATGTAAATGACTAGCATAGAGCCTGGATCACAGAGTAAGTGATTTATAAATGTTCACGATTACTGTTATCATTACTCTTGTCATTATTTCTATAATTCCTCTCTCAAAATATCAGACTTAATTGGTAAGATTTCTATTTTCTGCAAGACAATGTAAATTCTGTAGAGGAAGAGATGACTATATTTTTCCTATACTCTCCTTTTAAAAATATGTTCATTTGTTTTCCCCTATTCTTTGTTAAATTACTTGAAAACAAAGGTTTTGAATCCTATATATTTTCTATGGACTATTTTATTAGCATTAAAGGATTTCCCAAGTTAGTGCTCAATACAGGTTTTGTTTGCTGGAATAGAAATGAGTGTGGTAGCTGACAGAACTTGCCCAACTTTCCTATTACTCACTGAATCTTCAATCTGTACTCAGCATGATTGTATCTGGATAAGCAGGAAAATGTAAACCTTATTATGCCAACCCTTAAACTGAGTGAGCAACTCTATAGTCAAAAATAAGATAAAGTTTCTGGGTGGAGCTGAAGCACACTGACTACTAAGTACACTATTCTGGCATTTCATTTGAGTGACTTCCCATCTTTCTGAAGACAGAGGAGGATAGGAATTACATATGGGGAGAAAATCACTGTACTGTCTAATAACCATGGGGGTCCTTTTAGCATATTATGTTTATACACCTCTCCCAGATAATTTTGGGGAGCCACGGAGAATGATATGGTTGAACACAGGTGAAATCTATAGCACATTTGGTTAAGTTTGGAATTTTATGAATTCAGATATGTATATGCAACCATTTGGTCTAGAGAAGGAAATTCCAAGATCTGCGCTTTTGTTTGATTGATTGAATGGTTCACTTTTAAAAAACAAGTGCTGCATCCTTTGTCTATTTACTGTTTAGAAATGTTGCTTCCTTGTTTGTTTTTCCTTTCTAGTTTATATGTCAGAATCATGTTTTCAAACATCAAGAAAAACAAGCAAGGAGGCATTTGAGCAACTTTTACTAAAAAAAACTTTGTTTACGTAGCATTAATGTCAACAGAGTGGCAGTCTGAAATTCTTAGATGTCATTTGGTATTTAATTTCATCAACAAATCAGAGATCTCTTACTCTTAGTTATAGACTGTTATGCAATCATTTTGGGATCCAGAGTTAGACTAAGGGCACTTAAGTCCTCTCTAAGCAGGCTGGTTGGCTTGTGCCCAGGGTTAATCAAGAGAGACATGATATGCAAAAATGGAAGGAGGGAAGGACCCTAGGGTGTTGTGAACGAAAATACTGCAACCTTATCATAAACAAAGAATGCTGAAACCAAGTCATCAACAGCTGCCACCAACCCCCAGTGAGGACAGGCCTGCAGTCCAACCTCTGCAGCCACTCACAGTGGTGCACCCTGAGGGGATTCAGAATAAGAAAGGACAGGATACTGGCCCTAGATAGCTAGGTGCTTGTCAAAGGAATGAATTCAATGAGCCCAAATGTTTGCTTCCTCCGTTACAGAGAAAAGCACTAAATTCTTTAACTTGAGATGCCTGGTTTTCTTTAGTTAACAAGTAATCTTATAATGTTCCAACTACCTGGTCTTTGTTGTAAAACTTCTACATATCCTAGCTCCTCCCCTTCCTCTTCAGAGCAGTCCCTCAGAGTGATCTGAGAAGCTGTCATCCCGGCTCGAGTTCTCCCGTCAAATAAAACTTAACTCTCAACTTTTAGGCTGTGCATTTATTTCAGTCAACAGTTTTGGTGACCACAAAGGAACCCAGAGCAGACTTCTCTCCTTCACCTGAACTCTACGAGGAACCAGAGCCTTGGTAACAGCAGTGGCCCTCTGTGCCCATCCACCTCCTCGCGGAGTCCAGATGAATTTGGGTGAGTCTCTCCTGGTTCTCGGATCTTCCATGTTGGTTGATGATCCTGAGTTTTATCTGGTGGTGTATCCAGGTACTTGGCCCTCCAGTTGAAAGATACTGGGGGGAAATGCCCACCCAGTGGAGACATGCTGGGTGGGGCCTGGTGTTTTGAAACATACCGGGAAATACGCACCTTGAGGAGGTGTCCTAGGTGGTGCTGGTTGAAAGATACCAGGGAAATACCCACTCAGTGGAGACGTCCCGGGTGGGGCCTGGTTGAAAGATACTGGGGTCTGGACTGAGTGGTTAGGTAAGAGGCTGGTCTAACACTTTCCTCAATTTGGCTACCTCCATTGAACTTGTCAGGATAAAAGTAAAAATCCTATGAGGAACCTTTCAACTCCAAAAATGGGACCCTTCTCCTGACTGGCAACAGTGTTCTCAAGGGACTGAGAAACTTGCAGGAGTGGTAGCGGCAAAGACCTCATGTCGTGCAGCTGTCCCTGCGGGAAAACCTACTAGCGATTTTATTCTGACAACCCGACCTTAGAACGGGGAATAGAACTTTCAAAACAAAAGAAAAAAAAATGACAGATTGCCAGCCTCCAAATAATACCCAAGCCAGGTTTATGTATGTACAAAACTTACAACTTTAATTGGGAATTAAAAAAAAAAAAAACTCACTCTGAAAATAACTAGCCAGGCCTGATAAAAACATTTTTTGGAATTCTGACCTTATAAAAACAAAAGCCCCTTTAGAGGGAACTGAACTTGGATTTCTCTTCCTGTGTCCTTGAAACAAATATTCTATCATTCTCTGGGCGTCTTGTGTGTGTGTATGTATGTATATATGTGTTTCCTTTTTTTAAAGGAAAACTTGGACTCTGCCAACCAAAACGTACAAGTATGGTGTACATATGGCGGCCAAGCAAATAAACTGGGATTCTCAACAATCCTTTGATTGTACCAATTCTCAGGCATTTTGCCATCTTAACCATTGTTGTATCAGCCTGGACCACAAAGGCCTTCACCTTTTGGGGATTAAACTTTTGAACTTTATTTAGGCGACACTCCCCACTCATGTGGAAAATCCTCTTCATTATTACTGGTTTAAAGTCACTATATATACATATATATATATAAAATTGATGGCCATATGATGGATCCTTTAATTTGGAGAAACTTCTAAATTGGTGAAAGTTGAGAAAGCTCTCATTATAAACAGCTGTTTTATTGGTGCCTATTAAAATCAATTAAGTTTAAAGGTGGAAAAATATATCTAGTGGTTAACCTAAGAACTTAGTATTAAAAGGGGGGAAAGACCAGTTTGGAAAGCTACATCTGTGTTTTCCCTTTCCCCTCAATGTGTTTTAGAGATGCTAATAAAAACATTAGAATACTTAATGTTAATTAGGTTGAGTAACTGGAAAAAGGAATGTAAAAATGTCGAAAGATTTTTTTCTTAATGAGAAAAAAAATATTAAGGGACTTATCCCAAACCGATAAATATTTTTAGATGGTTATTTTGAATGGGATAAATATAATGGACATTTTGGATTAAGATACAAGGTTTTGATACTATACTACGTAAAGTTAAAAAAAAAAAAAAAGGCCAAAGAGATCACCTACTTGTCCCCAACATTAAAGTTTAAACAAGTCCGCTTTATTTACCCCAGTTTAAAATGTATATATTTACAGGGCTGAAAAATATATATATAGAGACTGAGATACTTGATCAATGATTGGGGCAACAGACCATTTAATCAAATTAAAAACTGACAAGGGCCTAAGTCCTTTGGCTCAAACTTGGGGATCCCAGAGAATTTTATATAAAATTAGATAAAGTGGACAAGAAATAAAAGAAAAAGGCTTCTGGCACTCCTTCTAGAAATAAGAATTATTGATTAAACCTAATAAGTATTAAAATTAAATGTATAAGAGTTAATAAAATTGAGATAAAAGCTTGTAAAATTGGTATATTTAAATGGGCTTTATATAAACCTCTTTTGCTTAAATATGTTGTAGGACATATATTTCAATGGAAAACCACTTCCCATTCTTGGTATTATAAGGCTGGGCACATATTTGTCCCTCAGAAAATATTAAACAAACTAAGGAAACCAAGAGTTGCCTGAGCCATCCAATATAAAGTAAAACTAAAAACTAATATTCAGAGGCTAATAAAAAAATAATAATAAGAGATATACCCTGGGTTTAACTTATAACTCAAGGAAAAGAGACTTTACTAAATGCCTTATGCCATCTTCTGAAGACATGATAAAGTAAACCTTAAAGTTTTAAAACATGGAATTCTTTGTTTAGATCTCTTCTCACTGATACAGAAAAGCAAATTAAGGAGATACAATTGGGCCTAGGTGACAGACCAGTTCTTTGGGGAACTGGAAGCAACTGTCTTTGTCTTGCAGATCAGAAATGTAAATACAGCAGTGACCTCAGACTGAGCCGAATTAGCTCAACGAGGTAAAACTTAAGGCTAAAGAAATTTTTGGCGTTTTAGAATGCAGAACTCTGACGGGTCCTTCAGACTTTGTCAAGAAATCTTATATGTCTTTTTCATAAATAGTAAGCCTTAGTGATTTGAGCAAGCAAATTCAGCTTACTCCAACTGTTATTTATAAGCAGTAAATTTATGGGGTGTAATACCTAACTCATAAGTAAGTTTTAAAGTGATGCTATGAGATCTATAGCTTTTCTCTGTTTATAAGTCTGTGTACACATTATAGATATGAGATATTTCTACTGCTAAAAAAAAAATCAAAATCAAAGAGCTCTGCTTAATTGTCTTAAAAATAAGAGCTTACAAATTAAATATTTCTAAAATAAAAACTGACCAAATTGAGTTTCAGGTTCATGTGAGCTGGAAAACATTCAATATTGTTAATACTTGCTTGGTATTAAGTTTAGTTGAAGTTTGTTTTAATTAATATAGGCATCTTTAGAGTCATCAATATTAAGTATAATACCTTTACTGTACCTAGGTTTAATGAAAGTAAAATAAGATTTGTTATATCTGTTGCAGATTTGTCAAAAATAATAGTACTGTGGTGTGATAAAATTCTAAGTAAGTTAAATGCAAATGAGATGAGAGCTTTTGGGTAAATTCTTTATTTTTAGAAATGTATGCTTAAGATAATCTCTGTAAGTATTTGGTATCTTTAAATTCTAGAGTTGTGCTAAATTAAGTTAAATGATGGGAGTTTATTAAATAGCTATGTCATTTTCAGATAAAATAAGATTGAAATATTACTTAACATTTAACTTCCTCTTACAGAGAAACTAAAGGTGTTTAGAAATATTAATAAATGGTTGGCGCCACTCTGAAATATTCTCTCCTATTAAGGGAAACATCTCAATATCCTAGGAAAGTAAGATGAATGTGTAAAGGAAGATACAAGGAATGGAATTATATTTTGTTAATGGAAAATAGTAGCTTTGTCCTGAAGCTGGTTATTTCTGAATGAAAGAGAAAATAAGGGACAAAATAATATGAGTATAGAAAATTGTGGAAAAGGAACCCTGAGAAAAGAGTTTTTGTACATGATCAGGACTGGCTAAGTTTAGAATAAATTTGGTCAAAGTAAATGAATCTTAAAAGTAAGCCGGTACAAGACTAGATTTGATTTTCTCTCTTTTAAGAAGACAAAGTTTTCTTGAAATGTTAATCAGCCTTCAGTAACAGGCTGTAAAGCTTCTTATACCCCTTAAGTGATCTGTTCTGCCTTTACCTTTGAAATATTTTCTTGTTAATGAATAAGTACTATTTCACAGTGATCTATACTTTATCTGATCAAATGTTTTGATACCTTTTAATAAGCTTCCCAAATATCAATTTCTGATTAAAGTTCTTTTGACCTCCAGTTAACTTTGGGATGCTACAGAGGGCCCCTGAAACATCCCAAAGAAAGATTTTAAACTAGTAAGTTTCATTTGGTATGTTAAATTAACATGGGAAGTATTGTCAAATGAATAATAAATCTTCCTAGGTTATATTGTATGAAAAATATTAATATAGATAATCTAGAAATTATATGGAATCCCTAAAATTCTGGTATATCTAAAATGTTACCAGTCATAATTCTGGTTATTGTGATCAGGTTTCTTTATCAATTACAGTGTAACAGTGTTTAACCATGCTTTTAAATCTTTTGTCATTTATAGACAGTTATTGTTTTATTCTGATGATTTTGCAAAATGCTTTCTCTTCAAGGAGATTTACTGGTTTCTAATAAATTTCAAACTATAGCACTGAACTAAACTGGGTAAGAAATTTTAAAGGTCTGATGAGAACTCTGATTTCATAAAACTGTTAACAAAAGGATTAGTTACATGGGACTGAGTAAGCTGATAAATATGGTTCTAGTTTTTTGTCTGAAATATTATGGGCTTTTAATCTGTTTCCCAGACATAAAGAAACTCTTCTCCTTAAGCTAATTATGACTCACAGCAATTTGATGAATTATACCTATGTAAGCAGACTAGGAACAGTTATCTTTTCTCTCTATCTGATACCTCCAGAGACTGGAAACTCTTTAGGTCTCCAGTGGCTCTATCAGATAAATTAGGAAGATCATCTCCTAACAGGCATAGGAATCTCAAGGTATTTAAAGGACCTTAAAAACAATTTACCTGAATCTATAAGGCAAAAATCTATGACAAGCCCTTGACATGGCTCTCCTGGCCTTAGAAATCCTTATTAACATTCTAGCCTGAGACTCCTTATTAAAAGTTCCAACACAGCCAATTTAAAAGAGCCTATATGATCAAATAATCAGACTTAACTTGTAAACAAATTATTCTTGATTTGGCTATATTTGAAAAAAATGAGGGTAACTTTAGAGAGGAAAAGATTATATTTTAGTGGATATTAAATTCTAGTTTTGTTAATTGAGGTCTATATTTACTAAGACACTTCCCAGATCATTCCTTGCTGTTATGTTACATTGCTGCAAAGTTTAGTTTAGTTATTAAAAGGACACTCTAGGTTTATTTCTGAAGCTCAGTATCTTTAATTGGATGAAGGTCCAATGCCCCATCACCTGCAACCAGGGGATTATACATACTGGAACAGGCATGACAAAGAATTAATCTCCAACCTGAATGGAAGGACCCTTTATCAGGTACTCTTAACTAGACCATACACAGCAAAAGCCAAAGGAAACTGACTTTTGGATTAGTTTCCAGTCAAAAAGCCCCTGCAGTGGACTGACCTATAGAGGACTGCTCACCTTAAAACAATGCTCAAATGGAGAAAAAGCTACCAGGCCAGGATAAGAAGAAGACATCTGAGGTAGACAGCTGACCCAAGACACCTGACCAGGCCTGTATACCAATTACTTTGATAACTGCTCATACCTTTGCTTATGAACTAATCCAATTGTTAGGTTTATGGTAAACTACCTATGTCTAGTACTTCTGTGTTATCTTGGTGGGCTTCCCTACTCCAAGGCTCTAACTCAATAGCCCTCAGAAAATTTATTCTAAAAAGAAATTATAGTTCTGTTTAGGCCACTATTGCCATTACAAGGTGGGAGACCTCACCTGGCCAATTAATAATACCTGCTCTGTGCCTGACAGTGAATATGAATTTTCTTATAAGATCACTCAAGCTCAATCAGAAACACAAGCAAAATTTTAACCCAAAAATGTAACTCCTCGACTATTAAATCCTTACTCGTGATTTCATAATGTTATTAGCTGTATTACTTATATCCTGTCTATTTTATAAAACTGTTGTCTATTACATTTCCCAATGTGTAACTAGGCCTCCAACAAGACTGATGATGGCTAAACATCTTGAGGATAAAGATAAAATTTACAACCCTGCATAGAATAATTGTAATAGTGATTCTAGGTATGGGAATGAGCAACGAGGGGTAAACATTTCCTGGATCATAACAGACTACTAAGACAGGTGATCCAGAGAATTTTTAGTATCAACAGGAACTGATCCAAAAACTAGCACTTTGAGTGGCATGTCAACAGATTCTTCACCTGATCTAGGAATGAGCCTTCCTAGCACTGTGGGACAAAATTGGTCATGAAATGCCTCCCAAAATATTGGTTGAATTTGGGACCAAGGGGGAGCAGTATGAACGAAAATAAGCACAACCATATCAGTAAACAAAGAATGCTGAAACCAAGTCATTAGCAGCTGCCGCCAACCCCCAGTGAGGGCAGGCCTGCAGCCCAGCCTCTGCAGCTACTCACAGTGGTGCACTCTGAAGGGACTCAGAATAAGAAAGGACAGGATACTGGCACTAGATAGCTAGGTGCTTGTCAAAGGAATGAATTCAATGAGCCCAAATGTTTGCTTCCTCCCATACATAGAAAAGCACTAAATTCTTTATCTTGGGGTGCCTGGTTTTCTTTAGATAGCAAGTAATCTTTTATTGTTCCAACTACCTGGTCTTTGGTGGAAAGCTCCTATATATCCCAGCTCCTCCCCTACCTCTTCGGAGCAGTCCCTCAGAGCAGTCTGAGAGGCTGTCATCCCGGCTCGAGTCCTCCCGCCAAATAAAACATAACTCTCAACTTTTAGGCTGCGCATTTGTTTCAGTCAACAGTGTCATGGCAACTGGCTGGCGCCTGCCTGAGCAGCTCTAGTTCTAATGCTGGCCAGCAAAAAAGGTGCAGCTCTCTCTGGCTCTTTGGGGATGTTTTCCTATTCTTTGATTATTTTATTCCCTTCATTAAAAAAATTTATCTTTCTAGAGATTGATCTATTATATATCCTTTTTTCAACAATTGAACTCTCTATGAAATTCTACAGGCAAACAAGGAGTCGGCCCCAACAGAGCTGACATTCTAGTGGTGAAGAAAAGTAACAAATTAGTAGCAAACTAAAGAATAAATGAATTATTTAAGATCATGAGAAGTACTTTGAAGGAGATAAAGGAGTAGAAAAAGAGTGATTTGGGCAGATGGCAGGGGTGGGGATGTATGGTCAGAGAAAGCCTCTCTGGAGAGGAAATATCTACTTAGAGACCAGAATAATGAAAAGGAACCAGCCACCCTAAGTGTTAAGGAAAAAGTTTTCGAGCAGAGCCAGTAACAAGAGCAAAAGTCCCAGTTGCAAAATATCGACAAATTTAAGAAATCACACGAGACATCTGGGATTGATAGAGAAGTTGTAATTTAGCTTAAAGATGTTAGATTAACAGTGGTCTGTGGGTAACAGCAGCAAGTTTTATCTTAACTGTATGTGCATGTAGAGGTATGGAAGAGTTTCAAGAACAACTTTTTTCCTAGTATTTTCTTTTTGCTCTACAATTTGTGAGAGGTCCTTGATTATTTTTATTTTGATTCCTGCAATTAATTACTTTTTAAAAATGTATTTAAGCAATCATGTTTCTCTCTTTTTTTTCAGTTTTTCTTCTCTGGCTGCCTTCTTTTGCAGCCTCACCACCATTTATGAATGAAATATTTTTTCAGAGCCCTCAAGGTATATACATTGACCTTAAATGGATTTAGTTATGAAAGGAATAAGCAAAAGAATGATAGATTGAAAGAGGAGTAAAGTAAGACCATTTAATTTTAATTTTTTATGTGGAAGAGACATGATCAAGTTCATAAGCTGAAAATAATAAAGTTAATTGATAGCAATATGTTAGAGGAAGATGGGCTGGAAGTATTGACTGATGGAGGAACATCCCAGAGGAATAAGAGGGAGGAAGATTCAGATCACTGGTAAAAGAATTAGATATGCATTGGAGATGCATAAGAAGAGCATCAAGACTTCCTTCTAGATGAGAAAAAGAGGCAAAGGTCTCTTAGCTAAATACATTTTATGATAGTAATGCAGATGTAAGCAGTGATGAGGATGTTCCAGCTTCATGTTTTAAGGGAACATAACTCTACCCTGCTTATTTTTTAGACATTTTGCTATTGTCCCATGCACATTTAGGTGGTCCTTCTAAGTTACCACAATTCTGTTTATATTTCCTTGGCTCACATATATGATAGCACATTGGTCAAGTCAGTGACTTATCTTCTTATGTTTAAATACCATCACCTAACACAGTCATATCAATATTTCTTCTGTACGGGAGTTGGGGTTAGTCTTCTAGAGAATGAAACTGGTTTAAAGGAATCAATGACCAAATGTGCAGGATAAAAGATAAAAGAGACAAAGAGCAATTAGGAGGTTTCACTGAGAAACTCAAGTTCTACTGAGTTTAGAAGAGTATTATAAGTAAGTCCAACATTAAATTTCTTTACATAGTATTTCAATGCAGAGCAAACAGAACTGCCTGGAAAAAAAATTAGCACCATAGGATTTTTGTGAAGGAAACATCCTTCTCTTCATTTGTCCATTCTCACTCGTATCCTGCTTCTATTCCTTTTATTCCCACCTCACAAAATTGTGACTTACTTCCAAGATGGACAGCAGACGGACTTGATGCTGTTGCCATATCAACCAACCAAGAGCTGTGCTGGCTTGTTTTCAGACCAGATGCCTTACATGCTAAGATTCTCTCAGCTTTATTGACTGACATGTAATTATGCCAAAAATAAATGTTTCTTAGATAATACTGAGTAGGTGATAGAAAGTGATGGCTAGGCCTATGCTGATCAGAGTGAAGAAAAAGAAAATGTGTGTATATGTGTATGTGTTATTCAGGCAGAAAGAAGACCTAAAAGTAAAGATTCTTTTCACATAAATTTTAACTGTATTGTCTATGGACATAACTACTTGGACTAGATTTCCTCTGTGTTAAACTCACAGTGTTTAGAAATGAGGGCCTTGGAGTCAAAGGATCATCTATGAAAGGGCATCACAAATAATTCCCACTTTAGATGAACATTGTAAAGAAGTGGCAACTGAAATGGAACATAGCCCAGTAGCTAGCATTTGATGAGTCTAAAATATTAAAATATATAATAAAATTAAACAAAATTAGTGAGTTTAAAATAGCTCATTAGATCAATTATTTGGGTTTGAAAAAACACTTAGGGACAGTAAAATTAGGGGCAAACTATTAGGGAGAACTACGTTAGAGTCATATACACCTACTTAAACTTCAGAAAATGAAGGAAAAGTTAAGAAAAGTGAACAAAAAATACTGCAAACCATAAACCATATCAGTAGACAAAGAATGCTGAAACCATCAAGTCATCAAGTCATCAGCGGCTGCCGCCACCCCCCAGTGAAGACAAGCCTGCAGCCCAGCCTCTGCAGCCACTCACAATGGTGCACCTTGAAGGCACTCAGAATAAGAAAGGACAAGATACTGGCCCTAGACAGCTAGGTGCTTGTCAAAGGAATGAATTCAATGAGCCCAAATGTTTGCTTCCTCCGTTACCGAGAAAAGCACTAAATTCTTTAACTTGAGATGCCTGGTTTTCTTTAGTTAACAAGTAATCTTTTAATGTTCCAACTACCTGGTCTTTGTTGTAAAACTTCTACATATCCTAGCTCCTCCCCTACCTCTTGGGAGGAGTCCCTCAGAGCGATCTAAGAGGCTGTCATTCTGGGCTCGAAGGGGCTCAAGTTCTCAGAAATGTCCGCCAAATAAAACATTAACTCTCAACTTCTAGGCTGTGCATTTATTTCAGTCAACAGAAATAACAGATATGACTATTTATCAGGTTAAATCATTATAAAGTTGGAACATAGTTACGTAGTCGTTAGAATAAAAATTTTTAAAAGCAATTAGAAAATCTAAACTTATACTAAGTTTTGATTTCTAACTTTATTTTTAAAGATAATTTTCTTAAAGATGGCACGTCAAATGACACTAAAATATATGCCTATGTTTGATTCACCTTAAAGGTAAAATATACTTTAATTTTTTTATGCAATATACTTTTATTTCTTTTACAGAAAAATAATATTCTATAAAAATTAGACAATCTTGATTCTATTAAAATTTAAAAGGCCGATAAGCATATGAAAAGACGCTCAACATCATCAGCCAGCAGAGAAATGCAAATCAAAACTACAATGAGGTATCACTTCACACCTACCAGGATAACTAATTTAAAAAATAGATAATAAGAAGTGTTAGCAAGGACATGAAGAAATTAGAACCCTCCCTACTTTTGGTGAGAACGTAAAAATGTGCAGCCACTTTGGAAAACAATTTGGCAGTTCCTCTAAAGTTTAAATACAGAGTTAGCATATGATACAGTTTCCACTCCTAGGTATAAACACAAGGAAAATGAAAACATATGTCTACAAAAGCTTGTACATACATAGCATTATTTATAAAACCCCCAAAGGAGACACAACCCAATGTCCACTGAGTGGTGAATGAATAGACAAAATGTAGCATATACATACAATTGAACTATGAATATTAATTGACTAGGCTGCTAAGCCAAACACTTTGAATATTGCTCTGAAAGGCCGGGGAGCCATGTGAGGTTTACATTGCAATGCATGGCATGTTCTTCATGGTCACAGTGTGGTGGGTGGACTGCTGTGATGCTAACTGGAAAAAGAATGAGGAGTCAGCTATTTCTGCAGAGATCATGCAGCCTCGCAAGCTGCAGTTTAGCTAGGAGAGTGTCTCTGAGGAAAGTACAGGGAAACAGGAATTTCAAGAGGAAGGGAGTGATCATTTCTGTCAAAAGAAAAATAGGTATGGAAAAGTGTCAGGCTATTACAAACCTGTGGATCAGACAGCTACTTTCTGTGTCTTCCTCTTCCCTTTCCTGAGCCTTTAAGCATAATATGAAGGCAAAATTTTTTTTCTCTGACATAGGGCAGTTGTCTCATATTATTATCACCTACTGAGCTGTAAAACATCACATGCTGAAGCTGCACCCCAAGAGATTAAGTCTGAATCTCTGGGAGAAACAAGGCACAAGCATCAGTGTTTTTAAAACTCTCCATGAGATTTCAGTGTGCTGGAGAGACACTAGCGCCTTAGTAAGGAATATTCCTGTTCACCAAAAGAGCGCCAACACTACGTGAGTGCTTTCATTTCTCAGTTATAATGGGTGTTACTTATTATAGAGCACTTAAAATGTGTCAGATCTTACTTTAGGAGGTAGAAATCTTAGACTATCCTGGATGTCTGTCACAGAACTAAAGGAGCATAGAAATATAAATGTGTATGTGTATATATACATAGACTTCTTTAGTTCTCACAACTTTATGAGGTAAATATTAATATTAATTTGTACTTTGCAGAGAAGTGAAAAGGAAGAAATAGAGGTGATGTAAGTTTCCAAGGTCACATGGCTAGTAAGTGGCATTGCTGGAAATCAGCCCCAGACAGGCCATTTTCAAAGTCTGTCCTATCAATTACTTAAGGATACTGGAAGCTACGTTTCCCTTCTTAGGGAGGGAGGTGGGAGAGGAGGAATAAGTATAAAACTGCTAACTACCTAGCTCACCTCAGGCAAGTCTCAAGTTTCCCAAGTCTGCCCCCAAAGCTCCACAGCTCCATTGTGCATAGTGTATCAGGTAGACCATCAAGAGTTAATCATGTTTAATTATTTACTGTATAAATCAATCAGTGCCTTCATTCAGAACATATTTTGGATGTACCTCAATAGGGTAAACAGCACTGAACACTGTAAAATAATCACTGCAAACAGTAGCATGTATTCTTCCTAACACACTGGGCTCAGGCCGGTTTTTGCACCAGATGTATGCGATGGGCGAAAGCAGGGGAGTGTGTGAGCTGCACAAATACCCGATGTACTACAAAGGTGCTCAGGTATTTAGAAACTCACTAGATTGGAGAGGGGGCAGGAGGTGCAGGAGTCAGGAGCCAGAAGGAAGAATTTGGATATCCTCTGTGCTCTGAGCATCTTAGCCTAGGCCTGAGGAGAGCCTGCCTGGCAAAAGCTAGGAAATTACCCAATATTATTGAATGTGCCACATAATTTATACCTACCCTTCTAGTCCACAAAATTTTACATATTCTGGCATGCCTTTTTCAATTAAAAAATATATATATATTATCGTATGAAGTGGAGTCTAATCTTGGTGGGCATTACCCTAGATAGGAGTGTCCTCCCAGGGCTGGTATTTACTTCTCTCTCTTGCTTAGGGCTGGAATTATTTCTAGTTGCATTTCTAAAATTCTCAGCTCTTCCTTTTCTCTAGACTCTAGGCTAGAGCATTATTATAAAATAAAAATGTACCCCCTTTTGGAAAGCCTGAGATCCCTTAAAGCTCACGTCTCTTATGAAAGACTAGAATTCTGAAAGGAGGCTGAGGGTGAGCTGGAGAAGCTTCTCAGTTGTCAGTTTCTAGAAAACGAGATTTTTTGCTGCCTTCTTTTTTTTTTTTTTTTTTTTTTTACATTTAAGGCTCTGAAGATGAGGTACCTGCCTAAGAAGAACGGCTGTTTCATTCTACAGCTGTTTTCTCTCAAAGAACATCTGTTAATACCATTCAGAGGGTACATCTGAGTGAGAGATCTCTCTCGCAAGAAAATAAATAGCTGACTCTCAAACATTTACTCCATTTTGTCTCTTGACCACATGACGTCACTCTTCTCTTCCAAGCTGAGTTCTCAGATTCTCAAAAGATCTCAACCTCCTGTAAGTCCTCAGGAGATGACTCATTCTGGAGGGAGCCCCCGCTACCATGCCTGGGGTAGAACCCAGCAAGCCTGCAGTCTCTCCCACTTCTGGGACCTGAGAGACAAGTTCTAACTACTGCCAGGATAAGCCAGGCATACCAGTTGAGATCATGTCATCCAAAAAGGAATTCAGTGTTACTAAAGCTAGAAGTTACATCCTTCTGATCCTGACAGTGTCCAAAGTTATTCTGCCTGGAAATTAAATCTCTTCCTCCCTAAAACATGGCTGATTGTATGTAATTTATCATTATTTATCAACTTTTGTTATGGGCTTTAAAATTCTATGCCTGTAAAAGACCTGCAGATTAGAAAACGTATTTCCCATTTTTCAAAGCCTTTTAACTTGTCGGGGGTAAGGATCAGTTCAGCAGGATGACATGGGAGTTGGCCTTTCAGTAAACAGTTCAAATTTCAGTCGTTCTTCCATTCACTTTATCCCTAGGTTAAGATGCACAATGTCTATCTAACCACAAGTTTATCACTTTAAAAATCTTTATTCTATGAATTAAATACCATATTTAAACATTTTTTTTTTATCTCAAAGAAAAGAATAGGCAGTGAGATTAAATTATGATTACTTGGAGTGTAGGAGGCAATACACCTGGACTAAATCTCAACCAGTACTTTAGAATTAGAGACAGGGGCTAAGTGAACAGGAAACTTCCTATCTTATCCATAATAATTTAAGTGAAGCACCTCACTTGAATATATTTAAATATGTAGGCTGTTAGGTAATTTCCACTTTTAAATCTAGTTGAATTTAGAAGTAATGTAGATTAACATATTAGCTAAGTCTCATTTATTTATAGTGGATCAAAAGGTTGACTTCGGTAAAGATCTTTTCTGAACATTCTGTTAATTATTAAGGATTAACGCAAATATTAACTTTTCCTTCTTGTGCCTAAGAATGGTTTTCAGTGGTTTAGTTCCATAATTATTGCACAGTAATTATCATTTCTGGATAGATGAGCACATACAAATATAATACCTCCCTGGAAAAAAAAAAGCTCCTGTTAGAAAATATTTTCCCAACTAATGAAATGGTCTTCAAGTAAATATAGAGGAATGCTTAAAAGTTCCAATCAAACTATGAAATCACAACAGCAGTAAAAGAAATACAAGAGTACACAAACCATTTCTTGTTAAAACAGTTATGTAATTGGTATAAATTACATATAAAACATGGTATAAAACAAATAAAACATTAGTTATACTGAATATTATTCCATTTTAAAATAAAATATCATAAGGAACATTAATTAGTGGAAAATAATGGAATGAAAACTATGAAAATGCATTCCTCCAACATAATTTGTGACTTCAACACCATTCTGCTTCTATTCATCTCTCTCAGAAGAAGAGATAAGCTGGGTATGGTCAATCAAATGAGTTTAGACTTTTAGTGCTCGATAAATTTTTCAATATTTGCAAAGAAATTGTGAAATTGCTTTCACAGTCAGAAGAAAACAAGATAAAATGCAATAAAAAGAAATTAAAACCATTCAATTTGAATGTAACTTTCACCAGAATAGGAGGTTACACTGAAGATTATTTTCTTTCATTTGTTCTTAGTCCGCCCCCTTGTGGTCTCCGGAAAGCAGAAGCTAAAATGGCAATTGTGTGACAGTCTTACACTATATATCTAAAAAGACCAAGTTTTAATATCTGTTAAAGTGGTTTAGAAAAATCTCAGCCTGCTTCAGTTAAGCATACAAAAATATTTAAAAGTAGGAATAAATGCCTCAAAACCAACATCTTTGAATAAATTAAAGAAAGATATTTCTTTAATTCTTGAAGTTATTTTTAAGAATGAAATTACTATGTAAACTATACATAGATATATATTTCAAGAATGTCAAGATTTTTACTTTTACAAACTTTATAGAAATTGGTTCTTTGAAGCAATTGTCAAAAAATGCTATATGAAGCAATTCAGCTGGGAGCTTTTTTGCATTCATTCAGTGTCCCATGGATAGATTTTGAAAGGACTTCTTTATCACTTCTTTACAAAATAAATTGAGTTATCATTGCCTGAGAGAGGAAGAGTCACATTAACTAGTACTGTAGCTGGCTGTCCTTAGAAATTGATCCGATGGGGATGCGGCATGCCAGATGTGCACTTCATTGCTGGTGCTGACATCGTTTCTTTGTTTGCCTAAATTTTAAATGCCAATGTTTGTAGCTTTTGAAAGGTGTCCAATGATAATTATCTCCTGGCATATTTTGGTAACTAATAGGTCAATGTTTGATGTTGTATTATAAGTTCTTAAATTTTGAATATTTAAACAGGTAATCTCTGAACTACAGTATTATTAATATTACACTTGATTTAGACTTTTATTACTTATCCCATATCTTTCATCTTATCTTTTATATTACACGCAATTCTTCTATGAATTAGGGGATTTGTTTTCTTTTTTGGTGAGGCAATTGGTTTTTAGCTTTCCATGTTTAATGGGTCAGTAGATTCTTAAATGAATAAAGGAAAGCATAAACACAAACACAAGTAATTGCGATGCCATTTTCCCAGGTAATGACTCAGGTTTCAACATGACCATAACCTTTGAGTAAAGTACAGTGTATTGTTTCAAGATTGAAAGCAAAGGAAAACCAGGTGGGTACAAACTATGTTATATGTACACACACACAATCTTCTTATGAAGCTTTCTGCCTATAACTCTTTGGTGACCCTGGACATGGCCTCCTCACCCATCGGGACTTCGCTTTCTCACCTGTGAAATCACCATGGAGGAGCTGGTCAGTATTTTTCAAACTGAGGTCTACAGATCTATGTTAAGTGTCCACAAGTCCTCCAGGGGAATTTTTAAGTATTTTGTCTTCATAATTATGATAATCTAACCACACAGGCAAATCGTGGATAATTTAGATGACCACCTTATAGCTGGGGACCACCACGAAGCCAAAAGCTAAGGCAGAGGCTTTGAATTTGTACGAAACATTTTCTCAATATATAGTCTAAGAATCTTTGTAGTCCTCAAAGGTACACTTGACAGTCCACAAGTGCTCACATCTGAGAAACATTTCTTAAATTCCTTTCAACATTTAATACTTACTTCAAAATATGATATTCACTTGCTTTACACGAAGCTGCCACCAGAAGGCAACACACCACAAAAGAAAGACAAATTGATTTTTCTTTGTTAGTTTTGGGTGTTCAGCTCCTATAAACATTTCAAAAGAAGCAAACCAATTTAAAAGACTACACGGAATGTCACATCTAAAATAAAGCTGCTATTTGTGAAAGAAAACTTACAAACTCCAGGAAGTGCCAGCTGAAATTTCTAGCACAATGATAGTAATCTGGGTTGCTCCTCGGTAGGGTGGGAGGAAGGGATGTCATGAACTCTGAGGGAAAACAAAGGCCAAGAAACCAAAGCATATTTGCGGCATCAGTGATACTGAAGCAAAGAATGTTAAAATTTTAAGGAAACAGACTCTACAAGCACACAAGTCTTTCCAGTAAACCTGCAAATAACTGAGCTTGTGCAAAGATGAGGTTATAAATGAATCGACTACACAATAATAAGAGCAGTTGAAGACAGATTGGTTGCTGCTCAGATTCAGAATAAACATATTCCAAAAGAAAAGATGGTTCAGAGTATTTGGACTAACCAATTGGAATAACTCCAAACAGAAAGAAATAGGTGGTAAATAAAAAGAATAGTGTCAATTGGGCTACTAGCATGTGTTTGTAACTAAGACCATCAATAAAAACGATAGGTTCAAACTTTGTCTCCATTAGCAAATAGTTCAAGTTCCACAAATTTGTGAAGATCATTAAAAAAGAAAGCAGTATTCAGAACTTGTCAAATACAGTATTTATTTTTAAGTCAGTATAATTAGCTACCAAACTAATTACTATATTGATGTTAGTTTCCTGATCTGATTATTGAGTTTAATTTGGTCTGATAATTTGAGTATAACACAATCATGAGTCTGTAACCAAAATATTTAATGGTTAAAATTTTTCATTAAATATAATTAATTTAAAATTTGTAACTGAATAAGCATTTTATTATAAAACATACCATATTCTACAAATAATCTTTTCCTTAGTCACATATATGTTTTATTTCTGTACATAGAGGGGATATACTTCTAACTTATAATGAAAGTATGACTTTAATTTTAAAAGCAACGCATGTTTCTTTATAAAGAAAACTTTTTTTTTCAATTCTAAAGAACATTCTTTAGGGCCCTATATATTTATTCCTTATCAAACACAGCCAAAATAAAAACAAAAATTCAGATAAAAACCAAAACTGTACATTTAAGTTGGATCCACCCCTTCTTGCACCAGTAATGGAAAAACAACCAGCTTGAGCAACTTTGTAGAAAAGATGCAACTGACCTTGAGGTCAAAAGCAAACAGCAGAAAAAGGCATACTTTATTATGGTGCTAACACAAAGAGAAGAGAAAGCAAACATCTCTTTCCCTGCTTTCATAGTGCACAGGATTAAAAGCAACAGCTGGCTTTGTCTTCCTGAAGCCATCTATCATGAACATGATTGCTGAATATCGACTTAGAGAGCTGTCTCCTAAACTGAAGGTACTGGGGAGCAAAATGTGCAGACTTGCCACTGCCAAATGTGTCTGGCATACCAGTTTTTTCAAGCTAGAAACAATCAGGGACCAAAAGAGTCAGGAAGGCACTTTGACTTTCCCCCTAACTGCTTTAAAATAACTTCAGTGGAGGGCCTGTTCCTGGAATAGAGCTATCACCAGAGATCTCTTCAAAAAATATAGGACAGGTGTGGCAGGAGAAACTCAGCAAGGCCTAGAGGTCAGAGTCCACTCTGTGTCCTGTTGTCTCTCCAGGGCCTAGCAAACATTTATTTACTGAACACTTACTTTTCCAACTCTACATCCTCCCCTTTAAAGTCCCAAACCACTACTCCCAACATCCTTTTTTTGTGTTTAACTTAAGACAGTATTTAGGGGAGGGTTTCAGGCATTTTGCTGAGCTACTCAGTTCTTCTGGGTGTTTCCCATGTATACATGTTACTAAATTTTGATTTTCTCCAGTTAATCTGTCTCATGTCAATTTAATTCTTAGACCAGCCAGAAGAACCTAGAGGGGTAGAGGAAAATTTCTTCCCCCACAAAGGCACATGAAAAGAAGGGCCCTGTAATTTCTGTTCTGGGACTTCTAGCTGACTGGGTCCTGTTAAGTCTACAGCGCACCCTCTCAGGTTCTTCCTCAGCTCACAGCAGTGGCTCAGCACTTCACTAAGGTATGTAACAGCCTTGTCACTTCACCATACCTATGTGAAAAATATACTATTAATTTCTTAATGTTTCTTAGTAACTATTTGTAAATTAAATACATTGGTTCTTAAAAACTTCATATTATATCATAAATAGGAAGCCAATATCACCTCTCATGAATGTAATGAACACAGAATACTAATAAATACTGAATACCCTTGCCTGTCAATTTTCTGAGCCTGAGACTTCATACCTCCCTTTTAAAAAGGATAATAGCAAGTGTTAAAGAATATTAAAAATTGAGAGAATCAAAATTGGACTTTCTTCTTGATGTATTCCTTTGGTTGAAAGGTAACTGAAAATGGGATGAATCTCTTTCTCAGTATGTGAGCAGATGTCAGTATCCCCTACAATCATGTGGTGTCTTGCCATCAGTAAGAGGACCATTCTTGGAAAACAAGGGGTGAGAGCCAAGTGTCACAAGGCCAGGAATAATGATGGTACAGATCCTTAATTTTCTAACCCTTAACTTTCACTTCATAAATAAAAATATGAATTTCACATCAAGCTCCGAGATAACTCAGCTTAGACTATCAGGAGTCTCAAAATTGGAGGGGTCTGTTCAGTACCTACTGCATGAGACACAACAGGTTTCATCCTCCAAAGACTGTGCTCTGCACCTGTCCTTACCATTCCTTTCTCCTGATATACTGTTGTCTCCTCGTGTTCTCTCCAAGTCAATTGGCTGTTATTGTACACCAACTACTATGTAAGAGTCAGAGCAACTTAGGGCTATAAGTTGAACACAATGAGAATGGCAAAAACATGAACTTTGGAATTTGCTGTTTCCAAGTTTACTTAAGTCTAACACTAGCCTGAAGTCAGAACTGTTTGCTTGTTTTCCCCTCAGTTTTATCAATCATTGAGTGTTTAAGATCCATTTTTGTTTGCCTCCAAAGTCTACCACTGATCAACTTATAATTTCACTTCTAGAAACAAATGATAAAATTTAGCAAAATTATGCCCACATCACATCAGGGCTTTGGTCAATTAACACCACTTGGGTGAACATAGTCCATTTCATTCTCCAAGGCTCAATTCGAAAATACATCTTCTTTAATTCTCCAGTAAAAACTACTTACTTATAAGCAGTGACAATTTCATCCTCTTTTTTCTTAGTAGTAGTTTACCTATTTTTTATTTCTGTACTCCCCTCTGGTGCCTATCACAGTGCTTTATACTTAAAAACTAAATAAATGCTTCCTGAGTCAGCTCATGGAATAAAAAAATAGGAAGTGATTATATTCAAACAAGTCTGTATTACTTGTTTAATAAATAGTATCAATTTTTATGAAGAGAATGGCCATTTTTTGTATAACAATGTACTGAGTCTCTAATGAAAATGAACTTTGAAAATATGATATTTAGGAAATTAACTTTGTATTTTTAAAATCCAATGTGTAGAATTTTTACATAGACAACAGTTTTGTACACAAAAGTCCTACCCTTACCCCTAAGATGAATGGAGGAAATTCTAGTTTTATCCTTATGTCATTTGATAGAATATATATATCAGCCCTCAGATAATTTATTTCACCAAATATCTTATTTTTTATAAGTTGAAACTGCCATAACTGTTATATAATTACAACTTGTGTACAGATGTAGAGTCTAAATTTTTTGGAGTTGTTTCATAAAAGCAGAATTGACAAACTCTTTTAAGAATTTTATTTTTTGGACCTAGCTATAATTTATTACCAAGTAAGATACAAATTGACATTAATCATTCTGTGTATTTTTTTAAATCATTTTAAAAACACATCTGAAATGGTGAATTATTTCCTCATTGAAATTTTAATGTTACAGATGTTCTAGTTTATAATTTATTTATTTATTTATTTATTCAGCAAATATTTAATCTGCTCTTCTTTGTCAGGCGCTTCAAGTATATAATGATTAATTAGTTTTTATCCATTCTGTTTAGTTTGGGCTCTTTTGGTTTAAAGTAAAAGAAACAAATTCAAGCCTACTAAGTAATAGAGCAGTTAGTGGAGAAGAAACGGGGGAGAGGGATCCTTAAAGTACAAAGAGTGGCTTACAGAAAGCCAAGGGCAAGAATTGTATAGAGCAAGAGCTCATGGAAATGCAAAGGCAACAGCCATTGGGAACCCAACCTCTCTGTCCCGGAAAGGAGTTACTCTTCGTGCTCTGGACTTCTAATTTAAAATTGAATAAATGACACAAAAGCACCTTTGACTTCATAGGAAACCCTGATATATGTGCCGGCTTCTGCTCTTGAGGCTGCCTCATTTTCTGATTGTTTGGTTACTTTTTAAATTAGACCGTTTAAACCAAAAGTCAAACCAGAAAAGCTGCCCCTAAACAAGCTTCAGAATAAGGACTTACTTGCTCAGCAGAGCCTAGAGGTAAGTAAGCAGGCTCTAAGTGTGTGAGTAGGCTTTCTCATACATTGCCTTCCAAAAGCTTGTAATTTTATTGAGGTAGATACATTATCTAAAGCCTTCTTTGTGTGTTGAACCTAATTTTAATTAGTAGGGTTTTTTTTCCCAAATAATATGTTGAGTTAAAAGAATGTACTTCCCCCATGTCACTTACCAAGTGAAATTCTTAACAGATTAGTAACTAAATTCTGTTTTCTAAGATATTTTTCAACACTTTAAAAATTTTTCAAACTGTTTCCTAAGATTTAATTTCAGCTCTATGTATCTATCTTTATAATATATTAGTGCAAGTATTTTCCTTTTAGTTTTGCTCTGATCAAGACCGGGAGAAAAACCGTATTTTTGAATTCTTGACAAAAATGAAACCATATAATAAACCATGCTTTTTATATCAAGGAGAAATATTTATAACAAAACTATCACTAGAAAATTTTGAAAAAGTCCATACAGTTTAGTTTTAAAGTTATTTCCTTTTTTTCCCCCCATTAATTCCTCTTTTATTGTTCCTGTTATGGTCTCTATTTGATATTATCACTTTTGCCATTTTGTATTTTTAAGTATAAAAGCTTTCCATTTCTAGTTGGAAATAAAAATTTGTATTATTTTAATATGTCATTTCAACTGAAAATGTATAACCAACCCTTCTCTAGTTCTTATTTTATTTAATGACACATCATGTCTTATCTTTCATTAATTAAGGCATACTTTGTCTATTTGAAAATTCAAATAACTTGATTTCACTTGCTTTCAAATTTGTTTAGTTTTGCTTTCTTAATATTTTCCGTTTCTGGGTTTCTTTAGTTGCAGACTTAATGGTAGTAGTTACATTTTACTTGTTTTACAAATGTGGACATTTAGGTCAATACATTACCCCCTTAAGGAAGATCTGGAGACAAGGCATAACTTCTGTGAAAGGGTATGTTTTTATTTTTAGTTTTTTGTCTTTTCCCCCAACATTTAATATAAAATTTTTCACGTGTACAGAAAAGCTGAAAGAATTTTACAGTGCACACTTACATACCCACCCCTAGATTTGACAACAAATATCTCATTACACCTGCTTCACTAGCTCCCTCTTCATCTACCCATTCTCTATCAACTCCATCAATCCGAATTATTTTTGATGAATTTCAAAGTTGCAGATGTCAGTACATTCCATCCCTAAATATTTTAGCATGCATTTCACTAACCAGAGCACAATAGTTAATTTTTGTTTTTGCTTTGAGGCAAATTTATATATAATGAAATGCACAAATCTTAAATATATCATCTATTGAGTTGTGACAAATATACCTGGGTGAATCCTATTCCTAACAAGATACAGAATATTTCTGTCACTCCCACACCCACAAAGTTTCCTCATACTGCTTATCCAGTGAATCCCAGCCCCATGGTCACCGAAGTAACCTTTGTTCTGATTTTTTTTTCCTTGATAGATTTATATTTGTGATTATAAGAAATCTTTTAATATGCTTTACTTTTTATCATTAATAAAAGCATCATTTGGTAAGTTGCTACATTAGATTTCAGTAATGAGAACAATATTTTAGTATCCTATGGTCTAAAAGTATTTCACATGTATTCAACATCTGATTTGACCCTCTAGCAATGTTATTTTATAGGTGAAGAATCTTAGGCTATTAGAGATGGAAAAATCCACTTTAGCGCAATGAAGACTTAGTCCCAGATTTACAAACTCCAGAGCCAATGCTTTTTTCCATTTTTTCATAAAATGTGGTTGTTCTAATTTTATTGTATTGTGGAAAGAGAACGCACAGATTGGCCATACAGTCTGGAAACATAGGTAATGTTTAATTGACTTAAATGGAATGAAACTACATTTTTTCCCTCTAGAATATGCTAAAAATAAAGTTTTATTCAGTGATAATGGGAAAAACATCAAATGGGGCAGCACATAACAGATGCATGTGCCTGGCTTAGAGAAATGCCCTGTGAATGCACTGTGTTCACTATAATTCTGCACAGCACCTTGAACTATGTATTACTAATGAAGAACACCACACTGAACATACCACGTGATGTCACTGAACAAGCCATGCACTGCAACGTGATATTAATAATTTTTATATTCTATATTTGCTTTTGTTTCCAAATTTCTCAGAAACTCTGTAGCATTTAGAATTCTATTAAGGTTATACTAAAAGAAACTCTTCTTGCTAGAACATGAATAATGTTTAGCAATAATTTTTATGAATGAGAATTATTTTGCTTTATTACCATCAAGCTGTTTTCCTGTGTCCATTCATTCAATTTATTAACTGATCAGAGTAATTTTTTTTAATTGAAGTCTAGTCAGTTCACAATGTTGTGTCAATTTCTGGTGTACGGCATGTTTCAGGCATGTATATACATACATATATTCATTTTCATATTCTTTTTCATTACTGGTTACTATAAGATATTGAATATAATAGTTTCCTGTGCTCCACAATACAAATGTGTTGTTTAACTGTTTTATATATAGGCGGAGTAATTTTTTAATCTATTTTTTATGTGACCTATTCTGGAAGTGGAGTGCTAAATAAACCATTGTATTTCTATTTTTCTGCATTATTTCAGTTATTTCATTGTACCTTGATTCCTATGGTGTTTAAAGCCAAAGTATAGTATCAAATTGTAAAGTTATAATTTTGCCATTTTCATGATTCATATGTTGGAGAAGAAGAAAGTTTCCTCTACCCTTCCAGGTTCTTCTGGCTGGTCTAAGAATTACATTGACATGAGACAGATTAACAGTAAAAAAACAAACAAACAAAAGTTTAATAACATGTATTCGTGGGAAACACTCAGAAGAACTGAGTAACTCACCAAAATGGCCAAAATCCTCACCTTAAATACCATCCTCAGATAAAGACAAAAGAGGATGTTGGGGTGGGGGGGAGAGTCAGTTATAGGAGTTTACCAGGAGAGGCAAACTAAACAATGGTGACTGTGATGCAGATTTAACTCCTTGCCTTCTCCATTGATAAGAGCTTCTAAAGATTCTATCATCTTCCTCTTCCAGGTACAGAAAGGGAGATACACTTACAAATGGAGATTTCCCTTACAAATGTAAATATTTCTTACAAAATGGAAACTCCTACTTGGTTTTTTAGAGCCATTCTCATATCTACTGTTTCTCAGGGAAAAGAAAAAAAAAAAGCTTAAAACAGTAAGTCAAAGAGACGTATTTTAGGGTGGCAAACTCTGCTCCCATATATGAATGAAGAATGTCATCTGCCGTATCAGTAAACAAAGGATGTTATCAGCCACTGGTAGTTAACCCCCACCCCTGGTAGCTAACCCCCACCCCTACCTCCTGCAAAAGGCACCCTGAGGGGATTCAAATTCAAGATGGAGAAAAAATGAGATACTGGCCCTAGATAGTTAAGGTGCATATCAAAGGAATGATTTCAATGAGCCCAGACTCTTGCATCTTCCCAAAAACAGAAAACGGCTAAGTTCATTAACCTGAAATGTCTGGTTTTCTTTAACAGTAATCTTTTGACGTGCCGACTACCTGGTTTTTGTTGTAAAAACTCCTTTTTATCCTGGCTCCTCCTTCACCTCTTTGGAGCAGTTCCTCAGAACAATCTGAGAGGCTGCCTCCTGGGCATAAGTTCTCAGCCAGTCCACCTAATAAAACATGATTCTCAACTTTAAGGTTTTACTTTTTTTTTTTTTTTTTCAGTCAACAGGTGCATCATAAACTTCATTTTATCATTCAATCTATTTCTTATTAGCTCTTATAAATTAATTTCCTATATTGAATAATTATATAACCACAGAAATTTAAGTTTATTAAATAACGTGTGTATCCTTTGGTTTCTCATGTGTGTCTGCAGAATTTTTAAATGAATTTTATTCAACTATTTTATAAGAATAATCAATTATAATAAAGAAACTTGTATTACTCTTTATATTCTGAAAGTTTGATGTGGACTTTATAATATTCAGTTTTAGCTTTCTGAAATGGAATGATTTCTTCAGAGTATAGACCAAATACAATGTTAAATCAAAATTCTACATGCAATGAATGAGAATATATTTTTGATTTGAAATTTTGTATTTATTCATGACTAGAAAGTAGAAGGGTGAAAATAAATGCTAAATTTATCCTAAAAGTAAATTTAATAAACTACTTTTATTCAATATAGGAGTTGGATGAGGTGATAAACCTTTCCTAAGTATCTGTGTTACTTTCTACTTAAACAGAGCATTGAACAAATATGCCTCCTCAAGAAACATCACTTAAATGAGAATAAGGAATTGCATCACGTAAATTCACAAGAAAAAGATAACAGAAATGAAAATAAAGCTCTACAAGTTTATGGAAGATAAAAAGTTTTGAAATAACTGAAGGGGAATGAAAGTTCTAGATGATGATACCCCACAATTTGTTCTTTAAAAGAACCCTCTGAATTCTTATTCACACTAAATTCTAAGAATTTTTGAAATAAATAGTTATGTGATTCTTGGACCAGGAGAATCAACATCACTCAGCAACTTTTTAGAAACGAGAAGTTTTATCTGTTCTTCAGAATTCAGGCCAAGTGTCAAATCTACTGAAGGGGTCTTTGGCAATATAACTGTTCCCTGTAACACTTACCTGTAATTATCAACTGAAGTGGCTGATACGGTTCTCTTTCTCTGTCACAAGATTGATTTTGTTTGCTTACTTACTCCTGGTAACAAAGAGTGAGAAGCAGACTGAAACTTCCTGGGGCTGTAACTGGTTTCTGTTGATTGCCAAGTGTGTGCCCAGCTTGTGCCATGTGCTGGCTGAGTCCCTCTAGCTCCATTCTATCTCCCCAGTAGGGCAAAGGTTGCTGTGCTGAGAAGAGTGTGCAACTGTAGGGGACAGAGCTGTCTCAAACCCAGCACTGCATCTGAATAATGTGAAGGATCCCACTGCTGGTGCTCATGGAGGCAATGGATTGGGAGCTATCTAGATCTCTGACTGCCATGCCAGGACCATCCCAGAATGCACCCCGACACCCACTCTAATCCCTCTTGCTCCAGCATTGCTTCCCTCTGGGGTGAAGGTGACCCTGCTGAGAGGGGAGAGCTCACACTTAGAGGGAATGGCACCAGCTTGGACCTGACCCTCAGAGCTTCTGTCCCAGCACCTTGGGACCTGACCTGAGTTAGAAGAGAAAGAAAGGAGTCAAAAATCTATTAGATAAAGTTATGGCTAAAAACATGTCATAGCTTATCATTATCTATTTTTCCTTTGTTGTTGTTGTTGTTGATTTTCTATGCCCCTAACATTAATTATTCCCAAGCCCTTCAGCAGAGATGTAAAGTACCTTTGAATTCTGTTTTCCAAATGTCAAACGAATCTGCTAACAAACCTCTTCCAATTTTCCTTCCTGGAGACATATTCCCTGGAGTTCCCTGTCTTCCTACTGAAATACGGACTTGCTCTTTAGAGCTGCTACAGAGTTAGATTCCTGGGGCTTCCTTTTGCTTCTTATCAGTATAGGATCAGTATGTGTGTGCACACACGCGTGTGTGTGTATGTATGTATGTATATGTGTGTGCATATGTGTGTATATACAAGACACTGGATTCAATGTCTTGTATTCAGTATCTTGGTTTCTCGCAAACCTAAAGAAGAAAACAGATATCCAGGTACAGGAAATACAGAGTCTCATAAAATATGAACCCAAAGAGACCCACATCAAGATATATCATAATTAAAATGGTAAAAGTTAAATATAAAGAGAGATTCTAAAGTCAAGAGAAAATCAAAGAGTCACATACAAGGGAAGCTCCATAAGGCTATCAGCTGATTTTTCTCCAGACACTGCAGGCAAGAAGAGAGTGGTATGATATATTTAAATATATTAAAGAAGAAAACCTAAATCCTGTATCCAATTCTGAATGGTAATCTTGCTGAGATACTCCACCCAGCAAGATTATCATTCAGAATTGAAGCAGAGATTAAAAAAAAAAACTTCTCAAACAAGCAAAAGGTAAAAGAGTTCATCAATATTAAAAAGACCCTAAAGGAAGTGTTAAAGGGGTCTTCTCTAAATAGAAAGGGCTCAAAGAAGAAGTAAGAATTTATAGGAAAGAAAAAATCCGACTAATGAAGGCAAATACAGTAAAGGCTGGGATCAATCACTTAAAAAAGTTAGTACAAAGATTAAAAGACAAAAATTATAAAATCAACTATAAGTACAATAAACAGTTAAGGGATAAATATGAAAATTAAAATATGAGATCAAAACCACAGAATGTGGGGGAGCGGAAAAAAATGTAGATCTCTTAGACTGTATGAATTTAAATGACTATCAGTTTAAAACAAGTAGATACAGTTGTAAGTCAACATATATGAACCTCATGGAAACCACCAATCAAAAACCTGTAACAGGAGATGAGGCCAAGATGGCGGAGTAGTAGGATGCTCATAACTCATCCTCTCCCACAGATACACCAAGACTCACATCCACAGATCCACTCAGCCAACCAGAGCACCTCCGGAACTCCGACAGAACACTGTCCTCTTCAAAAGACAAAGACGCCAAAAATCTGTTTTATTACTACATAGGTATTAGATAGATGAATAAATAAACTCCTTTAAGGACCACAATAGATAACTGATACTCCGTAAGCCACAGTGCCAGAGAGATACGAGCAAGATGAAGAAGCAGAGAAACCATTCCCAATTAAAAGAGCAAGAGAAATCCCCTGAAAGAATGATCAATGAAATAGACTTCGATAGCCTACTAGATAAATATTTCAAAAAAGGAGTGATCAAAGTATTGAAGGAACTAAAAGAGATAGTGTTTAGAGATATAAAATATGTCAAAAATTAAATCAAAGCTATAAAGAAGATCCAAGTAGAATTGGTAAACTCATTGGCTGAGATGAGAACGGATCTAAAGGCTGTGCAAAGCAGACGAGATAATGCAGAGGAATGAATTAATGACCTAGAAAACAAGACAAACAGAAAGCACCCAATCAGAACAACTGCAAGATAAAACAATAAAAACAAATGAAAGCAATATAAGGGACCTATGGGATAATATAAAGCGTGCCAATCTTCGCATAATAGTGGTTCCAGAAGGGGAAGAAAGATCAAAGGGGATTGAAAAGGTTTTTGAAGAAATCATGACTGAAAACTTCCCAAACTTAAAGAAGGAATCAGATATCCAAGTACAGGAAGTTCAAAGGGTCCCAAACAGGAAGAACCCAAACAGACCCACACCAAGACATATCATAATCAAGATGGCCAGAGTCAAGGATAAAGAAATGATCCTAAAGGCAGCAAGAGAAAAGCAGAGTGAGTTACAAGGGAACCCCCATAAGGCTCTCAGCAGATTTCTCTACACAAACACTACAGGCCAGAAGAGAGTCTGCAAACTATATTCAAAGTCCTGAATGAAAAAAAGATGCAGCCTAGGATACTTTATCCAGCAAGGCTATCCTTCAGGATAGAAGAAGAGATAAAGAATTTCACAGACAAGCAAAAACTGAAAGAGTTTAGCAACACTAAACCCATGTTAAAAGAAATATTGACAGGTCTACTCTAAATAGAAAAGCAGCAGGATGCTACAGAAATGAGAAACTCATAACTGGAAAGGTGATAACTCATGAATTACAAATAAAATAAACATGAAATTGTGAAAGAAGACATTGAAATCATTAAGAGTGGGAGGGTGAAGCAAGAAAACAGAGGGGTTTTTTTTTCTTTCTTTTTAAAATTTTTTGTTTTTGGTAGGATGGGTTTGAGATATAGTAATGGGCTAATAATACACTTACAGAAAAGGGTAACCACAAGCCAAAAACTTACAAGGGAGTCACAAAAACTAAATAAAGTCCAAGATAATACAAAGGAAAATTACCAAACCACAAAAGGGAGAAGAAAGGAACAAAGAGAAAATACCAATTCAACTACAAAGGTAAGTTCAAAATGGCAATAAACACACATCTATCATTAATTACTGGAAATGTTAATGGACTAAATGCTCCAGTCAAAAGACATAAAGTGGCAGAATGGATAATAAAGCAAGAACCTTCAATATGCTGCATACAAGAGACCCACTTTAGGGAGAAGGACACATATAGATTGAGAGTGAAATGATGGAAAAGGATATTCCACGCAAATGGAAAAGCCAAAAAAGCAGGTGTTGCAGTACTGATTTCAGATAAAATAGACTTTAAAACAAAGGCCATAAAGAAAGATAAAGAAGGACATTTTATAATGATTAAAGGAGTGATACAAGATGAGGATATTACACTCATTAATATATATGCACCCAATATAGGAGCACCTAAATACATAAAACAATTACTAACAGAGATGAAGGGGGATATTGATGGGAATACAATCATAGTTGGAGATTTTAACACCGCATTAACATCACTAGACAGATCTTTCAGACAGAAAATAAATAAGGCAACAGAGAAATTAAATAATACAATAGAAAAATTAGATTTGGTGGATATTTTCAGAGCCTTACACCCCCCCCCAAAATAGGATATACATTCTTTTCAAGTGCATGTGGAACATTTTCTAAGATTGATCATGTACTTGGGCACAAAAGAAACCAACAATTTTAAGAAGATAGAAATTATCTCAAGCATCCTTACTGACCACAATGCCATGAAACTAGAAACCAACAACAGAGAAACAAAGGAGAAAAAAAGGAAAGCATGGAGATTAAACAATATGCTATTAAAACACCAATGGGTCAATAAGGAAATCAAAGCTGAAATTAAAAAATACCTTGAGACAAATGAAAATGAAAGCACAACCACACAAAATTTATGGGACACAACAAAGGCAGTGCTAAAAGGGAAGCTTATAACAATACAGGCCTTCCTCAAAAAAGAAGAACAATCTCAAATAAACAATTTAACCCACAAGATGAGAGAACTAGAAAAAGAAGAACAAAAAAACCCCAAAAGGCAGCAGAAGGAAGGAAGTTATCAAGATCAGGAAGGAAATAAATAAAATAGAGATTTAAACAACAATAGAAAAAATCAATCAAACCAAAAGCTGTTTTTTTGAAAAAGTAAATAAAATTGACAAACCTCTGGCCAAACTCACAAAGAAGAAAAAGGAGAGAGCACAAATAAGCAAAATAATAAAGGAAAGTGGAGAAATTACAACAAATAAAATAGAAATACAGAATATCATATGAGAATATTATGAAAAACTATATGTAACCAAACTGGGTAACCTAGAGGAGATGGACAAGTTTCTGGAAACATACAGTCCACCAAGACTGAATCAAGAAGAAACTGACCACTTAAACAAACCGATCACTAGAAATGAAATCGAAATAGCAATAAAAAAACCTCCCTACAAATAAAAGTCCAGGACCGGACGGCTTCACTGGGGAATTCTACTAAACACACAAATTCTACCAAACTCTTCTAGTAGATTGAAAAGGAGGGAATACTCCCAAACTTATTCTATGAAGCCACCATCACCCTGATACCAAAACCAGGCAAAGACACTACCAAAAAAGAGAATTATAGGCCAATATCACTGATGAACATAGACGCCAAAATCCTCACCAAAATTTTAGCAAATAGAATCCAACAACACATAAAAAAGATTATACATCATGACCAAGTGGGGTTCATCCCAGGGATACAAGGGTGGTTCAACATACGCAAATCAATCAATGTAATACATCACATCAACAAGAGAAAGGACAAAAACCATATGATCATCTCAATCGATGCAGAAAAAGCATTTGATAAAATTCAACACCCATTTAAGATAAAAACTCACAACAAAGTGGGTATAGAGGGGACGTATGTCAACATTATAAAAGCTATATATGACAAACCTACAGCCAGCATAGTACTCAATAGTGAAAAACTCAAAAGCTTCCCACTAAAATCAGGGACAAGACAAGGATGCCCACTATCACCACTCCTATTCAACATAGTCTTGGAAGTCTTAGCCACAGCAATCAGGCAAGAGAGAGAAATAAAAGGGATCCAAATTGGAAAAGAAGAGGTAAAAGTGTCACTATATGCCGACGACATGTTCTACATATAGAAAACCCTAAAAGGTCCACACAAAAACTACTAGAGCTGATCAAAGAATTCAGCAAGGTAGGCGGTTACAAGATTAACATTCAAAAATCAGTTGCATTTCTTTACACTAATGATGAATCAACAGAGAAAGAAAGTAAAGAAACAATTCCCTTTAAAATAGCACCCAAAGAAATAAAATACCTAGGAATAAATCTACCCAAGGAGGTGAAAGAATTATACACAGAAAACTATAAACCATTGGTGAAGGAAATTAGAGAAGACTTAAAAAAAATGGAAAGATATCCTATGCTCTTGGATTGGAAGAATCAATATTGTTAAAATGGTCACACTGCCCAAGGCAATCTACAGATTTAATGCAATCCCTATCAAATTACCCAGGACATATTTCATAGAACTAGAACAAATCACAATAAAATTTATATGGAACCATCAAAGACCTAGAATTGCCAAAGCATTACTGAAGAGAAAGAAAGAGGCTGGAGGAATAACTCTCCCAGACTTCAGACAATACTACAGAGCTACAGTCATCAAGACAGCATGGTATTGGTACAAAAACAGACATATAGACCAATGGAACAGAATAGAGAGCCCAGAAATGAACCCACAAACTTTTGGTCAACTCACCTTCAACAAAGGAGGCAAGAATATACAATGGAATAAAGACAGTCTCTTCAGCAAATGGTGTTGGGGAAACTGGGCAGCAGCATGTAAATCAATGAAGCTAGAACACTGCCTTACACCATACACAAAAATAAACTCAAAATGGATCAAAGACTTAAACATAAGACAAGATACAATAAAGACTTAAACATAAGACAAGATACAATAAACCTCCTAGAAGAAAATATAGGCAAAACATTATCTGACATACATCTCAAAAATGTTCTCCTAAAACAGTCTATTCCAGCAATAGAAATAAAAGCAAGAATAAACAAATGGGACCTAATGAAACTTACAAGTTTCTGCACAGCAAAGGAAACCATAAGCAAAACAAAAAGACAACCTACGAAATGGGAAAAAATTTTTGCAAATGAAACCGACAAAGGTTTGATTTCCAGAATATATAAGTAGCTCATATGAGTTAATAAGAAACAACCAAACAACCCAATCCAAAAATGGGCAGAAGACCTAAACAAGGAATTCTCCAAGGAAGACATACAAATGACCAATAGGCACATGAAAAAATGCTCAATATCACTAATTATCAGAGAAATGCAAATCAAAACTACAATGAGGTTATCACCTCACACCAGTCAGAATGGCCATCATTCAAAAATCCACAAATGACAAATGCTGGAGAGGCTGTGGAGAAAGGGGAATGCAGTTTGGTGCAGGCACTGTGGAAAACAGCACGAAGATTCCTCAAAAGAGTAGGAGTAGAGTTACTGTATGACCCAGGAATCCCGCTCCTGGGCACATATCCAGAAGGAACTCTACTTCAGGATGACACCTGTACCCCAATGTTCACAGCAGCACTATTTACAATAGCCAAGACATGGAGACAGCCTAAATGTCCATCAACAGATGACTGGATAAAGAAGAAGTGGTATATTTATACAATGGAATACTACTCAGCTGTAAAAACTGACAACATAATGCCATTTGCAGCAACATGGATGCTCCTGGAGAATGTCATTTTAAGTGAAGTAAGCCAGAAAGAGAAACAAAAATACCATATGAGATCACTCATATGTGGAATCTAAAAAAAAAACAAAAACAAAAAAAACACAAAAAAACCCCAAACAAACAAATCATAAATACAAAACAGAAACAGACTCATAGACATAGAATACAAAATTGTGGTTGCCAAGAGGGTGGAGGGTGGGAAGGGATAGACGGGATTTCAAAATTGCAGAACAGATAAACAATATTATACTGTATAGCACAGGGAAATATATACAAGATACTATGGTAGCTCACAGAGAAAAAATATGACAATGAATATATATGTATGTTCATGTATAACTGAAAAATTGTGCTCTACACTGGAATTTGACACAACATTGTAAAGTGATTATAAATCAATAAAAAATGTTAAAAAAAAAAAACTATACAGATACACAAAAACTAGAGAGAAAGGAACACAAGCATACCACTAAAGAAAATCATCCAACCACAAAGGAAGAAACTAAAAAAAGAAGAAAAAAGAACTACAGAAAGAACCTGAGAACAAGTAACAAAATGGCAGTAAGTACATACCTATCAGTAGTCACTTTAAATGTCAATGGACCAAATACTCCATTCAAAAGACATACGGTGGCTGATGGGATTAAAAAAATCTAACACCCATCTATATACTGCTTACAGGAGACTCACTTCAGGGCTAAGGACACATATAGACTAAAAGTGAGGGGATGGAAAAAGATATTTCATGCAAATGAAGACAAAAAGAAAGCTGGGATAGCAATACTCACATCAGACAAAGCAGACTTTAAAAGAAAGTCTATAACAAAAGACAAAGAACTATATAATTATAAGGGCTTAATATGTTAACATTCATTAACATATATGCACTCCATACAAGAACACAAAATAAATACTAACAGACATACAGGGAGAAACTGACAATAACACAATAATGGTAGGGGACTTTAATATCCAACTTACATCAGTAGATAATCCAGAGACAAAATCAATAAGGAAACAGTGGTCTTAACACATTAGGCCTTTGGACTTAATAAATATCTGCAGGACATTTCATACTAAAACAGCAGAATACACATTTTTTTCAAGTGTACGTGGAATGGTCTCCAGGATAGATCTCATGCTAGGTCACAAAATAAGCCTCAACAAATTAAAGAGGCTAGAAATTACATCAAGCACTTTTTTTGACCACAAAGGTATAAAGCCAGAAGTCAACTACAGGGGGGAAAAATGAGAAAACCACAAACACTTGGAGACTAAACAACATGCTACTAAAAAACCAATTTAAAAAATCCTTTCAGATATCAGCTTGTGGGTTAATAGCACTTCTATTTACACAGCCCAGTCAGAACTGAGACTGCAATATCCACCTAGATGATCCTTCCAACACTATTTCAACTCAGGTTTCTTGTCCTACAAAGTCTCAGCTATACTCTAGATTTTGTCATTACCAATAATTGCTTTTTCTTTTAAAACTCAATTTCCGCTATTCCTCTCTCTGACCACTCTCTCCTGACTTTCAGATTATTCCTTCTTGATATCCCCACTCAACAGTTCACCAAATTTACAGGAATATTTGCACCATGCGACTCTATTAAATTTATTGCTTATTTTTCCTTTCTCTCCTACTTCCTGCCTTTACTTCTTTGCTCTCCCAGTTTAGATTCCATGATCTATCATTTTAGTAATTTTCTTGTAGGAACTCTAAATTACCTGCCACCCATTCTCACACTTAACCTCAAACAACCTTCATCATTGTTAAATCCAGCTCTCTATCTACACACTCACAGCCAAGTAACCCTGGAGAAAAACACGTCTGCAGACTTTTGACAACTAACACCAAGTAAAACCTTAAAACTGTAAAACCACCTTTCCTTATTCCATTGGCATTCCTTTGTATATAAACCCCTAGTCCACACCTTCTCCTTTTTCCTCAGACCTCTGACGTACACCTCTCACTATCTACTGACCGTCTGTTTTCTCTAATTAAACAGGAGCTGACACAACTTTCCAACATTCCCCACTGCCTTGTCTACCAATGTATCTACATCTATTTGCAAACACACTGCCTTCCATTTTGTAACTACGTATTCTTACATAAAAACTGAAATTTACCCAGATCCCACCCCCACCCCACCATTTTCAACCCATTTCCTGGATGAGCTGAGGCCTCAGTTCACACTGAAGGCTTAACTCCTCTCCTTTTTTCTTTTTTAAACAGCAATTTTCCACGTTTTAATTTTTAATTTATGGGGAGCCTCAAAAAATAAAAGTGGCCTTGGCGGAGAAGGAATGTCGAGGCCAAGGGAAACTATGGTGATTCCTACCTAGTACATGAGATGAGTCTCCTGCCTCAGTTTCCCGCCACCGACTCCATCCAGTACATGTGAAGGTGTCTATGCAGATACAATGCGGGGTCTGGGGATGAGCTGCGGCTCTCCAGCTGCTTCCTCGGCGTGGAAGTCCGAGCCAGCCTGGGATGGCCGGATTAAATTCAGCGCGAAGACACAGGTTGGAGCGCTTCACTTTGTTAAAAATGTTCTCCTGGGACAAGCATCGGTGCAGGAAGCCCTGGAGGTGGCTGAGGACAGCGTCGTTGTGTTCTAGAAGGCTCTGTAGGATCTGGCAGCAGCAGTTCACGCACCGGAGGCTCTACACAGTGGTTACCGCGAGAATGGGCTCGCGGGTCTTGAAGGTTGATGGCAGCTCTCGCGGGAAGGTGTTCAGATCACGGCCGCGATGCTGATGTCCCCGTGGTCGTAAAGTTCACAGGCTCCCTTGGTGGAAGCGTCTCTGGATTTTGCGACACAGGCGGATCTCTGGGACAGGCCCTCAGTGCGGAGTCTTTTATCTCTCAGGTATGTCACTGTGAACCTCAGCACTGGGTGGGATGGGTTCACCTCGATTTTTCTCTTTGAGGTATCTCCGACTGACGCCAAACTGCTGGGTGGACAGAGGGGGCGGCAGCAGTGTCTTGGTGGGAGGGGGCAGCCTGCCGCGTGCGGGTCCCGAGGCCTCTCATGGTCCCGCAGAACTTCTGGGGGGACGGCCAGCTGGTCATATGTGAGGTGTACCCGGAGTTCACTCAGATGGATGAAAGAAAGAAAGAAAGAAGGAAACCCTTTCACAAGACCACGTTGTCCTCCCGCTACCACCACAATTCTGTTTTCCTTTGGAAGAAATTCTTCAAAGTGAGAAAACTAGGCTCTAATTCCTCTCCATTCATCCTGTCTTATATTTACTGCGGTCTGTGTTTTACCCCACAAATCCGCCAAAATACTCTTGGGAATGTCACCAATGACGCCACATTGCTAAATGGAATGCATAATTCTCAATCAACTATATCTTATCTTATCAGCAGGATTTGTAGCAGTTGGTTATATGCTTTTGGAATGTGGGCCTTAAAACTTGGTTCTCCTTTTTTGGCCTTCTCAGTTTTCTTTGCTAGTTGTTTCCCAGTTATGCAGTTTTCAAGCGTTGGCACACCTCAGAATTCAATTCATGATCTTTCCTTTTTTCTGTCTATGCTCACTCCTAAAATGGTCTTTCTTAATCCAGCTTTACTGAGATATAATTGACATATAACATTTTAATTTTAAGCAGTACAATGTAATGATTTGATATATGTATATGTTGCAAAATGATTACCACAATAAGGTTAATTAACATATCCATAACCTCACATAGTTACAATTTTTTTTAATGTGGGGTGAAAACTTTTAAAACCTACTCTCTTAGCACCTTCAAATATGCAATACAGTTTCATCAACTATAGTCATTATCCTGTACATCCCCAGAACTTATTCATCATATAACTGGAAGTTTGAACCCTTTGACAACCTTCACCCATTTCTCTCATTCCCTACTTTCTTCCCATGGCAAACACCAATCTGTTCTCTACTTCTATAAATTCATTATTTTTGTTTTCTCATGTAAGTGAAATCTTACAGTATTTGTCTTTCCAAGTCTAGTCTAACTTATTTCACTTATCTTACTTAGCCTAACCCTCTCAGGTTTCATCCATGTTATTGCAAATGGCAAGATTTCCTTCATTTTATGGGTTATATCACATTTTCTTTATCCATTCATCTGTTGATGAACAAGTCATTTCCATAACATGACTTCCATAACATGACTTGGTTACTGTAAATAATACTTTAGTGAACATAGAGTGCAGGTATATCTTCAAGATAGTTGTTTTATTTCCTTCAGCTATATATCCAGAAGTGGAATTGCTGGATCATATGGTAGTTACCTTAGCTGATTTTTTAAGATGGCTTTACTTACCATCTTTGTGCTGGGGCCTTCAGATTTATACGTCTCATCTATTCCTCTCTCCTGCCAATATATACAGTTGGCATTTTGACATTCTAATAGGCAGTTAAATATAACGTGATCAAAAACAGCTGCTCCTATAACTGTGACTCCAAATTTCAGGAAATGGAATTCATACTTTTAGTTACTTAGGCCTAAAGTCTCATATTAATCTTTTTTTGTATTGATCTTTTCTTCTTCTTTTCCTCACATCTCAGATCTGTTCCATCAGTAAATCGGGTTGACTCCACTTCAAAATTATCCCAATCCAATCATTTCTCATAATTTCTATCACTACTAAACTGGGAAAATCCACCATCATCCTTATTGTAGTGATCTCCAGTAAACTGCTGTCCTTTGGGGAGTAAATTTTAAAATTTTTTTTAGCATAACTCATTATTTCTTATATTTAGGCACTGTAAAGCAACACTAACAGAAACAAATTTGTTTTTAATTAAGGAGTTGAGCATGATGTTTACCAAATAATTCCAGCATTTCATTTTTTTACTATGGAGGTGAGAGCCCAACATGTGAGTTGCTTAGAATATGTTACAGTTAATATAAAAAGTTTGAGTGAAAGTTTCCATTTTTGAAACAAATCAATAGACTAAAATGTGGAATGCTTTAAAATCAGTGTAATTTGTTGACATGGACCATATGTCCCTTGGAACTCCTAATGAATATTTCCAAGACTTTAATTCTAAAACTTAAGGAAAAAAGGAAAATACTTTAAAATATGAAACAGGAAAATAAACATAAGAGCCAGTCATTTGATAGTGCTTCCTTTAATTTCAGGTAACACTGATTGACCTCTAATCGTATGTTCTCTCTATGAGAAGTCTCTAGAACTTCAACAGTGAAAATCAAAGTAATTATACTTACACAGCCGAATGTGTTACGTGGTCTCACAAAGTTATTAAAAAATTCTGGGGAAGACTGAGTTTTGAATTGACTAAAGGGAAGGAAGTTTAAGAGCACAGTACAGAATAGTGGCCAATAAGGCAAATTACATTTTCTCTAGAAAACAAGTACCAGATCATAAATTAAGGTCCTGTAAAGCTGAATGGAAAACATTTTGTATATATAGTCCTAACTGTCTCTATTAAATATATTGCTGTAAAGTGAGTCAGAAAGTGGGACATTATAAAATGGTTTTAATTTTCTGTATGGATCTGATCAGGAATCAATACTAAATAAATTATAGCTTTGGCCTTCAATGTCATAAGAACAAATATGCAACAATTGGACGCTTATTATTCAAGTGAAGTTAGCAGGAGCCCTACTCTAGCTAAACAGTTTACTCTCTTCCCCACCCACACACTCAAATTCACAAACATATGCATGAAGACTTGGGACACACAATTATCATGAACAACTATTTGTAAATAATTAAGGCTTCTATTCTAAATATTGAGGAAAAGGTTGCAGTGTTTAATCAAATTTGAAATAGAACCCAAGTTGGATAAAGAAAAAAAAATGAAATAATAAAAACAAAATTAGAGAAGGAAAGAATAGATTCAGTTCCCTGCCACTAATCCAAAATTTCTTTAAAATATGGGAAATATTAATAAATTATGCTCCTTTCTTCATATTTTATTTTTAGGTATTCATGAGTTTGCTTAAGTAAGGTTAGGTGTATTTAAACTTGTCCTTTCAACATTTCATAAAGCAGAGATCCAAGCTTTGAACCAAGCCAGGCATTCTGGGTACCAGGATGGTAAGGAATCCTGGCTGGAAAGGGAAATGGAGGCAGGAAATAATACAGACATAAGCAGTGAGTAGTCATTATTTTATCACTATTCAGCTAGCCTCCTGTAGTTAATTAAGGTAGGAGTTAATCAGTAACTTGCCCATTAAAAGGTTAAGATTGGAAGTAAAGTAACTGCAGCAAGTTCAGGTTTTCCTGACTTTCCTATTTGCAAAAACTTTAATCTCCTGTCATAGTAGGCAAGGGACTACTGACTGCAGGGGTATTTCTAATGTCAGAGTGCCTAGGATAAAAACTCAGTTTTGTATTTTGCTATGCAGGTCTCTTGGGTAAGTTACTGCAACTGCTCTTTGTTTCTTCATCTATAATATATGGATACTATATGCAATTATACAATTTGTACTTCTTTTGATATTGAAATTGTATATATAAATTTCCAGCAAGTGACTGGCATTTGTGTCATAAAAATCAATGAATCATCAGCCTTCAAAAGCTGATTGGATATGTGGAGATAAGGAAGAAAAATCAGTCATGCTTCTGTCCTATTTGACTGGATAACTAGATGAATGGTGATGCCATTCATGAAGATAGAAATGCAAAGAAGATGGGGATGGTGTGGATATGCATTAGGAAGGCGGTGGAGAAGAGAAAGATGATTCTAGTTTTAGGATGTTGTGATTAAGGTACCGTTTTATAAGAAGTATTTTTCACTGCTTCCTCTGTCTATATTCTTTTCTAAGGAAAATTACATTCAACAGGTACTACTTGACCCCATGCCATGTTTATTCCTTACTCAGGACCCATAGACCCAGCTGAAAAGGTGAGCTTAGAAAGTTAGACCTCTCATTCAAAAATTGGGAATGATGTCACTAGGCTAAGGAAGTTGTGCTGAAGGAGTATGCAGCCTTAGGGACTATTTGAAGCCATATAAGAAGAGAAGACGATGGAGTAAATAATGAGAAATAATAAATGATAGTGATAATAGATAGACAGACATATAGACAGATAGAAAGATAGACAGACTAGCTTCCACATATTAATTGCTGACTTCTAAATTTTCAGGTACTTAGTGAGGCCTAACTGTACTTGTATTTGTGTTCTTATTTGTGATAGCATCTTTAAAGTAAGCCTCTTTTGCAATCTGATATGCCCTGACCAGAATACTGTAGGTGAAACCATCTACCTAGTTGGCATTCTCTGTTTTCTGTAATCCCCAAAGCACTCTAATACAGTCGTTACTACACATGGTCAGTAAAAACTCACAGACGATCTATTTTAGCAAGCTTAGGGTGATGATATTGCAGAGAAGTTCACATCACAGTCATGTACTTTGTACTCAAATGTGTTTGCTCCTTATTTCAGAGTTGGCCTGACATGAAGGGCTATGTTTATTTCATGGATTATGAAATTATATGTCTCTTAATCTAATCCTCCTCCCAGAAACCAAGAAAATGTGTCATTAAGAAGACATTTTTGCTTCTCTGCTGCAAGCCTTTTTAACATAATATAAAGTTTAATAAAAAACATATCAAAGGAAATAAAATGCAGTATACTAAGAGACCAAGAGCCACATGATGATTTTATATATTTTTAAGTCCCATATTTAGTATTCCACATGTCAAAGAGTCTTTGAGGAAAGGTGGAGGACATGAAGCTTCCCATTAAGAGTTTTGTTACATCCTCAGTCCCGTATCTCTGTGGTTCCTGGGTGGTAACTGATTGTTTCAAATACACTTTTAATAATTATTTAAGACAGGGGCCTTATTTTATTGTCTGTCTTTACCTCAGACAGAGGCTCATGTAGTATTTAGCCATAAAAGGGATAATTTAAACATATCATTAACTAATTTATTACCAAATATATATATAGAAGGTGGCATCTTTCTATGGAAAGTTTTGGATAATATGCTGTAATTTATTAAAGGTAAGTTAATTTGTTTTTTAAACCTCACTTGCCAATCAAAATACAACATACATCATTGGTTCACTGATTTCAAGCAGGCCATTCCATTGCTTGCCTTACATGGGACACAGATTCATGAGGGTAATGGGAGCCCCAGAGTTCATGGCCATGGAAAGAGAATATCATTGAGTTATGAGCTGTGGGAATTTAAAGATATAAGAGGTCAGTGAACTGGGTCTCATAGGACATGAGGACACAGCAACTATGAAACACAAGAAAGTAAACTTTGTGACAGAAAAAAAAATATATAGAGAACATAAAAAGGCAAGTAACTAAAAGATCTTTGAAACAATCATACAAAACTTCAACTATTGATGGATAATATTACTATGTGAATACTAGTATGAAGAAAATAGATGTTCTGCCAGTAAGAATAAAATGTTGCCCATTCAAAATTATAGGTCTCAATCATGCATTATCAAGAGTTAGAATTTTTAGCCTGTAAACACTGTGTCTCAGGGATTTTTAAATCTCAGAGGAAAATGCAAGTCCAAAAAATAAACATTGTAATTAAGTCCATTCTGTTCAGTATAGTTATTTCTAATCCAGAATTTGAAAAGCTCTATGCCCATGGGGCTCCTCTATCAAGGCATGACCTCTGGTACCTGGGAACTATGCAACAGCCTCTGTGCATAGATGTGTAGACATTGTTTTAGAGAAATGTTAATTAGCTATCTTGAAATGTCTTGCTGACTTATTATAGATATGCAGGTTCCTCTGTTTTACAACTAAAAATGACCTAATGTCAGTTTTGTAAGGAAAAAGTCCATTGAGGGGTGAGTGGGCATGTGATTCATGTTCTTACCATCTGTCATAAGAAGACTGGTCTTAGCCATCTTGGAGGTAGGAGGAATCATTCAATAGGACTGGAAAATTCTAAGCGTTTATCCCCTGTCCTCATCAAAGAATGTCTGTAACAGAGGACATAGGATGGTGGAGCTGCTCTAGTCTAGGAACCTTTTTGGAATTAAGCATGGGCTTAATTTTTCCCTTCAAGACAAAAGAGTGCCAATTCTACAAAACAGAACACTCGTATCTCTTGGCCCTGATAAGGCCCCCATAATTCTAACCTCCTAAGATTGTGCCAGATTAGGTTCCTGTATTTACAGGGACAAAGGAACATTAAGGAACATTTCTTTCTCTTATGGATGGTCCCTTTTGTCAGAACAACAGTGTAACATCCTTTTTCTAGTTTATTTTAGTCAATCCTACATGGAAGTTATAAAGATTTTTATTGCCAAAGTTAAGACAACTTATTTTACATTTCATTTCTTTCTCTTTATGATACTTACATAGTTTGAAATGAAATACATTAAACTGGCAGAAATTTAAGAGCACAACCATATAAATGATAGTATGATAAACACTATCAAAAGAATATTTATTTGCTATTATCATTGCATCTAATAGCAATATGTAACTTTAAGCTGAGACAGGTGCGGATCTAGAGGTACATAATTTCCCCTCAGGATTATGCAGCAATTATTTATGTGATGACATAAATAATAGGCTTAAGTTTCATGATTCAAACAAGCTACACAGCTTCAAGTCATTTATCATTTAGCTCCTTAAAGGTAATAAGACGCTGAAACAGAACCATTTTCAGTTCAGACTTAATGATCCTAATCATGAGTCATGTTTTCTCATTGTACAGTAAATTTTATTATTCTATTTTTAACTGGTAAGTGCCTGAAGGAAACTGGGAATAAAATGAATCAACACCCAACACTTATTTCCTATATCCTTCTTTCCCTTTAGGCCTAGACAAACAGTTTAATACAGTTTAGGCCTAGACATACAGTTTAAATACATACTTAACTGTATGTATTTAAGAAATTTAGAAATGAATTTATTGTAGTTGAGAGTGAGAGGAACGGCTGTCTTCTTATTTAATGAGCAGAGTGGGGTTAAAGAATGTGATTTCCTTCTGTCTTAAATGTGAAGCCATGAAGAAAGATTGGGGCTGCTGAGCTGGGATATTACAGGGAAGAGAAAGAAGCAGAGTTCAGGTCACTGAATCTTACGGTGACCCCTCCTGACATCCGTAGCCGTAATCACACAGGCCCCCCTGCCCATCTGCTACATCCACACTGGAGAGATGCGTTATTCCTTCCTTGGCAGTGGATACCTGCAAGAAAGGGAGGACTCCTAGACATTCTGGGAACGTACTGTGTGGTGCTTTATATCACTAGTATTTGTAACTTCCTGCAGAGAGGACCTGTGTCTGCTCACCAAAAGAAGGGATTGTCAAGAAGTTGTATCTGTAAATACTTGTTTCATCATAAAATGTTTCCAAGAAGTATTTATTTCATGACTCTAAGGGAAAAAAGAGACAAAGGTGAGGGAGAAAATGTCACAATGTTGTTTTTATTTTTGTTTCAAATTAGGTACTCTCATGAAGACAAGGCAGGGTCTTCTTTGAGTCACTCTTATGTGCCCTAGTGCACCTAGCTCAGGCTCTGCCAACGGGCAGTATCAAAACACACACTGGTAGGAAGAGTGATCTTGGATTATAGGGGGAGATGTGTGTGTGTAAAATTATATATATATATATACACACACTGATATGTAGTTATATATTATCGCATGTAATTATAAATAAATGAATAATGTAACATATTATTTCTGTGGCAAGTGCCAGTTAGTAATGATAGCAATATAAAGATTTATGGAGTGGTGTGCTGATAAATGTTTAGCAACCATCTCTTTGTGAAAAATAGGAGTTGGGAGGAAGGTGGTACTGATTTAAAGGACTTGACAATTTCCATTGTTTGAATATTCCAATTAAGGCCAACTTCAGACTACTACCTTGACCTCAACTAGCTCAAAAAATTCCTTAAAATGTAACAATAGGTTCTTATGAGCTGGTGTGAGTGAGAACCAGCACACCATTTGCTGTGTATGGATGGATCTGCTTATTCGAGTGAATAGGTGGGCTGTAAGGCATCTGCTTATGTGAAGATGCTTTCTGAATATCAGAAGAGATTACTTTTTTGTTTCACAGTACTCTAGATATTACTATTCTAATTACCCAGTGGCCTTCTGTGACCTGCACCACAATATAATAAATCAAGTTATAATTTCATCAACAATGGACAGTTTATCAGCTGGGTACAACTTGCTGGATACAGTTAATCTTTAGACAATAATGATTAAATTATTTTAAAATTTTAACTGGCATCTATTTATAGTGTACATACATATTTGGCTCTGAAATCCAGTGATATATGGACTATGAAAGAAATTTAATATCATTATGTTATATGTAAGAAATTATTGTTTTAGTGATACAAGAAGTTTCATTACTTAAACTATAACTACTATTCTCATTTTTACTTACCATTATTTTCAGAAGTCACCTTCTAATTCTCATTTCTATTTTTCCTTCAAATGACCTTTGGCAAGGATAAATTGTGTAATTAATGGGGAAAAAAAACAGTATAATATATTGGAACTTTCTCTTGTCCAGAATAACTCTCTGGTTATACTTGGTACATCTTTGAAACCTTTAAAAAGTACTTTTTAGACAGATTTAAAACGTAATGTAGGGACAAAGATAAAATGTCAAGTTAAAAATTAATCAAAGCATCAAAGCTCCTCCAAGTAATTTCACTCATTTCTAATATCACTTACATTCCTCCTAATTTTTGTACAATAACAAGGCAATGTTCTTTTATTTCTAGTATTGAAGGAGCCACTACACATAACTACGATATGGAAATATAAGAACATATGCATTAACAGTGTGATTTATTCCTGTTATTTTAAAGAAACTATTATTAATTTATAATATTTGATTTAAATTCCTGTGTTGGGAGCCTTCTGCTTCTGGGAAAATGGAACAGTCATAGTTTTTCCTGTTCTTTCTGTCAACTGCAACTGAAAACGTAAGAAGATTCTGAAAGAGGGAGAGAAGAAGGCAGATCAGCTAGAGACTTTGGTACCCAGGAAATGACACAGTGGTAACTTCCCTTGGTTGTTTTTTATTTGTTTATTTGTTGTTGTTGTCTGCCTCATGTATACCAGGCTTGTAGATAAAGAAGCACAACCTAAAAATGGCAACAGGCACAGACAGAAAAAAGAGCCCCAATAAAAGCCTATTCTCTCTAGCTAAGAAGAAAGGAGAGGGACCGTCTAGCAAGATAGAAACCTTTAAAAACATTCCAGTTAAATCAAATACCAAACGCCAGTGCGGGAAAAAATTGGCCCACTCCCACCCATGCCAGCAAAGTCTGACTGAGGAGCCTGGACTTCTACTCAGTCTGTGAAAGCACCTCAAACTCTCCTGGAAGGAGCCCGGACTTATCCCCACTGGGCAGCATCAAGGCACTTCCCCTCCCGCTACTCCCCGCTGGGGTGGGGGCAGAGGAGGCCCAGTGGACAGCGTTCACATTCCTTGCTTTAGTGCCCTGACTCAGGTGGGAACTCTTTTCTCAGTTCACATTAACTTTTTCTCTGCACATATAATTTTCTCCTGCTGCCTCGTTCATGCCACAAAATCGCATCCTTGGTCTTTGCCTTTTATTTTTCGGTTTAATAGTACATGTTACATTACTGACTTTCCGCCTAGAAAACATTATTTTATTTTTTAATTTCCCTAAAATTAAAAATAATAAAATTTTACCTATAAATTTATGTTTATCTGGCAGAATGCTTATAAATAAATTTTTTAAATTATGACTGCAAATATTTTCAATTTTGTAAAGGCATTGTATGCAAACTAAAATTATCAAAAACATATCAATTCTAGCAAAATCTTCCCATCTGTGTAAATAAAACTCGACAGTTATAAGGTTAATGGAGGCAGCAGATTGTCTTAATTAAAATAAATATGCAACAGACCTAGTAAGATATAAGCCAGCTTTCATGAATTTTGCTAATTTTTACTATCAGCAGTGAATTTATTGATTGCTATTAGTGAAGTACGTGTTCTTCCCCATTAATTCTTGTTCTTTGATCTTGACATGCATGGATCTGTGCTTCCAAACATTCCCCAAGTCAGCACCATTCTTTAATATCCTGGGTTCTAAGAGGATTTTCTCCCCATTTCTATGGTTTTGTTTCCTTCATTTTCTTCTTGAGTTCACAAGTCGTGGGACTGTGTGATAGAATTTTTTTCCTGCATTCCCTCCCCCTGCAGACTATCTGAGAGGCTGGGTTTTCATTTCTCTAGTGAATAATATTTGGAAACTTCTGTCCTCTTTTTCTGTATACAAAATTCTCTCTGCTATTTAAAAGGAGGCTTGAGTAGTAACCAAAGGTGGACAAGGCCCTTGCATTAGTCACTGATCCACATGTTAACAAAAATTAATTGTGAAAATTTCAAGCACTCCGTTGGATTCTAAATTAATCAGCACACCAATACTCTGATTACTTTAAGTTGAAACTGATACCCTGTGAGTCTTGAATAGGATTATAAAGTTTATACAAAGAATAATCACTGAAACATTAATTCACTTATTATTTAGAAGCTGACATTTTGCAAAGAGTATTTGAAACAGTTTATAATAATTTTTAGATAATAGTAAAACCACTGACGCCAGAGTAAACAAATCTAGCTAATGTATTAACTGTAGTCAAACTCACAACCAGGAATTTTCTAGAAGCCTGGGACAATAAGGAAACATGAAATGGCAGAAAAGATAGAGGGAAAAAATTCTCAATTGGTACTACATTTTTAAGAGGAAGTTATCATAGGGTAGAACCAGGTAATTTTTATTTAAATAAGAGCTACTATATTCAAGACAGCAAGAGTGGTATCTTTAATTGATAGGGGCTTCCTGGAGCACTCTGTTACAGAATATTCTGAGGTTAAGTTTGAGCACAGCAGAAACAACAGCATGATTAATGTCTACCATGGACTCAAGCAGGAAGGCAGGTGGCCCTTGTTATTTGCCATCCGTAACTCCACTCATCAATTTGCTTCATTTTTTTGTGAAAATCAAGGCTCAGATAATGCTGTAAATTTTTCAAGGTTGCATTTTAAATATTTGACTTTGCAAATCAACAAAAGAGGAGATTACAGAAAATCTAGATATTTAACAGTGTAATAAAAATTCTATCTTCTAAGGATTCAAACAATAACAGCATCATATTGTAGACTATCTTCATGTGGGATAAGACTGTTGAAAATTTTAAGCAGATTTGAGTGCAAAAATTCACAAGTGCCTTGAGGTTAGGTTTTATACCTTCTTTATCCTTATATTTCCCATATTGCCCTGCTAAGTTAGGAGGATAGCCTAGAACTTAGGAGAAAAGAGAGAGATCAGATACTGGTTTGTGGAGAGATTTTCTAATCTACTTTTTCTCCTCTCACAATGCTTGGTATTTAACATTCAAGAATCTAGTGTCATTGAAACGTTTGTTTTTATTTTCCCTGTATTCTAATCTCTGCTACAAATTAGTATTTCACCATTTCCAGTTCTTAATAGATATACATGGAGGTCATTAAAAGATGTACAGTGAAGGAGGAAAGAATGGTAGAAAACGGAATGGGCATTTTTATTCAAAAGGTTTGCTTGGGGTTTGGCGGTTAAGGCCCTATCAGTGGTAAAACAAATTGATGCAGCTGGTGCATTTAATTGTGGTCACAGTGTAAACACAGAATTTTGTTTAGAGCGAAGGGTCTTTTGGCATAAGTTTTTGTATTTTGCGTTCCTTTGGCAGTGAGAAATTCCTGGCTGACTCAGGTTTGTCATGTCCCTCCCCTGAACACAGAGGTATGATGAAGGGTCAAACGGCTGGATCCTCTTTCTCAAGCTTCCTGTTATTTTTCTTTCTTTCTTTTTTGTTAATCAAAATAGATAACGTTAGGCTTCAGTCTAGGGATGGATCAAAGAGTGGTTTTTCTCCTCTTCCAACAGGAAACAGTATATATATATGGTTCTCAGGGAGGGCTCCCTAGTACTCTCTTCTCCCTAGTGTTCAGCCTGGCATCTCCACTGCATACAGAACATCCCCCATTGCTCCCAAAGTCAGCCTTTCCTGTCCATGTGTATCCCTCCTAACCACCCAGAGCCTGATGTCCTTGTGCTTAGGATGGGGGAGCTCTATGCAATAATTTCTAAGCATTTCTCCAGATCTGACAGCCCATGCTAGGCATTTTGATCAGCAATTCTTTTAAATAATACAAGTGATGTTGGGTTTTAAAGTTAGGTTAACATGAGAAAAATACTGCTTACAGACACATAAATAATACATACTTGTGTTGGGTTGGGGGTATATTTTGAAAGGCAGTATTTGAAACATTTTGTTAACTTTTTACATTGTTTAATTGTGATTGTCAAGACTGCTACAGTCTAAAAATTCTTCATTATACTATATTACAATATTGCCCTAATGGTGAAGTCAAATTTTATTAGTCTTGCAGTATAATAAATCAGCATAAAACATACTGAAAAAACTAATAATTGCATCAATAATTTTGTTTTACAGTTAAAGATAGTAATACAAGGGAATCACATCACTAAATGTTTTATTAGTGAAGACAGGTAATTTTTAAAATTTAAATTCATAACAATCACAGAGCACTTAGCTCTCTTAATGAACGTATTTCTCATACTCCAGGGAATTTTGAAAATCTCTCAATTCAATTACAAATGTTCAATGGAAGTTAATGAGACTGATTTCTTGTTCTTTGTTCCAAGGGTAAATAATATATTAGAACAAGCAAGGGGTGCAAGATGGGGAATGGTTAATTAGTATGCAGTTGAAAGTGCTTATATGTACATCAAAACAATGAACTAGCTGTTCTTTGTTTTGTGTTGTTTTCATAAATAATACAAAATATTCCAAGAATCAAGGAAATTTGTACAAAACACAATAAATGTGATTGGAAAGACAGTAGTTGGATAGCCAATTGACAAATGAATAAGCTATTTCAATATTTCAGGCACTCTCCTTTTTTAATCAAAAAGGCTATATATAACTTGTATAGTTACGAATGAAAATTGTCTCTATAATTTCACACAAATGTCTGAATTTCACATCAGGAAAACAAGACATTATTTTTGTAGGGAAACACTAATGATTAACATTTATCATGTATTATTAAAAAATCATTTTGCTGTTAGAATTTGAGTATAAACTGAAAAATAAAAGGTGAATATGCTGTGTTTCTAGACTATTACTAGTTCAAAGAACTTAGAATCTTTTCAGCTGTAGCCAGGTATTTTTTAACAAGTAACACGTTTTAAGTCAGCAGAGAACAATTCTCTTGCATTTTGCTGAGCAATAATAAACATGGCACATTTTATTCAATAGGATAAGAAACAAAGAAGCAGCGATGTACAAATTTGCTTTATTAATGTGACTCTTACATGACAAGGGTTTTTATATCAAGAGGAAACATTGCTTTGCCTCAGCTGGAATGCCCGTCTTAGATAAACTACTTTTCATGGTAAAGTAAATTTGGTCAGTAGATGTTTTGTTTGAGTTTTAGAATCTGGAAGAATTTAGAGAATATCTATACATACCCTCTAGAATATTTTCTCTTTTGCTGTTCTCTTAATTTCTTTTTTCCTATCTAAACCCATTCTTTGAATAGAGAAATAACCAGATAGCCTTGGGTAAGTCTACCCAGCCCAGCAACACCAAAATATCTTTCTCAGTAATCTTATTCATTTCATTCATTTCTCTTTGGAGTCATATTGTTGTTATTATTATTATTGCCCTTAAGGGTTTGGGAGAAATTGAATTGAATTAATTGTCCTCCTCTTTCCCTGCTTGTGATTCTTTGATGATCAGTGTGACCCTTAGACAAGCTTGTTTTCAACTTAGATTTGTTCGTGCTGTTGAAAGAAATGTGTCTTGTAAACATGCGTACAGCTGTTGCTAGCAGAACCTTCCCATAAACACTTTATTTATTTTAAATGTGTCTAGTTGTCTAATTTCTTACCTAAAATGATCTGTTCTGTTTAGTTGGTGGATTTAAGTACTTAAATTTGATAACCAGTAAATCTGATAACCAGTAATTAAACTTAGTGTTCATTTTAAACTTATTTTTATAGATTAAAAGACATGAAATTGCCATACATAAATAAAATAAAAATTATCCAGTATCAGTAATTTTATGTTTAGACCTAATATTTTCTTCTTTACCATGAGAGGGACAGAATAACAGTCAAAAGCTTGAGTTCAGGAGTCAAACAGACATGACTTCGAATGATAGACCATTTACTAGCTGTGTGATTGCAGATAATTATTTAATCTTTGTTTGGCCTTAGTTTCTTCATCTTAAAATTAGGGATAGTAATAGTGTGCACTGCATTAAATTATTGTGAATATTAAAGGAATTAATGCACCCAGAGTGTTGTTATAGAGTGCTTAAAAATGTTTAAGTTATTATTAACATTGAATTTAATTAATATTTTTATTTAACTGTCTTCCTCATTTTTTTTTTCCTCTTCAATTTCCTGACTAGTTCTCCTGGTTTATAAGAACTGCTCTTGCATTCCTAGCCCATTGCATTTTCACATATTATCTCATTTGATACTAGGAACTTTATGAGGTTTATGGGGTAGAAATTATTATCCCTCTTTACAAGGAAACCAAGTTTTGTTATCTTTTCAAAGAACATGCAAAGCCACATGAGAATTTTCACGAAGCTGCCTTTTATAAGGTCATTTCCAAATGGATATTCCTGGGGAGCAAATATTCTAACACTGATGGCATTATGTTGGCATGACCATTGTGAATAAGTCTTCTCATTTATTATAAACTTCTATAATAGTCAGCATTTATTTAGCTATTAAGTGGTAAAGCCAAGGTCTGAAAGGAGGCAGTTTGCCTCCAGGACCTATGCTCTTTAACCAGCACACTGTATTACTTCTTAGTAAATTATACTGCAAACTTTACTGTCTTTCAAAGTTTCATTTCTCCACAACCAGTAGATTTCAACATGTCACATTGTTTCTAAAACAAAACAAAACTAAACAAGACTAAAATTTTTTAAAAAAACCCAAAACATTGCCCCATTGAAATTTTATGTGCTGAATAGAAATCATTTCCTAGGAGATCTGTACTCCCACAGGCAAGACTGCTCCAGTCCAGTGCAAAATAAAATTGCAGGGCTCCGTGTTAAAAAGTTAAAAATTCCGATTAGAATGTGACAGTAGTGCATTAAGTCCAGTGGTCCTTTAGAGCATGGACCTTGTGTGACTAAAAGGTAGGACATCCATGACATGGGCCTTGGCCCTGTGTATCTGTCCTTCTGCAGACCTCAGTAAAGCCTCACTTTATGAATGGAACAGAAGCACTGGAGACCTCTCACTGAGTCTATCTCAGGATCAATTTGATTTCTCCATTGAGAGCATCCTAAGGCAGTGGGACCTTCAGTGAAGTAAGACTCGGGAGGGAAGCAAGGCTACCAGGTCTGATTACTGGTTCTGTGAGAAAGAAGAAGTATAGACCACTTTTCATCTTAACAGTCCAGAGTGAGATGGTGGTCAGGATGTGGGGAGAAGAAAGAGGAAGCTCTGGGGAACTCCCACCACCCTGCAAAGAGGGAATCACCCTTGTCTTTCATCATAATAGTGGCAGAAACCTGTGAAATATATCCGTGCACCTTGGTTGTTTGGAAAGGGTCTGTGTTAATTTATGTTTAACATAGCACTGGTCATTCAAATGCTTTGTTTTTTTTGCCCTTTCAAAATTGTAGACAAAAATGATGTTTTTAGTCTTCCTTCTGAAAGTAGAATAGAGTTAAATTTCTGAAAAGTAGTTGTCATTAATTTTTAGACTTTGATTCAATCTGTGGTATACGTCATTCAATCTTGGAGACAATCGCGAATCAGAGCAGGTGTTTGTAGAATCAAAATATATAGGTTTAAACTCAGGTCCCTCTCCTTACTAATTCTGTGACCTTGGGAAAGTTAATTAACCTCTCTGAGCCTCAATTTTTTTAATCTGTAAAGTGAGAAAAGTTTTGAAATAGTAACCTCAGAAGATCTTTATAAGTATTCAATATGTAAAGGTGCTTAGTGCAATACCTGGCATACCACAAGAACTCAACAAATTATATAGATATCATTTCATATAAATATGTATGCTTTTCATTTACAAGTACATTTGTATTTCATGCATGTATATATTTTTAAGTATAGAATATATGTATGTAAGTACATACATGTATATATTTATAAAATACATTTTTTAAGTTTCTGAGTTTTGGGTTCTCATGTATTGGAGAAAGAGAAATGCTTGGCTAAAGGGGCTGGCTATAATGGTTTCTTTTTGGGCTTCTGCCTGTCATTGCCAACTCAACATTCAACTTTTATGGCATTCAAATTAAATTACTACTTCCTGCACAATTAGGGACTTTCTCAGCATCATCCCGGTGCTTCAAATCAAGCAAACTGAGTGTTTACTTGAATATAAAACTAACATAATCCTCAGAAAAAAAACAGATGTTTCCTGTCTGAAATGGTGTTACTGTGCTTCCAGGTGCTATGTAGATCGTCGATTTGGATGTATAAATTGCCTTCTGTTGAGGTTTTCTTAGACACCACCTTTCTCCCTAATCCCTGGCCACCTGATGTATTTTTTATGTCTCTGGATTTTTATGTCACTGAAAATAGAATGGAAAATATCTGAAGCTCTAGTATCCCTTTTGATAGTACACTGACAGAGCATGCATCCAGATTTGCCTCCAAAATTTCAGTTTTATAGTTCCCTCAAATTTGTTGGTAACAGCTGTTTAGTTATTACATGTTTGATACAGAATTCATCAAAATTTGTGAATTTAAAAAATGAAGAAAACGCAGAAGCAACTGTAAACTCAACATAAACAGTGCTTACCTTTTCTTATTATTTAAATATGCAAATAAACATGAAAATGAGTGCTTCCCTGTTGTTTTTCTAATGAATGGAATAATTTCAACAGTAGTCTTTTAAAAAATTTGTTAAATGTGTTTTCCATGAAATGAGTAATTTGTTTTGTGTCTTGACTTCTCAGGAAGTTCCCTTACTTGGACATCTTGACTTTGAGGTTTGACTGAATAAATTTCTCCTGGACTTTTGAATTATTAATCTTGGCTGCATGATATGCAAATTAGACTGCACTAAGTATGGCCAGCAGCACAGCACTGGGTCAGAAGCTGCATCAAGTTGCTGGCAAAGAATTTCTTTCAAGGGATCGGGGCCTTCCGACAGAATGGTAAGCTGTAATGCAACTCATGTTGCCCAGGTATATAAAGTAAGGTCAGACCTTCCGTTGGGGATTTCTTTTAAAAGTGGCCTGTGAGCAGTTAAGATTTTAAGTAATGTTTAAATGAACTATCTGAACTGTCATTTATAAGTACATGTAGAACAGCAAAAGAAACTAAAAGGAAGTCATAACTGTTTACATTTACTTCTTACAAAATTAGATTAGATGTCTTGTTTTAATTGTCAGATACTAAATTAATTTTATTAGAAGAGGTTTATTATATTTGCCAGTGTCTTGGTAACTTATAAAAAGAGTAATTGGATTTACTTAAATAAATGTAACTACTTATGGAAAGTAGTTTAAAGTTCCTAAAATTCCTAGTTTGTGTAAAACAAACTATCATATATATAGTATTTGGATGTTAAGAAAATAATGTGTTAGAGGAAATTTTAAGGCATTCTAAAAATGAAATTTAGGATTTATGTTTGTAAAAATTACATTATTCAAGAATATAGTTCACCAAGGAAAACTGGAAAATTGCAGAAACTCTTCCTATTATACTTGCCAGAACTTTTAATAATTGGTGAGGTATTTTTAAAGAAACTCATAAATACAAATTTGATACCATATTATCACTTTTTAGTGCTTTGATTTCTGGTGTAATTTCTGGAATATGTAAAAAATACATAAAAAATGAAGTCATTAATATTAAATGATTATATCTTTTCAGTGTAAATATTTTTATTCCAATTGTTTATTAATGAAAAAGTAAGTTGTTTAAAAATACTCATATTACTATGTAAATTTGCCTTAAAGGAGTAGTTAAGAATTAAAATTTCATAAATGTTCTTTGTTTAATTGTGATGATTATAAGAAAAAAACAGTTTAAAAGCTAATAAACTCTCAGATATATTTTAAGTTTAAGTTTCAAAAATGCATTTTTAAAAGAATGAATACAATTACAGTGAAACATTCTCAAATTAAAAATTAGAACTACTGATCTGCTTTTGTGAGTAAATTGAATATTATTTGTAGCTTAATATCTCTAACAGGTTTAGGTATGCTTTTAGAATATAATTAAAGATTTCACTTTAATTGCCAGTATCTAAGGAAGAAAACTCATTAAAAATAATTCATCCAAACCAGCTGATCTATTTGTCACAGTTTCTATTTCCTAAAAATTAAAAATATAACCACTAGAAAGCAGAAGAGAGAATATTTATTTTTCATGAGGGAAGAGGAACTTCCCTCATGAAAAATTGGAAATTTTGCTTAAAGGATTAGTTTACTTCATCAATTTGTAGAATTGTGATGGCCACACTAATAACACTCTTAGCTACAAACATCATCCAACTTGGAATCTCAGAACTGTGGGTCCTGATGAGGTTAAGCTGGCCTGTAAATATTAGACAGCCTAACTTTATGCTTTATAAATAATATTAAATATCAGGAGTGATTGGTGACGGTTTTGATTTCTTTTTTTTTGCCTATCTGCCTTTTCTGAGTGAGTGTTACATAATACATGTATTTTTAAAAGTTATTCTTTGAAAAAAGAATGAAGCAACCACTCTGAGAAGTAGGACCATGGTTAGTCTTTCACTTTCCTTATTCCACTTCCAGTAATCTTCGTCCCTACCACTTTCCTTATCTCCAAACCCAGTGGATGACTCAAAGGCAGAGGAATTCTCCATGGCATCAGTATGGCCCTTAACTTGCCTGAGTGGTAGCTATTGGTAATCTGGCTTCTAGTTATACAGGTCTTCATGGATATATTTTCCTTCCGTGGCAGTCAGACCTTTCTGTTACACATAAGCTACTGACAAAATTCAGTACATTTCGGAACTGACTAGGCAGAAAGATAAGAATTACAACTAGAAAAAGAGGAAATTAAAAAACGAAACAAGTTTCTTGTCGTAAAGAAACTTTCTATTGTCTTAATATTCGTTTGAGTGTGTGCATCAGCATTTTGAGTATTCCCAAGATAGTAAAAGTTGCCTAGGACTGAGCCTTGAGGAACTCCAATATTTACAGCTTGGGCGAAGAAGAATTAGACTATAAAAGAGTCCAGAAAGAAATGAAGGAGGACAGCAAGGAGATTGCCATGTCATAGAAGGCAAGGAAGAGAGAACTTCCAGAAGTTGTGGAATGTGAAGTAGTTGGGAATAGAGTAAAAAATGATATTGAAAATTACCATTAATCTAAAAAATAAAGCCAATTATTATTTTTTAAAAGACCATTAACATTTTGCTGTATTTATAGGAATTTTTAATATTATGCATGCTGATTTGGAGGAAATATATAGAAAGTCCAGGCAAACCAAAAGGAGAAAGGACAATAAAAATTATCTGGAATCTCATCACTAGGGCTAAAACTATTAATATTTTGGTATATACATGTCCTAGATTTTCTGAGGTTTATTATAAATTCCTCAAGTTTTTAGTTAACTTTAATTTTTTAAATTGATCCTAGAAGATATATATTAAAATGTACCTTTTACAAATGTATGTCTAAATCACAGCTATCACTACTGCAATTGCCAATTTCAAATATTAGTCATACTATAAGTAGTGTCAGGTTTTATAGTGACATAGAACAAGGTGCTTAATTTAGTGGACTTCCCACTTATCTGACCTTAAAGGAAATATTTATAAAGAAGTTTTGTAGACTGTCAAGTGTTTATATTCCCCCCTCCACTGAGCAAGCTTTTACAGACCATCTACTTATCCAGTAGTCACTATACCAGGTGAGGAAGATAAACTATGAGTAAGATGAAATTGTGAGAAAAGCTAAGAAACTAAGTGTATGATGGTAGGGGGTGCTAATTAGACTGAGGGGTGGTCAGAGATCTTATCTTGGGAAACCCACACTTAAACTGAGGTCTGAAAGAAGTATGGATATAAGACAGAATATGTGATCATAGGGGGAAAAGATTAGTGAGAAAATTCAACAAACTGAACACTAAGAAAGTTCTCTGTGCATTCCAAGAACAGGAAGAAAGATGAGAAGGAGGGGGATAATATTAGGCAAGGCTGAAGTGGAGTACAGGAGCCAGACCATGCAGGCCTTGAAGTCTCACTAAAAAATTTTGGACTTTACTCTTTAGGCAGTGAAAAATCTTTGAAATGTTTTGGTTGAGGACAGGAATATGATTGGAATTTTGAATGTAGTTCTTTAAGATTGTTTAGTATCACATCAAAAAGATTGAAAGGGGACCAGAGAAGATGAGGAGACAATAGGAGGATACAGTAGAGTCTGAAATAAAGATGATGGTGGCCTGGACTAGAATGGTGATGAAGGAATTGGAGCACTAGTGATAGATTTGAGAAATATCCCGACCTTATAGTCAACAAGACATGGTTAGTTTGTTATTGAAAGTAAGCTACAGATGACTTCAAGGGTGTTGCTCAGATTTCTGAGGTGAACACGTGGGTAAAGGGTGTGGCCATTTGACTGAGTTAGGTGGAGTTACAGCTGGACTGAGAAAGAAGCTGGAGAGCTCGTACAGGATTTCTGGAGGCAGAGGTGCCTACAGGAGCTCAATTAGCGGCCATAACTGTAAACAACTGGAACTTAAAAGACAGGTCTGGGCTGGGATGTGAATCTGAGAGATTGATATGTGGATGGCTATTAAAGATAGCAAGTGGATGTGATTATCCAGACAAAGCCTAGATAAAGAAGGAGTTCAATACTGATCCTTGAGGGACTCAACATTTAACAATTAAGCCAAGAAGGCTTAGGTCACAAAAAAGCCCAGAAAGAACAACCAGGGGGAAAGAAAGAAAACTAGGAGATTGTTAAGTCGCAGAAGGCAAAAGAAGAGAGTTCTTCCAGAAGCCTTGGTATGAAAAACAGCTGAGAAATGAAGTAAGAAGATGACTGAAAAGTGACCATTGGATTGAGCAACACCAAGGCTATTTTGGTGGGGTGGTAGGTCAGAAGCCAAACTGGAGTAGGTTGAAGAGGTAGTGGGGGTCAGGATGTCAAAACAATTAGTGAGGATAGCTCTTTTTCAGATCAAGCTATGCCAAGGAGAGAAACATGTGAAACCAGGGAGAGAAGTTTATATATCATTTATGCCTTATTTTTAAGACTGAAAAGATGAGAGTGTTTAAATGCCAATGGAAAGGATGCAGTTGAGATGGAGAAGGCTGAAGAGACAGGAGAGAGACAAGATGGATAATGTGTAGGAATCTTGAGAAATTGGGGCTGAGTTAGATCCAGAGTAAGCCCAGATGTTCTCTGTTTTCACAGGAAGGAAAGAGAGGACTATTACAGAGGCAGGAACTGGAGAGTGGACACCCAATGAATGGGCTCTGTCTCGGGATTCGCAGGCAAAACATTCTGCTCACGATGAGTAGGGCCGAGTAGGTGGACAAGGTTTGAAGAAGAGGTATGACATTGAGAAGTGGTAAGTTGCTGGCATTGTGAGCGAGCAGTAGAAACAATCAGATAATCTCAAAGACAGAGTGAAACCAGTCTGCTTGGTTCTTCAGCAGCGTCCAGTGTGTCTGCTGCCTGAGGAAGTTCCAATCCAGCTTCTTCTAGAGTTGGACTTAGTGGTAGGTTGCAATGAAAAGACTTGAGGAGAGGCTCTGAGGAATTTAGGATGTTTTAAAGTAAGTGATTCAAAATAACTTATCAAAATACAGCATTTATTATATCTACAATTTCATGAATTATTTTCATAAGTAAAACACTTCCAAAATCGCAGCGATCTTCAACTGAAGTAAAACACTTGAACTTAACAAAAGTAGATAAAATTTCTCAAGGTGCCTATATTACAGTGAATTCTGCTCAGTTTTTGCATGCTTTCCAGAAGAGGCAGTTCAGATGCTTTTTTTTTCTTATTTTGCTCTATTTACCAAAATATGAATCATTTGATTGCAACTAACATTCCAAAGCCTATTTGACAGGAAATTTTTAGAAAATTCTATTTTCAGCCTTGCTTTTTCCTTACTAGAAATAAGTAGGATTTAATGCTTTAAAATGGCAATCCAAGACATTTTTAAGAGAGTCAGTTCTTTAAGTATCCTATCCAGCCACAATGTGGCCTCATTATAAGAGAGAAAGTGGTAGCTGAGCAAGACATTTAAGGTCTAAATGAATCAGATTGCTTATTTTCATGGCCCCCATTCAGAAGGTGCTATGATAGAGGTCTTTTACGAAATGTATGACCTTTCAAGGCTCAGTGACTTCGTGTGTAAAGGGAAAGTAATAGCAACCCCCATCTCCTTGTGTCACTGTGAGTATTAAATGAGATAATCCTTGGAAAGTGGTGAGCACAGTGCAAGGTACATTGTAAGCTTTCAATAAAGAGTGGCTATTGTGTTGTCATTTCTAATATTTTCAGCTTCGTATTTTAAGTTTTTAAAATCGTGTTTTAAAACTGGAGTTATATTTTCTAAACTTAATAAAATAATTAAAATCTTTTGTCAATATGGAAACAAAACCAAAGCTATTCAAATTGCAAGCCTGGAGTTATAAAAATCCCAGGTTCCTCTTCTAGGTTATGGTTCAATTAAATTCAATTCAGCAAAATTTGTTAAACAACTGTGATATGCTAGGGACCACAGCTGATCCTGAAGGCACAAAAATAAATTCAACTCTACTCTTCACTTCACTGCAATTTCTCTTGGCCTCCTTGCTGTTTGTCAAGTCCTTTATGCATGTTTCCACCTCTGGGCGTTTGCACATGCTTTTCCTTAGGTCTGACACCCTTTATTGTTTCATAATATGCACTTATTTATTTGCTGATTTTCCCCAAAAGAGTATAGATTATTTGAGAAGAGGAACTTTGTTTTACCCATGGCTGTCATCCCCAGTGTCTAGCACATTGTTAGAAGGAACTCAATAAATATGTGTTAAAATAATGTACTAGTGACATACATGTATATGAACATGTATATATTGACACTCCTTACTAATGTAACCAACTCTCTGTAGTTCAACTGTTAAGTGTAATTTGATGATGATGATGATGTTCTGCACAGTTTTGTCTTTGGTCATAGTGTAGTAATTCATTCTTATACTTTCTCTCTCTTCTTTAGGCATGGAATGCAACTTGCAAAAACTGGGAGGCAGCAGAGACTGCCCTGCACAAGTACTACCTTCCCATTTTTTATGGGATTGAGTTCATAGTGGGAGTCTTTGGGAATACTGCTGTTGTTTTTGGCTACCTCTCCTGTCTGAAGAACTGGACCAGCAGTAACATCTATCTCTTTAACCTCTCAATCTCTGACTTGGCTTTCTTGTGTACCCTTCCCATGCTGATGAGATATTATGCCCTCGGAAAATGGACATATGGGTACGTGCTGTGCATAAGCAACCGATACATGCTTCATGCCAACCTCTACACCAGCATTCTTTTCCTCACTTTTATCAGCATTGATCGATACCTGCTCATGAAGTATCCTTTCCGGGAACACCTCCTGCAAAGGAAAGAGTCTGCAGTTATACTCTCTTTGGCCATTTGGGGTTTGGTAACCTTAGAGCTCATGCCCATGCTTCCTCTTTTAAATCCTGATACAGCTGAGAATGGCACCAACTGTATTGATTATGCAAGTTCCGGGGACCCCAAGTACAGCCTCATTTATGGCATGTGTCTAACCTTCTTAGGGTTTCTCATTCCTCTGTTTGTGATGTGCTTCTTTTATTTCAAGATTGCTCTTTTCCTAAAGCAGAGGAGCAGGCAGCTTGCTACTGCTTTGCCCCTTGAAAAGCCTCTCAACTTAGTCATCATGGCAGTTGTGATCTTCTCCGTGCTTTTTACTCCCTACCACGTCATGCGGAACCTGAGGATCGCTTCATACCAGGGGATCTGGATGCAGTCCCCGTGCACTCAGGTCATCATCAACTCCTTGTACATCATGACTCGGCCTTTGGCCTTCCTGAACAGTGTCATCAACCCTGTCTTCTATTTCCTCATGGGAGATCACTTCAGGGAGATGTTGATGAACAAACTGAGGCACCACTTCAGGTTCCTTACTTTCTTTAGAAGATGGGCTCACGGACTAACGTTTTTGTTCAGGGAAAAGTGAGGTGCTTGTGTAGCAGATCGTTTTACACAGGCATCTGTAAGCCAGTCAGAGTGTGATTTAACTCATAGATGTAAATTAGGGAAGGTCACAGACCTGACCCTGTTTTAAAGCCATGTTGTACCCAGGGAGTGTGAAGAGAAGAGGATGGGAAGTATTTACTGGTTTTTTGACCTGAAAGTTGAAAGGAGTTGTACTCTCACTGTCTAATGTTTGAGCACGTAAGTCCAAAATTCTAAGTGTTAGAAGACCTTCTCAATCAGTGCAAAAGGAATAGAAAATAGATAAAGCAGAAATTTGTCTGCATTTAATTATTGGTATGATTGTCAAAAAAAAAATTGTTGGCAACATTCCATACATTATTTTTATTCATACAATCGTATAGCTTTATGTGAGAACCAAATAACAGAAGATTAGACATATGCTATTAAATATTGTTAGAAGTTGTGCTCTTGAGCAAATTTAGGGTAAACAGTAACAACGATGAACAGAAAGCAATAAAACAAGTTCAAAGATGCTTATATGATACTTCTTTATATTGATCATAAATTGAGGTCAAGTTGTAATTTTAAGACCCTTTTTGTTGCATGGTTTTTCATGCAAAGAGTCATATTAAATAGAACCTAAATAAAATGTTTAATGAAGAGAGAGACATGTTTGAGCTTGGCTCTCAGGGAACTTATGTGTAAGAGATATTTTAAAAGTATGAGAGAGAGATATGAAGGATAGCTACAAAAATTCCAAAGTTATCGAACACAAAGCACCTACCAGGAACCCAGAACAGGACTAAACGAAAGTGAATGCACTGTTTTTATGATGAGTGTGCCATCTGGCATTTTATGATCACAATTTGATTGTCAGTGCATGGAAACATATTAAGTTCATTAGTCTTGCTACTCTTGATTAAATAGTAAAATTTAAAATATATTAATATCATAAAATCCGCAACTAAGAGGAATGAAGTGGTAATATCAAAATGTATTGGGTTAATTATTCTTTTTTCCCTTTTGGAGGGAAAATCACAGTTTTTCTACCCATACACACTTTTTTTTTTTTTTTTTTTTTTTGGTAAGCAGTGGGATGATTTACAAGAAAAGCTTTATCTTGAGAGAGTGACTCACATCTAGAATGAGCCTTATTTTCATAGACCATTGAAGGAAATGTTCTAAACAAAATGCCCTTTATGAGTTTGCAGAGTATAAGGAACAGTTATGTGCATGTCAGTATAGATTGTCCCAGAAGGGTTACCCATGCCACAGAACAAGTTTAGGGGAACAAAAAGAGTGCTGCATTAGTTTTTTTAAGTCAAAAAGTATCACATGATAATTCATTTATTACATGCAAAAAGTGTGTACATGTCCACATGTCTACTCTCCTTTCCTTGAGTCACTGGCTGTAATGTGAACGATAAAATGAACATGAGAGCGAAGGCATAAAATTCATTGTCCTTCCTGTTTTGAGGTACTCTAGTAACATTGTTTTCTGACATTCTAAAAACCCAAAATGTTCCCACTGAAATATTATAAGAACACATTACCCACAGAGGATTTATTTTCTTACCTAACATTAGGGTTTAAGATTTTTTTTTCATGCTTTACCTTTATTATCAATATTTTAAAAATTTCAATGTAATTTTATAATTGCCTGATAATAAGCTGAAAACAGAATCTGAATTTTTTCACCAGAAAAGTCCACAAAAACAGTCTTAGAAAAGAAGTATTTGGTCATTTCTGCAACTTAGCAACATATAATTTAATTGTAACTTATATTTTATGCATTGGTTTCAATTTGTAAAGATGAAATTAGATTTGCCTCACCCTTATCCCAAGTTGAGGCAGGGGTAGACTCTTTCTAATAGTACAGTAAAATAGCTTATTAAACTATAAATGCTTACATGTGTCTTTTAACCAAAATCTTAAATAATTTTATAGCACGTTTCTTGATTTTTTTTTTTTTTTTTTTTTTTTTGCTCAAATCTGTCATGTGGAGACTTAATCCTTAATGGACTAAAGAGACCTGCACTGCAATTACAAGCGCTATTCTGTTTGCTGTTTGTACTAGGTGGTTGTAAAAATCACAAACAATAAATAATGGAAATCTTTCCTGGATTGGTTTTCAAAGGAAATATTATTAGGCTTTTGTATATGTCTTTTATTGGTTCCCTAGTGTCTTCAGAATCAAGTCTAAACCTCTTGGTCCAGCATTTGGCAATCTGGACCCACCTATTCTTTATCAGTTCTCTCTTGCTGCTGTTGTCACAGATTATACCCTCCAGCCAAAGACAGCTATTTCATTTCATTCTATTCAAAAGTTTCTTCATTAGGTACACTGGGATGCTCACCCTTGTTTTATTATGCCTACGTATAAAAAAATCTAAGCATCTTTTAAGGTCCATCTCATCTATCACTCCATCTTAAAGTCTTTCTTATACATCTTCTCCCAAAATCTGGAAATAAATCCATCTATCTCTGGGGCTTCAGACTACTTTTGAGTATTTCTGACCTTCTATTCAGCAATCCAAGCAGGATGCCATGAATAAGAATCTGCAACAGAAGAGGAGAAGGAAACATGAGTATATTTATAAGCCTAAATGACAGACATTGCAGTGGCCTTTCAAAAATACCTACTTGGGCAGGATTTTAAACATGCTGAGTGGGTGGAACATAATCAAGAAAAAGCATTATTCTCTGATTCTACTTGTGCTCCCAAGTTGGTGGACCTGGAGAAAGGCTTGACATACAGATACAAATTTGCTATAGAGAGATAAGTATATATACATGTATATTTAATACATGTAACAAAGTAAGGCTCATGACATCAATCATGCAATCACTGAGTTCCTAGATGACATTTTCTCATTAAACTTTGTCTATAGCAGGAGACTGATAAGTCTTAAACCAAGCTGTGCCTTGGAGTCTAAACACGTTTAAAATAAAGATAAAAATCATATTATGTAAACAGGAAGAATCATGGAGCAACTTGCCACTTGTATAAAAATATACTTATTTAACAACTATTTCCAGTGTTTACCAGAAATTTTGTGATTGGTTAAGCTAGGGATAGCAAATACTTCTTGCCTTTAATTAGCTCATGGTCCTATAGGGAAAACAGACATGTAAACAGATAGACATAAGTGCAGGGCAAAAATAGAGATGTGCCCAAATTGCTAAAAGTGCATGGAATAATTCAGTCTTAGTAGGCTGGGGAATTATTTGGAGGTGACGCTAGTCCTGCTGAGGGCTGCCATTCAGGCGGTCAGGGCAACAGAAGGGGGAGCTGAGTGGTAAAGGGATATGCCTGGAAGGTAGACATTTGCAGGTGAATCCAGTGAGGGATCATTCTCTGGTAGTAGAGAAACCATACACGTATGCGATGCTGTTCAGCCTCCAATGCAGTGTCCATAGAACCATTCAAGAGTTTTCCCACTAGGACTTTCCCCAAAAGGGTTATCTTGGGGAGGCTTAAACAAAGACAAAAAATAAAATTTACTGAACAGTTAAATCATTCCCGTGACATACTTCGTCCTGCTCTTGTTCTTTCACTCCTCGGCCAGCACTGTCACTCTTACTCCAGCCACCTCTTTCTTAAATATTCATCTTCTCAGCTCCCTCTTCTTCATCACGCCTTTCCTCCTAGAAAATTTCGTTCTCATCCATTGATGTATGTCTTCTCTCTGAGCTTGAATTGATGTCTATGCTTCTTACACAGGGAAAGTTGATTTTATCTTCAAATCTCATTTCAAGATTTTATGGCTATCCTGTCAATAAAGAGACATATTTCAGAAATACTGGTATCATGTTAATTATGGCATCAAATAATTAAATCAGTGAGATAGAGTGTCACACTTTATCTGTTTATGGCAGTATTTCACAAGATACATAAAAAGGGGCTTGAGATCAACATTACCTACAAATACCTCAAAATATTTTTTTCAGATTCCTGAAAAATGTCATGCCCCTTTCTGAGGTGAAGGAATCACTTTGAATGTCTGTTCCTCTTCAAAAAATCCCCAGTGTGCAGCCTCCAAATTTTAATGCCAAAATATAGAAATATCTATCCCATTATCAATTACAGCAAGCAATCTCATTTTGTCACTATGGTTTCCTTTGTAGAGGTCACAGACAGAATATTCAGTATATAACACACTTAAACAATTTTTTGATTTATCAGTCTAGGTGTAACAATCAGTAAAATTTATATTTCTTAAAAGTAGTTTCTAATCTCTTTACTAATTATTGTTTACAATTACTTATGAAAAGGAAGATACTTGTTTTGGTCTTATAACTAACTAGTTAGCGCTTTAGTGTTCATTACTGTATTTCTGAATCACATAGTTCAAAACAGTTATTGGGAAGTCCCATGATTTAATTTAGACAGTGTTTAAGTGGTTTAAAATACTGTTAAATCAGTCTGACACAAATAAATAGATCAAATAAAATGAATAAAGACCATACCCAGTATCAAGGTTTACTAATATTTTCAAGGTTATGTGCAACCAGAGGGGATAGGCAAGTCAGGGAAAGCTCTGGAACATTGAGAACATCTCCCCCAGTCCTTCCTTCTCCCAGTGGGCCATCTTCTGACCCAAAGGAATAGATGAGGGATCTAAGAAAGTTTGCAGGGCACGTTGGCATTTAGATTGCCATAGATTGACATTGTATGTCCTAGATACAGCGTATGTGACATTTCACAGGAAGCCAGGCTTCATAAAGCCAGATTCTAGCTTTATTAACTATAATGTCAATCCTAAACCTTGGAAATTCTGCTAAAAGTATTCCACAAATAAGCACTCGCTAGTGAATATCATTAGTCTGTTTGCCTGGATGTCAGGTTACCATGTGTACAAAATGAGACCAGGTTGTCACTAGCCTTTTCCTTTCCCAGGTGCCTCTCCACTTCCCGAAACAGGAGAGAATAAATCACAGGCAGCTGTTTGAAATCTTTTCTTTCTAATCCCTGCCAGGAGATTTGAAAAGGAGTTCTGGAGAGCCCTGACTGTTACTTTCAAATTCAGTTCCAGTACACTCCCATTTAGTCAGGTATAGTTTGTAAATATCACTAAAACTGTGTTCAGTTATCTATAAATATAAATTATAAGTTTTTCATATGCAGGTCACACATGGGATCAAGTTAAGAGTCAAAAGTATAATTTATTTTTAGATCAGTGTTATTTAGATAATTTCTACTGCACAAAATACTCCTGACTAAATATTTTCATTTGTTGGACTATTGCATTATTTTTATCATTGCTTTTATTGTTATTTAAGGAATTATGATTCAGACTCAATGAGTTGGGAAGAAATATCAGTTCTAAATGTCTGGTAATTAGGAAAAGCATTATTTATAAAACCGCAAACATTTTTTCATCTCTTTTTTTTCACATTTTTGGAAGGTATAGTGAGCTTTTGTAGAGTAATGAAGACAAAGCTGATAACATGATACCTAAAGGACTTAATGTGAGCTTAATGTACATTATAAGTTATAAATAACATGTCTTGAAATTTAGATAAATAAAATGGAATAAATAACCTGTGTAGCATTATATCATTAAGCAAAAATGTGACATGATTGGATGATCTTGGAAACAGAATAAAAGGAGTTCGTAAATTAGGCAGCAATTGGATTACGTAGAGTATGGGTAGGGAAAGGGGATTAGAATTTTATTGTTTGTTGCATTCAGTAATTGTGATATGCTGAAAAAACAAACGATCATTCATTTTTCCAGATCACTGAGTAATCATTAAATAGGTGATTGTAGATGCATCATGTTCATAGAATTGAAATGGTTTTATTGGGAAACATTAGTCATTTATATTTTTAGCATGTATGACTCAGAAGTTCTTCAGAAAGAGCAAACATACTTTATCTGTCATCTGGCCTTTCACAAGTCAGAATTACTTCATTTTTAAGAAATCCTTCTTCTCAAAGATGGTATTTAAAACTATTTGCATATCTAAGAATGTTTAGCAAATATTTGCTCACAATTCTATGGTTTATAAATATTGATGAAAGACATCAAGCATTTGTTTTTCAGTTATTCTGAAATCTTCATTTTGTAGCAAAAAGTAAACTTACAATAAATAATAGTAACATGAACTCTCAATGTTCCCATCATATAGCTACAAAATTTATCAATTCATGGAAGAGCTTGTTTTATCAGTACCCTAGCCTTTTATCATGTTGAAGTAAATGCCAAGCGTCATATCATTTAACCCATAAATGTTAATATTTACCACTAGAAGATGAGAACTTATTTTTAAAATGATTATAAGTATAAGGTAGAATGAGTTATTGTTCCCATGTCTTCATTTCTACTTTATTTTAGAATTACACATTCATGATCTTTATCATGTGACTTTACAGTTTCTCCCCTGTCGACAGTTTATGTCCTCATCTATGGGTATTGAACTTGGCCATGAAAATAGCTTGGAATGTTAGTACTCATGACAGCAACAAAGACTATATAGTACTGTGAGATTAAGTCTGGCCTCTGTGCTCCTTCTGTCTGCCATTAGAAGAATATGTGATCTAAGGAGACTGAGAAACTCATGGAATGCATTTAAATACAAGCCACGCCTGAGACAGTGCTTGCCAGACAATGCACAAATATTGGGGAAAGAGAAATGAATATGTGTTGAAATTTGACATTTAGATGCAATTATTACATCAAAAATTACTGAGCAATATTCTTAAACTATCATTGAATATCAAATATCCTGTTTTAAAATTTCCAATTCTGTCAAAAAATGTTATATTTATCATAAAGTGTATAATGTATAATAAATACATATATGTATAATGTGTATGCATGTGTATGTATATGCAATATAGTGTATGTGTGTAAACCAAATTGGTTTTCACTTTTTCAAATTGGGATTACACATTGTAACTGATTAATGTCGCTAAAAATCTCTAGGTTTCTCTATATTTTTTATTTCATTGTAACTTATTTGTGTAATATATTAGGTTGCTCACTCTATAGATTTTCCCCTGGTCTGAATCTTGCTGACTACATCCCTGTGACTGCCATTTAAATGTTCCTCTGATTACTGAGTTTCTTATAAATTGGATTTTGAATCCAGAGACTTAATCAATTTGATGCCTACTTTTTTCTTGGTTGCGTTTGTAAGACTACTTCATAGATGCTGTTTTGTTCTTTCATCAGGAGATATGTAATGTCCAGTTCTCTCCATTCTGTGATATTAGAAGCCATTAATTATGAATGAATACATTCATTCTTTGGAGAACTGAAATATGGTGGTATCTTAAATATAATATTCCTTCTTTATTTATTAACTGCAATATGTCTATAAAGATGCACATTACACATCTGCTATATAGTTACCCAGGAGTAACCAAATACATGTAGAAGAGAAAGGATAAATGCATGTTCTTTTATTTACAAGTTTTAAAAATAATAAGCTGGTTTCCTAGCATCCTCCAATATTGAGCTATAAGGTTTTTTTTTTAACTATTATTAGGAACTCATAGATTTAAACTATGTGATATGTTTAAATTAATTATAGTTATATCTTTGTTTATGACCAAATTGTCCCTTATTTGGCCGCTGATAAGTTCCTCAAGTGGGCTCCTGAATACTTTTGGTATGATTTTTTTTTTTATGTCTTTGATGATTTTCTTGCTGTTTGGTATACCCATCTTGCACATTTCTTACCACTAGAATCAGCCATTTTCTCAAGGCACTCTCATTCTTTTTAGGGAAACATAATATTTCAATTAAGTGCTAAATGTATGTTTCTTATAGGTTGCTCATTTTTTCAGGAATTTTTACTGGACAATACTTTCTAAGTTAAAATATATCATAAGAAAAAAAATGAGTTTATTTTATCACCACGAGTTTATACTGCTTTCTTTTTCCCATGCCAAGAATCCTGATTCTTAACATAAAGACTGATAAATTTGATGTCATATAATTTTTCTAGCTTACATACAAGTCCCAGATGGCTAATATCAATACCACCATGCGTAATTTGATTTCTAAAATAATTTTAAGATATATTTTACTTTGTGGTTATTTTTGTCCTTAAAATATGCCTGCTAAAGATGTATAAGCTATTACTATATTTTAGTCTTTAAAGACTTTTGGAGTAGTTTCTCTCAGCATAGTTATATCAACAACTGCACACCTTTTTAGGTTCATTATTTGCATTTTTAATATAAGCATATATGGTATATAGTATCCAAAGATGGCCTTCATCAGTTCTTTTTTTATGTGACGAATGTGGCACTCTCTTCTTGAGAGATGGAGTTTATTTCCCTGTACCTTGAATCTGGGTTCATCTTGTGACTGACCAGTGGAAGTTGTTTCTTGGAATTTCTAAGCACAGGACTTAAGAGAAATGACAGCTTCTGCTTTTTGCTTTCTTCTTGGGTCTTCTTAAAACTCAGCCATGAGGCTTGAGGAAGTCCAAGAAGCCTTAATGACAGACCCACGTGGAGAAGAATCAAGACCCCTGGTGAGAGTCCCAGCTAAGACTCCTGAAAATGGCAGGCAACTGTATGAATGGGGCCATTTTGAACCCCCCAGCTCTACAGCCTTCTCTTCTCTGTTTTCTGTAAAGTAAATTAAAAAATTGCACATACATCCTGAGATCTTCCGGCTCTGCCTTCCTATCCACCCATTCTTTTTCTCTGGAAATTCTCTTTCCTTTATTCCCACTGACACTGTCCTTCTCAATTTGGATTCTATGCCAGAAGTTTCCCATCAGAGTAGGACCTTATCCCAGAAGACAGCTTCAGTTGATTAATTTCAAAAAAAAAAAAAAAAAAATTCGTGGGACCCCTGAATTGTACCAGCAACTTCACAACCGACCATGAGCCCCTTGTGCTTAACTCAAGATACAGCGTTTAAGAATCACTCTCCTCCCCAGTTGCTACTGCTGTTCTCAGATAAGCCCATCACACTTTCAGTGAGTAATTATTGGCAGTTTAAGTTTCTCCCCTTTTCAGATCCATCAGACACCTCATTGCTTCCATCTACTTCCTCCCACTTCAGTATTGTGAACATTTTCCCACTTATACTGTGGGCTTTATGGGGATACTTTGCTCTTAGCTTGGTTGTAGACATTTTACATGTAATTTTGATTTTATTATCCTAGTTTCTCTGTCTGTTTTTATGGGAGCAAACTGGGGAGATGGCACCATTCTTGCTATAGTTAATATTAATCAATTCATACCATAAGTGAAGGAAAGGTAACAGAGAAGAGGATTAAAGGAAAATCAGAGACTTGGATTATAATCTTAGTTTTGCTACTTACCAGCTATGTGAATTTGCACAAGTTTCTTAGTATCACTAAATTTCAGCTTGCATTTCTACAAAATGAGGATAATAATGGCCTTTCACCTCATAGAATTATTGTAATGGAGACAGCGTGTGATGTACCTAATGCCCTTAACACAGTGAATGACACTTCTTAAGCATTCTGCAGCTTTCACCAAATTTATTACTTAGAAGTGATTTCAAGGGTCTTCATGATGTTTAAATCTTAAAATCTAAGATTAGGCCACATCTAGGAATAGTACAAAAAAAGGAAAGTAATTATTTTACCCTCTTCTACATGTTGATACACTGAACACTTTCATCAAAGAAGGCCAAGAATAGCAGGAGAAACATTCTATATAAAACAATAATTATCAAGAGAGTTACTGTTATCAGTGAGCACCTATGTTGTGTCTGGTGTTATATAGATTTAATACCTAATGCAACTTTTAAAATTAGGTATTAATGACTTCCATCTCCACGAGGCAGTAAAGGATCAGAGGAATCTAATAAACTGCCCAAGTTAAGCACATGGAAATTTGATGTCCACTCAATCTGTTTCCAGAGAACTCCATACTGCTCTTATACAAGCAACAGTGGATGGACCTTAGCTTCAAGAAAAGAGAAACTCAGCCTAACATACGGGAGAGAGTTGTAGGATATGGATGCTATTTACAAATATTTGAATAATTTTCATAAGGAAGAGAAACTATATTTAGTCTGTGATGTTTTCTAGGGCTGAACTTGTCCAGTGGCTAGAAGGGAATTTAGATGATGTTCAGTTTCAGGCAAGAAGAAAATTTTCCTATGACTGTCTGAAAACTGGATGGGCTGTGTGGTTGGAGGTACTGTAAAAAGTGTGCCTGTCTCAGATTGGTCTGGATAACCACTAAGTTCCCTCCTACTTGGAGATTCTGTGACTGTAAGTACTGCTTTAAGCATAACAGTCTTAATTTAAAAAAAAAATAATCCTAATATTTAGGCACCTGAGGTTAGTTTGGACAGTCATATAAAAAGAAAGAAAAAAAAAACACCCTCTTGTCTGCGCTAAAAGCACCCTCTCTTATATTCAAATTGCCACTGGTCTCCTATTCGGAGTTTCTCAACACCATTTAAAATTATACAGACAGAATATCAACTAATATTTAGAGTGCTTACTATTTACAGGATCTAGTGGTTCCAATAGCCCACACGTATTAAATCATTGAATCCTCTTAACGGATTCACAAGGTAGATCTTACTATCTTCATTTTATGGATCAAGACACATCAAGGGTAAATATCTTGCCAAGGGCTACAGAGTTAGTAAGTGAAGAAGAAAGAATTTGAACCTAATTGTCTGACTTCAGAATCCACACTCCATGCTGGAGGCGATGATGGTAATAATAGACTTAATGTTAGCTACCAACAGCCTAATGCTTCCTATGTTTGTGGAGCTAAAGCATGTACTTATGCCCATGACACTCGTTTTCTTTTTTTTAACCCTACCCATAACCCTAGCAGTACAGCTGAGGAAACCATGTCATAAAATGCTTATATATCTTGTCTCTTACAAATGGTAAATGGATGAAGGATTTGAGCCTGGGCATGAGTGATTCTAAAATCCCTGTCCTTAAATACTGTGCTCTCCGTATGATTTTGTACAGCTATGTTTACCTGCTGCATGTCTTTATTTTCTTTTGGTGTGGTCCAACTCTATTTTGTTCTCTCTTTTTCCTCCGGGAAAATCTGCTTCAGAAGTTCATTCATGCTGGTATAATGAACTGGCAACCCCCAAGCAAAGCAGCACATAAGAACTTGAGGGGTGACTCTGCCTCACGATCTCATTCACACTACCCTGCTCTGCTTCTCCATTAAGCAACCTTGTACCAGTGACTGGGTGGCACTACCTTTCAGGGAGACTTATTTGCATTTATTAGATTTCAAAACTCTAACCCAAGGGGAAACAAAGATGGTATGAGATTTCAGGCATGAATTAATTTCTTATTATATTTCCCCAAGACCACAGAATTTATAACAAGTTAGCATTTAGATGGATTACTGTATATAACTCTGGCTCTGACAAGAAAATGTCTTGCCACTGCTACCTTAGTAAGACTTGATGATATCTGTTAAATCTCTCCACTCATTTTTCCTTTTCATCAGTCTTTAGCACTTGGTTTTTTAATAGCCAATGCTTAGTTAATTTAATTTAAAACTTAGTTATTTAAAGGTTTACTGCCCTGATGTTGCAATTAATGAAAAACAGTGAGACAAAACAGAGTTGTTATTTCTATTCTAGTGTAATTTCAGAGGCCAAGTTTCTGATAAGTCCTTGCAGAATGTGCAGATTCCCACAGAGACTGTGGTGGCCAGGATAACCATCACCCCTATGCTGGCCTGTACAACCTTTAATGTATGTAACAGCCATTAATGTATTAAGTACATTAATAAGGAATAGTGCTGAAAAAGCTTTCTATTTTACCTTTTAATATTTTTGCCTCTTGCCAAAAACTGATGTTGAGTAATAACCTGTTGTCGATAAGATCTTTCTTCCTGATTTTCTTTGCTACATTAACTCTTCAAGGTCATGACTAATGAATTTCTCATGACCCTGAATTTCCTGGACTTGTTTACTGAGAGCAGTTAAATAGGTCAGTTCTACACATACCTTGCAATCTCAATAGTTAAAACTGTCTCAGTTGACAGTACCAAAGATTAAGGAATATAAAACATGTGAATGTATGAACACATTTCTGCCATCTATGCTATTAGAGGAAGCAATGCCACAGGCAATGCTATTCAAAGTGGAATGCAAATGAAATTTGAATTAAATGACATTTTAAAAACAGATTTTCCTTCCATGAAAATGTCTTACTCCAATATTAAAATTAATTTGCATTCTTTAAAAACAGACTGGCGTAGGCAGCAGTGTATTATACTAGATAAGGATAAAAAATTGCCTCAGGATTTGTAATTTATCTTAAACACACACACACACACACCCTCTTGTGAAAATCAAGAATTGCTATATATATTTTTCTTAGTTTATATATCATATGTCTTAATTTCTACATTGTTACACAAGTCCAAACTGAATCTGCATTTTTTCACATCCATTAATAACTCTACCTTCATGCACCCCACCAAGAGAATATCTAACGGTGAATCACAGACATGGGGCTCAGATTCTAGACAGAAGGAGTTAAGCTACAATATTGAGGAAAAGCCGAGGGTCAGGAGAACCTAGGAAAGGTCAGAAAACAAAGGCAAGCACTTGATTACGAGTCAGGGAGCACTGTCACCTCCTTAAGCGCCCCAGCAATCAGAGAGCAGGAAGAGTCAGGCAGCTCCCGGGCAGGGTCAGAGTCCTGGCTCCATCAGATATTCCTACGTAGCCAGGAGCAAGTGGTTAAATCTTTCTCAGGCTCTTAGTCCTCATATTAAATAGGGATTATAACACCCCTTTGCAGGTCATTGTGAAAATGAAGTGAGTAACTGAGTTCTAAGTGCCAGACACACTGTAGGGATGCATAATGATTATTTTCTCTTACCGAGATCAAAACAGAAGAAGCAAACTAAGTCCAAACTGGGGTAGTAACTTAACCATCAGTAACTTAGGGTAGGATATTTTACAGTCTCTAGGTTTTTCACAACCACTTTTGCTCAACTCAAACGACTGAGTTGCCCAAAGCAGCTTGTGTTCCCCCAGAAGGATTGCGACGGTGAGGCCCGGTGGAGGGTGGAACCTATGAAGGGAGTGGATGTTTACAGAGCATGGCTTGTCTAATCTGTATGTTGTTTTTGTTAGCTGATGGTATGCTCACTGCTCCACGAGGCAATGCTGTTATATCCAAAGAAGGTTCTAAGAGTAACCAACATGTTCAAAGTCAAGTTAAAGGCAGAGCTGGAATTAATAGAGTTGTTCTCAAGGCATGTTATACCATCTCCAACATGGATAACTATAAACTATGATCCATATTTATAAAATCTTGGGCCCACAAAATTTTGGAAGTAAAAGTTACAGTAATAATCACTCAATTCCAAAACCAGTATCAATAACAACCAAAGGTAACATGTTTGATTCAAGTATGAGTAATTACTTGAAAATACAGGATATGAATAACTGAAAATTGCTCAAGATTTAAAAGAACTAAAAAAAAAACCTAACTCTTCTAACTGCAAACTAGTTAAGACTCTGCCATAAGTAAAGCTATAACTTCACATTTCTTCTCCTCTTGAGGAATTTTTATTTCAATTTAGATATCAAGATTTCTGGATTGAAAGGAAAGTCTGAGTCTGAAAGCAGTTAATGGTTGAGCTGGTGGAAAATTCTCATCACTGATAGTTCAGTGACCTTTCAGAGCCAGACTAGGTACGACTCTTGTTATCTACTAACTTAATCAGGAGCAAACCTCTGCAGCTCTGCAGCAGCCCTGACTTCCTCCTATGCACACAAACTGAAAGCTTCAGCCCTGGCCCAACCCCAGGCCCAGCCCCAGCTCCAGTGTAATCTTTAGGTCCACTTCTAGCGCAGAACCTGGCACAGTCCTAAACCCAGGCCCAAGATTAGGCCTTGTCCCAGCCCCAAGTTTAGCCTAAGACCCAGTCCCAGACCCAAACCCAAACCCAGGCCCAGGCCCAGGCCCAGATTCAGGTGTAGTCTTCACAGCCTGGCTTTGAAGCTCCAGTATCTTTTCTTCACCTTTTGCCTTAGGAGTCACATCTATGCTCAAGCAAACAATTTTTTTTAAGAGGAAAACCAAATGGTACAGAATAGAGGTGCAGCTGAATTAGTTAAATTTAATTTTTCAAAAATCCAATGAAAATAAGGCACATTTAAAAGTTTTTGGTAAACTTTGGAAGAAAGTACACTGGTATCTTTTTGTTTCTGTATTTTTCGTACATTTGAAAACTTCATAATTAAACTTTCCTCACAGGTGTTTTAATGTTTTTATTCAGCTTGACACGTGACTCTTAATATAAGCTGTGGCTGTTTTTGTGAGCCTGGTAACCCAGAATACGTAGTTTATATCACTCCTGTGGCACTAATTCTATTTGGCTTTTTTTTTCATTGTACAGAGCAGTGGGATCGGTGCAGGTGGGGAGAAAAGCTGGAAGCTTCTATTCTCAGATACACATAAACTTCTGAGGTCCAGCCCTGTGTCCTGTGAGACTCCCTCTCCTAACCACAGGTTGAACTTCTGTCTCTTTTGACTGAGAAAACTCTTAAATTATCATGTATTCTTCCTCTATGGTTGCTAACCTCAAAGCTTGGTAATCTTTGCATTTTAGAAATTTGCTCCTTTAATATCCTTTGTTTCTTACCACTCTGGCTCTTGCACTAGTAAGCCTTGCTTTTCAGTATTCATATTTGTGCAATGAGGATTTGTTTTTAACAGGATGTAGGAACAAATTGACAATTTGTTTTCATCTCTATTGACTCCCCCTCTGTGGCAATAAATGCCTGCATTCCTTGATCGGGACATCAGGACTTTGGGGAAGGTAAAGGTTTCAGATATCACCAAAATTTACCCTACCATGTTTATCCCTCTATGCCCCCTTCAAAGAATATTTACTTTTCCATTTACTTGTCCATTTTTAGCACTTAGAATTCGAAAACTATTGAGTCCATTCTTCAAAACATTCCATTACTGGGCAAGATACTGTGGACAAATGAAGGATTTCTCACCTCCTTCCACTGGAGATCACTGTGTGTTTGTGCAGAAGGCTTATGAAACGTTTCTCTGTTTCTTTTGGGTGAATAGTCAATTCCAGATTTCCACTGCCGTCTCCTCTTTTCGGAAGCGATCCAGTGTACATTGGTGTATGTTGAGGGGCACTTTCTCTTAGTGCTGTGCTAGGGTCAACTGCCATTTGTTCATGAGCCTCCAGCCCACTTATACCCACTGCGGTAATGTCCGCATCCCCCTCTACTTTCCCTCTGCCATGTCTAAGGTCACTTCACATCTTACTCATCCCCCTTGTAAGGTCTGTCCAAATACCCAATCAGCTCTCCCGTGCCTCTTTTCAAGGACACAGAAAATTTTGAAGTTCTTCTGTGCTAGGCCCAAATGATGAGAGACTTGGGGTAGGGTATCTGTGGCCATCTCTGATGGAACATCTCTGATTCTACCGTTCTACTGCTAGACGATGATGCCTTTGGTTGGGACCATGTACATTGAGAGGACTTATTCTCGAGGCGTGCACTCCCTTAGGCTTCATGAGGAAAACTTATCTCCTCTGACCTAAGATCCCTACCAAATCTCTCTGTGGTCTGCATTTACCCCATTCAGAGCTTGGCTGGGCTGAGGGTGGGGCCCAATATGCCATCTCAGTCACCCTCAGTTTCCAAACTCCAGCCCCTTCCCCTCAGATAACACTTTCCCCTCTCACTTACTAAACTCCATCTCCTTTCTTGTGGGAAAGTACTCTTATCTCAGCAACTCCTGTCCAACTGTCTCCAGAGGCTCAGCCTTTTGTAGCTCAGAAATCCTTTGTGATCTCAAATAGCTCGGTTTGTAAAAGGCTTGGCTTGCAAAATGCCTGCCTCATAGGAGTTTTAACGTATCTCTCCAGGAATTCAATTGATTTCCCCTTTCTCGGTTCTGTATGGCCTTTCCCAAGAGGATGAAAGCCACTTATTTGATGGGTGGAAATCAGGGCACCAACCAGAGCATGTAGGAAGAAAAAAAACAATGATTATTTTCCCTAAATTACATCCCACAACAAAAGGAATAAAGCAGAATATCAGGCATGTGGTAGTTAAAAAGTTTTATTTACTCCCCACCTTTCCCTCAAATTGCTAAATAGGACATCTGCATTATTCCTACGATCTCTAAGAGTCAAATGGCCATCTCTTTCCTATAGAACATTTCCCCAGGAAACTGGAGAAATTTTTTCTACTAGGGGGCCATCTATCCTAATCATACCTCTTAAGCTTGTAAACAAAGAAATTAAAAGCAATATCAGTATGGGGGAAAAAGTTAATGCATATTCCAAATCCTTTGACTTAAAAAGTAGAGTAAACCTCAACTTCTACCATGTTTCACAGTTTGCATGATCCATAAGCTAGCTGACTGCTACTAAGGAGACTGTGCACAAGTAATACGGTCTCTTTTGAGATGTGGTCTGTTTCCTACTGTCTGCCAGCATCATGCATTCATCTGTTTTAACTAGTCCTGTCTACAGCATACTAAACCATGTAGGTGTGACTGTCTCATAGAGCTATCCACTCACAGCTATCATCCAGAACAACAAAAACTGAATCTGGTTTGTATTAGGCAGAGTAAAAACTAAACTGCTACTCAAAAGGTTCAAAGAAGTTTGCTTTTTTTCATATGTGACTGGCCGATAGGAAACAGGCAGTACAAGATAGGTAGGTGACTTTGCTCTATGGAACCAAGTTTCTGCTATCCCATTGCTCTGCATTCCCTGCAATTTTATTAATATCTGCACAGACAAATATCATTTGTACGCTCCACATCCATGTGATAATTTGTAGGAAGGAAAGAATAAAGAGTGTAAAGATCTTCCTTTTTAAAGACACGAAGCACACAGCATTTCCACTCTTCAGCTGGCTAGAATTTAGTTCCAGCCTCAGTCTCGCCTACCAGAGAAGACGAGTTATAGCCTCTAGTTGATAGTCGAGGGTCCAGTTAAAGGTCAAGATGTTCTGTTATTAAAAGAACTAAGTGGAGAATTGCTATAGAGGAACAAATAGTACCTCAGGCACCAGCAGTTGGTATCAGTAACTGAAGTTCAGAGGTTTTCTTGCTCAAGTCAGCACAAGAAAAAGTCTTTGATCAGAGGAAACTCTAGTTCAGTGTTTCTCAACCATGGTACTACTGACATTTTGGACTAGGTAATTCTTTGTTGTGGAGGGGTGGGGCAGTCCTAGGCATTGTACGATGTTTGGCAGCATCCCTGGCCTCTAACCACTGGAAGTTAGGAGCACCCCCTACCCCCAGTCATGACAAACATAAATGTCTCCAGGCATTGCCAGATATCCCCTGCGGGACAAGCTAGTCCTAACTGAGAAGCACTGCTCTACCTGTGAGGTTAACATCTCAGAGGGTCTCCTCTTCTAAGGTATGTTCCCTTAGTATTCAAATAAGCTATCCCTGAATGTCAGAATTCTCAGTAAGACTAATCCTTGTCTCCCACCATTTTCGTGACAAATACCAATCAAGCACATACTAAATACTAAACAACTGATTCCGTGCTGATTGGTGGGTAAATCTGAAGATGAATTAGGAACTATTTCCTCAGGGCTTCATAGTCTCACAAGGAAGATAATAATGTGGAAAATAGTATATCGGCTAAAATATAAAATAGCAATAATACATGATAGAAAGTGTTACCCACCCTCCCCCATGAGTCCCCAAGCAGGGTCCTCCTGCCTGGTGTTTGAGCCAATAGAACTAAACTAAGTTTGGCTCAGAAGCAAAGGAAAACTTTATGCTTTGATCAAAGAATGAAGAGGTGCCCTAACGGGCGCTGTAGAGTCCACGCTGTCCCCACAGGACAGGCTGTGTGGGCGGGGCTGCTTCACAGGGATCTCGTCAGCGGCAGGGAGGGGGTGGCGGGGGAGGTGAGGGGGGAAGGGGCGGAGTTCCCGCAGGTCTGGTGCAGCCGTGGAGCTCCCGGCTCCAGTCCGCAGGGCTGGGCACTGCGCCTCTGCACTCGGCCCGCCTCTGACGCCGCTGCCGCTGCGGCCACGCCCGCCACGGCCGGCCGCGCCCGCCATGTTGGGTTGAGTGTTGTGCGCAGCGCTTCAGGACACGGCCCTCCGAGCTGAGGTGGCCTGCGCAGCCTTTCGCGCTAAGAAATCTGGTCTGAAAGGCTGGGGGCAAGACCTCTGCACACAGCACCCTGTGAGCAAGTGAAACTAGAGGAAGCACAAAGGCAAAGGAAAAAAAGGTTAGACTGTTTTATTACCCAGATTCTATTTTTATTTCCTGGGAACTGTTAACGGACTTTGCCTGTGACGAATGTGAGACATACCCCTCACATTAACTATTTTATTGAAGTATAGTGAGTTTACAATGTGTTACTTTCTGGTGTACAGCATAATGTTTCAGTCATACATATACATATATTCCTTTTCATATTCTTTTTCATTATAGGTTACTGCAAGATATTGAATATAGTTCCCTGTGCTATACAGTATAAACTTATTTATCTATTTTATATATACCAGTCAGTATCTGCAAATCTCGAACTCCCAATTTTTCTCTTCCCACCCTGCTTTCCTACTGGTAACCATGAGATTGTTTACTATGTCTGTGAGTCTGTTTCTGTTTTGTAGATGAGTTCATTAGTGCCTTTTTTTAAGATTCCATGTATAAGTGATATATGGTATTTTTCTTTCTCTGGCTTACTTCACTTAGAATGACAATCTCCAGGTCCATCCATGTTGCTGCAAGTGACATTATTTTATTCTTTTTTATGGCTGAGTGTTATTCTATTGTGTAAATATACGACAGCTTCTTTATCCACTCATCTGTCAATGGACATTTAGGTTATTTCTATGCCTTGGCTATTGTAAATACTGCTGCTATAAACATTGAGGTGCAGGTGTCTTTTTGAATTAAGATTCCCTTTGGATATATGCCCAAGCGTGGGATTGCTGGATCATATGTTAAGTCTATTTTTAGTCTTTTTGGGAATCTCCATACTGTTTTCCATAATGGCTATATCAAACTACATTCCCACCAACAGTGCAGGAGGGTTCCCTTTTCTCCACAGTCTCTCCAGCATTTATCATTTGTGGACTTTTGAATGATGGCCATTCTGACTGGTATGAGAATGGTATGAAAACTCATTGTAGTTTTGATTTGCATTTCTCTGATAATTAGCAATACTGAGCATTTTTTCATGTGCCTAGTAACCATTTGTATGTCTTCACTGGAGAATTACTTGTTTAGGTCTTCTGCACTTTTTTGGATCAGGTTTTTTTCTGTTGTTGTATTAAGTTGTATGAGCTGCTTATATATTCTGGAATTAAACCTGTGTCAGTCACATCATTTGAAAATATTTTCTCCCATTCCATAAGTTGTCTTTTTGTTTTGTTTATGGTTTCCTTTGCTGTGCAAAAGCTTGTAAGTTTAATTAGTTCCTATTTGTTTATTTTTGCTTTTATTTCTATTGCCTGGGTAGACTGCCCTAGGAGAACATTGCTAAGATTTATGTCAGAAAATGTTTGCCTGTGTTTTCTTCTTTGAGGCTTATAGTGTCTTGTCTTATATTTAAGTCTTTAAGCTATTTTGAGTTTATTTTTATGTAAAGTGTGAGGGAATGTTTTAACTTCATTGATTTACATGTGGGGCTGTCAGGTTTATCCAACATCACTTCCTGAAGAGACTGTCTTTTCTTCATTGTATATTCTTGCCTCCTTTGTCAAAGATTAAGTCTGTGGGTTTATTTCTGAGCTCTCTATTCTGTTCCATTGATCCATATGTCTGTTTTTGTGCCAATACTGTGCTGTTCTGATTACTGTAGCTCTGTAGTATTGTATGAAGTCTGGAAGGGTTATTCTTCTAGCTTCATTCTTTTTCTTCAGTATTGCTTTGGCAATTCTGGGCCTTTTGTGATTCCATATACATTTTAGGATTATTTGTTCTAGTTCTGTGAAAAATATCGTGGGTATCTTGAAAGGGATCACATTAAATCTATAGATTACCTTGGGTAGTATGGCCATTTTAACCATATTAATTCTTCCAATCCAAGAGCATGTTACCCACGTCTTCAGAGTGTGCCTGCTCTTCTGTGTAGCTGAATTGTCAGTTTTTATTTTATTTGCTGTCAGAATGACTGAGTTATCACCTCAACCTTGTGTTTTCCCCCACATTTTGACCTTAAGAAGTCCTTCCAGGACTTTCCAGAGGCTGGTCTTATTGCCCCAGGTGTTCCCTACTTACTTCCATTAGACACTGACTAGAAAAGGAAAATGGCATGGTTGTCTGATGATTCTCTTAAGACCACAGTACTTCATATTTCAGTCTGGGGTCAATTGATTGCAAATAACAGAGATTCACATAAAGTACCTTAGGCAAACATTTTTGAATTTTAAAAAAATTCTCCGCAGGTTGTTCTCGTAATCAGCCAAAGTTGAGAACCACTGGTCTGGGGTTTAGAATATCTGCTCCAGGTTTCCCTGAAGTTGGTAGGATCAGCCCTTTCTCCCCATCCCCCCTCCAGCTGCCATGGGCATTATGTACAGACAGGAGGGAGCTTAGTGCTAACCAAATGCCCACAAGTCAAATGTCAGTGATGCAACATCCAGGTGTAATCTTTGATTGACAGCCTTAAACATCAGCACTTCCAAAACATCTTCACTTCTCTAAATCTACTGGGAGGAGGCCAACAGATAGGGACAAAATTTCCCCTGGTGAGAAACTATGTCTGCTGTATAATGAACAGAGTCATAAGCACAGTAGAGCTAACACATCTTAGGGAACTTTTCCTATTGTGCCTCCCTGAGATAGTCTAACACTCTAAGGATTCCTTTTTTTCCTTCCTAGGTCTTTCCAAATGTAATCATACCATCTAAATATTCTAATACCTTCAAATACCGCCCCACACCAGTCACTGGTAGCTAGATGGTATCTAGAGAAATCTTGATGCACTGTTTCAGACTGTAAAAAATTTCCTCTGGTCAAATGAATATTAAATTTCTTCTCATCTCCTTCAACCTCTTAATAGCCATTCTTTAAATCTAACAGTGAGAACCACTGTCTCTGCCAGAAAGTGTGCCAGGGCTTACTAACATCGAGGAATGTTGGTCAGATTTAGTCTATTTGTTTAGCATCACAATCAATATTTACTTTTAATCTTTTTAAATTTCTGAAGACTCATTTGGATTCCAAAACTCAGTTCTGAAATGGTTACAAGGTCTTTAATGTCAGGCAGGTCTAGTGGTAATGACCTCCCTCAGCTTTTGCTTGTCTGGGAAAGTCCTTATTTCTCCTTCATATCTGAAGGAGAACTTTGCTGGAAAGACTGTTCTTGGCTGACAGTTTTTATCTTTCAATGTTTTGAATATGGTGATTCCACTCTCTCCTTGCCTGTAGAGTTTCTGCTAAGAAATTTTCTAATAGACTAACAGGGGGTTCCCTTACGGGTTACAGTCTGGCTGCCTTTAAAATTTTTTTCTTTGTCGTTGACTTTTGATAGTTTCAGTATAATGTGTCTTGGAGAAGGTCTTTTTGCACTGAGGTAATTAGGTGTTCTGTTAGCAACATGAACTTGTATATCCAGTTTCTTCCCCAGTTTTGGGAAGCTCTCAGCTATTACTTCTTTAAGTAAACTTTCTGTCCCCTTCTTCCTCTCTTCTCCTCATAGGATTACCTTTCCTAAAGACGTTGGATAGTTCTTGTAGAACTTCTTCATTTAAAAAAAAAAATCTTAGTTCTCTTTCCTCTTCTACCTAAATTATTTTTAGATTTTTATCTTTGAGCTTGGTAATTCTCTCTTCCATATGGTCTGCTCTATTCCCAATGCTTTCTAAGGCATTCTTCACCTCATTTTTTGAGTTCTTTTACTCCAGAATTCGTTTGGTTCTTTTAGAGTTTCACTTTCTTTGGTAAAGCATTCCTTCTGTTTGTTGATTTTATTCATGAGGTCACTGAATTGTGTTTCTGAATTTCTTGTAGCTCGTTAAGCTTCTTCACGACAGCTATGTTGAATTTTTTATCAGTTAGATTGCAATATTCCATGCCTTTAAATTTGGTTTCTGAATTATTTTCTTTTTATGGTACAGTATTACTGTGATTCTTCATGGTGTTTGGTGAGTTGTTCCTCTGCTGGTGCATTTTAAGTAGTGAAAATCTTTCTTCTCTAGGTAAAGCTTTTTTTTTTTTTTTTTTTAACTTGATTCTAGCAATTTTCAATAGATTGGTAATTGGTAATTAGAGGCCGTTCTTTTATTTTTCAGTAGGTGGTGCTATAGCACAAGTTTTTGATTCTCTGTGCTGCCTCTGGCTGTACTTGAGAACCCGAACTTTCTACTCTCCAATTCTTCTGTCAAGAGGTGTCATTTGAGGCCCTCATTGTCACTGCTTATGCCTCCAGGGTTGCTGGTGTCAGTGTCACTGCTGTCACTGGTATTGCTGCTTGGGGAACCCAATGGCGGCACCTCCACCATGTTCAGGAATGCCTGGGCTAAGGACACCACCTCCATAGGGGAAGGGGGAAGGCAGGCTGGGAGCTAGGGTCACAGGTGCCTTTGCCACATCTGGGATTACTGGGTTCACAGAGGCGACTGCTGCAGATGGGGGAGCCAGAGCTACAGGGACCGGGGTCACAGGCCCCACTGCCGCTGCTGCCAGTTCCCTGTGACTGTGGGTGCTGCTACAGCCAGGAGGCTGGAGTCATGTGCAACACCTCTCTTGTTGCTACTGTGTTCTCTTGGGCTGCTGGATTAGCTGCTGGGAGGAGGGGACTGGGATTTTGGGGCTTGGCCTTTGCTGCTCCCCTGGTTCACCTCCTCTATGTGTTCACTGCACCCATGTTTAGATATACAGGTGTATGGAACTCTCTGATGTCCTGGTGTGTTGGGCAGAGGAACTCTTGTTGAGTTATGGATGTTTTACCGGTTATAGATTGAAGGGGAGAGACCAAGAGAGCGTCTTACATCACCTTGATGTTGATGTCACTCCCTCAAAACTCTGTCTTAATCAAAGCTTTGTACTAATTTCAATAAGTATTATACATTATACAGGGTTGCTGGCTCATAAGTCTATGAGTGGTATCAGATTTTAAAAAATCAAATTAGTGGAGACAGAAATCTCTGGTATTTGCTAGTCTGTGGCTAAAAGTTCAATCCTCCAATCATAAACTAGACCTTTATTTTTTAGCACTGAAGTGGGCTACCTGATTAAATTTAAGGCATGCATATTTGGAAGATCTTTTCAAGAGCAGACTGATAACAACACCCTTACTTCTCAATTATGTCCAACTGGTCATAAACTGGATAGGATAATACTATAACGTTAACTGGCCACAGCAATAGGACTTAATCATATTGGTCAGGGTTAAGCCAGAGAAGGCAAATGCTCTGTAAGACAGTTTTCACTCTCAGACCACTTGCACCCTCCACTGCGGTATAAATTGGCCACCAAAGCTGGGGTGGACAGAGATGTGATTGATAATCTGGGGCGGACAGAGATGTGATTGATAATCTGGGGCTTCCACCAGAGATTGTGGAACAGCTTCCACCAACGGCAGCTGAGGATTATATAACTGTACATCGAGTGTTACTCTAAGTAGAAAGGAAGGAAGAAAAAATGGAGCCTTTGGGAAGATTTGGAGGTACGGATGAGAGTGGAGTGAGAAATGCAAGCACTGCTGGCAGGGTAGACCTACACCTTCCCTAAAGGTGTGAGACCCCTGTTCTGAGAATGGGAGAAATGACCATTTGTGGATGTGATATGACACAGTGTACTAACGCCCAGTGCATGGCGGACTTTGCTTCTGCAGTATTGCTCCCTTATGTGGTGAGTGATGCACGAAGATTCAGCGCTCTGGGGAGGAATCATGCCAGAGCCAGTCAGAAGTCAGGATTTGGCTCCATGATGGCAGAGGGTGTCTACACAAAATGGCACTCCCTCCCCCAAGAAAAATGTCACCCAGTAAGTCAGCCTATCTGGAAAATGATCCAGCCATCCAACCCTATAGTCAGGGAGCATGGATTTTTTTTGTCTTTAGTACCAGAAAGACAAAATCTGGACAAACTTTTCCAAGTTGTGAATCACTGTAATTGCTATGTCCAGGAAATTCCAACCTGAAATCCACCCCCCACCCCATTGTTTCCTTTAACCTAGGAATTTTTTACTTGGTGGAGATCTAAATGCTTCTATCATTTCCAAAGGGATCCATAACGAAAAATATTTAATAGGATTTTATTTATCATTCTAGGAACTCTCCAATGGAGGAAAAAGGAGGGGGGACAAAAATTCCAAGTTAAGACATCTAATGTCACTAAGAATGCTGCTGCTGGCTTCCCTCTCTGTCCATTAATGGACCAGAGTCTGATACCCATCCACTTTGTGGACTGTTTCTCATATACTGAAAGGGAAGCTATAAAAGGTTTGTCTATTGGCTCTAATATTGAGATAGAAAAAATTCAAGATGTCCTGTGCAGAGCTTTGCTAGTTTTGAATAGGCATAAAATAGTTTATAGGTAAAATGGAACCCCATGTCTGAAAGTGTACAGATTGGGATTTCATCCTGTTGTATATGATGGAGCCAGAGACTTAGAGATGAGGGGCAGTTCTGTCAAAGAAGTCCTTAAAAGCAGTTCACCAGTCAGAAAGCTTCAGGTAAGGAGCTCCACAACCTCCACTTCCATCCACAAGCTCAGGGAAGTCACACAAAACCCACGATACATCTTTGTTATCACCCATCTTCCATAAATTGTCTATTTGTGTTCCCCAGTTTCTAACTGTGGGGCTGTCTTATTAATTTGCATATCAGTAGAACTTACTCCTGGTATCTACACAAAGGAGATGCTCAGAATATTTGTTGGATGGAATTCGTCTCTCCTACTGATGAAGGCATTATCTTCATAAAATTGGGACTATTTGAAATGTTTCTCAAATAAATATTTCAATTTTAAAATCTCTACTTTTTATTTTAATTGTGGCATAGACAGCTTACAATGTTGAGTCCGTTTCTGGTATATAGCACAATGTTTGTCACACATGAATATATACATACTCATTTTCACCATGAGCTACTACTACAAGATACTGAATATATTTCCTGTGCTACACAGGATAAACTTGTTTATCTATTTTATAAAATCTCTACTTTTAAGTAAAATTTTGTCCTTATAAATAATGTGGTTGGACATTATCTTGGGAATCTTTCTGTCTCTGTTTCCTAAACTGCTGAGTTTCCTAAAGGCCGAGAGCAAAGCAGCAGGGGCAAAAATGTTCAATTTCCAAAGTGAGGCTGAACCTCCTACGCAGACCCTGCTTAGGAGGGACAAAAACTGGAAGTTTTGGGTCTAATCTCCTCATCCGTCTTGAGGGTATAACAGAATTGAGGTAAAGAAGTCAGGGAGTTAAAGGAAGGATTGGTTTGTTGACGGTTATCCGGAGGAGGAGGCGCTTCAGGGCCTACGGGGAGCGCTAGGATGGGATGGCGTTGCTTAGGAACACGGGAGAATCACCTGACGGACGCCTGAGGGAGAACAGGTTCTGGGGAGAGCCTGGCTGTAAGGACTTATGGCACTAGCACGGAGGTTTATAATAACCATACTCCCCCCAAATTGCCTGCTTTTATGGGGCAAAGGAACCTAAGTAGGGAATGTTCATTTGTTGTCTCAATTCACAGCATCCTGCTAGAGATGTAGTCTGACTGGAAAGAGGCAGAGGGGGAGATTATAAACTGTCAGCTGAAGGAGAGGCACTGCCCCGCTACAGAGCTGAAGTTGGGAGAGCACAGTCAGGACCTGCTTCATAACTGGTGCTACCCAGTGAAAAAGGAAAATGCAGGGTGCTCTTGTTCGAAATTTATTAAAGTTTTCAACATGGCGACGACAGAGCATTAAACCAAGCTGGAGGCCCCTCTAAGCATGTGGTCCTGTGTGTCTACAAAGGGCTCACACCGTTGGAGCTGGCCCTGGACCCAGCAGTGAAATCACACAGCTCACGAAAGGTCCCAAAAGCTGACTCAACAGAAATAGGCATAAGCTTCTATCATAGCCAGAAAAAATCAATGTGAGATTATAGAAATGTCAGTGAAAGACATACCTCTTCCCTTTTTCCTCTTTCAACCCTCCAGGAGTCAGGGGCAGCCTAGTAAGTGGGCAGATGAGTAGAAACCAGGCAGAGAAATCAACCTGAATGTTTGTAACCACCCCACCACTTCTCCCCACTGCAGGCTTCCAATGGGAAACAGACAAAACGAAGGGAGAAGCTTAAGTTCATATGAAGTCTGGAGTTTTAAGTATTTTACAAGACAGATATTTTAATTACTGAAATTAGATTTTTTGGGGAGGGGGGAAGGGGGACAAAAGTAACCTGACAACTTTTTTTTAACATCTGAGAAATGATGGGACTTGGCCAAGATTTATCCAAGGTGGTGATGAAAACCAGACTGACATATGATGTGGTGGCTTTACGGGGCAGTGACAGGAAAGAATATATAAATGTACTCTACCAAGGTAGCCCCAGAGAATTCTACTTGTTCACTGTTATTTATGTCACACAGACTTCTCTGGGTAGACACACACACACACACACACACACACACGTGCCCACATATGGATGGATGCTGTGATATACTCACATGATCCTAAAAGACTATTTTGAGGTAAAGAAATTGAACTTGTGACTTAACTGAGCAGTGTCTCAGAACTACATCAGTTACAAGCCACAGCAAACATAGAGCTGATAAAAGAAACAAAAATTAATGTATGCTTTAAAAATACTTTTTATTGTTGCTCCACCTACATCAGAGAAACTGTCTAGGAATCTGAACTATGGAGGTAGGGGATAATTGTAGACCAAAGAAGAAGTACAAAAAAAGGCATTTTGATAAAGTGTTCAATTTTAAAGTTATAATTAAATCAGCTGTTATATACAGGCAAGACGTGTGCTTTGACTGCCCTCAAGTGTTGTTAGTTTATCACTGCAGCATGATCTCAAAAGTGACTGTTTCCATCAAATTCACATTTTGAGACTATTTAACAAAGAAAATCTGGAATAAAGAATTTTTCTTTATAGGGGGAGGGCATAGCTCAGTGGTAGAGTGCATGCTTAGCACGTATGAGGTCCTGGGTTCAATTCCCAGTACCCCCATGAAAATAAGTAAATAAATAAACCTAATTACCTCCCCACAAAAAATTATGACACAACATTGTAAAATGATTATAAATCAATAAAAAATGTTAAAAAAAGAAGTTTAATTCTCAAGTATTTTCCAAATAATCAAATGGATTAAGTAACATTATACAGTTGTGTTGAAGTATGTCCGCTCTAAACAGATTTGCAAAATTGGAGTTTTTTGTTTGTTTTGTGTCATGAGCTTCCTGTGAGGCAGAAGAAGGACATAAACAGTGCTTAGACAACTTTTTAACTTTATCGGTAATTGCTTCACGAGCTCTAAGTTAACTGATTAGTCTTTGAGGGGAGAGGGTTTAGGGATAACTTTATCTTTCAAATTAAACATGCAAACAGTCTCATTTCATACAGATACTCAGAGTTTATGCTTCGACATCTTCTAAGCGCTGTTTGCTTCCTTCTCCTTCTGCCTCACAGAAGCTCACTGCGCCCTCCCTAGGGGCTGGGTCTGCGCAGAACTGGCTGGTTGGTCTACTGTGTTGCTGCGTTGGCTTCTCCCTGGCTCTTTCAGGAGAAGAGCCAAGGTTGGCTTAGGAGGGTTGCTTATGGCTTCTGCTTCTAGAGCATCTATTCCCGGCCACGGCAGGGCCACCCTGTCTGCTGGTTCTCCACAGCCTTCTTCATCACGTCCTCCAAGGGAGCACAAGGCAACGTTTAGGTGCCCTCACATCACAAAAGAGCCCGTCTTAATGCAAAGGATCTGTCTTGGGCCCTCTTTTGTCTGAAACCTCCTATTCCTCAACGTTAGCTCCAACAGAATCTCCCGGAAGACTTGTTAAAACACCAGTGTCTTGACCCACCCCCAGAGTTTCTGATTCAGTAGTCCTGGGATAGGTCCCAAAGGCCTGTGTTTCTAACAGGTTCCCAGATGATGCTGTTGCTACTGATCCCAGGACTACCCTTTATGAACTGCTGGCTTAACCCAGTACTTCCCCCAATTGTTCACATTAAGGTACAAGTAAGAAGCAATAGCATGTGTACTTCACAAAGAGGGAAACCTAAGAGGTAAACTTTGTTGTGGAGAATGCTCTGGGTGTGTTTCCTGTTCATAGGTCTTCACCCTCCCCCGCCCCTGCCCACTGCCCACCCCACCACTGTCAGTGCCACAGGAGATCTTTCTTAGATCCTCTTCATGAGAACCTGGTGGGAAAAGCCATGAAAGTGTTGGGGCCTCTCTGAGAGGCCTGTGGCCCCCAGGACTTCCTCATTATAAAACTGGTCCATGTTTAGCTGACAGCAATTTGTGAAAATTAGCATTTCAGTGTTCCTACCAGCTGATGGCTCTCTGGATTCACCTATATATTTTTTTCCTATTGTTACCATAACAAGCTGCCACAAACCTGATGTCTTAAAGCAATACAAATGTGTAGTTCTGGAAGTCAGAAATTTGTGTGGGGCTTACCAGGCTAAAAATGGGTTGGCAGGGCGGCATTTCTTCTGGGTGCTCTGTGGGAGAATCTTTTCCCTTGTTTTTTTCCACCATGAAGAGCCCACCTGCATTCGCTGATGGTAGATCCATTCCTCCGTCTTACAAACCATTAACGCAGGGCAGATTACTCTTCACACTGTCACCTCTATGATTCTCTTCTGCCGCCCTCTTCTACTTGTAAGGCCCCTTTCCTTTGGGCCCAATTCATAATCTCTCTGTTTTACTCTTAGTTGATTAGCAACGAATCACAATTCCATCTGCTACCTTGAATCCCTTTTGCTGTGTAAAGTAACATACTCACAGGTTCCAGGGAGTAGGATGTGAGCGTCTTCGGGCAGCCATTATCTGCCTACCACCACTTGTCTCCAGATTTTAGGGGCAGTTTGTCCTGCGGCCTCAGTTCTCTAATGTGCCTAAAAGTGGTTGCTGATTTTTTCAATTGTTCAGTTTTCTCTTATTCTAAGGACAGGAGTGATGACATCTAAGCTCTTCACATCATCAGGGCTGACACTGTAAGTAGTGTACCTTTTTCACACTAGATCTAGAGTTGTTACATAGCCGTAACTGGATCTCTTGCATCTTTTGTCTTCAGCATTAGATGCACAATTTTTAAGACAGACGATGTGGAAGGAAGTCAATTTCTCTGTTATAAAGACTGCTTTAAATTTGAGGAATTTAAAGCCAAAGACTGAATGTGAAAGATTTACATTTCACAAAAAGTGTTCACATAGTCTTTTTGAAAATAAGTAAGAGGACAATTGAAGCAGATACAGAGAAGACTTATTACTGAATTATAATCTGAAAGCCCTGCCTTGTATCATCTTTTATACACTTTGCACTTCAATCAAAATGTATATTCTATTCCAATTAATTGGGTTAATCTGAAAAATCTAAAAACCTAGAACACATTATTCTAGGCAAATTAAAATGTGTGTGTATATCACTTAAACTGCCTTCTTATCATAGTCAAATATATTTAAATACAACTCTGAAGGTCAAGGATTTAACACTAATCTGTTAGCAATAGGGGAAAAGGTTTGAAAACTACCCGCATACTGTGATGCTGCTGAAATGTACATAATGGAGAAGACAACTGCAGAGTGACAGGCAGGTGTGCAGGTGTGCCAGGGGACTTGCGTGATTTCCTTGCAATATGAAAGGCATTATTGCATTATGTGTGTATTCTTAATCACCAGGATCCATAATTTGATAGTAATTATGTTAACTCTCTTTTGAATTTTTTAGACAAATGTTGATACACATATTTCATTTCCCTCTGGCAAAAAGTCTCAAAATAAAGTCTTCCCTCTCTTGCCTTTTGAAAATATAACCACATAGTTGGCTAGGGACTTAGGAAATGTGATAAATTTTGTGAGGCATTCGTTTCTTTATGAGAGTATATTTCACATCATATTATATTATATCAGAGGGTGCAAACTGGCAGCCTCAGAAAAAGTTTGTTCTGCAGACGCTTTCTCTGGGCCCTATCTTTTTAAAAAAGTTAAAATTAGTTTCCAGTACTTAATAAACAGAAGAATGAAATTGTAAAATTTTGGATTTCTAGCTTTTATGTTGGAAACATATTTCCATCAATCAACAGATGAGGTTCCCTTCTTGGGGAGGGCCCAAGGAGTCACCAGAGGGCATGCCTCTTCAGTTGGCAGCATTCCTACCACTCTGCTATGATACACCCAGTCTGTGCATTAATGTCCCTGTAGACGTTTGAATTTGTACCCCTGACGCTCTCTTCAGCCACATCAGTCATTGGTGAGATCACTAGTATCCAGCAATCTCTCTTTCTCTCTCTCTTTTTTTGTTTTTTGAGTTTGGAGGTAATTAGGTTTATTCATTTATTTATTTTTAGAGGGGGTACTGGGGATTGAACCCAGGACCTCCTGCATGCTAAGCATGTGCTCTACCACTTGAACTATATACTTTTCTCCCAGCAGTCTCTTTATAGGTGGACATGAGGATGAAATTACATAGAAGGGCCTAGCCATAGTAATTCCAATTTTCATAAACAGCTGAATCTATTCATCAGAGTTTGTAATCATTGGTATGCTCTAAAATTTGTAAGCCACAGTGGAAAGGAAGTCTTCTAGCCAGATAACATCTGACTCACTTTTTTGTAGTATGATTAATTATACTATAAAAAGTATTTTTAAAATCCAGTCAGGATTCTTTGGACTCATAAACACAAAAAACACTCAAACCCAAATGGGTTTAAAACTAAAAGCCAGGAGTGTGAGTTAGAATCTAGGAGATGTTTAAGAAACCAGGAGTGAGAGCAGCAGGCTTAAAAGGCAGGCCGAGTACTGAGCACACTGGGCTCTCTCACTCTCCTGCAAAGTGTCCTTGGTTCTGAGTGGATTTCTTACAATGTATCTTCTTCATCCACCTATCCTTCTTTCAATTACTTCTCCCTCTCAGTTTTAACCTTCATATTGCCACCCTGTGGCCAGCCCAGCCCATGGGTTTATCCATCTCCATTGGCCAGTTCTCAGGGAAAGGACTCTGATTGGTTTAGCTCGTCTTTTGAAACCAACCACAGGAATCATAAGACAATGTGCAGCTTCTGGATTGGTAGCTTTGGGCTAAGAGCTTGTCTTGTCCAATCGGTCACAGCCGGCGATGTGTTAACATCATCATGCTCATTATCACCGTCATCTCTTATCATCACAGTCAACATCATTGCTAACATTTAATGCATACTTACTATGTGTCAGACAATCTCCTATACACCCTAGACATGATTCATTTAGTTCCAGTACCAACTTGGGAGGCAGACACTGTTTTGACCGTATTTTGTGGATGAGGCCAGTGAGCAGGGTTGTGCGTGCTCAGCAGGGACTTGAAGGCAAGGGGCGGCTTCTCTTCCAATTGGCTGAGGGTGTGTCCAGACATGTCCAGAACAAACTATTTTCCCTTTGGGCTTGCAAAATAGGAGGTTCACAGAGAATTACAGAGTAATCCCTTCATTGAGAAATTACTAAAACTGGTTTGCAATTTGCTTTGTTTGCATGGTTGTGCATCTCTGTGCATCTGTGTAAATGTTTTACAGGCTGGTACAGTCAGCATTTGGGATAGGACAAATCCAGGGCCAGAGTTTAAAGTATATGGAGCTCTTCCACTCTTGCCCCCGTCTCTGTGCTCCCCGGTCCTATGGAACTCCTTTCTTTCTTCTCTCTTCCACTTTCCTCAGTCTCTGCTGTTGCTAGCTCCTCCAAGGTTGACCCTTTGGTTCCCTTCTCTGAAGGCTTCATCTCACCCTCAGATTTAGACCACATTGCAAAGATGGGATTTGACGACAAGGCAGGGGAGTGGCCAGACTGGGGTCACACTGGAGAATGAAAGTTGCTGCTCAATCTGAAACACCTGGATAGTCACAGGTTTTCTGCAGACTTGGTGTCTAAAGGCCAGTCACAGGTGCTGGAGTGAATTTCAAGAGTAAAGGTAGGAGCTTAGGTGAGGCCCAGCAGCCAAACACAAGTCAAAGGGCAGCGTAGTGGGTAATGCAGACACATCTGGGTGCTCCAAGAGGGAAGAAATAAGTAGTGGGAGGCAAGTCAGAAGCCAGAGGGAGCTTTGGGGAGAGTGAACACAGTGGGACAGACTTGGTCAAAAGGATGTTATAGTCACACTCGCTTGGGAGTGTCAGGAATCTACTTGCACACATCACAGACAAGGTTTCTTAAAGATAGCGACACGCTCGTTGGACTCCTGAAAACCACATGCCCCAGATTTCCCGCCACAAGGTGGTCTCAGTGGGCCTCTGCTTGTTCCTCCCTCCTTCCCTCCTCCCTTCTGTCCTTCCTCCCTTCCTTCCTCCCTTTCTTTTCTTTCTCCCTCTCTCTTGCTCTTCCTTCCTCTCTTTCTTTCTTCCTCCCTTTGTTCTTTTCTCAAATCGAGTCTTCATCCTATACCAGACACTTTTCAGGTGCTGGAGATCCAGTGGTGAATAAAACAGTTAACACTCCTTACTCCCAGGTAGTTCACATACCAGAGGTGAAGACAGACAAGAAACACAAAGTCCCACTGACATTTCTATTGCCAGCATTTACCTGATGTCATCTTTGGACACCGAGCCACAACTGACCAACGAGCCCCTGTTAAGACTAGCAGCCCCTCAGTAAGCCTAGTGGATAAGCATCAAGCTAGCTTACAGCTCCCTCCTAAATACCTGATTGCCCCACGTGTCTTTATGGATGAATTGTGCTTCCTGGCCAGTTTCCAAGATCTTTGTGTTTTTTTTCTTTTGACTCTTAGTACCTTAGTGTTCTTTGCTTCTTACCCCTTTCCTTCTTATCTGGAGCAGCCTTCAGAAGATAATCTAATGTCAGCCATGTGTAGTTTAACGTGAATTTAAATCACTGTACCACCTCTCCTAGGGACACGGTCATCTTCCTTCTTAGTTCGAAAAGTTGAATGAAAGTGACTTCCCCCTACTAAAGAAATTTGAGACATCAGGGTATCAGTGAAGTAAACAGCTGTGGGAAAGCCTGTCCAAATACACACCTTCTTCATTACATGTAAAGCTGGCCTCCCTTCAGTTTTCCCTCTTGTTTTAATTAGAAGCAAAATGTTCCTCATGCCTTCTAAAAATGCTCAAGGGTAATGCAGAACTAAGCTGCCTTTCCTAATACCCCCTAGTTTAATTTCCTAATTACAGCTGTTTGCCAGCAGTTCTTTATTCATACAGGGTCAGCTTTCAGTACTCACGTGGCAGCAGCAAAGCCAGCCTTAGGGGAGGAGGAGACAGACAGCTGGAAGCCCACGGCCGATCTCACTGAGGGGACGCTGAATAGATAGGAAAAGGGTCCAAAACAAACTTAAACAGCTGAAAAGAGCAGTGTCTGCCGTTGCCTCATGCTGAAGTCGGGGCAGAGCACACCTATTCATTCCTGACAAGTTAAGGCCTCATTAACTAGACACTGCTTAGGGCAAATTAATTGTGTTGAAAGAGAAAGTGCCCGTCAATGCGTTTAACTGTGTCGCTATTATTAGAACCTTTACATTTCATGTTCTGTGTAGGGTGGAGACAAGACCTTGCTCAATAAATGATCATAAAGAGGGTGTTTCTTGTGTGTTTAAATCAGACTAAAAAGTGTCCAGCTATGCGCTAATAGCAACCTAGTCTCTAAAAATAAACTCTGTGTCTGTGACTTACAATGCTGGCTTCATCGAGAGTCTGTTTTGCATGGTTTTTCCATGCCCAGAAAAAAAGAGGTGTGGTTCTTACTGCAAACATTTTTGAGAATCTATTTGATGACTTTGTAGGACCCAAAAAGCACCTAAGAATTACTCATATTGCTGGCCCCAGAGTAACTGAAATGATCATAGCGATTGTTTTTTAACTCCCTACAGATGTTGGAAAATTACAAGTCTAATGCTTTGTGAAAATATGACTCTCCCTATGCCTGACTCCTTTATTTTAATGAATGAAATTCTTTAAAAACTTGGAATTGTGCATGTTTGGTTACTCTAGGCAATAATTAAGATTCATTATTATGCAAAGCTCCAGAAAATTGAAACTGAGTTGCTGTATTTCATAAGCTTGTCAAAAGAAAAGTTTTTTCCCCCTGCTTTTATTGCCCCTATTTCTCCTTATATTTTATTGAAGGATGGCTAATAATGCTCATTTTGAGGGGTCGGGGAGAACAGGACAAATTTTCCCAAAATTCCAACATTTTCTTATAAAATGAGATTCTGTGAAGCAAGAAGTAATACAAGAAGTGATATAGCCCAGCCTTCCTCAGGTTTTCCTTTCCCACATTTTTCACAGGAGAAATTGATGGCCAGAAAGATGAAGTCATTTTCAAAGGTGACAAATCAATTGGGTAAAGAAGAACTAGGATCTATGTTCTCCAGACTTCTGGTCCTATGTTCTTACCACTTATAAAGAACAAAGGTAGGAGGGAGATTTTTATGAATATAATGTAAATTTAGTACATTTCTTTAGCTCTGTGCATGGTGCATGCAGTTTTATAGCAAAGCCTTTGGAAAGTTTACATAAAGAAGGAAGAACTAGCCCACTTCTGGGAAAAAAAAAAAAAAAAGAAAGAGAGAGAAACGTATTTTACTTGAAATATTTTGCTAATTGTATAGGGAGTATTCTGGAGAGGCTAGAATGAACAGCCATTACTTTTTGGCAGTTGAGAAATTAAGTTGGCCTTGATACATCTCTCTGCTAGTGAAATCTACACCAAATCAAGCATATTCACTTGGTATTCCAAGATCCAGAGAGCAAAACTTCTCTATTCAAGCCATGTAACTATCAGAGTTCCTCTTGGAAGTAACCAAAACTAACTTTTTGGATGAGCTAAATACAAAAAGAATTTCTCAAAAAAGGTTATTGGATACTCATAAAATTTCCAGAAAAGCTGGAATGTTAGGCACAGAAAACAAGCAGGAACCAAAAGAAGACGGAGCACCAGGAACACAGCTAAGATTACTCCTCAGGAAACATTGGGATGGATGTAATGGCCACACCTGTGGGATGACAGATGTTGCCCCTGCCAGTCTTGCGCATTGCTTGCCATTGGCATCATTGCCAGAGCTCATCCTGGAACTATTTTATGTGCTATCTGCACCAGGACAAAATCTCCTTTGTCCCTGCATCTTTGCATCACTTGCCCTACAGTAGATTTACTGGCTGAGAGTTTCTGGCAATGTCGAGGTTATATGCCTTTATCCTAGCTGCTACAAAAGCTGTAAAAGTAAGCACCTGCCATTTCCTGCTTTTGTGAACGTCAAGAGTAATGGATAATTCCTTACCCCATTCCTTACCCAAGAAGGATAGGGGTACACATGACAGGCAGCCAACACCACCAATGACATCAGCCTGACAGACATCCAGAGCAAATTGTGTTCATATTATACAGTTAAGAGAGGAAAAACAGCCATTTTGAAAAACACCTACATAATAAACAATTAAAATGATAAGGAAGAAGAGCTGTATAACCCAATGAATGTATAACAAAGAGTCCTCCCCCCACTCCAAAATCTAAACCATGTCTACCACTACCGAGTTGCATAACCTTGAATAGGTCCCTTCACATCTCTGGTTCTGTTTCATTGTATTATGGGTGAAGGAATTGGACCAAGTGATCTTAAGCTCTCTTCTTGCTGTGGCAGCCTCTAAGTCAAACATGAGAGTATCAAAAAAGAGTTGGTGGCTTACTTACTCTTGTGGCTTGGTAAACCAGGTTATCGATTGGAACAATCATGAAGTTGAAAGCAGGTTTGTGCAGACAGGCAAGAAAGAAATCTAAGGTTAATTATGTTTTAAAAAAAATTTTATCACTTGTTTTCTGATCTAAGAATTCTTTGGAAAGAAAAGATTTAAAAAATTTCTCTTAAGGGGTAAAATATTTTTATCACCAGGTAGGAAGCAGAAAATCATATGCTGGAAAGGCAATTGGAGTAGCTGATTTGGATTTGTTGGTGAGAATTTGTGCTGGTAAAGCAGAGAGGCATCGAGGGCACCTTGCAGACTAGGACTGTGTTTATTTCTGCATCATCAGTATCATCATTTTCAATGCTGTAACTTACCATAATTACCACTGGCATCAACTGACAGGCTTTGATTTCTAATACCCAACTTGATAACTACTTCCTATAACCTGAAGCTTCTCTTAAAAAAGTCTGAAGAAGCTCTGAAGATGAGGGAAAATTAAAATTTCTTGAAAAAGAATTAAATATCTAGAAGTTAGTTTCAGAATAATTAAAAAGGTATAAAAGAGGTCTGGCTAAGACATAATATTGAAGGGGGTCTTTTTATCTTTCTCAGATCTTACCTCTATTCATCCTTCATTGTTTATGATAGAAATCCTGTGACTGTCACGAGAACACAGGGATAAGAATCATGTGACTACATTTATATAGAAAGAACATGACTTGGAAGACTGGACTCTATAATATCAGCTCTGCTCAAATTCTGAAATCCTGAGTAGAGTTTTCTTTAAAAGGAAGCTTCCTGTGGGTAAAATAAAGTGAGAACCTGTAGTGACAATCTTTGCTACTCAATCCTTTAGGTAGATAACCAACCTTGAAGTTACTGTGGGGTCCTTCATCATTAGGGATCAAGGGGATGTCTGGACAATTATGTGTTTTTAAACAATCTTTAAAAATTTTTTTTAATATCATGGCTTTTTTTTTGGCTTGCATCTGACTTTATTTATCTATTTATTTATCCTTTTTTGTTTGTTTTTTGGGGGGAGGTATTTATATATATATATATTTAATGGAGGTACTGGGTTAAACAATCTTTGGACAGTGTTCTGCTTTTAATTTTCTGAGAAAAACTCTCGTCCTTATCATGAAAGCATATTTCACTATGACTCTATTTTCCCCAAATGTGAAATTTACAAATTGTAGCAATCAGTAAACATATAGTCTTATGATGTACCCAAAGCTACACATTAGTATATTAATAATCAATTTCACAATACTGCATATATAAATCAACTTCCTAGAAGAAAATCCTGAATATGCTGGCATATGTTAGAAAATATATGCAGAGAATATTTAATGGACACATTAACATGAAAACATTTGAAAAGATGTGAATGGTTAGCAATAATAATGCTAATTTTTGAGGTAAAGAAGTTAAGTAGCTACAAATAATTTTTGAGTAAAAATAACTGTGCTTTCTCAATCTTTAGTCATAGGAAAAGGGGAATAAAAACACTAAGAGAATTATTTAAACAGTAGTTTATACTGAAACACTTTAATTAAAAAGTCCATTAAATATTTTAAACCAAAGAAGTATTTGGCAATCCAACTCTAGGCAACTGAAATTTGGCTGTAGTATTTCATATACCTGTTAAACTATGGATAAAGGCTTTAGGTTCTTTTTAATTTGTTTTCCTATTCATCTTTGGCATTTGGAATAGATTAGTTAATTATTGGGTGTGGATGTCTGTGGCTTGAGCTTTTCTCCTGAGGAATCAATATTTATTTAATGATTTTTTTTTTAAGACAAAATTGTCGTCTGTTTTTTCAGGGTGGTCCTGGTACTTTCCAGTTGTAAAATAAAAATCAGCTGAGACTCAAGAAATTCACACGGGTTAAGGTTAAAAGGAGAATTTTGGTTCTGTTAGAATTGAAACTCAGGCTGGTCAGAACCTCTAATCATTTTTTCCATGTAAACATATGGCCATATTATTCAGGAGAGTAATCACTATTGAATCTAAGGCAAGTTTTAATGTAAGTCTTTATTCTTTCCTATTAAAACTCAAAATGGTGTCCTTAGTTCCCCAGTCTCCACTCCCTACACACTATTATATATCCTAAGCCAAGATTAAGAAGGTGAATAAATTCAGCACTAACAAAATGAATCCTTTGGCCTCTGCAAAATCAAGTCAGTTCATCCTGAGCCAAGAAGAGGAATATACTTTTGTTCTGATGTATTAAGCCAACTTTTTTCAATTATTTTAAAAATGCCCCTTTAGTTAGAAAAAGCATAAAACTTAACTTTAAAACAATTTGTTTCAAACAGCCAATTCATCTTTAGAAAAGCGTAAGAGAACATAAATAAGGATTATCATCCCTTGTTCTACAGAGGAAAGTGATAATAATCATTCACTGACCCATTAGCTGTAAAACAATAAAACCCTGGGGAAAAGGTTAATATTTAGACAATCTTGGCATCTGAGGTAAGTTTAGAAAAATAGGAATGCCGCATTAAAACAAAAAGAAAAGATTTTAAAAAGCTAAAAACAGACCAGATGTTGACTGCTGGACGTCAATGGCAACAAGAGAAAACAACACATGTGGATTTAATGTTCTTTCCTCAGACAGACTCTCAGAAAAACAGATTCTCTGAGAGATCCAACCAATTATGTTTGACTGTAAACCACTGTCTAACACACCCCACCGCATTCCTGTGCCTGGAAAAATAAGAGGGATGGAGATGAGTAGGCTTGAAGGATAGGTCCAAATGTCAAGGAGAAGAGTCAGAAAATTACCAGTGACTGAAATAAATAAAAGCTCACACTGTGTGAATATCTCACCATTAGCATCAAGCCACATTTTCATTTGCCTGGAGGAAAGCCTACCAGATACTTCATGGCCTAGATATCAATGATTGGGATGTAAGTGAGAAAAGTGAGTCTCACACTTAACGTCATTTGTAGAGAATCACCCAGCTGGAAGGTTAAAATAAAAATGGATTTGATAATTGGCTGTGTTTGCTTTTAGCCTCCACAAACCTCTTCCGGCTTATGCAATCTCTAACTTAATCAGGGACATTCCCAACCAACCAGATTTTAAAACTTGTTCAGAAGATATAGAAGAAAAAGCCCAGAATGGACCTCTGAACCTGAGACCCTTCATTAGATTTCTTTTTTTATTTGCTGCCTCATAGCTGTATGATGCTAAAATTAAATTCTCTGGGTCTTTTCTCTTAATAGTCTTCCAGTAACTGATAGGTCGCAAGGTCACGATGTGATCTAATAAACAAGAGTGAAAACACAGAGTTCCCTCTTAGGAGGATTTCACAGTCTAATGCAGGAAGACAGAAAGGCAATTAAGTATGATAATACAGTGCAGGTAAGTGCTGAGAGACAGGAAAGCACAGAAAACCTTGAAAACACAGATATGTGCACTAACCCCACCCTGTGGGGTGGGGGACACAGAAGTCTTCCTCAAAGAGGTGACCATTTTGCTGAATCTTGAAGAACTGGTGCAAGTAAACCAAGCAAAGATGCGAAGAAAAAGACATTCTGGGCAGAGTGAAGGTCCTGAGCAAGAACCTGGAGACTGAGAAAGCATAGGAATTCCAGAATCTATAAGCTGTTGCATGAGAGGAGGAATTTTGTTTTGTTCACTGATTTACCCGCAGTGCCTCGAAAAGTACTAGGCTCAAAGGAGGTTCAAGACCATGAATGGTTAAATAAATAAATCCAGTCATTTATTAACAGGCACTTTTGACTGTTGAATGGAGAGGCAATTTTAAAGGGACAGAAGAGGGAACAGGGAGACTGGTCAGGAGACGTTGGCACTAGTCCAGTTACCAGATGATGGAGAGTTAGACAAGAGCAATGGCAGTGAAGGGGAAGGAATGTGGGAGGAGCTGAGGTGTATTTTGGAAGTGGAGTCAAGGAACTTGGTATTTGGAAGAATGAAGTGATCAAGGAGGACTACGATGTGACTGAAGTCATCCAGGAGTTGTATGTTCTCTTCAAACTGAGTAGTAGTAATGAGGGTGGAGATAAACCCAAGTAAGCAGCAGTCATGGAGCATTAGTATTTAAATAATTGAGGTACTTAGCTGATGTCAGTGTTTCTTCTAACCTGACTAATTTTGTATTACAATGAATTTTCCTTATATAAGTTAATTTTTGCTTAACCATTTTAGCAATTATGTATATATACATTATTTTTAAAGATCATAGTTGTATTTCTCAGTGTTAGATTTATGGATGATTTCTAATTTCTTCTTTGTATGTATTGATTGACTATTTCACAATGATCACGTAAATACAGAGTGGTCATATTTTATGCAATGATGCATCTCTGAAACTCTTGCAAAAAATACTTGCAAAATTCAAGACTCATTCCAGCAAAGGAGAGCTGTTATCTGCTTAACACCTGCATTGGTGCCACTGTTAGTACAAACAAAATTCACAATTCACTATGAATATTTTCCAAATATTACTGGGGGTACAGAGATTAATATCATTTTAAAATTGATGATTAAATATATTAATTTGTAGTAGTAAAAATTCCTGTCAAATACACATAAAAAGCACTTTTTAAGGAAAAAACCTATTTGCTTTTTGAGCACTTATGTTTGAATAGAAAATATTCTCTTATCTTTAAGATTTTTATTTGCTTGATTTGTGCTCTTTTCAGTTAAGAATGTCTTAAGCCGGCACCATAGCTGCCTATTGACATGTCAAATTGTAAGTGAATTACCTAAGAGAAAAATAAAACCCCAGATCTGCTTGATAAATCAAAAGTAAAATAGACAGCAAATGTTAAAGATATTCATCTAAATTTTCAGACAAAAAGCAACACATGAATGATAATTTTATATAGTTTTCTTTAAACTAAAAATGGAATTTAAGTGTTTATTGAGTCCTTAGTTCTAATTTTCTCTGTAGTTTCCATCTCATCCAATCTCCAAGACGCCAAAGGAACTCAACTGAGTCTTAACTGAAAGATGCCAGGGTCATCTCAGTGGACATCTGCCAACCAACTACACCTTCTGTCTCCAAGAAAGGAACCCTGAGGGATCCTATCTCTATCCATCTGAGTTATATTTGTGTATGGGAAGTGGAAGTGGGGACGTGGTAAAAGGTGGTTTGAGCATTTGACTAAGCACATAACTGAGGGAATCAAAAAATTAGATGCTAAATGAAACAAGAGGCATAGACGTGTAGAGGTCAGACCCCTTGCCCTACACATCACACATCACACATTATACACACAGACAACCTGTTTCCACCTCTACTTCCTCCTTTATGAGAACAATCCTGGTGTGTAACAATCAAAGTCTTCTTTGACTCTATCCACTGGTAAAATCCTCTAGAATCTCTGATGAACTAAGAGCACTTACTCTCTTTCATTTTAGAAAGATAGATATGTTACCAATTTGGGGAGTATCTTGAGAGAATACATGCTCTACTTTCTAAAGTAGCCTGTGGTTGGTTTTAAGACAGAAATACTTGTCTAAAATCCTTCTGTGAAGAGCCACCCCCTTCCACACACACACATCCCTTCATGAAATGTGGGAAGTGGGAGTTAGGAGAGGGCTTCAGAAACCTTTTTGTGAGATGGTTTATGGAATGCAGCATAGGTACACATAAACGTAGACAGACATACAAATACATACTTGTTTACCAAGGTTGAAATCCTGAGCTTTCTGAAGTCCACCATTCATGAGAAAGTATTTCATTATTCATAGACTAGTTACAAAATATGTACTTATTTTCCAGGAAACGTAAGTAGAAAAAGACATGCCCTGGTATTAAATAGAACCCTATCTATGCAGAAGACATTTGCGGCTCCAAAAATCCGACTCCTGTTTAGGCGCCAAAGCTGGTCAAAGACTGGCTTATATCTTGCGTAAGTACTTTCTTCTTACACAATGCTTGGATATAGTCTGATAAATACCACTGAGTATCCATGAATCTTAGCTATATTATTATTCATCGTTTGGAAAATGTGCATTTTTGTGTCTATTTCTTTTCATATGGGGTTTTATTTTCCTATTTATCTACCGAATTTATCAAATTATAAATATTTAATATAACATGGAAAAGGTACATTTTAAAAAGATTATATCAGAGATCTTTGATGCATTCCTTCTATTTACAATCAGTGGTTTATAAGAAGAACACATACTCATAAATACTCATTTTGGGCTTTTCTGGGAAAAAGTTGTCATCATTTTCATGCCACAATTTGATTTTTAGTTTAAGAGAATGAAGACCATTAAAGCAGTCTAGACTGATCAAATGCAGGGGATCTGAATATGCAGAAATTTTTTCAGCTTCCCAGATACCACTCAATTGTTCTTTAAGCCCCCCAAATCTTTGATTTTTCTGCTATAAAATGTAAAAAGGATGGAAAATTCATTAATTGAGGTCTTAACTGTAATAAAAATTGTGCTTCTCCCAGGAAGCAAAGCAGAATCATTAAGATACATTTGTCTTATGATTCCTCAAGTTCTCTACTAAAATATCACTAACATGAAAATTTGAACACAGCTTTTCCAACTGCATTGTTTAAATCAACTCAATACAGCATATGGTCTCATCACAAACATAAGAAATATAAATTGTTAATAAGATGTCATGTTATAAGATAGACTCCAAATACTCATGAAATACCCATTGGGATTTATCTGTCTATATTTTAAGATTTCAGATTGCTTTCAATCAAAAGAAAACTTAGGTTAAGTCCAACTTATTCTTACTTATATGTAGCTGCAGAAAGCTAGCAAGGGAGAGAGAAAGGGATGTTTGCTGCAAATAATAATAAATAGGTGCAAATAAAGGAGTAATCAGTTTTCAACAGGAGGAGCGAAGGACTTTTAAATGCTCTTGCCCTAACCTCAAAACCAGAGACCAAAATTCTGTGGGAAACTATTAATCTAATGAGACAATGAACCATTTCAGAACTATAACTATAGTAGTCTACCTGTTTACAGGAAGATGTAAAAAGATATTTTCTGTTACTGATGGGATGATAATCATGTTTGAAGTCCATTGACCTCTGAGGATTTCAGATAGGTTCTCAGTTAGCAGTCTAATACCAGAATCCCCCAGTGGACCAGAAAGAATCGAGATAGTCAGATATTTGAATGTTTACTCAAGTTCTGCTACAATAACAAGAAATTCACAATACTATCTTCAAGAAATAAGACATTTGAAAGCATTTCAGGTGCTTGATAATCGAGCATGATTCGTCCTTCAGATGAACATCCAGTTTTATGCTTTTAATCAGGATGTTGTTTTTTGAGAAATCAATGTAAAATACACTGTAATCTCAAGGAACATTCTTCAATGCATGTTTCTACTTTGATTATCAGTATAAATGGTCTATCAGATAGACTTTTAACTGCACCAGTGGAAACCTCAAATAACACGGGGTTAAATCATAAAGAAATTATTCATTTTACTGAACAGTGAGTCTAAGATTCAGGTCAGCACCACAATGATATAATCAAAGTTTCTGATTTTCATATTTTGACTTGACCACTTTAGTGTGCTACCTTTTCATTTCCATGTTCATTATTTCATGGTCTCAAAAGGACTTCTGAATCTCCAGGAATCGTGTTCATAATCAAGACAGGAAGATGAGATGAGAATAACATCAGTTCTCTCTCCTCTTATGCTTATCTCTGTTTTGTTCTGTTTTGTTTTGTTATATTTATTTTTTAAAGACCTTATATTTTAGAGCAGTTTTAGATTCACAACAAAATTGAGCAGATGGTACAGAGATTTCCCATATACCCCTGCTCCCACACATGCACAGCCTCCCCCATTATCAACATCACTCAGCAGAGTGGTACATTTGTTACAATTGATAAACCACATTGACATACAATAATTGTCTAAAGTCTGTAGTTTATCTTAGGGTTCACTCCTGCTGTTGTACATTCTATGAGTTAGAACAAATATGTAATGATATGTACTCATCATTATGGCATCATACAAAGTAATTCCACTGCTCTAAAAACCCTCTCTGCTCTACCCATTCATTGCTTCCCCCCAGTCCACCTCTGGTACACTGAGCTTTAATGTCTCCATAGTTTTGCCTTTTCCCGAATAGTTGGAATCACATAGTATGTAGCCTTTTCAGTTTGGCTTGTTCACTTAGTAAAATTCATTTAGAGTTCGTCCATGTCTTTTTGTGGCTTCATAATTTATTTCTTCTTAGTGCTAAATAATATAGGCATACCTCAATTTATTTTGCTTTGCTTTATTGTGATTCCCAGATACTACATTTTTTTTTAAATTGAAGGTTTGTGGCAACCCTGCATCCAGCAATTCAACAGCATTAATTAAATTTTTTTCTTTTTTTTATTTCTTTCTCTTTTTTTGCAAGTTTTAAAAGTTACACTCCATTTAGAGTTATCACAAAACATTGGCTCTATTCCCTGTGTTGTACAATGCATCCTTGTGCCTATCTTATACACACTAGCTTGAACTTCCCACTCCCTAACCCCTACATTGCCCCTCCCCTCCCTCTCCCCACTGGTAACCACTAGTTTGTTCTATCTGTGAGTCTGCCTCTTTTATGTTATTTTCACTAGTTTGTTGTACTTTCTAGATTCTACATATAAGTGATATCGTACAGTATTATTGGAGGGCATCAGTGGCATTAATTTTAAATTATGTACATTTTTAGGCATAATGCTTTTGCACACTTAATAGACTACAATATAATGTAAACATAATTTTTATATGTTATAATTTGTGTGGCTCACTTTATTGCAATTCTTGCCTTATTGTGATGGTCTGGAATCAAACCCCCAGTATCTCCAAGGTATGTCTTTATTCCATTGTCTGACCACAGTCTATTTAGCCATTCACCCTCTGAAGGACATTTTGGTTGCTTCTAAGTTTTAGCAACTATGAATAAACCTGAATAGACATCTGTGTGCAGGTTTTGGTATGGACATAAATTTTCAGCTCCTTTGGGTAAATACCAAGGGGCAAGTTTGTTGCACCATATGGTAACATGATCTGTGATACACAGGTAAAACTTAATGAATATTGTCAGTCCTCCATTTTCACAGGTTCCACATCAGTGGATTCAACCAACTGTGGATCAAAATTATTAAAAAAAAAAAAAAGAAATTCCACAAAGTTTCCAAAAAGCAAAACTTAAATTTGCCACAAGCTAGCAACTATTTGTATAGCATGTACATTATATTTACAATTATTTACATAGTATTTACATTTTATTAAGGTGTTATAAATAATCTAGAGATGATTTAAAGTATACAGGAAGATGCCAACAGGTTATATGTAAATATTATGCTATTTTATATAAGGGACTTGAGCATCCATGGATTTTGGTATCCTTTCAGACGGTGTTCTGGAACCAGTCCCCCATCAGATAGTGACGGGCAGCTGTATGTTTAGTTTTATAAGAAACTGCCAAACTGTCTTCTGAAGTGGCTGTACCATTTTGCAATCCCACCAGCAATGTATGAGAGTTCCTGTTGCTTCACATCCTTGTCAGCATTTGTGCTGTCAGTGTTACAGATTCTAATAGGTGTGTGGTGATATCTCATTGTTTTAACTTCAATTTTTCTAATGACGTATGATATGGAGCAGCTTTTCGTCTGCCATCTTTATACAGGCATGCCTCAGAGATACTGCAAGTTCTGTTGAAAACTACCACAAAGTGAATATGGTAATACAGTAAGTCATATGAATTTCTGGTTTCCCAGTGTCTATAGAAGTTTTACACTATAATGTAATAGCATTATGTCTGAAAAAACAATGTGCGTACTTTAATTAAAAAAATACTTTACTGATTAAAAAGTGCTAACCATTATCTAAGGCTTCAGCAAGCCATAGTTAGTAAAACCAAAGATACTGATCACAGATCACCATAACAAATATAATAATAATAATAATAAAATTCAAAATATTGCAAGAATTACCAAAATGGGACATGGAGACATGAAGTGAGCAAATGCTACTTGAAAAATGGCATCAGCAGACTTGCTTGACACAGGTTTGCCACAACCCTTCAGTTTGTAAAAAACACCACATCTGCAAACTGTGTAAAGTGGAGCACAATAAAATGAGATAGGCCTGTATCTTCTTTGATCAAGTGTCTGTTCAGGTCTTTGTCCTACTTTTTAATCGAGTTATTTGTTTTCTTATTGTTGAGTTATATGAGCTTTGATTAAATTCCGTTCTTTATTAGAAGTGTCTTTTGAAAATATTTTCTCCCAGTCTATGGCCTGTCTTCTCAGAGCAGAAGTTTTTAATTTTATCAAGGCCAGACTGACAGTTCTTTCCGTGGATTGTGACTGTGCTGTTGTATCTAAAAAGGCATCACCACACCCCAGGTCATCTAGGTTTTCTCCTATGTTATCTTCTAAGATTTTTACAGTTTTGTCTCTTACATTTAGATATGTGATCTATTTTGAGTTGATTTTTGTGACAGATGTAAGGTCTGTGTCTGGATTTATTTATTTGTTTTATTTTTTGCATGTGGCTGTCTAGTTGTTCCAGCACCATTTGTTGAAGAGACTATTTTGCCCCATTGTATTGTCCTTGCTCCTTTTGTCAAAGATCAGTTGATTTATGGGCATCCATTTCTGAGTTCTCTATTTTGTTCCATCAATCTGTCTGTTCTTTTGCTAATACCACACTGTCTTGATTACTGTAGCTTTTTAGTAAATCTTAAAGTTAAATACTGTCAGTCCTCCAACTTTGTTCTTCTCCTTTAATCTTGGCTTCAATATTGTCTATTCTGGGTTGTATGTGTCTTCACATTTAGCTCTTTAACAAAAAAAATCAGTTTTCCCAGAAATCCTCAAAAACTCCTGTTTAAATTTCAGTGGCAGGACTGTATCACATGGTCATTCCTTAATAGTAAGTAAGGGTTGGGAAGATATATATATCAGGTTCTTTCAGCGTCCACAGAGGAAAGAATGGAAAAGGCAATAGTTTTAATGGCCCTTGGATGAGCCAACCGTGAGGGCCTGCTAAACTAGGAATAAGGTAAATTACTATAACCTGGTAATAGGAGTCTGCTATGTGAACTGAGGTGTTAGATCAGCCTTTCCTGTATTGATAAGGACTTCTGCTACTAACTTTCCTCCAGTTCTTTGGATCCTAAATTTTATGCTCTGTTATACAGCTAGGTTTAAGCCACTGACCCTCAAAGTAGTATTTTACAAAATACAGTACCTTTAACACAGTGTATATTGTCATGATAGACGATGCCTTAAAGTCATTATTTTATATTGGATAGCAATGTTGATGAGTAAAATGTAAATACATAAAACAACATGGATAAAATTTTATATGTGATTTTATAATCACAATGTTTACTGGGAAAGAAGTCACAAATGAGTACATACCATATGAGTCCACTTACATAAAGTTCAAAGATGGGCAAATTTAATCAATGGTACTAAAAGTCAGATATTGACTTCATTTGGGGACAGGGTAGTGACTGGAAGGGGTATAGGGGGAAATTCTGGGATATGGTAATATTCTATCTCTGCATATAAGTCCTAATTGCACAGGTGTGTTTATTTTGTGAAAATTTATTAAGCTATACACCAGTGATCTGTGTGTGTAGATACATATATATATATGTACCTTCAATTACTTCAATACAATTTGCTCAAAACAAACAAAACTATAATAATAAAGTTATTTAATTTGTAATATCATGGCTTAGAATTTGCCAGTAAGTTTTGGAGATTTTAATATTCAGGTTTTTCACGGACCTGACTTTATTACCTGTGTCTAATGAAAGCTTCATTTCTCTCAGTATCAGCTGATTTCACCTCAACTGATTATTCAGGGTGAATGATTTGGAATAAACAAACAAACAGACACACACACTCACGTACTCATATATGTGTGGGTGACTGTGTAAGAATTGTTAAAGCTCTGTTCTAAATATTTTTAATTCTCATAGAATATTTACATAAAGCTTGATCTAATTTAGGTTGCACACTTTAAACTCCAGCTTCAAGAAGTCTGCAGGCTTATTTTCTATGTAAATTTCTACACATGGTATTAGTATCACCCATAGAGGGAATGGCGGTTTCTGCCAAGCTGAACTAAACGCCCAGAGCATGACTTTTCAGGGAACACTGTATCTATTGTATTACTTGGTGCAAACACTGCTACTTATATTCTCACTGCAAAATAGTCTCACTGCAAAATATATTCATGACTTGCACAGAAAGGGGCTAGAGCTCACTAGCCCTTGCCAGTGTCAAAATAAATGTCCATTTTCTACCATGTTATGCAAAATAGTGATTACTTTAAATCTTAACATAAACTGTGTCTATTTATAAGTAGATGTAAATGAGCAAAGAAAAATATTTTACAGAATGTAGCAAGAGAAATCTTCTAAAGACTGTATTTGATCTATAATCTGCACAGTAACTTGCATGAATTTTATCTATTTATCAAGGAAGGAAAACTTAGCCCTACATTTCCATATTTTAAGGACAGAACAATGAGAAAGAAGGAAATGCTGAAACCTGAAAAGAGTGGGTTAAAGAACCTTCTACAAAAGACAATGTAGTAGAAAATAAGTAAGTGGGATTATAATTGGTTCCTATGACCTTTCTCCACTTGCCCACTTAAGCTCATACTCTAGTCAACTGGACAGGGATTCCTTTCATCTCAGCATAGCCCCAGATATGTCCTTGACTTATGCCAAACTGCACAAAAAGAGCGACAATGCACTGGCAATTCTGGCTTCAAAAACTGGCCATGTTATGCCTGGATAGTATTTCCTAAAATGAATTACCAGTACTCTAAAAGCAGTCTCATGACTCCTGTACCAAACATTAACTCACTTCTAATCTATAAACTCAGATAGAAAGTTTGGTGGCATGAAGGAGATCTTTCTAATATTACATAAATCTATTAAATAGTCCTCAGTAGGAACATATACACAACATAAAATTATGTTCTCCACCTCTAGCAGTTGGAAAACATTACACACTACCACAGTTCAATGGTGTCCTTTTAATTGCACATGCTTAGACAAAATACCATATTATAATTGTATTTGGCATTTAGGGAAGTCAAAAACTCAAAACTGGAATATGTTAGGCTGAGAAAATTATAACTAAATATTCGATATCAGGTTGCAACTTTTGGAACAAGCACAGTAATTCAGTTTTGGAATCTCATAAAAAATTATTTACTGTGCTATTTTTCACTTTTTTTTATTAAAAGCATATCATATGGAAGAGTGTGTAGATGTATATTTTGGCTTAAAGAATTTTAATAAATCATGCACCTATGTGTCTGCTGTCAGTTCTTTCCAAGTCCCCTGTGTGCCCCTCCCCAGTTGCATCACCTTCTCACCCTCTACCCAGGGGTTTTCGTCATTCTGTTTTATAATAATTATCCAATTTTATTTGAATTTTAAATAATTTTACTACTTATGAATATCTCTCTCCTATCTTTGCACTTAATGAATGTAAACTCCTACTCTGCATCTCTTGTGTCAAGCTTATTTTATTCAATTAATAAGAGGTTTGGGGGAGATCCATTGGTGTGAGTAGCTGTCCTTCATTCAGTTTCCCGCTCTACAGTGTTCCATTTTTAAGGCCATTTTCCAGTCCACTATTGATGGACATTTTGGTTTTCCTGTAATTTGTCATTAATATGCTTATACACTTAGTGCAGGAATGAAATCCCGGGGCATTACATTATGTGTACGTTCACCTTACTATGGAATGCCTGTCTGCTTCTGAAAGTGTTTGGGTCAGTTTGTACATCACAGTACCAATGTAGTTCCTGTTGTTCCACATAACATGCCAACATACGATAGTGTCAGATTTTAACTTTTTGTCCCCAAGTTTGGGTGAGACATGGTAAATCTTGTGGTTTTTAACTTGCTTTACTTTTTATTGATAATGAAGTTGAGCATCTTTTCATGTTTATTGGCTAATTTGCATTTTCTTTTTGGTATATGTTGTTTAAGGCTTTTGTCTGATTTTCTGTTGGTTGTCATTATCTTAGTGGTTCATGTAAAAAATTTATGTAATTTGGATACTAGGTTTTTGGTTGTTATAGAGAGTAAAAACTATTTTCTCTAGATTTTTGTTTGTTTTTTACTCCATGGTATCTCGATGAAGATAAGTTTTAAACTTTAATGTGGATGAATATATCACTTTTCCCTGCGAGACTTGTACATTTTATTTTGTGTTGTGTTTTAAAAAATCTTTCAAATCTTATTTAAAATACCTTTAACTCAAAATCTTTAAGATATATCCAAGAATTTTCTTCCAAAAGAATATATAGTTCAGCCTTTCATATTTAGTTCTTTAGTGCATTTGAAAATGATTTTTAATATATACAGTGAGCTAGAAATTTGATTTTCTTTTTTCTGATAGTCATCATAGCACCATTTATTGGAATATCTATTCCTTCTGCACAGAATTATGTGCTATCCTTGTAATATATCAAAAGTACTTATATGCCAGGGTCTTCTTCTGGACTTTTTATTTGGTTGTGTTGGTCTGTTGGTTTATCCCATGCACATACGATGTACATCCTGTCAGAATACAGTTCACATTAATATCTGCTAGTGAAATTTCAGTTTTGTCTTTTTCTTCAAGATTTTCTTGGTTAGTCTTGGCTTTTAGACTACCAAATAAAATTTTCTAAATTGCATGTCAAAAATAAAGAAACATTTAACAATACTATTGGAATTGTTTGAATTATTGATTAATTTGAGGGGCGTTAGCATTTTTTTGCTACATGTTATCTTGTAATCCTTGAACATGGTATATATCTATATTTATTAACATCTCCTTTAAGTTGTTTCACTGAGGGTTAATAATATTGCACACAAAGATCTGGCACATATTTTCTTAGACTCATTCCTGGGTACTTCCTGTTTTCATGTCATTGTAAATGTTTTCTTTTTTTATTAAGAATTTTAGAGCAGTTTTAACTTCACAACAAAACTGAGTGGAAGATACAAGATTTTCTATATGCCCCCTGCCCCTACACAATTATACCTCCCCGATTATCAACAGTACTCACCAGAATGGTATATTTGTTAAAATTGGTGAATCTACACCGACATACCATAATTACCCAAAGTCCAGAGTTTACATTATGGTTCATTCTTTGTGCTGTACATTCTAAGAATTTGAACAAATGTATAGTGACATGTATCCATCATTATGGTATCATACAGAGTAGTTTCACTACCCTAAAAATCCTCTGTTCTCTATTCATATCTCCCCCAACCCAAACCCATGTAATCACTGATCTTTTAATTGTCTCTGTAGTTTTACCTTTTACAGAATGTCGTGTAGTTGGAATTACACAGAATATAATTTTTTCAAATTGACTCATTTCACTTAGTAATATGCACTTAAAGTTCCTCTGTACTTTTTCATGTCTTGATAGTGCATGTCTGTTTGACATTGAATAATATTCTATTGATTGGATGTATCTCAGTTTACTTAGCCATTCATCTATGGAAGGACATCTTGGTTGTTTCCAGGTTTTAGCAATTATGAATAAAGCTGCTATAAACATCTGTGTGCAGGACATAAGATTTCAACACCTTTGGGTAAATGCCAAAGAATACATTTGCTGGATCATATGATAAGAGTATGTTTAGTTTTCTAAGAAACTGCCTAACTGCATTCCAAAGTGGCTGTACCATTTTGCATTCCCACCAGCAATGGATGAGAGTTCCTATTGTTCTACCTTCTTGCCAGCATTTGTTGTTGTCAGTGTTTCAGGTAATGGCCGTTCTAACAGGTGTGTAGTGGTACCTTGTTTTAATTTTGCACTTTCCTGATGTCTTACAACGTGGAACATCTTTTCATATGCTTATTTGAATCTGTATATATTTTTTTGGCAAGGTGTCTGTTAAGATCTTTGGCTTATTTTTTAATCAGGTTACTTTCTTATTGTTTAGTTTTAAGAGTTCTTTGAATTTTTTTTACTATAATCCTTTATCAAATGCATCTTCAGATATTTTCTCTCAGTCTGTGGTTTTATCTTCTCATTCTCTTGCCATTACATTTTGCAAAGCAGAAGTTTTTAATTTTGTCTTTTTTACGTTATTAATATTTACTGTTATAAATTCCCCTTTGGCACTGCTTTAACTGAATTCCATACAGTTTATTATGTTGTGTTTTCATTTTCATTCAGTTAAAATATTTTCTAATTTCTCTTGAGACAGTCTGAAGCATAGATTATTTTGAATCCTGAATTTTAATTTTCAAGTTATCTTTTTGTTATTTATTTGTAGTATAATTTCATTATGATCAGAGAATGTACTTTGTGTGATTTCCATTATTACATATTGATAAATGTGTGTATTATAATCCAGAATATCATCCATTTTTGGTGAATATTCCCTGTGCTCCTGGAAAGAATGTGTATTTTACTGTTCTTGAGTGGATTTCTATAAATATCATGTATATCAAGTTAGTTGATGGTGTTACTTTGTTCAATATCCTTGCTAACTTTCTTTCAACTACTTTTAGTACTGAGAAATGACTGTTCAAGTTTCCAACTATAATTTTTAATGTGCCTGTCTTTCCTTTTAGTGATGTAGGCTCTTGTTTTGTGAATTTTGAATATACTTTGTTCATATACGTTGAGAATTATTATGGCTTCTTGGTAAATTAAAAGTTTTTTCATTATGTAATGTCCATCTTTATTCCTGGCAATGTTTTTGCTCTGAAGTCTGCTTTGTGATATTATCATAGTCAGTTCAGCTTTCTTTTGATTAGTTTTTGCATAGGATATCATTTTGCAACTTACCTATAACATTATATTTTAAATGACTATTTTTAGACAGTATATACTTCATTTTTAAAGTCTATTCTGACCATCTTTGCCTTTTAATTGGTATCTTCAGATCATTTACATTTAATGTAACTATTGATATGTTTAGATTTAAAACTATCATTTTATTTTTTGTTTTCTGTTTGTTCCCCCTTGTTTTACATTATTCTGATTCCCATTTCCAGTCTCCACTGGGTTAAAGAACACGAGACAGCAAGACCAATCTATCACATTTCCCCAGATAATTACTCTTTCTGTTGCTCTTCCTTCATTCCTGAAGTCCCAACTTTTTTCCTGGAGTCAATTCCCTTCTGCCTGAAAAGCTTCCATTAGAGATTCTTTCACAGCAGATAGGTACAAATTCTCTTAGTCTTCCTTCATCTGAGATTATCTCTAACTTACCTACACTACTTAAGGATATTTTATTTAGATATAAAATTATGGGTTGACAGTTTTTTCTTTCAACATTTAAAAAATTTCATGCCATTCCTTCTTGCTTTCGATGTTTCTGATAAGAAATCCTCAATTATATAAATCATTGTTCCCCCTATAGTTGACAGGTCATTTTTCTTTGACTGCTTTCAATATTTTTCATTTATTTTGGTTTTTTAGCAGTTTGATTATGATGTATCTGGGCATGGATTTCTTTGAGTTCACCCTGTTTAAGATTTGCTTAGCTTCTTGAACCTCCAGGTTTATAGAACTTTCCCCCCCAAACTTGGAGAGTTTTCAGCCATTATTTAACTTTTTCTCAACACTACTCTATGTCTCCTATCTTTCTGGGATGCTGTTGGCATATTGCTGGGCCTTCTTATATTTTCCCACCAGTCCCTGTGATTCCATTTATCTTTCCCGATGTTATTCTCTCCATTGTTCAAATTGGATTAAACATATTGTTCAGTCTTCAAGTTCACTGACTCTTTTTTCTGTCATGTTCATTGAGCTACTGAGCTTATTTAATGAGATTGTGGTGGGGTGGGAGGGGGCGATTGTATTTTCCCATGCTAAAACTTCAGTTTGATTCTTCTTATACATCTTCTATTTCTGTACTGAAACTTTTTAACATTTATTACAAGAGTGTTCATGATTGCTTCTTGGAGCATTTGTATAATAGCTACTTTAAAATCTTTGTCAGATAATTCCAACATTTGTGTCATAATAGCATCTGTGTCTGCTGATTTTTTTTCCCATGTGAATTGAAATATTTGTGGTTCTTTTTATGCCAAGTCATTTTAGACATATTGTGAATTACTTTCAGAGACTTTAAGTCTTGTTTAAATTCTATGCAGAATGTTGGTATTTTTGTTGTGCTAGTTTCAGGCCACGTATTCTAACCTACCCACTGTGAGCTATGGTTTTGGTGTTAATTCAGGTTTTAAAACCTTTTCTATGCTCCAGGAGAGAAAAAAGACCCCCAGTGGTCAGTCTCAGACCTACTATGTTTTGTTAGTTTAGTTCTCAAAATCTTTGGGATGATAATTAGGATCAGATCTATGCACATACAGATTAAGGGTAAGCCCTGAGTTCCTAAATGACTTAATTGGATCACTTCTTTGACCTCGTTCCTCTCCATGATCTCCCCAGTACTTTGATCTCCAGGAGCTCCATTTTTTGGCTGGGGTCTCTAGTGAAACTACTTACCCAATGTGATGTACTTCCATGATGAGCCTCATGTTCTGGCCCTACTGGAATGAAGACAGAGACATAAAAAGCAATGAGGCTTCTCCCATTCTTCTGAAGTTATAACTACAACCAAAGGAGAGGAAGTTGCCCTTCCCTCAGAGTTTTGGTTTTTGCAGTTTTCCATAGCTCTCTTTCTTTCCCTGCAAAAGAATTCCCTGGGGACTGGGGCAAGAAAATAGAACCCATGAAAGAGGGAAAAAATGAGGAATTTCTGTACTCCCTCTCAGTATGTGGAATTCCTGTTTCTGGTCTTTAAGACAGAACAGGATAGCTTATCCAAAAGCTCTCTCTTGCTCTGTGCCACAGGACCCACTTGTGAGTTTATAGCTGCAGTGCATTCAGGCAAGAGTAGTGGAGGAAAAGAAATGGTAACTGCCTATTCAGTGTTATTTTGAAGTTCTAGCATTCTCCTTCAACCTGCCTATTGTGGACAAATTTCAGAGACTTGACATAGTTGATCCATGTGTTCTGTCCTGGTTTCATAGTTTCATTCGGTGGGAAGGGGCGAGATGTGCTTCTTCCATCTGATCCAGGACCAGAACCCCATTGTGCTCTTTATAATTTCATATTCCTTGAAAAAATTTTTTCACAATTGTATTTGTTTTATACTTATCACAAACATTTTTATTTCATATCTATGCCTGGTAATTCCAATACATAAAGTCTTTTCATGTTTATTGTTTGTTGTTGCTACTACTTCTCTATTTTGACTTGTCAAGTGTTTCAATTCTCTGGAATTCTACTTGTTAGAAATTCTTTGAGAACTGGGTTAAAATAGACTCTGAGAGGACTTCTGTTAGTTTCTAGAAGTTGTCTGAGTGCATTACTAATTTGAGGTTATATGAAGTCAAATTTTTGACTTGAATTTGTTCAAATCATTTGAGTAGTATGAATTCTAACTCCAAATTGATATAAGGTTAGGCTTGTGGTTGTAATACTTTAGAGAAAGACTTTTTTTTTTCTTTTTTCAGTGCCAAGATTCAAGATAATTCATTTGTCTTGGAACTGAGGGAAATGTCTCCTTTTAGGTGCCTCAACTTGATGAAGATGCCCAGAGATTTGTTTCCAATCCCTGATGCCCTAGAGGCTATGGAAAGGAAAGTTCAGTTTCTCCAGTTCTTCAAAAGTTACCTGTGGTGATTACTCTCAAGATTCCTGCCTTCAAGTGGATTTTGGCTTGAGTATTTCTTACTTTTCTGTAAGTACATCTCCATATTTAAAATTTTAAATTTTAATTTGGTGTTCTAGTTGTTTTCATTGAAAGAGTCTATCTGAGAAACTAGGTCACCATAAAATTGTAAATGGAACTTTCTATGTATTGGTTTTGATGGTGATTTTTTTTCATATTTCCAGAATAATCAGTTGGTTATATTTGTGCATCTAATTTTTTTAAGTGGTAAAAAACTTTTTTACTTTTTAAAATTTTGTTTTCTTGCCTAGTTACACTCAAGGAAAACAATTTTGACAGTATTTCTTTATTTTCACTGTTAAAAATCCTAATATACAGATGTTGTCCTAGCATCTAACTTAGAATTCTACTATATTTTAAAACTACTACAACTTATAAAACTAAGTGTAGTCTTACCATGTGATCCATCAACTCCTTGGTATTTAGCCAACAGAGCTGAAAACTTATATCTACACAAAAGCCTGTTTATAGGAGCTCATTTCACAATTGCTAAAATTTGGAAACAGACAAGATGTCCTTCAGTGAATGAATGGATAAATAAACTGTGGTACATCCAGATAATGGAATATTATTTAGCACTACAAAGGAATGAATTTTCAAGTCATAAACAGATATGAAGGAAACTTAAGTGCATATTACAAAGTGGAAGAAGCCAATATGTAAAAGCTACATACTGTATGATTCCATCTATATGAAATCTGGAAAAGGCAAACCTCTAGAGACAGTAAAAAATTTAAATAGCTACCAGCAGTTAGGAGGGAAGGAAGGATGAATAGGCAGAACACAGAGGATTTTTAAGGCAGTGAAACTACTCTGTATGCTACTGTAATGGTGGGTACATGTCTTTATGCATTTGTCCAAGCCCATAGACTATAAAACACGAAGAATGAGCTATAATATAAACTATGAACTTTGGGTGATAATGATGTGTCAATGTATGCTCATCAATTGTAACACTGTACCACTCTAGTGGGGAATGTTGGTAATGGGGGAGGCTGTGCATGTGTGGGGTGAGGGTATGTGGGAAAACTCTGTATCTTTTGCTCAATTCTTCTGTGAACCTAAAAGTGCTCTAAAAAGTAAAGTCTATTAAAAATGAAAAAAAAAATGCACATACAGACACAAATCTGTTACAACCACACTATGTCAGATACTACCCTTAACCAACTGTTGAATGAAAAAGTGTAAAATCATTTACCATATCAGTATCTTTAAACCTAATATTAGCTGTCAAGAACAAAGTTTGAAAGAAAAATATCTTATCTTATCGTATATTAATTCATTCCATCAAGAAGTATACTTTCAACATATTGGCACTCTTTTTTACTTATATTTTGTTTATATTACTCATTAAAAATCTTCTAATTTTGATAACTTAAAGGCATTAAAGTGTAGGGATACCTGAAAATTTAGAAGCATAAGCTAATGTATAAAACATGATTTGCACTGATTGAACATGTATGTAATAACAAACTAAAATATAAAGAAACAATTTCTATGAATAACATTTCTCAACTTATATATGTGTATTGTATATATTATATTATATATAATAATACACATATATAGTATAGATTATATAATATTATATATAATACACATATATCAATATATACCTCATAAATATATACAACTTGATACAAATTATTCAATTAAAATTATAACTAAATGCCAATATTATAGCCTAACATACTATAAATACAACAATATATTAACATTTAACAATCAGTATATACAGAAGTTAAATGATATTGAAAGCTAATTAATTAATTGAAAACTTAGTTTGATGGGAGGACACACAAATTGTGGTGAAAGGACACAAATTGTGGTGAAAGGACACACTTTAGTTTATGTTATCATAAAAGTTATGCCATATTAACAATTGCAAATTCTGAATTATGATTATTAGAATATTGATTATCTAGTAAGGTTATTAATGGCAATTATTTGCAACATATTATTGCCTTTTCTTACTATATAATTATAATACCATCAAGCTTATTTTTTAACTACTTTAAGCTAAAAATGGAAATTTGTGAGTAAGCTAATAAAATATTCATAAACCATAGAGATCTAACATTTTAAGCATATATAATAAAAAAAAAGGTAGCAAAACCTCAGAGTTGAGGGATTTAGTAATGTTTGTCATTTTTTGACCTTACTATGAAAAGTGACTTTAAACTCACAAGGGGTTTTAGTCAAAAGCTGTATAGAGTTTGACCTCATGAGTGTTTAAAGCATTCCTTTATTTAACTATACCACTTATTAAAAAAATAGAACATATATTAAAGAAAAAAGAAATGACTTATGTTTCAGTTAGTGACTGTGTGTTCACAGTCTTTGCCAGGAAAAAAAAAATGCTTGTGAAAGATTGAGGAGAATGTAGGGAAAGTGATAAACTTTTCCATAGCGCCGTCAGAGTTAGTTTATATATAATTGCCTAGTCACTTTCTAAATTTCTTCTTTGCTTATAAAGAATCAAATTTCACCTAGGATAATATGTCCCCAGTAATATGCTTAATTTTTATCATAAAAATCAGAAAGTAGAGTTCATATACTTGAACTTAATTTAAATTCAAGTTTAATAGAACATATACCTATGAAGCATGATATATCTGCTTTGAGAGTACAGAACATCATACCAGACATTTGAGAGATTTTTTTTCCTTTATGGAAAAAGTGTTATTCATTTGCAGTATGTTTCTCCATTTTCAATAATTTGATCTCTAAAAAATGTCTTGTGGACCAGTTGAAGCACAAATTGAACCAAGGCTGCATGTAATAGGTTTTTGATCTTTTGATTTTTCAAACAATGAAAAGAGAAAATGAGTTTGATAATCCTTGTAAGAATGTCTCCCTTGTCATGGAGAAACACCTTAGTAGTAAATTAATCCTGTCTGCCTTGAACATGTTTTGTAACTATTACCTGAATTAGCTGCATATGTATAAGCAGCTGTTTTTGTCTGAAAGGGGCTTCTCTCTACCTAACATAAGAAGAAAAATTTAAGTAAATGTGTATTTCTTACAGAGCATATGTTGTGTGTATGCTGTAGAGAGATTTTTAAAAATTGTAAGTTATAGAGAATTAGTACATCTTAACTGTTTATTAAATCCAAATATTTATAAATTATTAAGTAATTAACATTTATATTTATCACTCTTTTGATCTGCTTTATTTTCTATTCATTTAAATAATCATATGTATTTTTAATATGCTGCCACAATCACTAAACAGCTCTTTGTTTTTTTATCTGGCATCAGTTTGCCTTCATTGAAGATTTAGCTCCATCAAGAGATTGTAAATTATCCCCTCATTGCTCAAGGTGTTAATCCTACATCAGTTTATAATCCAAAATCTTCTGAAGATTCAGACATGTTTTCAGTATGACTAAGCATTTACTTCCTGAGAGTTAGTTCACTGTTCAACATCATTTTTATTTATTTTACATAAAACCATCCCTTTTCTCCCCTACATCTATTATCACCTCATCAAATATTATCCTCACAGATGCAGTAACAGAACTAAATGTCTTTTATCTATAATTCTAGAAAGTTCCTCTGGGTTCTAAGAGATTTCTCCAGGCCAATTAAGAAAACAGCTTTAGTTTCTATCCTGCCTCTTCTGGAGCAGTACTTTTTTATACATGATTCCTTGTGAATCCCTTATGAAATTGCCTTCCAAACACCTCCACCCAACTTTAATTTCTTTTCTGCTTCCTGGAATCTAATGAGTAAAACTGAACTGTAAGAGATGCAAAGGATGGGGAAAACAGAAAGTGAACACAGTGTATTTCCCCTCATAGCAGATGTTCCTAAATTGTATAAATTTTCCTTATTCTCTGACTTGTAAGTACCTAGAGTGCACTGAACATCAGCTTGCTGCATTTATCACAGAGTTTCACATCTTTGACTCTTCACCCTCTAAAACACTTGATATTTTCGTCATTTGAGTGAAAAGAGTTGCGGAATTTTTCAAGTCCCTTTCCCTAGGCCTCCTGTCATGTCCTTCAAGAGCCTCCAGTTCTACATCAGCATCATCCTTGTCAGGTCCCTTTTCACTCTGCTCCTGGTGCACAACCTGGTTGATTATAAAAGGCATTAGTTGTGCTGAACTGACTCAACTTGGTAAAACCAGGGATTTGGATCCCAGCATTTCCAGTTAGCTGTTTGGCCCTGAACAACGTGGCCTTGACTTAAGAATGAAGAACGTCAGTAAGGTCTATTTGAGGCTCGTCTTTTACCGCCAGACCCTGTCAAACACCAGTTACAATTTCCTGCTTGAGCACAGTTTGGAATAATTTTCACTCCTCAGAACTCTTTTCATCCACCTTTTTCTGGTAAAGACCTCCTGATGACAGAAGTTGAAGAATTCATAGTATAATATAAACTTATTAGATGAGATAACAGAGTCAGACAGGGTTCAAAGAAGGGCGTCCACAGCCACATCAACCTCTGTGTTCATTGCACAAAGCCCCGACATAGGAGGACTCCTCAGAATGTGATGGAGTTATGTGAGGGGATAGAGGGAACCCCAGAACTGAACTACTAGTACATAGGATAGACCAGGAAAACATATCAGTTTGAGGGGAGCTCAAATTAGGAGCTTTATTTTGTACTATCAATAGCCAAATTGAATTATAAAGATGAAACTCAACATTTTAACAGGGATTTATGCCTACATTAACATTTATATATATTGGTAGATAAAGTTAGAAAATCAGAGCCATTAAAATTTAAATTGGCTGAGTGTAAGTAATATTTATTTATTGGCTGGCCAAAGCATCCATGGTTGTAGAGTAAAAGCACATTAGTCTAACCCAGAGTTTAAACTAGTACGTTTATTTTCTTCTCTTTTTATTTATTTGGTAAATGAAACTTCTAGATAGATGGGTCACATTATAGGCAAGATCAGAAAAGGACTGGGAAATCACTGAGTAAATCTTTCTTAAAAGGATAGTACAATAGAGTAGCCCTGAGAAAAGAAGGTGCCACCTTCAGAGTGGTTGATTACTAGAGGCTGAGGGAGAAAAGGGATATAGGTTTATGCGGCAACAAAATACATGAGCAATAACCAAGAGCTCCAGAATCATGCTTGCCCCAGGAAGCAGCCCTGCATAAGGAGGTAGAGAGCAGACGCCAAGAGCTGCAGTGTCCTGAACTCAGATCAGAAAGATGTTGGAGAAGCCTGTTCCCCAAAGGAATTGCTGCCGAAAGCCTTGCTTCTGTGCACATAATATCTGCCAGAGTAAGGACTCCACATTGGTCATTGCTCCAGGTGTTTTAAAGAAACTAAATGTAGAACACCAAAATTTCAACCATCTTAAAGAAAATGTGGCAAACTCTCTTCATGATCTTGATCTAAGGAAGAATTTTAAAACTCTAAAGGAATATCTATTCAAGGAAAGATTAACAAACTAGGTGATGCTAATATTAAGAAGTTTTGTTCCTCAAAAGACTGTACAATGAAAGTGAAAAGGTAACTGGGAGAAGTTATTCGAAATGCATGTATTCCACAAATACTTATTGTGCAGAATATATGGTGAACTTCTACTAATTAAGAAAACATATACAGACACAAACCAAAGGGAAAATGGACAAAGGGAATGAAAAGGAAATTCATAAAATAGGAAAACCAACTGGCCAATAAACAGCATAAATTATGCTCAAACTCATTGAAATGCAGGAAAATGCAAATTAAAATCACAACCAGAAACAACTTCATACCAATAAGATTGGTAAAAACTAAGCAGTCTTGCAATATCAAATTAATGGGAATGTAAGTTAATGGGAATTCTCATTCCTGGTGGTGGGAATACAATCCAAGACCTCCAAATTGGAGCAATTCTATAACATCTAGTAAAGTTGAATATGTAAACATGTCTCATAAACCAGCAATTTCACTCTTTGGTATATAGCCCAAATGACTTACATATGTGAGCAAGGAGATTTGTAGAAGAAAACTTATAGCAGCATTGTTTGTAATTACAAAAATTTGGGGAAAACCCCCTAAGTAACCAACGTGAAAAATTGTTTATTTAAACAATAGAACACTACTCATCAACAACAATGAAAAAAATCCACATGTATAAATCTCACAAATACAATGTTGAAGCAGAATGTTGCAGAAGATTAGATACTGTATTCCCAATCATATTAAGTTTAAAAATATAAAATGATATAAAAATGATAAATATATTGTTCAGGGACGCATTCATATGAATAGAAGTCGTACAAAGATAAAGAAAGGTCGAACACATATTTCAGGAGAGGGTGGGATTTCAAGGAGCATGCTATTAGAGCAAATTCTATAAAAATGTTTCAACAATATTTAACATTTTCAGATCGAGAGCAGAAAACAAGTGTGGCTTTATTCTTTTCAACTTTTTCTCTCTTATGGATGACTAAAGTGAATTTTTATGTTTATTCAAACTGATAATCTCTACTTTTTAATTGGCAAATTTCCTTTTATGTTTTCCTTTTTGTTCTTTCTTTCTTTTTTTTTTTCTGTTGTTAGGGCTTTGGAGTGATCAAGTTTTCTAAAAACAGCCTTGTTTGGTTTTTCTTTGCTAATTTGGAATTGGTAGATTCCATTCTTAAATTCTTAGAAAACATATTAACTACATGTTTTTTTAACAAAGTCTTTTGATTCAATATTTCAGTCTCTCCTGAAGATGAAAAAGACCCTGTCATATTTTAACTTAACCAGTTAGTGTCACTTATTACTCTATTACAAAGCAATTCAGCTATTATTCATTTTATAAACAAACTTACAAAGTAGATTTTTTAATAACAAAAATTTGATTTACCAATATACTTTATCAGTGTCTGCTCACTTCTTGTCTCCCACAACTTTCTTTTGGGTTCATTTTTCTTTCTGCTAAATGTTTCAGACTCCATCACATACCCAAGAGCCATTTCCCCTTTCCTTAAATGCAAACATAACCTTGATTTTTCCAGAAAGTGAGAAGCAGAGGGCAGAGGGGAGAGGGTTAGGCCCCTTTCCATCTTCAGGTTACAAATTGTGATTAATCTAAACCAGTTTGGGATAATTGCATTCTCTTTGGTTGGTGAATAATGTAAAATTGGCCATTTGTATTAGTCATGGAGAGAGAAGTATATCAGGACAGTATTTAAGTAGGCCTTCCCTTTCTAGTTAAAATGGAAAGTCTCATTAGGAAAGTCTGTTCCTGCCTTCTTCTTGCATTCAGTGTGGAAATGATTCTAGAAATGCAGCGGCCATTTTGTGGCAATGAAGTGATATATTTGGGAGGGAAATTCTTTCTTTCTTTCTTTCTTTCTTTCTTTCTTTCTTTCTTTCTTTCTTTCTTTCTTTCTTTCTTTCTTTCTTCCTTCCTTCCTTCCTTCCTTCCTTCCTTCCTTCCTTCCTTCCTTCCTTCCTTCCTTCCTTCCTTCCTTCCTTCCTATCTTTCTATCTATCTATCATGAAATTACAGACCTTGGATCCTATCAACATCATTCCATATCCAAATACAGTATATTCCTATCTGACATTTGTGTCAGCATTTTCATTAGACTTATTTTAGACTTTATGCTAAAGATACTTAAATATTTTACCTGGAATAATAATATTACTCTATTTAATTTTGTATGCTTTTCCTTTTTTGTCATGGCAAGATGTACAAACCATGATATTTACCATTTTAACCATTTTTAAGTGTACAGTTCAGGGGCATTAAGTATGTTCACATTGTTATACAACCATGACTACCATTCGTCTCTACAGCTTTGTTTTTTCTTCCCCAAGTGAAACTCCTCAGCCATAAAATACTAATTCCCCCTTTACCCTTCCATCCAGCTCCTGGCAACCACCAGTCTACATTCTGTCTCTATAAATTTACCAGCCCAGTACCTCATATACATGTAATTATACAGTGTTTGTGTGTGTGTATATACATGTGTGTGTATATACATATATATACAACATATATATATGTTGTGTTTGTGTTTGTATATATATATTTAAATATATATACACATATATAGTATGTATATATGTATGTGTGTGTATATATATATGTATTTTTTAAATCTATTTAAATGTCAACGGACACTTGGATTGCTTCCACTCTTAGGTGTTGTGAATAATGCTGCTATGAACATGTGTATACAAATACCTGTTTGAATCCGTTTTCAATTCTTTTCAGCATATTTACCCAGAAGTGGAATTGCTGGATCATAGAGTAATTCTAGTTTTAATTTTTTGAGGAAATGCCATACTGTTTCCCAAAGTGGTTGCACTATTTTACATTCCCAACAGCAATTCATTAGTGTCCCATTCTCTCCATACCTTTGCTAATGATTGTTGTTTTCTGGTTTTTTATTTTTTGTTTTTGTTTTTGGGTAATATAGCCATCCTAATTGGTGTGAATGCTGTCTTTCTTATCATTAGATTTCTTGTTGTATTTTGTAATGTTCACTTTGTAGGCCCATTTTGGGTGGAAAGTTATTTGGGTGTTTTGGGTTTATGTTTATTTTTATATTCCACCCCCATCCACCTGGCTAGCAGATTTTTGGTGGCACAGATCCAAGGTTTCTCCATCCATAACCAAATCTTTTTGTCTATAATTTAGATTCCTTCTCTGCTTATGGGTTTCCTTTCATAAGCCTCAGTCCTTTCAACTCAATTACTTAGCAATATGGGTAGGATCAAGTAAGGCAGGTTAAATGACAGAAAACTGACTTTCAAAAATAGCCATAATTAAAAAGTATTTGATTTAAATAATTTTATAAAATATTTAGTCATCTTGTCTCTTCCAACTTTCATATATATCTTTTGTTATATATTAATAATTTTTGATGATTAATTTTGAAAATAATGAGTTATGTCTGTAGTACCTGTAGTTACAAGTGTACTGTAAACTTGACTAGAAAACTATGTTTCTGCAAAAAAAATTTGTGGGATCTAAAAAAAAAAGCAAAACCAAGCTCATAGATACAGAGAAAAGATTGGTGGGTAGAAGAGGCAGGCTGTGAGGGGATGGTGAGAGAATGAGTGAACTGTCTTTTCGGTTTTTGGTTTTAGCTTAAATAAATTATATAAAAATAGAAATAAAGAAATCTCTGACAGTTCACTGCCCGCCTGAGATAACATTGAGATAGTGGAAAAGAGATTTCAGTGACCACATGCATCAAAGAATATAGTTTTTTGTAAAAATAGTTTGAAAAGTCACTGAAAAATGGATGATTTATAGCTCATAATAAGTCACAACAGCAAAACCTGGCAATGGGGGAGAATCTGATTTTCACAATTACCACTTTGTAATATATGCAAAATGTTCAATTTTCAATACAAAATTGCAATTGATATAAAGAAACAGAGAAATATAATCCATTCATTTGAAATAAAAAAAGAAATTGACAAAAACTGTCCCTGAGGAAGCCTGGAAATTGGATTTATGAGACAAAGACTTTAAAACAACTGTCTTAAATATGCTCAGAGGGCTAAAGGAAACCAGGGACAAAGAACCAAAAAAAATAAATACAATAATGTCTCAACATACAGGTAATATCAATCAAGATACATAAATTGCAAAAAAAAAAAAGGGATTATGGTAAATGCATGAGAGAATCCTGGGGTATTTATTCACTCATTAATATATGTATTTAATAAGCACCCATTCCTCATGCACTGTGAGTACAGATATGAATAAAATATAATCTCAGGCTTCAGGAAGCTCATCGTCTAGCACAATGACAGAAATACAAGCAGGTAATTCCAAGTGTAATGTGATAAATGCATAATAGTAGGAGGCATGGTGGAGGGAGCTGTTAAACTTGCCCAGAAGAGCCTGGTAAATCATCACAGGAAAAATTTTTTTCAGCTGTGTCTTACAAGGATAAACCTTGCTGTATAGACAATGTGAGGAAAGACTTTCTAAGGAGAAAGGGTCAGCATGTACAAAACACTTAAGGCTTATTTTCTTTCAGAGGATGATCACAGGAATCATGATCAAGACCATGGTATAAACATTAAGAAATTGAACAGTAAATAGAGGTTACGGTGCGATTATAGAAGGTCCTGTGTACTTTACTGAGGGGTGCAAATTTTATCCTGAATACTTTGGAGAACAAGGGTATCCATTATATACTGGTTACTTGAGGGCAATATGGTCCTTCATGTAAGAGTTGGGGTTGGGGAGAGACAAAGGTAGGGGAAGAGCTTATTTAAATAACCTGGTCATTACTGAAGAAAATGGACAGGATGGAATGGATTTGGGATCCATAACTTAGGTTGAATTGTTGGGCTTTTGACTGTAGTGATTGTGGGGAAGAGGTAAGACAGTGTTCTTTTAGAATATTCAAAAGTTAAGGAAAAAACATCTTAAAAGAGGAAGAAAAATCTAAGGGTGGGAAGAAATGCAGAACAGGGGGCTAGAGAAGGCATTACAAGATGGAAATGGCATTAAAATTCTGTCTCCATTGCACAGTCTGGTGTCATTCTCCTTAAAGCCCATGAGAATGCAGCTGTCTGTAATTCTTTTGTACAGCCTGCATGACTAGATGCACCAGCAGAGCACCAGTAACATGAGTTGAGGCTGGAGCAAAAACTTGAGGCGCTTCTCCTGTCTATAAAAACAACTTGATTAAACTATGTGTTATAAAACTCAAGGGTCCATCTGGGGCGCCGTGATTCAATAATGAATTTAAATAAAGAGTAGAGAAGAGGTATTTACATACGCAGTTACTGTACAATAAGTGCACTTCAAGATTCTTCATAGTGCCCAGCCACCACCTCTTCTTGTTCAGGTCTAAAGACCATCTCTTTATTATCAAATCCATTCATTACTACTATGAGATGTGCTGTTACTGGCTAATTTTGTATCTCCCTCTATGAGAAAAAAGAGCAAAACTTTTGCTGCTCATGATGGCACAGTTTTTCCTAACTTTTTTGTATTGAAATAATAAAGATATTCTTACCTCTCCAGATCTTTAATACAATTTTTAAAATGCTGGTTGCGTTTTCACGTGTGGTGCTAAATCAACCATTGTGCCACTTGTGAATATTGACTCTTATTGATTGTTTCTAAAGTTATTACTCTGCTTCTTTGAAGATAACCAGATGTGTAAGTCTTACCCAGGATATCCTGAAATGTGAATGGTAATTCATATCCTGATCATGTTAAATTCATCATTCAGCAATCTGTAGTATAGAAATTGCACAGCACATCTTCTGTGTCTTCTCTTGAACTCTTTAGTCTGTAATATCTGCATTCCTAGAGTGTTATCTCTTTCATTATTGATTACACCCTAGCCTTTCACGTACCATCACCAGCAAAGAAGATAGATGAGGGGCCCATGTGAGTGAGAAGAGGAGTCCCACTTGCATAAAGAATGTCCATCCTTCAAACACTACAGCTTAAGAGTGACCCAGGAGAGTGCAGTGTTACCACATCAATCAGAAGGCTGCGCTGGCATTGAGGAGCACCAGTCTCAAAAGCCCCTGGAGGAGACAGGTGGAGCTGGTACAGAACCTGCAGAGGTCCTAGCAATGAGGGATAAAGGATTCTACCATGTTGTAAAGGATTCCACCACTACTGTTCAGTGCCATAGACCAGAGATAGCACTGCAGTGGGAACATACATGGGTGAGAACCAGCTGACACATCTACACACAGGGCTCAAGCCTAAAGGTCAGAAATGGACCACTGGTAGCTGCAAGTTCTGAACAAATCCAGTGTCTAACATAAGTGATCACCCCAAATCAGCATGTCAGAACTATTTTGGTTTACTGGTCTTGCATGATCCCATGAAAGAAATACCTCACCAGCCAATGGGAGGAATTTGCCTATCAGGACACCTTCCTCAACTATAGGCACAATTTGCAATGTTCCTCAGGATATCTTGGCAACTCCATATTCAAGGTAGAGAGGTAAGAATGTCCTAAAAGGAAGAAATAGGAAGCTGTTCTAGGCTTGGAGCACCTAATCCATACTGCACTGCAGGCCCTAGACAGTGCCAGCCACTGGAGAGCGACTTTGAAAATTTCGAGTTTGGTACATCTCGACAACCAGGATCATGTCCATCAGGTCTGGGCTTCAGAGAACCCCAACCAGTTAGCACTGCAAGCTGGAGCTGGTCCCAAGCGTAATAGAGGGCGACTCAAAAATATTTGAGGAAGGCATTCAAAAGCATGAGTACCCTGAGGCATGGGTTCTAGTGCAGCACCTGACTTGCTCATGTCTCATGGTGGTTCTAATCAGTGGTATTGATTCGGAATATAGGAGTCTCCCTTGGACTTCTTTTTTTGCACTGCAGTTAAAAGCTAACAGCTATTAACCATTTTGGATGTTTTAACCATTTTGTTAACAACCTGTAATGTACTCTTTCTTCACATTCACTAATAATCGCATGTGGTAATTATTAACTATCACACATAGGAGGAAAGTGACTTTAAGAAATTGAGTGACCTATAAAGTATCACACAAATAATAAATATTGGAGCCACGAATTGAATCTGAGTCTATTTAACATCAAAATCCATGCTCTTGAAGGTGACCATAAACTCCCTATTCTCTGAGGTAGGAGGTAAAAGTCATGAGTAATCCTAACTGGCCTGACTCTAGTCATGTGTCCTTGAATCAAACTCTCTCTAGTATCAAAGATGTAGGCTATTTGATTCAATCAGAACTACTTGTGGAGAAGAGGGCAGGTTCGGTCCCAAAAAACCACTCAACTGAGAAGCTCATGGTCCTGTTAGGAAAACAAAAAGGTGAAAGAGATAATAGAGATAGAAATATTTCTGTATTTGTAATGTTATGAAGAATCACCTTGTTTTGTGAGTAGGGGACAGGAGTTTAAAATAATATAGAAAGCAACATACATAAAGGAATTTTTCCAGGACTCCTTTAAAATCCAGAAGATTTTAGATGTCCATTTTGAAAGTAAATATTTTCCCGTGCATTTAGAATAGTCTCTGGGCCTTTAAACCCCTTCTTTCATCATCTATCATGGCAGCTCTGGAATTTCCATCTTAATGTGAGCCATCACTTTTTTTCATGTTTCTAAAAGTTACCTGGATGTATGTACCATTTCCCGATATCCTATCTAGGGTGTAAGATTTTGTATTCCAGAAGAGTGTGTGTTCCCAATTCAGTCCATCATAATCCAGACCCATGAGTAATCTCCCAGCTCCTGCTGATACATAATGGCTAGTTCTGAAGCTCTTTCATCCTTTCCTTCCTTAGGTGACTCAGAATATCTCTAGCCAGGTTATATCGGGACATAATCCTAGTTACTGGCCTGGCAGCCAGGAAGGGAGGCTAAGGAAGATCCTAAGGCCAGGTGGGGAGAGGGCAGTGAAATGTTATCTTTCAAGGGAGGGGGAAATAATAGCCTTTATTAGAGAGAAGTGAGCCACTTCTCAATGCTCAGTGAGTCCAGAGGAATCTAGGGAATCAGGATTTCATGTGCATCAACGCAGATGTGACCATTCCATGTGCAGGCTTCCATTCTTTCCCAAACAGGACTCTGAACACAGCATAGAGACCTGTAACTTTAACCTTTTTTGGAGCTTGACTTCTCTGAGAATTAAGTCCTGGGCCTGGGCCTCAGCATTTTCTACTATCTCACTTCAGAAAACGTGAGCCTCTTTATAGGCTATCTGGCTTTCACACTTAGATTTTAATTGCTGATTAATCCCTCTCAGCTTTTTGTCATCTTTCCCAACTTCCACTGAGTTTAACAATAGCCATTTAACTCCATTGTCCCCATAGTTACTGCTTTCTCTGTATCTATGAACCACACCAGCTACCATATTCTCCACTGACAGAGCATCCCAGTTCACCAATGGTGAGCATTTGTACTGCTAACTTGTCCCACGGGCTGTCTGTACTCCTTGAGGAAACAATAATGGAGTGCCTATTGCCCTCTAGGCTACCCACCCCCCTAAACATAATAGCATTTGTTTTCTTATACTACTTTAATGTGGGCCGTCCTCTGTCATAGGCTGAGTTTCCCAGGAAGCAGACACTGAGATGGGTATTAGCATGTAGCACGTTAATTTAGGAGTGCTCTTAGGATCAGCACCTGATAAGGGAGGGGATGAAAGCAGGATTGGGCAGAGGGAGAAGTTGAACTCTGGCGAACCCCCATTGAAAGCCTCAACTGACTACCTGGTCAGCCCTCAAGCCGGGATGGCCCTTTAGAATCATCCTGAGTTGTAGTGAGGGTGGGGGGCCAAGCATTTATGTCTCTGCATTAACGAGCCATCGTGTATGGGCTTTCCTGGAAGGAAGTGTTGCCTTGGGTGAGGGAGTTGTCTCTGGCCAAGGAAATTCCCAAGAAGAGTAGACCACAGGGGCCATCTTCTAGTAGCACTTTTGGGTTTTAGGGGACTAAGTATTTCACTCCTGAAGAGTAATTTTGATCACACCTCACAATGTGCACCTCAAAATCCAAGTAAAATGTAAGTGAACGTTGAGTTAGGCACATAGTCTTTCCATGTCTGTCCTGGGCTGTTGACTTTTGGAAATAGGTAATATGGCCCTTCCTAGTCCTGGCAGCAAGAAATTATATAAATCTAGACGATTTCAGCAAGACTCTTCATATTTTTTTATTATTTATTTTTATTATGTTTTTTACTTTCTGTAAGTGAGAAAGACATAGTCCAGGGAGACTTTGTCCCTGTGAAGCACTAGGAATAAGAGATATTCAGATTATAAAAGATGTCATATTTTTGTCTCAGGAAAAAATAACCATAGGAATATGCCCAACTGGCAATGTCTTTTTTTTTTTCTAACCCCAAATAAGAGCAATTAACGTTAGGGAACTTTAGGAAGGAATTCATTCTATTTAAGTACTCTAATACCATCTTATTTGTTATGTTAACAAATTTAAAATTTGATATGAAAAAATTTAAATAGATTAACCAATATAGTTTTGGTCTCTCATTTTATAATCACAGCAAAATATTTTAAAAATTAAAATACTATACCAATTCCTTTGTATTTTTTCATTTTTATGAAGTTGCTCTGTAATTATTGCTTTATGACCTCATGGTATTTAATCCTCTGACTTTATGATCAGTTCTTTAATAATTTAGATGATCATTTAAAGTAAATATTAACACTAAGAGGAAACAAAGAGATTATGTAGTAAAATAAAACTCTTTATCTTTCAGATTAAAAAACCTGAGATCCAGTTAGGCTATCTAAATTACTGGAGTAAACATAAGAAATTAGAGGAAGAACTTGGACTTAGCAGGGAAAGGAGAGAGAGTTAGTTTTACTTCTGCAAATACTAACAGGTATTCCTTTTCAATATAGTGCTTCGTATGTTCTTTTCTGGTCACGTACTAATATTGTCAAACATTAAAAACAAACTTTTGAAGAATAGTTAAGTTTTTTTTGACAACTGCCTAAACAAACAAACAAAAAACCCAAAAGATATAAAAAATCTAAAGGGATAGTAAAAATTTTAATAACTTTATAAAGATCCATATTTGATCATATTTAATAACTGATTTAATAGAGTATGCTCAATAGCAATAACAAATTTAAAGAAATAATTCAGACTTTGTCCTAAAAGAGTTGTTCAATTTTTATTCTTCTTCCTTATCCATTTCCTTGCCCTTTCATTTTGAATTATGTATAAGAAAGTCTATTTCAGACGAAAATAGGGTCAGGGAGCTCAGAGGATAACGTTCAAGATATCCATACAACCATTTTTCAGGTAAAAGCAAACATAACTCTTTTACTTTTGTAAATTCCTTAATGGAAAAATTGTTGAGGAAAAAATTCCTATGTCAACAGTAGAGCTACTCTCTGCATCTAAAAAAGTGAAATCCAAACATTTCAGACATTTATTTAACAAGAAATTCTAAGTTTAATATCCTCAGAGGTGTCAGTGTCTTTCAGAAATAAACATTGCTTAAATGCTTAATTATTCAAAGGCTGTAAAATTCTGTTGAGGGATATAGTACAAAGATCAAAATGAATGTCCAAGTTAATAAACTACCCAATGATCCCTACAAACGAATATTTTGCACCTGTTTTAATATCTAATCTCCAGAGTACATGGGAACAGCAGAAAATACTATAGCCAAAGGTTGTTATCCTCTTATTCACTGTCCTTTCTCTGCAGCCTTTACCTTGATTTCTTCTCCCATGCTCCCCCACCCAGTTCCCCAGCCCTACTTTCTCTGCCTTGTCAGATCAGGTCTCTAAGGCCTGTTCTAAGTCTAATCAGTTCCTTGGGTCTGACTTTCCTCTGACCCTACTTAAAGTTTATGCTTTATCTTTTTCACCTGCTCTTATTCAGCCTTCTTCACATTTCTTGGGGTCCCACCTGTAATAATTTAGTCTGAACTACACCATAAATTTCTTAAAGGTTGTGACTATACTTGGATCTTTCTTTCTTGGATCTCTAATAACACCCTCCAGTGTTGCCTTACATCTCCCTGCAAGATGAGAGAATATTTGCACTTCCTTTTTGGTGATAACCTTGTCAGAAAGAAGTCAAGGTGGAAGGAGAGTGTGCTGTGGAGTAAATAACACCTAGGTCACTGACAAAATAGGAGCCTGTGGGAAAGACAGCCAATGTTTAAAAATTTGAACAAAAGAATATTGGGGATAAGAAATTAAATTTCTTCTAGGAAAACATATATTCTCTTCCTCTGATCTTAGGCATTTCATTTTACCTCATTCTGTTTCATTTGCCTTTAAATCATAAAACTCTGTGGCTTCATTTCTACTGGTGTAGTTTTCTCTTATTATTTACACAGGATGATTGCATATTTACTCTCGAGGAGAAAGAAAATACGTATTGAAAGACCTTTGTCATTGAACCAGCTAGGAAGCTTTAATCTATTAAGAATAGCCTTTTAGTGCCGTGAATGCTTTTTATCTTTGTGTGAATTACCCTTTGGCATGCCAAAAGCAGACATCAAAAGGACCCCAAAGCTCCCCAACAAAGTGGCCAAGATTCTTTGCGGTTTTTTGGTAATTAGTTTTAAAAGGTCTGTCCAAAGCCAGGAGTTTGAGTGTCTCAATGATAGGAAACACCTTGCACTCAGGATACCTTCTTGGAAAACCCTCCCCTTGACAGCAGTACACATATGAAGTTGGATGTTGTGTATCTCAAGGATTGCTGTTCCACAATCTCAAATATTCAACAGCTTTATTGTTGTTGTTGTTGTTGTTGTTGTTGTTGTTGTTGTTATTAGTTTGTTTGATTTTGTTCTTTCTGTCAAAATCCTCCCAGAGAACAATAAGTGGGGGCTGGAAGGATTTATGTTCTTAGATTCAGATAACTGTTGCCTGATCTATACTGTCTCTTCTGAACATGTCAGATAAGGAAGATTTTCCCAAAAGGATTTATGCCTCTCCATGCATTCTTTCCTATAACCATTCTTTAGTGCATTTGCCTCATGTCTGTTGCTTGAAAAATCAAACCACTGGAGTCCACTTAGTTATTAAAAATCATCATCAGTGTAGTTCTAATAAACCAACTCCAATGCCAACTTTATTCATAAGAGCTACAAACTGGAAATAGTTCAGGATCTAACAACAGGAGAATGAGTTAACCAACCATAGTATATTCGTATAGTAGAATACTAATTGGCAATAAAAAAGAATATGTTGCTTATACATAAAAATATGAATGATTCTCAAAACTATTATGCTGAGTGGATGCATCCTTACCCCAAAGAGTACATACTGCACCATTACATTTATATAAAATTCTAGAATGGGCAAAACTAATCTATGGCATAAAGAAGTCAGAACAATATATCCCTCAGGGAAGGGAGGTGAAAATTGACTGGAAAAGGATTAAGGGTCATGGTAACAGGGATATAGTTTACACGAGTGTATTTTTTGTCATAAAGGAACAAATTTACACCTAAGATTTGCCCACTTTATTGTAAATAAGTTTTATATAAAAAGAATATACAAATATTTTATCCTGGTTAACAATGTATGTTGCAGTATGTAGAGAGAAGTGTGACATTTGCTTTGAAATATATCAAAAAATAAGATTTGTTAGATTGATGGATTTTAGAAGGATCGCTAAATAGATGGATAGATGATAAAGTAAAATGTTAATAGCAAGGATAAATGTAGGTGTATTGGTGTTTACTGTAAAATAATTTCAAGTTTGTGGTATGTTTGAAATTTTTCATAATATAGTGATGGAAGAAAGAGGAGCACTAGCTAATTGTTCTTGGTATTTTATTCCTAGCTAGTCTTATTAATTTTTTTAGAATTTGAGTGCATGTGCTGTTTTTTTTGGTTTCCTCAGGGAAATAAGGACACTGGGTATGAGAATATAAGAATGGTAATTCTGTTATTTGAACTTTTACAACTATTGAGAATAACTTCATTAGGTGTTGAGTGAAAAATTCAGACTTGCCTATTAAATAAATCCAAATCAAATGGCCTGTGAATTAATTCTAATTTTCCTTATGGGTTGAACTTTACTTAAAAAAATGACTAGGTGCTTATAGGTTTTTAAGACTATTAAAATAAAAGCCTTAAAAAAAATAGTCTTAACCCCTAATATTGAAGGTCCTGTACCATCTGGAGTCAGGTCCAATCTCATGCATTTCCCCTAGAGGATAGAGTTAACATATGAGGATTATAATCTCTTTAGCTATAATTTCCTTTAATCCATTTACAATCTCATTAAAATCTCCCCCAAACTCTATGATAGACCTGTTGTCAACACCATTTAATGTATCTTTTTGTAATTCATTATCTGAAATGGAAACTTGGTAATTTTAGTAACTTTGAAAAATATAGAAAAGAATAAAAAAAATTAATTCATATTTTTCCAAGCACAAACTTTAGGACACATTTTATACGTTTCCTCTTTATAAGCATCTTTTACTTTTTGTTCAGTTTTCTACCACTGTTTTATTTTTTCCCTAAATGTTATTGTCTATTTTCAACATGATTATGATTCAGCATTATTATGGTTATATTTTATTATTACATAGCATTTCTTCAAATAAATTAAATCTACTGTAATTATTCCTCTAGAATTCACTTATTTACTCATTCATTAAAAAAATGTATTAAGTGCTTTCATGTGCTAGATATTATGGTAGGTTCTGAGAAAATATGGGCTAGCCAAATAGTGATGATTATCCTTGTGGAATTTCCAGCCTAACAGGGATAATAGATATTTTTTAAAGATATACAAGTCAGCAAATAAGCACAAATCGTGTTAAGGAATATAAAGGGGAAGAAATTTACAGTTTTTTGAGAAAGTATACTGGAGGCTCTAATATTTATTTGAATTTTAGAAGGAATTACAGCCAACTCAATATCCTCTGGGTTTTCTTTCTACATGTTTGTTTCTCTTATCTTTCAACAGAAATATAAACTGGGAAGGTGGAGATTTTTACTTTGTCATATTTTTATCTCCATGTAATAGTAAAGATAGTATCTTGAACACAGAACACTCAGTATATATGTATTTAATTTATTCATAATTTTCTATATGTATTTGGTTTCCTCTTGGGGTTTTCTCATTTTTTTGGTAGTGTTTCTTTTGTTTGTTTTTATCTTTCCTTTATTTCTTTAATCACATAAAATTGATGGTAAACTCAAAATTTGAGTATGACACATAAAGAAAATAAAATGGGAGACCTGATAGATATTGCTAAGGTCTAATTCCTTATACTTGATTTACACATTTCATTCTTCTGTATTTAAATTTTTTTAAGTTTTAACAAAATTGACTGTCACTAGTGAGAGCATCATGGCCTGTGATCTCATTATTTTCATTTAGTGTATCTATAAGCAGTATTTTCTCTATGTCTTCTTTAAAAAAAATCCTGTAAATCTCTTAAATTTGATTATAACAAGGGGTTGAATTTGTGAAAAGTTAGAGTCCCACACTTTCTTGTATGCATCTATGTTTTGCATTTTCTTTTACTTTAGGGGACAAGAGGCACATTCTTCAGTAGCAATAAGGTTTTCACAGGATTTAAAGGAATTTGTAAGATAAAGAAACAGATTGGTAATAAGATGACAAATGTAATTGCCTTCACAATGAAGTGTCACTGTTTTATCTATGTGGGCTCTATGGGGGCACTTCCAAAAGATGTGATCTTCTTTGAGAATAAAATTGGAATCATACTTAGACAGCGCTCATCTTGAGTCTTTCCATTCTCTAAGAACATTATTTCAATTTGAATGGTTTTCATGGCCTGAAAGGTAATTCACAGTACAAAATGGTGTGGCATAAGTGAGAAATATTAAAAACATATTTCAGCAATGTTGACTCACAAAGATATTCTAGATTTCATTTCTTTAGTAATCCTCTGAAATATAGAGCAGTTTGATTTATAGATATAATTTTTAAGTACAGAGCAAAAGCCCTAAAAAGAAAAGAGTGTCTATAATTCTTTCTCAATATAGTTTGACATTGAAACTTCAATAATGTATTGAAAAATGTTAGAGTGAAATTTTTATACTTTATTGACATTAAAATTTCAATTTATCTTTGTCATAGGGAACTAAATTATATTTGATATAAACCCTTTTTAAAGAAAAAGATTGTATTTCAAATTAATTTATATCAACAGTACCTTCTGCACAGAAGATACATGGTAAATATTGAATGGGTGGATAAATAAATGAATAAATGAATAAATGACCTCCCCTATCAGACTAAATGTTCTGTGGCAGTACCTTCTTATCTAGTCTCCATGGTACTAGTTTTGTTTCATTTTAGTTTTTTTTAAAATAACACTCCTAGAGCTTGAACAAAAGACCAAAATGATAATAACTTTAAAATGAAATTAAAAGCTGGCCTTTTACAACAGTGCTCTTAAATGACACAATAGACCATTTGGACTTAATAAATATCTATAGGACATTCTATCCAAAACAGCAGAATGCACATTCTTTTCAAGAGCATATGAAATGTTCTCCAGGATATATCCCATGTTAGGCCACAGAACAAGTCTCATAAATTTAAGAGGGTAGAAATTATATCAAGCATTTTTTTTTCTGATGCCAATGGTATAAAACTAGAAATAAATTACAGAAAGAAAAATGGAAACAGCATAAACACATGGAAACTAAACAACATGCTACTGAAAAACCAATGGGTCAATAAAAAAAATCAAAGAGGAAATTAGAAAATACCTCTCAAGAAATGAAAATAGAAACATAACTTTACAAAATTTATGGGATTCAGCAAAAGCAGTTTTAGGGGAAATTTTATAGTGATACAGGCCTTCGTTAAGAAACAAAAGTCTCAAACAACATAACCTACCATCTAAAGGAATTAGAAAAGAAGGACGAACAAGCCCAAAGTCAGCAGAAAGAAGGAAATAATAAATATCAGAGAGGAAATAAATAAAATAGAGACAGAAAAAATAGAACAGATCAATTAAACCAAGAGCTGGTTCTCTTCAAAGGAAAACAAAATTGATAAAGCTCTAGCCAGGCTCATCAAGAAGAGAAGAGAGAGGACCCAAATAAACAACATAAGAAATGAAAAGAGAAGAAATAACAACTGATAACACAGAGATAACAAAAAAATAATGAAAATAGTACAAACATTTATATGCCAACAAATTGGACAACCTAGAAGAAATGGACAAATTTCTAAAAACCTAAAACTTGCTAAGACTGAATCAAGAAGAAACAGATAATTTGAACAGACTGATTACTAGTAGTGAAATTGAATTTGTAATAATAATTTTTAAAAAACCTCCCTGCAAACAAAAGTCCAGGACCAGATGGCTTCACAGGGAATTCTACTAAACATATAAATACGAGCCAACACCTATCCTTCTCAAACTATTTCAAAAAATTGAAGAGGATGGAACACTCCCAGATTTGCTCTATGAGGCCACCATTACTTTGATACTAAAACCAGACAAAGACATTACAGAGAAGAAAATTACAGGCAAATATCTGCAATGAATATAGATGCAAAAATCCTCAACAAAATATTAGCAAACCAAAACTAACAATATATAAAATGGATCATGCACCATATCAAATGGGATTTATTCCAGGACTCAAGGATGGTTCTGTATTCCAAATCAATCAGTGTGATACACCACTTTAACAAAAGGAAGGATGAAGATCATGCAGTTATGTCAGTGGAGCAGAAAAAGCATTTGACAAAATTCAACATCAATTCACAGTAAAAACTCTCATCAAAGTTGCTTTAGAGGGTATATATCTCACCACAATAAGGGCCATTTTTGAGAAACCCACAGCTAACATCATACTCAATGGTGAAAAGCTGAAAGCCTTTCCTCTAAACTCAGGAACAAGACAAGGATGCTCACTCTCACCATTTTTACTTAATACAGTACTGGAAGGCCTATCCACAGTAATCAAACAAGAAAATGAAATGAAAGGCATTCAATTTATAAGGGGAGAAGTAAAACTGTCATTATTTGCAGATGACATGATGTTATATGTAGAAAACCCTAAGATCTCCAGCAAAAAAACTTAGAACTAATATATATGAATTCAATAAAGTTGCAGGACACAAGATTATTATACAGAAATCTGTTGCTTTTCTATACACTAATGATGAATTATCAGAAAGAGAAACCAAAAAGCAATCCCATTTAAAATCTCATCAAAAAGAATAAAATACTAAAGAATAAACTTAACAAAGAAGGTGAAAGACCTACACTCTGAGAACTATAAAACATTGTTGAAGGAAATTAAAGATGATACAAAGAAATGTGCTCTTGGGTTGGAAGAAGTAATATTGTTAAAATGGCCATATTACCCAAAACAATCTATAGATTTAATGTAATCCCTATCAAAATACCCATGATATTTTTCACAGAAGTAGAACAAATAATCGCAAAATTTGTGTAGAACCACAAAAGATCCCAAATTGACAAAGCAATCTTGAGAAAAAAGAACAAAGCTGGAAGTATCATGCTCCCTGATTTCAGACTATACTACAAAGCTACATAATCCAAAGAGCATAGTAACAGCATAAAAACAGAACAGATTAATAGAATAGAATAGAAAGCCCAGAAGTAAACCCACGCACCAATGGTCAATTAATCTACAACAAAAGAGGTAAAAATATACAATGGAGGAAAGACAGTCTCTTCAATAAGTGGTACTGGGGAAACTGGGCAGCTACATGAAAAGAATGAGATTAGAACATTTCCTCATACCGTATACAAAAATAACTCAAAATGGATTAAAGACCTAAATGTAAGACCTGAGACCATAAAACTCCTAAACAGAACATAGAACACTTTTTGACATAAATCATAGCAATATTTTGGGGGCCTGTCTCCTAGGGTAAAACAAATAAAAGCAAAAATAAACAAATGAGACTTAATTAAACTTAAAAGATTTTGCACAGCAAAGGAAACCATTGACAAAATGAAAAGACAACCTTCAGAATGGGAGGGATTTTTGCAAATCATGTGATACATCATAACCCCTTCTAAATTATAACAAGTTGTTAATATTCAAAATATATAAACAGCTCATACAACTCAGTATAAAAAATCCAATCATAAAATGGGCAGAAGATCCGAATAGACATTTTTCCAAAGAAGACATACAGATGGCTAACATGCACATGAAAATATGCTCAACACATTTCTAATTATTAGTGAAATGCAAGTTAAAACTACAATATTACCTCATTCCTGTAAGAATGACTATCATCAAAAAGTCTACAAATAACAAATATTGGTGAACATGTAGAGAAACAGAAACCCTTGTACACTGACACTGTTGGTGGGAATGTAAATTGGTGCAGCCACTTTCGAGGTTCCTCAGAAAATTAAAAACTACCATATGATACAGCAATTCTACTCCTAGGTACATATCCAGAAACAATGAAAACACTAATTTGAAAAGATACATGTGTTCCAATGTTTATAGCAGCACTATTTACAATAGCCAAGATATGGAAGCAACCAAAATTTCCATCAACAGATGAATGGATAAAGAAGAAGTGGTACACACACAATGGTGTATACACACACACACACACACACACACACACACACACACACACACACACACACACACACACACACACACAATGGAATACTACTCAACCATAAAAGGAATGATATTCTGCCATTTGCAGCAAACTGGATAGACGTAGAGAATAGCATGCTTAGTGAAATAAGTTAGACAGAGAAAGACAAATACTGTATGATATCATATTTATATATAGCACTAAAAAATAGAACAAATGAATGTGTAACAAAACAAACAGACTCAGATATAGAAAACAAACAGTTACCAGTGAGGAGAGAGAAGGGGGGAGGGGCTAAATACGAGTATGAGATTAAGAGATGAACACTACTTATGTGTAAAATAGATAAGCAACAAGGATATATTGTACAGCACAGGGGGTTATAGCCATTAGTTTATAATAACTTTTAATGGAGTATAATCTATAAAAATATTGAATCACTGTGCTGTATACCTGAAACTAATAGAATATTGTAAATCACTATACTTTAATTTTTTTAAAAAGTTAGCTGCTTCTATTTTAAAGTTATTAGAGACACTGCAAAAGTTAGAGAGAAATCATCTCCCAATCAAACAAAATGCTTTGTTTTTCTTCTTTAGCTGTTATGTTTTCACTTCATCCTTCTGCTGCTCAGTTGTTTTCCTCAATTGACTTGGAGATTGTAGTCCCCAGAAAGATCTATTTTTACCAATCTGAATGAATTATAGCTTAAGATGTTTCCTGGCTGAGGAAGGTAGCTATTAAAATACTAACCCACTGAGGTTGGAAACTGCCCAGTGGAAAGTGAGTGTAAAGGAAAGTTAGCATACATGCTGTCAGAAAAAGGAACATTTTAATGCATTCCAGTGAGGCCAGAGATGCCACTAGAGTTTGACTGAAAACCAGTTGTGATTAGCATCGATGACTCATGAAGACCACAATTCACTTTACTTTTCAGCCACTGCTGCTGTTTCAGATCACTGAAGTCCTAAACTGGTTGGGGAAAGTCACAGATTTCTGCATGACCGAAGATCAGAAATGACCTATTTTTATTGACTTTCATTTCCGTGATTTGGTCATTGCTCTAGGCAATCCCACTTCCATAGGTTTGACCATTATCTGAAAAATGGAAAAGTTAGATTTAGTGATTGATAGTTTACAATGCAGAGTGATAGCTGTAAAAATAAAGCTATCTGAAAGAGAAGGAAATTTAGTGACATTTAAAATATCCCCGTCATCACACAGGAAGACCTTGCTGTGCCATTTAGAAGAATTCTGTCTCTACACAGATCAAGGAAGCTTTGTAATGCCAGAACTATATTGGGGATTCCCAAAGACCTCCTTTTTTTTCTGTGTGGTAGAAGCAGAACAGAAAGTCTCTAAACATTGGGAGCCAGAGTTGCCTGTAAGCCAAATGACTTCCACTCTACTAATGGCTTCCATGGGACAGTGGGGACATCACAACGTAAAAATGTTCTATTTTAAATCCGGTGCACAAATTAAATTAATCATAAATGAACTAATATAAATAGTTCATTGGCAGACCATGTATGTATGTATATATGTACGTATGTATGTATGTATTCATAGTTAGGAAAAATGAAATATATAAACACTCAATCCAGGAACAACAATATTACCAATAACTTACATACTTACCTTTGTATTCCTGTCCTAAACTAGATCCATATTTACCCACTCATCCTCCTGTCACACTTAGCACCTTCTTGAGCGATTTGTGTTTTCTATTTTCTTGTTTGTAAAAGTGAGCTGTATCTCACATGTATACATGCCTGAAGAATATATTGGGCATTTTTTATGTATACTGTTTTTAATTTCATGGCATTCCTTTTTTTCACTCAAACTTAATATACTAAAGTTCATACTTAATGCTGCATTTAGTTGTAGGTCACTGAGTTTTCAGTGCTGTATAATATTCTATTCTGTGAGTACAGCACAATTCATTTCCTTGTTCCCTCATCAAGAGCATGTGGGCTGTTTCCAGATTGGTTGTTTTACTGTGGCAGAGAGTACTGCTATCAGTATTCTTGTACAGACATCCAAATGCCTAGGGTTGAATTCCAAGTAGAATGGCTGAGTCATGGGGTACACAAATTTTGAACTTCATAGACAATGCCACATCATTTTTCAAAGAAGCTATATCAAGCTATACTTCCACTAGCAATGTAGGAAAGATTGTTTTGATCTCCATCTTCTCCACTTCTTAGCATTCTAAGACTTCTTAATTTTTGGCAAATCACTCATTAGATTTACATATTCTTGATATTAATCTTCTTTGGGTTATATGTGTTATAAATATCTTCTAGTTTGTATCTTGTTTGTTTCACTTTATCTTTAGATGAACCATAGTTGTTGATATTAATGTAAAATAATTTACCAGGTTTTTTGCCTTCCTGGTTAGGGTTAGCTTTTTATATCTTGTTTAAGAATGCCTGCCCTGTACAAGATCAGAAAAATTTTACAGTATAATTTCTTTCAGAAGTCCAGAATTTTTCTTTTGACCTTAATACATGTAGAGTGGATTTTAATTAGGTTGTATACCATGAATTCTATGCCGTTTCACCTCCACCCCCCCATATGACTAACCAAGTGTCAGCTCTATTTTTCAATAGTCCTTCCTTTTTCAATGTGTCTATGTTACCTCTTTCATATATTAAAGTTCCATTTGTACTTGGATCTTTTCTAAGTTCTGCTGATCAATATGTCTATCCCTTGCCTCAATAGTATATTATATTAATTATTATTGCTTTAAGTATTTATATCCAGTAAAAACAAGTCTTCCTTTCTCATTTTTCTTCTTTAAAAGAATTTTGGCAATTCTTGGCCCTTTTTCTTCCATATAAATTTTAGAATCATATTATCAACTTTTAAAAATATTCCTGCTGGGACTTCAACTGGAGTTGCACAGGGTCTCCACATCAATTAGGAAAATCACCATTTTTATAATATTGTCTTTCTATTCTAGAACATAGGATATTTTACCAGTTATTTAGATTTTCTATAAAGTTTCATTAAAGCTTTATAATTTTCTGTGAATAATTCTTGCATATATATTGTTTGATTTTTCCTAGGTACTACTGAAAATGGTATTTTTAGGGTTATATCTTCTAATTATCATGGCCTTATGTAATTGTCTCTACTTTTTTTTTCAATTTTAAACTCTGGTCTTAAATTACTCACTCTATTTTAAGCTATAATAATAATAATTAATTCAGCTGGATCCAAATGAAAAATAATGCATTCCCAATCCTACATCCTTCTTTTTTTCACCATTCTATTATCCGTTTGTAATAAGACAAAGTCTTTGATGCTCAGCAGACACTTGTTAAATGCTAGTTATCACTTCAGCATGCTAACATTCTCATTTTTTCTAGGGTCAACTCCAAACAGAATATTTTCATTTAAACAAGGAAAAACAATGCTTGCCTTTCCCACCTCTTTTACAGGAAAAAATAACATAAATATGTTTCCAGTTTTCTCATGGGCAGCATGTCACATCCTCATACATTCCAATTCCAAATTGTACTTTGCCCTAAAAGGTGTTTTAATAGTCCTGAGATGATTGAACCTAAAATAATAAGTGTCAGAGTGGTAAATTAAGTTTTGAAACTCCCACTTACTATATTTTCTGCTTGGAGAGAAAAAGTACAAATTATTGTATAGGAGATCTGAGAAGTTCAGCCACAAATAAACGTTTAACTTTGCTTATCCAATATCCCCAAACTTATTTAACAATAGAATGTTTAACTATATATTAACATCCTTCAAGATATTCTTCAAGAAATCCAAGGGTAAGGAATGAGGAATTTGTATTGGGCAAAATGTCTAGTCTGTTTAATATGTATGAACATTAGGTCCTTATAATCAGTTTAGATTAACTCTTATATGTAATATGAAAAACACTCAATATATTTTACATTAAAATAATAGAAAGTAGAATTCTACTTTAGATGCAATTTTTACTGGGGGGTGGGGGAGGGAATAAGTGGCTTCCATATTTTTATTGCCTCAAGAATATTAATGCCAATATATCCAAGCAACAAGATGGGAACACTTACCAACTTATCATACTTGGGTTATTAGGTTTTCTGTCATATTATAAAAAGAGATGTATTAATACCAAGAAATAGCTTTCTTACGTCTAAATGGGAAAGACTATAAAATGGCCTGTAACCAACTGCTCAGTTTTGGAGCCATACAGAATAAAGAAGTTATGTGATAAAGACCTAGTCTGACTAGATCTTTGAGGTTCTCGTTGAAGAAGTAAGATTTAGAAAAAGGAAAGAGGAAGAGGGAATATCTTAACCATTTAAAAGTGTACAATTCAGTGACATTAAATACATTCACATTGTTGTGCAGCAATCACCACCATCCATAGAACTCTTTTCATTTTGCAAAAGTGAAACTTTACCTATTAAATAATAATTCCACTTTCTCCCCTCTATCCCAGCTCCTGGCAATCACTATTCTACTTTCTGTCTCTATGAATGTGACTATTTGAAGTAACTCATCTGAGTAGAATCATGTAGTGTTTGTCCTTTTGTGGCTGGCTTATTTCATTTAGCATGATATCCTCAGAGTTCATCCATGTTTCAGTATGTGTCAGAATTTCCTTCCTTTTTAAGGCTGAATAATGTTGTGTCATATGTATATACCAAATTTTTTAAAAAATTATTTATTTATATTAATATGTTGATGGATGTTTGGGTTGCTTACATCTTTTTGGCTACTAGGATTAATGGTGCTATAAATATGGCATCTTTTTGATGCACAGAAGGTTTTAATTTTGATGTAGTTCAATTCATCTATTTTTCCTTTGTTGCCTATGATTTTGGTGTCATAGCTAAGAAATCATTGCCAAATCTAGTATTATGAAGTTTCCCCCTATGTTTTCTGCAAAGCCTTTTATAGCTTTCAGTCTGTAGTGGACTGAATTGTGCCTTCCCCCACCCCATCAGCCATTTAAATGTTGAAGCCCAAAATCCCAATGCCTTAGAATGTAACCGTATTTGGAGGAGAAGTTTTTACATAATTAGCTAAGTTAAAATGAGGCTTTAGGTGAGCTCCAGTGCAATACGACTGGTGTCCTTACAAGAAACGGAAACTTGGACACAGACATGAGCACACACAGAGAAAAGACCATATGAGGACACAGCAAGAAGGCAGCCATCCGAAAGCCAAGGAGAGAATTCTCAGAAGAAAACCAAAGTGACAATCAGATCTTAGACTTCTAGCTTCCAGAACTATGAGAAAATAAATTTCTGCTGTTTAAGCCACCAAGTCAGTGATATTTTATTATGGCAACCTTAGCAAACTAATATAAGGTCTATGGAGTTTTGTTTTGTTTTAATTGAACTTTTCTTTTGAAATAATGTCGATTTGCGTGCAGTTGTATATCCTTCATAGTGTTTCCCCTAATGGTAACATCTTCTAGAACTGATACACACTATCATGAGGAGGATCTTGACATTGAAACACTCCAAAGGTCTTATGCAGATTTACTCCATTTTACTTTTACTTATGTGTCTGTGCGTATATTTAGTTCTGTACAGTTTTATCACACGCCTGTGTTCACGGATCAACCACCACACTCAAGATATTGAACAGTTCTATCACAAGGCTCTCTCATCTTGTCCTTTTATAAACATAAATCTTTAACTCCTGGTGACCACTAATGTGTTCTCCATTTTTGTAATTTTGTCATTTCAAGAATATTATATACATGAAATCATATAATATGTAATCTTTGGGATTGAATTTTTTCCATTCAGCATAATTCCTTTGAGATTCTTTCAGGTTGTTGCCTGTACTAAAAATTCATTTCTTTTTACTGGTCTGTAGTATTCCAGGGTGTATGTGTACCAGAGTTTAATTAACCAATCATCTGTTGAAGGACATCTGAACTGCTTCAAGATTTGAGCTATAAGCTTAAGTCTGTCATCTTTTTATTGTTTTCTTTCTGTTTCTTCTGTTTCTTTTCTTGCCTTCTTATGGGTTAATTGAACCCTTTTTTTAGGATTCCATTTTTGTTTAGTATATCTCTTTGTTGTTTTCTTTAGTATTTGCTCTCTATGGAGTTTTTAAAATTAATTTTCTTAACTGCCCTTTAAGGTAAGTGCTACTAGTCCTACAACACAGATAAGAAAACTGAGGCTCAGAAACAGCAGGTAGCATGTCTGCATGTCTGCTAGTAAGTAGCAGAGCTAGAATCTAAATCTGTCTGAGCCCAGAAGCTACGGTCTTGCTACCGCTATGCACAGCTTGCCCCTGGCCTCAGCAATATGGGAATGCCTCACCCATGATGAGTCATCAGGAAGGAAATCCACAAGATTCAGCAGTACTGAGGATGAGTCTGAAGTATCCTATCTCAAGACTTCTGCTCTCAGTTTATGATATCTCTTCTTTAGCCCCTTTCAACCTATTGAAACCCAATTTACTGAAATGCAGCCACCTCTGTGAATCTTCCCCTAATTGCCTTACCTCTCTGCAGTGGAAAGTTTTTTCTTCTTTTTTTTTTCCCTTTAGCTTCTTCCAGAGCATTTTGTTTATCTCTCTCTTCTAACCTGAATTCTTGCTAGCCATCTATATATTTCTTACTCCTTGTCTTGATTGGAAACTCTTTGAGGAAATGAACTAAGACATAATTCATTTTTGTCATCTCTACACATAATTCATTTTTGTCATCTCTACAGCTCTAACGATGTCTAGCATGTTGATCTTTTCAAATTTGGAGTTTGATCTTGTTAAGTTCAGTGGAACTGGATTAGAGTTCAGAAGCTCTAAGTAAATCTTCTGAGTTATTTGGAAGGAGAGTCAATATGGACCTTCCTAGATGATGATCATTTAGCTATTTACTTGGTAGATTATATCTTCTAAGTGTATTATAGAAAATTTTTAAGAGGCAAGGAATTGGTAGAAAGCAGCTCAATTGGATTCATTAACTGGTGAGCAGTTCTTCACTCCTACTTGGAACATTTTCAGGTCAGTAATTATGAATTTTTCATTTTAAAAATTATCTGAAGTTCAAATTGCTGGTGCTCAAAGGAAAATGGAGAGTATGTTTTATTTTTATTTTAATTATGATTGATCAAACACTGAAATATCTCTTTCAGAATTATCTCTACATTCAGGACAAGGATAAGCTAGCAAGTCTTTGCTAAGTTCAGATATTTAAAACCTACTCTAGTGGAAGAAAAGTCATTTAGTTGACATAATGACCCCTTTATACATTTAAGCAGTACTTAGCTTTATGAAGCCATAAAAATATATGTACAGTAATATACTCATTTCTTGTTCTAAAACAACTACTATAAACCATGATTTGTAAGAGTTTTAAACATAACTGCCTTCCTAGGAGGACATGTATACGATTTATATTCCTGTACTATTCCTTCCTAAGTGCTTCTCGAAGTCCATTTTCCTCATGAGTTATAGCTTCTCAAATAGAATGGAAGTGCTATCGAACGTTGTTAATGCAATTCTATTTTTAAAAGATAAATTAAGTTTGATTATTTGAATACGACCAGTCAAAAAAAAAAAGGAAACAATTGCATGAAACTTTATTTTTAATTTAACTAGGAATAAGTATATGCAAGACAGTGATTATCTATCTCCAAGCTTAAAAATAATTAATCTTTGAGTTAGAAGAGAATTCAACCATAGTTTAGTGCTTCCCAGCTGAAATGGTCTAACTATTAACTGCACAGAATTGCAGAATGACCTAAGATTCATAAGTAAAGTATGTACACTGCTTTAACAGTTTACAAAATGCTTTTAAAGAGTCACAACAGGAGAGCACAGATTTGGAGACCAACCTTAGAGAAGTTGTTTAATCTCCGGGAAATCCCATTTCCTCCTTTGTAGCACCTATTCTTCATGGTCCATTACTTATACAGCATCAACATACTATTTTCTAGCATGTATCCTCCTCTCCTTCACCAGCAATCTGCCTCTGCTCCTCCCATCATGCCTATTTCCCAACTCATTCTGTCTTTCAAGACAAACTCACTTTGCCTCTTTCCATCACATTAAAGCATCCTAAACAGAAGCCTGAGTCTCATGTCTTTTACGACATCTTCTAGACTACACCAACACTTAATAAGTTCTTGTTCTCATAACTGTCACTTATTCACTCAACAAACATTTGAGTTTGTAGGCACTTTGCTACCTACAACAAGCTCTATACTCTGCCCACAGCATTTTCAATGGTAGTTTTTAATCTTGTACGCACAAATATACAGGATTCTGCTGATTTTCTTCAGTCTGAAAATTACTATGTTAGTGAATGAAATGGAAAATAAACAAACAATTCCACTCTGTTAAGTCATTAGAGCCGTTTGTACACTGAGGGAGCATCTGGGAGGGTCACAGCCTCTTAGTTTTGGTTATCCTGCATATATATTTCCCTCTGAGTTTTCTTGAAAACTCATTAACAAGAACCTTATCGTATCCTTCTACTCAAGATCGTTCCCTATCCTGGCTCAGTCGCTATCCATCAGACCCATCAATGCACTGTCCCTTCTTTTCCAGTGGGAATGGCATCCCTCTCCAGAGCTCCTCCATGGAATGGGCTAAGGCCTCTGTTGCAACTGAATTTCAACTGAACCTCTCCCTAGTTGTGCTGCTCACACGCCCTCATGGATGTTGTTCCCAAGAGTACTTTCCAATAGACCCCTTACGCACTAATCTTCATCTTAGAGTCTGTTTCCAGGGAATTCAATCTAAGATAGTAATAGCAGAAGGGAGTTGAAGCCTGTTTCTACCATTTATTATTGAAGCTACTTATTCACTTCTCTGAGCAACTTATATAACTTCTTTGAAATTTTCATGGATTTTATGAAAATTTAGTGAGGAAATAAACGTGTAAGTAATATTCTATATAGCAGTGGCCTCAAAATAAGCCTTTTAATTTAAGAAAAAAAGTTCATAAAGGTGTAACTTACCTGGTATTTTCTATGCTGAGCAACTAAAACTTTTCAAAAACAAAAACTTTTAACTTGAGGTAAAAAATCATACAGGAAGAGGAATTCAGTGCAAAAATCATAAGTACACATAAGTAAACATCTCAATGAATTTTAACATATATGCATACTTGTGTAACTACCACCCACATCAGTCTATAAAATAATTTTAGCACTCTGTGTCCTCCCTTTTTAATACTGGCATAAGAGACAACGTTTATTCTGACTATATGTTAGTTTTTCCCACTCCAAAGCACATATAAATGGAATCATACAATAGGTACTTTTTTGTGTCTGGCATTCTCTACTAAATATAATCTGGTTCATCTATGCTATTGTGGAAGTCACTAGTTTTTTTGCTAATCACTGTGTAGTTATCTATTATACTACAATTTACAATTTATGTACCTATTTTCCTCTTGATGATTGTAGTGTTTGGCTATTATAATAAAGCCATTATGAACATTTTTGTACATGTCTTTTACTAGACATGTACACTCATTTATCTTAAGTAGATACCTATGAATAGAATTACTGAGTTACAGGTTAGGTGAACTGGACAAATGAATCTTGATAAAATCTGAATAGTATTGTTAGCTAATGCCTAGAAAATTTCTTTTCCTGAGGATTTAAATGGATACACTATATTGAATAAAAATTGTATATTACTATTAGTAAACTTAGAATGAAACTATATGGCAAATTATGAAGATTATGAATAAAACCTACGAATACTCAACAAGGCTGATAATCAGAAGCAGAGGAAATGTCACCTAAAATATGAATGGAAAACACAATGAGTTCATTTATCTTTTTCAGTGTAGATGCACAAATGCTGGGGAATCAGTTTAACTGTAGTACCATCTGTATCCACCTCAGAACTGAACATCTGCTTTTAATTCACAGGCAATATATAAAAGAGACATACTGAGTTCGTCTCCTCAGGTTGGCCTAAAGGTTGGATAAAATAGTTGAGAGCCCCGTCACTGTTTTCCTTACAGTGGGCTAGACGGTAATGATTCAGCAAAAAGAGCCACTAATTAGGAGCCACCCAGTGGCAACACTGTGAAAATAAATACCCTTTCTTGCAAGATCTGATTTTTAAGTGATATGTGATATATGAGATTTTAGGGGTACACCAGGCAAGAGACCATCAGGAAACAGAATACTCAAGCGATATTATTGAGGAAAGCTTAGTGAAGAGGATATTTATAAAGGTAGGGGCAGAGTTAAGGGAAATCACAGGGCACTTGCAGGGAGCCTTAGGACTGCAGTCAGCAAGCATAGGGAGTGTTGTTGCCAGGATCTGGAGAAGTCAGCTCAGTAAATACAGTGGCCTTGAGTGGGTGAAATCAGCTAACTGGTAGCACTGTGGCAAGGAGAGAGAAGTAAATATCCTTATCTCATGCTCTTCCTGATTTCTGAGCTGCTGGAGACTCCCATTGGCAAATTGCATGTGTCAATTCTGGATTATTTCCATAGGAAATTGTCTTAAAGCTAGCATAGTAGGTCATGAAAATTTAAATATATTAATATGTTGTCAAATAATCTTAAGGGTCAGTTACACTAGTGTATATATGGAAGAGGGCATTATAGGGTGATATTTGTAACAACAAGACAGGTAGAACATTTTCTTTTATGTACTTCAGTTGGTCATTTGTTTTTATTTTATGAATATTTCCTCTGTGTTCTCTAATTGGTAGAATGTTAATATTTCCCCTATTAATTTGTTAGGGCTCTTGATCTATTAGGAATGTACAATTTAATATTATATATATTGTATACCATTTCATTTTTAGGCTAAATTTGCTACTCAGTGTTTTCCTTCAGGTTTTTTTCTTCTTTTTTTTGCTTTAGTGCTTAGGGAGTTGTTTCTCTTCCTGAAATTAGTTTAAAATTACATATCTCCTGGCTTACTGTTCTATAGGTTTTTTACTCAAAACTCTTTATAGCTTTACTCTAACATCTTTCAACTTTACATGAACGTTATATGACGTTTGTATACAAAAACAAACTTTGTCCGCTCATTTCTTAGATTGCCTATCAAAAAGCTGATATTCTTTCCTTCTTTCCTTCCTCCCTTCCTTTCTTTTTTTTCTTTCTCTGATTTCATCTGGTTAGTCCATTTTTATAGACTAATTCCTAGCTTTTGTTTTTTGTTGTGATATAAAAAAATTGATACATAAATTATGTAGATAAGATATATAGGAAACTAAAACTCTAATTTTTTTTAGAGTTGCCTCCTTCACAGAATTTTTTTTAATTTTAAGAAGTTTTGTTAATTCTATTTAACTTAAATAGCTCTATAGATATATTAAAAATAATACTTTCTCTTATCCCTTTCTAATAATGATTGCTTCTTTATTTTTAAAATTGAACCAGTCAACATGTTTAGAATAATGTAAGTGATAATGAAATTTGAATGTATATTTTTTGGTTATGGGTTACTTGATAATTAAAATTGTTTTGTTATCGAGTCCAAACTCCTGCTTGCCACATGACAGGCCAATAAATTGGGAGATGAGGTGTTGTGGCAAGGAATAATGGCTTTATTTGGAAAGCCAGCAGACAGAGAAGATGGGAGACTAGCATCCTAGAGAAGCATCTTACCCAAGTCAGAATTCAGGCCCCTTTTATACTAAAAGGGGAGGGGAGTGTGGTTGGTTGTTGCAAACTTCTTGATATCAGAATCCTTTGTTCTTGCAGCTGTCCCAGTAGTTCAGGTCATGATTTCCTTTAAACCTCCAATAAGACAAATGTTATTCTCTGTTCTGCAACTTTTTATCTCTATATGAATGGAAAAGTGTTACACCATTAAAGCTTGGAGCCTTGGAGAATGGACTATCCTGTATATTTCAGAGTATAGGCAACCTTTTTTTTTTTAAGTTGCAGAACCAGTATGACTAAGCACAGGAACAGAACACAGTGTTAGAGCAAAAGGAACAGATCTAATGTGGAGTCAGATTTGTTTGTCCCTATTACAGTTTCACTGGGTATGAACAAGCTTATAACTGAATATAAAATTGGGAGACGGTCTCAGTTCTTCTCTGTCAAAACTTTTTGTAATTTTTTTTCCTTGTATCATTGCAGTGCACATGTTTGCTAGGATTTGTCTAGCCATAACTTTCTTAATTAGTCTTGGCATTTAAATTCCCCTTATTTGAAAAGACAATATTTTTCATCATCAGAAAATTTTCTTCTGAATACATTTTGTTTTGTTTTATTTAATATCTGTTCTTCTCAAGTGTTTTTTAAAAATCATGTAACTGGTTTTTATGGTTCTGTTATTTTGCTGGGTCAGGTCTCTCCTTTACTGTCAACAACACAGTTTTTAATTCCACTATAAAGTTTTAATTTCCTTGAAAGAGTTAAATTTGTTTTTTTTAATCTTGAGATGTTCTTTTTTTTTTTCCTTTTCAAATATTTCTGCCTTGTTCCATCCTAATAAAACTGTATAAAACAACTTTCTGAAATGTATTGTGATACCTATAGTAAATAAGTCTGAGTGATACCTTTTACTTCGGAGTGTTAATTATGACTTTTGTTTACTTTGCTCTATAGTTTTTTTCCTTCATAAGAATATTGTTAATTTTTTTCTGCTACTAATCAAAGAACAGAGACCAAGCAATGCCCAGTACTTGTCAAAAACAATATAGTTTCCCTTATTCTGTTCTTAAATGATGATAAAAACAACTTCCCAGAATTGTAGTTGGACAAAAGTCCCAATTTCCAGAGTATAATGAGTACACATAGCTTGCAAGTAGACAGACATAAGTTTTATCTCTTAATTTTCAGCTTCTCAACATTTTAAATCAACCTTAGTTAACTTCAAAATCACAACCCACAGTGTGCATGTCAACTAGGAAGCTTCCTGTTGCCACAGCCTGTCCTTTTTCACTATCTTTTACCCATTGGTTTTCTGATAGTATTGTCTCAGGTGGGTGAGGTGGTTTTGCTAATGCTCTGAACAAAGGTTTTATTGATCAAGAATTGCGATTTATTAACTCAGCATTATGAATCTTTCAGTGAACAGGATTGCCTATAAGACTTCCTTTTTCAGAGTGATGCGTTCTTGTGTGTGTGTGTGTGTGCACGTGCATGTGTATGTGAGATTATTTAAAGGAACAGTGTCAGATATCACTTAAGCCACAATTAAGTTTTTCTTAAAGGAAGAGTAGGAATTTCCTAGTTGGAGACAGGAGGGGAGGCATCCTCATAAAGAGAAATGCCATGTTCAAAGACAGAAGAGTGGGACATAGTGGCATGTTTGGCAGACACAATAATTTCAGTGCCGGATAAAAGCATAAATGTGTGAGTAGTGGGAATCTTGTTGGAGAAAGAAATGTAAGCGGCTTGCTGGCTCCAGATTGTGTAAAACTGGACATGTTTGTAGATGGGTTCTGTGGTTGGTGGGGAAGCCCATAAGGAGTTCATCGCAGCAGTGATGTGACTATTTTGTGATTTGAGACAGGTGGTGACTGTGTGAAAGATGGATAAACGAGAAAAAGAGGTGCCAGAGTAACCAATTAGGAGTCTTTTATAAGAGTCTGTGTGTCTTAATGAAAGACTTAACTAAAGCAAGGCCAGTGGAATTTGTGAGATATTTTATTCACAGAATTAAGAGGACAAATTGGTGAAAGGAATATAGTTTCAGAAGTGAAGGGAGGGCTTCAGGTATTAAAGAGAGAAATTGAAGTAATGTGATTAATGAAGAAATAAAAACCTATGGGAGAGTAAATTGGTCCAAATCTTATCAGGTCAATTTGCTGAATCACAATAATATATATATCTTATAAATATATATAAGCTTTGATCTCATAAATGTACCTCTGGATTTGTCCTATGACATTCTTGTACACATGTTAAAAATAATTTACATACAAGTTTGTTCACTACCAGAGTATTATTCATACCAAAATATTGAAAAAAATTCCGGTATATATCAGTAAGATATTATTTAAGTAAATTATGTATATCCATCTAATGGATTACAAAGCAATGATTTAAGAAAAGAAAAAGGCATGTTTCTATGTATTGGTAGAAAATGATCTACAAAGTGTTAAAGTTTTAGTTTTTTAAGTGTGAAACACTGGGTTGGAATATACTTTTTTAAATTTAACAGCTTTATTGAGATTGAATTGGCATACAATAAACCGTACATATTTCAAGTGTAACATTTGATGTATTTGGGCAAATATATACACAAATGAAACCGTCATTGCAATCAAGTTAATGAACATATCTATAACCTCCTAAAATTTCCTTCTCCTTTTTAATTCCTTCTCCTTTCTTCACAACCTTCTCTACTCCCATTTAGTGTTTTGTCACTGACCTGTTTCCTGCTACTAGAGATTGGTTTGCATTTTATAGAAGTTTATATATGTGTATAATCATATAGTATTTTGTCCTGTCTTTTGGTCTTACTTGTTTTACTCAGTATGTTTATTTTGTGATTCAGACATGTTGTTGCATTTATCTATGGTTGTTTTTATTTTATTACTGAATAGTATTCCATCGTATGATAAACTACAATTTTTTAGACATCCATCTTTTGATGGATATTAAAATTGTTCCTAGATTTTGGGTATCAAAAATAAAGTTGTCAAGCTGTCATGAACATTTTAGTGCAGGACTTTTTTTTTTTTTGAGTGCAGGACTTTTATGGACATATGCTTTCCATTTTCTTGGGTAATAACTAGAAAAATGTTTAAGTCGTATGGCAAATGTGCATTTAACATTTTATGAAATTGCCAAACTATTTCTAAAACAGTAGCACCATTTTATATTCTCAACAGCGTATGAGAATTTAAGTTGCTCTACATATTCTCCAAGACTGAGTATGGTCAATCTTTTAAATTGTAGATATTTTATTGTAAGTATGGTGGAGTCTTATTATGGAATTAATTTGTATTTCCCTAACGTTGAATTATGTTGAATATATTTTAATGGGATTATTTGCTATCCATATATTTATATTTATATATCCTATATCTATATATATAGATGAAGTGTCTATTCAGACCTTTATTTTTCAACTGGGCTGTGTGTCTACTTATTATTAAGTTTAAAGTTACATATTCTAGATATAAGTGCTTTCATATATTTTGCAAATGTTTTCTCTCAGTCTATGGTGTGCATTTTCATTGTCTTGAGAATATATTTTGAAGAGAAAATGATTTTAATTTTGATAAAGTTTAATTTATTAACTATCTTTTTGTAGTTTATGTATTTTGTGGCATCATTCAGAAATCTTTGTCCAACTAAGTAACTAAGATTTTCCCTGTGTTTTCCTCTTGAAGTTCTAGAGTTATATCTTTTATATTTAGATGTATAATCTATTTCGAGTGAATTTTTCTATATAGTGTGAGAGATAAGAGAGTCTAGTTTGATTTTTTCTTTTTCTTTTATTCTTTTTCTTTCTTCTTTCTTTCTTTCTTTCTTTCTTTCTTTCCTTTCTTTCCTTTCTTTCCTTCCTTTCTTTCTTTTCTTTCTTTCTTTCTTTCTTTCTCTCTCTCTCTCTCTCTCTCTTTCTTTCTTGCACATAGGTGTTTAACTTTTCAACACCTTTTATTGAAAAGACTATTGTTTCCCCCTTTGAATTGCTTAGGCACTTTTGTCAAAAAATCAGTTGACTGTATACACATGGATATATAGATCTATAGATCTAAACTTTCTGTTCTGTTCCCTTGATTCACACTCCGGGACTTAGTGCCTATATCAAAAAAGAAATTGCTCTACTGCCCTGAAAAACTAAAAAAGTTATGTGCCAGTCACAATCCTGGCAGGAGATGGCTGGAACTTCTCAATGTGAATGAATTTAATAAGGGGAACTTTGACAGAGTCTTGGATAGGAAGGGAAATCCACAGAAGAACATTGGTATTATGAAAAAGAATGTCCCTAGGACCTCTCTTCGGTAGAATTGGCATCAGTGATACACCACTCCATTTCAAACATGCGATTACAGTATATAGTAATTAATTCTGAGAAAACGTACACATGATTTAAAAATATAAAACCAGGAGCCAGGAAGTGCTAATCATAAAAAAAGTTCCAAGTAGAGGGAATATCATATGTAATGATCAGCTAATGAAAGGTAGAATGGCACATTTTTTTAAACTATAAAAATGTCAGAATGGTTGAAACCAAATGTAAGAAGGAGAGCAATCAAAAATGAACCTGTAGAAACAGAAAGAGGCCAGGCCACATAGGGCCTTATAAATCAAATTAGAGACGTAGATCTTTATCCCAGGAGTAATAGGAAGGCATTGAGGAGTAAAATGGTGAGTGGAAAGTAACATAATTTAATGTGCAATTTGAAAAGAATTTTTGTTTGATGAACTCCATCAATTTTTTCACAGTATAAAATGTGGGGATCCTACCTAGAAAGCCACTGCAGCATTTCAGGAGAAAGGTTTAGAAAGGCAACAGTGGAGAACAGACAGTGGAATTGGTATAGAGGGTTAAAGAAAGATATCATGATTATTGAACTTTCAGAAATACCTATGATACTTTTACTTCCTTCCCCAATCTAGGGAATGTTTTTTTAAGAACTAGGGCTATTCTGAGAATTGATAAAACTACTCTGGGCTGAGAGCCATTTCTGGACCTATTAGCATTCAGTTACATTTTTTTTTTCCAGCTCTCCCCTGTTCTTTTTCACAATGGCTGATCCCTGCAGAATCCATTTACCAGGCTGACTTTAAACTGAGTTCAGCCAGTCAAGACTCTTGTGGGAGACTGAAGGATGGGAGAAAGAAGTCAAAGTAATTTTCTCTTTCTCTGCCTTGGGTGATATTTCTCTTTTTCTTTCTCATCTTTTCCTCTTTCTTTTTCTCTTACTTGTGCTTTCTCTTCCCCTCTTTCTCTCTTTTAGATGGTGCCTCCAGCCATGGATGTGTCTATTCCTCTAGTTCACACCAGACAAGCCTGATGTGTTTCTAGCTTCCTTTAGTGATTTCAGCCCCTAGAATTTCATAATACATCCTCCCTTTGGCTCTACAGCCTAGGTCAATAGTAGCTTTCTGCTGTTGTTAATCTCTGGGTTGCCTTCATGTACTTTATTTGACTTCTCAGCCATCTCATCACTTAAACCAAATCCCCTCTGGTTTAAATTCTTAGAGTTTTCTATTTTCCTGTTTGGATCCTGAGTGATATAAGCCTCAAAGCTAAAATCTGGAACTAATAATTGTAAATGTTTAAGATACGCATCACAAGTTTGGCTCTGTCAAGGGCAGCTTCCAGGTCACTGCAAGAGGTACTCTCTATGGATTAAGAGAAGCAGTAGTATAATAAATTAAGCACTGAATTCTTTTGTTTCACTAGGCAGTCCAATAGCTCATAGTTTTTTTTTCCCAAAACAGAAATGCTTTTAAAGAGTAAAGATTCATTTTTTATATACTCAATCAGTAGGGATCCATTCTAAGACTTTGATCTTAGAATACTGTTGCTTTATGCTTGTCCTTCATAACATCCCAACTACATATAGTAAGTATTCTGAGCCAGATGGTCAGTTTTTCTGAACCTCTTTCAAAATGCTTTTTAAAGATTTATTATTGAAAACTATAAATAATCATATAAAATAATAATTTTACCAAAATCTGTTATTGTCAGCAGTCAGGCATTTATCAAGCACCTACTAAATGAGAGCCATGTTTTCACACATAATATTTGATGTCATTTCCCTTGCTTGTCACAATAAAAAGTTAAGAAACTGATACCCAGAGGGGTTAATCAAATTGCAGAAGGTCATTTTAATAGAAGATGGTGTCTCCCTTATGAATAGCTATAGCCAATTTGTTTTATTTTTGGTATTCTTTAAACTAAATCTATCTTTTTAAATTTGGTCCAGTTGGGCCAAATACTAACTAGACATCAAAGAGAAATGACATATTAGGTCATATAACTTGATGGAAAACAGCAATATTATAATTAAAATATTGCAACATATGGAGGCAAAATGAAAATGTCTGAAAGAATTAAAATCACATTGAAAGACTAAGCCTTTCTCTACAGTAAAGTCTAGCATATTAAACAGACTGAAAAAGCTTCCGTATCATTCAGCTTTCTAAGTTTCATGCAGCAGAAAACAATTCTGAATAAATTATTCAAGTACATTTTTGAAAGGAAATGGGCTACATAAGACCTAAAATAAGTTCAGTTTTTAAAACCTGTTCAGTTAGAACAGGATGAAGTTCATCAAAGGCCCTAGCCAGGAATATTACTTCTATGGTTAAAAAAAAAAATAGGACCTGTTGTTTTGCCCTGATAACAAACCACAGTTGAAGGGTGTTTGGTGGTTTAAAGTCTATGAGTCAGGGGACACCAGGAATCCGTCTCAGTCCAGCCATCCTGGTGTCCATCTTGACTGTAGGTAAATACTTATGTTAATGTACTCAGAAAACTATAATACTGGTGGTGCAGAGCCAATTTGTTGGGTGATGGTCCTTTAGAGGAATTATCTACCATCGTGGCACCTTGAGGAACCACTGTGGTCTGATCTAAACAGGAATTTAATAACAATTCAGTCTCTTTAGACTATTCAGGTTTCATCAGGGATGACCTGGAGCTTATAATAGAAATAGCAGTGAGACGAAATGACTAGTAGAGCGAGGACTGTAGCCTTAATAGGATAGGTGTCTGGTTGTCCAGGGCTTGTCTCCTGGCTTCCATTGATAAGCACACAATCTTCAGCTCCTGTAAGGATAGTAGCATCACTGATCTTCAAATACATCTTCAAACATGGTTCTGAAGCAATTCCAGGTCTTAGGCATTGTGTGGTAGGCAGAATAATGGCCCTCTAAAGATGTGATGCCCTAATCTCGGAAACCTCTGAGTATGTTATTTTACATGGCAAAAGGGGTTGCGGGGGTGTGGTTAAGTTTCTTGAGCTGAGAAGACTGTCCTTGATTACCCTTGTGGGGCCACTCTGATCATGAGTTCCTAAACTAAAAAACAAACAATCAAAAAACCCCCTTCCCTAACTGTATTCATAGACAGATGTGATGACAGAAAAGGGTCAGAGAAATGCAGTGTTGCTGGCTTTTAAAGAAAGAGGAAGGAGACCATGATCTAAGAAATGTGAACAGCTTCTTGAATCTGGAAATGGCAAGGAAACAGATGCACTTCTAGAGTCTCCAGAAAGGAACACAGTCCTGCCAATATCTTGATTTTTAACCCAGTGAGGCTAGCTAGTGTCAGACTTCTGACACGCAGCACTGTAAGACCATATAGTATTGTATTCTTTTAGGCCACTAAGTTTATGATATTTTGTTACAACACTGTAGTGAGTTGAATGGTGACCTCCAAAAAAGATATGGCCATATCCTAAGCTCCAGGACCTGTGAATGTGACCTTATTTGTAGATGTAAATAACTTTCTTGGGTGGATTATCCAGATGGTCGTAAATCCAATAACAATGTTCCTTATAAGGAACATTCATAATAGGTGATAATACACATTTATATTAGGTAAAAATACATAGATTTGCTGTGAAGATTAAATAAAATAATGCATCTTAAGTTTTCATCACAAAAAATTTTAAAAAGCCCTTAAGAAATGTCAACAACTGTTTTCTTAATTTCTTAAGAAATAGTTGTATCCGATAATCCTCAATAATCAATCAGGTTTAATAACATTTTTGTGCACCTATTTTATTTATATATATATATATATAAATATACATAATATACACACATGGAACTGTCAAGAGAACCTGGGAATGTAGATGTTAGTAAGAAATCATTTATATTTTCAGTAAGCTCAGAGTCTGGGCTTAATTGCTTAATTTTTTAAATAAACAGCATCAAGCTTCATTCAATAAGGGCATAGTAGGTATTACCAAAAACACACGTTCATTAAACATTATACAGTACTTCCAGGTTTTACAAATAATTTCATGCATTTATTAAAAAAAAACTTGGGTTCACTTCCTGGGAAAGGTGCTGTGATAAAAAGTTTGGTGATTTGGAAATAACAAGACACCATTTGTTTTCAGAGGCAAACGATCAATTGAGAGATTGTGATAATTGCTGTAGGAGAGGTATATGCAAAACTGGTGAGAGGGAAAAGGAAAGATTAGCCTTGCTTTTGCATTTTGAATGCTTCATTCAGAAAGTAGATAAATTTTAATTCATCTTGGGGTATTTCAGTAATTTTAAGTCTAATAATTTACTTTGTCTAGTGATTTAGTTCCATTGTTGCATTGCAAGTTGTTGGCATCAGAGCCCATAGACTGGAAGATGTGTTGTCTTTGTACTCCAGCTGCTTCTGCTTCTGCTTCTTGGACTAGAAATCATTCTGCATCACTCTCACTCTCCTGCAAAATAGAAATGACACTAATCCAGAGGCTTACATTTAAACACTTGTTCTGTAAAGTTTTCTGGATGGCATTACTTACACTTTATTTTTAAAATGTATATTTATTTATAAAAATCAATTATTGTCCTGTGGGAAAACTGCCACCTCACCACTCTCCCTTGCCCCCTGTACTGGATAGAGGCACAAAGATACAGAACTGTCTTAGGCATGATTATTTCCTTATGCCTATTTGTCCCACTAGGTTCATCTCTGTGATGAAGAGGGAAAGAAATCATGGAAGCATAGACCCCTCCATACCCACTGAGCAAGACTGACTCATGTGGCCCCACTGTAATTATTCATAAAATACCCTGTTCTATTTCCTAACAAATTTAATAGTAATCAAGGCTGGCAGCATTTTAAGTCATATTTTAACTCCACAGTATAGGCTTATGTATAAGTACTCCTATTATTTGTGCTTTACAGATGGGAAAACTGAGGTACAGAAAGGATAACTTGCTAAATGTCACACAGCAATTGGTAGAGACAAAATTTGAACCTGATATTCTATTTCAAGAGTCTGCACTCCTTACCCGTCTGCATCATATTTCTATTAGGAAAGTTTTTACACTTGTTCAAAACTGCCTTATTTCCAAAACTTAGTCCTTGTAATTTCCAATGATTTTTCACAGATTAATTGTATCCCTTAACTTTTAGAATTGTAAAATATTACTCTTGGAGGAGTCTACAGAAATCAGCTAGATTGCTAGACAAACATGTTGTTACTAGGTGGAGAATTTTAATGCAGTGCCCATAATACTAATCCTTCAAATATTTTAAATTCATTAAATCAACTATCATATTTAACTGAAAACTATCTCATTTCAAGATGAAATATTATTAGATCTATTCACTATTGCTCCTGTAAAATGGTCCCGTTTTTTCACCACTCTTCTACACAAACAGCAGTCTCAGTGTCTTCTGAAAATACAGCACTAAGAATCTCACATAGCCCTCCCAAGGTGGGTTCTTACCCAAAGCGGTGTGGGATAATTACAACTCTAGACTCAGGTTTTACAATTCCATGAATACTGACATCGCTTCCAATGGCTTTGAGATGCACACACACACACACATATATAAACTCTGGGCTTTTCCCCTCTTTCTTTCTTTCTTGCATTTTATCTTATATTTGACCTGTTAAGAACCTTTTGATTTAGCCTAAGTTTTCTTAGGCCATTCTAGCCTGGCATTTAGTAGGCCTACAATAATAATAATGATAGTAATTCTCACCCAATACTCCATCAGTTGATTTCTTGAATATCAGTTTTTCTCATATCCCCCCCCCCTTTTGGGATTAAGTTAAATAACATTAAATAACACATGGACCACTTCCTTAATATCTTAAAAGGTAGTATCTATCAACTTATCACTCCTAATTATTTTATCTTATTCTGTACTATTCCTGAGTGATCAAGTGGTCATTGTGTTTACTTCCTAGAGATTCTGCTCTTGTTATTCCCCATTTTAGGACTTCTTAATTTGTTTTTGTGTGTATCAGGTAAGTTTTGTTTTGATGAATGTTTTGGGACAATCCATCTAGTATTTTGCCAGACTTATACATTATAGTCATCTGAGGTCAGTTTCCAGAATACCCTTTTGGAAAATCAAGGTGTTACTTATAATTACCAATATTCTGAAAAATTTTTATATTTCATTATATTATAAAGATTATAGTATGAGGTTATTTTACAATAGGGCTGATAATATACCTGATAATTATTGTAAGTAGCCTGAGATAAAGTCTACCTGGTTCTGGAATTTTTAATTAGCTTAAATTGGACAGGAATCAATAACTTTAATTATATATAGTAAAATGAATAAGTATAGTTTGGAAAAGAGGGATTGACCACCTTAATAAGGACCTGCAAGATCACACTTGTCTTGGTGAATTTACCATCATTCAGGATCCAAACTTTAACCTTGGGTAATTGGAAACATGATTAATTAGCAAACCAAGAATAACTCCAGTCAAGCACCAAGAAGCAATTATTAGCCAACTTTATAGCAGTTGAGCTTTGAAGCCTGCACTCATTGCTTCAGGATGGATTAAACATAGACAGAGAATAAATAATGTCTGGACAATTGAATATACTCAATATGTGGAGTTTCTCTCAGAACTTGGGAATTAGGTAGAAGAGACAACTATATAGCAACATTTAAAACAGATTTTTAAATTTTATCAAAGATACAAAATGACTTACAGGCTGTTGAGACTTGACTCTCTTCGGCCATTTGAAACATAAACAAGTCTGGGTCATGTTGCTTTATGGAGCTGTTTGGTCCTTTGTGACTGTTGTGTACTGAATTTTGTCCCCCCAAATTCATATGTTGAAGCCCTAATACCCAATGTGGCAGTATTTGGAGATAGGTCCCTTAGGGAGGTAATAAAGATTAAAGTATGTAATAAGACTGGAGGCCTACTCAGGTAGGGCTGGTGTCCTTATAAGAAGAGGAAGAGACGACAGAGATCTCTCTCTCTATCAGCACATCACAGAGGACAGGCCATGTGAAGACATAGTGAGATGTCAGGAAGAGACACCTCATCTGAAATTAACCCAAGCAGTGCCCTAACATTGGACTTCCCAGCCTCCAGAACGGGGAGAAAGCAAATTTCTCTTGTTTAAGCCACCCAGTCTATGGTATTTGTTATGGCAGCCTGAGCTGACTAATACACACTCAGAGCATTTTTCAGTCATGGGAACTCCATGTTCTCACTCACACCTGCCCGGAGAAGACTGGGCAGGAGTCATGTTGAGCCGAGATGGGGAAGAGAGAGGAGAAGGATTGTGCCTTAAATGCCACAGATTCTCTTTGTTCTTATCTAATTTTAGTACATTTTCTTGAAGAAATATTTCTTCATTTGATATAAGACCTTAGAGGCTTTTTTATAGGCTTTAATTTTTTTTAATAGTTTAGCCAACTTTGCTTAGTTTCTGGGCCATGGAATACCTCATGATACAATACTGGAAGTTGCATATGATTTTATATATTTTAAAATTTGGGGGGAGGGCCAAGACAGAGATAGGGAATTAAGAGGTACAACTTACTATGTATAAGATAAATAAGCTACAAGGATATACTGTACAGCAACAGACAATGTAGCCAATATTCTATAATAACTTTAAATGGAGTATAATCTTTAAAAATATCACTGTGTTGTACACCTGAGACGAATACAGTGTTGTAAATCAACTATAATTCAATAAAAAACGAGGGTGAGAAATTATAAAAAGCTGCTAACAGTAATCTCTGAGGAGATGGATTAGAGTCTGAACAGGAGGGAAACTCAATCTTCATTGTATTCTCTTGTGTACAATTAATTCATTGAATGATTAAATGAATTTTATATATAAGTTGTTTCCTTTTATTGATTTTCATACAAAAATATTTAAAATATATAATTATCTTTCCTTTGATATCTGAGGTCATTTCACTACATTAAATATTCGCAATTAAGCCTACAGTCTCAGTAGTTACTGACCAACAGCTGTGGATGGGGCTGATGTCTTGACATTTCGGTACTAGAAGACCACTGAATACTCTCCTTATCCAGAAGGAAAATTACATATAGCTTAATGTGGAAAGCAAGCCCTTCACATTCTGGCTACAACATGCGTTTTTAGCCATAATTCCTACTCAGCACAGTGTGATCTCTTATGCCCCTAAGCTCTTTTGTGACCTTGCAAGTTCTCCTTTTTCTGCTCCATTCCCTTACTTCAACAGATGCTGGCTTTTGTCCCTGTTTCCTCTGTGCTCCACATTGTGCTCACTGCCACTTCATCACCTTAGCTATGAAATTCTGACATGTGTATGTCTGTTCTTCCCACTATATTAAGCTCCTTAAGGGCTTGTTCACCTCCAGGGCCCCCTTAGAGCCTGGCACATAGTAAATGTGGAAGAATGTTGATATAAATGGACAAAATGCAGGACTTTTAGAGACTAAATATGACTTACCTCATATGTCTTTGTCCTGAAAAGAATTCATTTACTTCCTGCTATGAAAATGGGTTCAAAATGATGAAATTTTTGGAGAACATGTACAAAACAGAACCTGATCAGACTGTTATTGTGTAAAGCTGTGGGGGAAAAGAACTGAAGAAATGTGAAGATAATGGAAGTAAATGGTGAAAGGGCACCAGTAATGGAAAGGAATTGTAACTGTGCATCGTTCACACCCTAGCTTTAGAACACAGCTGTCCTCATTCATAGAATCATCAAATAATTGATCCATGTCCACTTACCTGACTTCATAACCTAAGAGATTCTCATTACACTCAGAGCCATTGCTAATATCCTTCAAATCAAAAATAGTTACTCATTCAAAATTGTCACAGAATAAAGCTGTTAAGTTCTGTCTTATCAATTTAAGTTTGCAGACCTGCATGTAGGAAACTTTGTAATCTTTACAAAATGGGGGGAAAAAGATATTCTTGACCTAGAAATAAATGCCTTTTCAGAAGGGCTACAAAAGATAATCTGAGAAATTTTCAGAAACAATCCTTATTCCCAGGGATTCTAATTGATTAATAAACACTCTTTAAAAATCTTTATTAATAAAATTTGAGAAAAGGACTTGGCATTACATCTTATACTTCATCTAAGCCAAAAATCATCAAGAGGGAAATAAAAGAAGGAAATAAAGTTGGAAGATATTATAAGTGAGCCAAATTCACAAAACTGGTATTGGGACACACAGAACTAGAAGATGAACATTTCCAGTTTGGTAAGACTATTTTGACCCTGTATCCATATGATATTGTGATTTTATTATTCATTCATTCCATACTTTGGATACTTAATTGGGACCCTGCCCTGTAACAGTTTGTGGGGAAATGTGAGGAACAAAACAAACTCTTACCTTCATGGAGCTGTTATTCCAGTAGGAGGATACAGAGATGAACAAAGAGCGAATAGAGATATGACAGGTATAAGCGCTATAAAGACAAATGAAACAGGAATGAGGGATGGAGAATGTCTGAGATGGGAAATTACTATTTTAATCCAATTATTATAACCCACTAATTAAAATTATTCCTTTTGAAATTAGTAAAACTAATACTCCAATCTATGTATATCTTCCTTCCTCCCTCCCTCCCTCTCTCCTATCCTCCTTTCCTTCTTCCCTCCTTGTTTCCTTCCTCACCTCATCTTTGGTTAACTATTCTTCCTCTTCAAGCATTGCCATAACACAGTGGTGAAAGCAAATAATATATTTTATTTACTGTGGGTTTTTCTGACTTTCCCAAGAAGGACATTTAGATAATTTCAGAAACATTAATGTATTATCAGAAGATAAACACCATGAAGAAATTTTCATAAAAGGAAAATAAAATGTGGTAAAACAAAATGAAAACATGCCATGAAGCCTTATACTGCTGCTAAAATTCCACCAATTTGGCTCTGGGCTTCTGGCAAACAAAGAGGGGGGGAAATTAGCTATGAAATTAAAATAATCATAAGGTAAAACAAGACAATTGCTAGGGTGACATACGGCTAGACTATTGCCACAGCTAGCCCTCCTAAAGAGGCCACTTCACAATGAAGTCATAACATCCCAGCAGCGTCTTTCTTCATTGGGTGGCTTCTGACTGAGAGGATCCAAATGTGAAGTATAACTCTGTGCTACTGGAGTTCACAGTCCTTTTTCTTTTTTTTTTTTTTTTGAAGTACAGTCAGTTACAATGTGTCAGTCTCTGGTGTGCAGCACAATTTCCTAGTCATGCATATACACACATATATTCATTTTCATACTTTTTTCATCAGTTTATTACAAGATATTGAACATAGTTCCCTGTGCTATACAAAGAAACTTTTTTAAAAAATACATTTTTATGTGTAGTGGCTAACATTTGCACATCTCACAATCTTGAGGGCATCCACCACACACCCAGGAAAATACTACTACTTTAAGAGATACTGTATTAAAGTAGTGTGTCACAAATTAAAATTGCGGAGAAGGGAGAATTCACTGTGGGCTTATATCATGAATATTTTTTTTCTTGGAAAGACTAATTTCAACTTTGATCCTCTAGAACCTGGGATTAAAGGAGAAGAAACAAAGTTTATCCAAGGTCCAGGGAGGATGGCAGCATTAGAGTGTAGGTAGATTTCAATATGATTTGTTTTGGAGACAGTAAGGAAATCATACCGACTTGAGCAGAAGCTTAATTTTATAAAATAGTGGGAGGAGAGATTAAGACAGGAGATGATCTAGTTGTACAGGGTAGCTTGGTGCTTCAAGCTTCAGGTTCTAAATTAGGGGTATGTTGATATAATCCAGGAGATGTATGAACTCTTTGATATAATACATGATTGTGAATGTGTATACATACGTGGGCTTATCTGGAAAAAGTGCCTGTCTTGTTCACAATTTTCTGAAAGGAACCAAATCTCCTTATACCAGTACTTCAAAACAACAACAAAAATGTATAAAACCATTGCCAAACCATCAGTGATTAATTAGCCGTGAACGTTCTGTAATAAGGAGGGTTGCTGGGCTTTAACTGAAAATTTAGAGGCTACTACATTAAGTTGTTTCTGTTTCTGATAAAGACAATAAGCAAAGTATAACTAAAATATGAACTCATTTTAAGAAACTTGGCTTGGAAATTGTGATTTGATGAACAAACAAAGAAGAGAGCCCAGAGTTATTTTTCTCTTGTTCATGTGATGTTAAAGGCAACAATCCCAAAACTTTGGCAGCTAGAATTTCCCACACCCTGCCCAGCCCTTCCTCCACTCAGTTTACTCCTAAATGGTTGATTCAAGTCCGTTCCAGTATAGGAATTACGTGGTCACACTGGAATGTCACCCTCAGGTTCAGGAACACAAAATGGCTATTAACAACCATGATATTCCAATCGAATAAGAATGATTTTCATTATTACATTTTTCACAAAATGAAATTATTGCAACATAATTTATAGATCACCAACCCATCTTCTACCGAGTAGAATTGAATTCTTCTTTTAGAAAGTCTAATGACCATAAGAGATATAAAAATGCAGCTTTTTAAAGGCTCAAGGTAGTTGATGATAGCAATAAAAAGCAATGAAGTCAGTATTAGGCAAACATGAGAAATAAAATGAACTAAAATTGTTTTAGGATTCAAAGAATGTAGTTTCTTTCAAACCAAAATCTCTAAGCATATAAAATCTCATGTAAATCAAATCTAATTTACTCTGCCAACTGGATTTGTTTACTTTGGGGTATTTTATAATGTTCTTCTTCATGTTTTCAATTACCAAAAAAAAAAAAAAAGGTAATTATCTTTAAATTAAGGCATATAGGACAGCTGATTTTGTAGTAAACTCATGAAAACAAATTTGTGTTTCCCCATGGCATAATATCATAATATTGTGGTTAGAAACAATCACATGTTCCTGTAAGATGTAAAACTTTGTCCTTCCTGACTATGCATCATTGTAAAAACTTAAATGTAATCTGTAACGTCTAGAAACTGGCTGAATACATGGTGTATGCTCAATGAAGACTACTGGCTCATTTGAAGGGTCCTGGTCTGCTCCTGTTTCCCCAGAAGCTTGTTTAAACAAAGTAACTGGATACATTCATTGGTTCCCCAGCCATTGTGGCCCCTACTCAGGTAGTGGCACAGTTAAAAAGCTCATGGCTAGTAGGTACTGTATGGGACTATACCTGAACACTAAATCCTTTGCCCCTAGGTTGTGGCACTGCCAATTCATCAGCCAGGTGACCATAAAAGTGACTCTATTCCCTCTTACTATGTCATCCAACACAGCCCTTTTGCATTCTGCCTAAATAATACTTTTATGTTCAAAGCCATTATATTTTATTTTATTCAATGGTCAATATTACTGGTTAAAGCCCATGATAACTAACCTCTAGGGCATCTTGCTAATGAAATGTATTCCCTACTTGATCAATTTAGCCATATTCTTTCCTTAGCCTTTTCACTGTCTTAGATCTACCAAAAAATATGTGAGATATATATATATACACATGCACACATACACACGTGTTATATATACGATGTATGTTGTGTAGATGTCTATCATCTAGCTAGCTAGCTAGAAAGAGATGGTAAAATAGAAACGTGTGAATAGGGTGCAGCAAGCATACTCACTCACTCAATCCTATATGTTTCTCAACACCCTTGGGAAAATGTTTTGCCTCTTATGTATCTGTTAATTTATTTCATATTTAGAAAAGAAAGATCTGGGGAGGGGAGAATGAGGGATTTTTATTTAATGAGTACAGAGTTCCATTTTGCCAGATGAAAGTGTTCTGTGCATGGATGGTGATGACGGCAGCATGAGGGTGTGAGTGTATTAATGTCACTGACAGGTACACTTAGAAAAGGTTAAGATGGTAACTTTCATGCTATGTGTATCTTATCACAATTTTTTAAAAAAAATCTATTTGTTAATCTACTCTGGCTAAATACTTCTTCTATTACAGAAAATGTTGTTCATATTTAAGTAACCATCTTCAAAAACATTTAATGGGTCCCCATGAACTGATATAACAACAACAATACAATGTAAATGACTTAGCATAACTTCGATGGCCCCCTAGTCTGACCTTATTTCATTTCTCTGTGATCCTGTCACTGGCTATTTAAGGCATAGCTCAAGGTATTTCATTTACTTTCGTACTACCAATCTTAGCTAGCTCATGCTCTTCACTCTTTTTGGAAGTCTCTTCCTTCTTCTCTTTCTTATAAAACGCATTCTCATCTTCCAAGATCAAGGTAAAATGTTCCATCTGCCCTTAAGCGTTGTGGAATTCAGATAGCTCCAAATAATATTGGATTTCTGTATAAACCCAAGATGCTACACACATATTACCACAAGTAATTTATTTACTTTTCTTTTGCTTATTTTTCGTTGACCAGTCACAATATAGCTGGACCCTCCCTTGCCAACATGCAAACAAATCTATTGGAAAGCACAATCTATATAGTACTTTTCCATCTATGTCTGTTTACCTCTTGATAGAGTGTTTTCAGGATAGTAGACACAGAAATGTTTGTTGACTACTTGCTATATAATATGTCAAGATTGGTAACATGAGCACCTCCTTTTAGACACTAGCTCAGAAAGTTTAAAGTGACAAACCTCGTGACAATTCAGAAAGTTGAAGAACAAGCAAAATAAGAATAAATTGGCTCTGTTCTACCTAAAGGCATTTTTTAAATTACTAGTTCAATGTTAAATTACAAAATACTCATTTTGTTAAAATGAAGGCTTCGTCAATTTTAGACAACTAAATTATATATTTAGCAAATTTGGCACAATTGTTAATTGAAGGAAAATACCAGAATCATGGACGGTCCTATGAAAATATGAGTCTCCAAAAATTAATTAAGCTGTATCATAAATAAACGGATTTACTTTGGCACACAATGTTCGTTCTTTGCTGCTGCTATTCTGTGTTGCTCAACCTTGGGCTTTGCATGGATATAATAAGCTAGTTTTTGTTAGAAAGTCAGATTATAAAGCTAGTAGCTGCTGGAAAATTTGGCTGGCCTCTGTGGAAACCAATTTATGTGGCTGGCATAAGTGTTGTTAATGAGAACGTCTCTGAAAATTTGACATTTGGTGTGATTTTCTGGCTTGACATTAACTAAATTCAGTCCCATTCTTCAATTTCATGATTATCATTTGCAGTTTGTAAAAATAATAATCACAGCATGCTTTCCCCACTTCTTCTTCCTTTCTGGCAGCAAAAGAATATACCCATTCCTTGTTCTGTGGAAGGCCAGGGGTAGAATGCCTTCATCCTTTGTTAGTAGAATATAAGTTAGATTCTCCTTCTTTCCCACTCATTTAGTTATATCATAGGACCCATTCTAACCAGAACATTTGGGTGGGGTATTATAAATTGTTTAAAATATTTTAACTGTAGCTATTGTAATAATTATAATGTATTTGCTTGGTACAAGAATTTAAAGTTACTGAAGGGCATTTGATGAAAATTCTGCCTCCCACATAAGTGCCATCCAAATACCCAGTTCCTCAGGTGGCAACCCAGCTACGTTTCCTGTGTAACTGCCTAAAGATGTTCGTCATACACAAATAAGCAAAATGTATATTTATTCTCATTTTGCCCTTTTGTTTATACTAATCATAGCATCCTGTACACATATTCATTTGATTTATCTTGACGATTATTCCATTTACATAAACAAAGTGTCATCCCATTATTTTCCTGTTTCTCATTAACTCTTGTAAACTAAGGATTGTGTCATGCATACATTAATCATGCATACGTGTATGTGTGTATATAGCATATGCATCTATATAGCATACAAAAGATGCATATAATAATAATAATGTGACCACTCATGTAGCTACCCCACAACTTGATAAAGAATATTACCCATAAATTGAAAACCCATGTGCATTACTTTCTAGTCAAATTTCCTCTTTTTCACCACTGAGTTTTTTTTAAATTGTTATATATTTAACAACCTCTTACTTTTAATGTTTTGCCACAAATGTGTATATATATATGCTTACTTATTTTCATGTTATGTGTGTTTGAGCAATAATAGCAGTCCATCACCTTAACCACTCGGCCACCTCATCCCATGTTGTTTGAGCAATAATAAAAAAAGGAAATCATACTGCATGTATTTTTCTACAACATACTTTTTACATCAGCTGTGTAATTCATCTATGTTAATGCTCATAATGATAGTTCATTACTTTTCATCATTACATGAAGACCACATTGGATTATCCATGGTTGTATGGAAAACATATGAATTGTTTCCAATGTTTTGCTGTTGTATTTATAACACTACCATTAGCTTGCTTGCTTGCTTGCTTGCTTGCTTGCTTTCTTTCTTTCTTTCTTTCTTTCTTTCTTTCTTTCTTTCTTTCTTTCTTTTTTTAACTTGCTGCTGTTGTTGTTGTTTTGGGTTTTTTTGGGGGGGGAGCAATTAGGTTTATTTATTTATTTATTTAATGGAGGTATTGGGCATTGAACCCAGGACCTCATGCATGCTAAGCATGCACCTTACCACTAAGCCATGCCCTCCCCCTGCCATTAGCTTTCTTGTATAAGTCTCCCGCACGTCAGAGTTTCTCTACAAAATGTACCTGATAGTGGAAGTGTTGAGTCATGGAGTGTGAGCACCATCAACTTTACTAGATGATACCAAATTGTTTTCCCAAGTGCTTACATAGATTCACACTGCTGCCACCGCTGTTTTACATTCCCAGTATACTTTTTAGTTTTTGCAAATCTGTGAGTGTAAAATTGCATCTCACTTGATTTTCTTTTCTGTTATTACAAATTAGGTCAGGAATCTTTTCACAGGTGTATGGGTCATTATTTTTTTTTCTCTTCTTGGAAATAGGTATTCATGTGGTATAACTACAGAGGAGAGTATAAAACATGTAGGCACAATTTGAAGTATGACTACAAAGTAAACTCTTGTGTCACTATAATTCATGTAAAATTCAAAACATTTCTAACATTCTAGAAGCTCCATTATGTCCACTCCTGCTCTTTACTTGTTGATCCTTCCAGAGGTAACAATTCTTCTGACTTTTAACCATTTTATTTCTGTTGTTGGTTGTTTTATCACTCATACATGTATTCCTAATCATAGAACTTAGTTGTGTCTGTGTATAAATATTATAAAAATAGAATCATAACATATGCATCTTTTATGCCTTGTTTTTCACATTACATGCTTGTAAAAATTTTTATAGATAACTCCATTTAATGCTGTATAGGATTTCACAGAAAAAATATAGCACAATTAATTTCTCCATTCCACTCTTTTTAGACATTTTGGTTATTCCTAGCTTGAGCTATTTGCGTCCTATATGAACATTATTGTATGTGTTTCCTGGAGTGCAGACAGAAGAGATTATCTTAAACAGATACTAGGGGTAGCACTGCTGGGTCATAGGGTATGTCTATGTTCAACTCATTTATATAATGCCAGTTGTTTTCCAAAATTAAACATCAAAGTTATACTTTTATCAATAATCTATGACATTTTGTACTGCTCCAAATTTTTACCACTTCTTGATTCAGTCTATTTTTCTTTTTTAAACCAGTCTGGTAAATTTATAATAACATATCGCAGTAGTTTCCACTTCTGTGTCTCTTTTTATCATTACTTCATATTTTTTATTATTTGTATTTCTTCTTTTGTGAAATGTCCTTTTTATTGAGTTATCTTTTTATTGAGGAATTTAGAAATTGTTTTAATAGTTTAGACATATTCCTTGCAGTTATATGTCAAAAATATCTTCTCCCATTCAGTAGCTAATTTTTCATCTATATTATGATCTCTTTTGACGTATAGTTTTTATTTCAATATAGTAGAACTTATCAATCTTTTAATTTATCTTTAGTTCTTGTTTTGTTTTTCATTTAATTTTTTTTTACTTTTCTTGAGGTTATAAAGTAATTGTCCAATAGTAGCATAACTAACTTTAAATTCTATTCTTTTAAAAATTAAACATTTGCTATTCAGGAAGGCAACTGATACTTGCACATTGATACTTTCTTTCTAAAGTAACCTTTTAAAATTTGCTCATTAAATCAAATGATTTATTAGGAGACTGTATTGACTTTCTTTGTTGGCAGACATAGTATCTATTAAAAATGTTAATTTTTTCCTTCCTTTCTAAATAATGTGCCCTTTTGTTTATCTTATTTTCCTAGCTTGGATATCAAGATATATGCTGAATGCAAATGATGAAGTGGGCATCATTTTAGACATTTTGGTTATTTCTAGCTTTAGCTATTTCAATCCTATATGAATATTGTGTTCAAAATCTCAAATCATGTTTTTAAAATCTTCTTTTATTCCTAGTTTCCTACAAATTTTAACATGAATTGATTTTAAGTGTTATTGAAATGTAATATAAATCAACCATACTTCAAAAGATACATTGTTGAATGTTTTTCTTCATTGAGGTAATCCATTAGATGACCTTATTGTTTTTCTTCTTTAATCTATTAATAAAGTGATATTAAACCAATTTTTTATTCCTAGGATATAACTAACTTGCTCATAAGTTAACCTTGAGAGGCAGTTCCCTCCCATTTTTTTCCCCTTCCCATTGCCAAGGTAAAAATATCAACCCAGAACTACATTAAAGTAAATTCTTTGCTTGAGGTATTTCAGATCTCACTATTAGTTTGAATTTGGGTCACACATCCAAGTAAGAGTTAACTTGTGATTCCATTTACTAAGGGATAATGTTTTATCCTTTGATTCACAACCATAGCCCATATAGACATGTTATCTATGTTTGCATGGGCTCCCCACCCACAACCCAACTCAGTAGCATCTTTATTAAGGTTGTAGCCCCTTGAGGTTCCATTTTTATGAGGGAATCTGATTCAGTTCCCCACAGTGCATGAATCTGGCCTTTTCTCCTGTCTTACATGGCTCTTCACGCTGAAGCTGTATGTCATCAAGAAACAGCAAGTTCTTTAGGCCACCACTAGTTTAGCACCTGCTTGCCTCTAAATCTGTACTTTCGCTTCATTCTGACTTTTAAAGACTTCTCTTACTTTATTGAAAACTTAGCCCAGTCTCTAAATATTTTTTTTTTAACATTAATACATTATGTTTAGTTGCTTTTAGTGGAAGGATTTTCCTGGCTACCTGGTGTACCATATTGAGGCAAATGAAAATCACTTTTTATATGGCCACACGGTATTCAATTGTGTGTGTGTAACATCACCTATGTAGCCATATAGTTTTTGTTTCTAATGTTTATAAACAATGCTATGAAAGTCATTTCACAGAACAGCAGTATATAAATAAAAAGTTTTGGCACTACAGAGACAATGGGTTATACACCTCAACACTGTGAGAGGTATTGCCAAATTGCTCTCCTTAGAGGTTGTGCGACATTACATTCGCACCCACAGTGTATGAAACTACTTGTTTCTCTTCACGTGAACAAGAATATCTCCTATCAAACTTTTGTTCTTTGCCAATCTTACTGGAATGAAAAATGGCATTATCAGCTTTGGTTTTATTAGCAGTTCTCATACTCTAAGTGAAGGTGAAGTCTTTAACTTATGTTTAAGGACCATTCATAGCTCATAAATTTTATGTTCATGTTTGTATTTGTACTCTACTCAGTTTCTGTTGGATTGTTGGTCATTTTAAAATTGATTTATATTTTAGCATATTGTCTGTGATACGAGTTGGCAACAGTATTTTTCTGTTTTTGTCCTTTTGACCTTGCTTTTTTTGTCAGGCAGGAGACTTATTTTAATAAAATAAAAATTTTCTTCTGGAGTGTATATCAATATTGGGAATGCCTTCTAACTTAAGGTGTTATGAATTGGCCCTTTTATCATTACTTACTCTTTTTTTAATCAAGTTCTTTGTTATTTTTGTTCCCTCCCTAGAACTTACAAGTACACAGGTTCAGAATATCTATGACTATTTCCCTAATTTCCTATGTATCTGATTTTGCTATCATGCATAATTTTAGAGTCCTGAATAAGGTACACTCTTATGCAACTGTATTCCATTTCTTTGATATTTAAACCCATCACAGTATTCCTGGAGAAATTGGTAGTTCTTCTCCTAATGGCATGGCTTATCTGAGTTAGAGGGAAAGAATAACCACAATTTCCTCCAAGTATTGGAGTATTGTCCATAAATAGTCTATGAACTGAAAAAGAATCTGTACAAAAAGCATCAAATAATGAGACAGTAATTCCTGTCCCATTCAGCATGATTGGGATAGGCAATGAGCCAGTTAATCAAAAACACGGAAGAGGGGTATCATTTAAAGATAAGTCATTTAGACTTTTAAACCTAATACATCTATTATTTGTATATATGAATGTGAATATATAGTTATAAGATTTTTTCATATTTGTGAACATATATATATATGAATGTACAGTCATGAATAACATTTTGACCCACCAAGAACTTTCATTTGAACATTGCTTGGTTGATTAAAATTCAGTCATCTACCTGAGAAACCAAACTCCTACAACAGCATCAACATTTCCCTGTTTGGTCTATTTTAGAGTTTGTATGTGCTTGTGCGTGTGTGCATGCGTGTGTGTTTTAAGCACTCTGGGTGCCAACTTCTTTTAGAATTTTCAACTTTATTCCAAGCATTTCTTGTTCCTCATTCAAAAACATTTCTTTTATGCATGTATTAAAGACTAGCCCACTGGTTATACTCATGCAGGATTATGTAAGCATCTATCAATGTGCAATATAGTAAGAAAGAAGAATTATGGTTAATTCAGTGACTTGGTTAAGTGGAATTAAATTAAGTACACTTCAATTGCACCTGCCATGGAGAGTGATGGTTATTTCAGTGAGTTGATTAGATAAAGTTAGGTTAAGACAGTTTAAATCACACCTGCTATTTTTAACTTTCTTAGGAGAGACAGACCTATTTTCAAATCTTTGTTCCCTAATCTTTCATTTTTTTAAAAGGCACATTGAAATAATGTGAGGTTATGGATATAACTTTGTTCTGAAAAGTAGATTTGTTGGCCAAAAACAAATCTGAGAAAATGATAAAATACTTTTCTCCTTATATAATTGGCACTATTCAATTTAGGATGAGTTTTCCTAAAATTTTTTCTTGTCTTTAGATGACCTTTCGCTTACAGAAGCTGACAAAATTAGACAGCTTACAGGAGTTGGCAAAAATTCCAGGTTCCTTAATTAGGCACATCACACTTCACTTGCTTTTGGTCTCACCTGGAAATCTGAGAAAACACAACCTCAGGGACAGCTGTAGGCCACCAGTTGCACTGAGAGAAGTATAACAGAAAACAAGTGCCATCTGATATCTGAGAACATCATCATCGTCGTCCTGTTAATCATCAACAGAACTTTCAATTACTGAGCATACGCTGTATGTCTGGCACTGTCCTCTGTGTTTTATTTGTAAAAAACCTGTAGGGACACTGAAAAGTGAGAATTTATTGTTCACATTTTGCAGACGGGGGAAAGCTCAGTTAGGCAGCATTTTATGAAAGGCAGATACTTAACACATTTGAGAACAAGGTTAATAATGGTCTCCTCTCTTTCCTGTTCCATAGGAAACTTTTTCACCAACATACTTTCTGTTAGTTAAAAATCGGGTTTAAAGTAACAAATCAATTTGAGTCAACTTAATAAAAAATGAGAATTAATGAACAGGATATAAGTTCATTTCATGAATCAGTCAGAGTAACCAGTCAGACATTAGGAAGGGACTAAGATCAGCAATTGGAAAGTCAGCAGAAATCCAGTCTCTGTCTTATGCCCTTTTTGAGTGATTTTGCTTCATTCTCTTCCCATCTCCGAGCCCCTCTGTCCTGGAACCTCATGAGTTTAGTGGCTATAGTTCCAGCCACATGAAGAAATAATCCTTGAATCCTACTTTCTAATTCCCTGGAAGGGGAATCTGAATATGACTGACCCAGCTTATGACGTGTCAGGTATTCAGCATTGATAAATCAGTGGGGGTGGCGGGGAAGGTTACACAATACTAATATAACAGGAAGGGACATCTCATCCTTGGAAAGGCAGGGGCATTTCTTATAAAAGCAGTGTAGCCAAGACAGCTAATAGCTCACAGAAATCTGTATTTTCTTCTTGGAACACAGTTGGACTACATGTCTCCGTCTATTTTATAGTTGGGTATAGCAGAGTGACTTCATAGAATGAAGTCTTCATAGAATGACTGAAAATGACATATGCCAATTTCAGGCACAGGCCCTTATAAAACTCATACATGTTTCCTTCCTTTTAGGGCTGACTGGAATAGGGTGACCTTGGACACCCTATGTTTCAGTTAGTAGAACCTTTATAGCCTGGATTTCTAAGTGACTAGGCAGAGTAGGGCTGCTTTGTCAAACTTCTCAAACTACTCACTAGTGTTACATGGAAGAAGTAAACTTTTAGTATATTTTGGGATATAACTTTTAAACCAGTAAGTAGATCTCTCCTAACTCATACCATAAAGAAGGCTCATGGGCTAAAAAGATATCACAGAAGATATTTCCTATACACATCAACTGTGAGAGAGAAACAGAACTCACAGGAGAATTATAAATAAGCTGCAAAAATAAAATTTCCTTGAAGTCACCTATTTAATCTCAAAAACTTATTTTATCATATCCATACAGTGACTTTGTATGCACAATATCACTTATGTAATCATGATCATAGCTGAAATCCTGGTACTTTCCGCTGCTTAGATCTGGCTCACTCTTAATCATATACTGAGGAGAGAGAATCTGGTTGTTTTCCTTTTCTCCTTTAGGGAAGACATTTCAAAGACAACTCATTGTCAAAATATATATGTGATTGTTCTAAAATGAGTAAATATTTTTGTACATAATGCTATACTTAAAAATAGAAATTCCAGGTTAATTCAGCACAGCCATTGTCCCAAAGGAGATTACTGTCTAATTGAGCAAAAGAGACAGAGTACTCCTACAATGATTAAAGAGCTGTATAAAGTTTTTTAAGTGAAAATGCAAGTATTCTTTTCAGTATTCAGTTTACTAAAATATGTATTCTCTAACTCACTTTCCTAAAATAAATACCTTTTAAAATCAGTATATTACATGTATTATATATGTGTATATATATTTATATAATATATAATGTGTATTTGTGTGTGTGTGTGTGTGTGTGTGTGTGTGTGTGTATACACATACATAAATGTATCTCAAAAATGTCTGGAGAATCAGTCTCCCAGATATTAATAGTGATTATATCATTGTGATGAGATTACAACTAATATTTAATGTTTATTTCTATTCTCTATTTTTCTTCTTTAACAAATTCATACTATATATATAATAAAGAAAATTTAAATGGAAAAATATGTGAGCAAAGAGGGGAATTCTGTTCATTGCCTATGAGTTAATTCTAAAATATTTTAAAAAGAGAGGTCAAGGAAAATATCAAGAGGCAAGCTGTGTTTATTTTGCAATTGAGAGAAGGGGTAAAGGGAGATAAGAAGGAAATTAATGGAACAACCACACCTAAGAACCGTTCAAATATTTGGATAAGGACTACAATCTGTGAGAAGTTATTACATTCATGAATACATATTAAGATTTTAATACTAGGTTAACTTAAAAGATACTTTATTCTTCGAAGCTGAGTTTCTTTTTATAAGTCAAATGGATCTTTTGTATATTACCCTGGCCCAGGAGAGGGCAGACCACCACACATAAAGAAATTTAACTTGACCTTTTAAAGAAATAATGCCTGTGGCATGACCAAGTTCTTACAAAAGGAAATGGCAATTCATCCTCAAAATACACGTTGTTCTTTTCTCTCAGTATTTCCATTCCCGTTTGTAACCATCTTCAAACACAGTGCTCCTTTCTGAATAAATTATTACTGTAATAACTTTGGTGCCATGATTATTCTTCCTAAAAGGTTTGCATTTATTCTTAGATTAGATCTTTTTTCCTACTTGGTAGTGGATTCCTTTTAAAATGAAAGTTTGCTGCTTCTTAAAAGGGAAACAAGAAAACAAAAAGAAAAATACTATAGAAATGAACTCGTCTTATACTTTTAAGTACACAATAAGATGAACACCAAAGTTGTTTATTTAAAAGAGAGAATGATGGTATGAATGTGAATAATCTATAGTCCACTGAAATTAAACTCCTTGTAGAGAAAAGTTTCTCCAAACTATGTAATAATTTCATATTATTAAATATATACTTTAACATTTGAGACCATTTATTTCTTTTTAAAAATTTAACAGACAAATTTTCACCATGTTAAATTTTTTTGAAACTACCAAATGATTATTGAGTGTAGCACAGAAGAGAACTTGAATATGTGATAAAATGGTTAAAAAACTATATCGTATTATATTTTGGGTGCTTCACTAAGATTCACTAAGAATTCATCATAATCTATTGTGTCCTTTTGCCATCTGTTTTAAGCTGTGTCTGAGGCCAAACCCTAAAGTACAAAATGTCAGGTTGATATTTAAAATAAGTTCAAGGTTTTAAAAGTTATCCAAAAACTATTTGCCTTCGCTTTTCTCTTTCTCTATTTAATGAGCTGATATTAAAATAACCTATCATTATTAAGATAAGGGCTTAAAACTTACAAACAAATTAACAGAACTAAAGCCTGAAATTAGTAGGAATCCAAGGAGGAATGGCTTCCAGGACGTTTATTTTTCTGGAGTTTTATTTTAGTATCTACTCTTCTGCCAGAGGACACTAAACTAGTAAATGAACAAATTATTCCGAAGACTTCAAGTTGCATTATGATAATTTTCAAAACAAAAAGAAAAAAATTTATAGGAACAAGTTAATATTCTCCTGAACCTCAAAGAGATTAGTGTTGACATAATTAGGTCAACATAAAGCTTTAAGTTAGTAATTACATTGACCAGAACTATTATTTTCCAAAGATTGAATAAAAATGATTCTCACTCATTATATTCTAGAATTGTTCCTTATCTCCATTATTTATGTTGTATTAGACGTTTTTTAAAAATCTCATGTCCATATCATTTAGTGCTTGAAAAACAAACATTTCTAATTCTGAGATGGGAATGTTTTAAATAAACAGAATTAACTTTGAACTTCAGATAGGAAAAATAAGCCTCAATTCAGCTATTCTCCACCTCTGGGTGTGGTTCAAAGTCACAAAAAAAGTACAGCCAGCTCAAAACCCTTGATTTACGACCTGTTTCATTGGGTTTTGGTGACTTACTTAAAGCGTAAAACAAATCCTTTCATTATCTTTTCATGTGGTTTGGTAACTTTAGCAATAAAAAGGGGGACATGTATACTAAGATTCTCTGAAAATGCTCTTTTTAAAGTGGAAAAAAAGAAAGCTCAATATCTGGTTACCAAGATTTACAGCTGATGAAGTTAGCCAGTGTGAAAAGTTAGGCTTGTTATGCTTATTCATATATTGGGGAACTAGATGGCCTTCCTGCCTGCCCTGCCTCCATGGAGTTTAAAATATGTCACCTGTTCTAGATTTCTAGTCTTCCTGCATTTATCAGCAACAATTATACCATTTTAAATTTTGAAAACATCTCAAAGTTCCTTTCCCTCATTTTGTAGACAGGAAACTAATGTCCTGGAAGAACACACAATTTCATTCTGTGGCCCGAACTGAGAACGTTTCATACTGAAAGCAGACACACTAACTCACAGCCATTTGTTTGGTAATAAAGAATTCAAGAACACTCAGGATAAGCACCGTCACAAGGATGAATGATCAGACCATAGGAAGGCAGACATGGTTAAATAGTCCATTAGCCGTCTGGTTACCCGCAGGTCCCACCCATGACCAGCCACATTCCCCGAGCCTGAGGCATGTCTTGTTCCTGGATGAAAGAGGAGCTGTGAGTCTAACCACTGAGCAAATTGTGGAGAAGGGCTATGCTTAGTTACCTGTATTGGAAGTTCTACCCAAGTGTTTTTAAATAGAACTATAATGAGTTACAAATAGAATTTTAAAATTCCTACTGGCTTCACTAAAAAAAGAGTAAAAAGTAAAAGTAGAAGGAAAAGGTGAAAATACATTTTAATATATATTTTGTTTAACCTATTACACCTAAAATATCATTATTTCAACATGTAATCATTGTAAAAATTTTGGTGAAATATTTTATATTATTTTTTCCATATTGTCTTTAAAACCAGTGTGTATTTTGCACTCACAACTCATCTCAATTCAGACTAGAGGCTAGTGCTTTGAACAGTTTGAACACCAGCTCTCCTTCACTTACCTGCACAGGCTCTAAGTAAAAAGAACTAATTAAAGAATTATGAAATTCAAGAATAGTTAAACATGCTAAATACAAGAAGGCTGATGGTCGGGTTTTAGGCCACTGTGCACAGTAGTTACATGTGCCTAGGTCCTAAAGCCAGATTGCTTAGGTTCAAAACCTCTTTGTTCTGCGTTCATCAATTGTCCTTGGGCACCTAGTTCACCTTCTTGTGCTTTGGTTTCCTCATCTACACACTCGCAGGAATAGTATGTTACCTACCTTATAGGGTTACCGTGGGATTAAGTAAGTTGCTATGCCTAAAGCACACAGAAGAGTGCTGGAAGATTAAGTATTCTGCAGATGCTGGCAGTTAATATTATTATTACTTGTCTAGAACAGTAATTTTCAAAGTGTGTTCTGTGGGCCATCAGCATCAGCGTTACTTGTAAACTTGTTACAAATGCAGAACTACTGCCTGAGACTCTTCATTTCAGATATTCATATGCACATTAAAGTATGGGAAGGAATGTCCTAGAAGAGAAATTATAAAAATGACAAATATGACTTCTGGTGTTGTGGAAAAACGTGTTACAGCTCAGTTGTGACAGCAACCTGGAACTAGGGGAGAGACCAAGCAGCACTAGTAGAGTTGGAGAACACAAGTTTATTTCGCCAGTAGGCCCAAAGGAGTTAACACTTCAAGCTCTGGACCCTGTCTGTAGGTTTACACAGGCCTTTTATAGGCTGCCAGTTTTACACTTTGCAACATTATATGCAAATAAAGTACAACAGAAGTTGACCAACCAGGCACAAGCTTTGTAGAAATAGACCAATCAGGAGTGAGCTCCGTGCAAATGAAGTACTACAAATGGACCAATCAGAAGTTAGGGAAGTGGACCAATCAGAAGTGAGAGTAATAACCAATCAGGAGTGAGAGTAATAACCAATCAGAAGTGAGAGTAGTAACCAATCAGGAGTGAAGGAAATAACCAATCAGAAGTGAGCTCAGGGAACCAATAGAATTCTAGGTGTAAGTTAGCTGCTTTAGAGGCAAAAAGTGAGATAGAGCCTTTGGGCCAGGGAACCGGAAGGTGCTAAGAGGAGAGCAGCGACCCTGCCTAGGGGTCCTGCCGGTCTTTTTATGGGGCTTCCTGCCTCACTGGGAATTGCAGTTAATGCTGCAAATTGCAAAGAGGAAAACTGGTTTATTAGTCAGGGTTCTCCAGAGAATCAGAACCAATAGGAGAGAGAGATTGATTTATTAAAAGGTATTGGCTCACGTGGGTGATTGTGGAAGCTGAGAAGTCCCACAGTCTGTCCTCTGCAAGCTGGAGACCCAGGAAAGCCAGTGGTGTAATTTATACGTCTGAAATCCCGAGAGCCAATGGTGTAGATTCCAGTCTAGGTATGAAGGCCTAAGAACCAGGAGGACCAGGGGCAGAAGACTGATGTCCCAGATCAAGCAGTCAAGCAGAGACAGAGACAGAGAGAAAGAGAGCATATCCATCCTTTTCCCACTATTTTTTTCTACTTAGGCCTTCCCACATGGGGAGATCAATCTGCTTTACTCAGTCTACCAATTCAAATGCTAATCTCTCCTTGAAACACCGTCACAGATAACATCCAGAAACAATGTTTAACCAGATATCTGGACATCCTGTGATCTGGTCAAGGTGACACATATATTAACTGTCACACTGGGAAAAACAGATTAAGCAACTGGGGAGCTATAAAAATATCAAAATACGCAAAGAAAATTTGGCGTAGAGACAAAGTAAAAACCCAAGGAATTCTGACTTTGACATTCAACTTCCTTTTTAATGATTCATCACCACCAGAAAGATGGATCATTGTGGTAGAAGAAATCAAAGGTAGAAATAGATGTCACGTGACAGGGTCTTCCTGTGTCTTACAGCCCTCACTGGCTGACAGCTCACATATGCAGAGGAATTAGGTAGAGCCTCTTAACAGCCCAGTGAAGATGTTAAATCAGTTGATTTCCCCTCATTTGATAAATGAAGAGGCTGAGACCTGGAGAAATCATGACTTTCTTACATTACAGAGAATTAAATGCAGATCTAAAATTGGCATGACTAAAATTTTCCCAATCAAGTCTTCGTATCATAGAAGTTTATTACCGGTAGCAGCTGACATTGCTGGGTGCCATTATTGTACCTGGAGACTTGACACATGTTAACTCAATCAATCATAACAACCCTATGAGGCAGGTGTTATTATTACTTATTTCATAAGTGAAGAAATTGATGAACAGATGGGATAAATTACTTGCCCACATTCCCAAAGCTAAGAAGTCACTGAGTGCAGCTTGAACTCAGGCAGTTTGGCTCCTGAAACTATTAACCGCTATGCCATACTGCTTACTTGTTAGTTGGGACAGAGGGTTGGTGGAGTACAGAAAACCTCGCTGTTAAACAAGGAGTTGAACAATAAATTTCCAGACAGTCCCTGACTCTATAAAATACTTTATTTGAGATTTTTAAAAATCCCAATATATTTTTAACACATAGCTCTCTCAGAAAATATCTACTGTGTGAAGCAGTATTTGGTAAATTGGCTATTAATGTTAACATTGTGTAGAAAAATGAATATTTAAAAAGTGAATCTTTGTAAAGCATTACAGATATGATTGAAGAATCTCAAGTCTATCTCAAATCACTAATAATAATGTTTATTTTGTTAAGCCCTCATCCCCAGGGGCTAGGTGTACTAGGGGTGAGTAATGATAAAAATTAACTTCCTGCTAGCAGGTTTTCAGGCCATTCTGATATGTTCAGTCCAGTTCAGTGACTTCAAGACCAAATGCTTTATTAAAATCTAAATCTCCTTCTGTGTACTTAATCAATCATACTAAATTTTATTATTCTCTATGCCAGCAACTGCGCTAGTGGTAAGGGGGAGGTGGTAAGGAAGAAGGTTGTTTAACTTAGGTCTGGCGCATCCTTGTTAGTAGCAGTAGGGTTTACAGCCCTCTTCTTCTGCTCACCACAGCTGACCTTGGATGCCACAGTGTGATCAGTGCTCAAATACTAGTCCTTTTATAAGCCCTATGCATTTGCTGATTTTTGAAGTCCTCCACTGATAGTTTTCCTGATGTGCTTGATACTGCAAGCTTCTTCCTCCCTCTCACTCTCCAGTGGGTGGTTCACCCCACTGACTCTTGATGCTGGGTTATTCTCACTGCTCCTGTGGACAGTCATCTTGTGGTACCTGCAGGGTGCCTAAAGCCCCAGTTGCCTTGGGCACTCTCTACCCACAGGATCTCAAAAATCTATGCCCCTTCAACCCATGGGTCTACAGATTGATCCAGCTTTCTGCCTTCTCCCTACCCAACTTTTGTGTAACCTGCAACATCAACACAATTTCTGGTGTAGGGCTAAGTAGCTTTCACATTTAAAAAAAAAAAAAGTCATTCATTCCAGATCTAGTTGTGGAACAGATCCTGCACCATAAGTGTATAGGAAACAGAGAAACGGTGCATGCGTTCCCAGACTCCATGAGTGAAGATAGGAAGGGATAGTTGTGCCCTCTTGAGCTCTGTGCACCCCTAATTTTTGCTGTCTCTCTCCTTTTGCTGTCTCTTCTTTTTAGTATAGTTGCCATTCCAGCACTGCTTGTTTTAGCAAAATTTAATCCTGGAGTCTAAAGCCTTTTGTTTTTAGCCTTGAACTGTTTTCAGAAAAAGCCTACACTAGAACCATGAGCCCCAGCAGATCAGAAAAAGGTCTCAATAATCTTCACTTTCTCCCATTATCATAGCAAATACCCAAATCATAAAGAATTAAAAATCTAGAAATTTAAACATAAATTAAGGGGAAAGGATTTTATTTTTCAATAATAAATACTGAATTAATAGGTACAAATACTGATAAATGACATTAACACTATGCCAAGAGCCAAATGCTTTATTCAGCTGATTAAGGATTCCAGTAATAAAACTGAAAAATAAAACTGATACTTGCTTGGATCTATCTAATCTAATCTAATAGTTGCTCTAATCTTTTGTTTCACAAGGATTTGGAGAGAAAGGATAGAACTTCTAAAGCCAACCAGCTACTATCATTATCAACTTTAGAGATTATTGTTGTTATTACCTCCATTTTATAGATGAGGAATGTGAGGCTTAGAAGCAGTGTTCTTGCCCAAAGTTCTATGAAAAGCAGAATCTCTTGAATTATGACAACAATTGAAAGAAGCATCCTGATATTGGTTCATATTAAAAATACCCATGGTATTTATACAATCTCAATTTCAAATTAAAAGATCTTCGTTCTTCAGTACTTTTACCAAAATTAGGTGACTGTTGTGTAAGAGCAGCAATAGATCCAGCTACTCATGTATGTCTATGTTGTCAAAGGTCAATACCAAAAAAAGACGAAATCCCAAATAAAAATGGGAAGAAGCCAAGTTGGTTAAATTTCACAGAAGAAAACAAGCAGATTCCCTTGGTGCAAAGATATTTGGCAGACTTCTGACGCATGGCTGCATCTCCTTTCCATTTCTCTCACTTCATCCTCTGACATTTAGCCTTATAAACACCTGAGCAAGTGTTTGAGCATTAAATTATAAATTGTAAATCCATTCACGAGATCAAAGCAGAGATTATCTTAATATAACAGAATGACATCCAAACTTTTCAAGGTCTGGCTGTACACGCCACACTGAATCTCCCAGAATAAGTGCTGGCCAGCCTAGAAGTAGAGAAGAAGGAGAAGAGTAAGGGTGGGGACGCGTGGGAAAGAGGGAGGGAAAGGGGGAGAGGAGAGAGAAGTCGTTGGCTTTGCCCAACCATATGTGGTCCAAGGGAAAGGCTGTCTTCCAGGCCAACTGTGCCGTAGTCCATCTGACAGCAATCTCTCTAGTGAAGGCTGATTCCCTAGTCAGAAAAAAAGCCCATACTCTGTCTTTTGTAATTTACTTAAATGGAGAAAACAAATAGGACAATATCCTGTCCTGTCATTGTCCTGTGTACCCAGTAGATGTAGTTCTGATCACACTAATTAATAGCTTTCTGGTTTGTATGCCTCAGACTCTTGTGAAGTAGGTGCGGTGAGTAACCGATTCCTCTGGTCATGCTAAATTGTTACCAGTATCAGGGCTGGAATCAGGACCGTGGTAAACTCTTCCTTCTTTTCAAACTTAGGCTGATCCTGCACAAGTGGTTCCTAATTTTTAATTCAAGGTCCCCTTTAGAAATCCGATGAAAACTAGAAGTACACGTATGCATAGACACCAAAAAACAAAACAAAACAAAACCCTACCATTTCAAGGGATTCGTAGAACTTTAACCTTATCCATGGAATCTCACTTAACAACTTTCCTCCTCAAGAGACCTGCAGTCTGATTTAGTAAAAGATAATAGAAAAAATTATTCATAGAATAATTACAGAATACTATATCGCTTACACACACGTGTTAATACACCACACACACACACACACACACACACACACACACACACACACACACACACAGAGAAATTCCACTCTATGGAGGAAACTGGAGGTCCCTTTTATTTAGATAAGCATAGTGATGGTTTCGGGGTGTAAGCTCGAAGATAGAGATGAACTGCCCTACCCAGTAAAGGAAGGAAAAATGTGAACTGCTAGAGGAGATATCTGGGAGGAAGAATCTCGAGGCTATTGGACTCTGTGAAGAAAACAGAAAAACAGAATCGTGGTAGCACGAGGGCAGAGAAGGTCTGGAGCAGAGACAGGTCCTTGGCAGGATGAGCTAAGTTAGGCTGAGGCAGCACACAACCTCACACCTCAGGGCTTTTAGAGCCTTAACACAATGAAGGTCCCCACAAATCACCCCATGGGCCTGGGCAGCTATCCAGTCAATTGCTGTGGTGACTCAGCAAACCAGTCCACTTCCATCTTTTGTCTCTGCCCTCAAAACCTAAGGGTTTCTCATGATTGTTGTACCTGGGGAAGAGAGAGTCCAGGGTCTCCTATTTGTGATAAACACATTTCACTTCTTTATAGCTTCTTGACTGAAACCAGTCACGAGATCTCACTAAATGCAAGGGGACTGGGATGTAAATATTTCCAAATGTCCAAAGTGAGAGGAAAACCTGATACTAGAGTGTTCCAAAAATGTCTACTACATGGCTTGTCTAATAGAAGAAACCTAGTTTGTTAGCTGGGGGTGTCCATTGTTAAGTTTCTCATCAGTCTCCTCTATGGAATTCTCAATAAAATATGTACTCTTCTCATTCTTCACAGGGACTCAAAGATATACCGAGCTCTGATATCAGTGGGGCACAAAACAGGTACAGAAAGCCCCATCCTGTAGGTACAGAGTATTGACGACAGAGCGCAGTGAGACAGGCAGCTTCCAAGGTAAGAACTGCCTGGCTTCCAACCCAGGCTACATTCTACAGTTCTGAGAAAGGTAAGTGACTTGCTCTTCTGCAAAATGAGTTAGCTGGATTTGATCACTCTAGTGTTAAACTGTACAGTTCTGGCAATAGATGCAAAAGCAATTAAAGAAGAGAGAAATCAATTTAAGGATAAAATTATTTTTGGCAGGTAACCTCATTTTTTAGCTTATCTGACCAATCTGTTACTATGTCTGATGATCACTTCTATTAATTAGGTTTTATTAGGTAAGATATATCAAAAAATCTAATTTTGCCCTTAAATTATAACGCTCAGCATAAAAAATAATCTTTGGTCAAATCAAATGGGATAAGATATTGACTTTGAGTACATTTTGTTATCCAAAAACACATACTAAGATGGGTAGAATTTGGCACAATATATTTCTCTCAACATTTGGTGGATGGATGCATTTAGGATAACTGTATAAAAGGCGATCATACGTCAAGGTCTGTCTGGGATAGTCTCAACAAAATTATGAATAGCTCCTCATTTTATTCCCAAGAGTTTGACTTTGAACAGTAAGTTATATTGCATCTGGTGTATATGTCATGATTTTCAGCAAAAGATTTTTGTGTGCCCACAGCACCAGAACCCTTATTTGCTGCTGTTATAGTCAGACCCCAGATTAACCTAAACCGAATACTGAGGGACACTTACAAGTCATGTAAAATATTTATCTATCTTTTATCTCTCTATTGTTCACTCTAGATAGGTCATTTTCCATGTTGACATCAGCAACTAAAGTAATCCAAGGAGTGACTGTTTTCTCCTGGATCCTTGACGAGAGGAAATCCTCCATGTGAAGTGAACAGTCATTTCTGATTTCTCCAGGGCCAGCAGAAGCCAGTAATAACAAGGGTTATCCTGTTCCATTTCAACATTAGTCTGAACAAAATGCCCGGTACATAGAGCACTGAGAAACACGAACACAGCCTGTACGTTTTTTTTTTTTTTTTTTTTGGTCCTCTGTTATGGAGGAGCTTATACTGTCCCTCAGAATAACACTTTTCTAACTCAAAATGAAAAAAGAAAAAAGAAAAAAAGGTTACACTACCCTCATCAAAGTCTAATATGGATCTCCCAATGACATTCTTATACTTGCTATTTAAAAAGAGTAATTTTAAGTTTGTTTTAGAAGAGTAACCGCCCCTTTTTTTGGTTTAAAAATTCAATTCATTTTATACTTCTCTAATGTTGACTATTTTTTCCCATGGTGCTAATTACCTTGTACTCCTCTAATTCACTCTGCTCCTCAAGGATTGACAATTAGGTGAAGTGAGACCACCAAATGTTAGTGATAACAACTTTAAACTGATGGCAAACTAGTATTGCCAACAGTAAAAATTTGTATCACCTCTATATTTTGCTCCCCTAAATCTCATGGGTTAGACCTGCAGGATTCTACAGATATTGACATCTGGTCTCCCTCCCAGACTCTTGGTTGCTTTATTTCATAGCTACATGGGTTACTTATTTTAGCATGAGCCTAATATAATGGTCAAAAAAGGTAGTGATGTTTCAGTTATACCCTTAAGTCAATAAAAATCTAAGGTGGGGGCAACTATTAGCCACTCAGTAAATTTCACAATAATTCAAAAGCAAAATTGCCCTAGTTGGTTTTTTTTAATATCATACATTGCTGATGATTTTCTGTACAGTATGGAAAAGCTTCATTTACAGACCTTTAAGTTAGAGTTTGATACACTTCTGTTTAATACTGAGTTTGTTCCACGTGGATCATGAAGGTTTCTAAGCTAAGTACCACTGAATGCAGGAAAAGGTACAGTGATTCCAGGAGGAAAGCCATGGGCAGTTTTCAGAGGCATGAAAGGACTTGGGCTTCCTCCTTCCCTGACTCCCAAAGTCAATAGATACAAAAGGTAGAAGGGAGCCTGAGACATTTGTAATTAATTGGGCAGTTGGTGGTAGGTCTGTTATTCCAGACAGCACATTATTTTATCTATAAATATTTGTCTATATCTCTAAAAAAAGAGAATTCTTTTAAACTTAACCACAATTTCATAATTATACCTTAAAAATGACAATACTTTGTAAAGTCTATCAAACTTCCTAATAGACTCATTAAAATTTTTAATTTTTAGGTTAATTTTTTGAAATCCAAGTAAGGATCTTACAGTGCAATTAAGCAGTGTCGTATAAATTAAATCTCTCTCTCTCTCCTTGCGAATTATTTGTTAATAAAAAGGAAGTTATTCACATTCTGTAGAGGATCTTACACTCCAAATTTTGTTAATTGCATTCTGTGGTGTCGTTTAACATGCTCATCAACTTAATATTTAACATTCATCAACTCTTTGGTTAAAATTAGGTACAATTTACATAGAAAAGGTGGCTAAATGCTTGTTTAGTCCTTTTATTTATCTGCTTATGATCATGTTTTAGGAACTGAAATTGACCCCCAAATTCCTTATTCTCAGTCCAGGGTTCTTCCTAACACACCTGCAGGCATCCATTAGCTTGTACTTACCTCTTATTCATTGTTTGGACTTCATACATAGAGTGACTCTGGGCAGTATCTTAAAGAATATAATTTAAGGGAGAGAATAGAATTGTATGCTGAGCCATCATAAAACAGTTCTTCACACTGGGACATAATGAGTTAACAGTGAAAAACTCCCAATGACCCTGTCAATGATTTCTCCTCGCCTTACAATAAGGTACTGAGCTACACCCAGTAGCAGTCTGAGTAACACTCCTGAAAAGAGTGTGTTGCTCACAGTAATATTAGCTGTTTAACTCTGGTGCATTTTTTTCTAGACATTATTTCATAAAATATGAACTCCTCAGTTAATGAGTTTGTGTTTTGTTCTGACAATTTCTTTCTAAAATATGCCTGCAGAAAAATAGAGCTGAGGCTCTCAGGCTCCAGGACTTGGACATAACATAGTTCACATGTGAAAATCTCTGATTAAAGTCTATAAATTCTAGTAGAGGTTGATTTTATGATTTAAAGACAGATCTTATTTATGTCCTAGCTACACAAGTGGGAGTAAACCAATACTTGTCTTTGCTGTTAACTGCTTATTTGTTTTGCTAACTTGTTTGTTTTAAATTTTGTCAGTATATTAACCCTGTAGAAGTTTGAAAAAAAAAGAGCTTGGAATTTATACAATTAATATTGTCTATGGATAACCACAGGGATATTGAAACTTTTGAAATATATTTTGGAAAGCTCTCACTTGGCCTCAGCCATGTTAATCAACAAAACTAAACTAATACTATCCTAGTCCTTTTCAGTTGCTGTTTCCTTGACAAAATTACAGGATCCTGTGTTGAACGACCTGAGTTCTGGCCCTGGTGTTTACTAACTCTGGGACTATGAGAAGGTTACTTTTACTCATGATACTGTTGGGAGACAGTTGTCCTGAGTTTCTGTGTGTCTTGTGAGTAGAGGCACTAGTGGCCTTTGTTGGGCCTTGAAAAGATGACCTTTCCAAGTACATTTGCAAACAGCCTTGGAAGTTAGTCTTTTTTTTTTTTTTTCTTTCGGTGGGGTTGGGTAATTAGGTTTATTTATTCTTAAAGGAGGTACTAGGGATTGAACCCAGGACCTCATGCATGTTAAAGCATGTGCTCTACCACTTGAGCTATACCCTTCCCGAGCCTTGGAAGTTAGGAGAGTCTTCCCCTAGAGCAGAGGGTAAGTTTGTCTATTCTCCAGTATGACGTTGTTATCCTCTGGGCAAAAGTTGGGCAGGCTGCTGTGCAACCCATTCTAATTTTTTTTTTTTATTGAAGTGTAGTCAGTTTATAATGTGTCAATTTCTGGTGTGCAGCATGTTTCAGTCGTACATATACATACATATATTCCTTTTCACATTCTTTTTCATTATAGGATATTAAATATATTTCCCTATGCTATACAGTATAAGCATGTTGTTTATCTATTTTATATGTAGCAATTAGTATCTGCAAATCTCAAACTCCCAATTTATCCCTTCCCACTCCCTTCCCCCCACCCTGCCCCCACCGGTAACCATAAGTTTGTTTTCTATGTCTGTGTGTCTTCTGTTTGGTAAATAAGTTCATTTGTGTCTTTTTTAAAAAAATTCCACATATAGGGGATACCATATGGTATTTTCTTTTTCTGGCTTACTTCACTTAGAATGATGATCTCCAGGTCCATCCAGGCTCTGCAACCCATTATAAAATAGTAGGATTCCCTAAGCTTGGGGCTGCTCAGCTGTGACAAAATGCATTGCCTCGTGTGCGCGGCACATCCCCCTCCTTGGCACCATGAAGGCTCAGCCATGTACATCTCAGTATTGTCTAAAGTAGCTGCATGATGTAAACGTGAGCTTATGCTTCTTGCTGTGTCGTGAGAATTGTTTTCTTTCTGACCCTGGCGTCTTAGAATTTCTGCCAGTTTCCATGATACAGTAGCAGGTTGACTTGCTAGCTTGCAAATAGAGTAAAATCTTGACAGTTCTTAACAGATCATATAATTTGCTTATCTTTAGAATTAAGTGGTTGGCCTGTGAATTGGTTTAAATTTATTTTTTAGTTCTGATTCAATGCAGAAAAGAGTCTTGTTTCATGTTCTCAAGGGCTTACAATCTTTCTGAGGCTGAAATGTGTAAAGAAGTGTTGCAGACTCTGTACCTTCAGCCCAGGTGGCCATGTCTATGATCTGGTTGGAGAGCTGAATGGGCTGGAAGGTGAGAGTAAAGGGCAACTCCCTGAAGTCATGTGTTTGTCCTGTTGTCTGTCAGAAATGAAGAGAATGGAGATTGTTATCTGCTGTGACTGAGAAGACTGGAAAAATAAAGATAACCCCCATGGTATGGAATCTGATCTCAGGGGGCAGAGGGGCTACAAGAATTATTTTCATGAAAAACCCTTGAGATATGGGAACACAAGCAGAGCTGTTGACGTCTCCAGTAACACAGCATAAAATTGGTTGGGAGAGATGAGAAGCCTTCTCACTTCTGCACAGCCTTCTCCTCAGCACCACCCAGGCTCAGCCTGGTACATCACGGTGTTGTCTAGAGTAGCTGCATCAGAGCAGCAGCAGAGGCCATTCTGCTACAGGAGAGCAACATTCACGATGGACACAGTAATCCTGGTGTCAGCCTGGTGGGGGACAGTGGATGTCACTGTAGAACCAGCTTCCAAGTACATGTGAAGCAACCCTGGGTATTACTAGCAATGTTTGACAGGCAAGGCCCAGGGTACTAAGTTACTACTTGCGCAGGTTGGGACAAAACCTAAAACAAATTTGGTCATTATAATTCCTTTGTACCCATTATCAGCCATTTGTACCCATGACTAGTGAGGCATGAGGAAACTCAGATTACACAGTAAATACAATGAAATACAATATGATGTAACAAAGTTCAATGTTATGGAAACACAGAACAGAAAATGTTTGGGCTAGATCTTGAGGGACAAACACGCTTTTGCTAAGTAGCCAGTAAAGTAACCAGAATCCTTCATGGAGAAAAGAATTGCAAAGTCATAAACACTGGATTACAAATTTCAAATTGAATTTTTAAATTTTGGTTTTCAAGAACCAAATTATCAACATTTTCAAGGTTTGATTATAAATACCCAACCAACAGCAAACAGAAAATGTTCAGAAGATACATTTTACACATACAAATCCAAATTTCTCACCTCAAAAAATTATCTACAGTGATAGTGCTCCATGCTTTGCAAACTCAAATCCTGTTGCTAAAATAATTTTTCAATTACATTCTTGGGTAGTATTGGTCCCTAATTTACATATGTGTGTGTGTGTATAGATTCATTCTGTTCCAGTTTACCAATAAATACAGTCTTCAGTTTTTTTCCCCAAAATGCCACATATCACCTTAATACTTTTTTAGTGTTTAGCCAGTAATTGATTTAAATAAAATGCAATATGTACATAATTCTTTAAGGATATAATTCCTTACCTATAAACTATTCACCTCCATGTTCAACTTCTAATCATCAGCCAAGGCCAGTTAGGACAGTTTGAAGGAATGAATAATTGAAGACCCCTATGCTTATGCAGATGTTTGAAAGCAATAGGAGAAATATCTCTAAATGGCTTGTTCATTGTTTTTGATAGGGAATATGGTGTGGATAAAAAATGCTTTGGCTGGTCTTTGTGGCTTGATGTCTTAAATTTTTTGTCTCATAGTGATTAAAAACATCAAAAACAATATAGCCTAGAGAAGTGAGGCAATACTAAGTTTGGAAAGTTCTAACAGTTTTCTTTTGATTTCCCATATCTTCTTTGATTTTTTATTTGGAGGTTTGCAGTCTCATGTGTTTACTATAGGTGTCACAACATTATCTGGTAAGTAATCTAATAAATTATACCTTAAATTATATTATTTAAAATACTTTTGATATATTAAATCACCCTTTTTAATCGAAATGAATAATTTTATTTCCTAAAAAGTGATGTGACTTTAAAACTAGCTAGTACAAAATATCCAGCAGCACAAGATTTGTCTTTTTAGTGAGACTAGTGATCTGTTATACCCAGTATTCTATCTTTGACATTGACATCATAGTTGTTTTGCAACCAACTACTCTGTTGCTCTCCATGACACCATAATTCAAGGTAAGATACATGTGGAATGTGTCAACAATATCACCCATTCCACATGCTCTTCTTACCATGTGGCTTTGACACTCCTCCCTTTAATAGGTAAGGTCTATGTTTATTTGTCTTGAGTCTGGTCAAGCTCCTGAAAACAGGGAATGCAGTTACTTTGCTGTGAGGAAACCGAGGCAGCCACACTGAGAGGTCCAGCTGAAGTTTCACTGACAGCTAACATCCATACACCAAACATGTGATAAATGAGCCTCTAGACAACGGTAATCTAGCACTCTCAAAACATATCTGTCCTTCCTTACTGAGAACTCAGACATGGAACAAAGTCAAGTCATTCCCACTGAACCCTTTTAAAATTCCTGACCCACAGAAACCATGAGCATAATAAAATTTTTATTTTAAGCCACTAACTTCAAAATTGTTTATTATGCAGCCATAGTAACTGGAACAATATATTGCCCCTAACATCCTAATTTCCCTTTAATAACTCATGTCCAATCAATCTGCTTTATTATGCATTAACACTTTTTCAGTGTTTGAATTTTTGACTTGTATGACATGTACTAAAAGATACTTCCGTTAATTTGACCTAAATTCTTTTTCATGGCTGTAGCCAAATTTTGCAATAATCCTAAGTAAGAACATCCAGAGCAGAGACAACCGCAAGGACAAAACCCCGAAAGTTTGGGGAGTTAGAGGAACTAAAAACAGATATGGCTAGAGTGTAAGGAGAGAAGAAAAAAATGATAAAGTTGTGTCAGAGACATCTCTTATCTTTTGGAGCTAAACAGGCCATGAAGAGGAGTCTGGATTTTATTCTGAGAACTCTAGGATGTTTTATGCAAGATAGTCCTGTGCTTTGGTTCACATTGATTAAGGTCACTGGATCATGGAGAGTGGTTTGTAGCCTTCAGCAGAAGCAACGCAGCAAATCAGAGAGCTGAGGCAGGAGGGCAGGCAGAGACAAGGGGCCTGAGTAAGGGTAGAAGCAGATCTGGAGCAAAGGACAAATATTTGGGGTAGATTTTGGAGACAGAAATGACAGGAACGTGACATATTTCATGACTGGGTTTGAGACAAGGAAATGAATTAAGGATTACACCTAGCTATGTGGCTGCAGTAACTGAATGGATTGGGAGGAAAGAAATTAAACTGAGAAAAGGATACAGCAATGGAAGAGGTTTGAGGTAGGTGTACAGAGTTAAGTTTAAGAAATTTTTGTCAGTTCTGCTTTTAAGTCCTATTGAAAACAACCAGGCAAACAGACAAGCATCGTGGTACAAGCTAGTGGGTTGATTTGGTCAAATTCCAGTGAATGCAGAAAGAAGGAAATATACTTTTGTTTTCTTTTCATATTCTTTTTCACCATAAGTTACTACAAGATATTGAACACAGTTCCCTGTGCTGTGTGTGTATACAGTGTGAACAAATATACATATACATATACAAACAAATATATATATATATATACACACACATACATATATATATATACACACATACACACGCACATACACCCACACACATACATACATACACTTTCTGTGTAATAATCATTTTAGGACCAGCTGCACTTTTCCAGATAGGTTATATTTATTGTTCTAGTTTCTCTAACATAAATGGGCTTTATGAGTAGACTAAATTAAAGTACTATTATTCCAATATTTTTATCTGTTTTATGCCTCAGGTTTCATTGACTGGACCTCCTTTCTCTACCACACAGTGGTAGCATGAATAATAAAACGTATATAATGTGCCATAATCTTAGAACAATATAAATATCAATGCTTATATGATTTACATTTGTATTACATAAAGGCTGATTACCTACCAGGAGCCTGTGGCTGATTCAGAACACTCTTGGGAGGGAATGTTGAAGTTTCTAAGGTCAGAAGCCCTGGCAGGTAATAAAACTGTAGACAGTGAGGAAGTATTTTTTGATATCAGAAAATAGAATATGGGTAACTAATGAACAGGAGCCTCCCCTCTAAAGAATCTTATTCTTGGCATCCTTTTGTTGGAAAAAATTAGATACTTAGGATGTGTCCTTAAGTAATTACTCTTCAGTGAAGAAAAAAATTATGTGTGTAAATAGTTCTCATTGATGTTTAAAAAATAAACAAAGCAAAACCAACAAAAACTAGTGATACTGGTGTGATCTGAGTATTCCTTTCTCTTTCTATGAACACTGTTGCCACACTTTATCAAAAAGAAAGATGTTTAAGGATACTTTCTCCTTAAATGGTTCAATTATCATGTAAGAGAATTTACTCTTAACAATAGATAATGAAACAGTGCCCCCAGATAGATTGTTTCATGTTATATAGTGAATTAGAACTGGTCCGGTTGGCTTACACATCCAAACAAGTGGTTATAGTGTTGATTGTTCTTTTTTTTCCTTTTTTTTTTTTCAATTGAAGTATAGTCAGTTTACAATGCTGTGTCAATTTCTGGTGTACAGCATAATGTTTCAGTCATACATATACATACAGTTACTCCTTTTCCTATTCTTTTTCAGTATAGGTTCCTACAAGATATTGAATATAGTTCCCTGTGCTATATAGTATAAACTTGTTGTTTATCTATTTTACATATAGTAGTTAGTATCTGCAAATCTCAAACTCCCAATTTATCCCTTCCCACCCCTTTCCCCCTGGTGACCATAAGTTTGTTTTCTATGTCTGTGAGTCTGTTTCTGCTTTGAAAATAAGTTCATTTATGTCTTTCATTTTTAGATTCCACATATAAGTGATATCATATGGTATTTTTCTTTCTCTTTCTGGCTTACTTCACTTAGAATGACAGTCTCCTCAAAAAACTAAAAATAGGCTTACCATGTGATCCAGCAATCCCACTCCTGGGCATGTATCTGGAGGGAACTCTAACTCAAAAAGATACGTGCACCGCAATGTTCACAGCAACACTATTTACAATAGCCTCAGCATGAAACAACCTAGTGTTGATTGCTGTTAGACAAACTAGTTGTTTCAATTTTGACTCTATGTATTGTGTGCGTGTGTATGTTTGTGATCATACACATGTGTATGCTGGCAAACGCACAGACATACAAAATTGAAGTGTTTTTTATAAATCAAATACAACACGGCCACATAACTGTTGGGGAGTTAAAAGCATTTTTCTCTAGCCCTGTCCCTCTCACCACTTTGCATTATGAGTTTCCAACTCTAGACTATAAATTGTTGTAGACGGAAACTGTATCTACCTTCACATTTAGTTTAGTTTGGTACCTAGAACATTGTAGGAAGTAAACATTTGTCAAATTGAATGTAATTGCTTCTTCCAACTGCTGCCTCTTTCTTTTCTATTCCTTCACACATCTTGCGAAAGCAGTCTTCTCTCATTCATTATTTAGCCCTGTTTTAGACAATATCCTTCTCATTCTATTGAAACTGTTTACATCTAACAAAAATGAACAATAATCATTTGTTTGCCTAATTCAATAGCTCCTTATTAGTCCTCATCCTGTTTGACCTCCTTGCAATATTTAGCAGAGTTTCTCCACACATTATGTTTGAATTTCCTTTGCCTTTTGTCAGTCTACTTCACCTTTTCCTCTTCCTTTCTCCAAAATCCTTTTCTCTTTGTGTTTACCGTGAAATTCGGTACTAAGGAAGGTCTGTTCTCTTTTCACTCTACCTGCTCTTTCTGAACATTTTCATTCCCTCACAAGGCTTCAGCTCCCAAATCTGTTTTGAAGATGTCTTCAAATCAATGTGCAAGTCTCAACATTATTTTCTGAATATTTTCTTTGCATATTGAGCGTCTCCATTCAGACATAGTATAATACAACTTAAGCTTAAAAACAAACAGTAACAACAACAAAAATGGACTCTGGGTAGCTTAGGCAAAAACAAAGGAAGGAAGGGAGGCTTACTGCAGTGATTACTAGAGAATTTCAGGAGCCTCAAGGGTGGAATGTATGGCTGCCACAGGAGACCAAAGTCCCAAGGGGAAACCAGGAATATCCTTCCTCCATTTGTCACCTGCACCTCTCTCTGAGTATTTATGCTTTCTTTCACCCTGGTAACTAACTTCTTGTACTTTTTAGCCCACATGTTGGGATGTGACAACTGATGTTCACCAAGTTTATATATCCTCAGTTTCAGACATCCAGAGAGGAACCAACTTTGCTTTCTCTGTTTCAATTTAATAATTGGAGGCAAGGACTCTTAGTGGCCCATTCTAGGAAGATATTACCCACCCCAGCCAGTCCATTCTAGCCACAGGAAATTTCCATTGTACAAACGATGGCTGCTTCAAAACCACATGAATGGAGAAGAGAATGTCTCAAGGACAGGAGATGAGTGAAGAGATGAGACATGCTTGGCTAGAATAAATAAGAGGTTTCCATCACAGTGTCCCATTGGCACATTAAACTCTTGTGCCAAACTCATTACTATCCACCAACCCAGCCTGACAGAGAGAAATCTCCAGATCCCTTCAGTAAGTAGATATAATCTTGCCCAGGTGTTCAAAGTGGAAATTGCTGGGTTATCTTTGACTCCATCCTCCACCTATATTCAAGCATTTTCTAGTCTATCAGTTGTAACATTAAGCTGTCCATGGCCTCATGTTTGCCCAACCCCAGTACCACTGTCCTCTCACAGCCTCTTATCGCCTGCCTCCTCGCTAGTCTCTGTGACCCTGTCATTTGCTTCTCCGATCTTGTCCATACTAGACTAGCAAACTATGTCGCGTCACTTCTTTATTTAAAAACCATCACAGCCTGTAGAATAAAGCACAAATGGCCCGTCTTTTATGTCTGGCCCCTCTTCATTCAGAGAAGCCCACCACTATCCATAGATATTCGTAATCTCATAAACTATATTATTTACTCAATCTCTCGCACTTTTGTATATGTCAATTTCTAACCCTGAAATTGCCTTGTCTTCTTGTTTATTTGGCAAAATCTTTCTCATCCTTCTAGATTTACCTCAAGACCCAGTTCAAATATCATCCTCTCTGAAAAACCTGTCTTGACATTTTACATCACCAAGGAAATAATCTTACCTACCTGGTCTTAACTCAGTAAAATACTTTCAGCATCTCTTAGTTTTTCTACAGTTTATTTGCTTTATATATTAGCATTTGGACAGCCCAATGCATTTTATACTTTCCCCTCTCCTAGAACTTCACACAGGGTCTGGTGTGGGGAAATAATTACACGAATATTCACAAATTTTAAAATATGAATATTTTCATTATTCCATGGGCTCCTTTGGGTATGTAAATTGTTAAATTATGAGGAATCTGTTTCCAGTAGGGTGCATTATACGGAATTATTCAACTTAAAAATCGTTACTGAGTTCTTTCTATGTGATCTATGGCACTGCTGAAATAGCGCCCCCACCAAGCAGTTTCCTCTGTAGGGCTGAGAATGACATATAAACAAATAACAGTATTATAAACCAGATTATAAATGCTAGAAGTACAAGAAAGCGCCTATGGTAAAAAAGAGAAAGGAAAGATTAATTTTGGTTGGAAACTGGCTTTACAAATAAAACCACATAAAGCAGAGGGGCACATACTCTCAAATGGCACCCAGAATGGTCAACTAAATGAACACTGTGGTGTTTTTTTTATTATTATTCTGCATGAATGTGGTACATGGTGTACAAATTCCATTCTCTAAGTACTAAATTATTTTTGTTAATTTACAACCACAGTCATGATTTATAATGCCTATAAAACCCACCCTAAAACAAATATTCTCAAACACACAAACACTTACTTACACATGCACGATTGCCAACGGTGGTAATTTCACTGGCAGAGCTTTCAGCTCTACATTTGAGTTAAAGGCGAAGATTAACATGTGTTAAAGTGAGGGTTTGCTAAGGCTTAACTATGGGTGTTAGATTTCCTATATAAAGCAGTTAGTCAAATACTAAGCCAAGACAAAAGTGTTTGTTCTTCACTTTGGCTTCCAACCCCAGGCATCATGTATTTAAGAGCAAGCTTAAAGGCAAGCCTTTGGAGAATACAGCATAATGTTGGCAAGCAAGTCATTCCCAATTAAGCAAACCAAATCTTGAGACCAAAACTATAATAAGTGGTCAGAGAACTTAAGAGAAGCTCAATGTGTGATGACGCCTTATTTTTCTCATTTCATTGCTGTCTTCCCTGTCTCTCATTAAGAATTAGCATTAGATGCTTTGTGGGATCAGATCAGAAGTGCACAGAGGATTTAGGCCTGCTGTAAGAGCACTTGCCTTACAGCCTCCTTGGGCTTGGTAGCAGCTGTCCGAATAAGCAATCCTTGTGATTTTAGGAAAAATTAAGGAAGGTCTAGTGGTGACCTCAACTACCAGAGGCCTTAATGCACATATCAATTCATGTAATAAACATTACTTCAGGGAACAGAGAGAATAACGTCTTCACATTTACTAGAGACAGTTTAGCTGGCTAGACTTGGAAATTGTTTCATTTTCCTTTAAAAAGAACAAAAAATACATCTTTTCAGGCTGTCACAATTGGCTACCGAAATAAATAAATCCATGAGATTGACTTTTCCATCAAACGTTTGATAAATGACACTTCAATTTCTTATTCAAATTCCTCATTGTTGGGCTCTACTATTTTCATTTGTATTATTTTGAAAATGCGTTTTTAGTTCATACATATTGAATGAGTGACTAATAATATACAGATACATTCCTAAGTGCTTTTATTCTTGATTATTTATGACATCTATTTTTTATTCATCTGGCAAAGTAAGGAGCTCTGGGGAGCAAAATGACCTTTTTATCCATGATCGGGGAAACGATGGAAATGTGTTTTATTTGAGTAATCTCTCTGTTGACCAGGATTCTATCAAAGATCATCCCAGACGAATAACTGTTATTTGGCCAGACACACCAGGACAGATAGCGGTCAGTGTCTGTTTTGATTAGTCAGTGCCCGGATGAATAGTTACAGTTAATAGTTACAATTACAATTATGGGTATACATATATGAAAGTTACTTGCCTCACATTATACTGTGCCTTTTCATTTTTTTAGGTAAACTCACTTTCAAGGCCAACGAAAGAACACTTGGAAGTGATCCTCATGTTACTTTGGGCACTAATAGCTTTCACTTTTTGTGCCTGCTTCTCTACCCCTGCCCCCATGGCATTACCCACCCTGTCATTCTGATATGTGTTCTTTCCTCTTTCAGTTCTCAGAAGCAGACTTCATATGACATTTATTTCACTTAATCTGGCCAAAAAAAAAAAAAAAAAGAAAGAAAGAAAGAAAGAAAGAAAACCTCAGTGTATTTTTTCACATTTCACATTTTAAAAAATTATGTATTTGCCACCCTCAACAAAGATTCGGATGCCAGGAAGCTGTAGGCAATGTGGTGTGTTTGGTTAGTTATTCAATCCGTGTACATTGAGGCTCTACTCTGAGCTCGGAACAACCAGAAATATGATGACAAGTTGAAAGAGACAGATTGGGGCCTATCAGCTGGGTTATGGTAGAATCTTGAGTTATCGAGTTAACTCACTCTACTAGGAGCTCTGATTGGCCTATTTGGGGAAACCAGGAAATGTTGGCTGTAATCCTGCCTTCAATAATCTTCACATTTAAGACTTTTTTTCCCTTCACCTTTATACCTCTTCATAGGATGGTAAGTCTGATGGCAGCCTATTATGTCATTTCTCAATGCAGTACTTTATCTGATGTCAACTCTTACTTAGTATGTAAGTAATTCTGCAGTTCATTAATAAAAAGCACCCAGAATATGAATTCTCACAGTAAAATCATCAATGTCATCTCTGCTTTACAGATGAAGTCACTCACAGCCCAGAGACTTGATAACCTTCCCAAGGTCTCACATCTGTTAGCAGCAGACCTGACATTCTTATCCTAATTCTATCAGAAACTTGACTGCAATGAGTCAAAATTAATATTCAAGGACCATATTTTGGTCTATTTGGTTCATATTAATTAAGCTATTATTAATTAATTGATTAAACTAATATTGATAAGTTTACTCTTTCATAGTTAACATACATTTCATTAATTTGTATAAAGTTGTCCAGTTCCTAGGATTGCATGGCTGCGATGCTCTAACAGTCAAGGGAATGAGATTTACTTACTGTTGTACTCCATGCTCATAATACTTGTTGTCTAGATATAAGCAAATATGTACACTTCTATGTAACGGGACTCAGAGAAGACAAGATGGAATGAAACTTGGTAATTAAAAATTCTACATCTATTTCCAAAAATATTGATTTTAAAAATCTGTACTTTAAACCATAAGAAGCAAAATGACTGATGTCAAATATTTAATTTTCCTCCAGAATTAGAATTTTAAGTCAGTGGCTGTTTTCAGAGTGAATGCTGGTTCCTGTTGCTTACCAGACTACGCAAATGGATTCGTTATACTACCTACTTTTGTTTTATTAATGACTTACTATCCTTTGGCCAGAAAATGCAATGCTTTGTGTTAGAATAACAAACAGAAGAGGAACTGGTTTCAACCACTGTATGATTGCTTAAAACATTATAATTAACCATACTACATTTGTTCTCATATACAAAAATAATAGAAAGGACAGCTAGTGACACCTCAGAGGAACAAATAATTCAAAACTGAATGCAAGTGTAAGTAGTCTGACTACAAAGGAAACAGCATCTAGTGCTTGCTTGAGAATATTTAGCCTCTGGATTGTAGGGGAGCACCAAAGGTAAGAGGGACCACAAGCAAATAATATTGTAGGATTCTATTGTTTTTCTTTTAATAGACTTCTCATATACCCTCTGCCCCACACATGCATAGCCTCCCCCATTACGAACATCTCCCACCAGAGTGGTACATTTGTTACAGTTAATAAACCTATACTGATGTACCATTATCACTCAAAATCCATAGTTTACTTTAGGGTTCACTCCTTGTGTTGTACATTCTATGGGTTCAGACAAATATGTAATGACAGGTATCTACCATTACAGTAACATACAGAGTATTTTCACTGCCCTACGAATCTTCTGTGCTCCACCTCTTCATCTCTCCTCACCCCAACTCCTGGCAACCACTGGTCAATTTACTGTCTCCGTAGTTTTGCCTTTCCAAAATGTTGTACAGCTGGAATCATGTAGTATATAACTCTTCATATTGGCTTATTTCACTTACTAATATGCATTTAAGTTTACTTCATGTCTTTTCATGTCTTGCTGATGCCTTTCTGTTTAGCTCTGAATATATTCCATTGTCTGGATGCACCATGGTTTATTTATCCATTCACCTGCTGAAGGATACCTTAGATGCTTTCAAGTTTTGGCAATTACCAATAAAGCTTTGATAAACATTCCTGTGCAGGTTTTTATGTGGACGTAAGTTTTCAACTCCTTTGGATAAATACTAAAGGAGCATGATTGATGGATGGGACTCTTGTTTTTAACCAATGGGATTTAGATGGTCAGTGGGAAAAAACTCATAGTTTACAGAGGTTTCATTCTTCACTATTTCTATAAAATTTTAGGGAAAAAGTGTTGTGTCTCAATTCTCAAGCGATCTGCCTGAAAGTCATAAGTAATATTTGTAGCTGAGCCTACCTGCCAGAGGTTTGCCATCTGTCATTTTTCTGTAGAATCCTGCCTGTATCTCGCAAGTCAGGGCTTCTGATATGGTGCTTCCTGTGACTGTGCTTACTGAGGACTGCATTCTGTGCTTCTTCCTTTTCCCATGTCATCTATGTGTGTTACAATGAGACCAAAATATGTGCTCTTCTAATTACTAGATCAGTAAACACTATTATTCTCCAACACTATTATCACTGTTTTAAACCACTAAAGAAATTATTTTAATTTGTATTTTAAAGATAGAACAATAAAATTGTTCTATTACCAAAAAATTAATTTCTATATCCTTTTCATTTATAATAAATAATGAATAAGATAGTCAAATGTTTGCAAACATGTAATTTGTGTATTGACAAAATGCAGCTTTGAGTTTCTATGAGATTCAGCATATCTGATCAAATGATTAATGAGAAATAAATCATTTTATAACTTCTCTAGGATTTCAGAGATGATTATATTTAACCTCTTTTTTCTTTTAATTCAAGAAGTAATTTAGATCTGAACTGGTGTATATAAAGTAAAATGTGATAAAAAAAAGAAAGTTGTTACGTAGTGAAGACCTTTTCACAAAGAACACTTTTGTGAACTCTTACTGTTTAAGATTTATGGTAATACACGTCTATGGTAATCCGTAGAATTCTACAGGTTGATACGCTGATGAGTTAAGCTCCTAATGTATATTAAAGATATAAGGTTCTGAGACTTCAGTATTTCAAAGTGAATTCATGAAGATGGCTCAACAGAATTTCAGACCAGCAAGAGTTTTCCTTTATTAATTCATTAATCCATTATTTCACTATATTTTGTTGTGTTAAGCACAGGGATTGCAAAATCCTGCCCACGTTAAGATATGTCAGTTTGGACTCTCACTTAGACTATTGCAACAAACCTCTAACTGGACTCCTTGTTTCTGTGCCTTCTCACTCGGCTCTATTTTTCCCATTGAAGCCAAACTGATTTTTCTAAAATCTGGTTTTTACAATTCTACTCAAACCCTTAACCAGAAAATGGCATCCTGTTGAATTTAAGATACAATGTAAAACCCTTAATCTGGCCTTCTAGGTTCTTTATGGTCTGACCCTGCTTCCTCCAGCCTCACTACCACGTGGTCTCCCTCTGCACACTAAGCCACAGCTTCTGGTTGTGGGCACCGGCTCTTCCACTCTTTGAGCCTTTGTTTTTGCCTGACATGCTCACCTTCACATTCTCAGCTGCCAACTCCTACTTATCATAAACTCTCAGCTGACAGACACTTCATCAAAGCATCATTCCCTTAATTAGATCATGTCTTTCATATTTACAATAGTGCCTACAGGATTTAGCATAATGCCTGGCATAAAACATGGACTCAAAAATTAATTAATGCTTGATTAGAGCGTGTGAATGCTCTAATGGTACCTTGACCAATGCAAGCTTCTCCTTTAAAAAAAATTAAAAGTAATTTACCGATCTTTAGTCTGCGTGTCCAATTTCTAAGTTGAAATGCATGAAGATGACTAAAAGAGGGGACTTTTGGAAAGACTAATATAAAGATCTTACAACCTAGAGAAGGTGAATGTAAAAGCAAAAGAGGAAAAAAATTTTTTAAAATTATTAGAAAAATAAGTTAAAATGAGGGAAAGTGGAGTATCAACTTTATTTTAACAGCTATTCTTGTAAATCTCTGCATTTTCAGTGTTATTTTTTAATACCCTGGATTTTTCTGGCAAGTAGACTGTCTTTCCTTCCAAAACATCACACAGGAAATGCCTTTCATTGTATACTCCAGGGTTTCCAGGTCCAAGGCTTTCATTAGTCTCAGCAGTTATATACCCAAATTTACCCTCTAGGTTCTAAGATCAGTATAGGATCAGAGATGCTCCTGCCCATGTGAATTCATTTATTACTTAATCCTGAATCCATTTTACTTCTTCATTAAAAGTTTCATTCTTCTGAAACTTGAGAATCAAGGCACTTTCTACTCATGTTACATGTCATGGAAATTTACACTAAAAACATTAAGTTAAAAAACCAAATTTATGTAGGTGTACAAAGTGTGATGTGTTTCCTAAGGCTGATCTGAATTAAAAGTACTCTAGCTTTGAAATAAATACAAAAATATGACTTCTAATTGTACAGGAACAATTTTAACAGAATACCAAATCAATTTGAACCATTATATTAAAATATGTAATTTTATTTTCCAGATGAATGAATAAAAACTACTTTGTTATCTCACTTATAGTTACCTTAAAATTCAGCTGCTTTTGGTACTGCGATCCCAAATCAAAGTTAAAAACGTATTTTTCTGAGTATTGCATTTAAAGATTACCAAAATGATATTTTAATAGGAACACAATTAACATCTCATAAGAAATTAATACAAATGTGTCTGTTCTGTCGTTATAATTCACTAAAGTCATAAAGTAATACTACTTTAAATTATTTAATTACTATTTAAATTATTTAATTGTTTTTCCTTAAGGATTTATTTAAATATGTATACTTTTCACTGCAGCAGATGAAAGAACATAATTCTTATTCCCCAAAATGTCACTTCACTGCACAACAGAGGTGAAGTACCAAAAAGACCCCCTTCCCCCCAAAAGTAGATGAATATTGTACAACTTTTTAAAAATGTATATATACGTATAATTGGAAAGTGATAGGGAATGGTGCTCAAGAGGAGATATGTAGAAAAAATAAAAAACTCTAAAATAATAATTAAAGAGCTTTATTATTTAACTCTGAAAAAATGTTGAGGTTTTTAATAGCAAAGAAAAATCTAGCAGAGAAAAGTCTTGTTTTCTTTTCAGCATTGGCTTTGACTGTGAAAATAGTCAATGTCTTTGATGTCTTCAGGGACCACTGTTCAAAATGTAAGACTGTCAAATATATCATTAAATAAAGATATTTAGGGAAAAGAACATCCTATTCAGTTACATTATATATATTCAATTTCAATTTGCATAGTGAAATACATTGAAATCCTAACCCTCAATGTGATGGTATTAGGAAGTGGGCTCAGTGTGATGGTATTAGAGGGTGGCCTTTGGAAGGAAAGTAGGTGATGAAAGTGAAACGTTCATGAATGGGGTAGTATCCTTATAAAAGGGACACCAGAAAGCCCTCTTGCCCTTTTCCCCATGTGAGGATACAACGAGAAGTCAGACCTCTGCAACCTTGTGAAAGAGAGCCCTCACCAGAAGCTGACCACACTGGCACTGTGATCTCAAACTTCCAGCCTCCAGCCTCCAGAACTTTAAGATCAACTTTTGTTGCTTAAAAGCCACCTAGTCTATGGTACTTTTTATAGCAGCCCAACTTGACTAAGACACCATCATGCATTATTCCCTTTTCATATGAAGAAAAGCTACTGTTTCTTGAAATTGCCTCTCATACTAAATTCTCTGTGTCTTATAGTTTACCAGGTATTTCTTAGAGTATCTAGCTAGACAATCATACTTACTGCAAATAATTTTAATTATATTTTCTCTTCTAGTTTTTATGCCACTCTTCTCTTTTGTAATTAAATGTAACATTCTACCAGGATGACATTAAATTTCATGATAATATTGATGGAAGTACTCCTAGTATTTTATAGTTAAGCATGATTCTATATTTCTTAGAAATACATTTTTGCCATGTTAAAAAATACTCATTTTTGTTAATTAAAAGTTTCTACCAGGAAGAAAGTTGAATTCTATCAAAAACCTTTTTATTTGAAATCTTTGGTGGGAGGTAATGAAGAAAATTAATAGATTTCCAGATATTAGTTATCATTGCCTTCCTAAGATCAAATACAATTGGCTGGGGTATATAGCTCAATTAATATGCTGCTACATTCTATCTGGGATTAATTTCTTTAACATTTCCGTTACTATATATAAGAAGAACTACTTTGAAATTTTTTCAGTACCTAACAGAATGTTAACATTGACATTTTTGACAAAGCACTAAGATAAAATATAATGTACTAGACATTCCTATATTCCAAAGTAGGTGTTATACCTCATGTAAGATTTGTAGTAAAAACATCCCTAAGCTGGCAACACAACTCTTAAAGCCCTATATCTCCTTGAGGAATATAAATGATTGAGAGTTGATATCAGAGAGAAAGTTCTGTAAAAAAAATAATATTTTGAGAGCATTAGCAATGTGTTGGGAATCTCAGTCCCAGAGCAGGAAAGACTTGGGCAGTGTCTGGTTCTTGTGGTGAAAGGAATTTTAAAGAAGCTACTTAAAAAGCTTTAGTTGTGTTTCCTCCAAATTTGTAACTCATCCCTGAAAAAGCTCAAGTGATCCTTGAATGAAGGCTGAAACTGGGAAGTTACTTCTTTCTCTCCAAAAGTGAGTCAAATGTGGATTAATCATGGTGACCATATATGTCCCAAGTAGAAGTGTCATCCTGGGATTATTTTAAGTATGCCCCATCCAAGAAGGCTTGCCTCTTTAGGGCGAGAAGTATCAGCTGGCAAGGATACAGGGTATTCATCCCAGAAGAAGATCCTCTATGAGTGGAGATAGACCTGACAAAGCAAAGGCCCTATCCATGGTACAGGAGTTGTAGAAAAAGGTACTCAACAGAGAATTCTTAAGAAACGCCCCCAAAGTGCCCAATAAGTGGAAAAAAAAAAAAAAACTTTAAATATCTGTAATTTCTAGAAATCACATGGAGATATCTCAGATAGGTAGAAAAAGTCAAATATGAGCTTTCCTACTAGCCTTACCTCTTCTCTCACACTTAAGTCTTCTCTCGTTTCCACCCTACCTACTTTGACTCTGATGGTGTTGGATTAAGAGATTTTAAGTGGAACAAGAAGTTAATGAGAAAGAAAGAAAAAGAACTAAACACCTGCCTTCTCCTTTAAATAGTCAGCCCAAAGAAAGCCCCAGCTGGAAGGGAAAGAATAAGATTTAACTTAAATTGACTTCAAAATGTTGATAATTACACCAGACTGGATGTTTAAAAGATCTGCAATTTAAAGGAATGGTCAGAAAGTAATGGCATCTAGTTCTACTTTTTCTTCCAGAAGCATAGAAAGGACAGTGCTCACTTTAAGCAGGTTTAAAAGAATGATGAGAGTCAAAAGTACATTTGCTTTTTTAATTACATACTAAGAGTTCTTCGTGTTCAATGTACAGTTAGATATTGGTTTTGTATCCATAAAATGCAGTCTCCAAGAGAGCATTTAGAAGTTTTTCTTCTTTCTTGGAGCTTTAGAAGAGTTTTTATAGACACCTAAACCACCTTTGTGGGATCACAGGGGATAATTGCCTATTTACTTTTCTTCTCTCCTTAGAAATCATTTTTTGAGGAGACCCAGAAACTTATGTGATCTATTTATTGTTCAGAGACCTCTGTCTTCTTGACCCTCGTTGTAATATCTTAACTTTGCTATTATTACTCACCTTCCAAAGACCACCAGAAAAGCATGGTGGTCAACTAAAATTAAATTCATTATACCTATTCTATTAAGGGAAAACTTTACCTTGACAGAGTCTTAGAGGTATCTGAGAGGCGAACATCAAGAGAAATAAATGTAGTAGTGTATATTTGCTAATCCCAAACTTCTAATTTATCCCTTTCTCCCCACCGTTCCCCTTTGGTAACCATAAGCTTGTTTCCTATATCTTTGAGTCTATTTCTGTTTTGTAAATAAGTTCATTCTTTATTCTTTTTTTTAGATTCCACATGTAAGTGATATCATATGATATTTGTCTTTCTCTGTCTAACTTACTTCACTTAGTATAATAATATCTAGGTCCAAAGGCCTTATTTTTTAATATAAAATAGATAAACAAAAAGGACCTACTCTGTAGCACAGGGAGCTGTGTCCTGTTCACTATCTTGTAATAACCTGTAATAGAAAAGAATCTGAAAAGGAATATATATATATATATATATATATATATATATATATATATATATATATATATATATGTAACTGAATCACTTTGCTATGCACCTGAAATGAACACAACATTGTAAATCAACTATACTTCAATTTTAAAAAAGTTATTTTCAAAACAAATAATAAAAAAGAGAAATACAGGGTTTTAGGGCCTCCATTGTATCACTGTAATTTGCATCTTAAAGGGTAAGAAAACAGCTGTAATCAGGCAAAGTTGATGATTGGTGAGCACAGCAAAGTGAGGGTGAAAGAAGATTTTTTAAGTAGGTCTTGATGAGCCAGCTCTGAGTCAGATTAGTAAACTATCTTAGTTGTTTCACACTATTATCTATCAAGCGTAAATTTTTCCTGAAGCAGTAGCTAAAAATTTTTGGCTTCTTAATATTGTTTAAATGTGACTAAATAAGTATGCTCAATCACAGAATTTTTAAGATCCATACAGAAAAATATGTTTAGTCCCAGTATTATTTAACATAAGTAAAGGACTTGTGTTGGTTCTAGTTCTCAAATTCAGTCCCACAGATTTAACTCATAGAAAAGGAAGTGTTTTGGAGTTACAAGAAGGAGTTATACACCCTTAATGATTATGCCTCATTGAAAGAACACACAGCAACGTCAGGTAGCATGGGATTTGTTTGATTGGTTGCAGATTGACAACTCTCAGTATTCCTGGGATTCATAAATGACTTTAGAAATAGCTTATCATGGCAAAAGATAATACCCTAAGCCTAAGAAACAGACCTTTTCCTTTACTGAGAGTTTTTCCTTCTTACAAAAAGAGAATTTGAGCTCCTTGCCCCCACTGCTTCCATGAAGGGCATCTATTGGGCAGAGTTCTTGCCAAGCTTTTCAGAAATAGTTGCCCACCTGTCCTTTCTGCTCAGCCCACACAATAGCATGAGAATAAAAAGATGAAAAAGGAAAAAAAGTAAGAGAAAGAAATAAAATAGTTCACCAGAAGTATAAGGAAATCATCTCATTAAATTATGAAATCTAAATCGCAGTTCAGTGTTTTCTGGAATAAAATAAAAATCACAGACTTTTCATCAAGACAGAAACAGAAGGCTACCACCACTGAGTCTGTCATGTAAACTTTCACCTTGATGTTTTGATCATACTATGTCTCTGGCACATGCCCCCATTTCTGATCCAAGTAGCTGGTTCAGGGGAGCCATTTTTCTTTCACCTACAATGCCAAAGCTGGAGCCATAACATCTAATAAAGAATCAGCTGATATCGTGTTCTACAGAATGTTTCTGGGAAATTGAGACGTCAGGACCCAGTCTGTTTAGTGTAAGTTTCCAAAGGAATTTATGTATCTATTCTGGATTGCAAAAACTGCCATTCTGGAAATTTGCCATGAATTGTCCAGTAGCACATTATCCACAAGGTCTGAATGAAGACACACTTAATGTATGTGAGACCCAGATGCTAAATTCTACTCAAAACTCTGCAAATTAATAAAGCTGAATTACCCTACATTCATAAAAACATATTTAGTTACTTAAACAACATTAATCAACATGAATCTACCATTTGTTGCAAATGTTATTTAAAGCAATTTAAAGGCATAATTTTAAGTGCAATTTAATATTTATCTCAAATCATTTTTATCTTCTTAAACTTCTTATCCTTAATAAGTCATGGGGGAATGTCATAGCTCAAGTGGTAGAGCGCATGCTCAGCACCCAAGAGGTCCCAGGTTCAATCCCCAGTACCTCCTCCAAGTGGAAATCAATGAAGAAACCTAATTACCTCCCCCTCAGAAATCAAACAATACAAGCAAAATGTGTGCTTTCATTTGCTCCACAAATCTGTCTCATCCTAAATAACAAGTCAGATTACAAAGATGCACCTGGTAATCTGTCCAGTCATCCAGCACAGAGTTTCATAATACTTTGGGGCTGGATAATTTTCTGTTGTAGGGGGCTGTCCTATGCATTGTAGGATATTTAGGAACCCAGGGGAGGAGCAACTCTCAGTTGAGAACTGCTGTAGCAGAACATTGTCTTCCCAGATTGCATATCTTGCAGCAGCTTCTGTCTCAATCCTAGGGAGCCCACTGATTATCACAGATTATGTCTAAACTAACTGATTCTTAGTTTACCTTTCCACCTTCTTCCATACTCTAACATACATGACAGGAAAGAAAAGGTTAAGGGGTTGAGATACATCTAGGAGCACCTGTGTATTTGTTTTCTTCAGTTAGCAAGTGTTATTTTCCTGCCAGAGGACTTAGCTCAATACTTTCTTCCACCCCTTAGAATCAGTTATGAGTTCTACATTATAGTTCCATGTCCAATTCCAATAGAAAGATCCTACTAACCAAGACCTATCTGCATAAAATGTTGTTCTCAGTGACAAATTTTATCAGTTTAATACTGTGTCTTACACAAAACAAACCATTCTGAACACAATAAAAGCATTATTTTTGAATTGAAATTTATCTTGAGTTCGTGAGAGGCTGTTATTGGGAAATCATGACGGCTGTTCACTCTAGACTGAACTGCTAGTCAGGAAGAGTCACGAATTCCCCATTTTCCGTTCTCTGAGTGCTTCCCGCATTCCCGTGTGGGTGATTTATGCAGTGGCAGAGTGAGTCTGATTTTCCTCCTGCTTCACTTTCAAATTGCAGCATGAATATTTTCAGATCTTGATTGGTGGTTCACAAAAATTGTAGTTAGTTTCTTATTTCAGGAAAATCTTTCACTGAAATGTTTAGCTTTTTAAACAAATCTTTGCACAACTTACATTTTCAGCTTGTTTAGTAGTGGCAGAATATTCAGGCAGAATACCTGAATACATTTGGAGTGAGAGGGGAATTAGAAAGAAAAGAGGTAGCAGCCAAAGGCATAGCCCTTCAATGGGCTAGATGTCTCTCTGTCCACTACCAAAAACTAAAATCTATGGCATAATTTCCTTGAGATGTATTTCACATAAATAAATGCAGTGTGATAGAACAGCAACTGTGATAGACCAATGAGAAACTTGACTTCACTCCTTAAGACACTTAGTGTCTCTTTGTTCTATTCATAAATAAAGGTAAATAATTTTCATTAATCTATTCAATAAGAATTTATTAAACATCTAATATGAGTCAAACATATTTTGCGCTTAGAACACAAATTGTGGAAGATTTCTAGGTTGCCTACATAAATATTAATATATTAATATTCAAAAATAATTCATTTGATAAGCAAAATATTATACAGATAAAGCTTTCAGCATAAAATATAAATCAAAACATGAGAGCTTAGCAATTAATGACAATAGTCTCTGAGTATGAATTATATAGGATTATGCAAATTTATGTGCTATATTTATATACATAAAACTTGCCCTAAAAACGTAAAAGACAACCTGAATAAATGGTGAGAAATATCATGTCTTTCCATAGGAAGGCTTAATATTATCCAGTTCCACATCAATTTATACAATTAAAGTAAAAACTCCTAAGGAGCAGAGAAGGGAGGTATCTAATACTTTGGTTATATTCAGTGTGATACTAAGTCGAGAATATTTTAGAAATATTTATTAACTCTAAAATGATCATATCCTTGACATAGCATTTTTCATTTCTAGATATTTATCCTACAGAAATAAGTGCCAAAGTATAATAATACATATCTATAAAAATATTCACTTCTGCTTTGTTTTGAGAGCTAAGAGTTGAAATTTCCAGCAATAGGGAAAAATCTCTGATGGGCGCATTTTAATGGAGTAACATGAAGCCATTAAAAATAGAGATACAGCTAAATTACCATCATGAAAAAAGGTTCAAAATATATTGCTAAATGAAAAAAAAAAGTCAAATTTCAGAGTAGTATGCATTGTGTGACATTTTTCTGTAAAAATAGGTCAGTAGCAGTATTAGCATATGTACAGTAAAAAAGCTGAAGGACTGTATAGCCAGTAACTAAAGGGGTGGGATTATGGAGGACTTTTCTTTATTTTATTAATTTCCGTAACGTTTGAATTTTAACTTTTTCTTACTTTTGTAAATAGAAAAATTAAGACAGTATGAAAATGTGTGTCAATAACTGCCTTCATCATGATTTGATGTTAGAAAAATTATGGATCAATTTTTGCTTGTTCTGTTTTTATATCAGTTAGAACTTACAAGCTGAGTAGCATTAACACTGTTAAACATTGTTATCCCAAGTTGTTCCTTAAATAGTTTTTAATGTCTTCCCTTGGAGAAAACATGAGCTGCTACAGAATAAGTTTGTCTAAACAAAGATGATTTAAGAACTTGTATTGTAAGGCTTACACTCATGGAGTATTTGACATATTTCTCTACAAATTTACCAGGAGTTGAACATTTTTCAGTTTCATTTTTTAATGACTGTATCTGTGTATAATTGCATTGTAAATGACTGTGATGAATTACTGGAAATTTTTCCTTGACTTCTTTGCTGTTTTTTTTTTTCCCACTGAATTTTGATGTCTTTGAATTCATTAGGTAGGAAAAGGAACCCATGAAACCCTAATGTAGTTGGATAGTTGCTCTACTAATTACAGGATAGAAAATGTGAATTATAATTACTTGACTTTAGAGAATGCTAAAGATGAGACCATCCTATATATTGGCCAAAACAAGTGGTTCGGAAATCTTTTAAAAATCTTTTTTACATCTCCAAAATATCAGCCAAGGTGATACATGGTAACATCAGCATTTCTTTAGCCTTTATTGCAAGTGCTTTGTTTACTTCCTACTAACACATGACACAGACTTCAGGAAACTTGTTTAAGTTGGCTAAGACAAATAAGCTTTCACTACAGAAAGTTACGTGTAAGATTTCCTTATGAGCATGCTAATCCTGGTGCATTGTACTCTAGTCTAATGATATGCTGAGATTAAAATGCATGAAAAGCACTTTTTGGCAAAATAGAGAAAGTCTGAATTATGCAGGGTAAATTGAATAGGCTCAAGAGTGCTTTGTGATGTTCTTTACAAGCTCATGACATTATTGTCTTTAGCACCATTAGCATTATCTTGCCATCCTTTAGCCAATAAGGCAATAGGAAAAACTTCAGTGTTACAGAATAAACAATAGGAATGTTGTACAGACCGTTAGTCATTGGAATGAAATATTTATGCACTTGTATATATAAGGAACATCACCAATTGTACCTTCATGGTGGTCCAGGTCCAAATCTAAATATATGTGCCAATGCCATTTTGTCTGTTGCTAGATTTTTAAATAAAATAAAGGCAAAGTTGAATTTTAGTAAAATTCTGCTTCTTGGCCAAAGCAACCACACTTAAATTCTTAAAGCATTATTCTTAAATATGTTAGCCCGTTCAATGGCCACTTCTCAGTTCATACATTCCCACTATAGCCCAAGGGTCCCAATGGAACTTACTGGTAGGATAAACTTAGCTTTACTAAGCCTGTTATTTGATCATATAGACCAGGCTTCTAGCCTGTCCTTGGAATTTAAAAATGGTTTTTCAGAGTAGATGTCATCAGGGCAGAAGAATAAAAAAATTCCATTAGAGGGTCTAGTATGTACAAAGATTTAGAATGAAGAGAAAGAAGTTCAAAATGGATTGAACACAGAATTCTGTGTCTTTAATTCACTAACCTATTATATTCCCAAGGGTAAAAATAAGATTATAAATTTATATTTTCACTTTTTAATTTCCTGAAACCATCAGGCTCTTCATATAAATACTGTTTTCAGGAAAATAAAATAACATGTTGATAATTATATTCCTTTAGGGAGGAGTCAAGGAAAATAGTGATTACACTTAAACTGTGCTCCATCCAGAGAACAGGTAGATGTTAACAGTTTGAGATAGCGTATGAATTTCCTAGGGCTCCTGTAACAAAATACCACACATTGGGTCCATGCCGATCTCCTAGCTTCTGGTGATGGCCAACGGCCCTTGCAGATACATCACTTCAGCCTTCACATGGCATTCTCCCTGTGTGTTTGTGTCTTCATATGGCAGTCTTCTTGTAAGTAAGCACACCAGTCATATTGGATTAGTGGCCCACTCTACTCCAGTATGACCTCATCTTAATTAAGTATATGTGCATTGACCTTATTTCAAAATACGGTCACATTCTGAGATACTGGGGGTTACAACTTAAAAATATCTTTTTTTCTGGAGAATGCAATTAAACCCACAAAAGGGGAAGATCACTGTAGACAGATGGAGAGAATTTATGAAAAATGGTACAGATGCTTAAAACTATTCAAGAAATTTCAGTAGAATGTTGTGATTGGAGCTTCAGGTGAGAGAGCAGAAATGAAGAAGTTAAGCAAGGTGTGGGTCAGACTATTAGGGCTTGGAGTCCAGCAGTGATGATTGTGGGCTTGGTGTAACAGGGAGCCATCAAAATTCCGTTTGCAAAGAAGAATGTGGTCTGTGTTTACTTCTCCAGGATCAGGTACTCAGGCAGGGATTGGAGAAGATTCAATTAATATTTCTTTTTATTTTTCAAGTTTCTTTAAAATCAAGGCCTTTTGGCAATCCTCTTTATAACTTTTTTTAAGTTCTGCAATATATTTCCACTTATATTAATGTTTAAACATAAATTTCTCCTGAGTACACCTGCTCCAGAATCCTGGGTCTCCTCTTATAAAAGAATAATACAAAAGATCAGTGCTGCTTCCATGTTTTTGTTTTTCAAACATAAAATTCAGCAATGCAAAGAAAGAAAAAAGTATATGAAAAAACTACAGCTTTTTGACAAAACTTTCTGTATCTTTACTCAAATATCATAGGATACATAGAAAATTCATACATAAAGCATAGTTACAATATGTAAACACATTTAAATCACAATGCAAATATAATGTATTATTATTAGTATATTACATTAGTATTATAGCATTATGTTTACCTTTAGAAGTGTTAATTTTTTAAAAATTTATCCTTTATAATTGTGCGGCAAAGGCACTAAAAAGAAAAAACCCGAGTTAAGAAATATCCGTAGATCATATTGTTGCTCCAAATTAATTTCAGTGGATGGACATGTGGTGATTGATTCCAAGTGCTTTGAGTGTCCATAGAGTGATAGTTTGTGCTCACAACTTTCTGGAAACTGGTCTGTGAGTTAAAAGACAGGAAGATAATCAAATTTGGCTTAATTGATATCATGGAAGGGACCTGACTCTGACGAGCTTTGATGTCTCTTCTCTCTTAGGCTCTCCTAACTCAGTCAACTCAGTTGGAAAGAGTAGTGTCTGCTATCTAGGCAGGGTCTGGTTTACAAGTATTAACAATGAAAGCAAAGAAATGGACTTGGTGTTCAAAGGGCTAATCCGCATGTGAGCTTGGCCTGTACAATAAGAAAGGAGCTATTTCCATATCATCACAGGACCAGGAACAGCCAGGCTTTGACAGGGCATCGAAAATGTGGGGCGTCTTGCTGGTACCTATTGTACTCTTGTCACAGACCTTGAAGCCAGTGGGCTTGGATAAATACAAAACTGGGCTTCACGTGGTGCCCTTCCATTACACACATGTCAATATGTGGAGATTTCCACCTAAGAGGAAGCCATGAAAAATGGAAATTCAACATATGGTCAATGAGAGCTGCAAAAGCCATGGAAAGGAACCGTTGATCTCCTGAGGCTTTCAGTGGCACTCTTAGGTAATTGCTTAATTGAAATTTTATTCCTTTCATTGAACCTCACAGCAAGAGTGAATCTACAATTATAAAGCAGGTTTTGATATTTCATTCCTGTCCTTTATACCAATGTTGGTGAAGATGGAGCATTAATTAAGAGAAGCTACAAAACAAATTGATCTGGAGGGGAAGAAAAGGGAGCAATGTGAGAGTGCATGAATGTGATTTAAAGAGGGGAAATCAGAAGCAGCACAGAAGAATTTTCTTTTCCCATCATATTGCTAACAGCAACAGAGGAAAATAGTTTACTGAAAAAGACTTCATCCTTTATGGGTAGATAAAAGGAGCAATGATGACAATAATTACAGTAAAAATTTTTTTTAAATCATAGTCCAAATTTTGTTATTTATAGGCCAAGTGACTGGAGCAATTTACTTTACCCCTAAGAGCCTCAAATACCTATAAAAGAGGAATAATAACTGCAAACTGTTTACTTTATAAGATGGTTGTGAAAATAAAGTGATTTATAACATGGGAAAGCATGTTGCAAATTCTAAAGCTCGTGTACTCAGGGAACTGAATGACTAATTTAGAGAAGGAGTTAACGATTCATTTATTTTCTAATAGTGTGAGGGAGGGAAGTAGGAGCTGGAAAGCAATCAATATACTCCTTATTAATACTCTAACAGAGTTTAGCTTTATAAAACTAGGATGTGATAGAATCTCAGTTCTTCTGCGACCAGCAATTAGACACAGGAAAGAATTGTAATAGAATTGAATCTTTAAGGTGCTTTTGGACCTTATTTGCGTATGTCCTTAATATGAATAACTGAAAAGATTGAGTTGGCAGTGTCTCATGCCAACTCTCTGGATCTTAGGCTATTAAGGACATAAATTTATTATTTTATTTGTGAATAATCCCATGAGATTGCTGTCCAGCTCTCATTAGTCTCTTGAATGTTCAAAGGCAACATCTGCAAGTAGTTCTGCAAATGAGTGAAATTCGGGGTTTAAATAATTTTCCCTGTTCTATACAAGTAAGTATACTCTTCTTAGGAAATGGAACAAAATAAAACTGGTTTAAATGAAAATGACAGAAAGGGCCAGCTAGGAGAAGACAGATTTTCTCAGCCAACCTGAGTCTTTATTTTTTTCTCATCATTACAAATATATCCATGGTTTGAAGACCATAAGAAGCAAATAATTATAAAATAATAAAGAGATCACACTGGGCTAATTATAATTTTGCTGGCATATGATACTGAGTAATATTTTGTTAAAATAACCACATTCACATGTTTCTATCCGTGGCAGAGCCAACTGGATCCCTGCATGCTATCCATTCTTCCCTTCTGCTTTGGGAACAAACAAGCCAATGTTATTTGGAGCAGTGATATGTCTGATAAGAATGTCTTATTTCCCAATCTTCCTTTCAGCTACAGGCTTCAATATGACTAAGTCCTGACCAATGAGTTAAAGTGGAAGTTTTGGGAAGAGACTCCTGGAAAGATACCTTAACGGAGTGATAGCTACCTTTTGCTGTTTTCCTCTTCCCCTTTCTTGCTGTCTGGTAATGGATGGGGAAGCTAGTGCCCCAGCAGCTGTTTGAACAGTGAATTGCTTTGAGGATGGAAGCTATATACTATGTGATAGTAGAGAAAAAATATAGATAAAGAACATAGTGATTCTGGAATCACCATACCAGCACTAGGTTATATTGAGTTTTTTAATTTTTTTTATGTTAGAGGGGAAAATGTGATTTTTAAATCTTTTTAAATGTTTTTATAAATGCAGACAACTTAATCTTAACTAATATATAAAAACTAGAATATAATTCCTTGAAAGCAGAGGTCTTTTCCATTTTCTTTAGAGCCTAAGATACAGGGAGGCCCATAATAGAGGCTAAAAATATTTGTTAAATTGAACACCTGAATCTAAAGCTTTACTTTGTATATTATTTGGATAACTATCCTCTCTACCTCTTCTGCTCTTTTATAATTTTTCCTGCGTAATTTCCCAAATTATTTCCTCTGTTGCCTTTTTGTTTACGCTTCCACTGTTCCTAAAATTGATCACTGTAGTTATCTTATTCCTTCTTATTTAGATAATAGTCTGTCCCAATGGGAAAAAAAGTGAGCAAAATATAAATCCAAAGGACATGAACATTTTTCTTTGTTATTTTCTTTCAAATTGGGTTTAAATAGAGACCAAGAAGATGGGCCACTATATTATTCTTTAATCATGTTCCCACTTAAAAAGATAATTATAGCTCTGTCTTCCCAGATGTAAAATAATTATTTCCTACATTCTTATAAATGTTTTATAATGGAGCTATGACCTGAAAACGTGGATTCAAGTTTTATAGTCACTGAGAACTAAATTTGAAAACATCATGGTTTATACATTGAGTGGGTCAGTGGGGGATATATTTGCAAGAAAGTCTGAAGACCCCATGAGAAAATGACAAATCAAGTTGGAGGGTTGGTCCCAAATATTAAAATTTCCAGTCAGTCAAGAAACAAGAATCACCTCCTAGTTTCCAAGGAAAATTGTAAATGGGAAAATAATTTGTACTAGAAAAGGGGAAATGAATTAAATGCCCTCAGCTGATTTTATAAGAAACGTGATTCTCTGTCATTCATATTGCAGAGCCCTATGCATTTGATTTTTTTCTTACATATAATTCTTATTTTTTATTGAAGTGTAGTCAGCTTACAATGTTGTATCAATTTCTGATGCACAGCATAATGTTTTAGTCATACACATACATACATATATTTGTTTTCGTATTCTTTTTCATTATAGGTTACTACAAGATCTTGACTATAGTTCCCTGGGCTATACAGAAGAAACTTGTTGTTTATCTATTTTATATACATTTTATATAAAGTATCTGTATATCTTGAGCTCCCAATTTATCCCTTCCCAGCCCCGTTCCCCCTTGGTAACCATAAATTTGTTTTCTATGTCTGTGACCTATGTATTTGATGTTGCATTTTTCACACTTTCCTAGGTTAAGGGATCATAGGATGAATTAAATGAGAAAAATACATTACTGTAAGAATGTAAGAAAATGAAAAAATGAGTTTTTTTACTGCTAATCTGAAAACTCAAATAATGTGTTTTTTTTCTTTACTCCAGCTACTTTTGGGGTTTTTATTCTTTTAATTTTTTCATCAATTTTACTACAATGTGCCTAGATGTGATATTTCTGGTATTTGTCATTTTAGGGAGTAGTAGTGCTTTGTAAAACCATGTCTTGGTATCTTTATTCAGCTTTAGAAAATGTTTTGTCAGTGTCTATTCAACTACTGCTTCAGTCCCATTCTCCCTCTCTTCTGTTTCTCTTCTACACATGGTACATCTTGTCTGATATTCCTTATGTCTCCTAATCCCTTTCTGTATTTTCCATCCTTCTTTTCTCCTTGTGTTTCAGTCTGGTTATTTTATACTGACCTACACTTCTCTTTTCTTGTATCTAATCTGCTGATAATTTAATCACTGAGTGCTGAATTTCAGCTGTTGTATCCTTCAATTCTAAGACTTCTAGTTAATTGTTTTGTATATATTTCCATACTTTCTGAAATTCTACATCTTGCCATCTATTTTACTGAACGTATGAGTTACAGTTATTTTAAGTCTGTTTTATTATTTCAATAACTAGATTATCTGTGGGTCTCTTTCTAGCACCTATTTCTCTCTCTCTCTCTTTCTTTTTTTTTTTTTTTTTATTGTTTGGTTCTGTTCTCTTTCAGGCCTGGTGTTGTTGTGTTTAATTGAATGTTGAGCTTTGTATGACTGCAAGGTAAGAAACTCTGGATGACATTGTCCATTGATTCATTCTAGCCAGTAGTTAGAGCTGGGGCAGATTCTTTTGATTTAATCAGGGATAGATACATTCTGAGAACAGATTTCAAACTTGGTGAGAGCTGAAATATTTTCAGTTTGCCCATATTCCTAAAAATTTGTGGAGTTACCGTTGCCTCTCCTCCTCAGCAGACTCTGATTTCCAATTTGTGTTCCTCCAGTGCTGTGAGACTGCTAAAAAGTTTTTCTTAGCCTTTTTGCTTGCTTTCTTCTTAGTTTCTCAGTCTCTTACACTCTGGCAATTTCATGTTGACAAACGCCTCACAGACAAGAATGTTGGCCTCACCTCTCTACAAATCCATTTTCTTGAGATCATGGTCCTTTGGGTCTGGCCTACCTTAGTAGTCATTATGGTTTTAACTCCTCATCCCAAGAGCATGGCAAAAATTCTGACCAGACACTTTCTGCTTAAACTCTGTGACCCATGCTATGAAAAGGCAAATAATATCAAATTCTTCAGTGGAAAAGAAGCTAAACAAGCATACTTCTCTCAGTGTGTTTCCCTTCTCTTTTGGATCTCCAATCCTTGCTGCCTCAATTGATCTGTAATGCCTAAATAAGCTAAAAAAAAAAAAAAAACTGAGATTTTACAATAGATTCTAAATAGAGGATTTGTGTGATACAAGCTATTCCATCAGAGATGGAAAATATTTGGAACCAATTTTTTGACCTTTGGTTTTCCCTCTAGTCCTGACTTTTTATGTGGACTACATTGTGCCAATTTAAAGTTTTTCTTAATAAACTAGTGAACATTTTCTTATGTAACATTTTAGAAACACTGTCAAGTTTCTATAAAAAAAATGCTACTTAGTTGCTTTGACTCTGATCAACAGGGAAGAAGTTGGGGAGAGAGACATGAATTCATCCCTACAGGATAATTTTTTTTAAGTGCTTGGAGGGTAGTATATAAGAGAATTTGTTAAATTGAACATTTTTGTTTTGTTTTCCTTAAATAGCAATCCCAAAGGAATTAAATTACATTTTGGCCAGCTTCTTACATTTATTTGCCAATGGACAAGTCCAAATATGAAGGAATTCTCTTTTTATTTGGACTGATATAATTAGCCTGTCTAAAAATAGATTATTTATATAAGCATACCTTGGAGATCTTGAGGATTTGGTTCTGGACCACCACAATAAAGCAATTATCACAAAAAAAAGCAAGTTACATGAATTTTTTGTTTTCCCAGTGCCTGTAAATTTACATTTACACTACACTGTAGTCTATTAAGTGTTCAATACAGTATGTCTAAAAAATCAATGTATATACCTTAATTAAAAAGTACTTTATTGCTAAAAAAAAAAAATGCTAACCATCACCTGAGCCCTCTATGAGTCACAATTATTTTGTTGGCCTTAGCTTGATGTCGATTGCTGCTGACTGATCAGGGTGGTGGCTCCTGAAGTTTGGGATGGCTGTGGCAATTTCTTAAAAGAAGACAGAAATAAAGTTTGCTGTGTTGATTGACTCTTCCTTTCATGAAAGTTTTCTTTGTAGCATGCAATGCTGTTTGATAGCATTTTACCCATTGACCTTCTTTCAAAATTGGAATCAGTCCTCTTTAACCCTGCTGCTGCTTTATCAATTAAGTTTACGAAATACTCTAAATCCTTTGTTGTCATTTCTGCACTCTTCACAGCATCTTCACCGGAGTAGATTCTATATCAATAAATCATTTTCTTTGTTCATCCATAAGAAGGATTCTTATACTCCTCATCCCTTAGAGTTTGATTTTGAGATTAGAACAATGTGGTCATATCTTCAGGCACCACTTCTAATTCTAGTTCTCTTGCTATTTCCACCACATCTGCAGTTACTCCCTTCACTGAAGTCTTGAACCCCTCAAAGTCATCCATGAGAATTGGAACCAACTCCTTCCAAACTCCTGTTCATGTTGATATTTTGACCTTGTCCGTGAACCATGAATGTTCTTCATGGCATTTAGAATGGTGAATCCTTTCCAGAAAGTTTTCAATTGACTTTGCCCAGATCCATCAGAGGAATCACTATCTATGGACATAGCCTTAAAAATGTATTTATTAAATAATAAGACTTGAAAGTTGGAATTACTCCTTTATCTATGGGCCACAGAATGAGTATTGTTTTAGCAGGTATGAAAACATTAATCTCATTGTACATTTCCATCAGAGCTCTTGGGTGACCAGGTGAATTGTCAATGAGCAGTCATATTTTGAAAGGAATCTTTTTCTGAACAGTAGGTCTCAACAGTGGGCATGAAATATTCAGTAAGCCATGTTGTAAACAGATGTGTGGTCATCTGGGCTTTTGGTTCCAGATAGCATAATTCTGAAGGACCCTAGGATTTTCAGAATGGTAAATGAACTTTGGCTTCAACTTAAAGCCATCAGCTACATTAGCCTCTAAGTAAGGCATATTTAGCCTTGCATATCAATTTTATGGTCTTTTAACATTTTAAAAACTGCTAGAGGGGGTTTGCTTTTAAGCTTCAGAAAATTCTAGAGGCTTATTGTTTCTTCATGATTCACCTGAGGATAGCTAAGAGTTGAGTTGTTCGTGGTTACCTGAAAAGTCAGGAATGTAGCTCAATTTTTAATCTATCATTCACTGTCTTCTTTCTAAATTCCACAGCATTTATTAATTAGCTATAGAAAATAATCAAACAAAACAGATTTTATCTTTAACATGCTTATTAGTTTAATCAAATTTGTGCTGAAATGGAAAAATTAATAAAAATTGTATTATTTCATCTTTGCTCTTCTTTGAATATTTCTATTCAATTGTTAGTGTAATTTCTGATCAATAAGAATATTTGTCTTATTTTTGCTCCTATGGACCATTAATGAAAATGGTGATGCAGAGTAGGATGGTTACCTACTGCAATAGCAATATTTAATCTAATATAATACTGTTTTTATATTCTTCAAGGATTCTCACAGATATACACCTAGATGGATAAGAAACTGATTGTTAAAAGAGAGAATACAAGAAACCATAAAACACAAAATGAAGAGATATGACTGATGGAGATGTGAAAAAAATACAGAGAATATTCCGTTTTGTTTTCAACCACTCAGTAAGGCTGTATAGAGCAGATGACATTTCCTAAGAAGAAAAATAGATATTTTGATCATTTGACAAAGCGACAGCATTTTAAAAGCAATTTTGATTCATTTGTAGACTTATCCTAATTTTAGATTCTCTTTGTATTTTTTAATTTGCTAGTAGAGTATAATTAGAAACAAATGTAAATCTGCTTTAAGAATCTTGACATGTAGCACTTCATTTTAACAATACTTTTCTTACAGTGTCATTTCCTTTTATAGTCATTAGACATTTAATTTTTTTTAACTTTCACAGAAAAGAATAAAAAACAGTATTATAATAACTGACAACTCAAAGACAACAAAGGGACCCCAAGTTGCAGACAGCTAAATAAACATAAAAAGAAAGTTACATACTGCTCCTAAGAAGAATTATATTATAGCTGTAAAAATACAAATGGCTCAATCTGCATTATCTTTTGTTGATCCAACAGCTTGTTGCTATAAAAATACTGACAATTATAAATATAGTCCTTTCTCTTCTGCCAATGAAGCTATCATATCTTCTTATGAAAGTCACAAGTGAGAGATGAATTTGACATCCTGGGTAGGAAATTGAATAGAAGCAAGAAATCAAGTAGAAATTCATATCACTCCTCTGACTCTCATAGGCACATGTGAAAGTGACTTCCATAATGGCAAGATTTTCTGAGAACATTAAATTAGACTTTTAAGGACATGTTTATTCCAAATCAATATGATTCAAGAGATTAAAAAAATTCATGCCTTTTGAGAATAATGCATAGTGTCATTTTGAATAGGCAAGCCATACTTATGAAATGTCTTAAAAAACAAAGAATAGAACAGAGGAAAATATTAAATTTGCTTTTATTATGAAATCTTCCCAGAGTTTAACTAAATTTAAAATTGAAATAACTTCATTATTTTTATATTCATTGCCAAATGTTTATTGAATCCCTAGCAAGTATAGAACAGAGAATTAAGTGTTATCAGCCCAAAGAGATATGGTAGTCTCTACCTGCTGGTGCACACTGTCTGGTTGGAAAGGAGAAAGTTAAGTTTTAATTGACAGATGTTCCTATTACCTATATTACTCTCTTGCCCTCTTTGGAGCCATGCAATTCTAATAATTCTTTGGGCTTTCATTTAATATAAATTTTCATTTCTTCTTCTTAGGACAAGGCAAGACAATGAAAACTGCAGAAAAATCTCCCTTAAATTTCAGTGCATCAAACCCCACTGTGTCTTCAGCAAGGACTTCAGGGATCAGTAACTCCCTACTGAAATCAGAAACTAATGATCAATGTGTTTTGATTTAAGTTTGTGCTATAGTATTAGAAGCCCCCAATTTAGAATTATTAGACAAATCCTAACTTATTTTTTAAAGCTACATTATTTGCATAATGTGAATCACACTGTGTGGTCACCTAGCAACTGTTTATTTGATATGAAATTTTAACCTAAAACAGACATTTTTCCCCATGACTAAATTCTATTTCAAGCCTATCACATCTAATTAATTTTCACATGCATTCCCTGACAGAAACATAATAACTTAAACCAGAATAGGCAGGAGGCAGGTCTGCTTATAGCACAAGCTGTAGTCAGGACTGTAGCATCAGGTGCTGGGTCGTACTCACTGGCTCCGGACAATGTTAAGGACGTTATTTCATCAACCATGTTCAGAATGAGAAGAAAATCCATGAGAAAAGTTACTGACATAATAACAGAAAAACTAGATGTGTTCTTTGTCCTTTTCTTTTCTGGGCTTCCTTGTTATATAGCACTCTTCACATTTTTTTGTAATGGTTTCTGTGCTTTTTTCCTATCCAACTAAAGTGTAAGTTTTTTAAGTGAGTAAAGGCTGTATTACTAATCAAGGTGTAGGCAAAGTGCTTAGATCACAGTAGATCTCAAAAATGGTTAAATGGATGAATGAGATGAGAACCTAAGATGGTATGATAGCTATCAGAGAAATGAGCAAGTAGTTAATAATGTCATAGAATCTTGAGGCTCATGGTTTTATACAGCCTGACACAATTAAGGAACAAGAAGTGTAAAAGCTTGGTATTCATCTAGAGCTGGAAAATTACTAGCCATGATCTTGTGATTTTTTTAGAATAGATATTTTATGAATGCTAAAAGAAAGAATGAACAATTCCCAAGCAACCCTGGCACTCACAATTCGGAGTTATTTGAAGTTTTGCTCCATCACAAATTTGAATCTCATGTATTCTGAGTGAGCTGGTGAGTCACTTAGCTGGTGATGGAGCCTAACTGTGAACATCCCAGCTGACAGTTTGTCTTTGCTGTGAGCTCTGAAAGTTTGGCCCTCCCGGCTCTCAGGCTGTAATATTCTGTATGTCCCTTGACATAATGAAAGAGAGAAAGCACAACTTTGTCAATCGTTTACCATCTACCTCTCAGAGCAACTTTGATTTTCTCTGCACATAATTATGTACACAGCAACCCTCACAAAGTGATTAAAAAACTTCCTTTCAGTGTGAACATTGCAGTGCAGGAGAACTTTTCATGAAAGTTTAAAAGGTTGTGAGATAATAAGAGGAGAAGACATATTATTCTCTGGAAATGGCATTTAGACAAAAGCCAGGAACCTATGCAAACATTGTGGTCTGCATAAATATCAGGTTTCAAGAAAATTTTTAGATTTATCATTCATGAATTGCACAAGCTTAATGTTTGTGAAAGAATAAAGGAAAGAATACTTGGGAAGCAGAGGAAATGTATTTTATTGAACATCCACATCAAGGTCGCCTATGAGAAACTTGTCTTGCAAAGCAAGTGATAATTTAACAAAGTTCAGAGAATCTGACCCTTTTCCAAAGGTACAATAAGCAAGAGGTCTGTTTTGGTTGAGACAAAATCAGACAAAAGATAAACATTGAAGAAACTAACACCATGATTTCTAATTATAGAAAAGCAACAAAAGGTAGAAATTACAAGAGAAAGAAGAGACAAATTCAGAGGTAAAACCAGAAGCAGTGAAAGCTTAAATGCAAAACAGCATCATACTCATTAGAATTGTCTATTAGAATTGTCTTGTGCAAATTATATCAGAAAGCGTCATGGAATTGAAGGCACATATAGATCCAATCAAGTGACAAATTACATGCAGTTTCTTAAAAAATGTGAACACTATACTTGTGCTGATTATCAACAATATTTATAGCTCTCCTTCTGTACACCTGTCACAATTGTGCTTTATTATTTAAATTATTATTTGTATAATGACAATTTTCCCAATAGACAGAAAACTCCAACAGGTAAAGACTATGCCTGACTTGCTCACCATTGAATCCCCAGTGCCTACTACAGAGAATGACACAGAATAGGCACTTTAAAAAATACCTTACTGAGCTGGTAAATAAATAGTGATCTGCATTGATTCTGTAAGGAATTCAAGTGTCAAAAAGACTCATCTTGGGTGTCATTAAACACTTTAAATTTGAAAAGTAAATGGAGTTGTGACTCCTAGCCTACTTCTAACTGAATAGATCCAGGAACTAGGAAGGGGGAGATGTACATCTGGCAGGAGTGCTCCCACTGGGCTGCTCAGACACTAGCTTGCTTTCTGCTACCTGGACATATTTAAATCCAAACCTAGCTGAAAAATTAAATTCAACTGCATGAATGACTTCTTTTTCTTTCAACTTGGGCATTTATCTTTGTGGTTCTCAAAGTGTGGTTCCTCACACAACAGCATCAGCATTACTGTTGATTACAGCATTACCTGTAAACTTGGTTAGAGATGCGTACGTTCTGGCCCCAGATCAGACTACTCAGTTGTAAACTGGGAATGAGGCCCAGCAATCTGTATTTAACAAGCTTCCGGGTGATGGTAAGGCAGGGTGAAGCTTGAGAAAATACTAAGTGAAGTGAGAATTACTATAAACAAAGTATTTTCTGAGTTATCATCCCACATCTCTGGTTATTAGGGGTCCACAATGAGCAATGTTGTAACTCTGGTTATGGAATCCCCTTCAGCATCTGGACTCCAAGCCTTTCAAGGGCAACAAATGAGTAACAACTGCAGTTGTGCTTCTTTAATTTTGGAGGAAGTAGGACAGAACTTTAAAGTATTATTGATTGAACATACAATTGGCCTAATAATCTATGCCATCTTCAGATACTTTTAAGAATAAAGGAAATGAGGGGAGGGTAAAAAAAAAGAATAAAGGAAATGTACTAGTAGGAAAAAGGAAATAGGACTTTACCAGTTCAACCTCTAACTCCATGTGAGTACTTTGTTCTCTAGGTTCCCCCTTTTAAACAACATATCACACGTATTTAAAGTATGCAATTTAATTAGTTTTCACATATGCGTACACAGTGTGAAACATCACCACAATCAAGATAGTGAATATATCACTAACCCCCAAAGGGTTCTTGTCATCATTCCCATCCAGCTTCCCTGTCCTTCTCCCATCTCCAGGCAACACTGATGTTTTCTGTCTCTATCAATTAGTTTTCATGTTTAGAATATTATATAACTGGAATCACACAGTATTTATTCTTTCTTGTCTTGATTCTACCACTCAGCATAATGATTTTAAGAGTCATCTATTTCATTGTGTGTATCAATTGTTCATTCTTTTTCATTGCTGAGAAGTATTCCAATATACTTTGCTAATCCTTTCACTTGTCAATAGACATTTCAGTTATTTATAGTGTGGGATATTACAAATAAAGCTGTTATGGGAATTTATATATAATTCTTTGTATGAATATATGCTTTTCATTTTTCATGAAAAACTATCAAACTCTCAAAGTAGTTATATCATTTTTCATCCCTACAAGCAGTTTATGTAATTTCCAGTTTTTCCACTTTATTTCCAGCATTTAGTATGGTCAATCTTTTTAATTTCACCCATTATAATGTTATCTCATTGTGGTTTTAATTTCATTTCTTTATTGGTTAATCACAAACTTCTTTTCAAGAACTTAATTGCCATAGCTGTATCTTTTTTGGTCAAGTGCCTATTCAAATCTTTTGCCTGTATTTTATTTTTATTGTTTTACCTTTTACTATTGAATTTTCAGAGTTCTTAGTAAATCCAGGATATAAGTTCTTTACCACATAAGTAATATGCTAATATTTTCTCCATTCATTGCTCATTTTTACATTCTCTAAACTATGTCCTTTGAAGAACAGATTTTAATTTTGAAGAAGTTCAACTTATTTATGAAACATAGTTTTGGATATCTAGTCAGTATTACTTAACCTGAGGTCACAAATGCTTTCTACTACATTTATTTCCAGAAGTTTTATAATTTTGGGCTTTACCCTTTGGTCTATAATCCATTGTGTGCTAATTTTTATATAGTGCAAGGTATAGATTAAAGTACTTTTTGCATATGGATATCCAATTATTTTGCAACATTTGTTGAAGAAAACTATCCTTTCTGCATTGAATTGCCTCTCAACCATTGTCAAAACAAGTAGTCTTTATATATATGAATCTAACTCTACATTATCTATTCTATTTCATTCATCTATTTGTCTATATTGATGCCAATAATGCCCATTTTTTTGCTACTAGCTTTATAATAAGTATTAGCCCAGGTAGTGTTAATTATCCAAACTTGTTCTTCTTTATCAAGTCATTTTTGTTCTTCTAGCTTCTTTGCATTTCATGATGAATTTCACAATGAACTTGTCAGTTTTGTACCAAAAAACAGCTCTTTGGATGTTGATTAAGAGTGCATTGATGCATATCTCAATTAAGGGAGAATTGACATCTTAACATAATCAAGGCTTCAAAATCAAGGCTTCAAATCCATGAATATAGTTTTATCCATTTATTTAGGCATTCTTTAATTTCTCTCAGCAATGTTTTGTAGTTTTCTTTGTAGAGGTTTGGAACATCCTTTTCTGGGTTTGTAGCTAAGTATTATATATTTTTATGTTATTATAAATGCATTATTTAAAATTTTATTTTCTGAATCTTTATTGCTATGGTAAAGAAATAAATGTTGTATATTGATCCTGCAACCTTGATAAACTTATTTAACAATTCGAGTACATTTTTGTAGATTCTGTCAGCTAAGGATTGTTATATTCTCTTGAATTGACCCCTTAGCTATTATGAAATGAATATTTTAATGCTTAGTAATTGTATTACTCAGAACCCTACTTTATCTGATACTCATATGGATATTCTAGCATCCTCTAGTGCTAGCATCATACATATGCTATGGTATTTTACATATTTGTTGTTTTCTTTTTTGATTATATCTTATAGATAGTAAATAGGAGTATCTTGACCCTTTTTTCCAATTGAACATTTTCCATTTACTTGAAATATTTAGACCACTTATATTTAATGTGATTTTTGATATGGTTGTGTTTAAATTTACTATCTTGCTATTTGTTTTCTGTTTCCCCATCTGTTGTTTATTTCCTTTTGCCTCTTTTTCTGCTATCTTTTGAATTAATTGCCACTTTATGATTGCGTTTTACCTCCTTTCTTTGTTTATTAGCTATAACTGTTTGTTATTTAAGTGATTTCTTGAAGGTTTAGAGTGAACATCTTTACTTATCACCATCTAATAGCAAGTGATATTATACCTATTCCATTCACTTGTAAATTAAGAACCTTACAATACTTTCAGTTGTCTCCCTCCTCACCTTTGTGCTATTATTGTCATGCATTGTTTTTATAAGTTGTAAAGCCCACAATACATTGCTATTATTTTTACCTAAATAGTCAATTCTATTTTTAGAGTTTTAAATAATAAGAAACAAAAATCATATATGCTTACCCATGAAGTTACCATTTCCAGCGCTTTTCATTTATTGTGTTAATTCATATTTCCATCTAGTATCATTTTCTTTATGCTTGAAGGACTATTTTTAACATTTCTTGTGGTGCAGGTCCTCTTGTGATGATTTCTCTCATCTTATATATGTTAAACAAAGTATCTGTTTTACCTTTCTTTTTGAAAGATATTTTCTGGGTATCAAATTACAGTTTGAAAGAATTCTGTTCTTTCACTATTTAAAGACATTGCTCCACTGGCTTCTCATTTGCATTGTTTTTATTGTTATTTTAAAGACATCAGCTGTCACTCTTATCTTTGTTCCTCTGTATGTAATGTGTTTTGCTCTGGCTGATTTTAAGGTTGTTATTTTCTTTATTGTTGGTTCTGAATAATTTAATTATGATGTACTTGTTATAGTTTTCTTCATGTTTCTTGTGTTTGGGGGTTCATTGAACTTGTATCTGAAAGTTCTGAAAAAGTTTAGTCACTTTTTTCTTCAAACAATTGAATCTTCTTCAGAGATTCCAATTATATTTTAGTAGACCCTCATATATTATCCCAAAGATCACTGACCCTTTGTAATTTTTTAATTATTATTATTATTATTATCTTTTCCCTTGGTGTTTCATTTTGGGTAGTTTCTATTGCTATGCCTTTAAGTTCTTCTTTCTGATACTCGGTACGGTAGACTCTAGCTACCTCAGCCTACCCACACTGTCAGCTCCATCTCCTCACATAGAGCATCAGCTCAACTCCTGTTGGACCTCTCTCCTTGGCTTGGAAAGTCTGAAGGAAGAAGGTGGCAGCATTCATTGGCTTACCTTTTTTGCTTCCTTTTTCTCAGGCATCCCTATCTTTCATTGTCTGATGTCTAGTGTCTTGAAAACTATTGTCTTTTTATATATATTTTGCACTTTTTTGGAAAGTTGTTTCACATGGGAAGGTAAATCCAGTCCCTATTATTTCATCTTAACTGAAAATGGAAATATCTCTTCATATTTCAAAGTCACATTTGGAATAAATGATCTGTAAAGATCAACTTAGCTGTGAAAATCAGCAATTCTTCACACAACAGAAAATCCATAGTTGTATCGGTTCACCAGATCCAGTTATGTCCTGCCCAACAGGCTCCTCTGACATCTGCTCTCCAGACCTCCACTAACTGACTTTGCTCTTGGCCTGACAAAGCGGCCCTAGCTTTGATTCACACTATTTTGGGGATTATAAAGTCCAACTACTGCTTTGATCACTACAGCTCTAGAAGCCCCCAGCTGGCAAGTAGAGACCACTGTCTTTAACCTCTGGGGGTTGTGGAGGCTGTGACTTCTCCATTAGCCATGTAGAAGAGCTAGGCAGTGAAACCCAGCAGTGTGGGAGAATTGATGGCCCCTGGAGTGGACTTGACAAATGAGAGACAGTGGAACCACGAGGTGAATTACTCACTCTTCTACCACACCCCATCCAAACCCAAGAGATAGCTCCCAGAGGCAGTGATTTCATGAAGCTTGTCCGGAGATCTCCCATATTACTATACAACTGATTGCATTTTCTTGTAAAATCACAGACAGCTGGACTCATTTCTGCTCCCCTCTCCTGCCTCATTTTCCTGTTTCCTTCACTCTTATTTTGCACATAGTCACCCCACCCTGGCCAAAGATCATTAGTGTGTACATTTTGGTTCAGACTCTGTTTCCTAGGGTACTCAATCTACAAGAGTGAGAGAGTAAAAGGATATACAAAAGACAATAATCATTCCAGTGTGTAGTATCTACTTGTTCCATTTTTATACATAAACTTTTCATCTGCTCTGGATATTTTAAATGAAAAACCAGAAATATTTTAATTTAACATACTGAAAACTTAATCCAATTTTACAGAGCTAGGAGAAATGTTTCAGGAATTATTGGTCTTGCTGAAGAAAAAATTACAAAACATGAATCCTCGGCTAAACCAGCTGCCAAACCAGGGCAGGAGAGAATTCCATATGCAGGTGCAAATGTCACCATGAAAGCTGGAATTTCAGGGCTCTTATCTAAGATATGATTTGGAAGGTTTCTGGGAGAATGATGATCTAAATAGTTGAAGCAATGTGTAGTTTGCTTGCATTTGTAAATACCAGCATGACTTTAAATGGAAGAAGCTAAAAATGTTTTTGCCTCAGTGTTCTGTCCTGTGTCACAGCTTTGTGATTTGTTTAAACAGATTTCTTCAGCACAGTGGAGTGATATTAAGCATGTAACGCTTAACCCGAGTTACAGACTGTGCATTAGTAGAAGAGATTGTTTAATAAATATGAATTAGAAAATGAGTAAATAAACTGTAACAGTTTACATACACAGCACATTTCAAAGGAGAAACCCATGATAATATGAGATTTATTCATGAAATACTGGATTAGCACAGTGGGAGTCCCAACCAAATTACAGTGTTTTAAAACCTTCCTTTTATAAATTAATCTTGTTTATTCATAGGAACAAATAAAGTGAAATACTGGGAGCTAGAAGAAAGTTCTTCCTATCTTTAATGTACTCTTTTGAGGAATCCTAAGACACATTATTATAGGTTGAATTATGTTCCCCATCAAGGTATGCTGAAATTCCACCCCAGTACCTGTGCATGTGACTTTATTTGGAAATAGGGTCTTTGCAGATCTAATGAAGTTAAAATGAGTTTATACCAGACTAGAGTGGGCCCTAATCCAGTGACTTATGTCCCTATAAAATGAGGGAAAGTTGGATACTGTATCCCTGTAAGATGAGAAAAATGTGGATACTGACACAAAGAGAGAACACAATGTGAAGACAGAGAGAATGCCATATGGTGACAAAGGCATAGTTTGGAGTGACACATCTATAAGCCAAGGGGTGCCAAGGATTGTCAGCAATCACTAGCAGCAGGGAAGAGGCAAAAAAAAAAATATCTTCCCTTTGAACCTTCAGAGAGAGCAAGGCCCTGCTGACACCTCGACTTCAGACTTCAAGCCTACAGAATTCTGAGAGAATAAATTTCCATTGTATAAGCCACCTAATTTTGGCAATTTATTATAAAAGTCATAGAAAATTGATACACTTAGCTAAAATTTTTAGAAGACTCTTTTTAGTCTTATATAGTAGGTTTTACAAAAATTCAATGAAGTTAATAAAGATTTGATTTCTGATCTTATTATAAATTATATGAAGTGAAGGAAACTTTGAGGCTTACATTTGAACTCTATATAGATAATTTTATTGAAAAACAATTTTTTTCTTTCCAACTATGAAATTTCCTATAGTTCCTACTGAGTCCAATTTAACAGGCTGTGTGCAACTACTTGTATGTGAATAGCACTGTTTCTTTTGTTTTAAGCCATCTGGTTTACAGTAATTTGTTATGGTAGCCTTAGGAATCTAATACAATACTAAACACATCAGGATTTTATGTAGAGTAGAAAAAATATTCTCGTAAATTCTCAAAGCCAATGGGCTATAATTTTTAAGATTCTGTGGGATTAGGGCCCCACTTGCATGACCTCATTTAATGCTAATTAACTCCATAGAGCCCCTACCTCCACATACAGCCATTTGAGTATTAGGACTTCAACATATAAATGGGGTGGGGGCACAATTCAGTTCATAACACTGTGATTCCTTTTATCTATTTGTTTATATATTTTTTATTTCTATCTTTTCATAATATGAACCCTCCTTCCTGTAACCTTTTCCTTTTGGGAACTAGCTCTCCCTGTAATACTTTGTTCACATGATTCACATAGGGGTGGCGTCAGGAATGGCACATGCCATAATCCTAACCATTCAGTAAACTCTATCTTTCTACCCAGACGTGAGCATGAAATCCCGTGAAAGACTTGTTGGGACTCTAAAAAGAGATAGTGGCCACTACAGATTATGTTACCCTGGGATTGCCAGAGTTAATTTATACAATGTGGAGTAAGCCTGCCAGAAAATAAAACCGTGTAGAGGAAAGTAAGGCCAGATAGAGAGAGCCCTGCTCATATTCAGTCAGTGCAGTCAGTTAGAAGCTGGAACCATACATAGAGTTTTGAGTTACCTGAGGCAATAAATTTCCTATTTTTGTTTAAGCTCGATTAAACTGGCATTGACAGTCAGAGACCTGACTATAATTCTGGAGTTGAAGAAAACTTGCAAATATATATCAACATCCTGTTTTCATAGCAATGGTGTTAAATCATGCAATAAGTAATTTTTGAGGTAGTCCCCAGTGATCCTTATCTTCGATACAATCTCCTCCCCTTTAGTATGAACTGGACTTACTGATTCATTTTTAATGAATAGAATATAGCAGAAGACCTGGGATCTCATGTCTCAGATTAAGTTATAGAAAGGTTGCCTCTTGTGTCTTTGGTGCTTTTTCTTACTGTCTCTTGGATCATTTACCCTGGCTGGAACCAGCTACATGACATGAGGACCACCTGGTGAGGGACCACATGAGTGAGACTGGAAGCAAATCTTCTTCCTACTCCCCAAACCAGTTGAGCCTTCAGATAAAACCACAGCCTCAGCCTGAAAGCTTGACAGCAATCTCATCAGAGACCTTGAGGCAGAGGCAGTTGGCTGGGCTGTGCTTAGATTTCTGATGCACAGAAACTATGAGATTATAAATGTTTGTTGTTTTAAGCTGTTTCAAGTAATTTGTTATACAAAAGTAGATAACTGATATGAAACATTTGAAAAATAATACATCGTTAAAGCTGTTGGAAATAAATATTATATAGTATATTGAATATTATATAATACATGCTATAATAAATTATCAACAGAGATAAAGCTATTGACCATCTATGAACTGTTTTCTAGATGAGACACTGTTTTTCATTAACACTGAGGGTCTTACCCTTATAATCTCAGCAACAGGAAGGAAACATCTCTTTATAGTGTAAAGAGAACAATTTGTGCTTCAGAAACTGGAGTTTGAATGTTAAGTCAGCCCAACTAACTGAGTGGCCCTGGACAAGTCATTTACAATCTATGTGCCTCAGGTTCCTCTTCTCTATAATGGAGATAAGAAAATCTACTTAGTAAAGAATTTTCTGGGGGTTAGAAGTAATACATGTAGAGCACTGAAACCATGAGTGAGCACACAGGACCTTAGCTCAGTAACAGAAGCTTAGTATTTCTTTGTCTAGCAGCACTCATCTTCAAGATGAAAGACCAAATTAAAATAGAAACGCATGCCTCTGGCGCTGGCATGGTGCTTAGATGTGAACCCAAGGTGTGACTACTTGCTTGTTAGCATTAGGTTCTAACTGACTGGCTGGCCCTAGACTCTGGACCTTATCAGGGACCATGCAGAGCAAGTATAGGAGGGAGTGATAGGCTATCACACACTTTAGGTTCTCTTATACAGGGTTCCTTGTAGTCCTTGTTTGAAACTCACTGGGAAGTTATATTGTGCTAAGTAAGACATGCATTTATTCAATGTGTGAGCTGAGTTAGTTTTTCCCCATAATGGGCTTTTCTATTGTCAGTGTTAACCAAGTGTCCCTAGATCCCTTTAGTACACCCCTTTCTGTAAAGGTGTTAAGGCATTTCACAGACTTGTTTATCTCTTTATGCACTAGTTGAGTCCAGTATTTTCTATTAGTCTAAATTACACCAATATTTATCATATCCCAGAGGCCATTTAGGCAGGCTTACATGTCATTGGCTTGCAATGGGAAAATCAGTACATATAGAGGTTAAAGCCATTTATAGTTCAGAAAGTCAAAGCCTGTTATTGATTTGGAAAAAATCCCTAGAGAATTCTGTCTTCTCTATAGTTTAGGAATTTGTGAAATAAAAATTATACATTACATCAACAAAATCATTGACTGTAGTAAACATGAGGTTATTTCTTGGTATATTCAAGTCAGGTCGGATCCTTATTAGAAAACAGTACACAGTTTGGCAATCCATAAATAAAGAGAATCCTTCAAATAGTATTGAATAATAAAAGAAAAATTAGTAATTGAGTGTTAATATGAAGCATAGCCACAGAATTGCCATGAAAGTGGTATTTGAATACATTTATTAGATGTGGGGTATAATAGAAGATTTTATTGTTTATAAACTCAGTATATGATGTTTATTTTAACAGACCAATGGATAGGAGCATTAAAATTATAATTATATATTTTTCTGATTCCAACAATATGTGCTCATTATAGAAAAAAGGAAAATATTGCAAAGAATTTCTTAAATCACTCATAATTCTAACACCAAGAGATAATTTATTATAATTTAACATCTATCTCTATAATCTTTCAAAATGAACACTGTATATATTCATTGAAATCTGTAAATCACATATTTGGGATTATACCAAAGACAGTTTTGTGTGAATCTACTTTTTAATTTAACTATAATATAATGTTAAACCTGGTTTAATGTTTAATATGTCATTAAACCAGGGTATTGTGTACACAAGTATAGGCTGGGCACTGCACAGTTCTAAAAGACAACATTCACATAGGCTATGACATACTTCCTGATGCTGTGAAATGTGAGCCTATAGTAAACGTTCTTAGAAAACATTCAAAATGGCACACAATTGCTCACTCTTTATTAACTACTACTCTACCATTGAATGTTTAACTATTTCCATTTTTATTGCTATAAGTAATGCTATCTGAAATTATCTGTGCAAAAATATTTGTGTTCACTGTTCATTCATTAAGGAATATCCTTAAAAGTAGAATATAAAAAATAGAAAAGCCAAAGGAAAGATTTTAAAGATTCTCTATGCATATTGAAATGTATATCAAGTGCTTGGACCAATTTCTTTGGACACTTTTCTTTCGCTTAACCCTGCATGTCCATCACAGTTTCCTCGGTTTTAAGTAAAAGAAATTTGTTTCAGTTAGAAGAAAAATGTATATCTATATGTGTGTGTTTGAAACATGCAAGAAAATGCCACAGAACCCTAGGCATGCAAGTCTCATGAAGAAATGGACCCAGGAACTTAAAAATCAATAGGAAATTAAGCAGTACTAAAATCTTATCTGCCTCTGTATTTGCAAATTATTCTCCTCTCTTTCTCCCTTTCTCTTTTGGAATTTTCCATGGTCAAAAATACCCTCCACATCACAGTTCATTTTGTATTTCCACTCAACTGGCCAGTCCAGATCAAAGTAGCATCTTTGCTCCATGTTATGTGTTCCAAGGAGGTAAACCTGACTGGCTTTTCTCAGGCTAATTGTTTCTTCTCATTCAATTGATAACAACAAACATTGAAGAGCCATGTAGCACAAAGATGACTATTACAGCCCATAACAGGAAGGAATTTCTAAAAGAAAGGCAAGCAGTCTGATATGGACAGATACAATAAAGTACGGCTACAATCATCTGATTGATAGAACTGTGGGTTCTAAACTAATAGAACACTGAAAATAGTCCAGTGGCTTCAAATGATCTTCAGTTCATTTCTTCCTTGGGGTTCCATGGAAGAACCACAGATACAGATACAGTGAGAGACTAAGTGGAGACTGGATAAATTGACTCTAGGTCTGGGACCCTTGTTTCAACTAGTTGTCCACTTATATATGTTTTAAATATTGGTCTTTCTTGCAAGCTTTCAGTGAAAGCATGTAGGAGAAAGGAAAGTGGGGGGAGGGGAGGGAATGGAAGGGGAGGGAATTCTGTGGCTAAATCATTTGAAATCACTTATGTAGTTCATACTCTGTCTCATAGTCTCATGTTTGTTTTTCCCTCAGAAAATAGTGGAGTAACTGCTGGTTGCCTGGATGGATGAAAGGAGAGGTAGAAAGACAGTGGTATTTTCCACTCTGTGCTGTATTTAGTATTCTCTTATAATATTTAAAATAAGATACAAATTTCTTTGAATCCATCCTTCCCCAAGAAAAGTCTGTATTTTCCTTTATCTTAATGTTGACTATTTCATGTAAACTGGTACCTGAGCTTATCATATCAAAGGCCATTTATCCATTGCTTGCAAGCTCTGAGTTACTTAAGAAAATATCTTCCATTAACTTGACAATAAAAAACATCAAATAAATTATTTCTCACTAATCTGAGAGGCTAAATATTAGTTTATTTCTTCATTTGGGGATATTTAATATGTTTAATATAGGGAGAAATATGTTTAATATAGGTTTAAATAACCATTAAGTTGGCACTACAATTTCATTTTTAAAAATAGAGGAAAAGACTTTGATTAGAAATTTATCTTGAAAAATGAAGCCAAAATTATAAAAATGTGATAAAATATAATTTAATATTTAACTAAATTTAGATTACAATTGCAAACATGGTTCAATTCTTAGAAAAGACAAAGAACATTGTTTTCTTCTTGGTATCATTTACTGACAAATTTGTACTATTGCATGATACTGTGTTCTGCACAAAACATTTTATTTGTTCAGCATAATAATGAGGATTATTTTTGCAAATATGCATATGCTTAATCAATTTTTGCAAAGATCTCTCTTAAGGTATTGGTTTTTAAATTATTCTCCCTGAAACTCCTATCCTGTCCTCATCTGAGTTAACTTTTTCTTCCTGTCCCATTCTTAACTGCTCATTTGCCAATGTCTTCAAATGAGATTTAAGTATTTCTCTGCTAACTTTTTCATGGTTTCCGTGGAACCCTGTATCTTTTGAAAAGCTTGAAGTTTCATTTGGCAATAAATTTGCAATATATTGGCCTTGAAAACATCGAAGAATAGAGGCAGGCCCAACCACAAAGAGTAGGAAAGTTGCAGGAGACAGCTAAGTAGATTCTACTGTTAAAACAAGATGGCGGTTAAAGAATGTTTGAGGGGAAACTAAATTTTCATGTGATTTGTTCATTCATGAATGTTTTTGATTCCCTATGTAATCTTATAATGCAAGTCCATGGATTATACACAAATGCACAGATGAAAAGGGATCCTGTATATAAGGAAAAATGAGGTACCATCCAATTCCACTGCCCACCCAAGATCCCTTAGGGAATCAAGAGGTAAAAACAACTGGCTCCACATTTCTCAGTTTAACCTAGCTTTACAAATCTTGACAGATTTGTGTAGATTATGCAGCCAAAATTCTTCTGAAATAATTTATAAAAGTGATAGTGCAGGCAGTTGAATATATCTGTATTGTCCTCTAGGATACTATTTGGGCTGGTTCCAGGTGAAGCTGTGATGTAAAATGAGAAGATAGTGTATTGGAGTGTACTGTCCTCCAATGCCCATTAGGTAATTTTCTTAGGTGATTCAGTGTTTGTTCTCTTTCTTTTCTACCCTTCCTATCCTGCTTTTCTGGTTATCAATGATTGCATAACAAACCACACCACAACTTAGTGGACTAAAACAATAACGTATTGTAATCTCTTACGATTCTGTGGGTTTATTGGGTCTAACTGGTTGATTCTCATTTGCAGTCTTATATGTGGTTATGGGCAGATGTCAGCTGAGGCTGTAGCCATCTACGTCTGTACTACTCGGTTACCCAAAATGACTCATTGACGCAGTTGGTAACTGATGCAGGTTGTCAGCTGGGAGCCCAGATGGAACTGTTGAGCCTAGCACATATTCTTGCCCTCTCTGTGTTGCTTGGGCTTATAGCCATGCTACCTTATAGGAAACTGAAAATAATATAGGTTAACCTGTTAATAACTTTTGGAGTATTGCCTAACATTGGTAAAATACTTGTCTTCCAGTAATTTTCTTATGGTAAATGATTTAATTCAAAATAATTATTTAAAGAGAGAAATTAGGGGAAATTTCAAAATGTCCCACAAATGGCAAATGGCTTCTTAAAGGTCATATAGTAAATTCATTGATACACATATAGTAACTCATTTAATCTTCACAGCAATCCTATGAATTAGACATTATTTGTATATCCATTTTACAGGTAAAGAAATAATACTTAGAGGCAGTAAAGGTCTTGACAAATGTTTCATGACTATTAAGAATTTCTTGGATTTCTTCCCAGATGTGTATGATATTCAGTAGTTGCTCTCGACCACAAAGACTGCTGCCTCCCAGGCTTACAAAGTCTGTCTCCATTCCTAAGAATATAGAAACATTCTGAACTTCTTTTTCTTTTAGTGTTTCACAAGCCATTAAACATTCATCATTTTGTGATATTATCAAATAAGATACAAAACATAATTGGCCTTAACTCATCCTGCCACTCATCATTGACACAGTGGGCTTTATAACAGTGGGATGGGGAAAATAGTGTAATAGATTAATTAACTTTATTATTTTGTCAACACACATATATGTATGGACAAACACACCACACACACACACACACACACAAACACTTTTAAGAAAACAATAAGCAGAATCTTTAAATTTGCAGTCTGTCAAATTATCCTGCTTCATTCAGAGCAGAAGTATCTCTATTTTGCTCAAATTGCACACCTAGTATACTTTGGACAAGGGCTCAAAATTAGACTCAAGTGGAACTAAAAGTAGTCTCACTTATGATGTTTCCCTATTAAGATGTACGAGGGAAGAAATAAAAGAAATACAGCAAAAGATTTCAAACATGTCCAGAATCTTTGTCTGAACTTACAGGAAATTCTCAGTTCTATTGATATCGCATATATTTATTACTGTCTGGAAGCATCTCCTGAGGTTTACTCTCTTCTCATTCTCAGTCCATATGGTTTAGGTGCAGGTGACCCATCCTTCAGTTCTAGCAGTGAAACATAACCTGGAACTTTCCAAAAGAATGACTGTTTTCATGGCTCCAATAATTGATTCAGAGATAGTCATGTGACAAAACCCCAACAATCAGTCCTCACAAGGACTTTGCAAGAACCCCTAGGTTAAAAGCACTCCTTCTTTGCTCTGAGAAAGCTAGTTATGGGAATGAGGTAAGCTCATGCCTACTCTGGGCTATCCTCCCATCCCGGCATGTATGCCTTTTGCAATGCACTTTGCTGCTGCTTCTACCAAGAGATAAAATCTTTAAAAAAATATGTAGAAAGAGTCTGCCAGTTAATAAATTCATTAAGAGTAAAGCAAAAAGAGATACAAAGAAAGAGGGAGACAAAGAAATTGAGAGAAATAATAGCTTCATTTAAGGTCCTTGATCAAGCCAGGCATGAAGTCCATCCTTGGATTTTGTAGATACATGAGTAGATAAAATCTATTTTCACTTAAACTATTTGAAATGAAGTTTCTATCATATGTGCCCCAGTATATCTTGGCTTACTCTCCTCATCATGTGTTCTTACCAACTCAACTTAAAATTGCATAATTCTTAAAAACCTGGAAATAACAAAATATTTGAGATAAGCTTCAAGCAGTAATTACTGTCTATATATGCATTAACTATTAAGTGCAATATTCAATATTAATATATAACACATGAGTAACATTAAAACTTATATATTTGTAGATATAAATTAAAAGATATGATTCTCTATTACTTTTTCCTGATATTAACAGATGTATTAATATGTAATTCATGGATAACTTTTAAAATTTGTTTAATATATATTTATATATATATGTATGATTCTCTATTATTTTTCCTGATATTAGCAGATTAATAAACTTTATAGCTAATATCTGTACATTCCAATCTCATAGTATTTGTAGTTACTGTATGCTCAACTTCTTGACCCATCCTCAAGTCTTGAAATACACATAAATTATGGAAATTCATACTTTGCCTACTACTTCACATATATTAATTACAGCTTTTTACAGTTTTTTGGTTCTTCAATGCCTTTACACATTTTCAGTCATTCAACAAACATGCATTGAGTATACTTTTAAATGTTTATTGAGTATGTATCAGACACAATTCAAGGTACTAGAAACATCTTAGTGGGTAAGGTGTATGAAGTCCATTTCTCACAAAGCTTAAGTTTTATTGGGGGTGAGAAACAATACGGAAATAAATAATTAAATAACATAACTTATAAATCTTGATAGCTGTTAGGAAGAAAAAGGGAATGAAGTGACAGAAAGAGAGGTGGCACTTGGGTAGCCAAGGAGGACCTCTCCGAAGTGGTGACAATTTGGCAACATAGCCCTGAGTGAATGAATGATGGGAAGGAGCCAGCTGTGAAAATATCTGGTTAAAAGTGTTTCAGGAAAAGGGAACAGCAAATTGTCATTCAAATTAAAATAGAAAAAATATGTACATATATTCTGCACATAGAAATACACAGACTTTTCATCACTTTTATCTTTCTTGAAATTATTATTTTTTAAACCTATATATATAATGTGGAGTATGATGTGATTAGATAGCACTCCAAGATATTTCTACTAGGTTAATGTTTAATAACATTGTATAGGAAGTATTGTGGCAGTGTGATTTGTTTTAACAAGATCCCAAGCAGAGAGTAAATCTTCCTGTTCAAAGAATTTGCCTAAGTATCCCCACCTTTCATGATCATCACAGAAGCCCCATCCATTCAAAATAATTCTGATGCCTCGGGGGAAATAGGCATCAAAGGGATTGCAGGAAGATTTATGCAGATTAAAGTGACTTTCCTTTTCCCTTTATTCCTTTCCCTTCCTGAACAGTTCTGTAGGAAACCCGTTAGATAGCACCGAGCAAGGTAGGCATAGGGGTGAGGGTGTCAGAGCTCAAGAAAATTAAGGAGGAGGGGAGACGGTGAGTAGAGCCTGACTGAGATGAGGAGGTGTGTTAGTCTACTTCAGCTACTATAACAAAATACTCTAGACTGGGTAGCTTAAAGAACAGACATTTATTTTTCACAGTTGGAGACTCTGAGAAGTCCAGGATCAAGGTGTCAGACCACTGGTTCCTGGTGAAGACACTCTTTCTGGCTTGCAAATGGCTGCCTTCTCACTGTGTCCTCATACGGCAGAGACAGAATGATCCCTCTCTCGTTCTTCCTCTTCTTATAAAGTCACTAATCTGATCCTGAGGGTCCCACTTCATGACCTCCTCTAACCATAATTACCTCCCATAGGTCCCATCTAAATACCATCTCACTGGGGGCGACAGCTCCAACATGTGAATTCTGAGGGGATACAATTCAGTTCGTAGCAAGAGGGTATCCACAAAAAGGTGAGCTTCAGGGACAAGGCAGCCCACCTTAGGGTAACAAAGCCCCGAAGGAGTAAGCAGTGTTTCCTCATGGCGGGTGAAGGGAGAGTATCCCGTTATGTGGTGTTAGCATCCAAGCAGGGTCAGGAGCGTGTTCCCATGGGAATGGAGGACAGCCTACTGCTGGTTGTCCAAGCTCAGGGAGGATGGGGAGGGTTTATCCTGAGAAGACGGCACTCACAGAGGGTCAGAAGCCAAACTGTGTGGGGAGAGCGTCTGTCCAGGGATGGTGGTGGCAGGCTGATGAGAGATGTTGAAATCTGAATGGAGAGAGCAGCATATCTGCATGGAAAGAGGGCCAGTGACAGCGACGGCTTTGCACAGCACGTTAGAGCCTGACGTCAGTGATGAGGGTATGTGGGTTGGATGTAGCAGTGTGGCACTCAGAGACTGGATACGTAAAAATAATTGAACAAATAAAATATATTGAGGATAATGAGAGCCTAGTTTCTCAATGTCATACACAAAAGTTGCAAATAGGAAAAGAGAGAAAGCTAGAGTAAACTCTCGGTGGACTTTCACTGAAGTGGAGATACTGATGTGAACTAGTAATAGTCCAGATAGATAGATAAACTACTTATGGGCGTAAATGTAAATCTATATATCAATATATATATCCCTACCTATTACAAATATGTGTTTTTATCTGTTAGGATATAGTCCCTGCCTCTCTCCACTGAGAAGCTTCCAATCAGCAATCTCCAATCTCCAACTTCAAATCAGCAATCAAGTAATGAGCATACTTGGCCCTCTGATCTTGGTTTCTAAATACCATTGTCCACTTAAGGAAAGCAGAATTCCTTGGACAAATGATTCCATCTATGACTGGGCAGAGAAATTACAAGATGAGCCTGGGAAATCTTGCTGCATCAGAAAGAAGGAAATTATCAGAAAATGGAGAAATATCAAAAGGACAAAAAAGGTAGCTTCAAAGGGGACCCAATAAGCAAGTTTGGGACAATTTTAACATTACAATCTCATGAGAATATTGAACCTACTAAATAAAACAAGAATCTATCAGTCCATACTGGTATGAATAGATGAATAAATTGAAATTTTGTTGAGAAATGGAATCTTTACCTAGCCTCAAAGTACCTCCCCCACAAAATATGTGTTAACTATAAAGGAGGGGAAAGTAACTTCATATTAAGAAGCCTGGCGGATGCCACCTAAATCAAGTAATCAAAGTTAACATCACCAGCAATGGAGCAAATCAAACCCATGTGTCACCTGACAGGATGAAAGGAGAAGAATGCAGGGTCACTTTTGTGATGTGCCTGCCCAAGTTGCATAACTGAATTTAATCATGAGGAAACCTGAGACAAACCCACCGGGGGGGCATTCTACCAAATAACAAGCCTATAATCTTCGAAATGTCATGGTTCCGAAAATCAAGGAAAGACCAAAGAACTGTTGCAGACTGAAGGAATTTAAAGGATCATGACAACTAAATATCATGCAGGATTCTGGACTGGATTCTTTTCTTAAAAAGGACCTTATTGAGACTACTGGCAAAACTCGAATGGAATCTGAGGACTAGATGGTAATAATGTATCAATATCATTTCCTGGATGGCTGTCTTACTGTTGTGTAGGAGAATGTCTGTTCTATACTAACATATTCCAGGGTGATGGGGCATTGTGTTGGTCTCTCACTCTCAGATGGTTCAGGAAAATGTTATTTGGATGATTCCTGCAATTTTAATAAGTTTGAGATTATTTCCAAATAAAAACATTTTTTAAAAAATCAAGTGACAACTGTAAAATCATTCAGCAACACCCAATGATAGCAAAATAAGAGTAAGGATTATGAATAGTAATTAGAGTTGTGCAGCATGAAGCAGCTATCTCAGCACAAACCACAGAGGTAAAATACGAGGGAGCCGAAATAGAAGGGCCCACTCTGGTAGGATCACTATTATCTGTACCAGTTTATGTTGTCACCGGTGGCCCTTCATCCACAGTGTGGAGGAACTGGAAATTAATATCAGATCCTACCATATAGATGTTGGACTTTATTGTAAATTTTATGTTGTTCTCCCTGAAATATATGGTACAGGGTAATCCTAAACCACATTTTTGTCTTTAAAAACCCTTAGCCCTCCATGAAACCACTAGGTATAAATATTATCAGATTACATGGAAATACATATTTTAATATAAATTCCTGAACCAGTGGGTCATACATAGGCTCCAAGTAGGCAAAATTAAGAAAGCGTTTCCCCATAGAGAATTCTGTCCTAACACATAACTAGTTCTAAGTTTGCTGTCTGTGGTATTATATTGAAAAATATTTGGCTAAATTGAATGTGCTATACATATTTATGTAATAAAATTCCCAAATAAGATCTACAAAACTTAATTATAAATGAAGACCTAATATAAACATTCACTAGATTTTAGTTCAGGAATAATGCTTTGATGTATACTTAAGGATAAGAAAAAAGTAATTAATAATAAATCACTCCACCCTCAAGAGTCATAAATCTATTTGCACTTTAAAATCTCCATTCTTCTAAATTGCATCTTAATGTTCCTTTGCGAAGTGACAACGTTTACACAGCATCAAAATATTAAGTCTCCTTGACTCAACTTTGCTCCCCTGGAAAATGGGAGTTACCGATTTTAGTTGGAGGACAGACTAATTGAGGGATTAATTCTTGTTTGTCCAGTCCTTTGACGACTAAGCATTACTCAGTTTCAAAATTATTATGATTTATTCATCCCTCCTGAAAGCAAGCCTGTCATAAATATAAACTCCCCTTAATCAATCATTCATTTACAAGTGGGACCAGATTAATTCTATTAACAAAAATTGAAATAAAATGTAAGATTTCAATAACCCCCCAAAAGATAGCATCAGTTAGAATAAGTGATTGTGACAAACGTATATAATGCTATGGTCCTTAGTAAATTGTCTTATCTAGAGATATTACAAGCATTACAGAATATACCAAAATCTATCAGATTTGTTGCATTATTTCAAACTTACATAATATTGTGTTTTCTTAACTATTCCATAAATATAGATTGATGCTTAATCTGAGCACAACTTCTTGGAGCTTCCAAAGCTTTTATCAATTAACAGAACCTTTATTTTATATTACATTTTTGCTTTAGTTTAATTTTTTAAATTTATTTGGAGACACTGGGGGAAATTATATCTATACATGGTGGAACTTCCAAAAATAATCGCTAAGTATTGCTCCTAGGTAGTATTTTCCCTGGTCTACCTTGACGATGGATAAAATTCCACACTGGATCGTGAACCACCATGTGCTCTTGAAATAGTGCTAACTACATTTGTCAAAGAAGCAGGCCAACACTATTTAAAGAAGCCATGTGATACCTCTTATTTTATTTTAGATGTTCACAGGACTATGTAAACTATATGACATTTTAAGACCAAACTGAATTCTTGGCTCCTTTCAGTGGAATTTCATATGATATTTGACTATATCTGCTGACTCACACACCAGTCGTACAAAATGTTTATTCAATGTCTTTCATAATCTCATCTCACTGATAGATGTTGGGCAGGAGAGAAAAGAATTTTAAGCACACCATCATGTTCCAAAAAGGATTCAAAATACTTTACACAGATGAATAAAAAAGAAGCAAGTTAGTGTGAAATTTAAAAAAAATAAAAAATATCAACAAGAGTGGAAACATAAGATTTTATATATTCAAATGCAAAAATACAAACTTCCTCCCCAGCCTCATCCCATGAACTCTTTCCCTTATTTACTCACTCCAGTCACACCAGCCTCATTTCAGACTTGTCAACTTACCGGCTCTTGGAACTTGCTCTTCCCTCTGTTATGCTCCTCCTGCTTGGCGTGCTGACCCCCTCTACTACGACAGCACTCTCCATTTATTCTGTTTACTATCCTCCATTCCTGTCTTCAAAGCACAATACACTTTGGGAAGTTATCATTTGTTTGATAGTTTGTGTGTTTACTGTCTGGTGAACCCATTAGAACGTTAGCTCCATAAACACAGGAGCTCCCCTCCTTCTGTTACTGTACGCTCAGCACTTAGCACAATGGCTAGCACATCATAGATGCTTAATAAATATTTGTTGAATGAATGTGCTAAATATAGAACCCTGTTCTCAGACCACATCCCTTCTCAGCAGCCCTTAAAATAAACACAAACAAGTTCAAATCTCTTTAAAATTGCTACCAACAATGCCTTCAGTAAGGCTCCATTTCATCCTCTGTATTTACCTTTTGACCTACCTTTCTTTGCCATCATTTTTCATGTTTGATCAACACTATCTTTCCCCAGGAATTTCCCACACACTCTATTTTCCCACAACACATTGTTTCCTTTCTCCATCTCTACCCATTAATGTCACAGCCATTCTTCCAGGCAGGGTGACAACAGGACTTTTATAAGCCTAAGCCACTTTGTCTCTTGGGGCCCCTTCCTCCATAAAAATATTAAAAATTATTGTGTTGGTATAAAGACAAATATAATCCTAATTCAGTTCATTGTTCTATATCTGTTACTATTACATTCAATTTTTCTAATTTTAAAAGAAATTAAAATTAAAGCATTTTATTTGTGGGCCCCTCAAAGTATCCTTTGGCACTATGTGTTATTGTGCCTTTTGAGTTAGTTGACTCTTCTTCCAAGCACAATTTAAATGTCAAATCATACAGGAAATCTTCTCCGAGGACACCCACTAACACACACACACACACACGTACACACACACACATACACACACGTACACACACGTACACACACACACGTACACACACGTACAAACACACGTACACACACACGTACGCACACGTACATACACACGTACACACACACGTACACACACACACGTACACACACACGTACACAGTACGCATTACTCTTTTCTCACTTTCATCTTCATAGCACTCTCTGTGGGTCTACAAAACTTAGTAACAGACTGAAAGCAAAATTGTGACTAACTCATCTTTATGCTCTTCAAAGTTTCCATCACAGAGCTTGACAACTTCTAAGCAAAAATAAGTGTATTTTGATTTGTTATTTAGTTTGTGTACTAAAAATATGTGTTCTAACAGTTAAGGAAGTTTTCCATAAAGAAGATGACTTTAGATAGCTCTAGATACATTGATAAGTGTCAGATCCTAGGCCATAGACTATTAAATGTGTTTGATAGAAAGATTTTTTATGGATCACATCTGCTGGAGTAGTAAGTGATGAATTTGGGTAGATGAATTGGACCAAACTGCAAAGAACCTTGAATTTCAGGAAAAGAATTAGGATCTTGATGCTGCCGGTTATGGGAATACCCTGCAGGTCCTTACTCAGGAAAGCAACATGATGATAGCGATATTTTTGGAAGATTTGTCTGTGAGTTAGGCGTTAAAGGAATCAAGACAAGGAAAGTCTAGAGGTAAAGAAACCAGAGATTATAGAAATGGGCCAGTATGATTGGACTTTAAGCCAAATTCTAGTTTTATTCTCTTTTTGCCTGGTTTTACTCTTGACTTTATTTCACAGTAAATACAGGCATTCTATTCAGGACATGCATTGTGTAAGCTACTTCTAAATTAAAAAAAAAAAAAAAGCGTGATCCCAAATATGACCCGGTGTATGTTTCATCAGAAACGTTAAATATTTTTCCTCACATGAAGTAGTAAAGTCTTTTTAAATTTGCAGTCCAATCAGTCAATAAAGAAGCAAATTTTCAATTAACAATAGGGACCTTTTTTTGGTTTAAGCCATAGCTGATTCAAATAGAAAAGCATAATAAAAATAACTATTTTCAACAAAAAAGGGTTTTCAATTACCTTATATAATTTAATTATATCAAAAATCTCCTGGTATTACATTAACCCTATTTTATAGAAAAGGGAACTGGTAAGTCATGACACCAAGAAGGGAATCTGGGCATCTGAGCCAGAGCCCATCTGCCTTGCATCAATCTCCTCAAGGAAGACAAAGCATATACAAGACAGTTGTATCAGAGAGTAAGAGCTTATGCCACAAAGTCCAGATGCCTGTCCAAGAAGCAGGGCCTCAGTGCAAAACTGACACATAGGTAAGCTTTGAAATTGTAGCTTGTTCAGAGAACATTCCAAGTAGAGTAATCAGCACGAATGAAAACGCAGAGGTAAGAATCATCTTGGCACACGGCTGAAAAAGTGTATAAATGGTAGTATCAGAGGGAAGCTGCATGTTGAGAAGTAGTGAGAATCGAACTGGATCAATAAGATACAATAAGATAGAAAAATGGAGCATCAAGAAGGCCTTCAAGATGTCTAGTAAGAAAACCGAGTGTATGGTCAAGCCATCAACCAGGAAGAGGAATATGGAAAGAAGAACGAAAGGAAAGGAGGGTTGATGAGATAAAGGATGACGACTTCGATGTTGAATGTACAGTTACTCTTCACATGGAGCTGCCTAGTAGACAACTGGGGGTGGCAAAACCCAGATGAATTATAAACAGGGAGACAAGGATCCCTAGAGTAATCTATTCCGAAAGAGAATGCACATATCTTTCAAGGAAGCCTGGTAGAATATAGTTCATCTTCAAAAAAAAGAAAGAAATGAGTTTTATAGAGAGCATGTATGGCCAAGTATGTAAGATCAAGAAAAGACCAGATCTGCTTAAAATGGAGATAAGATGCAATTGTGTAAAGATACAATGTTCAGGTTTTCTTCTCCATCCACCTTGCATAGAAGAAACAGAAGAGCAAGATTTTAAATTTTGCTCTCAGTAGTATTTATCAATACGTCATGACTATCCACACCTCAGGAATTTCTCTATATAAATGGAGCCAGGTCAAGACTATAATATGCAAAGAGTAGAAATAGGCCTTTGCCATATGCTAGTGCACTTAATGCTCCCAAAACCTCATGAGGTGTTAATTATTATTGTCTTTGAGTTGGAGAGGCAGGAATCGCGTCCAAAAAGCTTGTTCGTTGGATTGGAGAGCCAGTGCTCAACCCCAGATGTGCCTGACTCTAGGACATGCACTCTTAGCTACTATGTTAGAAATCTCACTAAAATTAATGGCCTGCAGGGAAGCCTTGATGCTGTGGTACAGAATGGTAATTGAATGTGTTCCGAATTACAGCTCACCCTTCACTACAATGCAGCAAAAGTGAGTTTCTTATCAACTCTAAGATATGTAGCATATAATAAAATAATTAAACAAACCCACCTTAATTCCATCTCTCTTATTCTGTCCAAAACTTTCAAACTATCTACAATGCACGAGGCTGTGTGCCTCCAGTTCTTTTCAAAAGCAAGTGTAAGTGAGAAGCAAGAAATAAGAGAGTTAATTTTTCTCTGGTTTTCCTCAGCTTCTGGTGAAATCCCATTTAAATATTTTGTGGTAAACTCATTCCTTTCCAAGCTTTCAGATGGTGAGCTTTTTAGTCATTGTTTTAAAAGGCCAAAACATTTGTTAACTGGAGCAGTCATAGAGAGGCCAAGAGCAGTAACTCTTATCATTTTATTCTGAGGGAGTGAATCAACTTTATACCTTCTTTGGATACAATGTAAATCTCAAAGAGAATCAGAAGCTAGTCTGTATTTAAGTGAATTAACTTCATACTGAAGTCACCATGATTCTTTGAGCCATAAATTAGGCTGCTTTAAAAGAATTCAGCAGAACATTCCAAAGGTGGTTACGGAACCAAAGAAGAAATGGGGATCTTTTACTTTTAAAGGAAGTAATTTCTAGTAGCATAAGCTAATAAAAGTTCATAGTTTTCATTGTTGATGTAGTGTACTTTAGAGCCCTGGCAATGTAAGAAAATTATATGATCATTATTAGCACACTGTAGTAATACTCCTTACTAAGAGCACATCAAAAACTTTTCCCTTTAAAGTTTCTGTGAGAAGAGCTGTATATGATATTTTCTCCTGAAATAATAAAATACAATGAAAGAATACTTTCATATTAGGAAAAAAACTGGAATACTAACATACACATTTATTTTAGGTGTTGTATCAAAGAACTGTCTCTTAAAATTGGGATTACATTATTCAAGTCTATCAGTAGAATTTTTCTTATTAGCTCTAATTTGGCTATGCAGTTATAGATTAAGATATGCATTCAAAGGCCTCTTTTGGATACAATGTAAATTCTATTTTACATACATTGTACTTTATGTACATTACCACATTTTCTTAATACGGATGCTAGGGGATGGACATTACTGTTAACCCCACTTGATAAAGAGACTGAGGTCCAGAGAGGTCATCACTTGCTCAGGATCACTCTGCTTGTAAGGGGCCCAGTAGGAATTCAAACCTAGGTAAGCATACTTCCTTAACTGCTTGACAAAATTACTCTGTTTCTATTTTTTTAAACTAACTTTATTGAAGTATAACTTACATATATTGAGGGTACTTTTAAGTGTACAGTTCAATGAGTTTTGACAAGTGGATACACCATTACAAGAAAGGTAGAAAATGTTTCTACCATTTCCATAAATTCCATTTGGTGCCACCCCTTCTTCCTCTCTGGCAACCATTGATCTGCTTTCCATCCTCAGATACACATTTTTCATTTTATTGCACGTGTGTTCTATTTAACAAGACAGTTTTACACATACTGTCAAATTCACATTTCTTTATCTTTTACAGTAATTGGAAACAATATGGCCCTTCTATTAATATCTGTTAGTATTGCCAAATCTAACTCCCAAACGGATGCATGGCAACTAATTTAGGGATTAAAGGATTAATGGCAACAGGGAGGGGAGGAAAAGAGCCTATACATTTATTTTGCAAAAGTGAATGAATGAAAAGGTAATTCAAGAAATAGTCGATAAGTTTAATATAGTCTTCTGTGCACCAAAGTGCTGGTACCTGACTTGGAGGGATGACCACTAGGTCAATATAAGCTAGACCTCAGAGTAATGGAATCATCACTCTTCTTTCTACCAGACATGGTACTTCCAGTCTTCTTTACTCTCCTCCCTTTCCATCAGCTTCTCTGCTGCCTTCCTCATGGGGTATGTGAGACTCACCGGACACCCTTCATCGTAGGCCATGATGAGTCACTTCCTCTGACCTGCAATCCAGGCAGCAAGTGAGAGAACCAAGATGCTATAAGGCTTGATAAACCAGCAGGGGATCTTTTTAGTCTTTTATTATATGATTGGTGTGGTTTAAAGAAAAGAAATAAATAATTACATAAATGGATGAAGCGCATTGAATAGAAAACAGAAAAATAGCACAACATTCGGATACTCAAAGCAAATGTAGTTTTATTTTCCATAACTGATGTGGTTTTCCTTTGGAATCCTCATCTCTTTGAGTAGTAAAAGAGAGAACCAAACAACTCTTTAAAATTCCTAGACTGTAGTATCTCATCTCTTCCCCCATTAAACTGTCTCTTCTGGTTGATTCTTTCTCCAGTAAGTCTTTCAGATACTCTCTCATCCTCCATGCGTGTTGGAGACATTCTGTCTGGGTATAAATGAGCTTTCTTAGTGAGACACAGATAGCAGAGAAGGAAGCCCAAGGCCTTGATGTTTTCAAGAAAGTGTCTCTCAATACAATAGCTGTTCTTTTCTCTTCGGGTCAGGTTTTGTCTCTTCTTCCCATAGTCTGATGGATTCTTCTTCTTTTCATCACATCTTGCTTTTTCCCAGAGAGTTTAGCCTCAAAATGGAATCTATTTCACACTGGGGATGAAGTGGTAAGTTCTAATCAGACCGCTGGCTCCAGATCCCTGTGGAAGCTATAGAAATTTGGAAATTCTTTTTATATTGCAGCAACACTAAAATTTTAAGGTTATTGTCTTGCTAAGAACACAAAAATATAATTTTGCAATTCAAAACTTACTACTGGTGTTCTCTCTCTCTTACTCTTTTGTTGTTTTATTCTCTGATGTAGCAATACTAATCTTCCTTGAGGCAAAGAGAAGCAATATGAAGGCAGTATGAAGGATTAGACCCAAGAACATTAAGAGGAGAAAATCATATGAATAGACATGTTTAAATTTTTACTATTATTTCATTTATAATGCCAAGGGAAAAAAAAAAAGAAGAAAATAATATATCTTAACTTAGTATCATTCCACAATGTCCCTTTCTTACAGGGTCAAAACTTCCTGGCCAGGCATTAGGAATTTTCGTAAAAATTATTCATTTTCTCTTACACTATTATTTAAATGCATGTTAAATACATGTGCAAGACACAGCAGATTAATCATTGTTTCTCTAAATAACATCTACTTTTCTGTTTCCATATCTTTGCTGAAGCTGTCTTCACTGCTTAGAATGTCCTTTTTGATAAATATATTTGGAAGACTTTTTTTATTCATTTGGGTCAACTCAAATCTGCCATGAAGTCAAGCGGTACTGACAACTTTCCCTCTTGCACTCCTGCATATTTCTATCTTATATTGTATCCCCATTGTGACAATTTCTCTTCTTCTGATATTTATTAGAGATTCGTAATCAATCTGTCTCCCACACTAAAATGAGTGGCTACAGGACAGGAACTGTGAACAGTTCACCTTAGTTGCACCCACAACACCCAGCCAAGTGCCTTATACATTGTACATGATATGTGGTATGCAATCATACATATCTGTGATGTTGGGGGAAAAATTTTATTATAAAATTCAAAAGAAGTATGTCTGGCCTTTTGGAACTAAAAATAATCTAATTTAGAAATTCTACCTATAGTCTATGTAGCACAGAGGACTTCAAAAAAAGATAAAATTTCTTAAAAAAAAAAAAAACAACTACTTTGCTAGCAACTAACAGATTGAGAGTCTATTCAGAAATTTCACTTTAGTGTCTGTACTTTTGGAGGTGGGATCAAGATGGCAGAGTAGGAAGACCCTGAGCTCACCTCCCCAGAAGGACACATCAAAAGTACAACGACATACAGAGCAACTCTTGCTGATGATGACCTGAAGACTAGCAAAACAGCTCTACAACCAATGCTGTAAAGAAAATTACATGGAGTCTGGTAGGAGGGGAGGAGAAGAAATCTGGTCAGGACCTGCAACCCTAGTGGGTGACCCATAAGGAGATCTCACAGGCTCCAGAATCCTCCCTACTGAGGAGCCGCACATTAGGCACTCCAGCCCCGGGGTCCAACATCAAGATGAGCCCCTTTGGCTGGTTTGAAAACCAGTGGGGCTTACCAGAGAACTCTAAGAAACCAAGACGCGACTCTTAAAGAACACATGCACAGACTTGCTTGCCACCTGCCTCAGCACAGAGGCAGCAGACTGAAAACTGCCAGGTGCTCTGGCCAGCCTGCCAGGACAGCACCAGTGCACCCCACAGCACACACCAGGACCCTGCTCCAGCCCCTCCTGCCCTGCCACCACTCCCTGCTAAGGCAGAGGCCACCATTTCCAACATGTGTGTGTTCACCAGGGAAGGAGAAGAGCCTGTCCAGCTCTGGCCAAAGCAGTGGCTGCCATTGCTGGAGCATTTGCACACCAGGGAAGACTCCAAATCCTTGGCCCCAACCCCATCTCTAATCAAGGAAAACACATTGGGGAAAACTGGAGCCAGCTCAGAAGTCTTTGGGCCCCAGCCATGTCTCCAACCAAAGCAGAGATTGCCATCACACCAGGGAGGAGCCCAGCTCCCTCAGGACTCCTGCTCTAGCCCCACGGTCCCCAGCCCTCCCCTCCACAGGGTGGCAGCCACCACTGAGCATAGGAGAAGCTCTAGCACCTGGCTCTGTCTCTCTCGCCTCCACCTTTAGCCCTACCTCACACTAAGGTGCTGGCTGCCAGCACGCCCTGGGAGAAGAGCTTGTGTCACTTCAGATCCAGCTCTCCCACCAAAGCCGCTGGGCACATGTTGACTGCATAGGGATGGTCCCACACAGGAACATGCCTTCAAGACCAGGGTAGGTAACTTTTTCACCTGGTTACATAGAGACAAACAGAGAAAGTTAAACAAAATGAGAAAATAGAGGAATATATTTCAAATAAAAAAGAGCGAGATAAAATCCCAGAGGGAAAAATTAATGAAACAGAGATTAAATAATTTACCTGCTAGAGAGTTCAAAGCAATAGCCCTCTGCAGTCGGTGCAGGTCTTCGAACGCAAGAAGAAGGCCACTGCCAACGTGGCTCACTGCAAACGAGGTAATGGCCTCATCAAGGTGAACGGGCGACCCCTGGAGATGAAGGCGCACACTGGGGTTTTAAGTTTGGTTTCAAATTCTTCCCCTGCCTGGCCATAAGCATGTCACTTAAACTCTGAGCTTCAGTTTCTTGACCTTTCAAGTGGATGCCCTAATGTCTCATTTTCAATGTTGCTTTGAAAAGTAAATAAAAAAGAGTTAGCTCTTCAGTAAGTGGTGCTGGGAAAACTGGACAGCTACATGTAAAAGAATGAGATTAGAACATTCTCTCACATTATAAACAAAAATAAACTCAAAATAGATTAAATACCTATATGTAACACCAGAAACTATAAAACTCCTAGGAGAAAACTTAGGCTATACACTCTTTGACATGGGTCTTAGCAATATCTTTCTGGATATGTCTCCTCAAGCAAGGGAAACAAAAGCAAAAATAAACAACTGGGATCTAACCAAACTTAGACACTTTTGCACAGTGAGGGCACCATCAACAAAATGGAAATACAACCAACTGAATGAGAGAAAATATTTGCAAGTGATATGTCTGGTAAGGGGTTGATATCCAGAATATATAAAGAGCTCATACAACTCAATATAAAAAATATAAAAAAATCCAATTAAAAAATGGGCAGAGGACCTGAATAGACATTTTTCCAAAGACATACAGATGGCGAACAGGCACATGAAAAGATGTTCAGCATCACTAATTATCAGGGAAATGCAAGTCAAAACTACAATGAGATATCACCTCACACCTGTCACAATGGCTATGGTAAAAAAGACAAGAAATAACAAGTGTTGACAGGGATGTGGAGAAAGGGAAACCTCGTATATCGCTGGAGGGAATGTAAATTGCTTCAGCCACTATGGAAAACAGTATAGAGTTTCCTCAAAAAATTTAAAATAGAGCTACCATATCATCCAGCAATTCCACTCCTGGGAATATATCTAAAGAAAATAAAAATGCCAATTTGAAAAGATATATACACCACAATATTCAGAGCAGCATTATTTAAAATTGCCAAGATATGGAAGCAAGAAATCTAAGTGTCCATCAACAGATGAATGGATAAAGAAGCTGTGAGAAATATATATATATATAATATATATATATATAAAATACACACACACACACACACAACATAGTGGAGCCTGGAGGGTAATATGCTTCGTAAAGCAAGTGAGACAGAGAAAGATAGATGCTCTATGTTTTCACTTATACGTGGAATGTAAAAAATAAAAGAAACATACGAATATAACAAAACAGAAACAGACTCACAGATACAGAGAACAAACTAATGATTATCAGTGGGGAGAGGGGTGAGGAGAGGGGCAAGAAAGGGGAAGATGTATAAACTACTAGGTATAAAATTAATAAGATATAAGGATAGATTTATAGCACAGGGAATATAGCAAATATTTTATAATTTTAAAATGAGTATAATAAATAAAATATCAAATCACTACATTATATACCTGAAACTAATATAACATTGTAAATCCATTATACTTCAATTTTAAAAAAGAGAAAGAAAGAAAGAAGGTGAGAAGAATTAATGTCTTGTGTACTTTAACATTTAAAAAAAATCCTTTGGCAGTATATTATTTTCCATTTTTAAGTTAGGAAAATTGGGGGTCAAGAAGAGTAAACAATGAGCTAATATGGGTCAAAAGACTGCTTTGGAATGATTGGATTTTAATGGTCAAATCTAAAGAATTTGATGACAGGTCTCTCATCTGACTTAAAATCACGTAATATTCTTCTGATACTTTTTGTTTCTTGCAAATCCTTTTCTTTCTGTGATTTTTAATATTACATTGTGACAAATCCATGAACTGACCTCATTTAATTCTCAGAGGACAGTATAAAAATAGATTTTACAATTAAGTATAATATAAATTTATTTGAAAATTTGAGAATACACATGACATATATTATTTATAAAATAAATAAATGAATGAATGCATGAATTAATATACTATGAAAAGTGTGTAGTGCTTCTGAATCTTGAGTATACACACCTTTATTATTAAGAATTTTATGCACACTATAATTTTCCAGACCCAAAGTTATGTTTAAAGTAAAATTTTATGTTCCATGTGGTCTGCCTTTGTGAAATTTAGAAGGTCATCATGCTTGGGAATTTTCATTGAAATAAGACATTAAGTTTTTTGAGTTTTGAAGTGCCCATTGGAATGTAACAATTCCCATTTAATATCTGTATTTATTTACACTTGATGCTTCAATTTACATACATAGTGATATTCTTTGGGAGTTCTGTAGATTCCAGCTTCAAGAATTTACAACTTTATTTGCAAACTGGAAGTCGTATTCAGGATGCCAAAATAGGTGAAATTACTCCCCAGGACTTTTGGAAATTGTTAAAATAATTTAATGATGCTTTTCATTGTGTTTATGAAACCATGAGTATTAAAATGGTAAAAGTAAAATCTTACATAATTTAACATTTTCAAAAAGTTTTCCTGCTTTGGTGTGCTCAGTCCTGGAGCTTAGAACCATTATAGAACTTATACATGTACACCATAACGAAGAATAAATTTAACTTGAGTAGAGCTTTACATTAACATTAACATTCTTAGAGCATTTCTGACCACGGATATCGTCTTCATGACTCAATATATGGATTCATCTGTATACAAATTCCTACTACTTGTTCAGTTATCAATAATTTTTCACCACTATGTCCTCTCTAATTGCTAACCTTCTCTACAACCCTTGACTCAAGTGTCGAAGCAAATCATTCTTCTTCATTGAGCAACACATCTTGAAAGGCTGGATTTTGCTGAAGATCTAGGGGAAAAAAACACTTAAACTTGAATATCAGACCATATTTCTCCTCAGTTTTCTCAGCTGTGAATCTTGATTTGGAATTTTAAAAATGTGATCATGGTGATGAGGACATTGTATATTTTTTCTCATCAGGGAGGGGGAGAGAATCTGAGAGGACAGCTGTAGGTGCTTCGATGTCCTTAGGGGAAAGCTTCAATTTAATTTAAAGATACAATATAAATAATATTACAAATGATCAATGTGTTATTTATCTATAATTTATATGTCTCTGTGGCCTCCAATGTCCCGAGGAGACTCTTTCCTGTAGTATAAATAGTAGGTTTGCACTATTACTCACCAAAGACAAAATGTAATTACTTTTTATCCCATTCCACTGATTCTCCTTTCTTTTCTTCTTCTTTCTCCTTTTCTTCTTTTCTTCCTTCTTTTTAAAGCAATCTAATCCTAAAGCTGTTAGATGTAGCTGATAAGAATAAGTTTCTGCACAGGGGCCAGCGGGGAGGGATGGGGAGTCCCCTGAAGAGAAGTCTTCTGTTTGGGGTACCTGAAGTCAAGCAGGATAAGGAAGACATCCTTCTCTGAGAACAGCCAAGCATAAGGCATCAGAACCCAAGAATGTGCAACAGAGTTCCACGTAGGAGGCAGTTTGACATGAGAGGTCTAGCAAAGTGAGGTGTATATTTGTACAGAAGAAGGCAGTGGTGATGGAAGATTGGTTATATAAAGGGATATTGATCAAATAATTAATATATTTAAGATAATAGAGCCAGCTTTCTCATTGTCACAGAAGGGAGTTTGAATACAGAAAGGGGGCTCACACAGGTACCTCTTGTCTGTGTGGCCTGCTGTTGTCTATGGCAGAGTAAACTAATAAACTCTTCTATTCGCATAAATAAGTAAACAAACAAACAAATACAGAAAGGGGGAAACCAGAATTAAACTTCTGTTGGAATTGGTGGCATCAATATGAAATAGTGGCTTTCAATATGTAGAGCAATAAATAAAAATATAAATGTGTGTATCATGTGTATAGTTATATCAGGTGTGTGTATATGTGTGTGTGTACATACACACACAGACTCTAGCTCTGTCCACTAAGAAGCCTGGGAGCAGTGACACACTAATACTCATGAGCATACCTAGCACTGAGATCTTGGATTCTAAATACCACTCTCCAAAAACAGGAAATAGAGCTTGGTGGAGAAAAGGCTAATTTTTGATCTGAAACAGGGCAATACATAGACTATCCTTTTGTGCCAGAAAGTAAGGAAGTGCTTAAAGAATGAGGAAGATGTGTCAAAAGAACATAGTAGGAACCTTGAAGGGTATTTACTGACCAAATTAAGGAAAAGTTGTCCTTTTGGCATAAAAGTAGGTATAGGTCAATGGAACAAATGATGAGTTTGGAAATAGATACATACATACATGGTCAATTATTTTTCAACAATGACTCAAAATAATTCAGTGTGGAAAACATAACCTTTACAGTCAAGATGCTAGAATAATTTTGCTATATGTGTTAAAAAAAAGAAAGAGAAAAAAAAAACTCAACCCTTCTTTCACATACCATATTTTAAAAATCCAATGCAAATAGATCATAGGCTTAAATGTAGAAGCAACATCTGTCAAATTTCTAGAAGAAAAGATAGGGTAAACTCTTCATGAACTTGATTTTAGTGAAAATTTTCAAAAATACAAAGCAAGGCACATTAATCATCTAAAATTTTTGGAAAAGTTGGACTTCATAAAAAATTTTCTTCAACATTTTGAGTAGAACTTGTACCGAGAATAGAGAAAGCACTCTTAACAACTTAAGAAGACAATCCAAACGGGGAAAAAATGTGAACAGACATTTCACCAATGAAGACATATAAATGGTGAATGAAAACTACAAATTAAAACCACAAAGGAATAACACTACACACTCACTAGAATAATTAAAATTTAAAATTTTAAATACCGCCATACTCAAGTATCAGCAAGGATGTGGAACAATCAGAACTTTTATACACTTCTGGTGGAAATGCAAAATGGTACAGTTACTTTGGAAATGAGTTTGGTACATTTTTAAAAATTAATAAGATTCAGCTATTTTACTCCTAGGTATTTACTCTCTCAAAATGAAAGCATATGTTCATACTAAGACTTGCATACAGATTTTCACAGCAGCTTATTTGTCATCTCCTGAAACTGAAAACAATGCAAATATCCATCAGCAGGTGAACAGATAAACAAATTGTGGTATAGCCATAAAATGGAGCACTGCTAACAATAAAAAGTAATAAATTATAAAAATAGCCACTTAAATTCTTTCATTTGTACCACTCCTTCGAATAATTTGGTACCCCCCCAAACAGTAATGAATTACTAATAAATGCAACAAAACGGATAAATCTCAAAATTATTATGGTGACTGAAGGAAGCCAAGCAAAGAAAGAATATATAATGTATAATTCCATTCACACAAAGTCCTAGAAAATACAAGCTAATAACAAAGAATACAATGAGAACACAGTGTTATTTCAGTGATATTCATACCAAAAATGCATAATCAAATCCAACTACAAGAAATTATCAGACAAACCCAAATTGAGAGATACTCTGTTTTAAAAAATGGCCTCGAATCTTCAAAAGTGACATGAAAAACAAAGACCAAGGAACTGTTCAAAAGACACTGAACTGGTTATGCTTGTTATAAAGGCATTATTAGGACAATTCGGAAATTTGAATGGGGCATGAGGATTAGCCCAGACTCAAGGATCTTAGAGTCTATCAGAACTGTTAGAACAATTAGAACTATTGACAATACTTGAATGTAATCTGATTAGATGTAGCAATGTGTCAAAAAACATTTATTGGTTTGTTTATCTTGTAGTTATGTTGAGAAATGTCTTGGTTTGCAGGAAATGCTAAAATATTAGGAGTGATGGGGCCAACAGGTTGGCCGCTTACTCTCAAATGCTTCAGGAAAAATGAAATTATTCTTTGCATCATAGCTACAATTTTTCTATAAATTTCAATAGATAATAGATATAGATATGCAACAATTATTTATTATTTCTGCCCATTCTATTCATGTTAATCCTATACAACAATTCAAGAGTCTTTTTTTATAGTTTTCAGATTCTGGTAGAAATTCTCAGTGTCTAGCCTACTGCTCCTACTTGCGCCTCTCCATGACTATATGTAGGTGTGTAGAGGCAGGAAGGCTTAGGTAGTGTAACCACCAAACTAAAGTGTGCCTAGAAAACAGACATCCTGAATCATCCTGGGAAAATGAGGAGTTGGGGGGTGGCCAATTTAGGCTTGTGATGTTGGGGATTAGATATTCTCATTTTCTTTTCAGCTTCTCTCCATCTTTTATTCTCAAAGTCAATGGCATTCTTCTGCTGTTTGCTGCTGTGCTGGGAGTAACAGCTGGGCAACCCACCATCTGCTCTCTCTGAGTGCTTTCAGGGTCTCATGGTCTCTTCTCATTTGGATCCTGCCCTCCTTTGGCTTTCGCAGGCATTACAGTGGGACCAGACACATGAGATTCTTCCTGAAACTACTCAGCCCTGACAAGCTCTCCAGCTGGAAGTCCCACCTCCGAGCCCACCCCACAAGGGAACATGGAAAGGTCCAGAAAGATAAATATTGAGTCCTTCTCTGTTTCTTCTCACAATATCTCTGAACTTCTTTGTTACATCAGTGAAGACATATTCTCTTTCTTTTGGACTTCAGCCTCACAGCTAAACTTTAATAACACATATATGTACTTTTTCAGCGTTAATGGAGAAGATCTAAGATCTGATTATCAGACATGGTCTTTGATGTTGTTACATATGAACTAAAGGAATTTGGAAATTACTTCCTCTCTCTAAGCAAAGCAAAACAAAACAAAACAAAACAAAAAGTCCTCCCTTTTTTGATGCTTCAGAATCCTATTTTAAATGCCAGATGTTGAATATTAACCCTTGCTTTCTCACTGTAATCTTTCTGTATCAATCCTAATGTGACTTTTTTTAAGCTGGTCTGAGAAAAGCTCACTGCAGAAAGACAAAAGAGAAAAGCATAAGTAGTATTTTTTCTAGTGTGTCTTTCATGAAACGTTTAAGTTAAATAACTTGTCTTGTCCCATGTAACTACTGGGAGTTCAGTAACCTCCTTTAAATTTCCAAGGATTCCAGGGTTATGAAAGGGATGGATATGCACTTTTGATATTCATCTCATGTCTCTGAATATGCATTTCTGTTACTGATTCAATTATCAATCTCCTCTTACCATCTTGTCTTCTAAACACTGTACTTCCTCCACACTCCACCCCAAGCATTAACCCTGACCATTCTCCATCATTAGGCAAAACATCACATATGGTTGTTGTATGTAATAGACTTTTGCTGAAGTTTCAAGGAATATAAGCAAAGAAGTAAAAAGAAAAACCTTAAAATTTAATAACAAGCATTACTCTTTCTGTATCTATCTGTAGTTCCATAGTTGCTCTCTTTCTAGCTTTCCAACACTTGTTGGGAAATCTTTAGCCCTTCTGACCCCTTCCCCACTATATCCAGGATTTCAAAACCTTTGAGATTCTTTTTCCTTTGTAATTCAAAGAAACTCCTTTTGTGTCAAAAATCTCCCAATCAGACATGCTCTTGAGACATCCCCTTAACCTAACAAAATGTCTCATTAAGATCTCCACTTGCCTCGCCACCAAATGTACACATTTCTTCCTAGAGGACCTCTGCCATCCTCCTCCAGCAGAAGTCTACAGCCAGGTAGCCCAAGGCTATAATTTGGCCAAGAGACATATTTTATTCATCTGCAGAATTTGCCTTTATTTTCCTTCTATGCCTGTTTCACCATTGTATTTTGGAAGCAGACAGTTTACTTTTAGGTTTTATAGGTCCAGAGATAGAAAGAAATTTTGCCCTATGATGGTTCATACCCAGAGTTACATTCATATCTGATTTAGATGATGATATTTGGGATTGAGACACTGAAAAGATTTAGATGAGATTATAGATTTGAGTTGATGCTAATGAGATTTTTAGGGGTGCTGACATGGGGTAAATGTCCATGTGGGATGGATATGAGCTATTGGGGCTAAAGAGAACACTGTGGTAGTCTGAAAAATGCCCCCTCACCTCAAAAAAAAAAAAAAAGATACTTACATAAAATCCATGGAAACTATGAATGTTACCTTATTTGGAAAAAAGGACTTTGTCAGACGTGATTAAATTAAGGATCTTGAAATGAGGGGATAATCCTGAATTAGCTTGGTGGGCCCTAAATCCATTGACAAGTTTCCTTTTAAGGGAAAGGCACGGGGATAATTTAGAAAGATGGAAGAGGAGAAAATACTGACACAGAGCAAAGAATGCAATGTGAAGACGGAGTCAGAGATTAGAGTGATGTGGCCCCAAGCCCAGCCATGCCAAGATAGCCAATAGAAGCTGGAAGAGAAAAGAAACAATTTATCCCTTAGAGCTCCCAAAAGACGTTCAGCCCTAGAGATTTCAGACTTCCAGACTCCAGAACTGTGGAAAGATACATTTCTATGCTCTGAAACTACCAAGTTTGTGGTCATTTATTACAGCAGCTTCAGAAAACAAATACAATGTCTTCTTTTTTGCATATATGTCCACTCAATTGCCAATAGCTATAACATAGCTAGTTATAAGAGGAGAACTTATTAATATTTGTTTTTGCTTAAATATAATAAAGATTAGAATGTTATAAATTGTATAAACCCATTTATATACAAAGAGTGATTCAGAAACTAAATATTGGAAGAAATACCACTATAATATCCATTTGGGAGAGTGAAAGGGATTATCTGAAAATAAATCCTTCTTAGCTTCATTAGATTAGATTAGATAGAGGATAAAAATGCCTCTCATAGAGTATCTTCTGAAATACAAAAATGGCTGAATTTATTCAACTAGCCCAAGATTCACATTGTTGAGGTTATGTGTGTCCTAGTATGTCATTGGAGACTTGGGAACATTTTAGGGACATAGCAGATCATTCATTCTTCATTTAACGTTTATTCAGTGGTTACTGGTACTGGGCGTTGTTCTAGGTGCTGGATCTACAGTGGTGAGCAAAACTAAGAAAGTCTGTACCTCGAGGCATTTATATTCTCTTGGGAGAGACAGATAAGAAACAGGTAAATAAATATCTGTTATCAAATAGTGATATATAATGAAGGAAAATAAAGCAAGAGGAAATATTCACCGAGACAGAGAATGCTATTTTTAGTGAAGACTTTTAATTATCCTCAATATCCATTTTCCTGAGTGATAGCAGGAAACTTGGCTACCTGGTTAGAAACTACATTTCTCAGCCTCCTTTGCTGTTGGGTTTACCATCTGACAATGTTTTTAACCAATAGAACATGAAGGAAAATGACAAGAGTAGATTTCAAGACACATACTTAATAGAGAACACCCTTCTTTCTCCTTCTTCCCTTGGTTGAAATGTGAACCAACTTAAACATTGACTGTAGGGAATGATCCCAAATAGAAGAGACCTGTATCCCTGAAAGATGTCTGGAAGAAGAGGTGCCTCTCTATCTTGGATCCCCTGCTTATTTCTGGAATGTTATTAGAAAGACAAATGCATGTCTTTCTTGAAAATCTCAATATTGGGTCTCTTTATGATAGCAGCTAAGCCTGTACCCTAACAAATAAATATTTTTAATTAACATGATTTGTTAGGGTTCCAAATCCAATTCCAGTATGTGTGGAACACCATCTGGGTGTTCTACAACTTTTCTCAATTTTGACACTATCTAACCAGAGGTAGAATCAGATTCCACAAGTTAATTGTTTAGTCCTGTAAGACTGTCCCAACCCCCAACTTCAGACTTCAGATGCCAATTGCAAGCCCAGTTTGTCATCTATACTTCTGACCAACTGGCTATAAATCAGAGGTTCCCATGCTTCTTCCTGCAGTTTGATTAATTTGCAAGAGCAGCTCACAGAACTCAGAGAAACATTTTACTTATGAAACCACCAGTTTATTATGAAAGAACGCAATTCAGGAACAGCCAGATGGAAGAGGTGCATAGGGCAAGGCATGGGGAAAGGTCAAGGAGCCTCCATGGCCTCCCCAGGTGTATCACTCTCCCAACACCTCCACATGTTCCTCAACCTGGAAGCTCTCCAAACCCTGTCCTTTGGGGTTTTTACATAGGCTTCATTGCATAGGCACAGCTGATTAAATCAGTGATCGCTGGCTATTGATTCAACCTCCAGCCCCATTCTCCTCCCCAAGGTTGGAGAATAGGTACTGAAAGTGGCAACCCTCTAATCACATGGTTGGTTCCCCTGGCAACTAGTCCCCACCCATAGGTTACCATTGGGCTTTCCAAAAATCACCTCTTTAACACAACAAAAGGTACCTTTATCTCTCTTATCACAAGAAAGTCCAAGGGTTTTAGGAGTTCTGTGTCTGGAATAGCGTGGAAAACCGAATACATATTTCTTATTATAAATGACAGTATCTCACGTGGACTGGGTAGGCCTTTCTGAGCAGAGACCAAATGGACTAAGGGAGTGAAGATTGTGGAGAGGTAGGATGGTATGTTAAGAGCACTATCTGCCTTAGTTCGGGTTGCTTCAAAAGAAAATCTTGTAAAAATTGAGGGGTGGGGGTTTACTTTTTTTTTTTGAAAGGTGATCCCAGGAAACACATTTAAAAGAGTGAGGAGAGATAAAGAAAAAAGAGAGATAAAAGCTGGTTACCCCTGAGTGTAATAGGAGCTCCACCCCATTCAGGAACTTCTGAGGAACTTTGTAGAACATGTCTCAGAATAATACCCTCTAAGAGATGAGGGACCAGAGGGTTTATCCACCATATCCATCCCCTACGTAGAGTTTCTTCTCTAGCATTAAAGATCTAAGTTGAGCAAGTCCCCAAACAACAACCAGAAAAAGGTCTTAGGCTGACAAGTATAGATACCCAGGCTCTTGTGGTAGGAAGCTATAAGCTTTGTGGAAACTTACACTATGACAGCAGATGAACTCAGAAGTAGGCTAAGGAACTATGTGGAAGGATATTAACAGTGTCTGATGGCCAAGGTTCAAATCCTTGCTCTGCCATGTACTAGATGTGTGACTCTGCTACATACTAGGGATGTGACCTAGGATAAATTGCTCAGCCTCTCTGTACCTCAGTTTCCTCATCTGTAAAATAGATATGGTTATAGCACCTACCTACTTCATAGGATTGTTGTATTATATATTTTAAAAGTTATTATATATGTAGTAATTAGAATAGCACTTATCACAAAGAGAGAATTATTTGTTATTATTATCTGAGATGACAATAAATTTATGAAATCTAAACCATAATCTGTTTATTGTTGAATTTCAGTGCTTGTCACAGAGCTTGACAATAGTAGATGCTGTATAAATGTTTAATGAATAGACAACAAAGAAAGTTTGAGGCTATTACTAGACTTCTTGAATGTATAAGAGTATTAGAGGGAGAACCAGACTAGTCACCTGTAACCAATATCCTCGAAGGACTACCCAGAAGACATGTATAATATCACCCTAAGACGAACTTCATTGTGGGATCAGTGATTGGACTTGCTTCATGAAGGGTCTAAGGTACAGTTTAATAGGGTTTCACAAGCCTATTTGCTTCAGTAGTTTCCACATTCTCTTGGGTTATATTCACATTTCATAGAAAACTCAGCTATAAATAAAATTGAGGGAGTTTTTTTTTTTTTTGACAAAATAGAAGAAAATCAAGGTCTAGACAGCTATTTCTTAAAGAAACCCTAAGCCAAGAGATTGTGCCGATAGTTAAGAATGTTGCCACTTGAAACCAAAAATTGAGGCTAAATTTGAAATTTCCAGGAGATTCCCTAAGGAACAGAAAGCTAAGGAAAGGCAAGGGAACTTTTGTTATGACTGTATGGGACAGACATGACTGTAGGGAACAGAGTGTAGAATCCTTGATGTAAGAAATGAGAGAAGAAACAATGTGTACTCCACACAGCAGGCAATTAGAGCCATCAGTGGACCACCATGGAGGATAGAACACACTGAAGGAGGATGCTTATTGAAAGTCTAATGTGGACCTCAAACCTTTGCATTTAAGATTTAAAGAAGCACTTTAATTTAATCCTTATAATACTGCTTTGAATAACTAATATTATCCATGAAGTAATGCTAATCTATCTCAGTTCCAAATCCATGATATTTCCAGGCAAGTTAAAAGGAGTGAGAATATCATACAGTCCCTAAACATGAGCTATCTACTACACCCAGAATATTAGGGGAAAAAACTCCTGAAGAATTTGCAAAAGAGCATAAGGATAAAAAAACGTCACCAAACGCTATGACTACCAACTCTGACCACTTCAATTATTTTAAAGCAAGGAAGGAAATATCAATTGCCTTAGCCCCTCTAAAAGTATCTCTGTGATTAGGATAAAATCTCATAGTTTTCCACAAAACAGAGAAAATAATAATGTCCTTCCAGATGACCAAGTACATTTTAGATTCCAGAGGCTCTGTAGGAGAGGGGTCCTGCTAAGTGACCATGTGAGAACTCGGGTTCTCCAGAAAGGTGAGGTGGTGAAAACTTTGAAGCTGGTGGTACCTTCGGAGGAAATACGGATTGTGAAAATACGCTCCACTTTAGTTTGCTTTGGTTCTGAAAGGAAACTACTTTAACAAAGAATCTACTGTAAACTACAAAAGAGACCTTTTTTTTTTTTAAAGAGACCTTAACTTTTGAATTTAGGTAGACTGTGTAATATAGGTAACTTTTGCTTGGTTTTGCTTTTCAAAGGTGTATTGCTGACATTACAAATAATAGGTCTTTGGGATGCATCTGATTGTTTAGAAACTTTAAAGGAACTATGTATTTGGGGGTTTTGTTATTGCTGGTTTTTCTTTTCTTTTTCTTTTTCTTTTTCTTTTGGTTTATGCGTTTGTTTCTTTTTTACTGTTTTTCATCACTGAGAAATGAATAAAGTAAATGAGCGAGATCAAGTCTAAAGACCCTTTGCTAAAATTTCTTCAGCCATATCCATTAACAATATATCGGTTATCTCAACAAGCACCAAGGAGCAAAGGGAACTGATTTCTTTTCAGATATTTTGTCTATGAAATTTTTCCTGGATAGGTTTTCTTTATATTTTAATCTGGCAATAAATTTCCAGTTGACACCAACCTTGCCATCTTGTTTCACCGTGTAGAGACCCAGCCCAGCCTCATATGTTAATTGAATTTAGAAAAAAAAAAGTGATTATTTGAATTTCTATTAACAAGAAAAAAGTTTTTATTAGGTTAAACTATATAAAGTTACTGGCATTAAACTATTTTTTGCTTCCAAGTTGCAATTTCATATACTTTGATCTAATATATTCCTGGTACTTTTACCAGGAATAAGTGATTCCCTTACTAGTATCTCTACAGGTCAATGAGATTCTGGAATATACTCTTTTTTTAAACATTTTTTATTGAATTATAGTCATGGAATATACTCTTGATTATGAAAGATTAAATACAATTATGGTCTGAGAGACTATTACCTAAATTTTGGAAGCAGTAGTGTTTGTAAAGCATAACAAAGTATTCTGTTAACCACATACTTTATTAATTTTTATTTGTTTGTGCAACAGTGTTGTTAAGCTTGTACCATAATATGGTGACTTTAAAATATAGGACCTAGAGTCAAAATTCATGGATTTCAACCCTGGTCTTCCCCATATTTTAGTATGTAACACTCTCCATATTCATTTATGTCTTCATGTCAAATGTTCCTTTTCTATAAATGGGGACACCAATAATGACATTTGACTCATAGAATTGCATGAATTAAGTGAAATAAAAACTGTGCCTCACAGTACCTGGCTCATAGTAACCACTCAGTAAAAGTGAGCAAAATAGGTAATTCTGTTGTCTTGGAGCTAACAGTAAGGGAGACAGACATAAATACCACAACTGCCATAAGTTTTATAAAGAAGAAGTGTGCAGTCCTACACAGGTATGAGTAAGATACTCTGTGGCAATCAGGAAAATCTTCCTTTGGAAAATGAGCATTTAGCTGAGGTCTGAAGGATAAACGCTAATAAATCAGGTGAAAATTTGGGGGAAAGCATTCCAGGCAGAGGAAAATCCATGCCCTGTATTTTGAGAGAGTATGCATTTGGGGAAACTGAATAAGGCCAGCAAGTCTAGGTGCCCAACTTATGCAAGTGAGGAAGAAGTTGGGGCCAAGTCACATGGGGTCTTTTAAGTCATGTAAATTCCTTTAAATTAAGGAGTGAAGTCATTGCCCAACTATGCTGCATAACAGAAACCTTTTTCTTCTTAAAATAACTGGTGTGATTTTTTTGTTTTGTGGTGTTTATTAAAAATAATTTGATGTAACTTGGCTTCCTGCAATTTTTTAAATGAAGGTGGACAGACTATTTTTGGTCCAGTTTCTCTATTTTAAATACATATATAATTTCCAAAATTCCCTTAAATGTGAGGTTTGAGGGCACAGTCCTCTAGATTGTTTTCCCAAGACTTCTGACACCAACTACAAGTTAAGGGGCTTCCCAACCACCCTCTGGTTTGAGAATTCACTAGGAGTGCTTACAGGACTCACTGAGAGCTATTGTATACATGGTTATGGTTTATTACAGGGAAAGGATACATACCCTTCATCCTTACTTACAGATTAAGAAATAGTGAAAATAAAATAGAAAACAAAGGCACATTAAATGAATCAAAAAAGTTAAAGTGAATTACTGTTTCCTTGAGAAAATTATGGCAAGATTGATGAAGGAGAAGGAGGAGAGGAAGGTGGAGGGAATAGTGAGGAGGTAGAGATGGGTGAGATTAAAGAATTAACATTAGAAATTTAAGGGAGACTTAACAGATGCAAAAATTTAAACATAATATAAGGATATTATGAACAACTTTATTTCAATAAATGTGAACACTTACATAAAATGGTCAAATTCCTAGAAATCGAATCCAGAAGAAAAACACCATAGTCCGATAACCATTAAAGTGCTTGAACTGCTAGTGAAAACATCTTCCCACAAACCAAAAACAAAAGTAAAACAAGTTCAGGTATGGCTTTTTCAGCAAGTTCTACCAAACACCAAACACCAAACACACACATACACACACACAAAACCACTTTAGTCTTACATACACTGAACCAAAGTATATAGAAGAAGAGGAAACATTTCACCACAAGCAGCCTAGATTCAAAGTCAGGGGACTTAAACTCCACCTCTTATGGAAGAAACAGCAAAGAATTTGTAACTCATCTTTAATCGACCACAAAGTGGTTATCTAAAACATTGTAATAAGGTGGAGAGTGTCACTGGATCTCTTCATTTATTTCAAAGAAAACAGCAAAGTAGACGTAAGCTTACATAGAGTAGTAGTACTATAAATTAAACTTGCAATGATATTTATTTTATTTGTGGTGTTTTAAAATGGAATCTCCAAACAAATGAAATAGCTAATACTACTATACAGATGATGGAGAATAAGGGGCAACCTGCACGTATCTTACAGAGAATTAGCTCTGTCATATTACACATCTTCACTGGTACTCATATAAACTGATTCTGTCTGTGCTTTGCAATTTTTGCCGTCCTACATTTGGGGAATGTAACAAATTCTTTTTACTAAAAAAGTATGTATTTCCACTTAAGTACACTATTTAGATATGTCTTTAATCCATTTGCACATATTTTTATCATCTCTTACAGATTGTCTTGCACACAATAGGCATTCAGTATTTGTTGAAATTCTTGAAAGGAAAGATGAGCAGAAAAGTTCTAAGAAGACAATAATCTGCTTTGTAATTTATAGGAAGCAATTGTGTCGAACATTTATAACAATGATGAGGAAGAACAATTCCTGAACTTAACCTAAACCCTAATGAAGGCAACTTGCCAGTTTCCCTTGCTATATCTATAGCACATGCTCCCTAGAGTATTACTTCACTGCAACTACCTATTATTTATGTTTCATCTGCTATATTTTAAACAAAGTTGTAAAAAAATTGTAAGAATGCTTTTGTCTCAAATTTGGATTTTAGTTCATTCTATGGTGTGTATATGACTTTGTTACTTCTTATATATGGGGACCAGGAAGATCAAAACTATATTAATGGCAGATTTCTAGTACAATATTTTTGTTAATAACTCTGTCAAAGTCTTTTATATATGAGCTTGATGGATTATTCTTTACTTTTGAAAATTTATTTTAAGAAAGTTTTTTTTTTGGAGATGGATTATAAGTATACAGACATGTATTCTTATGTATTGACAACTATCTAAAATTCTATAATACTTTCCTTTTATCTTGCAACCTTTCATTCACCCATTCAAGAAATTTTAGTTGAACTCTGACAATGTTCCTAATGCTATGATAGGCATTGAGGTCAAATTGTGACTAGAAAATGCTGCCAGGTAAAATGCAGGATTCCCACTTACATTTGAATTTTAGGTAAACAACATACTTATACTAAAACTTATTGTTTACCTGAAATTCAAATATAACTGGGTGTCCTGTAATCTTTTTAAATTTTATTTTATTTATGCATGCATATTAATTATGACAGCCCTAGTAAAAATACTGTTACTGATCTGTCATAATTTAAAGTCCATTGGGCAAGGCAGATACTAATCAAATAATCTTGCAGGTAAATGAAAAATTATACCGAAGTGTTACCAAGGCTAGGTATAGAGCTATAAAAGGATAAAATAGTCAGTAGAGAAACCTGGTCAGGAAGGGAACATCAGGAGAGACATCCCTGTCATGGTGACAGTGGACCAGAGGCACTACAGGGAACTACACTACAGGCACTACAGAGATAATCTCATGCTATATTTTAAATGACAATTTTATATTAAAGGGGGATGTATCTAACTTTTATGGTATGAGTAGTAGGAAGCCTGACTGCACACTGTGAGGCAGAAGCAAAGACTTGTTTTTTAGGGGAGACGCAGTGTCTTTCCTATTTGGCTTCTGACTGATAATGAAGCCAGATGGTGCAAATTTTAGCCCTGTGTGTAAAGGTGATATAGGAGAGGTACATTTCGATATTCAATCCCCAATATTATAGGCATTTTCTGGGATCAGAGAAGAAAAGTTGCTTGTCCCATCAGGTCCGTGGCCTTCGCTTCTGCCAGAAGTGAGAGGGAAACATGCCTGGTTCGAAGTAGGAGGGGAGACTACTCAACACAGGCTGGTGGGAAAAACAAATCTATGATGCACTCACATGGGAGCTGCCAGACAGGAGTGTTGCAAGTGACCACACCCAGCAGTGCCTCTGGCAGGATTCAGGCTCTCAGACTTTCCCAACAGCCCAGCACATAATTCCTCCCCGCTTTCCAAGTTTGTCTGTGCATGTAATATAAAAAAAAAAAAAAGTCTTATATAGTTGTATTAATTATTTAGCTTTTGAATATGATCATTGTTCATCAGCATCATTATAACGAGAACAATCCTGCCTCAGGTTTATATATGTTATTCCCATATGTTCAGGCTCCTTTAATTGTCTTATTTATCTTTTTGATGTCTGCTAAATAAAAGCAAGAGTGACTGTTATTACACCAGTTTTTATGGATGCAGGAACCTGAGCGTAGTCTCTCTAGGTGAGTTGCCAAGTTCCTTTTCTGACACAATCCACAGCAGGCTAGACTGCTGACCCCTTCTCCTTACTTTATCTGGAGCTGTATCAAGCTAGTCAGAAACGCAAGCACAAACTGACTGACTGAAAATAATTATCTTGAAAAAATATTCACAAATATAAATAATGTTAAATCACAAAGTACTAGGGGGAGAGTGTAGCTCAAGCAGTAGAGCACATGCTTAGCATGAATGAGGTCCTGGGTTCAATCCCCAGTACCTCCTCTAAAAATAAATAAACCTAATTATCTCCCCCAGCCTAAATCACAAAGTACTTAGTTGTTTTGTTAAACCTTATCAAAAAATAAACTGATATATGTAACAGTGTAAAAAAGGCCACTTGTCAAATTATAATATGATTTGATTCCATGACTTTTTTATTATGGCAAATAACACTATTAGTGACTGCAACTTTTAACTCCCATAGATAGCATATGCTCTAAATTTCACTAATAAAGCATGTGTACTAAAACCTGTAAATGTGGTAATACTTAGGTTTTTTCCTCCAAAATTATTGAGTATTTTTGAATTGTAATAATGTATCCCTTCATAAAAAACCAGTGCTTATGGGGGTAAATTAAAGAAATCTGTGTTTTTAATATCTTAACTTCTTTGTATAGCACTTTGTTTTCTGAATAACAATATTTTTCATAACTGTCTCTATCTACCTTAAAAGATTTAATGTACATTGGCCTCTAACTTGGTATAAACATCAAATATATAAAGAATGTATGGTTTTTATAGTTATGTAATGCTATATTTTTTAATGCAAATATTTTATTTTTCTAGAAAGGTTTAGAAATGAATACATGTGGTTTTTTTTTTGAAAGAGCCAGCTTTGGTTTACTCAACTTTATAAAAGCTAGAGAATTCCCTGCATATAATTAGAAACTCTACTGTTGAAATCCTACCTTTGTATGTTGGTTTCTATCTTGTTTCTCTGAAATATGGACAGGTAAACTTCAGAAAAGAATTGACTATTTCCACATCAGACCTCAAAAATGATTTTACATTTTTTCTTCAGCTTGGGTATGTTTGGAGCTGCCTTGGATACTGTAGAGCAAAAGCAGTTCTAGATTCTTCTTTGTCCCTCTCTCTGCAGTCAAAGCAACCCCAGTTTTATCTGTACCTGGAAACATTGCAAATAAAAAAGGGTTCCCCTGAAAGCGGTGACATTACTGGAACTGCAGAGCAGAAGTATATCTCCTAGATGTTCCAGACCATCTGTATGACTTTTCGATCTGCGTATGAGATATGCCACCAGATTTTGAAATTAATTACTTAAGTTTTGAGGATTATTTTATAGTGAACACACCTGTGACTAATGAGAATGTCGTGTTGTATTTCAGATGGGCTAGGATTTTTATTTTTATTTTTTCAGCATTTTCTTTTTTTTTTTTAATTGAGTTATAGTCAGTTTACAATGCTGTGTCAATTTCTGGTGTACAGCACAATTTTTCAGTCATACATGAATATACACATATTCATTTTCATATTAGGAGTTTTAAAAGAAAGGAAAGAAGGAAAGTGGGGAGAAAGAGAGGGAGGAAGGAGGGGAGGAAGAAAGAAGGACTGTTTTAGAACTGCTACACACCATCTCTGTAGATTGCACGGAATTCCCTCTTCTACAGCACTATGTGGAAGATGAAGGGCACTTGAGCCCATACTTGCTGCCAAGCTCTGAGGTGCCAGAAACTATTTCTGGTGAATCCCTATCATAATCCTATGACATTGGTGTATTAGTTCTACTTTACTAATGAGAAATCTAAAAATCAGAGAGATACTGAAAGAAAGGAATCTTCCAGCTAAGCTGAGATGAAGGCTTTACAATGCTTTCCTATTGCCCACACGGGTCTGTCAGACAGATTTCAGACTGAGAAATGCGGAGGGGTGTTTAGAACAGTAAAAAGTCTTCGGAGGCAAAAGTTAACTTTATGGAAGCCTCCTGGGTTGAGGTACATAGAATGGATATTTAGAGGAATGGTGGTGGTCAAGAAAAGTGCCCAAAGCAGAAAATTTTTAAAGAATTTGAGATATTGCCAAATTCTTCTTCTCCCTTCATCTAGTCCAACCCTACCATAGCCCTCACCCACCAAATGGAGGAGTGAACAATGACTGGGTGGTTCCAAAGCCACAGTCTACCTGTTTCCCAATTTCATGTGAGGCTGGCACTATGACGCTCTTGAACTCTGGTTTATCTGGACTGCATCACCACTGGGTTCCCCAAACCCTGCCTAAACTTCATTGCTTTCATATACTTTCATTTCCCAAATCTGTAAGAACTCAAAAAAGTCATCTTGTGATTTGCCCTGGTGCCATTTGGTTTCTCCTTGTTGTCGTTGCTTCACTTGAATATTTTCTCAGAGTCTTAGCAAAGTTAAGTTTCTATTATGCTCCTTTTTGCATTGCTAAGAAGGGAAGATCACCTAAATCACATTTTAGTGCAGACTCACTGTTGACTCTTTACAGTAATTACATTCTCAGCAATCAACCATAGTGTCACATTTCAAAAGTCTTGGAATAATTTTACTTGTTATGATTCAGATTCACTTTTTGGAATCTTATCTAAAAATTAAATCACTTAAATGATAGTATGGTCTTAGAATCTGTCATAGTTAACATTACCTTCTCTCTTTGTATCGTTTAAGCGTACTACAAGTAACAGAGAAAGTGATTAGATTCTGAGTAACTATTTCCTTATAAGACATCGTCATCTGGGAAAATAGTATTTTAGATGTTCCTACTAGTCTACAAGACATTATTTCTAAATGGAAGTACTGGAGTAATAATGCTTACCAAATTCCAACTTTGTTTTACCTGCAGAAAGTGAATTGTTCTTTTAATTTTTTAATCATCTGTGACTGGTGCCTCAGTTTTTTCCTAAAGTTTGTCATTAAAGCACTTACGTTCAGAGACTATTTTGATCATGTTAGGAACATTTAAAAACTGGAGGTGGGGGAGCGGGAATGGCTCTTAGCAGAGCATCACCTGACATTCAATAAAGATATTTTGAAACATTAATTCCTGCATTGGGGCAGAACCCATTGTGTCATTATGGACGGTGTCTGGAATAACTCTTTCCAGCAGACCTGCAGGTCATCAACAGTAGAGTCCTCTCTTTCATGCAAACATCTGCTCAGCTAGCTTAATTTTTTATCTCCTTTTTTTTCAACTCAAATGGATTTTGTAGGAATTTGTTGTGTGTCACACTTCATCTCACAAACAGAGTGATTTATCTTTGAACCAGCAGCAAAGAGACTATGAGGACATATGAAATAGACTCTATCAAGAAAGGTGCTTTGTAATTATGAATTATTATGACATACTGTGTGCTGTAAACATCTGAGCACATTCTAAAGTTGTAAGATATGTATTCCTTGTCTGGTATATGATGCTATCATATACCCTATGACAATAATCCTGTAAATGTATAATGCTTTATTACACTGATTATTACTTTATTGTTGGTGCCTTTTCTATTTGAGAACAAAACAAACTAACAAAATAGATATTTTTATTTCACATAAAATCATAATGTCAAAGTGAATCAATCATACAAAGACATTATTTATAAAACCTCTGACTTGTTCAGATGAATGGATCCCAAAAAATAAAAGACTAGTCATGAAAATAACACTCAATTAATATTCTTGGGCCCAAAAAGAATTGACTTGGGTATTTAAAAAGTTAAAATAAAATAATGCTCTGTGTTACATTTCTATATCTGTTGGATTTAGTTTTTGCCAAAAGTATCTATCAGAGGCAACTTGTGCATCTTTTTAGTTTAGTGACTTGGAGTAGGAAGAAAGCAAAAGCAGTGAAAGATGAGAACAACACTGGTAAGAAGTTCTGAAATCTAACAGATAGAAACCTAATAGTTTTTGAAAATCATGCTCAAGGCCAAATTTTTTTCATTGAGAAAGAAACAACTTCAGTCAAGTTTTGTATAGCATTCAAAATATTTCCATGATGTGACAATTTTATTTCATTTTTTTATTTTAGTTTTATTTCATTTTTTGGTTGCTGATATGTTTGTTTTTGAATTATTGATTATATATTGAATCTCAGCAAAGGTCAATCATGAGACTTGGAGAGCCATGTCAAGAGCAATCTGGTTCAGCTAATTTCTGGGATGTTTGCCTATTTGCTAATAGATTATTCAGACACTGAAGTTTAGCCTAATTCCAGTTATGCAAATAGAAATCATTCTTGGCCAAAAAATTACATCCTGATGTCATGTCATACCAGAGGTGAACATTCAAACTACCAATTGTCAAAGAGATTGGAGTCTTTCAACTAAAAATAAGCATTACACATTCCAAGACAGGAAGACAAGCTTGGACATTGAAATACTCAATAGTGGAGGAGCCTCGAAAACACCCTAAACAGCCCACTAAAACAGACTATCATTTCCAGTTTCTTTATTCCTGTCATCACTGCCAGTATTCCACCAGTTAACCAGGCTCACAACATTAAGAGTTAATTCAATCCTTTGCTTGGCGTCCTGAGCAATCAGGCACCTTCCTTTTTCAGCAGTTTCCAAATTGCCAGATCTTTATTACCTCTTTCTAAGGGGATTTTAATAGGTTAATTGTGTTCCCTGTATATATTCCTTTTCACCAAAGGGAAAAAATTTTGCTTGCTGATGCTACAATGATATTTCTAAAATAGGTAGGTAGGTAGGTAGGTAGGTAGGTAGGTAGGTAGATAGATAGATAGATAGATAGATAGATAGATAGATAGATAGATAGATAGATAGAGGATAGTGATGGGGTTCAGGGCAGGCCACCCCAAGATGAACCACTCTGGCATGTAGACTATTTTGAGCTGAAAACAATTCAGGCCCAAAAGACTCAGGAAGAATCTTTGAACATCCTCCTTACTGCCAAGAAGAAATTAAGAAAGGAGGCCTGCACCAGGAAGGACCTATCACCACAGATAACTACAGTGAAGTATGAATTAGACGTGGTAGACAGGAAGGAACCTAGCAAAGCCCACTTGATCAAAGTCGTCTCTGTGTCCCATTGTCTTTGGATGGCCCAGCAACATTTATTTACCGAACATTAACTCTCTTCATCTTCCTGTGAATTGCCTTACTTCCCTTTGAAGTCTCAGAACCCTATCTCTTTCTCCTTGGTCCAGAATAATATATATGTCACTTGACCTTGCTGTCTTTGGAATTCTTCAGACTTATGTGATGTGATGTACACATGCAGCAGATTTGATTTTCTCTTGTTAATCTGCTTTATGTCATTTTTATTGCCAGTCAAAAGAACTAAGAGGGGAAAGAGGGAAAATTTCCCTTCTTCCACAATAGATTAGAAAGAGAGAGATGATAGATGTAGACAGCACACTGTTTGAGACCCTAATAAAGTCCTCAGTCTGGTATTCAGTCCGTTTTCTCTCTCCTAGCCAGTGTGTCTGAGATCCTTGTGGTTCTAGCCAAGTAGAGCCCTTTACTCCTCTCTTCCTTTCCTTGCTCTTGCATACCATAGAATGTTCAGGTTCTCTCTACACTTCTAAATTCTAAAATACTGAGGCTCACATGGAGTTAAACTTCTCTGAAGCCTTCTCCAGAAATTTACACTCAAGTATCTTTTCTGTACTGTCAGCATTTCCAGAACATTTTATGAAATGGTCGGTATCCACATACCTGTTTTCTAGTAGTTTCCTGTGTGTAAGTCTAATTAGGGATGAATTGATTCTAGTATTTCTTTTCTATCCCACAAAGCAGAGTTTTTAGAACTGTAGATCAAGGCTTTTTAAGAAATGATAAAATTAGAATAGAAAATATCAGAGAATGGTGTCTGGAGTAAGGATGAATATTGATTTGCAGCTCTTTTGTTTCAGATAGATAGATAGACAGACAGACAGACAGACAGACAGATAGATAACCAAGGGAGACAGATAGACATTTGTATTTTGCATCCCAATGTAAAATGTATTTTTAACTATGGATCATAGTCATAGTCATAAATTTTTTTTAATTTACCAAAATCACATTTATACTCATGTATATGTGGAGTTATTCATTCATTCAACATGTTGAGTACACTAATAACATAAAAAAATAATAAAATGGTCTCTATCTTGGAGGAACTAGCATTCTCATATGTATACAAACAATTTTAGTAAGACAGTCATAAATTCTAGAATGTAGAGTACAGACAATTCTCTGGGAACATAGAGGAAGTAATAGCATTCCTTACGAGCCTCTTGCTGACTCACATTCTTTATTCTTATGGTGAGAAATCAGCATACTAAGCTTTAATTAAAACGTTTTCAAGATGTTAGTCCTATGTCCATTTTCTTCTCTTCTTTTAATGATACATGGTTATTGGCAAATAATGGAGTTATAAAATTATGTGGTGAGGTTGTAAAAATAATAAATTCTTTCAACAAGTTTGAACTATTTTCAAAATTGATATTTAGGTTCATACGTCAGAAAAACTATGTCTATTTAGAGGAAGAAATTGCTGGGGGAAAAAATGGCCTACATAAAGTTCTCCTTTATATGAAATGAGAAAGATTGGTCACAATAAGTCATCTATCTCAATCTTTTCTTATATTTTTAAAATCGTATGCAAACATACTACAGCATAATATAAAATGCTAACAGTAGTGTACATAAGAAATTTCATATTGATAAATATTGATGTCTAAAAACATATCAACAAGTCAAAAATATAGCAGATTTAAAATGATTGGAACTATGTTTTAATTTTTCTTTCCCTGAAATGCAATGTACTTTGGGTTGATTGGAGCTACATTAAGTGCTAAAAAGAGAAATATTTTTATAAGAAGATTTAAAAAACACTTGAGAGTCTCTTTGACATAGCAAAAATTAGAATTCCAGTCAGATTAAAAAAGAAAACAGCAGAGTGTCCTTCTGCAAATGTAACCAAAACACGCTACCAATCTTTAAATAGAGTGCTTTCTTGAAACCTCATTAAACATACCCTGAATGTGTAACCTGTCTGTTCCCTTGGATTCTTAGTACATGCTTTTTGAAAAAAGTGGTATTTATTCTTTCCCCAGCTCTAATTAATTTCTGTCATTATTCTTCATCTGGAGTCCATGAAGTTTCTGTATGTTCAGGTTCCAGTTCATAATTTTAAAGTCAAGGACCTTCTCCAGACAGTTACGTGTCTATGCACACTGTCCCTCTCCACACTGTTGCATCAACTAGGGCATGTTTGCTGTGTTGTACTGTGTGAAGCTTTTTGTGCAACATATTTCCAATGGCTAAAATCATGTTATAAAGTCATGGGAAACTGTTTGCTTTATTTTGAGGAATCAAAGTCTAGAGTCCAATCCTCCAAAGTTTATGCCCATATTAGGAGGTTGACTGAACAATGTAAAAAAAAAAAAAAGAATTTTCTATTTTATTTAGCTTTCTGAAACGGCTTACAATTTTATTACTTAAAATTATCAATATATCATGTTTATATTAATAATAAGAATAAACCATATAATAATAAAATCTCCAGGTCACTATTTTTTTAGTAAAAGTCTAGTTTTTTTGCTGAGAAGTCCTTGGGTTTCTCAAAATAAATATTGTGTATGTGTGTGTTTGTGTGTGTGTTATAAATCTATGATAATTTTTATATCATCTATACAAACTGGTTTTATATTTTGAAAATATCTGTTTATTCCTTTGAGAATTTTTTCCTTGAAGATTATGTAGCATTTTGAAATATAATCAATTTGTCTTAATTCTTATATCTCCTCTGGTGTATGATATATGGTTAATTCATCCAGATCAAGAAATGATAGCTAACAATATGTATAAGGGTTTATATTTTTAAAGACTTACCTCATACACTAATTACATTTGATTCTGTTAATAATCATATGAACTAGACATAGTGTAAAATATTTTTGTTGCCAATTTACAAATGAGAAAACTGAAGCCTAAACAGGTGAAGATATTTGCTTAAGAATGTTGACCTAAAAAATAAAACAGTTATTCCACTAGCAAAAATGAATTTGTTTGGAATAGTAGAGAATTGAAATTCAGGACAAGTAAGCTACAACAAAAACCATAGGCAAGTCCAAGAAACAAAGAAGAGGAACATCATTTGATAGAGACAATTTAGAGGGGTTGTTTGGAACAAGCAGAGAAAAGTGAGAGTTCAGGAGTGGTGACAGTTTCTCCTTGGCTGAGATGCTGGGGTAGTTGATTTCTTATGGGAGATGCAATGTACATCTTTTCCTATGGAAACCTGAAGTTGATGATTCTTTCCTGATGATTCTTCTGTTGAGTCTTTAATCAGCCATTCTTCCTATAATTGACGTCAAGTGGTCCTACATGAGAGCTCCCCTTTCTGGCCTCCCGACTTCATTGTAGTTAAGTTTCCCTGTATTAATTTTCGCAAGGACTAGGTAGTCAGAGTTGGAGGTAGAGCATAAATTCCTATCGGCTGACTTCAAATTCTATATTTTGCATATAACCTGAATATAAAAAAAAATAGCAAAACCCCTACTGTGTTAGTCAATGTTCTCCAGGGAAACAGAACCAGTAAGAGATACACAGCTACATGTAAAAGGAGATTTATTATAAGACTGGTTCAAGTGGTTGTAGAGGCCTGGAAATCCCAAGATCTGTCATTTCCAAGCTGGAGAACCAGGAAAGCTGGCGGTGCACTTCAGTTTTTGTCTGAAGGCCTGAGAATGGGGAGGGGTGGGCGGTGATGCTATAAGGCCTGGTCTGAATCAGAAGGCCCAAGAACCAGGAGCACCAATGGGCAGGAGAAGGTGAATGCTTCTGTTTAAAGAGAGAGAGAAAATTTACCCTTCGTTGACTGTTTTGTTCTAATCAGTCCCTGAACAGATTGGATGATGCTCCCACATTGGTGATGACAATCTTTGTTACTCAATCTATTGATTTAAATACTAATCTTTTCCTGAGATACCCTTACAGGCACATCCAGAAATAATGACTTACCAGCTGTTTGGGAAACCCTTAGCCCAGTCAAGTTAACACATAAAAGTAACCATCACCAGTATACTGAGCATTGTCCATGATTGCTGACAATATGCTGAGATTCATTTTTTTTTTTTTGAAAGCTCCATAAAGCCCTATTTCTGCCCAGACAGAAAAACCCTCCCTACTCCTCTACCTTTTCCCCATCTAGGCTGTCTATCTGCCTTAGTGTTTCTCTCTCCTGAGTCCCATTTCAGTAGAGTTTGAGAATGCACAGTAGTGAAAAACTGTGCAAAACTCAGTGGTAAGTTAAACCCTAGGAAGGAAAATTTGGTCAGGGGAAGAATTTTCTAGAATTTAAGGAGCCTCTAATTGCTCACGCTGTGTGCCAGCTGCTTTTTGTAACTGAAATTCCCCTGTTACGTATAACTATCTGTGACTTAGGCATTTGCAGCCCCACTTCAGGGTGAGCTAACTGAGATATGGAAAAGTTAAATTCATTTCTGCCAAAATTCCCTTGATAGGCAGGTAGGAGCCTGGGATTCAATCCAATATCCATGTGGCCCGAAGTCTAGTATCTTTCCACTAGACCATTCTGTAGGAATATGCTTGCAAGAGTGCTTTTTCTAAGGTGTGGGTTTTCTGAGGAAATTGTTGAGTGGCTGTTAAGTTGCTGTTTTATTGATCTTTGTTCAAAGATATAGGAACATCTAGTGTTTTTTAAGCAAGGAGTTCGCATCAACTGTTATTTCCACTTACCTAGGTAGAAGACCTGACGTATACAATGAGCCTAGAACTTCCTCACTCAGATCATAGGAAAATATTTGCTCTGAGAAGCTATGCAGCATGTGCTTATCAAAGAGGACTGGATTGAAACCAAAAGCAATTTTTATGACAACTGTCAAAGAAAGCCAAGGTTAAGCTGCATTACATGATGCTGGTTTATAGATTAGCTACACTCCACAGACAACATATTTAATTCATGACAGTTTTTGCCACCCAATAAGGAGAAGGCTTGCAAAGCATGTACTGCTGGATAAGGACAATCAGGAAAATGGAAAAAAAAAAAAAAAGCACAGTGAGAAATGTTTGTTAAAAATTTAAATAGTTATCTTGTCCCATGAAAGGAGCTATTCAGAACTTCACACACAGTCACCAAAATAATATAATTTCTAATGTCCATGCTAACATTTCATAAGTCATCTTTTTTTAATGCAAATTATCTCACAGATCTAGTAATATGCTTTAACTTGTATTTGTTAGTAGCACACGATATTTCAGTCAGATACATTGAATCTAAATATACATATTTTAGACTAATGTTAAGTCGGGGAGCTAAACTGATCTGTAACCAATAGTGTTCACAAAATAAATATTCCCCAGTTTACAGAGAAACATATACAAGTATATCTCATCTTAAATGTTTAGTTTACAAAATAGACACATTTTGCTTCGTTTTCATTGTAGAAGGACCTATTGCATTCATTCTAATACAACTAAAACAGGTTTAGTAATTATCAGGACAGAAGGAATACTTACAGTCAAATTTTCTGGGTTCTAGTTAGTGTTAAATTTGAGGAACATTTATACTTGACTATCAATTTCATTTTTCTAATTGCTTTAAAACAATCCCCCTTGATCCCTCTCTCCCAAAAAGTCATTCTTCTGCCTAAATTTTGAAGTACATTTGAAGGATATTTTTTATACATGCAGCATTTAATTATGGACTAATCAAACAAAATGTCTGAGAAAATGTTCTCTTCAACAGAGCAACTGGCTCAAAAAACAGGCTAGGTTGAGTACCAATCTTCAGAATGCTTGGAACTTTTATAGGACCCCAGAGGAATGTCCCTGGGTCAGACAGCTCCTCTTGTTCAGTTGGTTCCCTGGGAATTACAAACCTGCTTTTTTCTGTGGTGTGGAAATATTAACCCTTCAAATGACATGCTCTTAAGTCAAGTAATAAGACTATACTGACTCTTTGTGTTTGGTAATTAACCTTCATTTTTCAAGTGGCAAAGGGGTTGAATAAATCTTTAAGATATAGTAGTTCCCATCAAATAGCTTAATCCTCTGACAGATGGGAACTAAAAATAACTCTGGCTTAAAAGTTTTAGTGGAAAAGCCAAATAAAGAGGCATGTTATCCAACCACTTGAGAATCCCCCAAAAGGCAATCCACCTCTCCTAAAAGAGACAACCCTAATGGTATAACTACTGGCAAAACAGAATTTTCCATAGACTGATAAAAGAGTGCAAATATTTTAATGATCAAATTACCAAAACATGTTTTCCAGCTTCAGGTTTATATGTAAAAGAAATATGATTTTAATGTTTTGGTGCAAAAAATCCTATAGTTAAGAGATCATGAGAAGCATTTTATGTAAAGCCAAAAAACTATCTTTGTATTTTTGTTAAAAAGTATGGAATTGACAATTTCAAAAATAATGTCAGGAAAATCAGTTAAAAGTTTGTAAAAAAAAAAAAAGATAGTTAGATTTCTGCCTCACACAATACATATTAAAAAAATTCCAAGTGAATAAAAGAACTAGATGTTAAACTGCAATAAGAACCACATACTAACAACTATAAAAGCAAAATTAACTGGAGGTTTATTATATATATATCTGTAACTGTAATTGGGGAATATTTTTCTAAGAAAACATAAATGCCAGCATTCTTCATAAAAATATTCAACATTTGCTTTTTAAAAAAAGATTTCTCAAAAAATGTTAAGAGAAATTACAAATTGGGCAACAATAAATAAAGCAAATATAAAGAAGAATTAATCCTCAGAGTATATAAAGAGCCCTTACAATCAATATGAAAGGACAACCAGATAGAAATTATCCTGGGTTCTAGAATCAGGCAGCCTATGACCAAATCAGGGCTCTTGAAGCACTAATGGGTGAACTTTTATTTGACTTTTTGATTTATTCTGCTGTAAAATATTTCACAGAGCTGTTATAAGGGTGAAAGGAGATTATACAAGAGTTTAGGACTCAGTAACAGAGAATACACAGTATCTACCAAATTCTCTTCCCTTAGTATCAGAATCCTGGTTTTTATAGGGGCAGCAATATACTCAGTTGCAAAAAAAAAAAAAAAATATTTCCTAGCCTTCCTTGCATCTAAGGGTAGCCAAGTACTAGAAGTATTAGACATACTTCTAATTAATGTGATGTAAGCAAAAAAATTACCGAGTACGTATATCAGTTTCCTAGGGTGTCATTGAGAAGGTACCACAGACTAGGTGTCTTAAACAGCACAAATTTATTTTTCTCATAATTCTAAGGGCCAGGAGTCCAAGGTCAAGGTGTTGGCAGAGTTAGTTTTTTCTGAGGTACCTTTCCTTGGCTTGTGGATGGCTACCTTCTTCCTGTGTCTTCACACAGTCTTTCTTTGTGTATCTGTGTCCTATGCATCTCTTCATATAAAGACAACATATAAATGCTAAATGGAAGAGGCCAGTCTGAAAAGGCTTCGTATTGTAAGCTTCCACAAGAATATGTGATTTGGAGAATATAAAACTCTAACGTTGGTGAGCAGATCAGTAGGTTTCGGGGGTTCTGTGGGTGGCAGAGGAGAGCTGGTTGAATAGGCAAAACATAGACACTTTCAGGGCAGTGGAACTAGTCTGTATGATACAGCAGTGGTGGACACAGCATGTTCAGCATCTATCAAAATCCACAGAATTTTATAGCTCAAAGAGTAAATCTTAATATATACAAATTTTTAAAAATCATTTAGGAGTTTGGGAGTCCCAGAACAGAATGCAGAAATTCACAAAAGAATTTAAATGTATTGCAAATCCCAGTTGTGGGACATTCTACAAAATGTCTGACCAAAAGTCTGCAAAACTATCAAGGTCATCGTAAATAAGAGAAGTCTGAGAAATTGTTAAAACCAAGAGAAGCCTAAGGAGACATGACTATTAAATTTAATGTGGTATCCCCAATGAGATCCTAGAACAGATAAAGGAAATTAGAAAAAGAGAAGACAAACCATGAACTGAGATAAAATATTTGCAAAACGCATTTCTGATAAAGAACTTCTATCTAAAATAATACAAATAACTCTTAAAACTCAACAACAGCAACAACAAACAAGAACTGAATTTAAAAGCTGGGAAGGAGTACATTAAAACTCCCTCTACTATCTTTACAATAATTCTGTAAATCTAAAACTGCTCCAGAATAAAAGTTTAGCTTTTAAAAATGCTTAATAGTTTCATATCCACCTAAGAAAACAATCCGAATATAAGATCTCAGTTCATCTTAGAATAGACAATTTAGGGCAAAGAGATGAAGCTGATTTATACTGCATTATTCCCGAAGAATGAGTGATAGGCTCTTGCTTGTTTTAAAGCGAAGGGATGTGTATGTGTTTGGAGGTGGGGGTAGGACAGTAGAGGAGATAATACAAAACATTTTTCTATTTTATGATGCTATTTTTTCACTTTTTAAATTTCTAAAGCCAGAATGTGTTCTACAGTCGATGGGAACATTTAGTATGGTAGAGTTTTTGTTTAGTTTACTTTGGTGTCCTTTCTGTAAAGCTGTTATTAAATCAGCTGTGCATCTTAACAATCCATGCTATTTTATAATTGAAGAAGGATGGTATATGAACTCCATACAAGTGTAAAGAATAATAACAGCCTTCCTAAAAGAATCTTTTGGTTCCTGTTTCAGTTCGTATGACAGGCTAGCTTTTTCATGAGGAGGAAGTTTCATTTGTTTATTTTTATACTCACAATGGTACTTTGTGAATGCACAGGTCAAGGTTTACTGAACACAGTTTTCCACTTTATCTTTAAATACTGTTTTGCATGCATATGCCACAAGGCCTTCTAACTGTCACCAGCCAAGTTAGGAAATACTCCAACTGGTGGTAGCTGAATACAGTATACTTTTTGGTTTCATTCAAGCCTCTAGAGAATTGAGTGCGCTATTTGGATCATATCAATACTGAAACCTGTCCCAAACCTCAGCAAAAGTGCAAAATAGGTGAAATTTGCATTAGTTGCTAGGCACACTCTCTTACAGATGAAGGTTACCGTCCATCCTCTCCTCCTCAAAGCCTTTAGCGGTCCATGTAACTCCTTGAAGTGGGTAGCCATCCATTCCCATCGAAGAAAGATTTCAATCTTCAAAATCCCTCTCTTGAGTTCTCCCATTTCTAGTTATCCTTTCAAAGATTCCCCCATACTTTCAAACATTACAGATACGATCGTTGACAACGTATTGCTACTAATACATTAACACCAGGGGCAGCAAACTACTCTATGGGCCAAATCCAGCTTGCTGCTTGTTTTTGTAAATAAAGTTTTTTGGAATGCACCCGCACCCGTTCCTTCGTTTAATATAGTCGATGGTTGCTCTAGTTCTGCAATGCAAATAGAGTTGAGCATTTGCAACAGAGATCATGTAGCCCACAAAGTCTAAAATATTGGCTTTTTACATAAAATATGGCTTGTTACATAAAAAGTTTCCTGACCTGTGTTTTAGTCCATCATTTGTGTTTGGGACATAGCAGTAATTGAGGAAGCAATTGATTTGAATGGGTGCTACTGCATAAGGAAAATGGCTTCTGTATTCCACCTCCCTTTTGTTTTACAAGGGCCTTGTAGAAACAACGCATTAAGCAAAAGTTGTGATAATAATGTTGAGATAGAGCTTATGAAACGGAGAACGCGGAAAGCCAAGGCAGCCAGTATTTCAGCAAGGTAGGCTACACAGAACATGCTATACTTATGACTGAGATTGAGAAATATTGGTCAGATTGCAGCAAGATTAGGTGAATTTCATAAATGTTATTTTCTAAATAGTTTATTTGAATCCAGATAATGACCATCTAGTGTTATACTTTTTGTTTCTTTCTTTCACTTTTTTTATTTGTTAATGACATTTACTGTTTTCTTTCTAATTTTGCAAGAAATACATGTTCATTGCAGACAACTAGAAATACATAAAAACATAAAGTAAAAATTAACAATCATCCATTATTCCCCATCCTCCAGAGATAACTGTCATCAGTGTTTTGATACATCTCCTCTCAGTGGCTGCATATTTTTAATTGAAGTATAATTGACCATGATGTGTCTAGTTACCATATGTCACTATACAATGATATTACAATGTAATTGACTATGTCCCCCATACTGTACATTTCATCCCCTTGACTCATTTATTTTGTAACTGGAAGTTTGTACTTCTTAATCTCCCTCACCTATTTTACTAATCCCCCTATCTCTCTTTCCTCTGGCAACCATCTGTTTGTCCTTTGCATCTATGAATCTGTTCTGTTTTGTTATGTTTGTTCATTTGTTTTGCTTTTTAGATTCAACATACGAGTGAAATCATATGTTATTTGTTTTGCTCTGACTTATTTCACTTAGCATAATACCCTCTAGGTCCATCCATATTGTCACAAATGGCAAGATTTCATTCTTTTTTTATATATCAAGTTTACTTACCCATTCATCTATTGATGGGTTCTTTCTGTATCTTGGCTATCATGAATAATGCTGCAATGAACATAGGGATGCATATATTTTTTTGAATTCATGTTTTTGTTTACTTTGGATACATACCCAGAAGAATTGCTGGTCATGTGATAGTTCTATTTCTAATTTTTTGAGGTACCTCCATGCTGTTTTCCATAGTGGCTGCCCCAATTTACATTCCCACCAACAGTACACAAAGGTTCTCTTTTATCCACATCCTCGCCAACATTTGTTATTTATTGTCTTTTTGATAATAGCCATTCTGACAGATGTGAGGAGATAACTCCTTATGGTTTTGATTTGCATTTCCCTGATGATTAGTGTTGTTGAGCATCTTTTCAAGCATCTGTTGGTCATCTGCATGTCTTCTTGGAAAAAATGGACTATTCAGGTCCTTTGCCCATTTTTTGATTGGGTTGTTTGTTTTTTTGATGTTGAGTTCTATGAGTTCTTTGTATATTTTCGGTATTAACCTCTTACCAAATATATCATTTGCAAATATCTCTTCCCATTCAGTAGGCTGCCTTTTCCTCTTGTTGATAGTTTCCTTAGCTGTGGAAAAGCTTTTTAGCCTGATATAGGCCCACTTGTTTATTTTTGCTTTTGTTTCCCTTGCCTGAGGAGACACACCCACAAAAAAAATTGCTAAGGCCAATGTCAAAGACCATACTGTCCATGTTTTCTTCTAAGAGGTTTATGGTTTCAGATCTTACATTTAGGTTTTTAATCCATTTTAAATTCATCTCTGTATATGGTGTGAGAAAGTGTACGGTGGTTTTGTACTTAGGAATTCTACTTTATTAGTTTTACTAAAGATTGTTGTAAGAACTTAGTTGTATGTTGATCAAACCTGCAGATGAAAATTTTGATAGCAACAGATAATATCTTGACTGAAAAAATAGTGATCATAACAGATTGAAACAAGGAGCTACCTATACCCAGATGTCATCAAATAGGAGTTTAATGAAAAGTTCTAACGGTGGTACACAATACCATTTACACAGCTGTAAAATATGGGTTTCTTGGCTTAGTAGTCTAGGTATGAAGTTCATTAGGTGTTATCTGACAGTAAACTCGATATAAGACTCCACTTTGCATAGCATTTGCCAAAAAAATTTATTTATATCATTATGCATTAATCAGAAAACATGCCTAGAAGAAGGGCGGGTATCTGGATACAACATTCAGATAGTGTGCTGTTCTGTGTTGTGTTGTATTGAAAGTTGAATTTCAGAGAAACTTTCACAAATTGGAGCATGTCTAAAGGAACCCAACCAGAATGGTGAGGAGGTTGAAATCATCACAAAAGTAAAAGCTATAGGAAATGGACTATTTAATCAGGTGTCTTCAAATGTTTGAAGGGATGACCTGAAGTTTTAACCTTGCTTGTAGCACTAATATTGGTTCAAGATTAAATAAACAAACCAAACTCACAAAGGAATAAAGAAACAAACAAACCATTAGAGTTGACTCAAAAGAGAATTAGCTGAATTAGGTGTACATTCATTATCATCCGGATGTTAAAAGAAAGACAATGAAGTCATTCAGGGGGTGGAAGTTAAACTAAGTATTTCCTAAGATCCCTTCCCTGTAAAATTCTAAGATTCTTAATTTTCTAGATTTCAGATGCCAGGCTGTTGATGAGGTTTAAAGGAAATGCCTCACTTCCAAGCCCTTTGCATTGACATTGCCTATTCCTTCATAATCTGGCTCTTACCCACATATCCACCTTTGCCCTCCAGTATGCCAGTCTTGCATCTTACAAAACTGGGGATACTTGATCATTCCTTACCTACAGAAACAACAATTTCATGTTGTTAAATCTAATAATATAAATTTTCTCCAAGCATGTTTTAAATATTCCAACATCTAGGCACATATGGTTCCATTTCTCCAACATGAGAAAACTCTCCAGGACACTGTCTCTCCACCTCTGCTTATTTAAAGGCTACCTTTCTTTTGAAGTTTAAATTGTCCACTCATCCATGAAGCCTTCTTTAGTCATTCCACCAATCTGATTGTATCTACTTCTGCACATCTTTAGAGTTTTTCATCCAAGACAAATGATATTGATTCATATGGTTATTTGCCTTTTCCTATATAAGCCCTGGTTCTTAGGAGTGTCATAACCCGGCTTACTCCCAGCTACTGTGTGCCTTCCTGCACATCAGGGGGTCAACATATATAGCTGCTGATGGTAAGGCCACAAAGTCCAGGAGTGGCCAACCACTCTGCCTCTGAAAGAACTGATTCTGAATGAAACAATATAATGAGATAATTCCTCACAGATTTTCTAACCCATGACTCACTGTGAAATGTGATTATTATACAGTTCTCATACTTTGCCGTTACCAGAGACAAAGCTGAGCATTTGTAGGTACATGCATATTAGGAAGGCTTTTGGCAGTGCTGTTACTGGGGCTGTTTGTGCAGAATTATGAATTAAGCAGTTCTGCCAAGACAGATCTAATATTCTTTTCTGCACAATGAAGTAAATCTTCAATTTCTGCATTCACTTCCTTTTTCATCCTTTTCTCTCCCTGAAATTTGTTTTGCAAGAACATTTTAATGCATTTATCTTCTTCCTTCAGCTTGTGAAATTACTCATCCCTGGGATGCGTAATTGAGAGGTGTCCTATTACCCCCGTGGGATTACAGGCTTTATGAATCACTCCAACATGAGAAAAATGTTTGTATAAGAAGCACTAGATTTATATGAAAAGGGTACAAAGACTTTTTAATAACCCTAGCTCTCCATTTGGGCAGGCCTACAAGGGAGAATTTCTGTACATGCAGCCTGCAAATTACGTATCGCTGGCAACATTTAAATGTGAAAATGCCCTCATGCAGGCAGGTGCTTTTTAACCGAGAATTTACAGTGTACGTTTTTATGGGTTTCTCCTCGTCAGAAACCGAAGACTTTGACACGTTGGAAGGGAATGTCTTTAAACCCCAGATCAGTGCGTGGCAGACCTCTAAAACTGGAATTACAATTCCCCCAAGCATAGGGACATATGTGGTGTGGGAAAGGAATAATTTTCTTTACAGAGAAGCTACTAGGATGAGTTACCTGAGAGTGACTAGGAAATGCTCTGCGTGTCTTTCAGAATGCCACAGCAACTCTTTAAAACTTGGGTGGTTAGCTGTATTCTACCTGAAATCAGGAGATTTGTTTTATTAGCCAGAATTTCTAGGGTTCTAAATTCATCATGTTCAAGACATTGTGTATGTGTGTGTTTGAGTGTGTGGTCTTTATAATTTAATTTATATTCACTAAAAGTAGTTTTAGCCTATCAAGAAATATTTTGGGGAACCCTAGTGGCTCCTTGTTAGTCAGAAACCACTGGAATTTCACTAAATGGTTTTTAGTCTAGTGAGTACCTTTCTTACATGAAATGGTTGATACTGGTGATTTAGAGTTTTAACCCTAGAAAAGGGAAGTGTGGTTTGTGATTAAAAACCCTAAGACTTCACGATCTCTAAAAGGTCCTCCTTGTTGCTCATTTTATCTCCGTCTTCCTTTTGTAGTGTTCTAAGACATTTACTTTTCAGAAACTGCTTTCATGAAAATATCTGAAGCTCTTTCACATAAATGGAAATGAATCATTAAATGCAACACAAAATGTCTGAGCTGCAATGGGAATTTGAATCCCATTGAATGAAATGCCTCTCTAATTCTAGAGAAATAAGACATAGTCCAAAGAAGTTGTATGCAACCAAATTATTGAAACGCTAGACTCATAAAAAGTATGTCCATTCCTCCACACCACTGCTCTTTCGAGTCTTTCATATCAAATACTTCTTCCCTGTTCTAGGATGAAACCTTAGGCTGAAAGTATTGCTTTTCCAGCTACTATTAGGTATTAATGAATAGTTTCATTTTCAGCTTTTAAAAAGCTTAATCTTTGTATTAGATTGGGCTGCCGTAATAAAATGCCATAGATTGGCTAGCTTAAACAACAGAAATTTATTTCTCACAGCTTTGGAGGCTGGGAAGTCCAGGATCAGATGCTGGTCAATTTGGTTCCTGGGTAGGGCTCTCTTCCAGGCTTGCTGATGGTCACCTTCTTGAGGCGTCTACACATGGCAGAGAGAAAGAAAGTGATCATACTTCATCTTCTTAGAAGATCACAAATCCTATCGAGTTAGGTCCCACCCTTATGACCTCACTTAAACTTAATTACCTCCCCAAAGCCCTAAATTCAGATAAGTTACATTGCCACATTGGGGGGTTAGTGCTTCAGCGAGTGAATTAGTTGGGGGTTGGGGTGCATAAGGCCGTTCACAGCAATTTCAAAGCTTAACTCTGCTGTCTAATTCATGACTAATGTTTTGGGAAGAGATCAGCTTTGCTTGGGGTTATTTGATTATTCTTCCTGGCTTTTGCTTTCTTTCCCCGTCACAAAGCTGCTCCTCTTCTCTGTTGGGGGGCGTGGAGGAAGGATGGAGAAAGAAAGAAGGGGAAGTGGTATCATGTTGTTCTCTTAGCTCCCATAATCACACTAACCTAGACCGACACTAAGACAGGAATGAGACAGGTAGCTCTGTTAGAGAAAGGAATCACAGACTTACCTTGAATCTCTGAAAATGACAGACTCTTTCTTTTTACATAAATGAAGAGAAATGGGACCAACAAGAGATTTTTCCATAAAATTTATCATGCATTCTGGGACAACTTTGAAAGTAAAATAATTATTCCAGGACAACTGGTGTAAACTGGGATTGTCTCATGCAACCTGGGACATACAGTTACTCCAGGTAAGATCAAAGGTGAAAAATAAAGAAGCAGACCTCTCCAAAAGTGCGAACATTTTAGAAGTTACCCCAAATACTTCAGGACTTCAGTGTTTCCAAAGTGGCCTGCCCTCTGTTGCCAGGTATTCCAGAATTACCTTTCTGTTTACCAACATGCTTCCCATACTGCCATCTTCTTTCTGTTTTCTAAAACAAGATTTGTGTTCCCTAAGAATATAACCATGTTACCTGCCCTCCAGGAACATTTTCATTTTAAGAGATAATGTTTGTTCAAGTATAGAATGTACTATTTTTTAAAAATAGAGATAATGTGGCAAATAAGAAATTTTAAATAATATGGAACTGATACTTGGGTACAGAGAAACTTTCATGTATTCACTCAAAGAGAAATTGAGCTTAGAGCTCTAGATTTCCAGAGTAGAGACTTTCAGTGGAGTCTCAAAAGAGCTCCCTGCCCTGTTATGGGAAGGGTGCCTCCTGGAGTTTCATGAAGAGAAGGCCATGCCCTGGGTTCTTGCCTCCAGGACTCACAGGACAGACAATGCATAGAGTCTATCTACATAGACAGTTTATGTGCTGGTATTTGGCTGCCCACCTGTCAGTAAACATCACTATCTATGTTCTAATATGGTCAGGTTTCAGAGTCATGGAGTAACTTTCTCTTTTCCTTGATCAGGATGCTACTGTCTGAGTATTTTTCATAAATTACATGCAGTAATTCTATCTCTGCGCTCATCATATTGCCATAATCTCCCCAAGTTGTTGCTATTTTTTTTCCACTTTATTGAACAAAATAAAAAAACAGAAGGACATGCCTATATGTACACGTACACCTAATCTCTATGCCCTTTAGACATAGGTTTTCAAAACAAAACAAAACAAAAGGCAAAGACAATTAACTTTGCCTTTCAGTCCTGCACAATTCCTCAGGTAACATTTTGAAAATTCCTAGTGTGTTCTTTTGCAACTCTGAGAAAAATAACCTTTGCCCTGAATACACAACATATGTCTGGGGGAAAATTACAACTTCTTAGCAGAAGAAATTCATAGAGAAAAAACATGCTAATTGTTTTGGTTAGAAATGAGTTTGGCTGATAGTAACAGAGAATTGATTCTAGCAACTTAAATTTGGGGGTTTTATTTTTTCATTAAGGAAAGTCCAGAAGAGGATCCTCCAGAACAGGTATGGGGGCTCCATGAAGTTATCAACGGCCCAGGTTCTTTTTTTTTTTTTTTCATATTTAATGTAGGGCTTAAAATTTCAAGGTCAAAAGATGGCTCATGGAGTGCCGCCATCACATTGGCATTCCAGGAAGAAGTGAAAGGTGGGACCATTTTTAGGTTTGAGATTCCTCTGATAAGCAGAGTATGATGTCACAAATGAACAGCCAGTCTCTCTTAAACTTTTCTCTAATATGACTGGTTTCATAGTGGGCCTCTGCTGACATCCATAAGTTTCCCAAACCCAGTCCCTGATGTCCTGCTAGCTAGCTGTCTTGTCAAAGGGCCAAAGCTTATAGCTGTTGAACCCATGGTTCATGGCTACAATGAGGCATGATATATCTCTACCTTCTTGATTCAGTTTCCTCTCAGCTCCTACTGAATATAGACCAATGCATCATCTCACCATCCTAAATATAGGCTCCTACTTGGGAACCCACCAATCACCTGTGTCCTCAACTCACTGTCCACACAATGTTGGAGATAAAAGAGGCTGTGAAGTGGCCCTGGAAATTCTGCGCGTCTGGAAATTCTGCACTCTGGTCTCTTAAATGAACCAGGCTGCCCCCATGTTGGTGTAGATATACCACACAGCAATCTCCTCCTTGGTACACAGCTACCAAAAAGGGGAATAGGGCAAGAATCCGCTGCCTTTGGTATTACCATCATTTGCCAAACATACTGCCTTCCTCTGGGTCAAAGCTGGAAGAAGAAAGTCTGTATATAGCATCTGACCTCTTGGAAACATTAATATATTTTCCACTTTTGCTTTTCTAAATACATGAACTCATAAGCTTGACACTAATAGACCTAAAGTACCCATCTGCTGAAGGAAGATTAGAATTTATTACAAGAGGAAACCATTTATTACATTGAGAGTAAAAGGAAGAAGGAGATATTCTGCTTCTGATATGCAAATAGGATAAAGCAGTAAGAAAAGTACCTTGTAAGCCAGGACAATGTCTTGAAAAATGATCTCCTATACTTTTTTCATCTGTTTTCCTCACACTGTTGCATTTCAATAACCAAGCCTGGAAGGTCATCGGCAGAGTTTGTATCCGGTGTAGAGAAAATGCCCCTGTCTTTATTAAGCTTTGAGAGGGGATCAGAGTCATAAAAGAGGGCAGGGCAGAGAAGAAAGCTCCCAGGAGATGGCAGCAGAAGGGGAGGTGGAATGATAACAGAAAAGGAGGGAGAAGAGATACTGATTGACTAGGGAGCAAGACTATCACACATGTTCCCAAACCTTCTTCAAGTCTTGAGCCTTGATCATCCATACCAACCGGTGACCTTGCCAGGCAGAGGGGGGCCCTGAGATGAAGCTTTTCTCATCACCTGGGACATGGCATAAAAAGGACTTGGACATGACTGAGCATCTGGTGTGGAGTCTGGCAGCTGGGGTGGCTTGGACAGAGACAGATGGCTTTATAGAAAGAGCTACAGAACAGACCACCAGATGGAGCCCAAGTGAGCATCGCAAGTTGACAGCAGTGGGGTCAGCAGTAGTGTCAGGGACCGAGGTGGGTCTGGGCCCTCCATTTCTTCATCCCTCCCCGTGGGCTTTCACCAAACTCTCAGAAGCACCAGAGTGCACGACCCCATTCCAGCCACAAATCGGTACAAAATGCTAAGTGGATAGACGGCAACTAGATAGAAAGAAGACATTGCCCAGAGACGGGGTGAGGAGGGTGGTAACAGTGGAAGCTGTGCCCAAGGAGAGCAGTGCTTCCCTGTCTCACTCTCCACCCCAGGTACTTAGTCATCACTTAGGAATAAAAGCAAAGAAGAAGAAGTGACTCCGATTGAGCTTTCCTATATCCAGAAAAGTTGAGTATTAATTACCTAAAGATATACATTATCTAATTGGGTTAAGTTTTAAAGTAGATTTGGTATTTAGTGATTTCTTTTTCCAATCTCTGGTGGATGAAAGTTGTCTTTGTCCATCTGAATCACAGCAAGAATTAAGTTTTTGACTCCTATTATTTTAGGGTGCTCTCTCATATGTTAGACTCAAAATCCCTTCTAGTCACTTGCTCCCCTAGTTTAACATCCTAGAAAAAGAAATAAAACAGAGCATATTCTAGTTTGGGCTGATTTTTAGGAATAACCAGATCTATCTCCAAATCCTCATTGGCTATCTTGATGAGCTAACCAAACACTGAGAAAGTCTTCACAGCTATACTTAAATTTTTAGCCCAAAGCCCAAATTTTTAGGTCAAGTCCTTCTTGCTTCTTTTTGTCCTGCCAGCCTCCTCTTCCCTTACTTTATTTATATCTTTAAATAGTGGGCTGTATAAGCCTTTATAAGACACATAGAACAATCCAATCTCTGTGTTAGAGGAAAGACAAGAAAGGTCCTCGTGTGGGTCTAATGATATCCACTTTATTCCTCCTGTTAAAGAATCAATCAGTTTTGGCCCCCAAGCCCTTATGATAGAGTAAGGACATGATGCTGTACACTCGGTAGCAGTGTCTCCACTTCCTCCTACTTCCACTTTTTCCTTGAGACATAACTAGGAGCCTCTCAGGAGATTGTGGTTGTTAGAGCAGTGTGGCGACGTGATCCTCTGCTCTCCTCCTAAGAATATTTGCAGGAAAATTGCATGAAAGTTGAGTCCTGCATGTGATTTTCCTTCCAAGTATTGAAAGACTTTCCATGAAGCAAACTTTCTGCCCACTTTTTTCCATGCTTCTCAACTGGTATATGAGTTTTTGCATATGTGGGAGTGGGCCAGCATGCATGAGAAATCACCAACATTTTCCCGAAGAATCAGTTTTACTTAAAGACTTGAATAAAACTCATTATTAAATTCATGTGAATTTATGCTGAAGCAGGACTTCAAAGTAATTTCATACTCGAAGCAGGCAACTTCAAGCTGTAGTCTCAATCACCCCACACTCTCTCCCCGACTCCCTCCCACAGACCCCCAGTCCTCAGAGACACATGCTGTGTCCATCTACTGCCTAACTTCCTCATTTCATAGAGATTACAAGCTTTGGATTCTTTGAATAGGCCCAAACTCAAGAGTGATCATATTTAAGAGTGGAGTTGCTTTAGGGAAATTTAGTTGCTTTAGTCCAACAGTTAAGTAAGTCAGAATTTGGGGAAGTATATTATTGCAGTATACATCCAAGACAATCTGACATGCAGGTTCACGGTATGAATTTTCAGTGGCAGAGTTCTTCAATATTTAGATATAAATTACCCATATTCAATGAGCTAAGTGGTACCAATTAGGTTTAGAAAGAAGATTAGAAATTGTACTCATATAAATTATGTTATTATTTGGGCCTGATTGTTTGTATGGGTGTGTGTGTGTGTTCATTTCCTTCTCCACAGTGAAGTTTGTTCTGCAAGCTACCGGTTTGGTTAAAAAGCTTTGGAAACATGAGTGCAGTTCCAGTCATAACATTTAGACCTTCATTTCAATCCCATAATAGTTAGCTTAAGTAATGTCTAAATATTTCTTTAAGCCACAATATCCTATTTTCAGCAACAGGCTCTAAATCATAATATACTGTATTCACTTCTTTCTGACTTGGAATAAGTCTTTGTGTGGAATGGTAGTGAGCTCCTTTGAGATCTGTCAACTGCACCAAGATATAAAGTTAAGACTGACGAACGGAAATATCGTTGAATCCCTGCTCTGAAGGAATAATTTAGGGGAAAAAAATGTGTTATCCTATGCTCTGCATCTGATCTGGTTCTGTCTTCATATCTGCTTCACACTGAGGGGAAGCACCTCTGTGACGATTAAAAGGCCAAGAGCTGTCTTTGAAATTACAATGATGTGCAATTAAGGAGAAGTTATTTCAGTTATCAACATACAGTAATTCAACTGGCCATGGTTAAGAAAGTGTATAAATTCCAAAGACATTCAAAACATCTGGCTTTGCATGTGTCTCCCTTCCATAATTGATGTGTTAGCTGTTCTTGGGTGAAAGTACACACAGCACATTTTAGTGACATCTGTTTCAAGTTAGGGTTAATTCATTTCCATTTGTGTGTGTGTGTCTCTTTTTTTTTTTTTTAAATATATTAGAAGATACAGATCAGGGAAAAAGGAAGTATATTTGAAGACAAGTTTTAATTTCTAAGCATATATTAAAATAGAATCATATAATTAATGCAAAACTTTTTGGAATTTTTCACTATACCATTGCTCAATTGTCTCTGAAACCATAACTGAGACTTACAGGATGATTAGTATATTCTGGTCACTGGGTTAAGTAATTTATACTCATTATCTTTATTAATCACAACAACCCTATTGGGTCAACCTTTCCATAGACATGATTTTCTAATGTGAAAATGACTTGCCTAAGGACACAACTCTAGCAAAAAGAAAATCCAGGATTCTCACTTAAGAGATTGATGCCAAAGCCTTCCTTGTAGAATTGCACTAATGGGTATAAAATGCCATAGTGAACAAGGTATCATGTGCATTGATAGCGCTGTGTGCAGTGTCTCTGAGGTACTTTCAGGATTAGATCTTTACAGGCCGAAAGTCCAAAATTTGGCAACTTATTGGGACTGAATTGTTATTCCAGTAGTCTGAACCTGGGTGTCCTAAGGTAAGTTGGTTATACCTAGCTCACTTATCCAGTAGGATTGTTATAAAGGTCCAGAGAGTTAATCTGTGTTGAAATGTTTTGCATACTCTAAAGATTACTTTTGCAAAGTGTTAAATCAAAAATTTGCTTTCCAGAAATGGTAACAGATGTTCTGAGTGGAAATAGTTCCCTGGCAAATTAGTTTGGGGAAACTGCATACGGCTACAACTATCCCCTGTGTAGAAGACATGTGTTGTCTTATTTAGAATCTCTGCCATTCTTTTCTGGTAATGGGGCCTATGCTATTGGCGTGTTGCTCCCTTCTCCCACTCCACATGGTGCTGGTGAAGCTGCCACTCACCCAGGGATGACAGCAGGGCACACGACCTTCTGCTCTTGAAACATTTACAAGAATTGTGGCATAGCAACGTCTAAGAATCTTAGCCCAGAGCTGCTGGCAACCATGCCCTGCCTTGTGGTAAAATGTACCTGCAGTAGAGATACCATCTAACCCCCTTTTAAGCTGCTTTGACTTGGAGTTCTATTTAATATACTGTTCATAGAGATTCACTATGAAGTATTTCTAGTGTCAGAAATACTAGAAAATACTAGCAGATTTCAATGAAGCATGGTTTGAAAAATCAAACATATGAATTTTTCTATTTTTATTAATTTCATAGTCATGAAGGAGCCACTGAAAAATACCAGTTACATACTAATAAATTGTGATACTAAATAGGAGAATTACTGGGCTGGAATTACTTGCAGTGATGTTGAAGAGAAATTAAGCATTATTAAAGAAATTAACAAAGCACTTTGGAATATCCCTTTTAATTTTGATATTCTGAGGATTTCACCCTCAGAATATTCTCCCTAAGAGTAATTTTGTTGATTCTCATGGCAATATTCTCAGCATATCATCAATATGTGAATATCAGCTGCATTTTTCTGTCTATTTAGGTTGTAATAAAATGGTCAGGATTATGTAAAGTTCCCTAAAAGCCTTTGTCCTATTGATTAATTTTTTAGGCATCACACCATGATGATTTTATTGTTTCAATATGATAATGGATCAAAATGTTTCAGATTCACTTTATAATAAATAATCTATTGGGCAAAAACAAACAGAGAGAGGGGAGAAGTTTTCATAAAGTGAATGATGTTCTAAAGACAACACCATTGCAGTTTTAACCCTGTGACTATATAATCTGATACATTAAAATATTTTCAAAAATATAGATATTTGGAATTACGGAGTTTTAGCCTAAGCCTAACTTGGTCTTCATCTAATATCCTAACTATCAAATTACAGAGCTTAATTGGTTGAGTCCGCACATTCCATAAAAAATACTGAATTAAATGGTGTCTTCTGATATGAAATCATAGCCCCTCTCTCGGTAGGAGCCTTGAGTCTCCATAAGCAGTGATGTACCTACTAGCATGCTTTCACTGAGTAACAGAGGGTGCTACTGAAAGTAGTTTAAAACATAAGACAATTTATTAACTCACAAAGATGTTACCACTGACCCAGGATCTGTCCATCTTCTCTTTCTAATTCCTTAGCTTTCCCCTCAGTCTTATCTCTTCCATGTAACTGCAGGTTGGCTGCGGCAGCTCACTGCACAAAAGACTACAAAAGGCCCTCTGTTTTCTTTGTGCCTCTTATTAATGAAAATAGCAATTTTCCCTGTTGCTTCCAGCAGGCCTTCCCCTGGCTTGAGCTGCATCATGTGACCATTTCTATTTCTATTACTGGAAAGAAGAATAGTTTGTCTTAAACTAACCAATGCTGACTTTCCTATAGTAAAGAGAATGGTCTCCTGATATTTCAGAAAAATTATGCTTCTGTGTGAGCATGGAATGGTCAAGGTGATAGACAGCAGTGTTTGCCACAAGTCCCTTGAAATAAAATTTTCTGGTAGACAATTAAAAAAAGAAAAAAACAATTAAAAAGAAAAAATTAAATTTAAGATAATCTGAAGAAAATTGAAATCAGATAGATATTACTTTTTAAAATGCTCGATAAATAAATAACAGTGTATTTTACATTGTTATCAGAAATTATGTTGGGAGAAAATTGGTGGAACTAAAAAGGAAAAGGAAAAATTTACTTGTAAAAAAATACCTTTCCACAGCTAAATTAGGGGAAAAGAGAGCTATATAAATTATTGCAACCTTGTTGACATTTTTTCATCCTGCCCTGTGAGATGGGTCTCCAATTGGCATCTGGATAATATACTTAATTAGATCCACAGGTTAAACTTTTCTACAACAGTTAGTTTGACCACTTTATAGGTAGATTTTTAAAATATATGTGTATATTTACTCTTTTTTAAAAGAGCTGATACTGGTTCTGTGGAAGGAGAGAAGCAGAGCCCAACCTAGATTGCTCTTGTTTATAAAAAACATTCTTTACAAGATGTCTTTTATACACACCTGTGAAATATTTATCTCTCTGTAAATGAAAGTGTTGGCACTCTGCCCCACAGACTTTAACAAATCTGAAGTGTAAATGTAGAAGTGAATCCTTTCTAATCCCTTTCGTTAAATCAGATGTTTCTAGCATCTGACAAAGGAATGTTTGATGGGGGCCCTGATTATGCTTTCCCATTCTCCCTCTGGAGCCTGCATTTTGGGGGCAGAGTTAAAAATGAGCGCCTCCTCTCAGATGTTAGAGCACAGGCCAGGCACTTCAGAGAGCAGCTCACCCCAAGGGTGAGGATGTGGTTTACTGTGAGCAGAGGCATCAAAGCAGGCTGTTTGCTCTCTTCTGAAATGCTGCCTCCCTCTGCCACTTGAGCTAGACAGTCTTGCCTCCAGGGTAGAAAACACTCTGCTTTCCAGAGCTCCCTCTCCCATAACACATGGGCACGCTCTCATCTGTTCTTGCAACTTCTGGGCCTGGTCTAAATTTCCTGTCACTTCAGACTGTCTTTCATAGGCTTGATGGCTATCTAAGTGTCAGGACTAAGGAGATACAGATACCCATGGTATAACTTAAAAGAAGGATTTTCCACATATTCTTCCATTATTCATTCAATAAGCATTTATTACCTGCCAGGAACTGTGGATAAAGATACCAAGACTATCCCTGCACTCAAAGAATGGTCCCTGCACTCAAGGAGCTTTCAGCTAGTGAGAAAAAAAGAAAACGGTAAAAATTAAGAAGTTCAGGGAGATTTAAAAAATGCCAAGAAAGGTGTCCCAGGTACGAGTAGGCTACCAAGGAGGAACTCTCCCTGAGGGATTCAGGCAAAAAAGTGCAAAGGGATGATATTTTGTTCAGAAATAATATAGATTCACTATTTCATAAAATCAGTGCAATCTCTCAGCAAGTGGATAACTCCATGTCTCTAAATTATCACCAAGTAGACTTACTATTGGGTTTACCCAGTCCTGCTTGGTTGCACAGGTTTAAATTTCACCTTCTCTCAAAACAATCTTTGTAGTCACTAGTTTTGTGGGGTTTTTTTTTAATTTTTTGTACAATTTTTATTGATTGATTGATTGATTTGGGGGGGAGGTAATTAGGTTGGTTGGTTGGTTGGTTGGTTTTTAGAGGCGGTACTGGGGATTGAACCCAGGACTTCATGCATGCTGAGCATGCACCTACCACTGAGACATATCCTCCCCCTCATAGTCACTAGTTTTACAATCTGTCCTTAGCTCCTCTGAAAGATGATAAAGTATGGCCATTATTATTAATGAAAATATTTTACTATCATTATTTGTTTAGCAGAGAGAGACAACAACCTAAGCTTAAGCTCAGTACACGGGCGAGATTGCCCAGTGGGGTCCTTAGAAGGCTTACATTAAATAAGCCTGGAGTTTGCAAACCATATCAACAAGCAATGAACTGAAAGGTATGTTGTTTAAGTCCTGTTTACTCTGTGGGCACTTTTTTTGACTCACTGCTGCAAGTAACTGTAAAAACTCCTCAGGAGCTAAGATAGTTTAAGTTGTCAACTGCATGAAAGAGGCCATAATCCATGGATCATTGACCAGACAGACAGTGAGAGGTAGGCTGTCATATTGAAGCCTAGTGATAGTGTTGATTGTAGCCTGCTGAACTGGAGGATGAACTAAAAATCCTTCTGAGTCTTGAAGGGACTTCTCAACTGGAAAGAACCGTTCAGTCAGTAACTCAGTATTTATCCCAGGTTCTCCCAAATACTTCCCAGCTCTGTTCTTGTCTAGACTACGAACTACACTAGTTCTTTCAGGCCCAAAAAGTCACAAGGCTTCAGCTCAGGAAAGTCCAGTTTCATTTACTGCCATGCACAAATAATGTGATTAAGCCTTCCTGCCTGAAGGTCTCTGCTGCTTCTGCTTTTTTCAGCAAAATTCTGTAGACCCATCAGCAGGGGCCTAAATGACATACATTTTTCTACACTGGTATCTCTCATTTGTGCTTGTGATAGGCAGGGGGGCAAAGAACGCACATAATGCAAAGAGATGAAAGACCTCATAAAACAATGCCTGGGACCTTGACTGCCATCTCCTAGCGTAGCTTCTAAAAGTGATAATCATGAAAGAGTACGCTTCAACTGAGAGTATTCTAGGAAGATCTAAGTAAGTCATAGCGGCCAAGTCAATGTGGAGCTCAGCTTAGTGTTTAAGAAAGAGATAGCACATTGGAGGACTAAAGTCTTCTCTTAAAGGAGGATGTTGCCCATTTCTTAGCCATCTATCATGTAACCAAGAATCACATGATGTTCCTGGAATAAGGGTGACCCTAGAAGTGAAAATACCCTGCTGAACTACTCCAGTTAGATCCCTTTAACCCTTGAGCCACGCATTCACCCAGAAGCTTTGTGTTCGTTCAAGACTGGCTAAATAATTTTGGAGGGGGTTCAGTGAAAAATAAAAATGTGGGGCCCTTTCTTCAAAAAGCATTGAGAAATTGAAGATGGGGATAGCAGAGAATTAAAGCAACAGTGGGTTCTTCTCAGTCTCATACTCAGGAGGTCACTACCCACGGGACATTATGCATAACACAGAGGACAAAAATAGGAATTTGAATAAGAAATAATTCTCTCCTTCAAGGAGCTTACCGTCTAGTAGGGGAGATAAGACATGTCCAAAATCTGTAAGTCAAGGATGGATAATTACATAAAAAATGTTCAGTCCTTGGGTTTAAAGAAGGAATGGAGGAGGACAACTTTTGCTGCCAAGGAAGGGTGTTCCATGTAGGTGCAATTCCCTCTCTCATGCTATTCAATGGTCACACTTGTCTTCTTCAGAAAGTTTTTCAATGCATATGAAAATGCTATTCCTTCTGATTTCCACCTAATCTTTTCTTAGCTAACCCTCTCTGTACTTTGGATCTCACAGCATTACTAACTGAGAGACCCCCAAATCTCCAAATTTTAATTGGTTCACCCTGTTTTGCTGTCATGGCTCTCTGAACCTTTCCTTCCCAGTGTTTATTGTATATTTTCAGTTTTATATTTAACTTAATGATTTTGGCTTCATTTACTGTAAGTTCTATAAGTGCAAGGACTATTCGTCAGTTGTTCACTGCCATCTCTCCACTTCTTAGACTGGGGCCAAGGACATGGTGACACTTGTAGATATTTATTAAATATATTAAATATAAATCCTGACTGAGGTAGATGTAAGGGATAAGAAGCTGAGAGAAAGATAATGTAAATAAAAAAGTTGAATAAACCTACAAGTTATAATTGGAAAATATAAAGTAGGGTTTGGTTTATGGTAGGAAATGGAAACAAAGTACTTGAGAAGATGGATGGGTCACACTGTAGAAATGCTTGAGACTCCAACAGGAGTTCGTATATAACAGTAGAAAAGGGGGAATGGCTAAAGGTTATTGTTGGATTTTTTTTAACCCAATAACTCTTTTTTTTAAGCAGAATATAAGAAAATACAAAATAGAGTAGTATTTTAAACAAAAGTGCTCCTAAGCAAGTTAAGGAGTTTTTTGGAACAGATGATCATCTAAAAAGCAGATTTAAAGAAAGTTAAGACATGCATTTGAATAGAAGGAAAGGATTGGGGGAGGATACATGGAAACAAATATGAAGGTAAAAAAACACTTATTATTTTGTTCATAGAGTGATTGAATTTAGTCATTTAACTTATCAGTCGTGGGAAACACTTTTTAAAACAACCATTTTCCTTTCCTCTAACCCCTTGTTGAATTAATAGAGAAACTATTAACTACAGTACATTTGCCTAAAATAAGGAACTTAAGTTGAGAAACACGGGTAAGTTCAGTCTACACTAACCACATACAAAGTTTCATTTTCAGTCATTTTAACTTAAAGAACTGCAAAGAGAGACTTACTCTTCAATACTGTTGCTTTTTCAGTGAGTCTTAAATGTCTGTGAAAAAAATTACCATTCACTAGAATTCATGTTGCTCAGAAGCATCTCAAGATGTTCTGAAATTTAAGTATTTAAGTGAAAGAAATAAAATCCCACCTCCCCCTCAAAATTCAGGAGCTAACAAAAAAAATACAAAAATATGTCCATCCTTGGAAAAAACTTTTTATGTAAATTAGATTATGAAAGAGAAACGAAATAAACCCATTTGTAAAATACACACACACACACACACACACAAAACGCTGCCTATTCAATAAGCACTTGTCAAGCTTGTTTATTAAAGTGCTTTCAAGTGTGGATGTAAGGCGACAATACAACCACTGCCTCTACTAAAAGAAAACAAAATGCTGGATTAAAGTAGGAGAGAAATGATCTCTGCACTCTCCACGATAGGCGCGTCATTTCACATCTTGATATATTGCTACCGAACATGGCATGTGAAGTTGGATGATAGTGAAAGAATTGTTGAAATTTAATGATTGCAACACATGCTTTAAAACTCAAGGCTTCTATGACTGGGTTTATGACTCAGATGTCATTCCTAATAGGGTTATTTTTTTTGTTGCTGTTCAGTTTTTAAACTCCTACTAGTTAATCTATGAAGATGAATCATCGCCTGCTTCAGTTCCTTCATCCATTTTAAGACTTTTTTTCAAACGCCCAAATTGTTAATCAAGCCAATGAATATTAGTAATTATTCACTCGTGGTTTCAACATGCATTAATTGTCTATGATATAATAAGAACCTTGCCAAGTGCTCATGATACAGAGAATAATAAGATAACATACCCCCAGAATAATAATTTTCAGTGCTCTATCTTCTACTTTGTTAATTGTCCCGAAAAATATTGAACATACATATGGTTGGTCCACTATGTAAAGTAATAGTGATACAAAAATATTTTGTTTCTCACACCAAGAAGTTCATAGATGGTATTCCTGAGGTTTGACTAAAGCACAATATGCATCAAAAATAATGTAAACAATATTTCGATATCTATTTTCCTAGCTCTGGAGGGAAAAGATTGGCTTTGCTGCAAGACAGTGAATAGAGACATGAAGAATAAACAAACATCCTTTTGCAAAGAGAGTCTCTGTTTCTGCCATAGTAGTTGCATTGCATTTGCTTTTTTTGCATTTAATTTTTATTACTGATGTTTTAAAAAGTCATTGCAAAATGTTCTCAGATTCCCCCTCATTTTCTGATAAAAGCATTGAGGTGGAGAAGGTGTATGGTCTGTTTGACTTTAGAAGAAATATTCATGGTTAGATAAAGGAGAAAAGTGCATTGAGAGAGATTTCATTGCGTGGGGCAAGTAAGCACACGCCGATGTTAGCTAGCACCAGCACCGCCAACGGCACCGTCAAGCCATAGACAAGGCTAGGTGATTTAGTTTCTGACTGCCTGGTCTGTGGTTTGACTACTGTTTCCCACATCTTGAAGAAGCAAACGAGATTTTAGAGCAGTAGTGTTAACAGCTTCCCTGACTTGGGAAAAATTTGTAGGAAAGAAACCAAATCAGTGTTTGCAATATTTATCAATATAAATCTAAATGAAACTTAGCTCCATTTTCATTTTCTATTGTTTTATGAACATATTCATATTTATTTCGCATTGACAAGTTCTCTTAGAAGTTGAAGAAGCTCAGGCCCCTCTTTGTCTTTATGTTGATGTTATAAATAGGTGGAGGAGACAAAACTCTGCTCTTGAAACCAAAAAAGTTGCTGACATCATACATGCCCCTGTGATATAGGCATACCTCTCAATGGTCTTAAGTATTTACGTACTGCTTAAATCACTGTTACTTTAAGGACTTGGTTTGTGGGGTTTTCTATTTGTTTTGATTGTTTTGGTTGTATTTTCGCTTTTGTTTTTGTTTTGCTTTTAGTTTTTAATCTGTAGAGTTAGTCACAGCTTCCTAAGAAAAGAGAAGATTAAATTGTTAATGTTTAAAAAGAACCCTAAAGCTAAGCCCTCTGCTCACCTCCCTGGAAGTCGTAAGGGTGTGGTAAGCAGGGAATGGATTTGGGGAAGGTCATAAAAGCACACAGACGTGCTTTGGTTGTCCTTTTGTGAGATTATTGCAAAAATGAACCCTGCCTGCAGAGGCCAACCTGAGACATCGCAAGGGCACTGAAAATGCCTCAAAGAAAGCAATGGCCTCAAACATGCCGTACACAGAGCTGGGGCTGTTGGGTGAGGGGGAGCCCTGAGTGCCAGCACTGATTCCACTGCAACCGTTTATAACACAGATTCTCAAAGTGGAGCAAATTTTCCTGGATGAGCCATTGAAACATAGATTGTTGGGCCCCATCTGCAGAGCTTCTGATTCAGTAGGTCTGTGTTGGGGCTCAAGAATTTTTAACTGGTCTTCAAGTGATGCCAGTGTCTCTGATGAGACTATTGAAAGAGGAGTATGAATGAAATCCAGGGCCATGTAAGGAAAGTAAATGTGAGAAGCTGCCACAATAGAAAGTGATAGAGCTTGCGTGAGAGACATGAACGTGCTCTGTCTGAAGTATTCAAATTGGAAGTATAATAATAATAATAATAATAATAATAATAATAATAATAATAATAATAAATAATAATAATAAATGCTGTCCTAGCTAAACTAAAAGAATATGAGCCTGATTCATCCTGTTTGCTTCCTGAACTTAAAGATCTCTTAGAGTCCTTCTTTACAATATTGAGATCCTAAATACTCCAAATATAAACTTGATTATGACTTGAATAAATTTAGTCGCTGTATTTTGATAGCAGAAAACTTAAGCTCATGGAGAAAGTTAGAAAATGGTAATGGGAAAAACCACAGCAAAACATCTCAACACAACAGACTTTTTAAAAATAATTCCATGCACTTAGCAGCTTATGGGTAGGCTGCCACCTGCTAATGGAAGCTCAGGAGCAGCAAATAAAAGTCTTGGGCAATGAGTAACTTGCTGTAATATGTATCCAGTGGCTGAGATGCAAGGAGAAGGAAACCAGGTTACTGGGTGCCTACTGTGTGCCATGATCTCTCCTAGGAACACTCGAATGTTCTTCTCATTTATCCTTACAACCACTGTATGAGATGGTATCACTAAAACATTTTACAGATGAGAAATCTGAAAGACTCAGAAAAATCAGGAAACTTGCCCAGTGTCACATATTTAGCAAGTGTGAGATCTGAGTGCTAAGACCTGTCTTACTCCGATAGCCATTTTGGTTTTTATTGTATCACTGGCTTTCCCTCGGCTGGAGAACTGAGAATATTGAGAATTCTGTCTCTACATTAAACCCTTCCCTTGTTCTGCTTTCCTATCTATAAGTAAAATGACCAAATTCCTCCCCCGCCCTTTTTTTTTACAGTCAAATACCACAGCCACTACTATCCTAGAAAACAGACCATCCGATCAGTTAGTTCATCAAAGTGCTTTGAAGAAAGTGAGGTAACATGAAAAGAGCAGAAGTTTTAGGGGCCGACTGACCTAGATTTAAATCCTGATTCCATCACTTGTCACTCTGCTTTTCTGGGTGACACACCAGGGTGAGGTAAATATATAAATTATGTATTATATCCAATTTATAGGAGAATAATCAGACCAAGGTGGCACACCTGAGAATTAAATGACCGAGCATACTTCCTGTCATACTGCAACAGTTACAGAAATATTACCTTCTTCTACTTTTCTCTGTGCCGTGTTATAAGCCAGAACACTCAGAAAATGTTTTTACTACTTGTTAAGGGCTCTCTTGTTTTTCTCAGCAGTCTCTTATCTTAACTCTTTTACTTTTGTTTCCTCTGCCACTAGTCTCTTCCGCTTTGCAATGCTTCTAATCTTTCACTGAGCAAAAATGTCTTTTGTCTCATTACCTCCTTAGAAAATGCATACTCCCCAAGACCCTAACATTCTCTGGAGACAAGATGCTGTCTGAACACAAAGTTTAAGCAGCCTGAAATTGCACATGCATAATTATGCTCCATAATTTAGTTTTTTATGTTTATATTCTTTGGCAATTAGTTTTAATCTTTCCTAATTATAAGAAATAAATATGCTAATTGTAGAAAATGCTAAAAATACAGACATCCATTTTGAAAAGAAAAGGTCCTCCAAAATCCTGCAATCCAGGAGAAAAACCTACATTGTTAATATTCTCAAATAGTTTCTTACAGGCTTACACTCTGTGTGTGTGTATCCGGGTATCTGTGTGTGTGTCTTTATAAATGAAAACTTAGGGCTTACTTTACCTAAATTATATCATATTGTTTTTCCTTTGTCATTATAAGATGACTTAATAACATAGTTTTTAATGGTTGCATAATGTTTCATCATATAGCTATCGATGACTTTTTAATTTTTTTTTTGTTTATAATCCCCACCCCCAGGAAAGGAGTCACAATATAAATATCTATTTAAATTACCATTGCTTCAAAAGTAGGACTAACAAGAACAGACAAGGTATAATGCATGTTCAGTCTCATAATGGTTTACTTAATAACTTGAAGAAAGTGTAGCATGTACAGCTGGGATTTGGCAACAGAAGAATTAATTAAAATATAAAAATTCAATATCACTTGGTGACTCAGGAATGGTTTTATAATTTTATGTTATATATCATTATTGTGAAAATGCTCATAATATTTTGAACTGACATACCATTTTTGTTACTGTTTGGAAAGCAATCATTTTCTATAAGTAACTGTTGAAGCAAATGAAAGTAAAAATGACTTTTGTATCTTTATATTTCTATGATATAAATAGTATTTTTCAAGAAGGGAAATATTGGCTCCTAACCTTAAACAAAATAATATGATAGATGGATAGGGGCTTATATACTCACTGAATGAAGAAAATTTCAGATTTTAGATTATGATTTTTATTGTTTCATATTCAAATTGCTCTGTCTACTCTTTATTCATATCTGCTATATGAATCTAGGTAATTTTCTCATTCAGTGACCCTCAGTTTTCTAACCTGCAAAATGAAGGCAATTGAACTAGACACTTGCTTAGGTTCATAATAGCCCTAAAATCATGAATTTCTATATTCAAAAGGTTAATTATTTTGTTTTTGAAGTCAAATCATAATAAAATCATATTAGATACCTTGTTTTTGAAAATGCAAAAGAATATGCTTAAAAAGCTTTATTAGGTTTTTACCACACACACTGTTATATATTGGTTATATTAAACTTCAGACATTAAAAAAATTGCAAAAAATATCCTGGTTAACTATAGCCACTGATTATATAGAACTGTATTGTGGGTGCTTCCATAATTCATCATAATGATCATTACTTAATGTTTATGGAATTTCAACAAAAAGTTCTATAAAGAGTATAAATCCAACTGGCCAGTGACCAAAGTCTAATTAAATAGCTCTAATATAATACACTGTCATACAGACACATGTAGGCACTAAACATGCATTTAAAAAAAAATCTTATTATCAGAGCACTATTAGTTTTGACAAGACAGTCATTTCAGTAAGGGACAATGAATGAAAATATTCCTTTATCTTTTACGATAAAGGATTACATAAGAAAAATGTCTTAATCAGAATTTCACTAGCTTACAATATTTGATAGTATAGATTATTTTGGTTGGCCCAGTAAATACAGTCCATACAAAGTTACTTTTGAGGAGTGTTTTAGGAGGTACAATTTTATCATATGAAAGCACATTATAATGTCCATTCTTGTTAGCAGGGCCTCTTTGGCTTCTTTTGGACCCTTTTATCTAAATACATTTTCATTTTCTTTACTTATATCTAAACAATGCCAATATGTTTGGTCAAAACCTAGAAGAAAGGTAGTCAAACTTCTGTCAGAATTGACAACATCGTTCATTGCTTCCATTTGTCACATGGACACAGTGGGGGCCTGGAGGCGGGGTCAGAATCATGATAGACATCACCAGAGGACCCCTTGGGACACGACGTGATCAGTATGGCTTCTGCGCTTCACTCCTATTTGACAAATTGCTCAGACTTTCTCAGGAGATGTGTAGAAACATGTTTGAGGCGTAGCATGCTTGTCTTATTTTGCAGATAAAGAGTCTTTGGCATTAGCCGCGCAGACTTCTTGGAACATAACCGTTTTTAATGGCAAGCTACCATGTCCTTTAACAAAAATCTTCCTTCACGTTTTTCTCTAAGCAGTTTGCTTACTTCCATGTTACTGTTTACTCCTTTCTTTATAAAAGCCTAAAATGCCTTGCATTTTGGCACAGTGAACTAATTTCATTTTTTGGCTTCTAAAGTATTTAAAACAAACAGAAAATGTTGATTGCTTGAACTTTAATTTTCTTATCAATTGATATTCCTGATCTTTTAAAAGGAACTAATGTCTGAAGGTATAAAGAGGCCACCATTTCAGTAATAAAAATAAATAAGAAGAAAGCATGGTCATTTACTATTTTCAACTACCAAAATTTGTGGCAAAGAATCAAAATGTGGGTATACCAACCTGCAAAATAGCAGTAGTTAAAATATAAGCTGTTTAACATTAACTTTAATGTTAGCAACCTTGCAAATGCCTTCTCTGCAAGCCAGGGCCTTGTAGAAGCCATAAAAGGGAAGGAATATAATTTCGTTTGCTGGCACTTACTGAAAAGCTAAAATAGAAGAGTCACAGAAATCTTACTTGCCAGCTCTAACTGAGGGAGTTGTGAAACATCATCTCAGAAGATTGTATGTTATCGTAAAAATGTTGTAGTTACTGTGTTATAAACTATGTTTTATAGGAGTTGAAACTTTTGTTTAGCTGAAAATTACTTAGAGCAACAAGCAGCAATTAAGTAACATAGCAAGATCCACACATGTTTTTTCAAACTATATTCCCTACTGTGATATGGAAATTTTAAAATTTAGCTTTAAGTTGAAATATGATAATCCATTTTTTACTCCCTGACAAGAATTGGGATTTTTGCAGTGATAGTTTCCAACTATGGTAATATAGTTTTCAAGTAATATCTTTGAAATAGTTCACTTCTTTTTCCCACTGATGGACTGTAAGAACAATAAAGCTGTATGTTATTTATTTCATAAATTCTGAACTTTTTAAAGCAAATGTGGGCATGCGAAAGTTAGCTAAAGCTCACTTATAGTAAGAATTGGCTTGATTAATATAACCCTTTCAAGTACACCTATATGTGTATAGAGATTGTGCAGATTTTGCAAAATTCATAAGCTCTGAATTATAGATATGTATATGGAATTGTGAGTCACATAGGGGAAGTTTGAATAACATGCCACTCTGCCAGAACTCCCCCCAAATTAGTATCAGCTATGTGGTCTTTTTGCTGTTTCTGCAAAAATGCACACTTTGGTTCACCTCAGAAAAGGACTCCCTATATTACTACTGAATTATGACATTAATTCTTGTGAATTTTCAGATGTAAGTGTGAAAGCTTTATGGAATTATTTTTCATTCCTTTTCTAATTGCAATTTTTCAACCTATGTACTCTCCAAGGGAACATAACAGGAACATAAATCAACTTATATATGTGGGTTTTTTTAATAAAAACAACACTAAACTTTTCTGACTTTTTTTCTGAGATTGCTCTCGTATACTGTCTGAAAAACAAATTTATCTTAAAATTTAAATTCAGATATAAAGCCCCTTGCCAAATATGGATTTAGCATTGTTTTTTCTTTCAGAGAACTTTGTTCCCTGTAATAACAATTTCTACTCTTGAGGCTCTAGATCTCAAAATAGTTTTAAAGTAGAAAAGTGCTTTTTAGAAGCCTAAATACTCATTTTCTGTCTTAGCTGACTTATTAATGCCTCTCTGCTTCCCTCCACTACCTTCACTCACATGCACTTCAACAAGCCTACCACACACTATTTCCTCCCTTGATCAAGTGCTTTGCAGGGGCCTTATGGGTTGTCCATGGCCAAGGCAATGCAAATATTATGCAAGTGAGCTGCTGGGACACATGTTAATAAAAGGTATACAATGCAATGCTATGAGCCAGCTGGCTTCTTTGTCTCCAAATACTGAGCTATTACATGTTTGCAGAATAGGTTGAGGCAATGGATAAATTTACATACAGCTTCATGTTCTGTGGGGAAATATAGTTGATTCGGTATCAGAACAGCAAAACATGGCTCCTCTGAACCCAAAAGAGAATATCCTGACCTTGCCTCCTTCCTTATTTTAGTGGTTAAGCTCACCAAAGGCAAACACCCTTAAACTGTTTGGGGAAGTAGGTACTTTCACGGGTTTAGACTTCTCTAGACTTCTGTTTCGTATGCTCTCCAGCGCTGGCTGTGATGTTTCCTGGTGTCTTCAAACACCTGAAAAGACAAAAACCTCTGCTTTCAATTCTGCATTTGCTTCTTGTCACACTAGGAATTCTCTCTTAACCTCAGTTGCCCATGCATTTTTTTTCTTTTGTTGGCTTTCCACCCATGATGTTCCTTAACTTAATTTACTGCTTTGAATTTCTATGTTGAAGACCATCCATTTCCTGTATATTTCCCTCCTCACTCTTCACTGCAGCTATCAATGCTCTGATGCCCACTCTTCTTAAAAAGATAAAAGAATAAGATAAAAGTAGAAATTGAGGGATTATTTTAAATCTCAAGTAGTAAAAGTATTAATGTTACACCTGGCTGGTATGAATCTGGCATGAATTACGGATGTTACACCTTGCTAGTATGAACAACTCAAATATTCAAGGAATTGCATATTCTTTTACAGTCATAATTTTAAAAATTTAATTCTGACCCTGAGACCCCTTTCCACTGGGATGACAGGAATTCAACCCCAGGCATCTTCTATCATCCCCACCTTACCTCACCTCACCCTCCCCTGGCCCCAGAGCTGTACTTGTGGAAAGAAATCAAATGAGATACAAAGGCAGTAGCAGGTTGTACCTTCATAAGAATTTGCTCCTCCCCTAATTAGGACCATCTGATTGTTGATCCTGCTTTAACAGATCTGCATTGTCAATAGAAATCATTGAGTTTTTATTTTTGTGTGAATTATCTCATATCGTATGTGTTTACTTAAATGATGCAATTTATATAAAATACAGCTTTGAAGCACGTCATGCATTAGGGTCCCAAACTCTAGTGTCTCTCCTATTCCCCATAGTATTGGAGTTATGGAATCTCTGCAAAGACTAAACCAATATGCCAAACACTTTCTCCAGGTCCACCTGATACAAGAAGGCTTTCCTTTCCTTTTACCAAAGCTTTGTTGAGCACCTGCTGTTTCAGAGGCACTGTGCTGACAATTTATTGTCTTATTTTACATTTGTACCTAAGAAAATAATTCCCTACTAACACTAAAGCATGTCTTTGCTGTATATGCAAACTCTGTCAGCATCTCCCTCTCCTGAACCCCCTGCCTCCACTTTAATTGGGTAGTTTTGTCCCTAAACATACTGGATAGGTTAACTCCTTATTCCAAGTCACCTGTGTAACCAGAAGACTCATTCATTCCTGGTACCACCTCAGAGAATATAGGATCCCTACCACCCAAAATGAACCACTGAGTTCGCTCCTTCAGAGTATCGGTGCAATTATGAATCACTGTACTGTCAGCCTGAAGCTTATATACCAATGTACACCAACTGTAGCTCAATTTTTTGAAAAGTTGGTCCATGATATAGATCAGTCTGAACCTAGAAGCCACTGAAATTTGTGATTAACTGCTAAGCTACTGGGGACATTTAGAAATAGCTTTGGTGTGCTGCTCCAATTTTATAACTTTGATAGTAAAACTAAGGTCATCACTATCAAGCATGACTTGACTCTGCTTCATTTATACGTTTAAAATTAAGAACCCACGTAATGCCTATTATTAGACACAATTAGCTTGTTATTGTTGTGCCTATGTGTATAGCCTTCAGTACCAGAACAATCCAGAAGTATTATGTAGAAAGTTCTAATTACAGAATATTAGAGTGGAGGCTATGTCAGCGAACATCTCCACGGAACCCCTTGGTCCTAAAAAGTGAAATAACAGCTAGCCACACTGACACCTTGCCTTTAGGCAGGACAGAAAGCAGGAGCATCCTACTGACAAACGCCCTGTGGCGCTTATCAAGTCCAAGGAAGAAGTTATAAATTGGTGGCCATTGGGCTGACTTGGTGCAAAAGCTTTGAAAACAACTTCAGACAGTGTACAGAATTAGTCTCATTCAGTGAGTTTTTCTTTAAGCTGATAATTCATTTCAGGGAAAAAAGAAAACTCTTTACCACTTTTACTAGTTGAGTGGCTTTGAACAAATGGCTAAACCTCTTTTTAAAAAAAGATTGGGATACTTATTTCAAGCATTAAATAAGATTATGCCTTGTACTTAACAAATATTAGATGCCAATTAACTGACTTTTTGCTCAAAAGGAAATTGAAGCCACAAAAGTACAGGGAATGGGAAAAGAAATTAAAGAGTAGAAGAAAAAATAGGAAAGAAAATACAGTTGTATCCCAAAGTCCCTTCAGATGTCTCTTACTTAGAGAATTAAAAAGGCTCTTTCCAGAATATTTAAAATATATATCTGTTAATTTAGCAGCAAGTGCTAGCTAGGAGTATATATTTATTTGACAAAATACTACTTCAGTGGAAGAATTTGGATAGTCTTAAGGATGCATTATAAGATTTGAGTCTCATACTCTGTTGTGTTGGAAATCTTTAAAGTAAGTATCTTTCCTCATCAAAATGACACCTAATCCTACATTTTTTGCATAAAATAAACTTACTCCTGACCAAAAAAAAAAGAGGTGTAATAAACATGCTTGAATTTTTTATGCTTCCCAAAGACTTCTCAAAGGTGGACTCTGAATGAGGATCTTTTTTCCGCTGCAGTGAGCTGTATTTTAAGAGAGCAGGAGGGAATGAGATTGGCCAGGAAAATGAGCTCTGGACCTCTGATGTCCTGGAGCAAAGAAAGAAGAAAAGGCAGAGAAGGAGGGGAGAAATCTCCCTTTGTCAGGATTTTCAGCCACAAATCTAGCCCTTTATTTGCCAGCCACCTGTTTCTTGTCCTCCAGCTTAGATCTTTTGCTGTCCTGACCGTTTATTGCTAGAGGCATCTTGGTTCTCACCTACATCTCTGGCTTTAAACTTGACTAAAACCTGCACAGCTCTTCTCTTTTCCTGAAAGACATTATGTGCTCCCTTCCAGTCAGTGACAGTCTTATGCCCAAGGCCATCCACCACCTATTCAAGCTTTTCCACCTCAACTCGAGAGATCCAATTCACCCATCCTCCCACTTACACTTTTATCACTACTGCGCAACCCCTCATTCTTTCCACAAAAATGAACACGCATAAGAAGAGTATCTGTAGGAAAGACTGCTGATGGCTCTGGAAAGTTCAGAGATATCCTTCTGCCTCAAAGCAGGAGTTAATTTAAATCATCTCATACAGATTAATTATCTCTCTCTCTCCCTTTCCATCTCTTTTCCCACCCCACATCCCTAAAAAACTATGTCTAACAGTGATTTGTGATCCAACTCTGGCAGCAAGGTGGGCATTTGTAGTCACAAGTAAAAGGGTTTAATCTGTTATTTTTGTCCATAGAACCTTGAGATGAGGAAGCGTTTACATTGACAAGCCAGTCAAGATAAGTTCTTCAGAGGGTCCGTCAGGAGGAGGCAAATTACAGTGGGGATTACTGGGCAGTTCATTTGTTCCTGCTTTTCTCCTGTCCTGTCACTTTCCAGAAAGGTTCAGAGAAAAAAAGTCACAGTTTTCACTACAGTTCATTCCAGTGACTCTCCTAGGCTTATGGCTAAAAAGCTTAGTTCTTTAAAATGTCCGTCTCCCTTCTTCCTACAGCTGTTTATGTCCACTTACCGCCTTTGCTGCATTGGTGGCAGCTGTTCAGTCTCCCAGTGTCTCTGAGACGGTTTGATGCCATCATGATGTCTAACTTATGTCAACCCTGTTCCTTCTGCCTTGCTTCCTGAGGCAGAGTCTCAATGTTTTCATCATTGTTCAGTTTCCAAGATCGTCATCGTAGTTATCTTGTCTGTATCAATTAAGGACTGAGACTCCGTAACAGTCTTAACAGAGGCAGAGAAAAAATACGGTTTTCTTTCGTCTGTCTCATGTAACAAAAAGTCTGGAGAGAGTTACTGGTGCTGGTTCATCAGCTCAAAAAATGTTAGGACGTAGGTCTCTCTTTCCTCTTGACATTTGTGATCGCAAGGTGTCTGCTCCAGCTTTAGTCCTCAGATCCAAATTCCAGGTAAGACAAAGGAGGATGGGGAAAAGGCCAAGGGGCCACATGCCAGATGAAGCAGTTCATCTCTTCAAAGAGATTTCCTAAAACTGCACTCAGTCACCTTTGCTTACATTTCACTTGTCAATAATAACTCTAGGAAAGATTAGAAAGTTTAATATTCTAGGTAGGCTCATTGGCCTTCACACAAACATTTTATGTTTTGTTAGAAAGGGGAAGAAAAGAGTGAGTATTAGATAAGCAAGAAGCAGCATGTACTACATTATTCATAGTGGAAAGAGCAAAGGTCTTTGAATTACGACCCCTGAGCGTGATGGTTAATCGATGTGTCAACTTGGCTAGGCCATGATACCCAGATATTTGGTCAAACACTAGTCTGGATGTCCCTGTGAAGATATTTTTTAGACGTGATTAACATTTAAATCAGTAGACTTTGAGTGAACTACTTTCCATAATGTGGGCAGACCTCATCCAATTAGTGGAAGGCCTAAGCAGAAAAAGACCTCAAGGAAGAAGGAATTCTGCCCCCAGACTGCCTGCAGACTCAAGCTGCAAAGTCAAAATCCCCCCTTGGGTCTCCAGTTTACTGGCCTGCCTTGCAAAGTTCAGACTTGCCAGTTGCCCCAATTACTAAACACACACACACACACACACACACACACACACACACACACACACACACACACCCTATTGTTTTTGTTTCTCTTGAGAATCTTGACTAATTCACTGGTCTTGAGTTTGGGGTCCTAGACTTACTAGTTAGTTACTAGTTGGGCAAATTTGGACAAGGTAACTGGGGTCTCAGGATTAGTTGAACTAAATCAGGAATGTTAAGGCTGTGCTCTAAAGACCTTGAATATGTTTGCTTATGGTAGAGGAGGGAGGAATCTTGGAGTCCTCATTTCTGCACTCTTTATTTCTCTCAACTGCACCTTTATTCCTATTTAGTTGTTATTTTAATTGAGCTTCTCTATTCAACTTCACTTGAAGAAGTGGACCTACTAATTAAAATAACACACCAACAGATCTTTAAGTTTCATTCCAGTTCTAACAAAAACTGCCATAATTAAGTGGATTCAGCTCAAGGCATACTGGTATCTCTAACTAACCGGAGGGACCATGATACCCAGTTGGGACTATGGCTAAGGCAATTGACCCTCAGAGTATATGAGCTCCCACCAAAGTATCAATGCCCCAGATGACAGTGCCTTAAGAAGAGCTGTGAACCTAGACTAGATTAGTGTAATATGCAGGGGGTTCAGTCCAGTGAGTAGAGAGTAGCAGTAGGTGTTGGCAGATAGTGGTGATAGTTGAAGTCAGGCAGATTACAGAGGATAACGCCATTGTTCAGTCTGAGCCTAGGCTACATAAGTAATTTTCTGCCTCTCCCTGAGGTGAGGGAGACACTCCTGATAAACTCACTCCTGATCAGATTGCTTCAAGAACAGGGGGGTTAATTTTGATGTGTTAAGTCTCTGTTATCAAGGTGAGGCTGGCTCCTGCAAGTAAGGTCTGACACTAGAACAGTAACCTTTTTATTGTCTAAGACCCTTTGTTCACAGGAGAAACTCAGTTAAAACTCTGTGAAATAAATAAATCCTCTGCAACACGGCAGCTCCAAATATGAGTCAGCACAGCGTTGAATGTAAAAGCATCATTTTCATATTCTTAAGATGCCCTCATTAAAAAAGAAAAAAAGATGCCCTCATTAAAGTTTAGATTATTCTCCCTTCACAAAAAAATAAAATCCTTCTTATTCCAGTTGTAAGAACATTTCTGGAGAAAGACTTTTAAATTAACAGAAGAATTGGTATATGGTGCTTTAAACCATCTTACCATGTTATAGGAAAATATGTCTACAAAAAGAAAAAAAGCAATTTTTATTTTAGTATGGTGAAATATGATACAAGTAGAGCTTATTATAGGGACTAACTCTATCACTGACCAAATCAATTCTCTGAAATCTGACCAGTCTCCTTTTTGCCTTTCATTCAGTTTATTCTATAGTAGCTTTAGGAGGGGTAATTTTGACCAAAAGGGTATCAGATATAGCTTGAAACTAATAGTTTATAATCATTGGCAGTATAACTGGTTAGGAGCACTTCTTTTTTTCTCTTTTAGTTAGAAGCATCTGATTTCAAATCCTGGGTCTGAATACTTACTAGCTGTGTGATCTTGGACAAATTACTTAGTCCCTATAAATCTTAATTCCCTCACTCGTTAAGTAAGGATAGTAATGTTAGTAACTATTTCTTGATAGGGACTGACGTTGAAGATTTTATGAGGAAGTTTGTATAAAATACTTAGCTAAGTTCCAGGCACATAATGAAAATTTGATAGATGTTAGTTACAATTTTTCCATTTTGAAACAAAATGATGGCTACATTTAATAGATATAAATTATCTTTAATTTCTAAATAGAAGTGACATCTGGTAACTGGTCATGATTAAAATGCTCTCCTATTTACAGTGTTTCTTGTTTGCACATTAGAAATAATATCTTGGTAATCCCATGGTCTAAAATAGTTCTGCTCACTGTAACTTTGGAGAAAGATTCTCATGAAATGAAAAATCATATTTCAGATCAATCAGTATAGGATCAGAGAGGAGATAAGATCAGGAAAATGAGTAATGAAGGATGGGGAGGGGAGAAAGAGAGGGAGGGAGGTAGAATAAGAAAGTGGGAGAGCGAGGCTCTATAAACAGCTTAGGACCACCGGCTTCTGGGTAATTAGAACTGAGCCCTCAGCACTGGGGCTGATCAGCAACTGAACCTCTGCTCTCCACTCCTTAGAGACCCCTCCACTGAGCATCCCTGTTGTTCAGACTCCTTTCTTCCTAGTGATAGCTTCAGAGTGGTCTCAAGGTGATATTCACGGGAGCTGTTTTCAAAATACCCAGAGGTTAATGCATTGCAGCTAGTGTTATTTTCTTACTTATAATTTAGGAATTCGAACTCCGTAGGATCACAATTAAGGAAAAAATACAGGGAGTGAAAGTTATGAAAGATACGAAGCTTACTGAGGAACCAGCGAAGTAAAAATTTAGCTCAATGGCCTAAGGATAAGTTTGGAATTGCTAAGTATTGTGAAATAAGGCAACTAGTTGTGAGCTAGAGTCAATGGGCTTAAAGCTAAGACTGAAATCAGAAAGACTGCCAACTGGCAAGAGAGGCTAAAAATAGGGCTGACTGAGGATACCTACATGCATTAGTGAGGACGCAGTAGGTCTCTTAGGGAGACTGGCATTGTTGGCAGTTATTCAAGCTGAGAGGCGATCGGGGGAACAAGCTGGAGGTCTGAAACTCCCATATACTTCAGCAGCATCTTGATCAATACCTCTAATCTATTCTGCTGTGATAGGAAGTCTGTCTCTGTTTGTTTGATTATTTAGCTTTAATCACTATTTAAGTAGCAATAGCACAGTTGCTTACAAATCTATATTTAACTAACATCTACCGTGCACTTTTTCTCATTCTTACTCTGTCGAAAGTGGCATACATTTTATGTTCGTATCTGTAACGAAGGACATAACATTTCTGTTTTTCAGTTTTTTTCTTTTGTTGTCATTTGTTCTGGTGCAAGTTCTTCATCTCAGCCAAAAAGAGTGAAATGCTCAGTAACTGGGGAAGGCGGTTTTCAGTCCAAGTGGGTGTGTTATCTCGGGAAACCCACAAGCAAGAAGTTTGTAGCAGACATGAGAAACTCCATGTATTGAATAATAACATTCAAAGCTTCTTGCATGAAAAGTTCAGATGTATGCCATTATTATTGTTATTTCCCTTATTTCCATTCTGACTGATAGTGTGTTGAACAGGAAAGAACATTAACTCTTGGGCCACCCAGACAATGTTTGGATCCTGACTCTCCCACCTACTCTAGTTGTAACCTTGAGCAAAAGACTTGACCTCTTGGACTATCAGTTTCCTCTTCTATAAAAGTGAGATGCTGCCCATTTTGGAGAACTATTAGAATGAGATGAGAAAAAAATATATGGATAGATCTAGCACATGATAAGCATTCAATAAATTGTTGTTGTTTTCTTTATCCTTGTTATCACTAATCATATTTTCTCATATTGGCAAATCACTCTAAAACATTGGTGATTTTGCATATATGTTCTATGAAAGTATCATACTTTACATGCTTTACTAATTAGAGAACACCTGTGATTGGACAAAGCTCTTGAAAAGATAATGCTCTTAAAGCAGAGAATTCACAGAATTTATGTGATGATGATGATGGTACTAGTTATTTCTACTTTCAGAATCTTGGTGCTCAATTCTTTTTTTAAAAAAAGGTTGATCATTTAGTAAAGGCAAAGTAAGACACAATTCCTGCCATCAAGAAAAATTAACCTGGTGTGGAGTACTGACCAAACACGGGGAAGAAAAATCTGATGGGTGTGGTAAACATGATACTAGTAAGAGAAAGTTGGATAAATGGATCAGTAAAGGCTTTGATGGCCTTGGAAGAATTTAACATAGGGACATGCGGAATCAGGTGAAGAGGAGGGAATTTTCAGTAAAAGAACCAACATGATAGTAGATGCAGGAAACTGGGGCATGTTTGGAGATAAAATAGTAACAAGTTATAGAGCAACTTTTCCCAAACTCTTTTAGTAGGTCAGTTTTTTTTTCAAATAAAATTTCATGCAGAACCCTAATATGTCAAATGTTCCAAAGTAGTAATGAGTTTTATTCTGTAAGTTCAAATTTAGCACAATTACTCCTATAATGCTCTGGTCTAATGACATGTAGACATTTGAACCCCAGGATAACAGACAATGGTGGCAGTCTCAGCACCCGTCGCACTTGGACCAAAATTTCATGTAACCTCTGAAGCACGTCTTTGGGTCATTAGTATTGCAGAGAATTTAATTGAAGACCCACTGGGATAGAAGAATTTGAAATAGAGCCTGACAAGTTTGTCTTAACTCAATTGAGAATGGGAGCCTTTGAAAGTTCCTTAGCGTGGGAATGACATAGGATAGCACTGCTCTAGAAAGATTAATTTTATCAAATGAGTGGGATAAACTGGAAGAAAAAAGATGAGAGATAAGGAGATCCTTTAATTATCAGACTGTTGAAAGAGTGCAAAAGGGGCTGAACCAGGGCGCAAAACTAGGGTGGGTGGGAATAGATTTATTCATTTACTTTCTAGCTTAAATTGCAACTTTATTTTCCAATAAGAGAGCCCTATTTTAATGTCACAGTCTTAACAGTACCATTGCTATTATTTCTTCTACAATAAACATAAAATTTTGTTGGTTTTTTAAAAACTTCAGTTCTTTGGAAATTAACTGCTACATAAGAAGTGAAACCTTTGTAGAAGGTAGATTTTTATAATAGTGCTTGGTTGGAAATGCTGATCTGAAGATTTTTTTTTCCCCCTTTAGGACTTTAGTTCTTTAGCTCTTCTTTATCCATAAAGACTCTTAGGTTACTCTGTTTTGATTACTCTTAAGTTACTCAACTAAATATATATCATGTGTCACTCTTTAAATGTATTATAAATTTTTAAATAACTGGTTTAAGTTAAGTCCACACCCCTTAATTTCTATTTTTTGCTATATAAACTTGATGGGGTCTTAATTTTCCTTAAAATCTTTCCTAAAGAGTAAGCTTTTCATCTGACACTGGAACCAGAGTGTAGAGAGAAAAGATGTTAATAGCTTTGCTGCAAAGCTTTAGAAATTAGAAGCAAATATTCTGAAGGCATAAATACCATGTCTAAAGGCTTTATAACACCTCATTTATCAATCATCACCAATAAAAGTAATATTCCATGTAAGAGAAAATTCCAATCCTGGAAGCTTATCACTTTAGATGCCTTCTTTTTCCATTTCAGTCACTTTGAAGGAAGTCTTCTAAAATGCATTTCCCATTGCCCTGCTATTGAAATGACAGTATTATTCAAGTTTTAATGCTCTTTTTTCAAAATTCAGATTCCTTTTTGGTTCATATTTTGCCACTGCTATTTCCAAAGTGCCTGATTTTTTCATATTTCTCATTTGTTATTGCTAGTCAGCCTTTATGTATTTTTTTTAATTGAAGTATAGTCAGTTTACAGTATTTGTCAATTTATGGTGTATAGCATAATAGTTCACTCATACATATATACATATATTCATTTTTATATTCTTTTTCATTATAGATTACTACAAGATATACTAACTACTATATGTAAAGTACATAAACAACAAGTTTGTACTGTATAGCACAGGGAACTACATTCAATAGTCAGCCTTCATGGACCATCAAAACAATCAAGAAAGAAACAAAAAAACAGTTGTTGTAATTGCATATAAAATGGAAGTCAAAATAAATGATGACTTTAAAGATTACTTTGTGGCAACCATGTAGCCATCAGAAGAATGTTACTGGCATCCTTTATCTTGACTCCAAATGTACAAGGTTATTGAATAAGGATTACCGATTAAGTTGACTATTACTATGATTTTCTGGGACAATCATAAACTTGAATACTTAAATTTGATTCTAGGCGATTTATGTGAAAAGACATGATAGGAAGGACATAGGGAAAATATCCCCAAACATTAAATAAATTAACCATTGTTTTTTGAGAGTCATGGCTGCAAGGAATGACGTCCACTCAGTGCTGGGTTCTGCTGGCTGTTACAGGGGAAGTTTATTTTCCTTAGCAGATAACCCTAGACTTCCATTGCACCCTACACTGCCCCATGTCATGGTCCATGTCATGTTATTCTACAAAATTTTTGTTTAAAACCTCTCTGCCCCACTAGACTTAAAAAAAAAAAAACTCTAATGGGAAAGATATGCCTATTTTATAGACACAAATAGATACACAATATGCACTTATTTTCTGGTTGTAATTGAAAAGAATGTTGAAGGTCAGTGTCAAATCAGACAGATGCAAGAAACTGAAGCAATTAGGAATAACTTACTCTCTCTGGTTCCAGTCTTTGCAGTAATCTGCTACATAAAAACCAAAACTAAAAAAACCCAAAAACCAAAAACCTTCTACCAAGCCCTCCATTTTATCTCTATCCTAACCTTCCAATATCTTTTCCAGAACTTCTGGATAATGATTTAATGATTCTATGCTCCCAGCAAGCCATTTGTTTGTGTTCATCAAATGCACCGTTGAAGTTCTCTCCTATACCATTTTTTTAATTGTTGAGGTATAGTCCAGTTTATAATGTTGTGTCAACTTCTGGTGTACAGCACAATACTTCAGTCATACAGGAATATACATATATTCATTTTCATATTCTTTTTCACCATAAGCTATTACAAAGTATTGAATATAGTTCCCTGTGCTATGCAGTATAAACTTGTTTATCTATTTTATATGTATTAATCAGTGTCTACAAATCTCGAACTCCCAGTTTATCCCTTCCCACCCCCGTCTGCCCTGGTAACCATAAATTTGTTTTCTAAGTCTGTGAGTCTGTTTCTGTTTTGTAAATAAGTTCTAGACCTTCTTTAAAATCTTTTGGAATCAGTTCCTGGCTCTGATTGACTGACTCTCAAGTACGCGGGCCAGAGAGGATAGGACACTGATTACAGTCATCATTTTTAGTTTGAAATCAACCTTTGAATAAACCTTAAAAGTGACAGGGGCTTCAGGTAATCCCAACCACAGCTCCCTTTTATCCTTCTCAGTATGTGCTTTAAACAGAACTAGGCCTTGTGTACACGTCCTTTATTATCCTGATAAGTTACTTTTAGACCCACCTTAAGGACGTAAAACTGAAGTTCGGAGAGGTTGAGTAGCATGTCAAGAGCACAAAAGAGAACATTACAGATCCAAGATCAAAGCCAGGTTTATCCCATGGTGCTGCAAACAACATCCTGGTGTTTCCTGGTCTCCTTTCACCGTAAGGAAGCCTACACTTTCAGAAGCAACCTGGCATTTTCATGAAAGCTCCCCCGGACAACCTGTTCTCTTCAGTTGCCAAAGCCCTTTTCCTTCCAGGTTCTAAGCCTAAAAGGATTAATCTGTTAGGTTACAAATAGCTACATATGGAAACCAGATTGATACACAGCAGCCAGGAATTTGCCTTTTAGTAATAAACTTTGGACAAACAGACTTTTCAGGAACATGCTGGGATTTCAGGCACTGTCACCAGATTCTTGGAAGGTATTTGGGGGCAAAGATATATACTGAGGATCCATCAAAGGCAGAAGGCTGTTTCCTTAAGTTTGTACAATCTAATCTTTTCTAGTCACAGAATGACAATTTATAGTGAATATTAGTGATAGTGGAAGAGTTGCTTTATTTATCAGGGAAACTTATTGGTGGAAATGGTCAATGTCTCTGTGTTTAATGTGTGGATTGAACAGGAAAGATGAAACACTGAGAGCAAAAGGCAGACAGGAGGACATGGCAATTGAAAGAAATGACAGAGGGAAAGCAAAGGCACCAGATGCTCTTTCACAGAGTAACAGTTTCCTTACCATGACAAGAGACAGAGGAAAAGTAAGATTTCATGCCTAGAGATGACAAGCAATTTTCCTCAATTTACAGTGTTTCTCTAGTACAGTGCTGTCCAAAAGAATTTCAGTAGTGATGGAAATTTTTTTAAAAAATATATCTCAGCTGTCTAATAAGTACCCACTAGCCACATAGGGCTCTTCAACACCTAAAATGTAACTAGTGCCACTGAGGAGATGACTGCTTTTTAACGTCAGTTAAATGACATTTAAACAGCCTCATGTGGCTAGTGGCTACCATATTGGATAGTGCAGCAGGCAGAATAGAAGCTGAAGCCCTTTCTCCGTCTTTCACCCCTGTCAAATTAAGCAAGATGAGTTTTCATTAGGTCTCTATTTTTCCAAGTATGCCGAAGGAGCTAGGGTTATATTGCTGGTAGTACCTTTCAGCTTTTACCCACGAGAAATCTAAAGCAAGTGAGATGATCAGACTTCCACACCTAGGTTCATCACTTAAGCTATCATAAATGGTGTTATTAAAATAAAAACAGTTCCATAAATATGCATTAAAAATGCCTGCCCCCAAATAGAGCATGAAACTCACTTATATAAAAGAACATAGAATATTAATGAGTTAAGGTAAAAATTATTTAAGGTGTTGGTTCCCTTTGTGCCAGGGAAGACTGTGTTGTCTAGGAAAACATCCGCCAATGACACTAACCTCCTTCCTTAGTGATTACCCATTAAGTGGAAAGGAAGAATGAGCAAAAAGAACAGTGAGAATAAAATGCAGAATTTGTCAACTCAAAAGTCTACAGGACCAGGGCACATAATGTAAATTATGTGACTTGCAAAGCCATCCTGAGTGTGAAGCAGAGAGTGCTATTCCCCCTACCCCCAGGGACTTTACTGCCCTGGTCCTACCAGGCACCACCTGCTCAGCCAGCTGGCCCCCACCAGCACATCACTCCTCCAACCCTCCTGGGGCAGCCACCTGCCTCTTTCAACCAAGTTTGAGCACTACTGTACTAAATGATTGCTAAAGTTTCCTTCAGTTCCACCACCCTTTGATAATAAGATTATCAACCCAGTATTTTTAGTGAGGGGAGAAAGTCTTGTTTTAATCAAAATGCTCTATCTTGGAGTTTTGATGCATAAGGATAACTTATAAATGGTAAAAATATTTATGTAGTGGGAATTTGGAAATTGTTATATGCAAATTTTTTCCTATGCAAAGTACTATTCAAGGTTTATTGGCACACAAACTCAGAGCCTGTAAGTTAGGTGGCTGCCAGAACCTAACTGGTAATAATGTGCACCTTATATATTTTGTATAACACCACCATATATATACACCCACCAACTAGTCAAGGAACATAGCAGGTGCTCAATTAATGTTTAATGAATGAATGGTGCAGAGATTCCTATATGAATGCAATCAAACTTTTGCACAGTGAGAGTACCAAAAAAATTCTAAATCCTTTGATTGTGACAGTGCCTGATATAGCAGCACTCATTTCATTTTGTGCTTTTGATGTAGTTTATGGTTCATTATGCAGTGGCTTGATTGTTCCTTTTACAATAAGTTACTAGGATTCTTATCTGAAAATACTAAAAAAAAAAAAAAAAAACTACATTTTTAAATCTTAAAACTTGAAAAGCTTCATAAGCCAGGAAAGCATACTCAGTAATTGTAAAAGGTGTCTCTTTAATGGTCCACAGTTAACAAATATCACAGAGGATTAATGGTGTATATGGGAGAGTCGTAAGCATTATTACATCTTTTTAAAAATAAATATTCCTTATGAGTCACACTAATAATAATCAAATCACTAATATCTTAGGATTAATGAGTTTATTAGATGCTTTATTCTAAGAGGAGAGAGAAAATGGACAAAGTAGGTTATTCTGCAAATGTAAATTTTGGAAGAAACTGAAAAAAAGTGCAGATGTGTGTAAGTTAGGGAGGGGTCGCAGACAACTTCTAGTTTTCCTGGGGTTTGTTCTGAATACGTGCATAGAAGGAATCAGGATTAAAAAAGAAATTAGAGGTGTGCGAGTAATAAAGTAGGACAAAATATGGTCAGATTCTTGCCTTCTTTGGACAATCATCACAAGTAATATTGCCATTAGTGTTTTTAATAATACCACCAGGAGAGTGATTGATTGACTTTTAAACTTAAGGTTATTTCTAAGATGGTTGGATGTTACATTAGATGTAATTACATCTGGTATTTTATGTTTCATTTTAATACAGTGAGAATAACTCTGGGGCAGTGGAGAAAAGTATAACTTTAGATAAAGAGTACAAATAAATGATAAGTAAAAAATTCTCATTTTGTTCTTTCTTGAATATTACTATGTTTTGAAAGTTTTGAAACCTGGATATTGATGATACGATTTTCTAGGTTTGTGGAGTTAGAAAATTTTTTTTAAAGTTCAAAAAATATTAGAGCTGACAAAGATTTTAGAAGTAATTAGTCCACATCCCAGCTTTTTTTTTACAAGTGATATTGGCATGGTTAGTTCATGGCAGAAACCAGTGTAGAGGTCAGTACCCCCAGGCCCCTCATCCAGGGCCCTTTCCACTCCATCTGACACCTCAGCCACAATTAGCACTCCAAGCCGTCTCATCAGAGACTGAGATGGCAAGACTCAATATACTTATGTGGACGATGATACTGTAGTTTGGATACCGGGCAACATGTAAATTTCTGATCTTCTGAGCTCTTTTTCTTTACATCACATGATCTTTTCAAATTCTCATGCTGAACTGTCTCCTATCTTAAATGCACTGCTCAGCTCACAGCTGCCTGTCTCTTTAGAAAACGTGCCCTACCCTGTCTCTACCAAGAAGTAAGCATCTCCCACCAAGTCTGAGCCAGATAGAAATACTACATAAAGATAGAAGAAATGACATATATCAGTGATATACATTCTAAAATGAATATTTTTCTTAAAAGTTTTGTGTTTCTTTTAATTTTTTTAAATAATAAATTCTATAAAATATTTTTAAAAGTCTTCCTTAACTACCTTAAACTTATGATTAATTTATGGTTGTTTCAAAATAATATTTTATCAAAGATATATGTTGAGCCACTTAAAATCCCTAGAATATGGATAATTTCAGACATTATTTTATTCATCCAATTAAAGTATTTTGAGGACCACCTATATGGAAAGAATCAACTTTCTCTTTTTCTTTAAACACACCTGGTTGCTGGGGTCCTATTGATAACTTCTGTTTAGTCCATGGCTAGTGAACTACCAGTCTTTTTTCTTAATGTTGTCAGGGCCCTATGACTCTCCCTTGCCTGTCTTCCCCGCTCCTCATCATAATAGACCCTCCAAGTGCTGCCACCTCCATACCCAACCCATAGTCTATCTATTCACTGTGATGATACAATCCTACCTCAGCTCTCACCAGTGTCCTCTTGGCCAGTATCTCAACACCCCAAGGAGAATACATGAAACAAGATTTGTGTCTGCCACTTGTCATTGAGAAAAGGTTGGCAACTATAACTCAAGATATTTCTGCTCAACTACATCACAGCCCCCACAGTATAAACAGCACCAAAGTGGACCAAGGTATCATTTGGTGACCTGTAGCCTCTCTCATAAGGAAACCCTGGGAATTGGGCCACAGTCCTTTATCCTGTGAGATCTTTCCAATTATCCATACATTTTAATCCTTTCATCAAATTATTATCCCCAATTATGGGGCCCAGAGAGTGTCTGGACCCTGGGTCCTCCTCTTCATTTCTCTCTCTGACTCTTTCATGCCCCCTAGAAGTTCTGTTAGTTGTCCTTCCTGCTGGGTAGATTTTCACATCCTCCCTTTACTTTTCTTCAACATCATGCCACATCCTCAATAAGGAACAGATGAGGAGGGAAAGGTGGAAGAGGAGAGGATTTACAGAATACAATATCTCAGTGAGAGCCCTTGAACATGAATGTGATACTAAAGAAGCATAGCACCACCCCACATACGCAAGAAAGACTCTTCTGATGGGAAAGCTAAAAATCACAGTAAACGACGAATGATCCATAGCTCCTCTTCCTCCCACTTTCTGCCATCACCCACATCCCCCATAATCTCCAATAAATATATTTGGCTATGTGCAGTGTAAATATTTTTCTCAACTTTAGACTAAGCACCCTCCATTTTGTTCACTTTGAATGTCAGACTAAAAAGAAGTATGCCAATAACTAAAGTCAATGGTAAGGAGTTATGACCTGCCTGCTGTAAATCTGCAAGAGGCCAATGGAATTCTTCAGTTACCTGGAGCTGATCTGAATCGTAACACTGACTCCATCTCCTTCCCTGTCTCTATACTCTTCTCCATTCTCAAACAGCAGTTTTCAGCAATTTGCTTATGTTATGTGTTGGGATAGTTTTCATTGTGTTTATTTTGCTTGGGATTGTGAGATTCATTAATTTGAAGTTTTATAGTTTTCAACAAATTTGGGAACTTCGTCTTGTATTTATCTCCCCTGCTCTACCTCCTTTTATTCTGGATCTTCTGTAAATCAGACTGCTTTATATTTCCCCTCAGATCTCTGAAGCTTTGTTTATATTTTTTAGTGTTTGATCTCTCTGTATTTCATGTTGGGTACCTCTTTTTTGCTATGTCTTTACAGTTACTGATTTTTTTTCTTCTGAAATGAATATACTGCTGTTAATTTTATGTAGTAAATTTCTTATTTCAGATATTTTAACTTTCATCTCTAGAAGTTCCATTTTTTCTCTTTCATATACTTTATTTTTATCCTTTTTATGTTCATGATTTACTTTATATTCTTTAGCATATGGGACAAATTTATATTGATATCTTAAAGTCCTTGTTATCAATTTTATCATCTCTTTCATTTCTGGGATTGTTTCCACTAACTGATTTTTCTTTCAGTTAGGTGTTAAATTTCCATCCTTTTTCATATATAGTAATTTTTTATCAGTTGCCAAGCATTGCGAAGTTTAGGTTGCTGAGTGCTGGATTTTGCTATATTCCTTTAAAGATCATTAGATTGGTTGCACATTTTAGAACTTCGATCTTTGGAGGCTCTTTTTTAAGGAAAGGCTAGAATAAAATTTTCTCTAAGCTACTTTAGCCCCATTTTTAAGATACAGTTTCTTTTCTGGACTCTACTGAATATTTTGTATATTCAACTGGGCATCTCTACCCTGGCTGATGGGAACTCAGATAACTCCCAGTTTGGGGAATTGCTCATCTTACAGCTCTGATATAATTTTTCTTTCCCTGGAAGATGTCCCTAGTCTGGACTCAGGAGGCTTCACATTACTCATGTGTATTTGGTATTCAGCCAAAGACTCATAGGGAACCCTAGTCAGATTTTTGGAGTTCTTTCTCTATACACATCCTTTATCACAGACATTTTGTTCTGCAAATTCTAACTGCTGCAGCCTTCTCAAATTGGGATAACTGTGCCCCAATTCAATGAGATTTCCAAGCTCATTTTTATTTTCCCATTCCTATACTGCAGCCTAGAAATTACCTCCAAGCAACAATCTCAACTCATTTTTTTCTCTTCTCAGGGACCATTAGCTACACTGCCTATGGTCCAGTTTCTGAAAATAGATGTATTCTATATTTTGCCCAGTTTTCTAGTTGTTTATGGGTGAAGGATAATTCTGGACTCTGTGACTCCCTCATGGCCAGAAGCAGAAATATCCTGCTTTTCAAGCATCACTTCCTTTTAGGCTTGTGATTTTACTTAAGTTTGTTTTTTGTTTGTTTGTTTGTTTGTTTGTTCTTAACACACAAGATCCCCTCTCACACTGTGATTATATGCATACAAAATAAAATGTCCCTGCGTAAGTGATTGTATTCTCTTACGTTGTTGCTCTTCTTTCTTCTCAAGAGATTCTAAAATAGTTTTTGATCTAGATTTTTGAGTAAATATACACAACTGCTTTTGGACAAGAGACATTTGTACTGTTGATGGAGTCTCAGGTGTAGATGTATGAAAAGATATAATTGAATTCTGTTCCCTCTCAGCTTCAATTATCACTGGTGGTACCTGGAGTTGCAAGCCACCATAAGAATGAATTTTAAACATCAGTGAAAATAAAAGTTACATAGATTTTTATCATAATTAATTAACTATAAAATAACAGAAGAAATTTTCCCTTTGTGGTTCACTTTTGTTTCCTATTCTAGGTGTTATACGCACCCCTCGTTTTCAGTGAAACTCAAGATGAAGCGACAGGAAGTTTTCATATGAAAATTTTTTGAAACTTGGTTTTAATTGTTAACTGTGAAATTAGGTAATTACTATTCATTCCAAATCTAGAAAAGGAATTAGCTGCAGATCAAGTTAGGCAGAAATTGTCATAATTTTTACCCTAAAAGATGTGAAATATAGATGTTACCAAAATTGTTCTCAATATAATCATCATCACGAAGCGTTAGTGAACATATAACTTAATAACTTTATTCTGATTGAATAAAAAATTTACAGGTTTTATGGGATGCAAATGATGCAAAGATTATATTGTATCAGTGTTTTCATATTGTTATTCATATCTCTATAATATAATTCAACTGAAAATATGATTTTAGGTGCATAATTAAGATGTACTATGGGCCCTAAAGGAAGAATAATACTCAATTGATTTTTGGTATTGACATGAATCTTTATTCAAGGGCATTCATAGTTTAATAATAATGTTGGGTAGTATAAATCTTGCAAGTATGTAGGATCACATTTTTTGAAAAAATACTCATTCAGGCATAAAAGTCATCCTAACTAAAATTACTAATTTATTCAGGTAAACCACAAAGACCTTTATGCAAGATACTTGAGCATAATAGTCTAGACCTTTTTTAAACTTCAAATATTCAGCAGCATAAACAGTGGTAAGTTTGCCTTAGATGATTTGGAAAATTGCCTGAGAAGAGTCAGGGTGCTGCAGATTATTCAATCCAACTTAAGCCTATAAATTGGAGAGCTGTAAAGCACGATGCACATGGGTACCAATGTGTCCTCATCTCCCTTTTAGTTACAGAATTTCATTGTAACAATATCCCTTTCAAATGTACCTATTGTTATGGATGGTAGTTCATTGATTCAGTCACATTTCTGGTCTTTTGTAGTACTGTTCAAGATCGTATTGTTTTCTTGACCAAGCTAAAATAAAACAGATGCAAGTAAATCAGACAAAGATGTGAATTTGGCATATGAGTAGACAGAGGGTAGAATTAATATTTCTTCCTTGTTTAGTTGAGCAGTACTAAACATTCTGTTATGGTGAACAAGCAGTAATGCTTTAGTAGTAAAAACTGCTAAGTTTTGCCAATTCTGAAATTTGTAATAAATTAAGCATTAAAAAAAAGTAGAAGAATGGGCAGAAACATGATGCAAAATTTGGGAAATCTACTGAAAAATAGGAAGACCTAACTGATCTCAAAGTGTTAAGAGCTAATGTTCATGTTAATTTTAAAAACAATCATTTATTATATGGAAACCCTACCTCTGTAGACTTGAGCATCACCTTAGTTACCAGAATAGCTCATTTATTGAATTACTCATTCAATAATACATATTGAATATGTGTGTGTGTTTATATATATAACTGTACTTAATGTTGTGTTAAGTGATGTGGGGGATGCACATTACATGTGGTCAAAATATAGCCATCTTGATACTCACCGTGAAGTGAGAGTCAGATGCTATCAGTACACAACAAAGCAGAATTCATTTTTAACTCTCAGTAAAATTACATTTGTGTTTTACAAGAAAAAAGAATCACTTCAAAATGTACCATGACCAATGTTTATAAAATTAATTTATCCATAAATGTTGATGCTATCAAGGGAAACTCAACCAAGTTTTAGACAAACAAAGACAAAATGGCCATTTGATGCTTAGGTCCATGGTCTGTGATGTTCTTGCCTGGCAAGAAAATCCAGATATAATGTGATGGTATACTGGAAAGGCACTCAGATTAGTTATTAGGAATCCATAAAAGGTTAAATAGGAAGCAAATACCATTCGTAGAATAAAACTCTTTATAAATATTCTGGACAAATCTTTTAATATTGATATTCTGTCGAAAACTTTACCGGAGTATATCATATCCTATTGTATCAATTTTGCTTTTATTCTTTTTTTAAAATTAATAGACTTTTTTTAGAGCAGTTTCAGCTTCACGGCAGAAATGAGCAGAAAATACAGAGAATTCACACATAGCACTCCCCACCCACACATATATACTCCCCTACCCTCAGCATCCCTCATCAGTGTGGCATATTTGGTACAATTGATGAACCAAATGATGAACTCACTTCACGGTGAGTATCAAGATGGCTATATTTTGACCACATGTAATGTGCAATGGAGAGGAAAAATTCTGAACTTTAGATAAATTTTCTTCATTTTTTTGTCTTTAACACAGTTTTAAACAGAAAATTATGATAGATTTAGATGTATAATAATTTAATAGATTACTCCAATATAAATAAACCATTAAAGGAAAGACAAGATGTCAAAAATTATTCATAAAAATAGATTAATATTTGAAATATAGTCAGGGAATCATTTAAGAAGGATTTATTTGTCTACATTTTTCTTTCTAACTGAAGAATAAACTTCATTCTTTGCATGTCACCATGGAGAAAGAATATGATTCATCAACAATTCAGAACATTTTATTTAGGCTCTCTGTAGAACAGTTTTGAAATTTTCAAGTAAAACGGCTAAAACTTTTAGAGTATACTTTACCATATTTCTAGACTTCAATATTGCTACCTAATTATAAGTGTAACTTAACAAGATACAATCTTTAATCAATGCTCACCAGCTAGGAATTTTAATCTTTCCAGTTTACTACCTGCTTAAAGAACCAGGAGATTTAGTCTGCTGAGTGAAAAATTAAAATTGCTTCCTTAAGAACTAATAGTAGGCAATAAAGTTCAGTACTTGAATGATATACCATATGCACAAATGTTTTATAGTTTTTTAAAAGTTATCCACAATACTTGACGGAGAATCACCAGTGAATTTCTGTTTTTCTCAAAAAAATGTACTCTGGATATGAAATAAATAGAATTCCTTATATGCACCTTTATCTCAAATTTTGTTCCCAAATTGAAAAGAAATGTGTCGTGTTCTAAGTGTTACTTCTACTGCTTCTGAACTTTGATCTCGCAGTCTTCCTCAATACTATACTCACTGCATATGACTTTTGGATTTTCACTATATGTCTCCCTAAAACCTTCATTTGCCCAACTAACTTCCTTAAGTATTATCAGTTTTTCGTTTGTAACTAAAAAAGCTATCCGTAGGGGAATATTTTAAAACTGTGAATATTCTGTTCTCTAATAAATGTTCACCAATTGACTTTCTCTGATATTCTCTTAAGTTTCATGTTACATTGCAGATTGCATAATGGTAATTTGCTAATTCTGTTATTTCTTCTGCATTCGTTGCTGACATTTGTATGGAAGACGGTTCCTCTTTTTCAGGCCTCCTTATTTCCTTACCCCTTCCCACCATCGTAAGGGGTCACCTGATCACAATCATCTCTTTGGCCAGAGAGCTCTGTCTCACACATACTCCTCACCTTCAGCATGGCAAATGCTCTAGTCCTCCTCCATGCACTGACATCTGCCATCCTGACCATCCCAGATATGCCTTGGGATCTACTCAGTCCCAATTTATCTCATGGTTTTAAAAGGCTGAGGAATGATTAAACAAGGTATCCAGAAGAAGGAAGAACTTAGGTTATGAGTTTAGATTCAACAAGATTAAAGTTCAATGGCAACAAAATTTAGGTCTCAGGATTAAGGCTGAGGGATATGTTATTTATTTATTTACTTAAAAATTTAGTGGATAATTTCAAGAACAATAGAAGCAGAAAGAATAGCAGAACAAACCCTTAAATACCTGTCATGCCATTTCAACAACTCTTAATATTTTGTCAATTTTATTGCATCTTTTCCTCACTCTATTTTTATGTTGGATTATTTCAGTGCAAATCCTATGCCTCATGCCACTCCACCTTTCATATGTCAGTGTATATCAGTAACTGATAGGGTTTGTGGTAGGCAGAATTCTAAGATGGTGCCAACATCTCCTCCCAGTTACTCAATCGAACACTAAACTAGGCACTGCTTGAAAGGATTTTGCAAAAGTAATTAAGTTTCTAAATTAGTGAACCTTAAAATAGTAAGAAATTTTTCTAAGTGGGCCTGGCCTAACACATGAGCCCTTTAAACCTAAGTCTAGAAGTCAGAGACAGGGAAAATCAGAGATTCAACACATGAGAGGGAACTGACATGCAAAATGTCCTCCATTACTAGCTTGAAGACAGAGGGGGCCAGGTGGCAAAGAATGTGGTCTCTAGAAGCAGAGAAAAGCCTCTGGTCAACAGCAGGCAAGAAAATGGGGACCCCAGTCCTAAAGCCACCAGGAACTGAATTCTGTCCACAATTATTTGACCTTGGATCCAGATGAGAATAGCAACCCTGAATGTCGCCTTGATTTCAGCAGTTCGGGAGTCTCAAAAAACCCAGCCATGCTGTACAAGACTTCTGATCCACAGAAGCTGTAAGATAGTAAATGTGTATTGTTTCAAGCTGTTACGTTTGTGACATTCTGTTACAAAGCCACAGATAACTTATCTTTTTTTCTAAATATAACCACCATACTATTATCAGACCTAACAATCACTGCTTCCTGTGTATGATGTATGAGAGGTCTTAAAGGAGCTGGTAGTCTTGGCTGACATGTTAAATAGGCTTTTATGAACCAGTCAGGAAAGTTAACAACAGAGTATAACCTTATAACTATGGGGGAGCAAATCAAACAACTAAGATACAAATTAACTTTTGGATCACATCCCAGTAAAACTTGGAGTCTGTATTTCTCAAGCTAATCAGTTAAAGAGTTATAATCAAATGACTGTGGAGACCAAATTACTTAAAACATGTTAAATCACGTCCTAGTTAACCTCCCCTCTTTGATGAGTCTCTGCAATTTTAAATAATTCCAATGAGTCATGTTTCTAAAAGTTTTTTGTGTGTATCATGTACATTACATGAGTTATGTCTCTCAAAGGTGCTTTTCCCTTTCCATTCTCTTGTAGAATATCATCAACGCTTTTTCAAACACTCCTTGTACTTCAAGGTTTGGTCTTTAAATGAGCTATATAAAGAAAAAGTACCTAACAAAGAGACATCCAGGTGTTAGGTGGTTTTTTTTTTTTTTTATTCTGATAGTACTTACACGGTTGTCCATCATATTATTTTCTGACCTTACCTTTATTTCAGATTTTCTTTCCAAATTAAAAAGAAATTTGTCATGTTCTAAATACTACTTCTGCTGCTTCTGACATAAAATCCTTTGCGAACTTCAATCTCATGATTGTCCTCAGTACAATACTCACTGGCTATTTCTTTGGGATTTTGACCATGTAGCTCCTTAAAATCTTCATTTGCCCACTAACTTCCTTAAGTATTATAGCTCCATCTTTAAAGACTTCTTCCAGATCTTATCTCTTTTTAGTAGTCTTACCAGGTTTTGTGGAAAGAAATTACTGGTGCATCTCACTCATCTTTAGCATAAGAACCACCAATGATTAATTCCTGAAGTCACATAATTACCTAATCAGACAAGCTGATTCCCAAACCTGTGTCTTTCAAGTTGAAGCCTATTCTGGTTTGTAGCAAATATTCCATGTGTCTTTGTTAACAACAACAGAAGCTATGGCAGTTGAACTTGCTTTGAATCTAAAGCCAACAGCACAGAAAACACAAGCATCGCTTGTTCTTAAAAGATTTCAATCAGTGGTTCTAAATATGTGAGACATATTTTTTCATGAAAGGTCTCCAAATCATACATCCATAGTATTTCAGTAGCCTGGATATATATATGTTCTGTAAGAACATGTGCTACTACTGTTCAAAGGTATGTAGGTGATTGTGTGAATAAGGATTGTTACTGAAATTTATGGTAGCTTTGTCCCTAAGTATTTTCCCAGTCCATGAATAATAAATATAGAAAGATAGTTCCACAGAAGTCTGCTATATTTTTGTGTAATTCACTTCTGAAAATATTATATATACACATATATATACACACATATATATATGAATATATACACATATATATATATGAATCTGGAAGGCTGCATATAAAAATTGAATAGTTAATAATATCCCCAGCTAATTGAAACAAGGATGATCTTTATAGTTTTAAGTTCCTTATAGTTTTATGGTGATCATATATTACTGGTATAACTCCCATTTACCAAAAAAAATCCCATTTGTATACATACTGTGTATATATACATGTATCTATATACCTATATCTACATCTATATCTATCTATCCCCCCCAAAAAAAGTATTTCCAGGAAGCAAAAGTGCATCATGTCCTGACCCTCAGATAACATTGGGTAAGGCTGATTTAGTTGGAAACACAGAATGAAGGATTTGAGCTTTGATATTTTTGTGAATTTTCAGTCACCATGAAACATAATGTGACTTCACTTGAAGCCTTCTGAAAGCTGAGTAACTGCTGGTAATTGGCTTTGGGGAAGAAAAGAATGCATTAAGGCTCATGTAAATGTTTTGTAACAAAAGGCACATTGTAAAGCTTTACAATATGACCACCAGGGGCTCAGTCAATAGTGGCCAAGTGGACAACCATACTTGCCATCAGACGTCAGAACTGATCTTCAAAAGCCAAAAATAGTTAACTCTGTTGACAAAGACAGCCACCAACAAAGTGCGGAGGTTAAATCCCCTCTAAGAAGTACCTCTTCTTTTCTGATGCTTACAGTCCCGCAGATTGTGAATCCCCACATTTTCAAATACAATCTCACTCATTGCTCAAAATAAACGAACAAAAAGAAAATAAATGAAGCCAATACATCATTTTAGGAGAGCCGCCAGCGTCATACAACACCATTGTTCCCTAGAATTCTTGTTATAAAAGGGGCCACAGACATCTCACGGGGGCTGTGATTTGCGGCAGCCGTCACCAGTGGCTGTTGCATTGTTTTCTCTATGTTTAGGTGTGGCCAGTCCCCAGCAACTTTCCTCTGGGGACTCTTTTTCCTGACCTGACCCCCATTTTGAAATATGGTCTTCTGTTGTAGCGGTTTTGTGCCATTGAAGAAGAACATATCCTTTCTTTGTTTCACCATAGAAATAACAAACATAGCCCTTTCCCTGTTGGCAGAAGCGAAGGGTTTCACTATTAAAATGCCTCTGCTCAGGAATTTGAAAAGGTCTTACAGAAAAAGGGTGTTTCTGACAAAAAAGCTTTCTGTTAATGTAATTCATCTGCTAGCACATGAAGGCTCTTAGAATTCATATAATTATTTGATTAAAATCATAATGAATGTTCCAGGAATGAAAAGTACTGTATCTTTAAATCATTTTATGTTTATGAAAAGATAAAATGAAAATGGAATGTTGATCAAAAATTTAATCAAGAAGTTATTCAAATACGTTAAATGGATTAAAAAATGAAAAATATTTTTAAAGTATTCTGTTTTATTTTATATTACTTATCCAAAAAGATTTGAAAGATTATTATTTATATTTTATAATTCATTAGTTCCAAATATAATTTTTTGAGAAATTGCTATGGGCAAGAAACTGAAATGGGACAAAAGCAAAGTAAAGCATATTTTTCCCACTTTGGAGTGGACAATATATAGTATATTTTCTTGATTCTAAGACTATTTTTGTTTCCCTATTGGAATAGGTCTCAAATCAAGATTGGCCTTTCAGTTAACGCATATATTAGAAAAAAAAGTTTTTAATTATTTTTTCATCTTACATTTGATTCCATTATTCTGCTGTACCTGATTGTCTAGAAGCAAGAATCAGAAGTTGGCACACCACTTAATATCATGGGAATGTTCCAAATCTCATTAGGGATAAGAGACTGCATAGGCAAGGTCTGGAAAGAATCCTAGTCAACACCAGGTTATTTTTCTGGCTGCCTTACTCTACGTGAATAAGTGTTTCTGCCCCTAGAGAATCTGACATATGTCCTAATAACTTCATGCAAGAAGATTTTGGAAAAGGGCATCATTACTTGGTCTGGGAAATTAGGAAAGCTTTCAGGATTCTGTAGCTGCCAGATTATTTTTATTGAAGCATTGTTTTGCTTATATCATTTCCCTGTTCAAAAATATTAACTATCTCCCCATTCTAAGGCCCTAAAATTTGATCAAAGGCTCAAATTCAGTTGGACTTCTATTGACGCCTCCTGTATTCTAGGATCGAGAGTAAGGCTGAGTGCTTAAAATGTGGCTCATGTGACTGAGGACTGAATTGTTAATTGTATTTAATTTTAATTAATTAAAAAATGAAATGATATAATTCCTATATTGATTACATATTGAAATGGTAATATTTCTATATATTGAGTTAAATGAAATACCTTACAAAATTTCATTTCACCTGTTTCTCTTTAATGTAACAACTAGAAAAATTTAAATGATGTGTGTGTCTTGTATTATATTTCTATTGAGCAATCCTAGTCTAGGAATAGTGAAAAAGCTTTATTTTATTGATGATATTGCATACTTCAAGAAAATATGCTTCCTCCTCCAGAGTTTCCTTCTTGATTAAGAAGGCTGTAGTTGCAAGTGACAGAAATCTAAAACTTTATTGGCTCAATATGTGAAAAGAAGAGAGAAAAGGGTTCAGACATAGTTGGAGTCAGGGACTCTGATGATGTCATCAGAATTCAATCTTATTTGCTTGCCAATCTCAGCAAAAGCAGAGTTTAAAATGTCTAGAAATAAGTCTTATTGACTGGCTTGAATTCTTTGCCCATCTTTGAACCAATCATCATAGCAACGAAAAAGAACTGAACTTACCTGCCAGACATTGGTCACATGTCAGTGTGAGGACAATCAATACCATTCACTTTACATGGGCTGATACTAAGGGTTAGCCTGTTCCTCAGAGAAAAATCAGGAAACTTGTTACAAGAAGAAAAAGAATCAGTAATGTGGATAAGAAAAGAGCAGCCAGAGAGGATCTGCAGCGGTAGGGAGAAAAATGCTTCCACTTTCTAAACTGTGCCCTGACAGGATGAGGGGGATAAAGTAAATACCAATGCATAGTCCAGATTTTCTCTTTATCTCATGCTGGTGCATCCATTGGCTAAATTTAACCAGAAGGAAGAGGGCACGAGAGCCTAGTGATGTGGTGAGTAGACATCAGCTTCTAGGCAAAAAAAAAGCAGAGCAGGAAAGGGTGAGATACACAGAAATACCCTGCAGAGTTCAATTATTCTTTTTGTGTTCCTGGCCCCTAATGTAATTTCTGGTTCTTTTCATTTATTTTTCTTAATGAACACAATAAATGTAATATAAACGTAGAATAGATGTGATTTAATTTGTAAACCTTTTGCAATGTTTTCAAATAAATACATTCATGAACTAGAAGAAAAAATTTTGCCCAGTTTTGTATTTTCAAATTAGATTTGGAAAGTATCAGCATCACACCTATCAGAAAACTTATTCCGCTTCACCCTTTACCTGGGTATCTAACTGATCCTCCCAGAACCCCAGTGAAGTTGGTATTCTCATCCCTCTTTTCAAATAAGGAACTAAGGGTTAGGTTAAAGGTACTTGAGAATGATCAGACAATGCTTTTCTCTTCGATTCTCTAGCTGCACAAAAACAAAACAGAAAAATTATATGAATGCTTAAATATTATGGCCATTTCTTTCATAAGTTAAATATACAATGAATGAATCAGAAGAACTTATCTCACCACTGAGATATGCAGATAGCAACTGAAATATCGCTAACTCTGTAGTTTTATAGTGACCATGAAAATGTGTCTTAAGAAAAAAAGGTGGCTAAAAGCATGAATACATTTATTTTGTTTTAATTGAAATCTGTTTTCAGGAACATACGCACAGATGCTTGCTTACTTTTATTGATCAGTGCATAATAGTAAAAAAAATGAAGGAAACAGAGATTGACAACCATAATGATAAATGTGGATGAAAATAATGGAAAATATGGAAGCTGTATAATATTTTTCCAATCTACATGATTTTGAAAGTTCTTTGGAAGGGTATTATGAATGCTCTACATGCAAGATATGACAATTACTGTGTTACTGCCTTTCTTTATCAAAATACCCTTTTGTAAGAAAATAGGGCTTAATTTTTATTTTTAAAAAGGTATTTTCTTATATCAGATATATTATTCCTAATTTATTTTTAATGCAAAATATAGTGTAATACTAACATAAACTCCTGATATGTATTTAAATATATCTTGCAAGTATGTGCTATTTGTCATATAGAAAGAGCTAACATTTTATTGTACTTACGATACCCAGTAGCAATGAGCACCATTAAGCTCTAAACTGTGATCTCAAAAGCCCCTGTCCTACTAAAAGGAACCAAGGTCCTTTAGAGAAATGGCTAAGTTCAGGCCTGTGGTAGGAAACACACAAAATAAGCCCGGGTCACCTCATTGTTCCAAAAAGCAAGTGCATTATCAAAGAATATTGGAGTCATCTCAAAAACTTACAGTAGCCAATGACTGGAGCATTAAAAAAGGAAGAATGTTTCAATACATTGAAACAGAAGATAAATTTAACTCTACAAATCAATAGTAAGTTGACAGTTACCCAATAAATAAACGTCTAGAATGAAAGAACAGACAATTTACAAAACAGGAAATATAAAGGGAGATACAAACATTACAAGATGTTCAATCTCCAAACTAATCAGGGAATATAAATTAAAAATATTAAGACAACAATTTCTTAGCAAATCTTTGAAAGTTTGATCATATTAAATATTGGCAAAGGAGGTTAAAAAAATAGGAAATGTTGGAAACTCAAACGGGTAAAGCTTTTTTTGACTGGGCAATTTTGCAGTGACAATATTTTAAATGTATGTACTCCAACAATTTTACGTCCCCATGTCTACCTTAAAGAGAGACTTGCACATACTTTTTAAAGAAACAGCTGTAATGCTGCTTGCTGTCTAAATTATTTTTAATTGTGAAGAAGTTATACAAATTCTGTGAATAGAGGAATTAGGTATATATGAATCAGTTCAAAAGAATGACTTGGAGATATCTTCAAGCCATATTTTTAAGTTTAAAAAAAAGTCACAGTGAGGGGGTTGGGGTATATATCTCAGTGGTAGAGTGTATGCTTAACAAGCACAGAGTCCTGGGTTTAATCCCCAGTACCTCTGTTTAAAAAATTAACTTAAATTTTTAAAAAATCACAGTATCATGTTATTCATAAATTATTAATCCCATATGTTATACACACACACACACACACACACACACATATACATGTTATATACATATAGGAAATAGATCTGCAAAGATACACCTCAAACTGATGCCTCTGGGGAAGAGAATCCTTTTAAAGGGAAATAGAATGGAGTTTTGCTTTATCTGTATTTGTATACTGTAATCACAATAAAGTAAGTATTCTTCATTTTGTAATTTTTTCAATGTTAAGAAAAAAATCTTTTAATAACCCTCTAAAGTTGTCATTTAAGTCCCCACTTTATGGAGGTCTCAGAAATAATGGCTAACATGCCCAAAGTTAAGTAATAGCAGAGGTGAAAATTAATTCAGACTGATCTTGGGGCCAGCAGTCAAACTCTTCTCTCTAGATCACAAGTAAAAATGATCTTCTATTTTGCACTAGTTAAAACTTCTTTAAGGAGAAACCTATTTTGGAGACAGATTTGGGAGCAATAAATATTTGCTTATTGAAACCATGGACTTATATTGAGGAAATTGTGGGTAAGGAGAAGGGCAGGCCCAAAAGAGAGAAGTGGCAACATTTAGTGGATGAACATAGTTAAGGAACCCTATAAGAAACTCCAAGAAAAACCTGGTACATAATCAGAAGGAGAGGATGAAGTCAAGAACTCAAGCACAAAGACCACTTCTAGGAGGAGGGAGTGGTCAACAGTAGCAAATGTTGCACAGAGGTCAAGTATGAGGGCCTTGAAGCGTCATTTGGATTTGGTAACAAGGTTATGCGGTGACTTTGTCTTGGTGTCCAGGACAGACAGAAACCAGAATGCAGAGGGAGAAGCAGGTGGAAGATGGGAGGCTTTAACAGTACAGCAGGTCCTCAAAAATTTAAACATAGAAGAACCACATAATTTCACTTCTGAATATATACTCAAAAGAATGGAAAGCAGAAACTCAAACAGATATTTATACACTTATATTCATAGCAGCATTATTTACAACAGCCAAAAGGTGGAAGCAACCCAAGTATAAGTATCCATGAGGGATGAATGGATAAACAAAATGCAAAATATAAAATTATATATCTATATATAATTATATATATATATATACACACACATACATTTTATATATATATAAAAATGGGGTGTGTGTATATGTATGTATAAATAATGGAATATTATTCAACCTTCCAAAGGAAGAAGATTCTGACACATGCTACAACGTGGATGAACCTAAGTGAAATAAGCAGCCATGAGGATGAATATTCTATAGTTCCACTTATATGAGGTAAGTGGATTAGTCAATTCTTAGAGACAAAGCAGAATGGTGGTTGCCAGGGCTTGGGTTGTGGAAGGAGGATTGGGCAGTTATTGTTTAATGAATACAGAGTTTCAATTTGGGAGGATGAAAAGATCTGGAGACAGGGTGGTGATGATTGTACAACAGTGTGCAAATACTTAATGTCTCTGGAATATGTGCTTAAAAATGGCAAAAATGGTCAGTTTTATTTATGCATTTTATACCACACACACAAGCAAATGCTATGATGAGTTGAAGGAAGTCAGTGATGACAACTTTCTCAAATAAGAAAGTAATAGGGCAGTTCAGTCAGAGGAGATGTTTTTACAACGGAGGAAACTTGAGCACATTCACTAGCCTGGAAAGGATCATTAGAGAAACAGAAATAGACACCCATCACCCAGGTAAAAGGGCACAAACACTGAGCTAGCATATTAAAGTCACCCACAGATGCTGAGCACTGTGCTTCCAGGACAGAGTCTGGGCCTTTGGGGTGATGTGAGAGGGGAGCAGAGGGGCCTAGTGTTTTATAACAATATTCAAACACAATAGTATTTAAAATTTATCAAAACACACAGAGTCTAAGCAATGGCAATCACATCAATAGCTTTTTCTTCAAAAATTTTCCTAAAAGTATCTCACTAAAGAATTCAAGTCAAATTTTATGTCAGTGACACTCTGGTGGGTTTGTTTTTTTTTTTGTTTTTTTTTTTTTTAGTCTGGTTTGGTTTTGGGTTTTGGGTTTTTTTTTTTTATGGGGGAGGCAGCTTTCTTATTATTCATTTGTTTTTACTTACTGTAAATTTACATTAAGTATGACTTGAGATGAAATGGAAAATGTTTCCATTTTTAATCATCCCCTAATTATTTTTTATTGCCCCTTTGAAAATATGGCTAAGTGAAAAAGCAGAGTGTGATACCCTGAGAGCATGGTGGTTTCTGAAGTCCAGAAAGTGGTTCTTGCAATGCGTGGAGGTTTGCATAATTACTTAATTATTCTTGCAATCCACTCCCTTCCTCTTCCCTAACGAGCAAGGGGCAGGGGAGGGACTGCCACATACAAATTGCAGCTACTCATTTGCTCCCATTACCCAGTAACTGGGAGAAGCATATACCTGAGCATTTCCTTTTATTTGAAGTCGACAAAAATGTTTGCATTGATCAACTGTTTTTATGTCCTTTTTTGAACACTGTCTCTACTGTCCTGTAGATATTTTCAATTTGTGTTCCAACTTGTTAGAAACTTAACCAGTTAAATGTTCAGTATTGCAGGATCTGCACCTGTTTCTCATTCTTGTGGCTGAAGTTGAGAGAGACCATAGCTCAGGAATAAGCAACAGTTTCAGTTTTGCAATGCTTTATCTATATGTAACAGGCAACTATTCATGAGAAAGGAAGTTTAAGACTTGTAGGCAAAAAACCACTACTCAGATTCCAGGAAAATGTTCGTCTACTGAAGTTTTTTCTTTTCTTTTTTAACTCTTTACCAGATTCTATAGTCAGATTAGCATTTAGGTCATACTCCAAAATACTTTAAATTAATTAGCCTTATAAAAGCAAGTTTATTCCTCCTTTATCAGCTTGACAGTTTTCTTCTGCATAGAGCAGTATTTTCTGTTTTTCTATAATTATCATTTAGCCACACAGGAGGTGGTTACTTATGTAAATAAGCATTACTTAATTAAATACAGATTTTGATAACTCAACTTTTCTAAAATTTGCTTACACATGTAAATATGTGTATACGTTAATTATATATCTATATACATAATTTATAGCCTGTTAACCATGATTTCAAGCATGAGCTTTGTGAATCATTTTCCCTTCTCCATTGAATTTATAAAGCATAATGACTCTATGTTTCACAACTTCCTCTTTTGGTAGACTATCCTTTCAGAGAGAAAAAAAAAAAACTGTGTCTAGAGAAGAGAGCCCAGCAGAGAACAGAGCTCTTCGCAGTGCTGGTAGTCAAACTCAACTATTTAAGCAGCTCAACAAGCAACTGTAAATAAGACATAGAGGTAAGAAGAAAGTGTTACTTGCTATTTTTTTAAAATTTTATTTGGATAGCTATTTAGAGAACAAGAATTTAAATGCTGGCTGGATTACAAAGTAGGTTAGATAAAAGTGATACCTTTCTCAAGTAAGCAGTCAATATTTTAAATGAAGAAGTTTTACAAATTTGCAGTTTCAACTTCACACACAATCTTTAAAAAGCTGTAAAAAATTGAAGTTCTTATCAATCACTAAATTATTTTAACTGCAAGGTAAAACATTCTTTTTTCATAATTTTGTACACAATTTAGTAATTTAAAAATTTTATATTAATAATAAAATTTGAGAAATTTTTCTTCCCCTAGCTCTAGTAAATTCCTAATATTTTGTAATATCAATTTGTTAGTTCTGCATGCTATTAATTTGACATTTTTCAGGAAAAAATATTCTTGCATTTGTTTACCCACTGTGAAAATATATTGTATTATATAAAATGTGACATTTCAATGTTATTTTTAATATTATCACATTATGATGATATTTAAATACTTTAGAAAAGCAATTTATAGTGTAGACAGAATGGTTTTTAAAATCTAAATAAGTAAACTTGACTTTACAAATTCATGATTGCCTTAGTAATATCAGTTTATGGTTTAATGCTTAAAAATGGAGCAATAACTAAAACAAAGTAAGACCATTTGGGTTCATAACTGGAAATCAAACTAAGCTGAAACTGATCTCATTAGGAAATTCTAAAGTAACCTAAATCCAGCAGAAATTTTTTTTCTTGTTTGTCCCAATCTTGAGTAATGTTTATACATATTAACTACTTAATACAATTGTATTCATTATATAGCAATTTTTAAATCTTCCTTTTAAAAGCAGTTGGACTTTATATACTTTGGTAAAAATACTGCAGTTTATTTTAATGTGTATTTTAAAAGAAACTGTAGTTACATATATTTATACATTGAAATAATATATATATTCAAATAACATATTTGAATGCTTGCTTAATTTGGTTTCCTTTTAATATTAGAGTAACCGCATGGCTTCCAGAAAAGAAAGTCTGCATTGTTCCATCAATTAATAGATTTAATTTTTATCAGTCTTGGTAAACAGTGCTGTCATACTGGTTCAATTACATTACCTGGGGGAAAAAAGCTTTTTAAAAAATATACATTCTCATGCAATGAAATGAGAGTTACTGTCTTTTGATTACAGAAAAGAAAAACAGACTGTTAGTGTTATAAATTCAGGAAAAAAACTGTTGACTCGAGTTTAACATCCTAACTAGATCAACATGTTAAAATTAAGTTGATAATTATGAGAAATCCATTAAAATTGTGCATCTTCATCTCTAGGTATCACACGCTCATTAAATACAACTACTTCCATCAGAACTTCATTGTTATTTGCAACAATACCACTTTTAATGTCCTTCTCTTTTAAAAAAATGATGGAAGTATTTTTAAATGTCCAGAATTTTAAGTATGAGATATTTTAACATCATGAACGATTAAGTGCTGAGGGTATGCTATACACATTGTGTGGTATTACACTGAATAACTGATAACAACCAAGAGAAAACATAGCCTAAGGGAATTACAATGTAAATTAATCACCGCTATAATTCAGAACAGCAAGTGAAGGCTGAAGAAGCAGATAAAATGCTATCTTGCTGGCAAGACAGATGTGTTGATGTTGTTGGTGAGAATTATCAAAGTCTCTAAATGAACAGCCTAGTCCTAAATTATGGAAAATAAGCTTAGAATTTGTTCTGCCTTTGAGAAAATTATATCTACAGAAAAAAATTAGTGCCTATCTGGTTGTGTTTGCATAAATCATACAGATTGTTGAAGGGGATGTTCTTGGCATTATTAGGAGAACAGCTGGGTGCACTGCATAGGCTTTTTATTTCACATACTGTCATTAAAACGAAGGATTTAGACCCTGCCCCCAATCCAAAAATTTTAAGTAAAATTAGATACAATATTGTAAATAATTTGTTGCTGGAAAACATAAATTTTGACTTTTGAACTATAGACATTATGTTTTTTAAGATTACATTCATGTGACACACTAAGACATAAATTTTCATTGAATCTAATAAACGTTGAAATTGGATGACTGCTGTTCAGCATTGTGAAATTTTATACCTGTCTTAATGAGGCATGGTTGACTGTGTGGCGTGTGGGTGATCTTGCTGGGGATCTACCTGTCAATCAAGATCCAGGCTTGCTCCAGCTAATCTCACAGTTCAGTGGATGTCTCCCTCCTCTTTCACAGAACTTTCCAAAGCTGCCCACTTGTAGAACAGAACGACCTGCTAGTAGAATGTTCTATCCCACCCTGGCAAATATATCATCTTTCAAATAGTAATTTCACTTTGAAACAATGATGTTGTTTGTTTTTGACAAAACTGGATTTCCAAAAGGATTTTTTTAAACATTGAAACATTTGTTTTGTTTTCCCTTCTTTTGGCCATTTCCCCATTTGCAAAAACAAAAAACAAAAAACAAGAGAACGTTGCTGCCTGAAAGACTATGGTTTAGGTATAGATTAAGAAGGATAGCGTGTTCTAAATACAGAAACAAAAATTCTCTAGATCTAGGTAATATGGGTCTTTCAGCCTTTTAAAAGCAAATTTATATCCACCCACATCTGTTGATCTTCTATTTATTTTTAATGGATATGACTTCTAAAGAAGTGCCACCAGTAGGATATTCACGTTTATTTTATTAACAAAAGTATGTGCTAATAAGTGGGGAAATTATTGTGTTCCCAAAAACATGCATTGTGGCAGTACATGTTGTCTGTGGGATAGACTATGTATCTCATTTCCATAGAAGAAGTAATTTCTGCAAATATAAAGAATAAGGGCAAGGCCTTTTATATTTCTGGATATCCCCATTTAAAACAATACTCTAAATGCAGTCTAATTTACACATCTGCATCGTAAAAAATAAAAACACTGCTAATTCTTAAAATATTTTAAATGCAAATTATTTGTTGTTTGAGCATTATTGTTATATTTCCAACACTACCTGACATCATTGATATTTTTAATTATTTGACATGAACTAAAATCAGAAAGTTAGATTTGATGTTTTCCAAATTGCTTTCAGCTTTATTTTTTCAGCATTCTATGCATGTACAAGAAGTAAGTTTAATTTTCCAGTATTATTGAGGAAAATATTAAATTTGTATTTTTAAATCCAAATTTAAAGAAAAATGGTACTAAACCCATTAATTAATATTAGAACCATAGAAAGTAGGTCAGAAATGAAGTTAGCCTACTGGTGTTGCTCCACGGACAAGTATAAAATGTCACACCTCATTGTTATTCTGTTTTACAGATAGTTCATCATAAGTTTTTAGTTTTTTATATATGTATTGATTATCTCTTCAAAATTCTTCTTACTTTGGAAATGATGTAAATAGTAGTATGATCTTTAAAAACATCACCAGTTTGCTTTGATTCTGAAAAAAAATAGAATTTTTCTTCAAGAAGTTTAATTTATTTTCACCTTTCATAAGAAAAAAATTTAAGGAGATACATTTAGTGTTTTCCTGTGTTGGTGAACAGAGCTGAATTAGGGGAAAGGCAAAAACATTCTCTATGCAATTAGGTGGCTGAGTAAAATAAAATCAGATATCTGATGGCAACAAATTTTTTTTAATGTTCACTAAAAATGCTTGTTGTATTTCATTTACTTGAATTTTTCTATTTGGAAGTAATTTTAAGCTCAAAAAAGTTGTAAAAATAAAAATAGTATATTGAATTCCCATATACCCTTATCCAGTTTTGCTTAATCTTAATATTTTACCCCATTTGCTTTATAATTTGCTCTCATTCTTTCTATCTCCATTTTTTTTTCAACTACTTGAGGGCAAGTTACAAACAACATGGCCCTTTACTTCAGTGTGTAATTACTGAAAATAGAAAAAGTATCTTGTTTTAGAATTACATCTACTTCGTAAATTTACATGGATACAATTCTTTTATCTCATACTTTTCCAAATTCCAATTTTGCTATTTATCTAATAATACCCTTTATAATATTTCCCCTTCCAGTAAAGGATCCAGTCTAGACTCAAGTATCACATTTAGTTGTAATGTCTCTTTAGCCTCCCTTAATCTGGAACATCTCCACAGCATTTCTTTGCCTTTTATGGAACTGAAAATTTTAAAGAAGACAACTTATTCACCTATCCTTGTTTCTTTTTTTCTTTTTAACAGAGAGTTCCTCATTTTGTATTTGACATTTTTTCATGGTTAGATTGTGGTTATACATTTTCTGCTAGAATACTATTCTAGAATTCTGTCCACCAACACAGGAAAACAATAAATACATCTGCCTGAATTTTTTTTCCTTATGAAAAGTGAAAATAAATGGAACTATGGCATATATAGTTGTTGTTGTTTCCTCTCCTGCTGTCACATCTAGAGGCACGTGATACACTGGAGATGATAATTTAGGTCGCCTAGTCAAGGTGTTGCCTAATTTCTCCATTTTATATTAATGGCTTCTCATGGACAATAACTCCTGGGGTTTAGCGTTAACTGATGTTCTTATCGGATGCAGTCCATGCTGTACTGGTTACAAATGACGATTTTCCAACTCCAGCATTCCTTCCTTGCACATTCGTATCAGTCTTGTGCTTTCTAGTATAAGCAAAAAACAAAAAACAAACAAAAAAACCCTCTCTCCTCTCCCATTTATTTAATTATTATGTATCTACCTGTTACTGATATGAGCTCATGAATTTCTGTCTTTCCAATGGTTTATAAATCATTACTGCCTTAATTACTTTGGTGTTCAAATTGTCCACCTTTGAACAATGGAGCTTTTTCTTTCTGACTTCTGATGTCTTTGTAGCATGCCCCATCACATTAGTGAGTACTTTCTTACTTTCTGGAAGAAAAAGATGTTCTAGGGTGATCTGGTTCCCCTCCTGTCTTACCACTGGAATCATTCATTTCTCATTTCTTTTAGTGGAGAATGGTGTTAGAGGTTAAGACCTAGGTGTTAGCATACTCACTGCCACTGGACTGTTTTTCCTCCTTGACTCTTTCAGCAGAACTGTATCAATGTGTATACATGCAGAGAGACGTAAAGACACACATATGCATTCAAAAATGCGTATGCAGGCATACAGAAAAACACACATACACATATATGTATGTTTTGGACATCATGCGCCTGCTCAATTCCATAATACATCTAAAACAATTTCTGAATTGCTTTACCCAAACCACTACTATTATAAACAAGCCTGCTGAAAAAGAGGGCAGAGTGCACCTCTGCCCCCCACACCCATACCCCACCAAATACTGTGTTTGTAAATTACTGGATGAGGAAGTCTTCCTCCTTCCTTCCTTCCTTCCTTCCTTCCTTCCTTCCTTCCTTCCTTCCTTCCGTCCTTCCTTCCTCTCTCTTCTCTCCCTTCATCCCTCACTCTCTCTTCTTTCTTCTTTCCATTCAGGAACATCATAATATTCATTTAAAATACAATTATGTTCATTTACTTCAGTTTGTTTTCAGTTTTAAGATTTTTTTCCCTTTGCATTCTTACTGCTTTAATTTTTTTTTTAATGATTTTTTTTTTAAGCCATAGAGATGAAATGCTACTGGGGTCATTTCTGTTAAACAAATCTGATACAACCTAATTCAAATGTTATGATACAATTCAGAAATACCTATTTGTGTTATTGGTTGGAACTTTATCTTTATATTTCAATTCTATGCAATCTACACTTAGTCTAAAGTCAGTTATTCCCTTGGGTATTCCAAAAAGTGACAGTTTCAGATAAGAAAGTGGATATCTGTGCCAAGCTTATAAGTTTATTATTCCAGAGGCTTTTAAAAGTTAATTGTGCGTATATCATTACCCTTACCAAAAAAAATATTAGATAAGGAAAGTAAGATAAGAAGCAACTATGAATTTGTGTAGTCCATAAACACTGGAAAAAATTCTCACCCTTCTGTATAAGTGATTCAAAAATGTTCCTGCCCCAGCCCTCCCCCATATTCTACTTCAGCACTCATGACTATGAATACATCCTAATATTTGTGGTAGCAAGAGAAAGTATGTTGATGTCAAAAGATTCATTTTCAATTTCAATTCTGTCACTTACTGACTGGGGATCTTAGATAAGTTACTTGTCTTCCCTCTCCATGTTTCTGGTACCATACCTTTAAATTTTAAAAAAATCCATACCTCCTTAACTTTCTGCCAACTTCTGGATTCATACCTCAAAATGAATATTAAACCTCAGATATGATCAAGAATGTCAAATAAATGTCCAAAATAAAACTCCTCATTGCCTACCCTTCGCTGCTCCATCCTGTCTTCTTTGGTCAGTAAATGGCATCATCTTATAGTTAAGTTATCTAGGTCCCAACCATACATCCCAACACTGACTAGGCTCAGCCCTTCCACCATCTTGAGCACGGTGTGAGACACTGTTACCCTTGTTGAAGGCATCTCTGTTCTTGTTGTGTCCTCCTAAAAATTATCTCTTTTTCTACTCTTGCATCCTTGCCAACATGACTTTTCAAAATACAAATCAAATCACGTGACTCACTGCACAAAATTCTTCAGTGGCTTCCTATTTTAATTGGGAGAAAATCAAGCTCCTCACTAGAGCTTCTATGTCTCGGCTTCCACCTACATCTCCTCTTCATCTCCTACTTCTCATCCCTTCATTCACTATGCTCTGGCTCTATTCTTCATTTTGCTTTTAGGGTATCTTAACCTCATTCCTAATTCAGGGACCTTGTACATTGCACAGGGACTTCCCACCTATATTACTGTGGCACAGTCCTTCTCTATTCAGATCTATGCTCAGATGTTCATCCAAAGGGATGTCTTCCATGACCAACCACATATTTTATTATGTCCCTAACCCAGTCACTCTCTATCCTTTTTACCTTGTTTAAATTTTCTTGACAGCACTTAAATTTTTATCTCTATTTCTTTATTCAATTATTTCTGTTGTCTGTTCCTCCCACTAGAATGTAAGTTCCATGAGGGCAGGGATTTTGTTTGTTTTGTTCATGCTATATTCTCAGTAGCGACAACCCTGCATGGAACATAGTAGGTACTCAGATAAATGATGATTAAGCCAAAAGGCCTCAGCATTTCTAAGCCTCATGTACAAATAAAACAGGCGTAATAAAAATACCAGCAACCTCCTAGGGTTGTCTGGGGGAGGCCATGTTATGGTGGTGCTCTAAACAGGCATGCGGTCGTCAGGTGGGGATACTTCTGTTACCGCTGAGTGAAAGGAACTGAAACGAAAAAGTGGCCCCCGGAGACAACAAACAGACCAAGAAGTTCTCTTTTTTTTTTTTTTTTTTTCTGTGTTGGCTCTTTTCCACTGAGCTAAAAGGAGATGAGTTCATAGCAGCTGCCGCTAACCTCTTAGTGTCCGGAGGGGCAAGCACTGTGCATTGCTGCCCCACTGCTTTTGCACTTGTTCTGCCCCTGCCCTCACCACCAAAAAAACATGCTCCTGCTCTTCTTTGCCAGCTAGGATTCATTGCTTTCTTCAAGCCAGATGGAAGAGCAATCTCCTTCCAGAATCCTTTCTTGATGAACCATCTGTCTGTGCTGCCCTCATGGCTATGCATATAGTTCACATATTGTTTTGGAATTATTTCCTGGTTCTACTTTTAGTCTTGAAGGGGATTATAAAGCCAGTCTAGGAAAACTGTTTGTGGAGGGTTTTGGTGCATGAGAAATGTCACGTTTAAGGTTATAAATATGTAACTTGGTTCTTGGGATTATTAGGCCCCAAATAGTAACGGGGATGATGATGATAATGGTCGTTCTATTATTTACATTTTAGCACCGTTTTTTAGTACCATTGTGTATCACTTTTTAATACTATTTTCAGTACCATTTAAAAAACATTATCATAGGGTAGAGGGTATAGCTCAGTGGTAGAGTGCATGAGGTCCTGGGTTCAATTCTCAGTACCTCCATTAAAAAAAATGTTATTGTATGTCAGGTGCTTCGCATAAGTAACTAATTTAATACCCTTACCAACTCTGTTAAGTAAGTACTATTATTCTGAATTTACAGATTTAAGAAAAAAGAGGTTCAGAGATAGGTCGCTCGATAATGGTCACAAACTGACCTTGGTGTGTCTTTCTCCAAGCTGGGTCTTCATCATGTAATTATAATGCCTCTACTCCTTCTTTTTTAAGAAGTAAGGTAGACAAAGCTGTGGTTTAGATATTGTTAAAAGTTTATAGATTGTGTGGTACAGCCCCTGCCTCAGAAATCTAACAGTCTAGGAGGACGAATAGTAAAAGAAGTGGATTTTGAGACACAGTATGAAAAACATAAGGGGTCACTTGAGACATCAAAATAATTGAAAGTTATACTTCTGGGTGCAGTGACGGCACAAGGCTCCCTGAAGGAAGTAGCTTTAAAGTTGAACCAACCATCAAAATTTTATCTTTGGTAGAAAAGAGGTAATAATTTTGTCGGAAAATTTTCAAAGAAATTTCAACAATGTTAATATTATGTGCATTTAATATTGAGTCACTTTTTTTTTCTATTCTACCGTCCTGCCATAGGAGGTATTTGGTGACCCTGACTTTGTGGTTCTTCTCAGGAAGTGGGTTATATGAAAGGAGGATTTTAATTCTTGTGAAAAGACACTTTTTATTTTGAAGGGTGTCTATTCATATATTCATATATCCAGCCTTGTGCATTGAGCACTGTTCTAGATGCTGGGGAAACAGTGATACACAAGACCAAGTTTCTACCCTCAAGAAGCTGAACTTCAGTCTAGTTGGGATTAACAATGAGCAAACCAGTAAACAAATAAATCCTTAAAAGGGAATTTCAGATGCTCATTCAACATGAAGAAAACTCAGCAAACTAAAAGGACGAGAGACAACTGGCTTCCGGAGGTGGCCTCTCTGAAATGGTAATACTTAAGCTAAGACCTGAATGCTGAGAAAGCTGAGTGCCCTGTGGAGGACTCTGGGGAGAGTGGCCCAGGGAGAGTGATGGGCAAGTGCAAAGGCAGGAGTGAGCTTGGCATATCTGAGATGCAGAAAGGAGGGGTCCAGAGGGAAGTGGGAGATGAAGCTAAGACTGTTCACCTAGGTTGTAGGCCAAGGAAAGGAGCTGTGCATTGTGAGCAAACATCTGCAAGGATGTGCACACGTGTGGACGGGGTAGAGGAGTCAATGAATGAGCCATTCATTATCTGTGTTTAACGCAGACCAGGAAAAACTGCTGTTTGAAGGGAAGCAGGAATTACCACATAGGTCAAAAACTTTCTTAGGAGACAATTTATTATATATAGATAAATTTCGGATAAGCTCAGTTTACCTTCAGAGGTTAAATACATTTTCTTGCCTTTTCATTTCCATTATAGGTGTGAGTTTGAAAAAAGTGAAAAGGGCTCAAGTATTATTTAAATCTGTCAACTTAAGATTTTTCAGCAAAATTGCTGTGGACTAATTGACCCCAATCATAGCCATTGAAAACAGGTTCACCAATGTCTGGTAATGGGGTCATCAGGCAGCTTCATCTCTGCATGGAGACGAGGTAGAAAAGACTGGAGAAAAGGCTGTTCTCTAGTCTCTGGGGACAACAGATGCTCCTTTGTTTATTCTTCCTAAATCCCAGTGCCAATGATGATAGGGACCCTTGCAACATCAACCTGTTCCTTTTGTAAGTAGCAGTAACTTACTCTGCATTTTCCATGGTAATTATAAATTTCCTCTGATTTATTTTTATTATCCCAAGAGATCTAAAAGACCCAATTATTACATTTTAAATCCTAGAGTTAGTGGGACACAATTTTTTGAGGGAATTGGGAGGTTCAGTGTGATTTGGGAAGGGAATATAAACTAGTTTACTGAAAAGAACATTTTTTTTAATGGAGTAAACACTTAATATCTGAGAACAAATGACCTCCCTCTATACTTATGAAGTTAACTACAACTAGTATGATTTCTTCTATTTTTGGTTTGCCTTAAGAGCTGACAAAGAAGACCTTGGACTGAGTGTGGCTAGAAGGATGACAATGGGCAGGGTGGAGAGGAACACAACTGTCATTTCCCCAAGGCAGGAAGACAAGATATTGTAGGGGTCAGGAGCTAACTTCTGAGTGCCCCTGACAACACCTACATAGAAGAACTTTTACTAGTATTGGGAAGTGTGGAGGGGTGCAAACAACTTATGTGCTACTCAAGTGATGCATTCCATCCTTTCCCCCTATGTGGGTGTGATGACTCACCATATATCGGGTTAGTGCAAAGTGTGAGATGGTGTGTGGTTTCCAAGTGCATGTGTGTGAGAGAGTAAGTGTATGAGTATCTGCAGTGTGTGAATATGAGAGACCACTCTTGAAACATGAAGACTTGCTGACTTGCTGCTTACTACAGCTGAGCAGCTTAACCACGAAGCAAATCTACTGAAAGTATGTGAGTACTTGGTTTTCTGCAATAAGCGTAGTATACATTTGTTCACATGAAGTGGATTCAGGAAGGGAACAAAAAAAGTGCACGGACTTGGGCTGTGTTAACTTGGGGCTCATGGTTCTCCAGAAATGGATGCTAAGGATGCCTTCTCCAGAGCCAAGTGGTCTCTCCTCCTGCCTTATTTGGCTTTGTTTTTCTGGTGGTGACCCATCATGTTGGAAAAGAATCTCTGTCAAAAGTGCATGATGGTGTCATCATTCTCGTGGCCTGAGCCTTTGTTACTAAATAGTACTTAGCAACACATCGTCATTCGTTTCTCCTCTTAGAGCTCTGAGCATGTTTGTTCTGATGAAGTTGAGAGATACACTTTTGTCAGAGAGGTAGGAATAAAATCTGAAAAAAAAGGGAAGCTATGTCTGAAAGGATCTCGACTTGTGTTACTTAGAAGAAGCAAGTAGACAACTAGACTTTTATCCTGTGGCAACAGCTTTGACTGGGTTACAAAAAAAAAAATCATAATAACTTCACATATGGCTCCAAAGGAAGTGGTTTCCATGCAACTGTGCATCATAAACTCTTCTTTAAAGTGGTAGATGCCTTTTGCTTGGCTTGGCTTGGCTTGTCCTTCTTATGTTTTCCCTTGTAAAATGGGTGAGGAAAGTTGGACAAAAGAAAGCTGTGCACTGCCCAGTTAAGGGAGATGTCTCTAAAGGGCCTGTGTATCATTCCAGGGCACGTCTGGGACTCCTTTTTAGTTACTTCCTACCTGTCCATTCAAAAAAACTGTGAGAAGACCTGTCTTTTCATCTTGTAAAAAATAGCTGTAAATTTCTTTAAGTTGCAACTGATTTTAATCCTTATATTTCAAAAAGAAGTTTAACATGAGCTTATTTTTTTTAATATTCTAGATTTAAAAATTTGTAATTACCATCCATTTAAAATGATAACAATAGCTATATTTTATGAAAGGCCTAACCTACATTAGGTTAATTCTCATGAATTCGTTCATCAGCACAATTTTGTGAGGTAGACATTTTAAGTTCACAGGAACTGAGACCTGGAGAAACTGTCCAAATTCTCATGCCTAATAACAGGCTCCAAAAACTGTCTTTTATTTCATGGAAGCCAAGGCCATGGGCAGAGCAGCAGCCTTTGAAAAACTTATCCCCCTGTTTTTAACCTGATTCTCTTACAGAGTGTGGTGCACACACTGGTCATTGCACGAGGTTGGCTGGGGGAGATGGGGACCCAACAACACAGGCAGAAGGGCAAGGTGGCAGCAAGCCATGACTCTCGCCAATGAAAAACTGGCCCATGTGTCATATTTGGCATGTGTATACCTGTTGCCAATAACCCCAAAGTTGACAGTGTTTTCCCTTTAGTCACCTGGTAAGTTAGTCATAAATGAAATAGATTTACTTCAGTTGTCTTCTTTCATTGTGGTAAGAAAGACATCCAAAGTTGTGCCAAGTATTATCCATGTACTACTTTCTCCTGGCTGCCTCAGATAAATTGGATATTTGGTGCCAAACATGCCCTTTTCCACAAGTTCAAGTCAAATCTAACAGAGTTAACACTTCCCAGGGCCCCTGTAGATTGTCAGTATTTAGGGACCCTGACAAACTATTTACAGCTTTTTCCAAGACAGACTTACCAGTACATTGTAAGAATAAACAGACTTCAAAGTCCTCACAAGGAGAAAAACTGTTCTGGCTAAGGCTGTAATTTAGAGTATCTTTAGAGAAGAAAGACTCTGTGAAAAGAGAGGCCCAGAGTGGCCAGCCTCTTTTATACAGCTACCTTTTTCTTTACTTAATTGCAAAGACTAATGACAGGTAGAAAAGTGCTTTCACAGGAGCGTGGGCGTCTTGAAGCTGTAGAAGGAAGTTACACTGTGCATGGGAGTAAGCGTGTGGGTAGGAGTTACACACACTGCTCTGTTGCTGGAGTAGAATAATCATGCATAAACATCTTTACAGTGGCACCTGAACAGAATTAATAAACTCCTATTAAAGGCACTGGATACAATATTTAAAATAAGCACATGTTACCTTTTATATCCAGGAATATAAAAAACATTTCTTTTTTTTTTTAACATCAGGAACAAGGATTTAAAAAAGAGCCTGTAACTTTGACAAAACAAAAGATAATACAAGCGGATTTTCATATATTAATTCAAAAGCTGACATGCTATGCTCTCTGAAAGTGTGAGAGAGAAGCTGGCTTTGTCTGTAGGTGGCATAGCCTTAAACGGTTAAACTCAGGAAATGAATGAAAGTAAACAGCAAAACACAACAAGGTCAGAGCAGTACTGATCAGTCACAGATTTCTTCGAACCTTGCCCTCGGGGGCGGTGTGGTGAACACCCTGCACCTTAACAGAAATAACGTCACTGTTTCATGCAACTAGTAATGGGATTCTGTCTTACAAATGAGGAATTCAGGCGGCACAGATGTGTAGTCCAAGCACTGTGGTGGCTCCTCACTGGGCTATAATTCTAGATGTTTGAATTCAATGAAATAAAGAAGAGATCATAAAAATAATGACAACTGCCTATCTTTTGAATTTAGATCCACCTGTTCACACCCTTCTTCTCTTTCACTTCACTTTGCAAATTTATATTGTTAACTGATAATGATTACCTAATATTTCGTATCTGTTGTCCCTGTTGGACTGTATGTTTCAAGAGGCATGGGGTCTTGCCTTGCTCACCCTGTAGCCTCAGATTCCAGGAAAGGCCAGGATTGTGCCAGGTGCTCAGTGACTATTTGTGGGCCAGACAGGCAATTTGATAGCAAAAAAGATATACACTGAAAATGCAGCAGTTACCAGTGGGCTGGTGGCCTACCGCCAGAAAAGTTTGAAAAGGGAAAAGAATGTTTGAAATTGTCTAAAAATAACATTAATTACTTAGAAGACTAGACAGGATCGGGTTTTGTCAGCAGTGACTCATTGCTAAGCCTGTGGCTGAAATACGGGCATTCGAGTCCATCCAGGTGTGGCCAGGAAATCCATGTGGGCTGACGGCACATTCACAAAGAAAGTAAATTAAGACTTCTAACATTACCTGCAAATGATATTCAAATGAGAAATGTCCTATTAATTTATTTGTATTTATAGTTTAACTATGTTAGTTTTGTTGAATGAATTCATAAAATAGACTAAAATTTGCCACTTTTTATTTCTGAAAAATCATACATATACATGTGTATGCATATATATGCATGTACATGGAAGCATATATTCTAGAATATATATATACTTTCTGTAGTCTGATAGAAACAAATCCAACAGGAAGTCGCCCAGAATACTCAGAGGCCCTTATGTCATTCTCAAGAGGTGCTCATGATTACAATTTCTTAGAAAGAGACAGGATACAAAACTCTAAGCAAACAGCAACCTAAACATTATAGAACATGTAGGATTATCCTCTGTATGGGCTTCATTGTTTCTCTAGCTAGTTTTTAAGCCCACAGGCCACTGATGCATACCTGGTATGAAGTGACACACATTTTGGTTGCCTAAGAAGCTCCATGCCCAGCCAGGTGCATGACAGAAGTGTCATGTCATCTTGCCTCCCACAACTAGTCCAACTCCCACATTTCTAGATGCACGTGGGCACCATGTTACCCAAACCTAACTCTGTTTGAGACGGTTTCCTGCAGAGCACACTGTTTCTGTTGAGCCAAATAGACTTTACTTGCCAAAGGGAGGAAACAGAGCAGGTCAGTACATTGCCCCTGATTCTGAGTAATTTCATTTCATAAACTATAACTCAGCTCTAGGAAACCTTGGCTGCACATCGGAATCATCTGAGGAACTTAAAAAAATATTGATGCTTGGGTGCCACACCCAGAAATTCTGATTTGATTGCAACCCAGAAATAGGTGGTTGCACTCTATTGATCCAAAATGCAGCCAAAATCAAGAACCACTGCCCTAGTTTCAGTCCCCTCATTTCTAGGATGGGGTCATAAATACCATCTCACGTGTCTCTTGTGAGGGGTCAAAGAGATAACATACATAATTAGGGTCCCTAACATTTTTTTAATTCACCAGTTTTCCATCTTCCTTTATTTCAGCAGGGGAAATAGAAAGGAAAGGCTGTGGGGGTGGGGAGTCCGGGAAAGTGAGGAGGAGGGAGGCCTCCAAGTTCTGCCTAATTAGCAGTTCATTAGGGGTAACAAGTTCTCCTTTTGTCAAAGCAAACACTTCTGAAGGATTAAGCCTCATTCTCGCCTTAGTGTGAATGACTTTAATCAGATAATCGCCCATCACCTAACTGGGGATTTGGTATTGATGATCTGAGGGAAGTGAGGAGAGAGAGAGTTGCAGGGCCTGCCTGGGTTTCACTGAGGGCAGGGGAGGAAGCCTGACTGTCTGGAGCCCCAGGGTCAGGGAACTCAACTTGACCCTCAGTAGGCTTTCTGTAATGGCAGCATGAAAAATAAGAAAAACAAACTTTCTCCTCATGTTGCTAGGGCAATGATTTGCTAAAATTGTTCGCATGAACAAGTCCCTTGTCTGTCTAATAGCCCTTCGTGACTTTTCTTTGCCTGTCCTTGTGCCATCAAGCACTTCACAAACACATGCCAGGTAATTTTACCATTTGTCAGCTGCTTGGGAGTCTGAGGAGCAAGGCCTGACCCAGCCCTGTCCTCCTTGCCATCTGCATGGCACATGGGTTTGTTGAATTTAATTGAATTGTTTCACTTGATACACTCTTTTCCAAATGCTTGAGTTTTTTTCCCCTACATGTATCCCCTCCACTCCCCACCCTCTGACTGGACTAGATTCTGGGCACCTGAAGAAGTCTTAATGATCTCTGTATCCCCAGCGCCAAGTGCCACTCTTGCTACTTTGTCAGTGAGCAATAAGTATTTGTTAAATGAATCAAGGAGCAATGGGTGGCACCTGATGCCTCCATGAAGCCATAAGAATTAATTGACAACTGTACCACTTGGTTCCCACCATCGTGGACAAGGCAAAAAGGGAAGACAAGAAAAGAGATGTGTATCTGAGTCTCCCACCATTTACTCATGTGACAAAAGTTCTTCTTATTCAGAGGTGCCCTTAGGACATCTCTGGAGATACGGTCTGAAGGTAATTTCTGGAAAAACAAAGGTAAGAAGGAGTAAGAGGTGCTGACAGAAGATCCAGAGATAGAGAATCTACACGATGGAACGAAAAGAGGGAAGCATGTGGAGTGTCATAGAAGCCAAAAGACAGGAACTCCAGAAGTGAATGATAGATAGATACAGCAGACACTTAGGGAAAGAAGAATCAACCTTGCTATTGGCATTTTCAAAAATTTGTTTGCATTTAGAAACAAACAAAGCAATGGCCACATTTTCCAGATGCTTTTATTCTAATGGAACAGTGTTAGTATGTCAACACCTTTGATTACAATCCACAAGATAGTTACACTTGGCATTTACACTGTTAGATCTATTAGGCACTATTTTTAAAAGCTTGCAAGGGGATTCTTGGCTAAACCACAACACATCATTTTAAGAGACAGTAGACAGAATTAGACAATATTACATGGAATTATATATTATAAGGTAATATAAGAAATATGTCCACTTTGACTTTCTGGCTACCTGTTTCATATTTATTTTTGTAACTTTTTTATTTATGAAAAAAGCCATTATTGTTTATTTTCTTTTCCTAGTGATAGTCTGTACTAGAAGACATGTGTATACCCCAGATTGAATGTCTAGGAATATATTGCACATTAGACACATGAATTCGGGATCTGGGAGGTAGGCTCGCAAACACTACACCAAGGGGCAGGAGGCTCAAGGGTCTGTTCTCCAGCCTTTGTTACCTTATGTGATAAATGTGGTGTATAATGAATATGAATGACATGGGAGATGTCATTTGTTTTATAAAGTTATGAAATGAAGTGGGAAAAAACCAGTACAAAATTGCATATGTAGTATCGTACCAACTGTGTAAAAAACATATTGAGAAAAGCCTGGAAGGAAATAGACTGTAATATTACCAGTGACTATCCGTGGGAACTGGAAGCGCTGCTAATTTTTTTCTAAAAATATTCTATCTTCAGTAGTTTTGAATCTCCTATACTATGTTGACTTTAAGGAGGAAAAAATCTCTCTCTCTCTTTCACACGGGCTCACACACACAACTCAGCTCTCTCAAGGCCGCTTTAGGCTTCCTCTTCAGCTCTGAGATGGAAGATTCTAATGTTGACTGTATTTCCCGGGGCCCTCCACCAAGTCGCTTCCTCCTGTCGGGCCTCCAGCCATTTGCCGCCCTCGCCCCCGCCAGGGCCTGCTCTTTCAGTTTGCGCTCATCCTCAGCAGTGGTGCATTTCCTGTTCTGAGGGTAACATCAGCCTCCTCCACGCAGCAGCAGTCAAGTGGAAGCTAGTTACCACTGAAAAGCAGAGCTGGGTCTTGTGCCAACTACACCCCCACCCGCATCTCTAATATAACCAAACGCGTCAGTGGGAACCACTGACCAAAAGAATGATTGTAGCTTTGCCTGTTGAGTGTGATTAATGTAAGATCCTCAATCCTCTCACTGGACTGTAAGCTCCCTGAGGTTAGGTATTCCATTAGTTTTTATTTACCACCGGAGCTTCCAGCCCTAGCATGAGCTCAGGTTTCAAGACTCTAGATCTGCAGTTTCCACTGCTTTGAATGATTTTTCCCCAGATATTTCTCCCTTCCTTGAGGACTCTGCTGACCTCTGACCATCTCAGTCCTTGACCATCCTGTTTAACACACACCCTCCCTGCCTCATCCCCTCATCCTGATTTCTTTTTCTTCATAGTGTCTACCTCCATCTGAAATTGCCTCAGATGTTTATCTTTTTCTTTGTATTTGTTCTTTACTTGTTTAGTGTCTGTCTCTCCCTAGCAGACTGTAAACTCCTTGAAGGAAGTGACTGGGCTGTGTTGTCCATTTCTGTAACCATAATACCTAGAACAGGTCTTAGCGTGATGGATGCCCCATGAACATGTGTGAAATGGAAGCACTGTGAGAAAGTGTTTTCTGTGTGGAAAGAAGGAAAGAAGTACGGAGAAATGGAAAGGAGAAAAAGAAAGAGAAACAGGGAAGACATAGAGGAGGAAAGAATTATACTCCTAGAAATCTAATGTGGCTGACTCCTCTTCACATAAACTTGGGCAACACTTAGGCCTATATTAGAGCTTCTTGTTGCCCCAGTGTCTTTAAGAAAAACAATGAAAATAAATGGCCTGAGAGAGTCAGAAGACACTGATACCAGTTCTTCTCTGTCATGGAACCAATTTATGTATACAACGTTCTCTGGTCTAACAGGAGAACAGGCCCTGATGGACTCTAAGTTTCCATTCTCTACTAAAATTCTGTGGTTCTAAACCTTTAATTCCGAAATGAATTTGTTTTCTATTTCCCTATTGCTAGATGCAAAAATAACTATACTGAAGATTTAGAGTCAACTTTTAGGTAAAATACCTCTATTAATTTATTAAAATTAATATTTTAATGCATAATAATTATATTAACTCATAAATTAATATTTTAACTTTTAATCTTTATAAGTATTTTAAGACAAATATGTTGATTTTATATAATAAAGATCCTAAACTAAATTTAGGTAAACTAAATTCATACAATTCTATCAAGTATATTTATTCAGATACCTGAACAAGTTTGAATTCAGGCTACAGAAGAATGCTTCCAACCCCTTCCCTGCTGTGAAACTGAATGGAGATACATCTGATACATCCATGTTAAGTTAATTCCTCATAGGAGAGTATTTCCAATTCTTTGTTGCCTTCCAGCAGCTTCTTCTCTTAACCATCTATATTTAAACATGGATTAAAAATCATGGGACCTGAATCTGATCTCACTTTTGACAATATCTTGCAATGGATTCTTTCTACCCTGGTATATTAAAAACAGCACTTCTAGATCCACGATTCAAGATCTTTTCATATTTCAATTTTTATAACGCATACCTTCTTGGGATATTTTCATTTTGATGTTGGGTTGGGGGTTGAGGCAGGAAAGGCAAATATATTTAGAAGGCAGCAAGAGCTTATTGACTATAAATGAGGTGTGTAGGACAAGAAAGATCAATTCGCAGACCCACGTACTTACACAGATGCCTTAGAGACTCCCATTTGAATGAAAAAGATAAATGCTATTTCCTGTATCTGTATTATTGGTAAACCAGGTAGTTGATATTATCTCTGAAAACCATATTCCTTAACTGTATTTCTATTGGGATTCATTGGTATAATTAAGACTTGAATGGTCTGAAATATTTCAGGAACCTGTAGTGAATATTCTTTCCTTCATCTGAAAAGGTAGTTTTATTTCATCTGAAATTGTTTTTTATAATTTCCCCCTCTACCCCCAAATGACATTCTTTTTATACTTAAAGATGTTCTCACTCATAAACCTATGGACTATAACTGCCCTTCAGAGGAGTGAGAGAAACCATAATGCTATCCTAGCACTGAGGGAATATTACTGGTATTCTAAATGGGGAACAATTTACTTTTTATTACTACGATGATTTTTTAATAATTTCCACAATTTGAAATGTGGTTAGAATGCCACTGCTAGTTGAAAGCTGACAACATGGTTTAATATTTTTAACATATGATCTAATGTTTGTTACAGTGCTTCAAAATGTTAAATGTCATTATTCATGTTATAGTATTATCAGTGGTAATAAATTAAGCTAAATCAGTGGCAATGAAGTTTTATACCACAATTTATTTCGACTGACTTGTGAGTCCTAGGTTGACCATTGTTTTATATGAGTTTCTTAGCCATCCTTTTTTCCTTTATCTAATGTGAAATAACACTTCCCCCCTCTTCTTTATCATTTACTACGATGTTTATTCTGTTTCTAACATTCAAGTTTCTTTCTTGTATTTCTTCGTATTCTGTTCAGTGGAGCAGAAAATTTGCCTCAGTTTCAATTTCTCTTTTGTTCCCAGAACTTCCCCACCTTCTCCAGTGCTGAAGTGGAAAAATAATTTCCCCTCTTGCACCATACACAGGTTCAAAGTCCTGTTTTTCACCATGTTGTTCCAAACAGCGAATTTTCTAACCCACATGAAAAAAGGACAGCAAAGCTCTAACTTGAAAGTCTACAAGGGTCTGAGAACAAATGAAAATAAATTCCTACAAGCAGGATTAGCCCTTAGCGGGTCATTGGGCATTCTGAGGAGTGGTCCATGGAAGCCAGCGAGGACACTAACCTGCCAGCATAGGTGGCCCAGCTCAGAAGCCAGGGTCTGTGTCATGGCGAATGGAGGCAAACCGGAGGAATTAAAAAGCAAGTAGCAAACAATCCAGTAGGCTAAGCCAGGGATTTGGGAGTCTCCCAAGGCTCCTCCCTTCCTCATTCCCTGCATGAGTCATTTTTCCAGTCTGTCCACACCCATCACCCTTCTTCCATCGGCCTCCACCCCACGTTCCCATTCACTCTCCAAGCTGCGGCCGCAGGATCTTTCTGAAATACAAGTCCAAACTCCACCTATCCCCTTGATGTGTAAACGCCTCTAGTTCATCACAGTTTTCAGAGTAAAGCTGAGACTCCTTGGATTAACACAGACCTACTTTTAGCTCATTTACTGCCACTCCTGTACAACTCTCATCTCTTACTTCTAACAAAGAGACTGACAGGTCCATTGTATTTGCCAGGCTCTTCTCTCCACTGGATCTGGTCTCAACTCCCTTTCCATCTTGATGATTTCTACACACCTTTAAGGTACCCGTTAAAATAACTCCTCCAGGCACCCTTCCTGACACTCCTCAGGCCCACCTTGGGCTTACCGCCATCATTTTAGCATAAGCCCTCAGGAAGAATTAATTGGTTTGTCTCTTCCTAATAGAGGTATTATCCTTGAGGGCAGGGACTCTGTTATACATTCTCGAATCTCTGGCATAGCAAGCAGGCTGTTGATGTAGTTGTTGAAATGAATGCTGAATTAGAAGAAAGGAAGAAGCCCTCATAGCTTGGGGTAGCTACTAATTGGCAGATAGAAAATGCCCATCCCTATTCTCTGAGAAAGTGTCAGTTTCCTTTAAAATTTGCTTCCACTGTGTGTGCACTTGTGTACTTTTTAATGATTAACACTGAGAAGTGGCACCATAGAATTAATTTATTTATTTGTTCTGGAAGGGAGCAGTGCAAAATATTAACTCAGCATTTTGTGGATCTAGCCAAGGGTCGAGAACTCAAGTGTGTTATTAGTGCCTCTGGAAGTATTTTCGTACTTTAGTACATTTCATGGTGTTTTTCCTTCTCCTCCTTAAACCGTCCCCACTCTCTTCAACACAACCTAACAAACTTGTAGGAAGAATAGTCGCACAATATCTAGCATTTTGTTCTAAATTGTATCCAAAGCATGGAACAAATGTTTTTAATTAGAATCATCATTGAATAAGTTATTCCCTAAATCCAAAGGAAATTCTGCCCCCGAATCTCCAAAACTTGATCACATCACGATAGTCTAGGATTCTTTCCCTTGAAAGTGAAGCCAAGTTACATCCTATAACACCCAGTGAATTATGATTTTGGGTTGTGGTTTCTTTTGCTCCAGTAATAATATGACTTATTTGCCTTGGACTACTCCAGTATTTCAGAAAATAAGTATTTTATGTTGAAAGAGGGGGCTTTGCTTTTTATAAATCATATAACGCAGAGTTGGGAAGAAAGGGGATTTTACATTCCAAATATTATTTACAAAGTAGATGGGAAGCTGGTATGTGAGTGTTCGGGCTTGTGTGACAAGAAGTTTTACTAAGGAATTCCAAACTCTGGACACCCTGTTACTTGAGAAAGATACACACTGGCAGTCTTGCGGATGTTTTTCCCGCCTGTGAGCCATCCAGGTTCAAAAATCGTGTGGTGCATTTTAAGGCGGCAGCTCCATCAGCTTCTACTGTTTTATCCTGATTTGAGACTCACCTTCTGTCTAACCTTGCCAGTTGCCTTACTAAGCCCCATCCATCCACGGGCCTCTTTCAAAAAACGAACCTATCTGTCTGCCCAGCCAGTGGGAAGCCGCAGAAAGTAGAAGGGGTGCGTCCCGTTTGCACTATAGCTCGGAGGTTATGATGTTGAACGTATAAGATGGAAGATACCACCGGGAGGCGGCGGGGATGCACCTCGCAGGCGCCGGCTCGGGTTTCCTTTCGCTCTCTGCGCCGATCGGAACGTGGCAATGACCACCCCCAGAGGACTTTGTTTGGTTGAGGGGCGACGGGGTGGCGGGGGGCAGAGCTGGAGGGCGGCGGAAAGTTGAAGAGCGTTTTTTTTTTCCGCCGCCGCGTGCGTTCCGGGGCTCGACGAGTCCGCCCAGGGCTTCCTGGTGGGGCTGGGCCGGCGGGGGAGGGGCCGCGCAGCAGCAGCGGAAACCAGACCTCGGCGATAAGAGGCTGCACAGCGACATGCAACAGTCTTTTCACTGCAGCTGAATGAGTTGTGGCGCTCACAATGCTCCCGTGACCGGGAACTGACAAGTTCAATTTTAAATCGCGGGCCTCTTGGAATCATGATTCCCACAATGCCTTGGGCACTCGTTCGGCAGTCGGGCTGCCTCTGAAAAAAAAAATGTGAGAGGTAAGTTTCCATTTTCACAGTTTGCTCGCGCTGCTCTGCTGCTCTGCTGCTCTGCATTGTTCGTACTCTTTCGGGGCTGTATATGGCTGAAGGAGGAAGTGAGAGGAGGCTTGGGGCGGCTCACCACGCTGGATGGTTTCCTATCACACACCATCTCTAGCTGGAGGGAGAGCGGGAGGTTGTGCAGCTGCAGCCCAGCTCCGATCAGCCCTTCCCGGGGCTCTGCGGACACTGTCAGCAACGCCAGCCTCCCATTTGGCAGCTTAGAAAGAAAGAAAGAGAAAGGGGGGGGGGGAGGGAGTAGGTTGGGAGAGGGGATAAAAGAAACAGGTGCGTGGAAGTGTACTTACAACTTAACGACCTTTGTCGGGGGAAGATGCGAGTCCATCAGATGGGAGCCACGGTTTCTCCCAAGAGATCCCGCATCCCTGTCCCCGGGGCTGCCATCCAGCCCTGTTTTCATCTGGGCCAAATATGTGCACTCAAAGGTTAATTCTCTGCCTGCTACCCATAAATTACGCATGACATGTTTAGCTGGGCTTCCTTATATGGAGAGTGCTGTATTTCAGTCCAGTTTGCCTTTTGCCAAGTTTACAGGGCGGAAGACGCCCTGCATGAGAGGGCTCCTTTTTTTTCCCCAATCGTTTTGTAGTGCGTCACTCAAAAACTGTAAGAAAAGTAAGTATAGACGCTCTCTGGGTGGAGCCGCAGTTAGTTGATTGAATTGCTTTCTTGAGGGGTCGAAAAGAATGAAAAGTAGTTAGGACTTTGATTCTGGTTTTTTTAGACAAAAGCAGGACAAATATGTAGCGCGTCCCCCCCCGCCCCCCCTTTCCTTTCCTTTTCTTTTTTTTAAACGGAGCCGGAATCTGTTATTGGTAGTAATGTGTCATGTGAGAATACTTTGATTCCAGAGCCTGTAACACGAGCAGGTATATGGGGGAGCTTATCCTTGCCCCTCTCAGAGCACTTTACAACCAGAGTGTTGTAGCCGGAAGAGTAATTGTGCTCTTAAATCTCTCCTGGCCCGGGAGAGTAGGCGGCTGCTCGGGCTCTGTGGTGTATTTCCGCGCAGAGTGCTTCCCTAGGATTCAGACTGAGTGAGAAGCTGCCAGGAAGGTTATGCCACTGTCTTTACTTTGTGTGCCCACCCGCCCAGGCACAAGCCGACAGCAAATGGATGGTAAACTCTGCCACACTCTGAGGAATTTCTTAAACAAATTAATACACTGAGAGAGAAGTCATAATTAATGCCTTTGGATTTGCAGGCCCTCTGCAATGTGCTTTGAAATACTACACCAGTGGACACGGTGTTCCTCCCTCCTGGATTTGAACACAGTGTCTGTTTATACGCAGAGGGTATTTAGTACATAACGATTCTATACCAGCGTTTAAGTGATCCACTCCATGTTATCTCCGTGGGTTCCTGAGAGCGTTGGTGTTTCTCCCTGTCTTGCTGTTGAGATAAAGTATTATCACTGAGACAAGCTAAAATGAAAGTTCAAGGACTGTAAAATTCACCCCAGGAATACTTAGTTCAATACTTACAGAATGTCTTGAGTATAGTATGATAGCTAGAGACGCTGACTAGTTATTTTGTAGCCTGAGAAAGCAAATAGTTGTCACTTGCATCTTTGCTTTCTTTAAGTTGGTGACAACTACAGCTCAAAACTGTATTTTAGGAAGCCTACCGAGTTCTGATTTTCATCAGTGTTGTGTATTTGCACAACAGGGGTGAATTTTTTTTTTGTATTACTAGTGTGTTGTTAGACCTTCTTTCCAAAGGTAGACATGGCTTTTAGTTTTATTTGTTGAATGAGGGGGTTTCCTCACCGAGGACGACAAGAGTTGCCTTTTGTGTTTTAGGGAACAGATTGGGTCAGCACCAGAAAACCAGTTCATCATCCATCGATAATTACAGTGTCACTTAAGATGTGATAATCAGGTTTTATTATTACTAAGAGAGTCAGAAAACCTCACATGTGCCTAGTTTAATTTTTTTCCCCTCATGTAACTAAGAACAAATTTGTGTGCAGATACACAGCAAGTGTGGCACTCCATGCAGCTATGCCAGCCCAGAATCCAAAATGTTTTATGGTTTGAGATATTACTGCTTGTGTTTACATTTCCACATTTGGGGCAAACTTAGACTCCAAGTTGAATTCATTAAGTTCTGATTCCAACATTCTGTTCTTCCTCTGGGCACAGAATTCCTATGAAATGAAACACTGGGTTCTATTCCAGACCAAAAACAGACTATCCCAGGGTTTCTCCTGGGGGGAAGGGGACGAGTAATATCGTTATTTCTCATTGAGGAAGGGTGTGTGACTTTGTTATGTAAAATTTCCTATCTTTACTTTAAGCAAAAAAATTGCCCTTGCATTTATCATTGTCTCCATATATTAGGCCTGTAGTTGACATACCTATTTATGGAAATAGAGAATAGTCTTGCTGCACCTTCTGGCTTTCTGCTTAGTGATAGAAGATGCAGAGATTAGAGAACATCTCAGATCTTGCTTAGAAGAAGCTGAAAAGAATAGGTGATTGGGGTTTCTTACACTCAAGGCATCAAGGTGGGCAGTAGACGTGAAGTCAGTGGAGCAGATGAAGGAAGTGAAATATAGTCCCTTAAATGCTTGGCTCAGTTTAAAGTCTTAACGGCAGTACTAATCATAGTGGGCTGCTCTATAGGAAGATTTTTAAAGTATGTGGCCATTTAGGCCAAACAGCTTCATATTTTTGGAATCTAGAATGTGCTTTCCAGTACAGTAGCCACTAGTCACATGTGGCTGTTGAGGACTTGAAATGTGGTTGTCCGGACTGAGGTTTGCGCTAAGTGAAAAATACATCCAGGCTTTTGATCACTTTGTACAAAGGAAAGAATATAAAGCATCAGATACTTTTTAAAAAATATTAGTTGTATGTTGCAATAATATTTTGGATATATTGGTGTCAGTAGAATATATTGTTAGATTAATTTCACCTGTTTCTTTTTCCTTTTTTTTTTAAATACTGTTACTAGAAAACTTAACAAGTGTGGCTTTCATTGCCTTTCTTTTGGACACGGCTGTTTTAGAATAAAGTAAGAAAGCAATATTCTGGGAGAAACTATGAAGAGTTTGCAAAATAAAATGGACTTTTATTTTAACAAGCTAAAGAAGTTTATTATATGTAGAAATACCTAGTCTTTCTTATCCATTGTAACCGAAATTTGAGAAAACACACCACCTAACATCTATTTTTATTTCCTCAAAACTGCTATTTAGTTTAGAGATTTAATGGTGAGGTAGTAATAACAGAGAAAAGGCTTATAATTAGGGGATGAGTCTTAACACCTCTCAAAGGCCAGAATAGAGTATGATTGCTACTTAGGAACTTTTTAGAGACACTATAGTTATCATTGTCCTGAAGTTACCAAACAAACGAGTCACTTAAAATTTATTTTAAAATAGAGTTTTCAGTAAATAGCAATTATCTTCAAATGCTTAATATATATTTTCCTTTGCTATGACTTTCCTTCCTTAGAAAATAAGGACACCAAATAAATCCAGACAAACTCCTGACTCTGTAAATCAAAGATGAATGAATTCACGAGAAAGAAAGATTTTCACCTGTAGGGAATAAGGCATTGTTTTGAATGTTAGGAAAGGTAAAAATACGTTTCTGCAGTAACGTCATGGGCTTTGAAGAATTCCTACGCACGGAGACATTGTCTTTATAGTTTGAACACATTCTTGAGAAAGCATCTGACTGGTAAACAAAGCACAATGGCATAGGTCCTGGAAACATTCCTTTCAGATATTTTCATAACCAAAGTACATTTTGCCATGCACAGTGAGTGTTAAGCAGAAAAAATGCGGTTCTTTTCTATCCATATAAAGTATGCTTGCTTTTATTGCCTTGAAGGATGCCAAAGATATAAGACAAGATGGATGCAATGGGCTCTTCTTTGGTAGGGGGGAGGGAGCAGATTTTATGGAGAACCTCAGAAGAGTTGCCTCCCGGCTTGGTGCCATCTTGAATCTGCCTCCCACTACGTGAGGCATCAGGGCCATTAGTGTCAGTGCATGTGTGGAGCCCACGGGGAACAGTGATCCCCATTAACTTCATATATTGTTTCTGATGAGTCATGGAGCAGACTCACTAATGGTTGGAGAAGTATTGATTGCAAAGCAGAGGATTCAGGAAGAGCTATTGACATGGCACTAAAAGTCTTCAGACATATTTTGTAGTTGTAGAGTTGAGGTAGGGAACTTGGTGCCTATGTAGTGTTTTTCATAGTATAAGAAATAATTTATATAAGCATTACAGCTATATCCTTGAAAAAACACTTAGCAAATATAAGGTTGTAGTTTTCTACTTATTACTATTAGTCTTTTAATGATTCCGTTACATCTCTTTCAGATAACGATTCATATTTCCCAGAGGCATCTTACCACATGTGCCTATGATGTCCATAAAAATGAAAAATCTTTGATGGATTTATGTCAGAGTCTTGGGCATTTCTATATTTGGCACTTTCCCCACTAATTTTGAGAACTTACTCTAGGTTTCTGTGATTACCCTTTGTTTAAACAGTTCAAGATATATTAATCTCAAGATGAAATGTAGCCATATTAGATAGAGTAGAGAATTAGTTTTCCATTGAGATCAGTTATTTTAAAATGGTGATGTTTCTGAAGTATCATGCTTCAAGAAGTGTCTTTGCTCCAAAAGACAAACTTTCATCTTTTTTACATTGTTTTACAAAATTGAGAGTTTTATGTTACATACCCAAAGAAGTGAATAATAGTTAATAACATACATACTTCCATCAAGTGTAGATACAATTTGTATGTGAGTATATGTATGAAGATGTGACTTTTCCCAAGACAACGTCAACTGATTAAAATCATCTGTTTATTAAATAGCATAATATTATTAAAAAGAATTATGGTAAATACTATATAATCCAAAGGTTGATGTCCATGTATATGACAGCTTCATTCCAGTCCCTCTTTGGCTCAGGTCACAAAATGAAGATATTTCTTCCTCCAAAAGATTCTTTAAAAAAATGTATATTTAACACTGGATTTTCTCTGTATTTTCATTTTTAAAAGCAGTTTGGGAGCTATTAACTAAGAATGAATTTATTTAAAAAAACTAACAAAATCCTAGGATCATGGGAACATGTTTAATCGTATGAAATAAACACTCCATGCTGACTTGAGGTATTACTTAATTTTTTAAAGTTGATTTATAGGAAAATACATATTGTGGCAAAAATAGCAAACTAAGCTCAGTGACCTCTACCAAACTTAATCAAGATGCACCTTGTCCTCAAAGAGGTGGCAGTCTGGTGTGGGAAGTTAGGTTTTGAAGTAACTGTAAAGTAGCAAAAGAATATTTCATAAGCAATTGTTAGATACCATGGTATGGAAGTTTGGATAAGGAAAGATAAGTCTTAATGTAGCTTTGATCAATATATGTAATAAAGGGAACAGTTCTAATGCATAAATAATGGGAAACAAAAGGTATTCTTTATTTTTCAACATTACAAAAATATTATCCTGTTAAAGCAGCATTAATTATATCTATTCAGTGATAGTTCTGTGTTTTTCATAATGTTGATATTTAACATCCAGACACAGGATAGTCATACATGTTCTAGTTTATTTATCTAGTTCATTTTGCTGATAGAAATACATAATTTCCAAATGTCCTATACTCAAATATTGATAGCTTTATCATCTGTTTACTGTTGAATAGTGTTCAGAGGTCAACTTTTGAAGCCACCAAATAGTTACAAATGTATCAGAAAACCGAAGTGGGTAACTAAGGTGACCAGTGGATGTAGAAAAATTGTTCAAGAGAAAGCTAGGTTAAAAGTAAACGGATAATTACAAGGTTGTTGGCTGAAAAATCTATATATTAAGGTTAAGCAGTAAAAATAATATATGAAAAAACCAGTGATTTCATTTTGGGAAAGGAAATGTATAATGAGAGAACAACAATGAGAGAAATATGTATTAGGAAGGAGATTTTAATCAGAGATAGCCAGAGTATCCAGTTTGATGTGACGCTGGATAAAAGAAAAGTTAAATTAAAATAGAAGATATAGCTGATGATTTTGGACACTGGTAGAAATGTCACAATTGTGAATACAATTTTTGGGGTTTTCAAAAATAATTCATAAATCTTTTAAGTACATAGTCTGTGGAAGATGTGGTTACATTGTGTATACTCACTGTACTCAAAATCCCTGCCCACTAACTGTTTTCTATAATGATTATGACTGGATAGACTCTTCCAGAAAATTCTAAAAAGCCTAGTTAACAATAGTACATGCAGTAGGAGTGTGAGGAACTATAAACAGTGAAAGACTTTACAGTTTAATAGTTAAGACACATCATTAGCAGGTGAAATAACAAGAATGCCAACTAAGGCATTAAGCAGTTCCTATTCATATTTAGAACATCATTAAAGACATTTGTTGAACTTGACTTAGTTTTAGACCTTACAGACCAGACTGTTCCCAGCTTATTCCAGCAATCCATTTGTCAGCATTGTTGATGATGGTAATAATGATAGGTGAATATTTTATTTGTTTTTGTCTTATCTGATCACAAGAAAAGAATTACCTCTACGATGATCTTTTAGCACTCTATTTAGATAGATAGCTCTTATCCTAGTAGAGGGATGGTCTGGGGTGGGGTGGTGATAGTTTAGGTGATCGTTAGATAAAGAGTAGGAGGGCAGATGGCCTGCTGTGGGGGGAAGTTGGTGGGAAAAGCTCTGAGCCATTAAGTGAACTTCCAAGTCGGTATTCTTCAACCAGGGAACTCCCTCAGTGATATTTCTGTGTACTAATGATTAGCTTTCAAAAGTCCTGGCTATGAAATGATACATCAGTTTCTATAAACACTATATCTAAATTTGTTTTGAAAGTCCAGCGTTTGTTGCAGTGCAGGCAAACAACAAAAACAGACCTCACTGGGTGATAACATGTTTTGAAAAGTAGAACACCTTGTAAATATAAGAAGTAATAATATCATTGTTGTTATTATCATTTAAAAATTATTGTATTTTTATATATTTACTGCATTTTCTCTATATCTTGAAAGGAGTAGTAAACTTTGGGGGGGTGGGGCACAGACAAGTCTCATAATGTATAGATTTTAATTTACCAAACCAGATCTGACTAGGTTTATGGGCTGGGAAAACCATTTACTCTTCCCGTTGTGTAATTTTGACACCTGTGAAATTATGAACATGTAAATAATAGTAAATAATAGAAGTTGCCACTTGCTGTACATTTCTTTCCAAAATATCTCATTTAATCTGACAGCTTGTAAAATCTGCCTTCTGACTTTTATCTTAAAGATTAAGAAGCATGAGTAGAAAGCACTTTTTGTCATTTGCAGACCTGTGAGACTTGTTTTTTTCCTTTATTTATTCCAGTGTCCATATTTTTAACCAATTTTTTGTCTTGCTTGCAAACATATACAAAGCATAGTGATGAGGATAAACATTAACAATGATTACTAACATCTTGGACTACTTTCTGTGTGCTAGGATAAGATTTATGAATTAATCCATGTATTCCTTAGAACAGCCCTGTGAGATAGGTACTGGTAACATCTTGGTTTCACAGATGGGGAGACGGAGGTTGCCTGTGGTTTCCTAACTAGTAAGTGGCATAGCAAGGAGGTGACCCAAGGTGGACCAGTTCTACAGCCCATGCTTGTATGTAAAAGAATAAACAGGATTTAACAAATACTCGTTTTGGGTACCGATAGGAGATTGAGGCCATAAACGGATAGGAGATTGAGGCCATTATTTGGAATAATCCAGAGGAGTAACACTTTCTGCAGCATTTGAGGAGACTCTAGAAGAATGGCTAGAAAGTAAGAGGATAGAGAGAACGGGCCTCAAGGGAGGCAGTTAATAGGGTAGAAGAAAGGAGGCATCGGGTGGGAAAGGGAGATCGGAGCTCCACTTTGGAGAGCACTGAGGAACAGGTAGGAAGTTTGATACACAATGGGAACATAAGGAGACATTCATTAGGCAAGTAACCATACAGGAGTTGTGTTTTAGTGACTTTTTTTAGGGGAAGAATAGGACATTTGTAGGATGAAGTAGAGCTGATGGGGTAGAGAAGAGAGACCAGATGAGGGCAATGACTGGGGAATGAAAAGGACACGTGTGCTGGGGAAAAAGTGACAGGCTTGGGGTCCACAGGATGTAGCAACTCATTAGATGTGGATGTTAAAGGTGATGGGCGGTTTAAAAATGATTTTAAAAATACGGTAAGAATTTTTAAAACTTTTCATCCGAAATTCCTTATTTAAAACTTAAATTGTTAATGTTGTCCCTGTCCATCATATTGCTACTTGTAAGCTCTTTTAGTTTGAAAAACTAGATTTTAAAATATCACTCAGAGAAAAACACCTAAGATTACATTTTATCAGGGACTATGACTTCGTTAAGTAGATGACACGTGTTAAATTCTTTTTTTTATATATATATGTATATATTTTCTTGGATGTTAAATTCTTAAAACAGTTCATTTCTGTGTCAGTCTTTTTAAAGCACAGGATCCGATGAACTATAGAATGCCATTAATTTTTTATCCCAAGCTGGTAATTCTGAAGTAAGCGTAATTTCATCTTTAGGGCTATGTTGTTATTTGCTAGGAAGTGTCTCATTGTCGCTAGGCAGCTCTGGTCCCGTTAAAGTTCATGCAGAACGCCCGTGTAAAGTATCCTCTGTGATAAACCAGGTGGCAGATAGATACATGATAAAACAAGTTTGCAATGTGCTCAATGTGGCTGACATTTATACGGCTCAGACCTTGCTATTTTAGGGAAGGTATCAGTGTAACCATGATATTCTTTTTCCTGGAAATAAAAATCCTTAATAATCAGACAGTCTTATAAACAGAATGTATAAATAAGTAGTTGCATTGAGTTAACATTTACCTGGAGTTGTAAGGATAGTTATATTTCAAATAGAAAGCTTTACAGGAGTACTCATAGGCCTTTCTTCCTAAGGGTCTTAGATGCTTTTTAAAGTAAATGGCTTCTGATAATTTAAGCAGAGGATGTCCGAGCAGTGACTGTATTTAATGTACATAAGATCTCACAAAATCAACAGTTTTCAAGAAAAAGATTCTATTTGTAACTACTTACCAATTTATTCATTTAGATGGTCAATATCCACAGAAAATAATTTTAAACTTGTACTGTTTATGTCTTTAAATATAGAAAGTTTATATACAGCTAGAGAAAATAATGTTAACAATGCTTTATTTCTCCTTTTGTTTATATGCCTGTTAGTATTATGTGAAAACCGCATTTAGAATATGCCTTTTTCTGTTATTAGACTTTTTTTTTTTTTTTTTTGGCCTTATCTGGTTTTGGCCTTGTGCTATAAAGATATGATAAAAATCTGTTCTGTTGAATCATAAAAAATACTTAGAAAATGTTCATTTTAAAGTAAGTAAGATTAAATAATATTAAAATTGGAAATTCTTCTTTGCCTTCCTATTCACTGGGCCAATTTTAACTGGACAAGTTTACTCCAGATTACTTTGAGCCATTATTTGAATTTCATTGCTCGCACACTCCAGAGAAAGCTGCATGGTGAACTTAGTGGCAGTCAGATAAGGCAAGTGATCTTAAATACCCCATCCAGAAGACTTTAAGAGATTTGATGAGCATTGCAGAAGTGAACAACAGGGGATACAAGGGCATCTTTAGCCCAGGTGTAGAGACTCTCTGAGGTATTGCATGACTTTTCCAAAAAATAATTTGAAATGTCCAGAACAATAATTGAGACTATTGAGAAAATATATACTTCAAATGGGATTCTGCATAATGCTTTCTGGGGAAACCACATTTACTGAAAATTGAATGTGGGAAATGACTCTCTTAGAAAAATATAGCTTGAAGACTGGATTTTAAAAGTAGATACCGTTTTGGGAGCAGTTAATATAGGAAGAAATTATTGTTACTTAGTAATGGATTAAAGCTTACTAAGTGCTGAGGTCTTTTCACTTAAAAAGTTATTTTCCTCTGTTAATAATAAGACGACAAAGGAAAATGAATTTATCCTTTGTGTTGTGCAAAATAATCAATTAACAAATATATCTTGAGCACCTATTAGAGTTGAGGGGTTGTAGTAGGTCAGGAGAGGAGGTTTCAAAGGAGAATTACATAGTTTCTATTCTTCTGTGACATGTAATTGAGTTGGGGAGAAGGACATGAAAAGTTTACTGTACAACTGAATATTAGCGCCATACAATTGAGTACCATAGGAGGAAATTCATTGAAGGAGGGAAATTCAAAGAAGGAAGTCTTTGTGGAATGCATGCATGCTGTGTGGAGGAGGTGGTGCCTGACAGGCTGGAGATTGGGCGCTCTTTTCAGAAAAGGAGGGAAACAGTATGAACAGGGTGATACTAGCTACCATATTTGAGCATCTTCTCTATGTGAGACATTGCTGGCTTATCTTCATTTCAGGAAAAAAAAAAAAAAAAAAAAAGGAAAGAAAAGCCCTAGTCATAGTGCTGCACCATTAGGGAATAGGCTTGTGTGGCAAGAACCGCCGTCCTTTTGATCGAGATGAGGAAACTGAGACTCAGAGAGGGTAACCTAACCTAAATTTGATTTAAAAGGCTAGCAAATACATTTTCATCCTTTGACTTTGACATTGGATTACAGATGGCTTTCAGTTTGACAAATGCTTATAATCTTTGTTTCTTAGGTTTATAAAAAACTAAGCAAAATAAAACACACCAGCCTTCCTGTCTTCAGCAGGTATGGTAAGGGCGTGCAGTAGTGTGACTTGTTATAACATGGCATTTGGCCATTTGGGATCCTCTCAGAGGAAGGGTTTTGAAGATAATGTACTTTCACACCAATAATGTGATGCTATAAAAATTTCCCCAAGAAGTGATAGGGTGGCTCCAGAACACATGCTAAATTTGTTTATCATCGTGTGGTCATTGTATGCACTCACGTTGGCGTCGTTTTCACATGCCAGTCTGTGCTCCCTGTCTTGCTTGTGAGGTAGCATCGCTTGTGACTTTAAAAAGGTAAACTATTCATTGAAGACTTGTTCCCTTGGAGACTCGTCTCTTGCTAAGAAATTCCTCTCTTCAAAGAGCTATTTCAAACATATACCAAATAAAATTGTATATTGTTTAGAGAAGGAACGTGGAAGAATCGTATGCCGTTGCTTTTGCCCTCCAAGGAAGGCACTCTTATTTGGCAGCACTGAGTTACTTATTGAGTGTAGTTGTCCCAGTGCCACCTATCATGCTTTATCCACTTATCAGAGGATAGAGAGGGGAGTAAAATATGCCCTGTTCTCGAGTAGTTTCCAGTGTAGTGATGGAAAGAGTCACAAGTAATGTACGAGCAAAACAAAGTGGGCATGGAGGAGCCAAGAATAGGCTGCTTGTGGGCAGAGTGTGGAATTTGCCTAAAACCATCCAGTAGACACATTAACTCTTTATATACTTTGTGTATTGGAGAAAAGACAAAATCAAATCATAATTTGTTCAAATTACATCATTCAATAATAAAGATATTTATCTGTCTGTCTAAGTATTTGATAAATAAGCATGACCCAAATGTAGAGTCATCCTAGACTAGATAGAAGAGATGGCTTTATTTCAGATGTTGGCACTTTCGGAGAGCGGTGGGGACGTGTAATTCATCTGAAGCTCCTTCGTACTAACTCCCTGGTTAGGAGATTAAAGCACTCAGTATTGACAGTCAGATTTCAGAGCCTGCAACTTTTGTGTTAACAGAAAACAAAAATCCATAAGAGAGAGGTGCACTGTATTTAACTTTAGGGACAAAGAGTTTTAGATATGCACACGAGGCTCTTTTTCCTCCAGCTTTTCTTTGTGTATAGGAAATAAAGCTGTATTTTGTAGGCCAGCTACCAAACTTTCAAATGGTGAGAGTACGACAGTGCATTTTCTGTAAGACCCCATTCAGCAGTGAAGGGCTTGTTCCCAGGATTGATTCTGCATTCTAGGTTGGGAAACTCAGAATTTTTATTTTATTGCTTGCCATTCTTCATTTATAATCATAAACATTTATTTAAAGCCCACGGCATAGAAAGCTTCACTATAAGATTTTGGCTGAAATTTTCAAGAGAATTGAAGGATATAGGTTCTGCCTTTTGTTTTTGTTTTTTTTTTAAGTTTATGGCACAAAGGAAAAGGTCCTTTCATTGTGAAATAATGAAAACAAAACAGGAACCACAAAAGACCAGATCATCAGCAATCATAATTCTAAAAGTAGCTTCGTACTCGGTAGGCACTCACCCTCTTGCTCGTGTGACCGTGCGCGGTTCTCACACAGCGCTGTGAGGTCGATGCATTGCTGGCCCTGTCTCTAGTCCACAGGTGAGGAAATGGGGGCTCAGCAAGGTGAAGGTCAGGGAATTTGCTCATGGGTCATGCAGCAAGGTACCGTGAGTGCTGAGCTCTCAGCCCAGCAGTTTTGCTGTTTGTCTGCCTGTCTGTTTCGTCAGGATGACATGACTTAGGCCCACAAACACTTCATAGCAATGCAGATTTGAGGCCTAGTCCCAGTTAGTTCTGCGGAGGTATAATGAAGGAGGTGGGATGTGAAAGGTGGGTTTTGAAGCATTGTGGTCGTAAAAACAGCAGACGAAGGAGCGGACTTCGAAGTTTCACTGGATTGGAAAGCAGGGCTGTATCGAGTGGCCTAATCTGCCTGTGTGGTTTGCTGGGTATTAGTTCTGCTCACACCTAGTACCCTCTGCCCCGGCACTCGCCAAGATCAGCAAAATCTACTTTTAGACTCAAAATCATTACCACCTGTGAAGTTTCTGGTGTCACTTCTGAATGACATAGCATTCTGCCAATTGCTCTGTTGGATGGCTATAAGTGGTACATTTTAAGAAGTGTCTTGAGCCCATAAAAAGTGTTACAAATGCTCTTATAATTTATTCAGCTACATTATTGAAGGCATTAGGGTAATTCAGTTCATTTCTCTCATCATTAAAAAACAGAAATCTGTTGCCAACATTAAAGTAATCAAACATGTCATTGAGAACTGACATTCACTTGGAGATTTCTGGTGAACGTTTCTCTTTCCCCCAATCCTTATCAGAGTAATTAGAGCTTGTCTGGGTGTGTGTCTTGTGTGCAAGTATGTATGTTATATCCATGTATACATGTATATTCCATAGAATATTATGAGGTAGTCTGTAAGTTGTAGCTAAAAATGCAACAGAATAAATATATGAAGCTAAGTGATGCATTCACCAATAAAGTTAGTTTATAAGTTTGCTCTGAAATACTATATTTAATACCATTTTATGGTTCTTTGCACTGTAGGACATGTGAAAATAGAGTATGCCAGAGACAAAACAAAAGGTATTCTAATATACATGTGTGAATCTAAATATATTATTACTCTCGAATAGTTATTAAGGCTTGAGATCAAATAGTTGATAGAGTCTGTTATTAAGAATCTTAACTGTGTCCCAGTGAATTGATTTCTGTTGCTTCTTTTCTTCTACTGGTGTTAAACTTTGTCCTATTCACTCAGTAACACTTTTCTATTTGTACATGACCTGACATTAATGGATTTGAAAAATATTTTCCCTTCATGTACCAAGAATTCTCAGGCATATTTTTAAAGATAAATATTCCATGCTAACGTACTAATTTGTTGGCAAGAAAATTAAGCACTTATATTTCAGTTCAATAGTTCTATGATAAATGAAGTGTAATTAAACATGCAGATTCTGCAACATTCGGTTAAATATTAATTTGGGTTCTTTTATATTCTAGGCACTGTGCTAGACATTGAATATATAATGGTTAACATAAACAGATGCAATTATAAAATTTAGACATCTCTCAAACTTCAAATTGGCCATTGCAGAAATAATGACACATTATTATAGTTCTTGTTGCCACAGAATTTAAATAATCTTTTCAGTAATTAAAAATTATTATTTATAGATTTCAGTAAATATTTATTTTAAAGCCTCTGTCAATGTTAGGTTTACTGTGTATAAGTGAAGTAATTTATTTTCGGGTAAAGAAAAATGCCATTTTATGCTTAGAATTACGTATTTGCTTTACAAGTAAGCAAGAGAAGTAGCATTACAAAGTAATGCTGAAAGAGAAAACTCAATTTTGAGTGGCAGCACAGTATTGTAGAGTTTAGAAGGTCAGGCTAGTACAGGAGGCTCCAGGTTGGCCACTCAGTATCATTCAGAATGCTGTGACAGCCAGGCTGATACTGCTGAAAATATCTGCAGCCTTGGAAGCCTTGTACGTTTCAGAAGGTCATTTTGACATCGTAGTAAAGCACTGAATCACAGGGAAGGTCAAACTGGACAGCCAGGCAAGAAGATAGGTTGCTGAACCCAACAGTTGTAGATTTTAAAGTAATTGTCAGCTACACTAACTGGGTATCTTAATTCGATGTGGCCGTCTTTCATTGAAATATTTATAGAGGAACAAGCTTTACTTGACAGATGAATTCTAATTTCTCTTTCTCTTCTGATGCTCTAAGTGTTTCATCTACGACCTGACTTGATACCAGGACAAATGTTACTATAATTTTATTTATGTATGATCTATGCTCCATCCAAAAAGGATGTTAATTGGCTTACAACAGCAAGGTGCATCTCAGATAGGACAGCGAAAAAGAGACATAACAAATCAATTAGAAGGAAAAGAGATGAAACCAGTGCTTAAGATGGAATTGAGAACTAAATTTATCTCTCAGCTTTCTGGAAATCAAAGCAAAAGCTTTAGGAAGTAGAAAAATCCCAAGTTTATTTAATAAGATCTCTTTATATCCCATGTACAGTCTTATTCTTAGCGGTTAGAGTGCTTAGTTAATATCATGACTCTGCCTTTCAGTGAAATCTTGGATGAATTCCAATTAATTAAGAAGTGAAGGCTCAATGCCTCAGCCTGGCCTTCAAGGCCCTTACTGATTTGGTTCCAGCCCCAGGTTCCAACTCCATGGCACATGGGTGCTCCATACAGACCAGTTCCCCCAGTTCTCATGTGTGCTTTCCCACACTCCCGCCTTTGCCCTCTGATCCTGCAGTCTGCAGTACCAGTCCTTTTTGTCTCCAACCAAGTGACGCCCATCCTTCCAGGCCCATTTTAGATGTCGTATCCATCAAGAAACCACCTCTAACCTCTCTCTGTTTTAGCTTACCAAGCTTTCTTGTGATCTCTGCTACGTATCTCCTGCTTTCTTACGTACAATTATTTGTGTATTAGTTTTACGTCCTGGATTAAGCAGTAAATTCTTCAAAGCTGGATGCATGTATTTCCCCTATGTCTAGGCTACTTATAGGGGATCACCAATAAACTGTTAATATAATTAATGCATATATACTGTTCTATCTATGTATCATTTATCTTTAATCAATGTGTTTATTCATTTAATAAGGCTGTCATTTATGTTGGATGTATCTGGATTTCTTTAAAGAAAACTTTTTTTCTAGGACAGTAAAGAAGAAAGAGAGAGAACTGAAAAATAAGTAAAGAGGGAAATTTTTGTCAAAGGAGATATTTTGGGGCAGTGGAACTGAGATTGTAATTTTGTATTGTTTTGACTTTGGGCTCTTTTATTAGAAAGCAATTTAATATTTACAAATTTCTTTTGTGCTGTAAAGTAACTGAGATACTAGAGAACAGGTTTGTTACATGTAAAAGAAAACTATCATCTATACCATTTCAAACCCTCAGTGTTTTCTCTCTCGTATACGTTTCTGTGGTTCTTAACACCTGTCAAAAAAATCTATCTGACTCTATGTGGCTTAGAAGTGTTTAAGACAGTTATTCCACCTCCTTCACTGCTTTTCAAACACTATTTTAGTGGCTGTTACAGATCAGTCTTACTGTATGCATACTTGCTTAGCATCTACTCAGTTGTATGCTTTTAGAGTAGCGTTCCTTTTTACTGTTGTGGAAGGTTTCTGCTGATAGATTTTAAGCTCCTTGAAAGCTCTAAAGAAACTGTAGGCCCTTCTTGCTCAGAAAGCAGACAAAAATAAAGTCATGCTCCAAGATATCTTCCGCAACACAATCTTTAGATCTGTTACTGAGTGTTTGTAACCCTGTAGTATATTAATTACTAGATTAAAACTGATTAAAAATCTTAATTAAGAAGAAACTGATAGATGTAGTATCTAATTCTTGTATCTCTTAAGTATACATTATTAATATCCAGTGCATACCCCATGGACATCCAGGAGCATCCATCTCTCAACTCTGTAAAGGGACCATCTTACTTCCTTCAGAATCTCTACACAAGGCTTTCTCCATCACTGACATCTCAGAGCCAACCACAGGGGGTACGGTCGTGGCTGCTGCACCATATCCCACTCTACCCACAACCTCTCTGTTTTTTGGCTTCTATTGTATTTATAGTCATTATCATTTCTACAGGGTTTGGTGTTAAATTGCTAGTATGTGCTGTGAATGAAACTTTAAATTTGGAATCAAAAGACCTGATTTTGGGTTCTGATTCTGTCATTTAAGTAGCTTAGGAGGCTTTGGTGAGTCAGTCACTTAAGCATGCAAACCTCAATTTATTTGCTCACAAATGGGCAAGATAATATAACCATCTCTTAGACTTGTGAGGAACAAATGGCAAAATTCAGATGAAAGTAAATTGTATGCCAATATATAAATTATCATTTGCTCTTGTTGAATAATAATAGAATGTATGAGTTCTGGGGGAAAAGTAAATTTTTCTGTGTGGCTTCTCCAGTAGAAACTTTTTATTAAGGATCCAGATGAACACCTTGCAGATTTTATGTATAAATCAAAAAGAAATATAGCATGAGGCAACTTCTCAAGAAGTTAATCTCTTCAAGGGATTATTAATCTCTTATTAATGAAGGAGCATAGTTTGTAGTTTTATCCAAAATAAAGTGGTTTACTAGAAGATTAAAGCATTATTTAAGTCTTTTTTCCCCCATTAACCTCAATACACAGGTTTTACTTGAATTTAAATAAAGTGCTAGGTTTTAGTTATATGTAAAGAAAATAATTTGACTAATCTTCATGCAAAGTTTTTCCTTATCCTTTGGATACACACACACACACACATGCATGCACACAAACATACATAGCTATCTACACACCCATACGTATATTAATTCTTATTTCATATTTTATCTATACTATTAAGAATTTATTTTATCATATTTGTAGTGATTGAATAGTTACATAATTATTTTTTCATCTTTTTGCAAAATAATTTTACTATATATATTATTATTATAAATTAGAAGTAAGGAGCCTAAATATCACTGTCTCTCAAGTATTTATTTTCTGTGTGTGTGTGTGTGAATGTGTATGTTCGTGCATTTATATATGTGTATTTGACATTTAAATGATAGGAAGATATGGGAAGTTTTAAGATTGCTACATGATTGTTCTTTGAATTTATTCAGCGTATTCCTTCAGATATACTGGGGGGAATTTTTTTACAGACTAAGTAGCTTTTGCATGCAGACTTGGAGTGAACTGTTGCCTCGACAGGAACTGTTGAACAGGAACAGGAACACTGTTGAACAAGTCTGAGGCATGACGGTAGGATGATACGATGAATAGTATCTTAGAGTGACGTGGAGGGGCATGCCTGGTTTCTGATTTAATATAATATTTGAAAAGTGAATAAAACAGAATTTTGCATAACATTTTGCAGGTATGTCAGTTTTCTAAAGTAGTTAATAGAATATAATCAAGAAGCATGTCTCCAAATCTCAAACAAGTAATCTTTTCAGGGCAGATATTTGGGGAGATTATTGGGTAGAAATTCAGTAAGCAGTCTCTGGTGGCAGTAGTGTTTTAGCTTTAGTAGATTGATTGCCAAAATTTAATGAGCTTAAGGACAGCCTAGGAAATTTACTCAAAATGTAAAACACTGGTCTTTATCCTTAGTAGGTCTAGGGTAGGTGGGTAGGTCTCAGGAAAATGTATTTTTAACAGTCACTCATAGGTGACGGATTCAGGTAGTCCAAGAATCTTTCTGGATCTTCAACGTCCCAGGACAAAAAGTGTTGCTGTTAAAAATCTGCTGACAGTCATTGGCATTTATTAGCCAGCTACTGACGCATTGTGATTTGCAAGCTGGTCATTGCTTTTTAAGTGTCTATGATGCTGATGAAAACACATAGAACTTTAATCACTGTCTCATTAGAAGGGTGTAGTCGGCTCTTCAGATTTCCTCATGTGTTACAGCTTTTCTGGAATGCGCAGAACCTTATGGGCGATTAAAATAATTGAGAAAGGGGTGCTCTTTTTCTATTTAGCAAAGGAACCAAACCTCAAGCTGCCATGTTAGTTTGTTCATAGCATGTTCAGTATGTATACTCGTTTCTGTAAAGTTCAAAATCCTCAGAATAGAATCCTGTTCTTATTTATGCTCTGACAGCCTGGTGAAATTGCATTGTGCAAAAGAGAGTAAAGGCACTGGAAATGCCAACATTTTGCCAACCAGCCATCTTAAGTCTTTGAGCAAATAGTTTCAGGTTCTTCTTTATTCTGTGAACTGTTATTTAATACCTGAGAGAGAGTCTGAGGAGGGCAAAGTGAGGGGAGACTGTTTCATTTCCTAACAGGACATATGTCCAGTGGCAAAATTATATAAGTGTATACCTATCTTGGTTCTCTCGACTGGAAGTGCATGCCACTGGAGGGGAACGCTCCACTCTGGGTCAGAAATGACTGCAGGAGGAGCCCAGCCTCAGGAGAAATTACCACACAGGGAAATGTGTTTGGGCCTCTGTGAGTTCACTGGAGTTCTATTGTGCCTTAGCTAGTTTGATAACGCCTTGCATTATTTATAGCACTTGTCAGAAACCATTTCCTTGAGTCAATTAGTGTCTAAAAAAGGAGGGGGGAAGCAGGATATTTTCTGACATTTGTAGAAATAATGTGTAAAAAAAGCATTCGCTTTATCAGATGACATTGTGCTGTCAGAGATTTTCCAAATATAATGTGCCCTGCAGACTCTGTTAACTACACATTTTGTTTTTACTAATAAGGAAAGAATAGTAAGCTACATATTATCCATTTTGATACTCCGTCAACCCAAACATTTATTCAAACTTCCAGCCCCTGTTCTTTGGCAGACAATTAAAAAATATAAATATTGCAATTGTTTTAGCAATGAAATGGTTAATTTTGCAATAACAGGGTTGAACAACTGATTTTACAAATGTTTCCATTGATTAACTGCCATGTAAGTGCTAACAGTTGAAAATATTTTGCAAAATATAAAGGCAAGTCTTTAAGTTCTGTTTATATAGGAAAAAATACACATACCTTTCGCCTGCTCCTACAATAGAAATTTATAATCTAGACTTAAGCATAGTAATTTTTTTTAGGTCTAGCATAGATTTAACAAATGTAGAAAAGCATGTTATTAATTATTGGTAGCTGTACGTATTGGTAAACATTTTCCTGGAAGAAGTTTGCTGTTCTAGTTCAAAGTTATTGTATGCATATACTTTATGTTCTAAGTATCTGTATTATTCATACCACTCAAATGTAAGCATAGTTTGGTACATATATTTGCAGCATTGTTTAAAAGAATGAAAAGTTGACCTTAATGTAGGTAACCACTAGTAAAGAAATGGACATATAATAGAGTAATATGTAGCTGTCAAAAAGTATTTATGTCGATATATTTCAATTGATAAAGGTCATTAACATATACTGTAGAAAACAAGCCTCAGGATAATGTGCTGCATATGTATGTTTCCATCACTTCTGTAAAAACGATAAACTGTGTATGTCTGTGTATGTGTAGATGTGTGTAAGAGTATGAGAATGCATAGAAAAAGGACTAGACATACCATTCTAATAATCGTGGTTACCCTTGGGGGTAGAGGGGGTCTGATGTGGCAGTAGAGGGATGGGGAATTCTCAGTAAAACCCTTCTGTATGGTTTAAATTTATTTCAGTGACAATGCATTCATTTAGCAATGTTTAAAACCAAAAAAAAAAAAAAAATATGGAGTTAATGTACATGATTCATATAAATTACTTGCTAGAGATTTCTGTTCATCATTAAAACTTACATTTTACTATCTCTTCCATTATTATTTAGTAGTATGCATCTCTGTATATGTAATAGCTTAATAATTTATACCCACACTTCTCAATCACAAAAGAAGGCAAAACTATAGTTAAGAGTGCAAATTCTTAATTCTTTGCCCGGTAGAATATAGATGATTGTAATCACTGGAGATACGGAAGTCTGGGTGTAGAGGGAGGACAACTCCAAATTTAAATGAATAATATTTCGTTCAACTTACAATTTGCTCCTGAGGCATTTCTAATCCAAGAATCCTTTATTTTCGCTGTCTGGTCACACCACATGTTAGGTTTTTGCTTTGTTTTATTTTATGTCTCTTTCTGAATGTGAGCTCCAAGGGACATGTACTTTCGTGTATGTCTGCAAAGGTTCCTGTGAATGAATGACTCAGAGATTTTATATCTGCATTGTCCTCTGACGCACGTGTAATGAGATTTCCTTTCTTAAGTATGTTAGAAATGTGAGGAAGTAGAGCTGTGGCACAAAAGTATGGTAAACGATTTACGTACAGATATAAATTTAGATATCAGGGAGACAGAGTACCATTTTATCCAGAAAACCTAAGATGTTTTCAGACTTGCGGAATCTCTCGGTGTGCTTTTCTTCTTTATAAGTTAAGCCTTGTGATTAATAAATATCGAGGTAGGCACAAACAAAATACGCCTCCTTATTGCCACTATGGAGCTGCTTTTTGAAATTCCAGGCCTATGCAAGATGCATTCTGAAGCTCTGGGTTTTTATAGAGCAACTGCGATAATATTAGCATAATTTGTTGTTGTTCAGCGTCTGAGACCTAGTTTAATGTATAAGTTATGTGGAACGTTCCCTGAAAGATACGTAAGCTACATTGAAGTGGAAACACGAGTTATTAATGTGTGTCTTTGTTTTATAACATACCTTCCTTTTTTAAACCAGGGAAAAACAACTTAGTCTTGACTTACTATTAGGGAAAAAAATGATTCTTATTTGCATGTGAGCATATGTGAATTTGTGACTGTTTTTAAAAAGCTCAAGTTAAACTGAGTTTCTAATATTTTATTGTTATTAGGAATAAATTCAGTTGACATTGGTATGTTATTAAGAATATTTTTGAGATTACTTGTGAAAAAGGGTAATTTTTAAGGTCAAATATATAAAGCAAGAGAAATATCTCTAGGATTATAATGTCAAACTGTGTGACAACTTTGTGGCTTAAGTATTTGTAAAGTTTGCAATAAGAGATACACTTGTGAAGCGATGGGGACTTTTACTAATTAAATGGAAAGGAGGAAATGTTTATAGATTCTGTGTGTTCATTTAATTAGGATGCATTCAAGTAATACAATCCTGTGTTCATAATTGGTATCATTCATTATATTCTGAAGAATAATCATTTTAGATCTCTTTTATTTAACCAGAAACATAGATTTTTACATATTTTTCTCATGGTGGTTAATAATTAAGCAGTGTATCTTGGATAATCTTCAACAGAAATAAGCCAGTAAAATTTCCCAGGTTGAGGTTTCTGGGTGAGGCTTTAAGTCAGATATCTGAAAATTCAGGGTTTATCTATTAAGGTCAAGCTTTTTGTGTTCAGATATAGTTGATAATAATGAGGGCGATTGCCACATTAACATTTTAGAAATTCTGGAAGATTGACAGCTACGATTGTTTGGTCCTAATAAAGACATGCTTTACATTTTGGCCAGATTTTTAAAATTGTTTTTGTCATTTCTTCACATATTGATTTTATAATTTTGCTCCATTGAACCTACTCAAATGGAAGACAGAAATAGGTTAATTATGGAGAAGCTCTTAATGAACGCTGGTTGTGAGAATGATTTCTGCCTTGGAAGGAAATTTGGAACGGTGGGGCGAAGAGGTACGTGGGCAGCAAATTTCACTGGAGTGCAGAGTGCCATGGGATCGTTCCTCAATTCTCTCATCAGCCAACTTCATACTTATTTTTGAGTTGTGAAATTATGTTATTAGGGAAGCATTGATGAATTTGCAACCATTCCTCAAGCAACTAATCTCATATATAAAAATGTTTTAGGCGCAAGTACCAGCAACCTCAGTTAAGAACTAGGTGATACTGTTCAGAAGGTATAAAGATTGAAAATTAAAACTAAGATTTTGGCCCGGAGTTACCATGCCAAATAAAATATAACTCATTTAAGTAAACTTTAGAATCAAAGTCCACAATCATGGCATTGCCCTGGGAATAAAAATATCACAATGTATTACGTTCCATTTAGCATTCACAGTTTTGTCCTGCTAATTTTACACTGGTAGACTGTGATTGGGTTAATGTACTATTCTTCCTAAAAATTGCTAGAATGGTGAGATTTGATTTTTGTACCTTTTAGCTCTTTGAGCACATACCAGTATTGTTAATTTTGTTGTGGTGTTACTAACTGTAATAGTTAGTTACTAATTATTATTTTGAAATATTAAATGATATGGACAGATCAGAAATGACTACCTAAGGCTAACCAGATAACTTCTTTGTGTGATACATAGAGTAAATAAACACTAACTAGGATTAGTATTTTCTCTTGAAGGATGACAAAACAGCACCCATGGTGTTACTATATTTCTCATGGAATAGAGGGAAATGTTAAAAGACTGCCTGTTTGAATATCATCAGAAAAAAATGCAAATTTTCCCTTTTGCCAGAATTGAAGACTGTCAGGAATTCACAGATAATTATTAACATGTTTTAAATTTGCAAAGCCACATGCAACTGTTTCAAATTACTCTGCAGATAAAAAGAAAAAAAAATCTTCCCTCAACTTTACAGTTAAGGAGGTATATAAATATGATTCTACGTTAACTTTTTTGCCTTATGCTCTGTTTCCAGTGAGTGGCGTTTGATGCTGGTTTCATTCAGTTATAAAAGTGACATCATCAGTGTATTAAACTGTGCATCTATTTCCCAGGCATTGTAGCTTGTAGAAAATGCTTGTAACTAGGATTCAGATACACTAAGAGAGCTGCCTGCTGTCATGGAACTTTTATTTTTAGGGGAAAGGTGGATAGATGATGAGCAGATAGTGAAATAGGCGCATAATACGATGCCAGATACTAACACGTGCTGTGAAGAAGAGTAAGAGGGTAAGAGGCTGGCAAGTCTGGGCTAGTGGTGAGAGGAGCAGAAGGTTTGGATACTTTTGATAGTGGGCGGGAAGAGCTTCTAGGAAGATAACTTTGCAGTTGGGACTGGATGAAGGCCTGTGTGGGTACACAGCTAGAGGCCGTGTATATAGAATGCAGCAAGCTGTTGTCGTATTGATCTTCTAGTGATCTTAATTAAGCCTTTTCATTTTTAAAATTTTGCCTGATACGGGAGTCAATTGTAAATTCACTTTTTAATCACCGTGTAGAGGCTTCATGTTTCATTTTGTCTTAAACATAACTACCTAAGGGACAATAATCATTTTCTAATTTGACTGCAGTTCAGTTAGTTGCTTTCAGAATTCTAATCTTTAGCAATAGTGCGTCACCTGCCTGACACTCCTTCAGTCCTTCCAGTAAGAGACCACTTGATGATTAGGAAATCAGACCTATCAGAATTTTAAAGGAATGCTCTGACAGATCTTATATGACTTGTTTGAGTTGGTAAACACAGTCTCACTTTCCTTGCTAGCAGCTTGTCACCGTTACCCAGCGCAAAGTGTCAGGCCGGCGGGCCACGTTGCCTGTCACTGTGCCATTCCAGAGGATGTGTGGTTGAAAGTTATCTTTTTTCTCAGCAGTATTTCTAAAACTTCAGAAATCTGCATATCTCCTTCAGGGCTTTTTACCCATATATTTACTTAGTCTTACTCTTTAAATTCTTTTGGTTGTACTTTAACCTCTTCCTAATCTATGGTAGCCATGTAATCACAGGCTTGATGAGCTCGTTTTAGCATTCTGATGAACCTATTAAAATTATGTTGTTTCTGCATCACTTAAAATCACCATGGGTGCTACCAGCAGTGTGCTTACCCCTTGCTGAGAAACACCGATCTCAGCTTTTTGTTATATGGCGATGAATACTGCTGAAGACGGCATTAACCCATTCAGAGCACAGGTTTCCCATGTAGTGAATAACGCGGTTACTCTGTTTAGTGCTTCAGTAGAGAAGTGGCTGTACGGCCCCCAGAAACGCTTAGTTAGTCATTTGTTTGCTGAAAGTCTCTGTTAATATTTGGGACCAGCCTTGGGCAAACCTGTGCTGCGAGCTAGCTTAGTTTGCTAAAGTGATGTGTTGCTAATTGTGGGCTCGTCCACACCAGTGAGCCAAGGGGAGAAGTTATGATTTTGGACGAGGGGCCACTTTTTGTGAGCTCCAAACATACACGGGTAAATCAGCCAGCTCTTCCAGTTAGATTGAAACTGCTTTAGTAAGAAAAAAGAAAAAAAAAAGCTTAAATAATTACTAAGTTAACTTCCTCAATGTGTAACCTATTTCAAAATCAAAGCTTCTGAAAAAAGTCCCCTAAATTCCCAGCTAACTAACTACTCCGGGATATAATAGAACCAATCTGCCTATATTTGGTACAGAAGAACTGAAACCATTGGTAAACCTATGTGACTAAGAAAGTTAACATTGCTTGTAGAGGCCATCTGGTCCTCCAGAAAAGAATTTTAAGGTTATACCTTGTGTCTGTTTATCCTTTTGTTGCAGTATGTATGCAGCCCTTAAAAGGATTTTGATAGGATGCCATCCCCTGTCAGTTCAATGCTTTTATATATATATATAAAAATTGCTGAAGAGTAATTATTTGTAATTCCCCATTTTTTTTTAACTTTATCCCTTTTTTTTGGTTTCTTTTCCTTTATGGTTACATTTTTTTCCTTTCTATTTCCCTCCTCGTATCTTAAAGTAGAAAATATGTGTGATTTCTGATATCAATCAAGGGGAAATTGGTCTTGGTTCTTGAGGCAGAATATGTTTGTCATACTCTGAGGAACTCTATAGCTTGGCATTTGGAATTTGATCAGTAGGTAAAAGAGGGCTTGTTGTTAATGCAGGTTTTTAAAGTTTTAATTCATACTGGAAAACAGTTAAATCCCCCAATCGTTTTTTGTTTTGTTTTTATTCAGGGAGGTTTATTATAATATGTTGAAATATAGGTCAAAAACTTACCTCAGAAGCAGTTTAACTATTAGTAAATATCTTTACAGCAGAAATACTTCCTTCAGTAATTACTTACAAACAACACGTATTTTTAGGGCAGGTATGTTTGCAAGGATTCCTACAATCTGGAAATCACCCATACGCTTTTAAACATTGTCTCTATCTATAGAGCAAAAATCCATTGCTAGTTGAAGTATTGATCTAAATCCTATAAAAATCTTTATTTATCAAAGCACTCAGTTATGAAGAGTTCTAGTCTTCTCTGAAATTCTTCTGTTTGAATAAAGAGAAAGATTGCAAGACAATATTCTACATCAGCAATTTAGTCAAATCAGTTTTTAGGATAAAATCTGAGTTTGTTTCCCGCAGTGCCCAATATCAAGGGCTGGAACACACATTACCAGGTGCAGCTAGACTAATATTTCATAAAGGTCAGTGTCCATTCTGATTGCTTACTTGTCCATGCCTGATTAATTATAAATATTTTGATGATTGTCCTTGTGGAAATATATTTTATTATAGTATTTTCAACCTATAA